>NC_139447.1:23578130-24936240 GCF_963924565.1 Ascidiella aspersa | reverse complement strand
GTAGCATGATAATAAATTGCAAAGCCAAAAAGGTTGAGTAGATCGACATCATCAGAGAACTTTGGGTTTGCAAAAATCAACCTTATGATCGGAATGTTGCAGAAGATGGCTGTAGACCTCTGATTTCTCATTGGCTCTATGTTCTTTGACCCTTGTCAATTGCTTCTCAGTCACATTAACTGAAGATGATACAAGCTTGTATCGAAACGTCTTAATAATCAATAAGATCGCGATCAACTTTACCTTTTTGGCTATGCAATTTATTATCAAGCTACATTACAGATCTGAGCATAGTGTACCCATTTACACAATGTGTCATGAAACTTTCAATAACTTTATAAAATAATGTTTTACAATTAGATATTCAAGCATACTATGCCTAAATATACACTACAGGTTAACTGCCAATATTATAGTAATTAACTTCTTGCGTATAATATTAAAATTTATAATTGTATTTTTATTGTTATGTTATGTTGTTAATGTTAGTCTGCTGTAAGTTGTGAGGATCACTTGTGTAATCATTCAAGCCCTAATAACAAAACTGTACGTTCCTTAAATATCAGTGCTTGTGTTTTAGTATACCTATAAATCAATAACATTATAATTAAACCTTGAATTAATCTTACTCACACTAATGTGCAACCTTTAATCAATACCAGGTAAAATTAACTTGAAAATGGAGCTGCCCTTTTGGGTTGTAGAGTTTATTGAAGAAGGAAGCGTAGACATTGTGCCATCAACTTGGATTGTGCAAAGAAATGAGCAGGTTTTTTTCTGTTTTAAGTTTTACTTAGATAACTGTTAAATCACATACACATTCAAAGGTGAAATGTAGGTAAATTTTTTGGTAGTTGACGGAGATGTTGCATGATTTTGACACCATAAGATTTGTGTAGAATAATTTATATACTTTTTAGTACAGTTTTACACCTAAATATCTATTTTAGCTAATATTAGCGGATTTTAAATTATGCAAACATTTTAGTTTAAATCCTACTGGCCAAACAGCTCTCCTAGGCAAAAAGCAAAACGATTGGAAACACCAGACCCTAATTGGAAGTTGTTCAATGTTCGAATTTTTAAGTTTGCAGGTAAATTATTAGTTTGTATGTTTGATGTATCATTGATGCCTGACCGTGGTGTGAAAGTTATTATTTCAGCATTTGTTTATTTTAAATACCTGTTTTTATACATGTTGTCAAATAATAATTTTTGCATAATTTTGTTTTAAGTCTTTACCATTATATTTTTCATTGTGATTAGTGGTTTATAAAACTGTGGGTAACTATAGATTCTCAAGTGTGCATTTTAGACCCTTTCTGTAATTTTTGAAACTAGTCCATTTATTTGAAAAGGGTGTACAAGCATTATCATATTGCTGTGTAACCTCAGATTTCAATAATATTACTTTTTTCCACAGATAGCTTTGAAAAAGCTCAAAAATTGTGCACTAAGGCTGTAGAGACGTCAAATTTAGAAAGTGATGATGAAGTCCCAAGTAGGCGTTTAAGAGTACAAAGTCCAATTAGTTTTCTAGAAGGTATTAATAGTTTTGCTTTATGTTTTTGCCTGTGTTGTAACATGAATAAAATCTTTTATCAATAACAAATTTGGTTGAAAATGTTTTGATAAACACTTTGAAAATGTTTTGATAAACACAAAATATTTACATTGTGTTATAGAATTTTAAGGTGTGTTTATATTTATATAAATCCATATCTTTTTGCTTACTTTTTGTAGTGGAATTTGACAAACAAAAAGAAATACCAGAAGATAAAAATAATGGTCAGTAGAAATATAAAATTTAAGTTTTTACAATTTTTTTTAACCATGATAGGTTGACTTTTTTAAGAATTGGGTACCATAAAATAAGATGTATGATAATGAAGGATTGGAACCAATATTCTATGCCAAATCATAGTAGTATTGGTGGTACTTGTCCGATACCAAATTAAAATAGGCATTTAGCGATGCCCCTATGCAGCCATTTAACTTGAATAACTTTGACAGTAAAAAAAAACTATTTTTAATTGTGTTGACCATCGGCATTTGCACTCTTATCTTTTATTTTTTCATAACATGGCCAGTGATCATTATTTTTTTAAGTCTCTACTTGTAAATTTATTTCATAAAAATATGTGGAAACCCCAGAGTAATTCAATTTGTAACCAGATCTCAGACCGCTGTACCTTTTATCCAAAATTTATGCATTGGTATGGCATTGAAATAACACGAATACAACAGATCTGTCTGCTAGAAGTGTTTCTATATCCAAAAACTGTGTGCCAATTTGGCCTTTCACTCCTGCATCAATTTTTCCATGTTGGTTTTCTTGATATTTAAATTAGGTTGAATGTTTTTGCACTCTGTATTAAAAATTTTTCATGTTATTTTCTAATGTTAAATTGCTAATTTAGAGTTATTTTAAATCAGAAATGGATGATAGTTGTGCGTCACAACAAAAGGCAACTACTCAAGAGGAAAGACTAAATGGTAAATTTATTGTTTGTATAACACTTTTAAGGAAAATGTAATTTTTTATACAGCTTAGTGCAGTGGTTACAAACCTTTTTCTCCTGTGCACCATTTTAGTCGATATTCAAATATAATTCCCCCTTACAAATTAAGTTTGCTAAAATATTGTTTACATAAATATTTTAATGTAATTCTTACAACAGAAGTTAAACTCTTGATTATATCTCTAGATATGACGTCACAAATCATCAAGTGACCTAGACTTGCAAATTATTAATTCGTAAACAAGTGCAAAGCTTTATCTTTTTTCTTTTCTCGAAATTTCTTTGAGTATCCACTTTAAATCAATTATACAAGAACTTTCATTTTTTTAGCTCATATATAGCGAATGCAGCAATAACACATAACACAAATTCCCCCCTAGTGATTCAGTCCATTGTTGCAAATTGCAGTTATATATTAAGCTGTAAGTGCTTAGATACACACCTTAAAATGTAATTCTGTTACTATTTCCTTGACAAAAACATAGAAATTGGGAAGAATTACTAAGCGCGTCCATGCCACCCAACAACTTAAGAAATGGTCTCCTTTTAAATTTCTGTAAACTTATATTCTTTTATGGGATGAACCCTTTTCAAGTTGTCATTCTAGAAAAAAATATACGTTGGGTAACTGTTTTCTCCTTTTACAGTCAAAATTGATCTTCTTCTGGAAATGCAAAAAGAACTGGACAAGCAAGTTAGAAGAGCTTTAGTAACTATTCCCAAAATAGACCAACCTCTAGAATTTGATTTACTTGAAGAGCCGATGGATAGCATGTCACAATTGAATCAATTAGAAGAAAGTATAAAAGAAAACAAAACTCTTCGTCAAAACATGGTGAGCACAGGGTGTTATCAGCAGTTTAAAAATTATGATACTATATAAATTACACCGAAAGATTTTGCAGATTACAGAATTGGTCGATCAATGATGCAAGCAAGGCAGGCTAGAGAAACAACTAGCCGGCAGTGAGGTTTGAACTCACGACCTCCGGCCATACCAGGACCGCTCTAATAGCAACTGAGCTTCACAGGCTTAAAAGGGAGCGAGTTCGAACCTCACGACAGGCTAATTTTTTTCTAGCTTGTTTTGCTTGCATCATTGATCGACAGATTCCGTTAGTCTGCGATGACTTTCGGTGTACTAGTACGTAAGCCGTAATCGTTGGTCAAAGATATCTTTCATAAGGGCTAAATCACAGTAGTTACACACATATATGTGTGTGTAAACCAACTTAAATTGATCCATAGTAAAAGTACGTTTTTATTTTGATGTTTGCAGGTAAGGTTTTTAACAGGAATCGGTGGAGGAACATTAGGCGACACCGTGCGAAGAATAATGAAATCTATTGGCACAGCTGGACTTTGGTCAAATTTTAGCTACAGGGGAAGAAAGGGGAAGACAGCACTCTGTCAGTATACATTGTGCAAAGTTATTTTAAGTAGGTTTTTGTTAATACTTTTTACCTACAAAGTTAAAGCTTGTGTGGTAATTTTGGTGATTAAAAAGAACCTTGTTGTTTTAGGAGGCTGTCATGCTCAGAACAAGGCAAATACTGTAATGGCCATTGAAAAGGAAGTGCAAGAATTTTTAAAGCATGCGCCATACAAGCCTGGCGGATCTTGTTACAAGGTTAAAAATTTTAATTTTTGAAGTCCGACTATTAAAATTTATTTTTTTCAAATTTGATACTGTTAGTTGTAGTACAGTTTTAAATATACTATTGCTTGATTTTGCAGAAAACTAAGTCTGCTTCGTCATCCAACAGTTCGTTTGAAACGGAAACATATCTCTCATCCTCTTCGGATTAGGGTATGTATAATCGCTGCGTATAATTTGCATTACCTTGAACTATAGTTTTGTTGAATATTAAATACGTGACTTCAAACGGTGCTGCCTATACTGTATAGCAGTGGTTCCCAAACTGTGGTACGCGTGAGGCTTTTAGGTGGTACGCGACTAACTTCAGCATACGTATAAATTTGCGAAAACTTTCAACTTTTAAAACTTTAAGATTGGGTAATTTGTAATGTTGCGTTTTGGTTACCTTTAATTTGAGGTTTTACACGTTTATGACGTAACACTTATCTTGTTCAAGATAATAAAACCCTAATTGTTGCTGGTTTAGTATGCATGAACTGAGAGCAGCAGTATAGTATTGTCGCTCGTATGCATTGACCAGCTGTTTAATTTATGGCTTTTATGTCTATCTGGAATGACATTTGTTAAACTTTAATACAGCTACATGCTAATTTTCTTATCTATATGCTAAAATAGTTATAGTTTGAAATATTATAGTCGGATGTTACTTAGGTGGTACATGGACACTGTACAAAAGCTCAAAATGGTACGCGAGAAAAAAAGTTTGGGAAACACTGCTGTATAGGATGCCCAAAATAATGTGTTTTGTTTAGCTGTAATGTGCTGTGAAATTAATGGTGCTGCTTTAGTTGTATTCAAATAACATTTGATTGTTAACTATATTTATGTTTTTTCATACAGACCTTCTTCGAAAGTGAAGCAGATTTCATTTTATGATTAATGTGCATTTGTTGATTGAAATAAAAAGAAGTTGGAACAAATCCAAAATTTTGTTTTGTAGTCGCCTTTTTTAACAGCGTCGGCAACTTAACTAGAGACAATTTTGAGGCTTCTTGATTCACCCAAGGAAAGTTTATGACGGACTGTAGTAGCAGACACCCGTTTGCTTTTCCAATAGGCAACATAAGAAATCAACGTTCAACGAACCTTCTTTTCAAATGTTACTTCTAAACGTTTATACAACCTATATTCGTTACGTTTGAAACTACGTATTAAAGTCGTAACTGGTTGTTCACAAAATCACGTCCGTACAACCTTTTAGCAAAACGTTTAGGTAGCATAAGAAATCAACGTTTATACAACCTAAATTTATAACGTTTGAATCTACGTTTTAAAGTCGTAGCTGGTTGTTCACAAAATCACGTCCGTACAACCTTTTAGCAAAACGTTTAGGTAGCATTAGAAATCAACGTTTATACAACCTAAATTTCTAACGTTTGAATCTACGTTTTAAAGTCGTAGCTGGTTGTTCACAAAATCACGTCCGTACAACCTTTTAGCAAAACGTTTAGGTAGCATAAGAAATCAACGTTTATACAACCTAAATTTATAACGTTTGAATCTACGTTTTAAAGTCGTAGCTGGTTGTTCACAAAATCACGTACGCACAACCTTATCTTTAAACGTTTAGGCAACCTAGAAGTCCAACGTTCAACGAACCTACTTTTCAAATGTTACATCTGAACGTTTATACAACGTGTATTTCTAACGTTTTAATCTACGTTTTAAAGTCGTAGCTGGTTGTTCACAAAATCACGTCCGCACAACCTCATCTTTGAACGTTTTTGGTAGTTAGAAAAGTCTTAAAAAAAACGTTTAATAAACGTAATTTTGTTTGCTGGGCTATGATCCAAAGGCAGGGCAGTGTCACCTCAAGCTTGATCCGAGGTACGAGTTTTATTGTGAAGAAACACCGATACATTTGTTTTGAAAGGATTTTAGGATTCCATAGTTCAAACTAAATCGCCTCATTAATTTAAAGCTGGACGGTAATAAGATAAAGTCAACTACACGTGTAGTATATTTTAATGCAATAAGACATCGTTGAAGTGCAAACCATATTTTACGATGTTTGTGCGTCGTGCACGAATGCAAATAGAAATAAAATATATGTATAACACATTAGGCAGCACACAATATGCATTTACTAAGTGATGCTAATGATTGGAAAAGGTAATAAAATATATTCATTTGATTTCTACGACTGATTATATATTTATATAACTATAGTTTACTCAAAGCAACCGCAAATTAGTAAAAAAATATTATATTAAAATCTGCAATAGGTAGAAATTGAGGAACTACATGCAAGTGATGTTAAACCAGGCTGAGTAATACATCATATTAGGATAAAACGTAAAATATTCTACGTTGATAAAATTGCGATGTGTTACTATAGGTCGCACAGTGTTAGAAATATACCAATGCTATCAACGTGTTGTTCAAATTATGCTTTCAAGAAAGTTTTACCTTGGCGCATAGATTGCCAAAACTTGTACTACAAACTAAAAAAATACACTTTGCCATTTTGAAATGAAGTACCACTTTAACTGAAAAAGATTTCAAAAAAGTCTCCGTTAGCAAATAATTAAACATTGCACCATTTCCTATAAGCAATTGCTTGAAGATAAATCGAATGGCATAAGGTGAGACAAAACGATGTTTGTTGCTGCACAAGTTCACTTAAACACGCTTGTGTAGTCCCATACTGCATTTAGTGTGATAACTGTGATATACTGTGTGTTGAGTTGTTTGTGTTGTAAAAAAAGAAGTAACAGTACAAGCCACACAGTCCACAGGCAAAACTCAAAAAGAAGTAACATAATAACAACCTATCATGCACCTGAAGTAAACGAGGAACACAATTCATCCGTTATCGTACCTATAAACAAAACGCATTAAGAACGGCGGGAACCAAACAATCCCTTTCACAACGTACATTAACAACACTAAAAGATAGAGGTTAAATGTAGTTGAACGAGGCCGCTTATTAAAATGCTGATCGACTTCGCTGTCGGCCGCGATTTACGAGCATGACGACGCTACGCTTGGGCGACTTTTGGCCAGTTGGCGCATGTCGTTTGTCCTTAAGCGGCCTTAAGGTCGTAGCCAAGGAATTGGTGATGGCGATGTCGGTCACCTTGCTATCCGAGGACAAATTCAGGTCACCGGGTATTGACTGAGAGTAGTGTTGCTTGCGTAAAGGCAGGGGACCTATTTCCTTAACGGATTGGTAGGAGACAAGGCTGGGAGCGTAGGGTACCCGCGGACGGCCACGACGACGGACAGC
Source organism: Ascidiella aspersa (assembly GCF_963924565.1). NCBI lineage: Eukaryota > Metazoa > Chordata > Ascidiacea > Phlebobranchia > Ascidiidae > Ascidiella > Ascidiella aspersa. The sequence continues at coordinate 24,928,829 of NC_139447.1, read as the reverse complement.
GCGGTGGCCAAGCTTCTTTTCTGGAAACGAATGGGGATTCCCCATGCTGTGGCGCTGGGGTTGCTGTAAAGATAAAAATCCATACTTAGGGTGTCACCAGCATTGCTTGCAAGGCAGAGGAGTTAGTAATTGTGTAATTGTCCATAAAAATGGTATAGTTACAAGTGCGCAGGTTTTATTACAGCCAAGCTGATTAGGCTATTTAACATTCTTTCCTTACGTACAGCGTTCAAAGTCAGGTCGACATCTTCAATCCTAGGCAGCTCCGAAGATGATCTTTTTGTCTACACGAAAGAGTAGTATGTATCAAACATGTGCAGCTTGTGCACATTTGTAAATCACTATATATAGACAGGTTTTCTTCTGTTTAATTGATTTAAACATAAGGGTATGTTCATATTGAGAAAAAATGGCGTTTTTAATCAATAAAACTGGTTTTATGATGAATAATATACAAAGTGATCAGTGAGGAACGGGATAAATATCAGATGACTCTCTTTAGGAAGCAGTAATAATAAAACACTACCTTAGTCATAGGCCCGGGAGTTAGTTCCGTAATGGTAGATGTGATTGTGCTCAGCGATAAAATACTTTCCTTTGTTTCCGATCTGGGTAGCTTTGGCGAAATGTTTGGACTGAAATTAAATGAAAGCAAAACTAATGCGGTCTCAAACTGCAAAACATCATTAACTGAACTAGAACTGTAAATCCTGCAAGCGAAATACACAATAGAAATTAGGAGACGGATTTTTTTAAACAATTATTTAGTGAAATTGCGACAATATAACGGATGTTATCCAGTTATTACATGTTCATCATGAGCAAAAGATTACGTAGGGAGAACATAACATATAGCACGTAACTTTAATTTAAGCCTTTAGGATAATTTAATAATATTTATTCCTGCGGTTGGTACACGACATTGTTTACCTTGACCACCTTGGCTTGGTAAGTGTGTGGGGCAGTTTAGCGTGATGTGACGAGTTCAACACTATCGCTGGATCCTAATAAATAAAAGCACATGCAGACACTTATATTCTGTCAAGTTAAAGCTAAAATAGCTACTTCTATGTCACAAAAAGCAAGTTTTTACAGGTTAATTATAAAACATTATAGTTTATAAAAACTACGCCACGAAGACGCTACGGTTTTATTACTGACAACTAACATGCCGTTACCCAACTTTACGGTGTTTAAACAGAACAGCAGGTCGCATCCTACCTTGTCAGCCTCTTTCTGGTGAAGTTTCTTAACAAAGTTGACGAGCAGTTTGTGAGGTACTCGCGCTTTAGGCTCCGGTTCAACACGTGAACCTTTCACCACAACAAGTGCGTTAATCGGACCATCTCCTTTTGGCGAATTTACGGAAGTGACAACGTTGTTGGAATTGTTGTTGTTGTTGTTGCTGCTGTTTATATTTATATTCTGGTCGTCTCCAGCGTCGTCGACTTTTGATTCTGCAGTCGTTAAAAAACAAAACGTCATAACGTAAGAAGGGCAATTGCTAAGTCTTCAATTGAGTCACATACAGTGCCGTTTTTGTAAAAATCCACACACATATAATAAACATCAAACTATGTTCTTTATCGCACACTTGTTTCATAGTTCGCCACAGTCCCGTAACGTCACAGGTTAACATGTAAATATATATTGACTCTGGAAAAACTTCACCTTTATATACGACATCCGTTCTACACGTTAAATCCTAAAACTATTTTCAAGGTAAACAGGCAATACAAACAACATAACAACAGTAGCCTTGCTAATCGTGTATAAAAATAAATGTGTTTCAACGTCTAAAAGCCACCTTCGTGCTGGAGATCCGCCAGCACCGCATCGCTCGGCTCGACTTCCGGCTCGGGTAGCTGAACGTCATCCTTAAGGTAGACGAACACAACCGAGATGTTGTCAGTGGATCCGCTTTCCTTTGCTTGCGCGCATAAGTGCTGTGCGATCCCGCGTCGGTCGTTGTTCGCATCCTTAAAGTATTCGCGAACCTGCGAGAAAACGTCGTATGTTCGACAGAGAACCAAAAAAGTCTAGGGCTTTTACTGAAGTTTAGCGGGAATGTATTTTGCATATTACGTTAAAGCGAACGAGTATTTTTTAAATTAAACGAGAAACTTTATTGATTTGCAAGTTTTCACTTGTCTAAATTAAAACATATTTTGATAACAATACCAATTCAAAGTACTTTTATTATTATTTTAGAGTTATAAAACAGGGCATAAACTTACCAAGTTTACCAGGTCGTTGCCAGTGTACACATCCCAGAAGCCGTCACAAGCCAGACAAAGAAAGTCTTCACTGCCGTCCAACGGCACTGTAGTTGTGTCGGCGTCTCCGCATACGTACGGCTTATGATCGGCGTCGCCTGAACAGGTTAGGTAAAATGTGAAAAAATCATGGAAACTAAAGAGAAATGCTAAACAAAAAACTACTTCTTAAATTTCAATTTCGTTGCTCTATCAAAGAACGTAGAAAACGAAAAATATTTTCAACATTATTACCAACAACCAATTGTGCCCAAAATAACACAGCCCAAATTCTAGGACTGTAATATGTGTTTTTTAAACTCTAAAAGTAACGAAATATACTTTTAACCAACAAAGGGCATCAACGAAAGTAGGTCTCTACCACAACTAAGTTTGGGATACACAAAGTAGTGCTATTTAAACTTGCAACATTGGATCATAATATTATGTGGCCTTAAAAAGTTGTTCTGTAAGTTTAGAAATGCAAAAATGCTAGCATCAGACAGGTGGGAATTTCAGGCATAATAGCAAAACAACAAAGGGCACATTTTTCATGACAGCCTACCGATCGCTCTGGAAACGGCCAAACTTCCGTTGACCCTCCACGCGCCAAACCACACCACGCAACCTCCCATCTCCTCTATGCGAAGTTTCTCGTCCTCTCTTTCCGGCTTGTGAGGATTGATTATCTGGTAATTGCAACGATTTAAATGAAAGCAGTAGACGCTGTGAGTCAAAAGCTACCGTTTTGCCCACACACTAAGCGGCTGCCGTAATCCTTTTGATAATAGTGCATGTGCTAGGTTAAAACAAATGGCAAAGTCTTAAAATATCCGGACAGCGAACCTAAAGTTTGTTGCTGTGTCATTCAGGTGACATTGTACACCAATACTAAAAATTAGATCATATAAACACTAAAACTTTACAGATGTCTTAAAAGTTTCCCTTGTTGGTACAAATCACGGATCAGGACTTACATCCAGTGCTTTACCATTTCTCACTAGAACGGCTTGACTGTCTCCAACCCAGGCAAGATGTAGAGTGTTCTCATAAATGACTGACACAACTGCTGTTGTCCCACTTCTTATTCTCTACAAGGAAATGAATCAGTGAAAAAACTGAAAATATATTTTATGTAAACTTTGACTTTATTAGTCATGTGTGACTAAATCATTCTTTTAACAAGTAAACTAAGCTGTTAGATGTAGAGGAATATGTTACATCTAGTATGAGAAAGTAAAAATGACAGTAAAAAAATGTTACCTCATTTTTGGCTTTCGAGCAAAAATCATCATCAGTTAGTTTAATTGCAGCCTTTAATGAATCAGAAAAATTGCCGGAAAAGTTTTCTAGGTTACAAAGTTTTAGATGTAGTTGCTTAGCAGCATAGCAAGATGCATCCAATCCACCATGACCATCAAAAACAGCATAAAACTGGACTGTTGCCATGTCCTTTATTAAAAAGAATTAACCTTTTTTTACTCTTATTCATTTGAAACAACAAATAAATACATATTTAAAATAAAAAAAAACTAAATAAGAAACATACAATAAGCATAAGACTGATAGTTTGTTTGAAAGATTCCTTTTTTTAAAGCAAATCACATAATACAAAGCATACAAATTTGTTTGACTATCTAAAGTAAGCATATTTATTGTAGTAACTTGACATATTGAAATACGAACCTTTAAACCCAAAAGAATGTTTAAATTGGTAAAAACATTATGACGGTCTTCCATTTTTCTTCTGGTGTTTTTAATACCACATTCAGAAAACATGGGAGGTTCTTCTTGATTGGAGAGAAATGATGGGATGTGAGTGTTCCACTCATGACACACTGCATGTAGTTGTGTGAGAACCTTATGAGCAATTCCAGCACCATCATAATCTAAAAACAATCTTATATTGACTTAAGAAATCTGGTATAATGTAACATAAATTGCATATGGATGTTTTTTTAAGGAAAACCGAGAATATATCCATATGTAAATCCCCTCTATATTACATGGATGATATTGAATTGAACTCATCAGTTGGCCAAGTGTCTACCAATCAGCCTTCACCCCGACAAAATAATGTAGGCCAAAAATATTTGCATGGCATCTAATTTACATTCTAGCTAGTTGCTGTTCACTACTGATTTAACCTGTCATTCTATTTGGGAGTGTTAACAATAGTTCAGTTATAGTTTGCCTGAATTGTTTACTGTTCTGTTAAATGAGTAGAACTTTTACAATTGTAATACGCTTGTTTAATTCATTGTAGAGCGTGCATTGGTCTTTTGTGTTTCCTATAATTTGTCACAGATCAACAAATTACCACAACAACTAATTTTGTGTTAGCACAAGTTGAGCAAGTGGGTGTCAATCAACACTCACCTAAAATTAATTGTATTTGCATTGGCGGGCAAGTACAAAATATCAAAACTGTAATATAATTATAAGTAAAATAACCCAACTCAACTTACAAATGTCAGAGTTTTCAACTGATGACCCTTTGACATGACTTGATAAATCACTTTTTAGCACTCTGCTGGTGGTATTGTGTGTAAGGGCTAAGTTCAACAAATCTGGACAATGCCTGGAATAAATGGTTAGGGTTTTAAGTAAATAAATGCCAGTTGAAAACAATACTACAACTTAGCGTCAATAGGCTTGGGCTTTAAAGAATCAGGATGTTATTTACTGTACATTCTGTTTATGTATAAACATGGAATATATCTTGTTTTACGCTTTAAAAGCTTATGACACAGAACATAACACATAAGTATGACATAGGTCTACTTAATTTATGGTTTTAGCCATTTTCATAAATATTAAAAAAAATTGATTTGAAGAACAAAAAAACAAAAGCTGTTATATTAGATGAAACACCAAACATGTGGAATATGGCTATCAAATAATATTAAAATTATATTTTAGACAATTAGTTAGGTGATACCATAGCAAAAAAATAAATAACAAAGATTTATTAAAATGCCAAAAAAAGTATGATAGCAAATACATGAAGTGGTGTAAGTTAACCATTAACTTCACTAAGCAACCACAAAAGCTCATACCAATAATGCAGTCAATGTATGCCTGGTATTTCAACAGTAAACAAAGTAACAAAGCATGCTGCATCCTGTTATGTTTAATCACTGGTTTAAATTTAGAAAAACGCACAAATTGGCACCTTTTATGTAGGAATCACTCAAATTATATACATAACCTGTTACAATATACACCAAAATATGTCTGTGTACATTTAGAAAAACGCACAAATTGGCACCTTTTATGTAGGAATCACTCAAATTATATACATAACCTGTTACAATATACACCAAAATATGACTGTGTACATTTAGAAAAACGCACAAATTGGCACCTTTTATGTAGGAATCACTCAAATTATATACATAACCTGTTACAATATACACCAAAATATGTCTGTGTACATAGCTTTAAAAGCAAGAAAAACTAGACAACACCTAACAACAACAAGTTTACTGTTGAGTCAGGAATGATCTAAAATACATATAAAAACACCATACTTTGATGCATTTATGCAACGCTATAATTATCTGTTTTCCTTAAGTTTTATTTTACTTACAATGTTTTCAAGTATTGTAAACACAGATCTATACATTCGCCTTGTAAGTCATTTTCAGCAATACTTCGAATCAATAAGCGAATCGGGAGTGGTTGGTGATCTTCTATTGCATTAGGGTGATTAGTGCAATATTCCTCCAAGAATGTTGTAAACTTATCAGGCATTTCTAATAATTCTACAAAAAGCTTCCAAATTAAAAGTAAAACTTTCATTAAAGCTTTTTATGTACCAATACTTTCACATAAATACATACATACAAGTGTGTGGACAATCATCCTATTTCAATAAAAATCATACCACACAAAAAAGATTTCTTAATATATAAGAATCATAAATTTTCAATAAAAAGCCTATTTTGTGAAAACTGCTGCCCAAAGTGTTTTTTGCATTTTTATTTAAACAAGATTACCTGAATTTAATTTAGCACTAAAGCTTATTTAACTTTTAAACTTGTGATCTGATTTACATCAAACACTTTGGTTTATTATAAATATTGTTTGACGGTAAATCAAATTTGTAACCTATGTCCTGCAATAGAAATCTATTGGAATTATTTGCAAACTACTTTAGTGCCACAACGGATTTCTACTGGTTTGCTAAATAAGGAAAAGCCTAAGTTTGTTGGACTTGCGAAAAGAGGTTAGGTACGAATGCAGGATTTTTATGCTACGCAAATGAAGCGATGCATCAGAGCGTGATGATGCACAGCTTGAGAAGCACTACTTTAGATAATAAATAACTGTTAATTCTGAAGTTAGCACGGTTGTACACAGCCTTTGCAATAAATACTATTGTAATTTAGCAGATTTGTTTGAAATATTAGTGCGAATTCCGAAGTTTAGTACATAAGCGAGCCATGAAAAAAGTCCTGCCCCCCTTTGTTTTAATTGGGTAAACATATTATTTCACACTTTTACTTCTGGATTCCTTTTTTTATTAATTAATATGTTTTGCATTAATATACCAAAAATGCTTATTCTGAACTGTTTATGAGTTATGAACCTATGTTAAGTCTGACCATGCACAAGCCTAAAGTTTTTTTTACTGTAATATCATTCTGGCAACTAAAGGAAAGAGATGCAATTTATTCTATGAATTCGTCATGAATTGTTTTTTAAATAAACGTTTACGCAGCAACTATGCAAATTTCTAAACCTAAAAGAAATGCAAACTCGGTCTACAATTCTATCATATTTTTTTCTTCCGGACATTATTATTGTTAACACTATTTATATTGGGGGGGCGAGTTAGCGTGGGTGAAGTATTATTATTATTATATTTATTCTCCCATATTTATTTATTTCATGCAATTTTAAAAACTCATGTTGTTAGTACTGTAAAAAAATGGTAGTAGACCCAAACATATTGTATTATAGGTTCCTAATTAAATCTAGCAGTAATATTTTTTGTAAAAATAACCAGGTTTTCCATTGCGCAAATATTAGGTTTTCGCTTTGAGTCCAGTTGTCCAGTTGGCTATTGTGTCTCAGCAAGTTTTGCATCAGTTTTGCTTGAGTAATTTTTTTCTGTTGACTATACCATAATAGTTTTATTCACAGTGAAGACAAGGGTTATTATTTGTAGTTAGGAATACTCTGTTAACACTGTTTAAAGTTAGATTTTCATATACGTGGTTCTCCCTTTTAATCTATGTGATCATTTATATTAAAATGGCGACGCACATCAAAAAATTATTCAAGCGTAACAACATCACCGTTTGACCCCACATAACTGAACGACAATTTTGGTTGTTAACCAACACACAAGCTTGCGTGATTGTAGAATGATTTAAACCTTAGGAAACGGTTTTTACCTACGAAATTGTTTATTTATCATGATTGCCGAAGACGCACTTTCCAAATCAGGTCTACACTTCGATGACTTGAATAAACTTCGAGTCCTAGAACCTGAATCAGCTCAGCAAACCACCGAGTTGAAGGAAGAATGTCATGAATTCGTTGCAAGTGGGTTAATCCCGTATTTAAATCGGGTGATGTTATGTCGAACTTAAGCATAGTAAGAAGTATTAGATCAATTCCATACCCCTGATTTCTGAATCCTGATTGCGTAGCAGTATTTTTCTTTAAAATATCGTTGACCACTGTGGAAAGTATGGAAAGTGCACGGGTCCGCGAGTTTTTTTTAACCTTGTAACAGTGCACTCCGAAAATGTGAACCTGCCAAGAAAAAACCTGGACTGCACCCCAAATATGTATATAAAACGCTTATGTATAAGTTTACAGTGCCACGTATGCAACACCGATGGCACTAGAAAATCATAAATTGCACCCTGAAATTAAAAAATGTGCCCAGAAATTTTGCACCCAGGGTCATTTTTTTAACCTTTGTTGCACGCCCATGCACCCACAAAATCTACCATAATTTCCAGAATTGTGCTCACCCAAACACTAACGGACACCATAAGAAAAATTATGTGCAAAAGAAGTAATTCTTAGTTACAAACTAATTCTATAACCATTTCCGAGCTTTAAATTTTAAACTTCTGTGACCGACTCATTCTTCCATATATGGAAAAAGGATTGGTTACCGTTCTTCTAAGTTCGGTAAAGGATACATAGCAAATACCCACTTTCTTAAAAAAAATTTTCTTGTAAATCTTTGGCGTCACAAATTATGGAATTCAGTCGGGATCTAAAATGTGACATTTTGAAATATACCTGCTCTGTTCTTATTTTAGCCATATCATGTAAAAGTTGCTTACCAACATCGGTTTTGGTCAAGGTTCGCCCTCAAAAGTTCTGCTTGTTATTATTTAGGAATTGCATTAACTATAATATTTTTTTAAAGTAGAATTGCCACCATATTATCGCAATAAATTTATTATTTAATACTCTTTTTTATTAAGAATTAATGAATATTGATTTATTGGCTAATTTATTTTACAGAAATAACAGATTTTCAGAATACTGTTGGAAGTTTTATTGAGATGACCAGTGATTTGGCTAAGGAAGTGGAAAGAGAGAAAATAAAGGTGGAATAGTTCCCATGATATCATTAGATGTATTAATTTTATGCTTAGTAATATTAATTTAGTTGCACCAATTCAGTTCTTAAGGCAACATGGTATATTTATGTGGCCCGAAAAAAAAAATTTTTTTTTGGACACATGTTGTTTTTGTCCGAATTATTATTTTTTTTTTTTTTTTCAGTCAATTTTTTATGGCTCACTTTTGACAAGGAAAAAAACATAGTTGGAACATGAAATTTTCACAACTGTTAAATACCCTCCCAAAGTTGTTTCTAATATAAAAAAAAATTGCCTAGGTTCTAAGGGGTGGTTTTTAGGGGGGCAAAACTGTCCTTTTTTGTTAATTTTGGTTTTAAGCACTTTTCAGAGATAAAAAAATGTAAAAAAAATCTGATATATTTATGGATGATGGATAAAAGACATATACAATGCTAAGTAACAAAATTTTAAACCTTACCCCTGAACTTTTCATCCGGGGGGTCAAAATGCACAACACTTTAGGAAATTTCAATGATATATTTACACTAGAAGGAAATGACATAAACATCTGAACATTTCACAAATGTTAGAGAACCATTTAAAGCTGATGTTAAAATAAACATTTTACCTCTTGAAAAAAGGGGAGTAATTTAGGGGGGTAAAATTAAAATTCGGCCGTTTTTGTGTTTAGAGGTGTCTAAAAAACTAAAGAAAACATTGTTAAATAGTTTTCAATTATAAAGACAAATTATAGATTGCTCCTCAGGCCAATTTTGAACTTCAATTTAAAATAATTAACCTATGGGGGAAAATAACTAAACAAAAATATAGAAATTAAAGTGATTTCATTCATAGAATAAAAACTGGAAACAGAGTGGTGTACACTGCCTCCACAATTTTTCATTTCAATCTGCGGCGGTAAAATATGTTGTTTTGTAAAAGCAATAAGTTAATTTGCTAAGAGAAGCCTCTTTTTAAAAGGCAAGTCGCACGCGCGAAGTTTCACTGAGACAAGCCCTTCGCACAATGAATGTTGCACGCGCTGGACCAAAAAAGCACAGTAGGCAGCCAGACGCTTCGCGGCCAGAATAAAGCAAGCGATATGAACAAATTCTGCATTGAAGGTTTTCTGCCGCTAGATTAGTAGATAGCTGTAAACAACTAAATCGATTACGTCACACTATTGACTTTTGTCCCAATGAGAGGCGTACAGGGGTGCAAGAAAAAATTGTCAAATATTTTTTAATTATAAAGACAAGTTATAGGTTTGCTTCGCAGCCAAATTTATATTAAGACCACTGGCAATCAATCTTGTAAAAGTGCACCATGTCCAACCTATACCACGCAACTTCGGGCCACATCCGCTTTTGCCTGCTAAAGCACCGAAACTGGAAGCACAACATTGGGAGTATATGGACACTGACAAATAAGACCCGTTTAAAGAATATAGAATAACTAAGGAATGACACCCTGGTAAAGTATAGTAGAACTGCGCTGTACCCCCCTGGTATAATATAGTAGAACCGCACCATACACCCTGATATAATATAGTAGAACCGCGCTATACCCCCTGGAAAAATATACAAAAACCGCACACCCTGTCTAGTTTTACTTGCATTTGTTGACAATAGTTAGTCACGTATGTATGTCACAGTTGGATCAATTGTAACTTCTAATTGTAATTGATGTAACTAATAACAGTTTTTTAATGTAATTGTAATGTAATTGACACATTTTCAGTCGTGTGTTTCTCATTGTAAATGTAATTTACTAAAATTTTGCTCAATACATTTATATTGAAAAAATTAAAGTTTGAATGCCGAAAATTGTAATTGATGTACTAATTAATAACAGTTTTTAATGCAATTGTAAATGTAATGTAATTGAAACATTTAAGGGAGTGATTGTAATGGAACTGAATGAATGTAATTGATCCAACTCTGATGTATGTATAGAATTATTTATATGTAAACCACTGTTACATCTATATCAATTCTCAATCAATCCAGTGGTAGCCTCGCAGCAAAGTTCATGCTTTTCTTTTGGAAATTAATACATAAATCCTTTTATTTTATTGCTATATTTATATGATAATGTCATTGTAGGCTATTGGATATAGAAACCTTCTTAAATCTGTGGCAAAGCAAAGAGAATCACAGCAACAACAACTCAGGGCATTAATCACTGAAAAGAAAACTGAAATGGAAAGGTAAATTGCATAATTGGGTCCAGTGTTCTTTTAATTTTTTGTTATTATTTTATATACCAAGTCTTAAGGTCCACTATTCATGGATACAAACTTAAAAACAAAAGAAATTGTGTGTGTTGTGCCTGGCAGTTAAACGTGTAGTTCAAAAAACTAGATTTTTTTTCCTAACTCATTTACAGATTGTTTATGCTAGTTTTATTTTAATGAGGTCAAACAACTAATATGTTTCATAATTACAATACAACAAATAATTTATTAGTATAGCTAACTGTAAATGTGTTGATAAAGGTTGCGTGTTCAACATGAATCATTGAAGAAACAAGAAATGGGACAAGTTGAATTTATTGAACAATTTTCCACAGCGTAATTTTGAGTTCTGTTTCAAATGCTTATTTTTTATTATTTTGACATCAACCTTGTACAGTTTTTATTAAGGTGATTTCAGTTTTATATAAATAAATATAGCGCAATCTTTTTTTTTATAAAGATGCTTTTTTTATAGTGATATATAGTAAAGTAAAACTTGTTCAATTAATGGTAGGTCAATATCAACCGTGGTTGAGCGTAACTAAGTTGTAAATCAACTGTAGTACAGGACTGGCGATTGTAACTTAGATTCTGAACAACGTGTAAACCGTAATGCCCAAATTCTAAACGAGTAACAGTGCTGGGCGCAGTGTTTTCGGATTTTTTTACTTGCGATTTAGGTGAAAGTATGTTCTATAATCTAATAGTTAGTGATATTACCACTGTAAACGTAGGCCAAGGAATAAAGCCCCTGAGTATAACCAAACAAATTTCCAATATAACAGCTCTGGACGCCAGCCATAAGACCGAGATAAGAACAACACTAACGTCAGAATAAAACACATTTCGGAATAAGGCCAAAATAGGACTAATACCTAATGGCATTAGTACGGTCTAAATCGGAATAAGTCCTAAATCCGTCGGAATAAGACCTAAAAGGTCGGAATCAGGCCTAAACAACACTTTTAACTAAACCCAAACTCGACCCCTAAGCACAGTGGTTCTTAACCTTTTTTCAGCCGCGCCGCCCCTTTAATAATTTTCTGATGTCTTACGCCAGCCTATGAAAAGCAATTCGACATTTTGTAATTATATATCACTGAGACAACATAAAAATAGTGAAGGGTATTGTTAGTCGCGCGAAGCGCGAAAAAAATTGAGTTTTATTTGGTCGAATTGGCTAACTGTAACTTAGGAGGCGTTTCGCATTGGGCACACAACAAATTGCGCGTGCTCGACACATTGATTTTATCGAGCTGATTTTGACAAACGTGTTGTGAGGTTGTATGATGTCGAGCGCAAAAAAATGTCAAGCGCAAATATTAAACATTGCGTTATCGTGTTTCAAAAGATCTAACGACACACAGTCACAATACAACGGCAATATGAAAAAACAATATAGTTTCGCGCAAAAAAGTTCGACTCCCCATGTTGCTAGCCTGTTGTCATATATAAAATAAGGATGAAAATAGTCCAAAAGGGCGATAACTTTTATCGTTTATCTATAAGTTAATGAAATAGTGCGGTGATACCGTCGATGTTATATGTATAACAAATAGACAGAAAACATGCAACGCACTCCAAAAAACATTGTTGTAAAATGGAATTAGAAGCCTCGCGCGGAGCGCGAAAAATTTCGGCAGTTTTAATGTTAAAGTTGGCAAAAAACAGGGTTTGTATGTAGGAGTTATGCTTAACCCAAACGAAACCATTAAAATCAATGCAAAAAATAAAAATATTGAAGTCGAGCTCGCGCCCCCCTTAAAATTGCTTGGTGATTAAGAACCGCTGCCTAAGCACATCACCAACTCCCCTAATAATTTCAACACTAACCCAACAATAACCCCAAACAGGACCAAAAATCTGGTGCCAAAACAGCGGCGCCCTCACGGCGCCGGTCAAACTAGGGCGTCCAAACGTAGTCACCAAAACTGGCGATGCCAGACCGATGGCCACCGATCGTCCCATACGCCATACCTCCTACCCACAGGTTCGGGTGTTATTTTAGCCTTATTCCGATGAATTTAGGACTTATTCCGGTTAATTTAGGCCTTATTCCGAAGAATTAAGGACTTATTCCCATATATTTAGGCCTTATTCCGATGAATTTAGGACTAATTCCGATATTATGCTGTACTGGATGTTACTGCGTATTTGGCTGTATTTTGTCGTTGGTCTTAATACTATGGTTATATATATTTTTCTGCATTAGGTATTGTTGCTTTTTTGGTTCTTACTGGGTGTTCCCAACAGCTCTACAGCCGTTCTATTTTTCTAGTTTTTTTCAGCACAGACTAAATGAAGTTATTTGCCATCTTAGACTGTTTTGTTTAGTCGATTTCATTTAAACAATTTAAAGTTTTTGCGAGCTAAAGCATATAAAAATGTTATAAGTTTAGCTTTACAAATTTTAAAAAATTGCTACGGCTCCAGCCAGGCTCATCAAAAATAATAAAAATGGCTCCGGCTTCACAAACAAAATAAAAATGGCTCCAGTTCCTGCTTTGGCTCCAGCAAAAGCTTGCCTCCAGAGCTCCGGGCTCCTGCTCCCTAGGGACCCTAGCCATGGTAACCATTGCCCAAGAATTAGAGGGACTTCTAACTTTTCTGGAGGACTGTCAAATCGCAAAATTTTAAAGCAATAGAAAACGTAGAAAGTATTCTTCGCTCTGAGCTATCTTGATGTGTGTGTATAGTTAAATCGGGTATTTCTTTCGCGCAAAATTCAAGCCAGCTTGAGTGTACAAACTGCACTGATATGCATTATTACGTAATATTCCAGTAAATCTCTGACGCACAACCGATTTTTCGGCTTAGGCTACTCCCTGCGGTATGGCTGCTTGTTCGTTTTTATAAACCTAAAATTGACAAAAAAAAAATTACTTGAGTTTGGTTTGCCGATGAAGTTTGGTTTGCCGAAGTATGTTTGTGACTGTGTAGTGCTTCAGTTTACCTGGCAAACAGAATATAAGTGCAGGAAAGTTAAGCTTATGTGTGCTGGTCAACGCTATATACAAGGCAGAGTGGACCACAGAAGGTGATGAGATGTACCAAACATGACTAATGAAAACTGTATTTGGCGGTGGCCTAAAATCCTACCACAGCGTTGTGATAATTTAAAGCAATGTACAATATTAGGGTGAGGGTGGGCCAAGTATTACTATTTAAACCTACCCAAACCCGCATCCTAACCCAAATAATGTTCGACTTTGTGGATTCTAGACCAGACCCTCTGTCACAAATTAGTATCTAACGAGTGTCTCTTTCCTTATGCTCAGAACTCGTTTCTTCCTCCTAGCAGATGAAACTAGGCATATTCAAATTATAAACTTGCATTTATATAGGTTAAATTGGCCAAACTTTCAATTTATAACGTTAATGACACCTTGGCAAATAAAATAGATTTGAATATAGCTTGAAATAACAGCATTTATGTTTCAGAGGACGTTCTCGCCGAACCCTTGAAACAGCTGCGTCGAACCCCAAGTGTTCGATCGAACCCTGGTTAAGAAACACTGTTCTACATTAAACGATTTCGGCCGTCCGCGAAACGAACAGATTAAGCGGCGAACGAATTGAAAACCACTCCTTTTTGAACGATTAAGAAACAAGAGAACTTAATTCATTCCAGCACCAAAACGAGAGTGAATAAATTAACGAAACAGATTCGAATCCGGCTTAAACGTGCACATAAACGGGCTTATTTGATATAAAAATCAGAGAGTAGAACCGTTTAACTTTTCCGGTTTAAGGATTTTTTCCGACTCCAGTTCAGTTTCGGTTTCGTGCAATTTAAAAGTTCCGGTTTAGCACCGTTTGGCAATCGTTATTTCAAAACCGGTTTATAAAGATCCGGTTCAGATACAATATAAGTTGAGTTAAATCTAAATAAGTGGATCAACAAATGTATAGAATATTCTTTGAATTGTAATTAAGTCATTTAATCTAAGTTACGTGAAGTGTTGAAAAAACAGCAACTCATTATTGAAATATCTGAAAAATAAAAAATTAACGTTTTATTTAATCAATAAATTCACATTTTTTCATAAAATTTCTAACATGATATTGACTCTGTAAAATACAAGTTGTGACATCATGCTGGAGTGAATCGCTTTTGTTTACAGGTTAGAGTTCGGTTAAGGCAGGGTTTTCCAAACTGTGGTCCGCGGACTATTGGTGGTCCGCGACGACTGCACAGGTGGTCCGTGGCGATATGACAAGAAATTAAAAAGTTACGCATATACGTTGTACAGCAGAGGTCGACAACCTAGGATCTGGCCTGTGAATGTAATTTATCCGATCCGCAGCCTCTTTGACAACTGGACACGAGTCCATTAATTCTCATACTTTTTGACTATTCTAACTAAGTAAGTGCGAAAATGTTTCGCGCTTTGCGTTAACAATCTTTATACCGCTGTCATTTAAACTAGATTAGCGCTTCTTGCGCTGTCTAAGACTGACTAACTGCCAAGTGCCAAAGTGCGTCGAGTACAGACGAAAAACGTATTAAAACATATTGGACATACATTTGAAATGTAATACAAACTTGCAAGAAATTTGAAAGAAATGCCGGAATAAATTTGAAAGAAATGCCGAAAATTAACAAACACTGAACTAGATTAACTATTAAGGTTTTCGTGTTTTCCTAAAGTGGTTTTATTACACTTTTCAATATAAGTAACGACGTGTGGACTCCCATTGATGTTATCAGTTTTGTAAATATATGAAATTTGGCTTTATATTTAGTTTTTGCTTTGTATAGCGGTCCGCGCATTTACAAAATAGTGATCCGTGGTCCAAAAAAGTTTGGGAAACCCTGGGTTAAGGTATTCATGTTCTTTCAAATTATTCGGTTTCGTTCTGGCTCGACTCCTTAAAATCTTGCTAAAAACGGTTAAGGTTAGGAAAAAAATGACCCAAAACCGGTTCATAAAGTTCCAGTTCGACTTCCTTATAAAAATGAACCTTAAACTATTAAATTTGTTTATAGTGTAGCGTATCCTTTTATTATATGTGTTACGCGACATGCTACACGCGACACGTCTTTCTATCGTGCTCTTTTAGCCGTTGCTGTTAAAATTCCGCCATTCTGGCCACAAGACGCCGAACTATGGTTTTTACAAGTAGAAGCACAATTCAGTGTGAAAGGCGTGACACTATCGAAAACAAAGTACCATCATGTGGTAGCAGCAGTGTCACCCGAAATCGCCGCCGTTGTGCGGGACATTATAAAAAACCCAGATGACGCGGATCCTTACGCGCAGTTAAAATGTGCACTCATCCGCAGGGTTTCGATGACCAAGCACCAACGCTTACAGAAACTTCTTCGACATGAAGACCTCGGCGATCACAAGCCTTCAGAAATGTAAATGCAACATCTTATGGGCGAAGAAGATTCGAAAAATTTGCTTCGCGAACTTTTTCTTCAACGATTACCAGGCAATTTGCGAGTAGTTTTGGCCACACTTGATCTGGAATTATCAGCTTTGGCGCAGAAAGCCGACAACATGATTGACCTGATGGACACGTCACCCATTTTGGCCCAAGTCAATCAACTGCAAAAAGAAATTGCAATTCTGAAGCGCAATACGCCGCAAACAAGAAACCTGCACGACGCTCGACTGTGCTGGTACCACAGGCGATTCGGTCCTAAAGCACAAAAGTGCGTTTCTCCCTGCGAGTACAAGGGAAACGCCTCAACCAGCCACTAATGGCGGCTAGTGCCGCTGGTTGTTCTCGCCGCCTTCTTCACGTTAATGACCGCACCACTGGACAAAGGTACCTCGTGGACTCCGGTGCTGCGATTAGTGTTGTTCCTGCCACAAGAATGGATCGCAACAGTTGTAAAAGAAAGCTGGAACTCGTTGCAGCAAACGGAAGCACCATCGCAACATTTGGTACGCGGTCGATCAACCTAGACATCGGGCTCAGCAAAAAGTATGTATGGTCTTTTATTATAGCCGAAGTCACGCAACCGATTCTCGGCGCAGATTTTTTTCGACATAACGGAATACTAATCGACCTTGGTAAAAATCGACTTATTGATGCTAAAACATTTAACTGTGTTTCCGCTGGTGTTTCCCACTCATCTTCTTTTGGTTTGGTAGCATTAACCCATGCCACAAATGAATTTGGAACACTGTTTAAAGAGTTTCCTTCTATTCAAAGCGCGGTTTACAATGACGTTTCTTTGAAACACAATATTAAGCATCACATCGTAACTAATGGTCCCCCAGTACATACAAAGGCACGTCGACTCTCTCCTGAAAAGATGAAAATCGCTAAAGCGGAATTCCAAAACCTTCTAGACTTAGGAATCGTGCGCCGTTCGTCTAGTACATGGGCTTCGCCTTTGCACATGGTTTGCAAAAAGTCCGGCAAATGGAGGCCATGTGGCGATTATAGGAATCTAAACAGTCGAACTATTCCTGATCGATATCCGATTCCTCTTATACAGGACTCATCTGCTAACTTAAACGAAGCGAAAATCTTTAGCAAAATAGACCTCATCCGTGCCTATCACCACATTCCAGTAGCAGCAGAAGATGTACCAAAGACCGCCATTATTACGCCGTTCGGCCTTTTTGAGTACACACGTATGCCATTCGGGTTGTGCAATGCAGCCCAGACATTTCAACGTTTCATGGATGAGGTATGTAGAGGGCTGGATTTTATCTTTGTATATCTAGATGACATTCTTGTGTTCAGTCCGACCAAAAGTGCACACCGACGGCACTTGCGTCAATTGTTTCAAAGGCTTGCGAAATTCGGCATTGTCGTGAATCCAGACAAATGCGAGTTCGGTACTTCGGAGCTTGAATTTCTAGGACACCGCATTTCAACTGAAGGAATCGCGCCACTTGCCGGAAGAGTTGAAGCTGTTAAGAATTTCCCGCAACCGACATCCAAGAAAGGCCTTCGTGAGTATTTGGGACTTTTAAACTTTTACCATAGGTTCATCCCAGGAGCAGCAACAATTCTCCACCCACTTCACCTTGCCCTGGGTGGGCAAACCAACGATTTCGTATGGAACAACGACTGTACAACTGCTTTTCTAGCATCAAAACACGCACTTGCCAAAGCAACGATGCTGGTACATCCCAAACCTGATGCGGCAACACGAATAACAACAGATGCTTCTGCAGTTGCTGTGGGCGCATCTCTCGAACAATACCTCGATGGCAAGTGGCAACCGATTGCATTCTTTTCCAAAAAACTAAAACCCGCCGAAACCAGGTACAGTGCGTTCGACCGCGAACTTCTCGCAGTATATTTGGCCGTTCGGCATTTTCGATACTTTGTAGAAGGACGACAATTTTCAGTGCTCACTGACCAAAAGCCATTAAGTCATGCGTTCGACAGAAACTCCAACGAACTTTCTCCACGCCAGGTTCGTCACTTGTCTTTCATTTCAGAGTTTACAACGGATATTCGACATATTAAGGGCACTCACAATTCTGCCGGAGATGCATTATCTCGCGTTGCTATAAATTCAACGATGTCTCCTGCGATAGATTTTGCCGCTTTGGCTAGAGCACAAAAAGGTAATCGTGACATTCGTGCATACCGAACAGCTGTAACGTCACTTAAATTTCAGGACCTTCCGCTCATTGGATCTAGCGATACTATTTTATGCGACGTTTCCAAAGGTTATCCCAGACCCGTTGTGCCACTAGCATTTCGGCGCATTGTCTTTGATGTACTACACAACCTTTCACATCCAGGTATTCGCGCGTCTCGTAAACTAGTTTCCGATCGTTTCATTTGGCATAGCTTAAACAAAGATGTTGGGCTGTGGGCTCGCACGTGTTTACAATGCCAGCGGGCGAAAATTCACCGCCATACATTGTCACAGCTTGGTTCATTTACGCTTCCCGACAAAAGGTTTGCAGAAATTCATGTGGACATCGTCGGACCGCTTCCGATGTCGCAGGGTTACTCTTACATATTTACTTCTATAGATCGTTTCACTAGGTGGCCGGAGGCGATCCCGATGGTGGATGCTACGTCAGAGTCGTGTGCCAGGGCTTTGCTGTCGTGGGTATCTCGTTTCGGTACACCACAGTCCATAACTTCCGACAGAGGCCGTCAATTCGAGTCTAACCTATGGGCAAACCTAAACTCCCTCTTAGGTTCCCATCGCCAAAGAACCACCGCTTACCACCCGCAATCCAATGGAATAGTGGAAAGACTCCACCGGCAAACAAAGCAGCACTCAAAGCCCGATTGGACAACAACCACTATGGGTGGACCAACTTCCTGCAGTCATGCTCGGCATTCGCACGGCCCCGAAGGAAGACATCGGTTGTTCTGCCGCAGAGCTGGTGTACGGCACGACACTGCGGTTACCAGGGGAGTTTTTCTCACCACCGTCACACGGCACCACTACAACCACAGCGGAGGTAACAACATTCCTGTCTAAATCAATGGAGAACGTTCGCGCCATTGCGACATCACGACACTGACAATCGCATAGTAGTGTACCGCGTATACTTCAAACGTGTAAATTTGTTTTCGTGCGTCGTGACTGTCATAGATCACCCTTACAGTGTCCTTACGACGGCCCGTTTAACGTTATAGAAAGAAACAGTAAATTTTTCAAAATTAATGCTAATGGCCGTGTAGATACTGTTTCGATTGACCGACTTAAACCGGCTTACACTGATAATGATTTATTAAACATGGAAAATACTCGCCCCACTTTTACCCAATGTTTACCGCAACGTCCCGATATTCCATGCATACCACCGCAACCCTCTTTTCCCATTCG
The DNA here is from genome assembly GCF_963924565.1 of Ascidiella aspersa. Taxonomy (NCBI): domain Eukaryota; kingdom Metazoa; phylum Chordata; class Ascidiacea; order Phlebobranchia; family Ascidiidae; genus Ascidiella; species Ascidiella aspersa. The sequence continues at coordinate 24,909,008 of NC_139447.1, read as the reverse complement.
ACCGAGGTTAACTCGACGTGGTCGTGTTATTACTGTGCCTGCTCGTTACCGAACGTGACTAACGCACTGGTGGGGGGTTTTGTAGCGTATCCTTTTATTATATGTGTTACGCGACATGCTACACGCGACACGTCTTTCTATCGTGCTCTTTCCGAGCGGTCACTCGCTCGGTCATTCGAAAATACAAGCTGACGTGTGCACTGCTCTGGCTCCTACAATAGAGATAAATACAATAACTTAATAACAATGTTAAACGAAAACATTCAATTTTACCCCCAAGTAATTCGACTCAACGACCAAGTAATTTAATTTGCCTGAATGACTTGTCAAGTCAAAAGTCATTTGACCAAAAACAACTAATGGCAATTCAAGTCAGTCATTGAAGTCATTACAATATTAAAAACTGGCCCATATTTTTATAGAGGCTCGGTATTAAATGAAACTTATGGGACGCTGTTAAACTGTGGACGTTTGTCTGTCGTGTCTGACTTTTATCACGGCTTTCCACGGACGTGCCTTATTTAACATACTTTTGAGACCCGGAAGCATGCAGCTGAATTTAATTTAATTAGGCTACATTATAATCTTACGCGAGTTGCAAAAAAACATACATGTTATCATAATTGGTTACTTACTAACAGTACACATAAAACCTGTTCTTAATAATACTTCCTAAAACAATTGTTATTTTGATTTAATTTGCTTTTAGAAAAGTTTTTCTATTTAAAATTAAATTGCGTTTGCCTGTAAATTTACTGTTAAACATAAATCATGAGTATAAGATGCGGGTCACAGTTGTACTCATGTGTGTTTTAGTGATTTGAGATGGTAAAGTATAGATTTCCTTTTAAATAAATTCGCTCTTGAAAACAGAATTCAGCAGATAATGGTGTGCTATGGTTGACTATGGGTGTTTTCCGACTCGGTCTTGAGTCGGAATGTACAGAAGACAAAACATTCGCGTATAACTGCAAACTATTTAATAATTTAGTTAGTCTACTGTTCAGTCATTATAATCACTATTAGATTTATAAGTTTCAAATCTGCTATTAACTAAACCAGGGTTTCCCAAACTATTTTTGACCACTGACGAATCTGTTAACAAAGCACAAAATCACATACAACAGAAAACATTTCCACAACATTATCATTTATTCTTGTTTTCCCTATGTTAAGTATCTTTATGAATGCTGTTGTTTTGTTGTTTTAAGTAAGTAAAATGTTCGCATCACTTCGCTGAAGTGACAAGTTCATTTGGTTAAGAAGGTTAAAAATGTCTGCCAGGTATGCAAGTTTTCCAAGCCAAATTTCATCGGATACTACCTACTAGTGAAGCCAAGTCAGCATTGTGCGCTTGCAGGAAAGCCAAAAGCTTTTTTACTCACTAATCTTCGCTTTACTCTCAACAAAACAGCAAATTCCGAATTGCAATAAAAAATATATTATTACGTCATAGACGAGGAACAGGAAAATTTTTCGTAAACAACTTTTTTACTACAACGAAGGGCGAAGGCAAGATTTACGATACTGAATAGCAAAAGCTTTCGAAATCATTAAATTATGTGTGACTTTTTAATTCTTGTCATATCGCCACGGACCACCTGTGCAGTCGTCCACCAATGGTCCGCGGACCACAGTTAGGGAAACTCTGAACTAAACTATACTTAAGGTGCCATATAGCAGAATATTCAAAATCATATTTAAATATATTTTGTAAGTTGAACTAAGCTTTAAATATATGCCAGACTAAGGCTTTAAATATATGCCAGACTACACTTGCTATTTTTTAGAAACGTAAATCCGGTACGCACACTGAAAACTACAAATAAACTTAATGTAGACCTAATAAAAAGCAATTTAATGCAAATAATTAACTTAACGGGGTTGCGGTTGTTTTATATTTTGTCAGGAGGTATTTTTCAGGGCCCTATTTTTAAGGGTGGTTTGTCTAAGCAATTTAAATTGTAACCGAAAGCAATGTTCTGTGTTGTGAATTTAATGAGTCGGGTAAATACTTTCTACAATTAAAGTAGGATGCGGCCCTCGTGAAAGCAGCAGCAATACTAGGCCGTACATGTTGGCAAAGGCGCTGTGTCCATAACAAATTCTTCCCGGACAAAATCATTCTCAAGCATAAGTTAAACAAAATGTAAGATTCCATCAAGCTGGCCTCTTAAAACTATTACATATTATGTTGTAGGCTACTCTGCGTCAACTTGAGCCGCGTATTATTGCCAATGATTTAAAAAGGTAATTTACCATGTTACTGAAAAGTAATATTACGGATAACGTAACATCCTGGCTTAGTGCTAACTAGTGTGTAAAGTAGTAAACATTTTAATTTTTCTAAATAAAACATTTTAATTTCTCTAAACGTTAATTGTTATACAGCATATGTGTTGGTCGATCCTTGACTATTTTTTGCTTATTGTGCCTGAAATGGGTTATCACATTCTTTAGCCTGTGTGGAAGCAGCATTTAATCAGTGGTGTGTTATATATTATTGCATTTATCTGCGTAACTGTGAAATATCTAATTGTTCGTCTTCGCAAACTAATATTTCACATTTTGTTGAAACAAAATTACAAATAACGTGTACTTTGAAAATGAAACGACTAAATACCCAACGGCTAAGCACGTCAAACATCTTTTACGTAACGAAAACCAGTGACATATATCGATAGGGAACCACTCACTAACGTAAAACCTTAAGTTGTATAGCAGCCGTTTCTTCGCATTGCGTGATATTCAGCAAATATGTAATCCTGGTACTATACTGCGTCAGACATCAAGAAGTTTTTAAACATATAAGTCTTCAGTTGGAAACATTAAAACTTATTTCTATTAATGCAATCAGTATGTTATGACTTCAATTTGATTTTTAATGCTGAAAACCCGCGACATTTATCGATCCAGAAATACTAACAAACGTTAAACTTCAAGTTGTAACAGCAATTGTTTAGACTTGCGTAATATTCAAGCAAATAATACCAGCACTAAACTGCGTCATACGTGAAAAAAATCCTTGAAAATAAAAATTGCTTAACGGTGACCGGTTTGGGACGGCGATCGCTTACCTTCCTCGAAAAAATATTTCCAGCACCCGCCGGATAATATCCATTTAAATTAGCCCCAGCAACCTCATCCCCAGAAAAATATTTCTTAACACCCCGCTGAAAAATAATTAATTTAAGTTAAAAACAATTTGCTTAACAGCCCTTCCAAAAAGTAAAAGTAAAAAGTATTACTTAGTTTTGAGAAAGAATTGCTAAATAGCTAACTCAAGAGTTTTTACCTTTTTCCATTTTTTTTGTAAATCTAAAAGGAAAAAATACGGGACAAATTGGTTAACCGAGCGGGACACGGGACAAGGCTTTAAAACCGGTACTGTCCCGGCTGAACCGGGACGTATGGCAAGCTTACGCCACACCATGGAAGTAACGGCTCACAGGCTTTACATCCTAACACCTGGAATGAATCAAATGTATATACTACTATGGAGATTTACTGTAGTTTGTCGCATTAAACAAAATTTAATGTTTACAGAGGGTCAATGTAACATGCAAACACTGTGAAAACACAAACATTACGGTCAGCTCCAAAAAAAGCATCATATTAATTATATCAGTTGACAGACAACGAGGCATTCACATTAAAAAAATGTGTTTTGTGAACTTAATATCATTATATGTTGTTGCAATCGTGCCGATTTCAGTCAAGATCCTTGAAAAATATGGTAGGCTATTTAAAATAATGATTCGACGATCCAATGACTTGATTTGTTGAACTTGCAAATGTGGTTGATAAATATCACTTTTAAAGCTGCCGACAGTGTCCGTCATTTTGCACCGCGGTAATGGGCGCGTATAGATTGTATCTCCAAATCTTGGATTTGATATTGAACGTTTTGTATGTAAAACCGTATCATTAATCTGATAAAGTCGGCGGTCGCCAACGCAGCGTATGTCAGTTACGCCGGGTAACATATGGAGACTGCACTCGAATCTTGGTTTGCTCTCGTCTGCATTAGTTCCACCTGTTGTTGACTGTCATAGTTGCACATTAGAGTGCCGAGCGTGGCCTTATCACGTTAAATCTAAACGCTGTAACACAAAGACGAAGCAAATTGCCGTTGTCGACTACTGCACGCACCTTATGGCTAGCCATTTCGCCCGTCGTACACTAATAGGCCCAAAATTGTGTGTTCTAATCATGTTCATCGACAGCAAGACCGATTTAAAGCTAGTTGTCAACAATCAATGCACGAAATTAGTAAAAGAACATTGAAGATAAACTGTTACTTTCCTTTGCGTACGTTATTCGGCTTCATAAAGCGTCTTAAACAATTTCTACTCAAAATCGAGAATACAAAAATATTACTAATTTAAATTGTTATTAAACAAAATAGGTTCTCCTGCAAATTAAAAAAATGGTGTTACCAAGGTCTAGTTTATGTCTTTTATATTCCTAATGTGTGATAGTAACTTAGGTCAAGACAAAATAATAACAAGCGGCATCAGTCGAATTATTTTAAACGGGGAACAATCTGTCACATTACCTCTATAGACAGGTTTGCCATACCGTGATTATTTCTAAGATTTGTGCTTATTTTTGATTGCAGTGTCTTAGAAAATGCCAATGTGCTTATTTCTAAGAAACGTGCTTATTTTTGAGTTGTGTGCTTAGTTTGTCTTATTTTAAAATTCATTAAATCTCAATATACTGTTTACTATGCAAGTTTGGTAAGCCCTGGCCACATACGTCACGGAAGTTTCGCAAATTCAACCAAATAAACTATTTTTTTAGCTTTGTGCGATTATACTGCTTTAAGGTTCATTTGGGGCAGAGAACAACAAGTCTTTTTGACAATATTGTATTTGGGTGCCTCCCCCCAACAATTCCTGGATCCGCCCCAAGTTATCAAAAACGTGCTTATTTTTCGTAGTAGCGTGCTTATTGTTTGGTCTTAGCAAATGGTAACCCTGCCCATAGAGTTATGATGAGTCTAATGCCAGCTCATACGCAGTAAGTTGCAGAAAGCTTTTTAATAGGTGAGACAAATAACGAAAGTTGAACGGGACTGTTTACGTTACATGTTGCGTCTCAGCGTGATAGCATGACGCGATTGTGCGCCCGTCTATTTTCCATGGCTAAATCCGAAAGCAAGGTGGTTGCCAATTCAGCCGTAGTCGTCTACAGTCGTGTTCGGCCCTCGAGATTTCGCCCCTAATTTGTTTTACAAGGTTTGCTGGTGTGCCGCAGCGCGGGCGACCGCAGATAAATACCCGCGCGTTTGTTGTTGAAGAGTAGTCACTATGTGGATTTTCGCCAGGAAGGTTGTCCGAGCAGAATTAAGGAGGTTTCGATTTTCTTCCATCTTGCCTGTGCGTGTATCCTGTTGTGGTTACAGTTCGGTTTTTATTAGAAAACGAAACCGCTGCTATTTCCGGATCACATTGAGGTCGGACAAGGCACCCGTTAAGGGGCTGTTGTTGTTAAAATACGCAGTAAAGTGACGGATGTTCAAAACAGGTTGCAACGTGCGACCCTTGAGCGATGAGAGTAAACTAAATTTGGCGTCAAGCCACCGAAGAATTTATCACCTTCTTCCGTTATTGTTTAACGCTCGGCGTAGGACAGACTTCCGTCAAGAAAATATAGCAAACTGGGCAATATACATTACATATTTTCCAGTCCCCTGTTAAATATAGTAACATTGTTGTCAGCAATTGAAAATCTGTTTCCTTGTGACGTTTCTGACCTGTATTAACTACCACAGGAGGCTAACAGGACACTGCTGTTGTTTATGGAATGCAAATTTTGTTTTATATCGTTTTATGTCCGAGAAGAGAGTATTTTTAATAGAACAGATGTTAATTTTAACTGGAATAGAATTACGGAATCAAAATAAAACCACATTGTTAGATTAGAGCGCATGCAGGACCGCCGAAACCTGGTAGCCAGAGAGATTGTCGCGATGCCTCGAGTGGCGAGTCTTTTCGGGTATTAAATATATATATCAATTTTGTTTATGGAGGAAATAGACTTGCGTTTCTGTTTGTTTTCTCGCTGTAAGATATTTAGTGGACAAGCAAAATATCCATTGCCAAAATAGCATACTTTCTAAGACCGTAAATGCAGCTATGACACGACCACATTGTCCAAAGTTTATTGGACGGTGTAATGTATTTAAATCAATATATATATACCCTAAAATTTCTTGCACTCAAGACCCCTAGAGTTTGTTAAACCATAGATTCTCTGAAATAAAGCTGTTTAAAATGTGTAAATTGTTTAAAAATAATGTTCCTTGACAAGTTCCTATTAAAATTGTATTTTATAAATATAGCTTGTAGTAGTTCGGCGTGCGACAACACGTTCAATTGGAAATACTGTCTTAAATTAGGCTATAAACTTAAGCACACTACAAGGTGTTTTTTTCTTTTTTGCAAACAACATTTTAAAGGGACTAAAGTTCGGGACTGTGCGTATATTTTAGCTAACCCCGTCCCTGATTTATTACTAACTCCCCAAAAATTTCAACCCTAAACCAATTTTACCCCATCAGTTACCCGCCCATAACCCCAAACAGGGGCAAATAACCCGGTGCCAAAACAGCTGCACTCCAACGGCGTTGGTCAAACTTGGGCGCCCAAACGTCGACACTGTATACGGCCGATACCAGACAGGTATTAGATATTGTTTCTTTGTAGGTCTTACTGTGTGTTCCCAGTATTAAGGAATGCTTAGTGTAGTTACAGGTATAGAAACATAAATATTTTGCTTCTAGTACCGTAACTTGTTCGACGTTTTTGTTGTTGGTAAGAGACAATACAAACAACAACAAACTTATTTCCGTCTGGGATGCCTATAAAACAGGATGTTGATACGATATCACGGTTCTAAAGTATCTATTTGTTGTGTCAACGCTTACCAATCTCTATATTTTCACCTAATTTGTGTGTGTTAGATCGCGTTTTGGGCAGGAAATACACATATTTTAAATCGTTGTCTTCGTTAGGAAACGCTTATCGGTAAGTTTTTAAAATCGGTTATTAGTTATTATAATATTCCCAGAATTTCATTATATTTAAAAACTAAAATGAATTTCACAAAAAATCTTTTGATCCATTAAAAATATATATTCGCGCCTTCGCCGCAAGTCTATTTTTCTATGCATGATTGTTTATATACCGGTAACTCATGTTGTGCATACCATTTGTTGGTTTAGTGCTTTGGACCTTTGGTACTTAAAATCTTCGAAATAGATTGCTTAAAATAAGGTTTTTGTTTGACATTTGTCGTTAATTAAACATCTCATTAGACTAGTAATAAAAACCAGTAGCCTTGGTAAAATTAAAGAAATCAGGTGGCACTGTATAAAGACAAATTGTATTTGATTCTCGACAAGCTTTCGCACAACCGTGCTTCATCAAGCAAAGCACGAGAATCAAATACAATTTGTCTTTATACAGTTCCACCTGATTTCTCTATTTAGATTTAGACAAATACGGCCATATACAAAGATTGTTAAAATTAGAATGTGTCGGGAAACATGCACTCGAATAACTACCGCCAAGGCTAGTCATATCTAGTGTGACGGAAATAAACATCGTCTGAATGACTCGTTCGTTTCACACAAAATGGGCCATGCGCGAGCGTCACAATTCCGTATTGCGACAACAGGTTACGGTTTCCTTTAAAGTAGTAAGGATGTAGCATGGCGATGACCTGTGCTTCCGTGTCACATCGACCTCTCACAGGGTTGCAGCACCACAGGTGGACAAAGGCAACACAGACACGCCTTGTTATCGGATGGAAGCATAACGTCGGGTCGTATCCGAACAGTGGCCAACGTGCGTCGGCCATCAACAACAAAACGTCGTTAATGATCAAACGCTCGCGCTCGACTTGAATGACACTTCCAGAACCTGGCCCGTGTTATGAACTAAGCGCGGCGGTTGGAACTTTATTAACTGCCTTTAGTAGTATGACAAAATCCTGTTGTGCATTGCGCTATGACACGGGCTTCGTATTGTTTGCGTCAACATTTGGTCAAAGAGTTGTACCCTCAGGTACATTGCGGGAGAGGCAAGACGGCTGGTTTGTTTGGAACTTACGCAGGTGGGTGCGTAGAATGCGGCTACATAGGGGTGAATCAGTAAGGGTATACGAGGTAAATGTAGACGTATGTGCCAAGCTAGTGAAGAGTCACGCCGAGGTGATGCATCACAAGCGCTATCAGCGCGATTGCAGCACTTAGAGGTTAACCATTCTCGATTTTGCTGGGTAGCATTTCCTAAACGGGTAGACAGTACGATTTTGGATTACTAAGAAATTGTTGAACAACAGTTTAAATATAAATGTTGTTGGTTTTAACAGTAGCAGTCTTGTTTTAAGTTTTAGTCTGGGGAAGTGGTGTTACAAGCTTTGTAAGGGTCGTATCGCCGAGAGATGTATTGTCAACCGTCTTTATGTAGGTCTAGGAACAATATTTAGGCTGAACGTTTGCTAAAATGAGTTGCGGTGCATTTACATTTGATTTTTGTGGAACGTAATGGTTAACAAAACGTAAAAAAAAATTTATAAGAATTTCAAGTTAACAAGCAATCAGATTTCAAGTTAACAAGCAATCAGATTTATTTTTTGTTTTGTTTTCGCAAAAGTTACCTAGTATTCTGGCGCTTTGTTAACATTTTTATTTTTTTATAAACTATGATTTTCAATTAATTTATGTTTTTAAAATGCGTAACTACAACCTTTTTTGTTTTGGTTTCATAGAATATAGGTAAACTGCATTAAACAAGCCTTTAAACAAACACTTTTAACATGTCGGCAAACCGTAGTTCTGGTGTCATGTCGACCGGGGAAACAATCACCGTTTTAGTACAACTTCCCGAAGACCCCTACATGGACATCTATTGGATCTTTGCAGAATCTGTGATATGCTTCGTCACCGTCTTTGCCATTTACCTGCTGATATGCCTTGCCCGGTACGCGACGATTACCCGTTGCAAGCCAGGACGTGAAATCGGAGGCAAAAAGGGCAAAATGCTCTACCGCATGTGTCTGGTCAGCGTTTCTATGGCAGTTTGTAGGTTTGCAGCCGACCAAGCAGTGGCCATTACAGGCTGGCAGAGTGACGACAATTGCATTATTTCTGTGTCAGTCAGCACTGTTTTCTATTCGCTGAGCCTCTACCCGATTTATATTTTCCTCTGGTTGCGACAAAGTATATTTTACGCCAACCCGGTTCTCTCTCATGTGCTCAATCCAGTCGTGACCTTCATCAGTTGGGCAACACTCTTCATCATGTTAAGCGGAGGCGCTGTGCTCACAGTTATATACGTCATTCCACAGATGACTGGCTGGGACTACCGCGCTTCGCCTGAGGGCTGTCGCGACATCGCTACCAGCTCTGGGTTCGATCTTGTGCCAACTCTGGTTGTATGCTTCACGGTTTCGTTTCAACTCAGTCTGCTGGCGCTTTTCGTCTACCCATTGCTCACTAAGAAGACGCAGCGTTATCGGTCTGCAAATGCATCTTCGCCCAACGACCGCCGCGAGTCGGTCTCGGAAACATACACGAATGGCCACGCTCAATGCGAAGAACCTGAGGCCCTTCCAACTGCCCAACAGGGATCACACGCCGATCAACAAACGAATGAATATCCTTGTTACAAGTCGAAGACGAGATTTTTTAGGGCGCCGTTTGTCTTCTACAAGAAGGGCGGCGAAGCGACGGCGAACACAAGTCCTAAAGAAAAGCCAAGTGCCTTGAAGAAAATCGGCACCAATTTAGCGGAAAAGGGACGGAGTAGAACATCCAGCACAGTATCAACTGTATCCGATGGAAAGAAGGTTAAGAGGTAAACGTTAAGCGAAACTACCGACATACTTGCTAATTTAATTGTACCAGCCATGAGCTTTCAATTGGTGTAGGTAACAACGTTGAAAAATACGTTTTTTTAAGTTTCGTTGTTTTTAAAGCTGTGCTGATCGCATATTCTATTGAAATATTCAATATGCGTCACAAAAAATGCTGTGTTTAACTGTTGAACTTTTTAACTAAACATTTTTTTGAAAAGGTCGCACAAATAAATAATATCTTACAATAAAATTCGCAGAAACAAAACGCAACAAGGGCGCCGGGTGATTCTGTTTATTCGAAAAGCATTTATTCTGACTCTCATCTGCGTGCTGTCGGATGTGGTCTTCACCGTGGTACAAATGCTCATCATCGTACCGGAGCTTGTCTATCTCGCTATATTTGACATTAATCTCCTAATCAACATCATTTGCATAATCATGTCATTCCGAGATTGGCCCAACATGATCTTGCCGCTTTGCGCCAGGTAAACGTCAATCGTATATTCTTTATGGCTTTCTTTGGTTGGTTTAATTTCATATTTTGTTCTTAAGTCGGGGCAAGCCTTTTCATTATTTTAATTTTCGGCCTTTTTGACAATAAAGTAAGATATGGATCAGACAAACTTTACAAACAACAAATATCCCCGCAACACGGTAAAAATAATAAAATTGTAGTTAAAAAACTTTCAAATCGTTTAAGGAACTGATGTCTTACACGCTGTCAGTAGCAAATAAAAATACAAAAATATAGAACTTTCAAGTTTTTTATTTATATACCCAAGTGTTACTTGTTGCCGCCGGTGTAATGGTGAACCCGCTAAAGGGCTATGGTTTAATTCAACTATAGGGTGCGGTTTGCCTTAATCGTGTTTCTGCTGTTTTTAGAAAATTTAGCAAGCGTAAACACGCCCAGACGACTGCCACATCCGGAAACGGAGCTAGGGCGAACAACACCACGCGACTGATTCTGACCATGGCTCAGACGAGACGGGAGGCGGCCAACAATAGATTAAGAGCAAACTCCTCAACTCCTCAAGAAGACAGTAGCAGTGGGGCAAAGGAGCCAATAAATAACGTCAACGAAACCGAAAAATAATCGTGTTTTTCCGAAATCGAAATGGTTTCAATAGAAGTTAAATTCAAGCCGAGGACGCAAAAACAAAGTTGGGCATTATTTAGGGCCATGTTAAAAACTATACTTGATGTGCTACCTTGTTTTAAGGGCTACCGTCAATTTGCTATGGTGGTAAAGTTGTTTTTGTCTATGACAGTTATTATACTTTTATTTTCCTTTTGTTGCACATAAATTTGCATAAGTAAATGTACGCTGTTAAGCTGCGGTGATTAGAACGTTTTCTATATGTTTAATATATAAAATGGAAATGTGATTCTGCGAGGGTTTCCTGTTTTCTTTTTATTTAAATCGTGGCCATTTTTTTAATGTTTTCTATTCAATCTGCAATATTTGCAACCATATTGTCTATCATGCTGCCAGTGGATGAACGAAACTGCTCATCCACTAAATGCCATTAGTTTTCCTAAATGAACATGAGTCACATCCACTTTATGAGTCATTCAAATGTTGTTCGGGCGTTCTATATTTACGTAGCGCTGTATTTATTTCGAGTTCAGCAATAAATCATGATTTTTTTTAAATGACAAACTGAATTGCTTGTTTCATTCAGAAAACAAAAGTGGGTTAACATTTTACTGCTATACATAATCTACATAAGTGGTTATAAAAAATAGGCCATTAAACTACATACACGACAACAAATATTATGACTTGGGCGATTATTTTTTGACTTGTCAAAAAAGTCACAATTTTGTCAAAATTTGCACGTTAGGTCAAAATTATTTCCAATGAAAATCAATTAAAAATACATATTAAATCGCTTAGTATTTCAACTATTTACACAACAATTTTTTAAAATAACCAGCGTGTTGTTTTTGTTTGCCATTTTAGTAGTTGTTTGTTATTTTGAAACAAAAATATTAACTAAGCGTTTTCATGAGTTTTGCATAAACCCGAAATATAACCTATTTACGTTCGATCGGTAGTCAGCAAACATCAAAAACGCGTGGTTAACGACGCCAAGACACTAATGCACTACTTTAAACAACAATATGTTGTCTAATGTATATCTAATAGGTCAAAATTTTGTCAAAAATATGTATTTTCTGATCAAAATTTAATTTCTCATTTTTTAGGTCAAAAAATAATCACGCTAATTATGACATAAGTGTCGACTATAAAATAAATAGACAATTAAACTACAATTATATTATGGCCAAACTTTGTTACATTTTTTATTTTTGTTACTTAAACAAGAAGACAATACAAAATACAAGACCAGAATAAATAACTTGAGTCGGCGTTTCACTTTTACCATTGTTGTGAAGATCACCATATTTTTGTTGTTAAATGTGAGAATAAAGTTGCGTTGTAACATCATCGAGATTTACCACTTCATCACCGAGTGAAAACAGTGTGTATTCCCAGGTCTGTCTTCCAAGGAAATACGCGAAGCACTGTTGGATTTAGGGCCCGAATAAGACACAGATATATACAGACTACTCAAACTCACGCATCCGTTTTCAAATTCAACGCGTACCTCCAATTTCAAGTAATATTAATAGACTGTCTGTCTGCGCAGAATTTAAGCCGTCTCAACAACATTGTTGACTAATAATAACCTAGACCAGCGTGGATTTCTTCCGCGGACTCTTTATTGGCCTGCGATATTATTTTGGGGGGCCAGTGAAAAAAGCCCAAAAAAAATTTTTAATAGGCTCGCGTTCAACGCGCCCGCCGACACATTAATGCATTTACACCTTTGTTGGTAGTTGCCACCTAATCTTTGTTTTTTCGTCAACTTTGTAAACGCATTTTTTTTCGGTTTGGGCTAATATTCTTCGATTGTAAAGTGTGTTTTGCATTATGGTATGTTAAAATGCATAAAGATCCTTTGAATATTTAATTTTTTTATAAATGACTACAGCCCAGCGCTGTATGGACTCTCTACAAAATGCAATTTCTCCCAAAATATCCAGTTACTGCAATTTTTACAGCTTTGCAAAATCGTAAATACTACCTCCCATAACACCATTGTGCTATTTTTAGGATTAAAAGGGTATCGTGTATGACTCGCAAAATGAAAAGATTCGCAACCCCTGTTGTATGGCAATACCAGGTATATTACTTTTGTATATTCGGGTCATCAACAGTTATGTCGTGATGGGCGTAGTCAATGAACAAAACAAAGATCTAAATCCGCTTCGCAACCCGTCGGGGAGTACAGTGCTTACTGATGGCAACTCTTTAATCTCACGTGTATACTGGAAGCAGGGGAAATGCCCCATTAATACTGCAGACAAAATTCAGGATATAAACATCCTTTATCGCCACCAAGGCCCTTGTGGCCTGTGTACTATCGCCATTTATCACTATATACGTAAACATGAGGTGGTTAATTACCCAAAGGGTTGGACGACCGCATATTAAGTACCATTCGGCGATTGGCGTATGTCAACTTGTAATAGTATATTTTCCTTTAATTTACGATTTATGTCTGCAACGTGGGCTTTCCCATAATTTATCCCTGTTAAAAACACACGACGATTGCTCAAGCGCAATTTAAAAAATATTGGCAATGTTATCTAAATTACGAGCACATAAATTATATGCCCCGACAGAGAATTTTGTTTTTTGGCTGTCAAGCAGAAAAGCTGAAGTGACAATTTCAGAAAATCATACAGTCGGCAAAAATTAAAAATCACAGAGCCAAGGATCTATTCGTGGCGGTTTTACCCAGGCACGTGAAAGCGCGCAAACATCCGCTTAAAATGAAATCGCTAACGACACTGAAAAGGAACCACCAAGAATAATGACAGCGGCGCTTGACTACTTGCTAAAAGCCCATTCATTGTCATCAGACAACGCTGCCTTTCAATAGTAATAGTAATAGTTTTAAGAAACGGCAGAGGAGCGAGAACGGCTGTAATTTATTGAGTAATGTATCAGCACGTTATCGTGGTGCAGCTTTACACCCCAACTTAGAAATTAGTGCATTTCTAAGCAAAAGATCTACGACAATTAGGGCATCCAAGGGCAGAAAAGTCTGACTTTTAGACATTGCATACTGTTACAAGTATATCAAATGAGGCAAATGCTTTGCGTATACAATACAGTACCTGCCCCCTGCTTTTATGCGTACTGATACTTTGTACGAACGTGCACTGTGCTAACTAGTTATAATTTCGCCCCGCCACAGAGAAAATGTGTAACAACATTATTATTGCTTTCAGCTGTAATTAAGTCTGTGGTTGGCAAACTGTTGGGCCGCGAGTTACTTTTGAATAGCTTAGTGTTATCATGTAGTTGTAGGCCGCGTGATGGCCGTTCTCCTTTTAACATTATTTTAAAAGTTGGTGTGGTAAGAATTTTTAAACTTAAACGATATGTAAACAAAAAAATTTTCGAGCGTCGCGCGTATATTCCTCGTTTTATAGGACTTTTCCTTGTGGCATGGAAATGTTTTGGGCATCCAGGCGCCGTGTAATATTTCACCTTAAAGTCAAATATCCTGAATCCGCCACTGTTTCATAGTGTTTTACGTAGTGGGCCTTCAGTAGCTCTGAAAATAGTAGTTTGGGCAGCGACAAAAATAGATTGCCGACCACTGGATTAAGGTTTCAACGTTTTAGCTAGTCGGTGTTAACGAAAAAAATACTTCATTTTTCGAAAGATTTTTAGAGGTAATAGCTATGCTTAGAGCGCAGCCTCAAATAAGGCAAATAGAAGGCGAAACACGCGGTGGTGCTTGTACTAAAATTTAATTAAATTGAAAATATATTTGACCTAAACAATTAGTTTTGCACAATTTTAAACACACCTGGCACAAAATATATAGGCCTACCGAAATATAAAATCCCATTGTCGGGAGCCTCTATTTTTTGCAGACTATAGTTTTGATGTGGTATATTGGCGCAGTTTGTAAATGTGTCGTAAAACAAGTTTCAAAATCACATCGAAAAGTAAACCAGTAAGAAACCATTGTGAATCGACCAGGTTATATTATAGTGGCGCACACTCATCAATATGTCACTATGACTTCCATTTACCCCCTCAACGACTTAATGGCGACTATCTTGCAATATTATCCGATTGGAATCAAAACAAATGTCCCAAGCTACGATCAAATTAATCATCATTCCGTAGATTTATTTGACCCACTGGCTTGACCACATTCGCTTCATGTTTATAACCGCCGCCATACAAGCGTATTTCAAACTTTCCTGGATGTTGTCACAAAATCAAAAAGATCAAGGAAACATTTCAGCAGCCTCGCAGCTGTTTTCCTCGACATCGCTCAGTCGTGTCTCTTCAGTTAAATCCGCACAGTGCGGTGATTGTACGACAAGATTAGAACCGCTAGCGGTCGCTATTGAGTTGACGTTGGAGGTGGATGGACTATTTTGCGGCGTTTCGCCAACGTTCAAAGCTTCGCGCTGTTGTTTTATGGCCTGTTTTGAAGCAAGCCAGCGTTCTTTTTCGCGTAGCGACTCAGCTTCAAAGATTTTCTGTTATCACAAAAGTAGAAAATTAACGCTTTGGTTTGTGTAATAGATACAGCGTGGGCATTTGAGCAAGTCTGTTTTAAAAAATATACTTAATAGCTCATTGGTAAATAAAAGATTATCCACAAATAGTCACAGGTTCAATTTTCATTATAACAAAAATAGTTACATTCTAAGAAAATCATTTGATTGTAAACATAGACTAATGGACTGGTAAGTTGGGCAAATTTATAGAATTTAAATAAACTTTCTATTGCCAAACAGCTAACTAAAAGTAAACAAAGCAATTATCTAAACCTCTACATAAGCCCATACGTAAGTAGGTACTACAACCTGCAGCCATTATGATTTAAAGCGGTGTTTCTTAAACTTCTAGGGTTGCACATTCATAGCCATTCTAGAAATATATATTTTCAAGATTATTATCACAAAACTTATATTTGCAACTTGAAAAAAGTTTTTGGATCAGTGAGTGTTTCATCTCTGCTCCTGCTATTAAACCTTTACGCCCCACATGGGTTTTGACTAAATTTAAAAAAAAAACTGCTTAAAAGGTCCATATTTATCACCTAAAAGAAGCCAGTTTTAATTTAAAACAGTCACCTAAATAAATTAGCAATAATTATAAGTTTACATTTATCATATCTTGGTCTACGTCTGGATCTTTTCTAAGGAGAAAGAGAAATGTACCTCCAGGTGTTCTTCTTCTGTCACCCTAAGCAAAATTAGATTATAAAAATAGAATGTGAATTCTAATAAAAGTAAATATTTCGCTTTGCCAAAATCCTACCTTCATTGTCATGACACCACCACCTAATTCAAGGGCTTCTGTTTTTCCAAACAGGAATAAAGCTTTTTCATTTCCAATGACTGAAACAATAGTTTTAATGAGTTCCTTTTTCTTTTCCCATAACCTATTATAAAGCAAAAATAATAAAAGTTAAATTTATTTTACGGCAAAAATAAACATAAATGTTTCAACCTGAATGCTATTTCTTCAGCTACAATATCTTCAGCGTCAGCTGGACTAACATTAACCTTCTTATTTAAAGTGACCTTTTGTCCGGGTTGGTACTTTGGCACCTGTCCAGGTTTTCGGTTTTTAGGTCGTTTTCGTTTAAGGTTCTGTTTTTTAGGTTGTATTTTTTCGTTAAATTGATTGTTCAAATGTTGTCTAGCAATCATGTAGTTTTCCATTTCCTCTTCAATTGTTGGCTCTTTTTCCTTTTCCTTCAAAACAGTGTTTCATCATTACACGATTTAGTATTTGTTGGTAATTTGTTTGGAGCACTGTAGTATTTATGCTGACAATATTGAGTTGCAAACGATTTTAGCAAAAATGATCTAAGTATAAAACCTAGATTTTTAAACATTGGATCGTAAAGTAGCATTAGTACCACAATCAGTTTGACAATACAGATTTTCTATAATACAGAGTCGTTATTGTATAGCTGATCTTAATAATATATTCCAGTTTTAATTTTACAAAATTCTAATCTAAACAAATTCACAAAATAACAAAAAAGGGTGAAACTCCATTTTCGCATTTTTTAACTTAAAAGTTCAATGTAAAAAAAAATAAAAAAATTAGACAGTAATAAGCCTTCTAACACAAAAGAAAATCTTGGCATGAAATTATATAAATATTATCAGAGCCAAAAAAAAATTACAGAGAAACACTGTTACACTATTGCATTGTTCAATTTGTCAAAAAATTACCAGTTCGTCATCATCTGAAGAAGAGCTGTAAGCCGGGTCTTCCATTCTTCGATCTTTGTGTGCTATTTCCAATGAAAATGATTCAGGACCCCTGGAACATGTCAATTTTTATAAAAACTAAAGCTTCCTTGAATGCTAGCATTATGTTTTTACATCCCAATAAACAAATAATAACCTTGACATAAAATGTTTCATTCCAACTGTTCCAAAAGAATGCGATATTTCATTTGATGACTGGTCTGCTAGTACTGATCCCCATATGTTGTTTCTGCGCTTAGGTCGAATATTTGGCTGCATTCTTGCACCACTTGTGCCAGTTGCATTTTGGTTTGAAAGTAAAGAAGATGTTGTACTGCTTTCTGATATCTTCATGCGTTTACCAGAGCATTCATCACTGGAGTCATCATCAGTAATTTGGCCCTCCTCTGATGAAGAGTCAAACTCCTTTTTTGGCAATGTTCTGTATGGTTCAGTGGCTGCCATTCAGCCTTAGATTATATTGTCTATACAGAGAAAGAGTACTAAAACTTCCAGAGTTAGTTTAGAGAGTACTATTATCCATATAACTGATCCTTCTGTTAAAATATAGATGGTTCAATCAATAAAATACACAAAAATAAAATTTGACAATAGAAGAATGATTATAATATCTTCAAATCAACAATACATCACAGGACATTTAAAAGATATACACTTGTATACATTGATTTACATAAACTGCGGCACCCAATGGGATATAAACTAAAAAACACTATCATCCCTGTTCCTTTTTTATTTTTTTTGTTACCATTTCAGTAACAGTTTGTGGGTCTACAAAGTACCAATAACCTTCTTGATATTTTCTGCTATGTATTAGAGAAGCTGGCCATATAATATGGAGGTGCAAATGCTCTTGACTTGTGTAAGGAGGGATATGAAAGCCAATTCTAGCATCATTGTCACTGTACTGGGGTTCAACAGATTTTAAATATTCTTTTGCAAACTTCACCATTTTCTGTATTAATGTAATATCGGAATGTTTGCAAAGAGTTTGGGGATTAGTGACATGGCTGCGAGGTATAGTGAGGTAGTGGTGGGTGGAAGCAGGTTTAAGGTCTTTGATCACATACATTGTTTCATTGAAAGTCAACACATTCTGACACCGATTTTCATTGATTCCAGAAGAAATTTGACAAAACAAACAAGCAGTTGATAGTTTTTGTGTAAATTCAGCCATGTCAGCAATTAATTTTTTACTTTTATCACAGATCTAAAACATTTTAAAAGTGATATATATTAAGAAAATAGATTTATATTTAAGGTAAACACAAACACATTGTTGAACTTCAAGGTTAATCAGAACAGTTAAGATCACCTATCATTAAATGGCCTCATAACTTTCACAATTAAGGCTAACTCCTTAGAACATACTATTGCTGGCATGCTGTGAATCTTGTTAGACAAACTAATATATTAATTTTTAAAATGCATCTAAACAGGTATAAAATTTGCAACGAATATATAAACACACATATAAAAATGGATATTTTTACAACATTTAAAAATAGTTGCATGAAACAGATTACAATTTAAGTTTAAGACTTAAGTTTTATAATGTTGATTAGCCTTTCAGGACTGAGAAAAAATGAAGAGTTATGTTTAAACAACTGGGAGTTTAGGAAGTTACATTCAGAACAGGGATATATAATATGCATATGCAAGTGGTCCACACTAATCAAAGGTGGCCAGTGAAAGCCGTAACGAACTTCTTTGCTAGGATCGACTTGAACGTTTTCTTCAATGTAGGATTTTCCAAACTGATGCATATCCTCAATTAACTTGGCATGCTGTAAGTTGTGTAACGTTTTCGGATTTGAAATATGACTTCGAGGTACTACAAGATAGTGATGGGTTGCGGCTGGTCTTTTATCTTTCAAAACAGCTAAGTTTTCGTTGAACTTCAATATCTTGTCTGACATAGGCTGCAATGCAATATCATTAGCAGGTCCATCATTTAATGAGCTTAAAATGTCACAAAACACACAAGCATGTGTTTGTGATGAAAACCAACCACCCATTAAGATTTTGACAAGGTACTACAGTTGATAAATGAAAACGAGTGTACAAAGTCATATCTACCGAACGGTGATGTAGTTGCAGTTACTCTACGACATTGAAGACTGAAGTCGTCACTGAGATCCAATGTCGTTTAGTATTTAATATTCTATGGCTTGAAAATAGAAAAAAGAGTCATGCCTGACTAAATATGCCGCGAACATATTTCATTTAAAATAAATCGGTTTACCACACAATTCCTTTTTAAATGCTGAGATTTGTGTGCAGTGAGTCTGACCAAAGAGATTGTGGTCGAACCCAACTACACCGGATATTTATACATTAGTTTTTAGTTAATTTTATCAAAACAGCTCCGAACTCCAAACGATTTATGTACCGTACAACATGATGATGTAGTGGAAGATTTGAAACAGCAAGACAAACTGCCTCCATATACACATCCGTGCTATGACGTCTTTGTTTTAACAATGTTTCGTTCTGTGGCAAATTTATTATTTATTTACATATGGAATCTAACGCACTGTCTACAGTTACACCGTCCTTGTTCTACATAACAAAAAGCGTTTCACCAAGAACGCGCCGACGTTTCTCGAGAGGGGTTGGCAGCCGATGTCGCATATACGGGCGTTTATGTCACATATACGGGCGACTGTAGGTCGCATATACGGACGAAGATGTCGCATATACGGGCGATCGCATAATGTCGCATATACGGGCGAAGTTCTCTGCCAAAAGTACTGTGTGGTGTAAGGCGTCGGAATGGCGTTCTATTAGATTTTACTTTGCCATTATAAAGTGTTTGTGTTGCCCGACAGTTATGACGTCATATCATGTCTTCATCGTGACGTCACACTCATCAAGTGCTGTAGTAAATAGCTCATATTTGGCTAGGTCGCATATACGGGCGTTCGCATAATGTCGCATATACTGGCGAATTTCTCTGCCAAAAGTACTGTGTGGTGTAAGGCGTCGGAATGGCGTTCTATCAGATTTTAGTTGGCCATTATGAAGTGTTTGTGTTGCCCGACAGTTATGACGTCATATCATGTCTTCATCATGACGTTACATTAATCAAGTGCTGTAGTAAATTACCCTTATTCGGCTGACTTGTTAACCACTATAGGTCGCATATACGTTGCAGTCGCATGATGCTGCACTAACTCCCCTAATAATTTCAACACTAACCTATTTTTTAACCCCACCCATTACCAAACAATCACCCCAAACAGAACCAAAAATCCGTCGGCATAATGCGGTGCTTGATAAAGTCAACGTCTCACGGAGATTCGCCGAAAATATCAGAAAACCTGTCGACAAGTGCTGCCATTGCCTGCGACCTCCTGCGAAGTTTAGCGGGGCGTCTACTCATCGTATCCCACCGAGGTTTCAACGACCAGAGACGCATTTTATTTAACATGTTGGCTTGGAATGTTTGATTCTGTTGGCATGGAATGTTTGATTCATCGTCCGAAATCGTAGTAGTTGATGTCAATCTGGTCATTCAACCGGAATGGCCGTTTCAATTGCAGAAGTAGCTTGTTGTTTTCCGTCGAAAGCAACATAAGTGCAATTCATGGCGAAAATTCCGTAGGATTTTGATTCACTATCCTGAAGGCAAACAGCAATGCATTGATATAGCCTTTCTGTTCAATTGTTTTGGGCTGATTTTGGGCAGCACAGACTCCTTAGTAGTTTTGAGCCCCCTGTTGCACATCGGATGTACGGGGTCGTGGATAGATGTTTTGTTATGCTGACACTCCTAGCGATTCTTGCTAAAAGATATATCAGCTGCCAATTAACACACCCAAAATACATTTGTGCGGTATTGGATAAATACTATGAAATAAGAAAACGGTTTATATAAGGTTATTTTGTTACATCATACATTCGATTACTGTTTCGGTAATGTGTTTACCAATTTGCTTAATATCCTGTCGGTTAGATGACCGTCATAAAATATGGCTGTGTTTCCGTGGTGAATTTCCATATAGAGCAAGCTAATCAAAAATTTGGCAGCGAAATCGTATAATCTTTCATTTAAAGAAATCAATTAGGCTCATAAAAAAATACTGTAAAACGTGAAATACCGCGGATTCCTTAAAAGAAGGCAACGATATTGCAATAATAATAGTATACTCACATGCAGTATGTAGATTATTAAAACCACATAAAGACATGGTATGACGTCATAACTGTCGGGCAACACAAACACTTCATAATGGCCAACTAAAGTCTGATAGAACGCCATTCCGACGCCTTACACCACACAGTACTTTTGGCAGAGAACTTCGCCCGTATATGCGAACGCCCGTATATGCGACCTACAGTCGCCCGTATATGCGACATCTTCGCCCGTATATGCGACCTACAGTCGCCCGTATATGCGACATAAACGCCCGTATATGCGACATTGGCTACTAACCCTAAAGCGTTTCTCGAACACCAGAGTTCAATCATTAAATTTTTGCGCTACTGTTAGGCGTAAATAAAGGATTAAACCACGTTTATGTGGAATACCATATAGGGGGGAAGAAGAATTGAAGATCATCTGTTGTGCGATTTATCCTTTTGGTTATTTTCGCAGTACTTTCAACGAGTTATTTCGGCAATTGTCTCAAACCTGTTTAAAAAAGGCAGCAAAATAATCTAGCAAAGCTAGCAATTCAGGTCAGACACATTAACCAGATCTTAAAAGATATATATATATTTCGCCAACCTTCGAATGAATTAAGATATACTGACGATGCCTTAGTTGGCGAAATATATATATATCTTTTAAGATCTGGTTAATGTGTCTGACCTGAATTGCTAGCTTTGCTAGATTATTTTGCTGTTACTGATCAGGAATTATGGTCGACATTTATCTTGCAAGGGTCAAGGTGATTTCCATTTTTAACATATTCAGTGCAACACTGTTTAAAAAAGGTTAAGATTTGTCATAATTACTACTTCCTTGTATCATCTGCTACGACTACAATTCCAACACTCGTTGTCGTCAACCTTACGAGAACGAAACCTCCGGTTGGTCAACAGACGTCTAATTGGTCCATAATAGACTTTCTTTTGAATTGCGGTGTTGTTTTGGCCCTGCAAGGCGCCAGCTTTTGGAGAAACGATCGGTTTGGAAATGACGTCACGAGACAGTTTATAGAATCATCAAAGCATTCGCTTGGAGTTCGGAACGCCAACGTTCAACTCAAAGCTAAATCAAGCGTTGCCAATGGAAGACACCCCATCAATTGGATTTACGGAAAACACAATTATCGCCGTTGCACGTGGTTTTCACGATAACTGATTCTGCCTACTTTTTTGGATATCTTTTAAAAATATACAAAAAATAAGCTGAAATGCCGATCGAGAGGTATTTAGCCTAAATTCGTTTCGTGTAGGAATAGACTACAAATTTTTTTAAACCTTTAAATCTATAGAATTTTGCTAATCATATACAATAATTAAAAAAAAATCAAGTTGAAACGTTGATCGCAAAATCTGTCGATTAATTCTTAAAAAGCCTATTTTTGTGCTTGTAGCTCAATAGTTTGAGAACATCACGTTTAACTGTTGTTAATTACGGTTTACTTTTGTTGTGCGGGAAATAATGTTTGTGTTAAATTTCCTTATTATTTTATACAATTATTATGTTTTTAGGATTTTCAGGCTAGGAAAAGATTAATTAATAGCCTACGCACAACGAGTCCAGTTATAGGTAGGATGGCAAGACACTATAGGTGAAATAACATACTTCAGTAAAAGCTTAATGACTTATCGACCGGCGCAACATATTATTCAATTCGTTCAAGTCCAAACACGAATTTAGTTATGACCCCGAATGACGTGCCTTTTTAATAAGTGAATAAGCAGCAAGTTTAATATGTTTCATGTTTTACAAAGTTACGTTTCATCGTACGAAAGGACGTGAATGCGACAACGTGAATTAACAGCAACCTTATTTTGGCAAAACAAGCGCTACTCCTATCCACCATTCCCAAATATTAGAACAAGCATTGTTTGTATAACCTCAGTGTTCGTGCTGTTCGACTTAAATGTTTTGTATAGAAAGGGTTTTACTACAATACAATAAATAACTTGAGGACATTATGGCGTATTTACTTGACATTGTTAAACAACCAAGGAAACAAGGTGATCGAAAAACGAAGTGCTAACTGGTACTTACACGGTTGGAAAATTCAATTCTAATAGTTGTTTAATGACATCTGGAAAGGGACTCCAGTCATAAGACTGAGATAAGAACAACAACAAAGTCGGATTAAAACACAGAATAAGACCAAAATATTGGCCATTCATGCCTTATTCCGATGAATTTAGGACGTATTCCGGCAGGTTTGGGCCTGATCAGACGATTTCGATCTTATTCTGTACTGTATTTTACTGCATGTTTGGCTTTATTATGTCGTTGATCTTAATACTATTGTTTTGTAGATTTTTCTGCTTTAGCTATTGTTGCTTTTTAGATCTTATTGTGTGTTCCCTGGAAAGCTCTATCTGTAGATTCTTTAAAAAGCCGCTTTACTAAAGCTATAAAGTTGGCATGCGGTGGGTTTACTCCACATAACTTCAAATCCGAAGATTGTTATGTTTAGTCTATTATATATTTACAAAGATTTAACAAAACTCACCAAAATGAAAAATGAATCATTCGGTCTCAATAAATACAAAAAAAATGGAAAGGTGGTTGCAATGTTACCATACACAGAGTTAATATAAAAAGAACGTTTTGCAACAGTATTTGTTGAAATACCTATACAAATCAGATTTGTTTCAATAAAACACGATATTTCCGTTAGATATACCTCACATTTATTAAAATCGGCGTAACTGACAAAATATTTAGCACTCGAGATAAAAGAAGCAACATTAACGATAACAGCAATAAAATAGTTTATTTAAGCTGCAATACGAGATCATTGTGAGACCACTGTTTCCCTACATTAGATCATTTGAATAAACACCTATAAAAAGGTTTTGTTCGCGAAACGATTACGGAATAATTAGATTTGATCGATAAAGAATAATCATGTTTGTTTTAACATTGCTTTTTAAAAGGAACATTTAAAACAAGATTGCTATATACAGACAAATCACAAAAGTAAATATTGTGCGATTGCAATCGATGAAGTGAATTTGATCCGCGGATTCATTAATCTTTCCCTACTCATCGGTGAGATATGGTTGATCGTTCATCCGCGAATCACCCTCTTCTGACTGAAATGTATAATTTTTTTAAACACTAAAATATGTTCGCATACGTGTGACTAATTTTCAAAAAGGTTTATCTACCTACTATTAAAAAAACACTATACCAGTACTACACAAGTTTGATTAGACTTCGTTGATTTCAATCATTGTAAAATAACCTTACTCTAACCAAAAAATATAGTGATATATCATTTAGGACAGGTATATTTTTGCTCAAAATTCGTCAAATATTTTTTGCCAAAATTTATTACGTTAAGAGATATAGGTTACTAAAAGTTACGGGGAATAGACATGTTAATTGGTTGTAATTGATTTTCAAAAATCAATGAGTTTCTCGCTATTTAATTAACCCGTCCTCTGTTCTTCCATTACAAAGCGTTTTGCTTTCTAACAGTTGGTTTACAATTTACTTGACGTTGGACTTTAGGTATTTCAAAGCATCAAACTTGCCACACAGTTTACAAAACGACAATATATGTTTCGTTAACATTTAACCCAAACGATCGATCATTTGTTACCCGAAGACATAATTGATCTTCAGATTATCGAAATATAAACTACCTTTGTTCATAACTTTAAACATCAAAAAAACAGCCAACCTTTTGGTCGTAGCGTTTGATGATGGATGGATTAAAAAAACGCGGTCGAAAAATCGAAGAGTGTTGAAACTGCCGTTTGATAATGGAAGGGCCCCCAAAGCGCTTTAGGATCGAGGGAACGCCGAATCGCTTTATTATTGACGGAACGCTAAAACGTTTGATAACGGAAGGGACGCCGAACCTCTTGTTTGCTGTCGAAGCGTGGTCGGTCATTTGCTGTTCGTTCGTGCCTTCAAATGTCGGGTGAAGCAATCGGAAGAGCTGCAAAGGCAAATCAATAAACTGAAGGCGATGCAGTTTTTGTTATTTTGCCTGCGGGATTTGAAAGGTTTAAATGATTATGTTGTCCGGAAAATTGAGTATTGAATTTAAGATACTGTATCCGTTATTATCACAAAGGTGAGAAATTACTATTGTGGCTAATTTTCGATGGTTCTATATCAGGGGTGTTCAAATGATTTCTGCCATGATCCATCATGGCCAAACCTGACAAAATGATGATCCACCAAATACGAATAGTAAACATACTGGACACGCTTTAATTTTGTATGGTGCTTTATTTATGTAACGCGATAACTTTAATAGTTAATCAGTATTTGTTAACCTTTTTAAGTGAGGGCGGACGTGGCGAGCGAAGCGAGCGCGATTTTTTAGATATACCGGCAGTTCTTTTAAATTTCTTGCAAGTTTTTATTACATTGCCGACAATACAAAATGTTAAAAAATATATCTCCAACATTTTTTAATAAGTTTACCATTAACAGTAACGAAGCGCTGATCTAGTTCAAAAGACCGCATCAAAACGTAAACAAGTCGGACGTAGAAAGATGATTCTCGCAAAGCGGGAAAATTTTTTTTTTTTAAATAGTCAAAAAGTATTTGAAATGGACTCGTATCTAGTTTTTTTTTTTTCTACCGCGCCCCCCTTTAATAAATGTCCTGTGCCTTGCGCCCCCTTAGATATTAAACAATAATACTAAAACAAATTCGTTATTTTTCTAATACAGTACATATCAATCCGACAGCATGAAAATAGAAAAGTTAACTCTTCGGTGCACGAACACAAAAAATTGCGATTATTTGGTTTTTATTGGCTATAAACTTTAATTTGGGAGACACAAACAAGTTGCTCGTGCTCGATATATTTGGTTTACATCAAGCTGATTTTGACAGACATGTTGTGAAAAAATAAAACATTGCGGTAATCGTGTTTTAAAAAGTATGATGGAACACAATCCAAAGGCTATTAACTGCAAATAACATTACAAATAGGCGCGAAAAGAGTTTCTCCCAATAAGTGATGCGCAAGAAAGGTATTTCGTAGTTGGCGCGAAGCTCAACATTTTTTTTGAAGTTTTGTTGTTAAAATAGACAAAACACAGTTTGTGGAAAGGGTGACGTGGTGCACAACTTAGATCTTCTTCAACCATATCATACTATTGTGACTAAACACAGCCCCGATTGGCCATAATAAGTAACAAATATTGTAAAAAAGCGAGAAACTATTAAAACATAGTAGCCTAAAGTTTGCAAATCGTACAATTATGAATCTTTTTTTTTTCAGTTACTTTTCCAAACAGTGTAATTTTGATGTTATGCATAGGGCAGCATACAAGCAGATTTAATAACTAACGCAACATGGAACTGATAAAATCATATAAAAAGTTAAATATTTTAGTAGAGCTTGGGCCCACCTAAGAATTACTTGGCGCCCCCTAGGGGAGCAGTGGATAAAAAACAGTAGATAATATCTATCAAGAGCAATCATTTGACATAATTAACGACCGCTGTCCCACAGCGTCGTGCGCCCTTGAAAGCAACTGTGCTCCTTGTTGGCAATTGATGAGACCAGTATTTTGAAGTTCGTAATGGTAGGAAACAACAGGGATAGTTACGTAACAATAAATAAGCTTCGGGAATTTTTTTGTAACAAAGCAGATAAAACAAAATATAAAAGTTGTGAATTAAGATTTTTGTGAAAAAACGAAAGCTACACGCATATCACGATTTAAACAGACCATTTAGTTCGAAAAAATACAACGCTGTCTTCACGCACGACTTTAATTTATCTGTATAATTTAGTGCAAAACTAAGTACAATAGAATAAGACTTTTTCATAAAAAAGAGGCCCTAACGATTGCAAAAGAGGCCCAAACGATTCCCTTGCAGGGAGATAAAACTGGTATAGCTGACAAAAATATTGAGTTGTTTGGCTTGGCTTGCGACCCAACACACACACAAAATCTACATTGGGTATTTTAACCTGGGTAACGCACATGTTGGCTAAACAATCTGGAAAATTAAATGCATAATTTAAATCATTTGCTCATTCTCTATTTTAATGATGTAATTTGACATCGAAACGGACGGCTGTAAAACAAAAAATACCGGGTTTCAGAAAGAACATGGACACTTACATATCCATTAATTTTTATTTTTAACTGTCGGCTAAACTTATGTTTTAATAAGGTTTGGGACAAATGTTATAAAATATGCAACCGTCTTTCGCTAATGGTGCCGACATTTCCTTTCGTTTTAGATGACCTTAACGGTCCTCGTTTAAACATGATAAATAATTAATTCATCCTTCATTAATTTGTAGCACCTTTCTGACGACAAATATAATTAAATTATTCCAAAATTTTTCGTAAATAACTTGACGTTTTTAGTTTCGAGGAAAAAATATGATCGTTTCCCAGTGTTTCGACAAAACAAAAATATTAAACACAATATTAAAATATTAAAAAAATAATATTAATAAAACTAATTCTAAAGTAGTATGAACAGTACTTACATCGTCAAACTTTCTTTTTAGGATGAAAGCATTTCCATATCGTGAGGCTCTATCAGAAATTCTGCCCTGATCGCTGTTATCTTGTGGGAACATATTTGGGTAATAATATTCTCCTTCCCGATTGTACACGACAGAATCTCCAACGCCCTATGGGGGATTTATTCCTTGCGTTATTTTGCAAAATTGTAAAAATTCACAAAAATAAAACAGGGTTTAGCAATGCATTCTATTGTCTAAACATCTTGTTTTTTTTCCAGTGTTAATTAAAATGCACAACCATTACAAGTTTATAGATCTGGCTCAAAAAGATAAGCATAAAATTGTATACAAGATTATGCTATTTTTTTGTTTAAAAATCAGACCTAAATCAAACTAAAATGCAATTTGAAGTTTTACCGTATTTTCTGGATTTCCGTTTATCATTTTTTGTGGTACTGCAAAATATAAAGTTTCATTAAACTATTGCATAACAAGTTAAAAACAATCTTATCGGAATAAAAACATGTCTTCATTCTTTATACTGATTTTACAAATGTAGCTTAAACGTACCTGATTTCGAACTCACAATAACCGTCACGAAATGCAAAACTAACAAATAACTTAACAAGTACAACATTTGTCCCATTTTTTTAAATTGAATTAATTCTGTTAACAAATATATAATGTTTAACAATTATTTTTTTGTTGCACTCAGGCTAGCAACAAATTTCCGAATACAACTGAAAACAACGCGCCTTTATATGCAAGAATTTTAGTCGTCAGCGTCGCCTCTGTCGTTAGTCGTTAAACAGCAATTTGTATGCTGATGGAGCCTGATCAAGTATAAATATAGTAGTTGCATTTCCGTAAGCCAAATTTTTCTGGCGCTTATCGATTCACGTGTGACGCGCCTACAGAGAATAATTCATGAAAGTACTCCGTCAACAACTGGCGTATATTAAATGATTAATCCCGCTTGACCGATGCATCGTTGTCCGCTTAACATGACAGCAAACGAGAAATTAATTTTACGCAAAGAACAAAACACTGTGGTGAGAGCACTCAATTCATCTCAAGCAAAAAATGCAAATCGATCGACTATCCCCGGCAACTCATCATTCCCTATCGCTGTCACGGAAGGCGCTATAAGCCGGCTTGATATATCAATTCAATTGATTGAAGAAGCGCGATCGAGTAAGCCTGATTTAGCTGCAGATAGGTTTGCTGCTTTTTAGGGTCATCAATAATTTGTCAAACCAGCCTACGTAAGAAGCAAATCTCAAACCGGATAGATAGCAAAGGCGACGTCGTGTATAAAAGAGCATGCATTTATAATCAGTCTGCCAACCACACGACGTTGCTCGTGAACCGTGCAATCAAATAAAGTCATACCACCTCAGCACAACTTTGCCAAACCTGCGGTCAATCTAATATCCATTTCGGCTTTCAAGTATATTGTTTCGGTCTAAAATTAAGACAGGAATTTTGCCAGTGAAAGGTCACTTTTGGTGTTGATAAAATCATACGACTTCGGTACGACCTGGCAACAACCCAACCCAAAACAATATAGAATGGATTTATAGAAAATCCTGGATTTCGCACTAATTCAAATTGAAATAGCAAAGCTCTGAAGGGAGCCTTCCAGTTTAACAGGCTTGTGTGTCAAGTTTTTAATAGTTTACAAACCAAAGTGTGATAATATTGTTCAGACATTATAAGTAGGTCTACTAGGTACATTTTAGTTTTAATATGATCTCCATATAATTTAGAGAAATCAATGTGCTTTAGTTTTAATCGTAAATGAGTCAACAATTGTTTTTCTCTTAAACAGCCTGTTGCCTACATTAAGCGCGTTAGTCGCAATAAGTTTTTTTTTTACAAATGTTTCGCGAGAAGTTCAACATTAAAATATTTTCTTCTTGCATTATGAGGTAAAGAAGCGAAATAAGAAGTAATTGAACGCTTGGCAGTAAAAGGAAGAAACTTTTCGTTATTTTATTTGTATTAGGCCTCCTTTTGAGCATTTTAAAAATCTGATATACAATACATGATAAAGTATTACAGTATTACTTGTGTAAAAGTGTACAATACATTTGCCTACTCGCGCCCATTTATCACACTATCAATCCTTATTTAGTCGCAGCTGCCCTTTTGCGCCTTAAATATGATTCTACCCATTGCACAAGCTTATATTGAGAATTTAGAAGAAAAATTTTGATTGCATATACTTTTAAAGGTTAGAAGCTGTCCTACCAGCCTCAAGTTGGGAGCACCAGTAAATCATTTCTTTTCCCGTTTAAAAAACATAAATATCGTTTTTATCGCTTTGGGTAAATTTTATTGAAAAAAATTGAGGATAAATCGAAGATAAGTTCCCTGTAAATTAGGAAAGTAGCGAGAAATTTATTTTTTAAGAATGGAAACGTGACATTTCGTCACCTGTCGGATTTGTGACGTTCATTTTTATCATGCAATATGTTTTTACCACATTTCTTTTGGGAGCCTTCTCACGTTTTAAATTTGTGTCTGTTTGTATTGCTAGGTTTTTGTGGAAAAATGAATATAGGCCTTCGGTACCTATTGCAGTAATGTAAACTCAAAATATAGCTGAAATTTAATAACGGTATCATTAAAATAAAGTATCAAAATAGACATTTGTGGCGTATAACAAAACTATCACTTTGTTCTATTTATTCTTATTTTTGTCCCAATAAAACCTACTGAATAGGAACGTATTAGAGACTGTTACTCACAATAAATGTATAGTCCGTGTGACAAGGGTCTCTTTGCAGAACCACTTGTGGTTCAAGGCTGTTTCTTCTCTTAATACGCTAACTTTACGGTACTAACTTACTAAGTGTGCGTGTGTATTGTATTGATCGTCGGAAAGGGAGAAAAAAAAAACTTAAAGCAATTATTGCCCATTTCTCTATTATCTCTGACACTCGCTTTAGAGCTCGTATAGTTGTGTGGAAGATCATACCACCATTTCAGCTATCTATTTGTTACCCGTATGGGTGCATAAATGCGTAATTTTTCTATTTTTAGCATCGATTAAAAACAAGATCATTGTTAGAATTTTCTTTGCTATCTCCATAAAACTGCTTCGCGAAAACGAAAAAACCATAGCATTAAGACTAACGACATAATAAAGGCAAATACCCAGTAATACCCACAGTACAGTATAAGATCGAAAGCTTTTGAATAACGCATAAACCACTCGGACTAAGTTCTAATTTTATCGGAATAATTCCTAAATGGCCAAAATAACGGCCTGAAACTGTAGGGAGAGGTTATGGAAGATCGGGGTCCATGGGTTTGACATCGGCTGTTTTGGTTTCGACGTTTGGGTGCTCTGATTTGAATGGCACCGTTAGTATACGCCGCTGTTTTGGCACCGGATTTTTTTACCCTGTTTAAGTTTATTTATGGGTAATGGGTCGGATTAGGAAAGGGTTGAAATTATTAGGGTAGTGAGTGATGTACTTAGGGGTTGGTTTGGGGTTAGGTAAAATGTTGTGAAGGCCTGATTCTGGTCATTTTAGGTCTTATTTCGACGGGTTTAGGACTTATTTCGATTTAGACGTTATAACGACTATTTGGTAATGGGCCGATATTGGTTTTCTTCCGAACTGTGGTTTATTCAAACGCATGTTGTTCTTATTTCGGTCTTATGGCTGAAGTCCTAAGACACCTAGGGGACCACGGACCCTATAGGTGAAAACCACTCTATTAGAGCATTAGCTAGTACAGTAATAGTATGCTGATAAGATTTTCGGCTGTAACGTTTTGAAAAAAAAAAAATAAATAAACACTTGTTAAAAAAAGTAGCCCATTATCTACCTAAAAGTATATTGGGACGATTGCATAATTTCACAAATACTTTGTTCGGGTTCCTAAATCGTTGTAAAAAAAAACGGAATAAATTCATTCCCTTTTTTGCATATTTACTCGGGAAATTGACTGGCAAAAACAGACCTTTTCAAGTTTCATGTTGTGTGATGTCACGCTATGACGTATTTTCCGGGTGCCAAACTTAAATGACCACAAAAAATGCTGGATCTGGTGATTGTTTAAAAGTGTGCCTATGTAAAGCTTGGATAATGTGGTATCCCTAAAAATGTGTAATAAAAATAGGAAGCGTGATAAACTTTTATTGTTGATCTGGTTAATAATGTGCCTTAATACGCACAGTGTCTTTGTGCTAAGATGCTTCCTCAATTTGCACGTATTTCAGTTTAATAACAAAAGTTAAATAGACCCTTGTAAGTTCCAATTACCTAATCCTAAATTGAGTCAAAGAACGCTTTATTAAGCTGCGAGACAACAATGTTCCACTTGTGTGCGACCAATGTTATAGATAGGCGTTGGTGCGACAGCTACTGTAATGAGTCTAATGACGTAACACATATCCGACGCGATAGACCAGGTGAATTGTGGCGATCGACCGGTCGATCGCGATCGACGTGTTGGCTGTCCCTGGTATAGTCGAACAAAATATCGTCGAGTTGGAGATAAATGAAAACAACTGACCTTGCTTTTAATCATACTATAGTACAGAGGTGGGCAATTATTTTTAACCGCGGGCCGCATGAGAAGGTTAAAATGTTGTGGCGGGCTGGGTCAAAAACAGGATCTGTAATACACGCAATATGACGTCATACTATGACGGTATAAAACAAATAAGCTAACGTCCTCATTACGTTTGTAGTTGTGCGAAAATGTGCAATTTAAGTGAAATTTAAAGAAGGCCACAAGACGTCGCGCGAAGCGCGTAAAATTGTGACTATTTTTGTTTTAAAATGTAAAGTTTTATTTAGATTTTGGGGGGCATGACGCATTAAGCACTTGACCAGGTTAGCTACTTCACATTTTGTGGCAAGAGTTCCCAAACAAATTTACAATACGCAGAGGCTTTGCATCCGCAGCTTAAATTGTGATGAACAGCCAAGAAATTGCAAGGGTAGTTTGGAAAGCTTGGTTTACGAGGAAGTGACCAACAAGAGCTCGACTGAGGAAGGTCAGTTGTACAGCGAGATTTGAAAGCGGCAAGTGAACGGTGGGTTGAAGACGGCCGACAATTCGAAGGTATACAAAAGTGCGTGAAAGCAGATGATATTCGAAAGGCAGGAAACGGGATCACGCTTTGCACCTTTTACTCTGAGAATGAAATTGCGTTGTTGTGCGTGCATTGCGGAAGGTCTACGGGCGCTTTCGAAGGTGCTTCAGATTGGAAGCAGGTCATTACGCCAAACGACCTCGACCAGGTGTTTAACATGCCCCATTGCCCCAGGTTGTGCGGCCCTCACCAGACAGAGACAAAATTGCGGCCCTCACTGGACAAAGACAAAATTATGGGCCATGGCGATAACCAGGGTTGTTTAAAGTGAAAACGACTGTACACGTTTCTCGTTAAAAACGACATTACACGTTTCTCGCCCGAAAATTGTTTCTTAAAATGCATGTATCATAAAGTTGCTTTTAAAAGAGATTAATGTCGCTTATTGTATGCAAATTTTGCAGTATGTTTGTCTTGAAATTGCTGGTTTTCTCAAATTTGTGTCGTAATGTCACCAATATAATTATTGTTGACCAAACTAATGCGTTTGGCCTTGGGAATCGCTGTTTGTATCGGCTACCAAGCTTCTCGGTTTCCCAGGGGGGATAGGACTTTGTGTAAATTTCGCAGCCTCCGTTTTGCTTCGTGATCTTTTTGTGTGCGGATTTGGTTTGTATTGCATTATTTGGATTGCCATTCGTCGGGTGGATATCGAGAGAATCGGACGCATTTTGAGGACAGATTGCAATCTCGCGGTTAGAGACAACCTTTAGCGGCTATAGCCTAATGCGAACACTTGGTGTGCAATGTGCATGTGTGTTTGCCTCATACTGATTGTCCTACTGTCCAATAAACGTTTTGCTTGAAAAAGTAAAGTCAATTCTTATTCTTAGCCTTGGGGATCGTGTCCCGAACTAGTCTGCGATCAAATGCCATGGCACACAACACTTGGCGAAATGTGTCACCAGTGTTCCCTCTAAGAAAATTTTCTAGTGCGCAAATATTTTTTGTAGTGCCCAAGAATATATTTGTAGCGCGCAAGAATATTTAAAGGCTGCGTTGGCAGCGCCCGCTGATCAATGTTTTTTGTATTGTGGCGAGGCGTGAAAATTTTAAAGATGACGTACAAAGCGTGACGTCACGAAACCCATATTTATAATTAATAAACTTACATGTGCAACTGTAATCGAGTTATATATGTTCAAACATATGGCAACTAAGCGGTCGCGTGAAAAAATATCCAAATATTTGGGTTAAATTGACAAAATGTCTAATTTAAAAAAAATAGGATGCGTGATGCCTTTAGCGCACAATCAAGAATCACGAACTATTCGCTCATTTGCATTTAATAAAATGATTTTGTCAATTTGTGAGAGCCATTGTTGACTCCACAGCTGTATCTGCACAGAAATAGTGTAAAAACTGAATTGTATTAAAAATTTACGTCCATAAAAATGCATTTCGGTTTCATAATCCCAAATTATTGTTAAACACTCCACTGCTGTGTTCGGCACTGTTCTAAACTCATTTTTTTCTTTAAGCTTGATTTTTCTGAATAGACATTTAATTCTACGCGAGATAACAAAAACATACACAGCATGGATGATAAAAACCGATCAGCCAAAGTAATTTATTACGTCACAATCGTCAATGCGGATATGATTTGTTAACTTGCTTTTAGCTACAAACATCAACGAAAAAACGGCCAATGCGAAATGCTCACACTGTTGTGGCAAAAAAGTGAAGATATTTTAGTTTTAATTTGAGAACGATGTAGGTGCGCAAAAGCAAATTTTACTGCGCAAATTGTCTGATTTTGCTGCGCAATTGCGCAGTTGCGCACCTTAGAGTGAACACTGTGTGTCACACATCTTTTTAACGAAATCCGTCATATTTATCGATCGGAACCCTAACACGTAAAATGTAAGTTGCAGCACGAATGGTTTAGCCTTGCGCGAAAGCGTGATATTCACGCAATACGTAATCCTAAGACCAAACTGCGTCAAACGTAAGTAAACTCCTCTTTGAAAGTGAAAATTGACTATACTGTTCAAAATTTGCAATTAACGCGATATTGTGCAAACTTTGTCTAAATTTTGCGTGGTTAAACACACTGTAAGAAGCCATTACGCTTTGGTCTGAATCACTATTAATTATTTTCGGGGAGGGTTGTTGTACGACATCCGTGTAAGCTTTAAAGTGATCTATTTATAATTGTAATCTAATTTGGAAAAACT
Source organism: Ascidiella aspersa (assembly GCF_963924565.1). Lineage (NCBI taxonomy): Eukaryota > Metazoa > Chordata > Ascidiacea > Phlebobranchia > Ascidiidae > Ascidiella > Ascidiella aspersa. The sequence goes on along the minus strand of NC_139447.1, from coordinate 24,873,899 downwards.
GAAACGCTCTTGTCAAGTTAGATTCCTTTTTCATTTCGGGCGCTTTTTACTACCTTGGGTATTTAGACAAAACGTGCGATGGAGGATGATCGGCCATTTGGCAAACAAGTGCTATTATTTGCACGTTTGAGATTCGACGCTCCGCTGAAGAAAGCGTATTGCTGCGTAATAGCCGTACAAAAGTGCCGTGCCACAGTAAACCACCCAGGTTTGAACAGCTAAAAATCTGTACATGTGTGTAGCGTAACAGCTATATATTCCGGAAGCAGACAAAGCAAGAACGTTGGTAAATCGTCACAATCTACTGAACAATAATGCCGTGAGCCCGTGAATATTTCGCAAATAGCGTGACGTGATAAATCGTGACTGGCCTTTCTAGGTAACTGTAACTACGTTATAAAAAGATGACAAACACTACAGAACTGCAGTCAAACTCGCTGTGTTCTGAATAGGAAAGCGGTAACGCTTTTGAAAGTAGTAAAGGTAAAATCAAGCTTAGAAATAGCTCTGGGCTATGTCACTAGTAAGTATTGCTTTGGGCTGTCGCTGTATGACTGTTGGTAGGACACATACCTCTCGGGTTAGTTTCAAAACTGCTTGTGCAAGTTAACTTGGCAACCTTATGCTTGTTTATAGTCCATGTAAATAAATTTAAATAAACTTGCCAACCAACTGTATGGTAACTTTTATAATGTCGGTCAAAAGATGGAAAGTACTTTCTGGGGAAGGAAAGATGTGCAGTTTAGTACTTTTATGTGTGGCAATATATTCGCTGCTACACGTATTTGGAGAATCGGTAGAGCATGAAGGAACAGATGAAAGAAGCTCCAAACGTTTTTTGGGAGAAGGTTGGTCGGCCATGTCGAGAAAGAAAGACATTGCCGACTTCGAATGGACTCTGTGGTTTTCCGAATCTCGTTTCGTGTTATTGGCAATGTACGTTTGTCACTCGTTATGTACGATTGGGTGCGGTTACTTAGAGTTCAACAACGAGGTAAGCAGTTTTTATCAATATTTACTACACCCTCTAATTAAAGAAAAACATTCGGTCATTTTATTTATTATAGTTTTTTTTTTTTAAATAAGTGTATAGGCCTACTACTCTATAGCCTACTACTACCGATATACAAAAATATTATTAGGTAGGCTATATATCCTTAGAACCAAGTTTGCACCATACACATTACTAAGAATGTTATTTCAAGAAAACTTTAAGAAATTGAAAGGTAGTGATCGTGACCATTTGCATTGTGTTTATGTAAGTGTAAATTCAGAAAAAAATACATTCAATTATTTACATTGACCAATCAAAACACTAAAACGGTAGCGCTAATTGCGATGCGACGTCCTAGTTTTTTTGGTGTCCTGATATCAAAAGACAGCACTCCATATATTTATCATCTGATGTTATACTTAAAGGTTGGAAATACGGTACTGTTCTCCCACGACTTTATGTGGATCTACACTTTGCTCGGATGGAAGTTCGTGGCGGCGGTGGCTTTGTGCAGTGCAATATTCTACGTGGTTTCCACGCTAAAAAGAGAGCTTTATGTTTGGTCACTTGGTGCCATTCTGTTGATATCAATGCACTTGAGTCCATATATGCAGGTTCGTTAAATTGGCGTTACGAAAACGATAAAAAAGGAGGCTACAACATTCAGTTGAATTAACAAACTCATTATATTTATTATCAAACCATACACCATGTCCACCCACTAATTATTAATTTTCTTTGCCATGTTCGGACCATGAATGTAGCTTAAAGTAGTAATGATCGATGCTTGACACTTTAATCCGATTCCCTACCACATGACATCATTTGGGAAAGGCGGGGCAAAAACAAATTGCACGAGTAAAATTGCATCAATATAAAAGTTGAATGGGTATAAATAGAAACTGCCTTTATATTTGTAACACGTTATACCAACTCATTGAATGACATATACACATACATACGTGTTCAACAACTGTGGTCCAGCCCTTCTGAAGCTGCTTTTTGACCAACGATTACGGCTTACGTATCATAAAAAAGTACACCAAAAGCCATCGTAGACTCACCGTCGATCAATGATACAAGCAAGGCAGGAAAAAACTAGCCTGCAATGAGGTTCGATCTCACGACCTCCGACCATACCAGGACCGTCGGCTCTACCAAATGAGCTACACAGGCCCTGAAAGGAGCGAGTCCACAAATAACCATACGCCAATGCTTGCTATTATACCAACTCATTAGTAGTATTCAAAATTAGTATTCAAATAAATATCAATCAACCATTTTTACAGGAGATCTTGTTAAGATTTTTAATTCCTGCAAAACTGATCTAAATATAAAATAAAACGATATTAAGTAATTTGTTCCAGTTCCAAAATGCACACTGAAAGGCCAATACACGAAAACGGTAAAGCTTTAATTTGTGGTACGCGAGTAACAACGAACACCCTTGTGAGAGGTCCGTTTTGCCCGAATTCTACGCATCGCACGAAACCCTAATTTCTTTTAAATCTCGAAACTTAAAAGTTTAACTTTTTTGGATTATTAAACAGGCCCTTATCTGTAAACCAATTAGCAAAAAAAAAATCACCTATGCTTGGAACTTTAGTAGCCAACACATTCTTTATATCAACATCCCCGAAACACATATTCTTCCCTCCCTGGTTTGTGAAAAATCAAATCTGCCTGATATTTGGCGTTGGTCGCTGTTCATCAAACATATATTGGATGCTGGCAATTTTCGTTTACCCTCCTCACATTTGTTGCTAACTTTCAGGTGTTATATTCCGCATCGATAAACAGCTATGCAATCTTGGCTCACTCAGCAATGTTGTTGGGGGTGTTTCGATGCTGTAGTTTCGGTTTCGAACATTGCAGGAAAACTTCGACTGGAACATTGGACACCTTTTTTAGTCTAATTCGGTACAGTTTCTACCTGCCTTACTTTTTCTTTGGACCAGTAATGACGTACGACGTATTTTCTAAACAGGTAAAGATATTTTTATTTGTGACATAAAACGTCGCATGTGAAAAGGAACAACTTGTACACTGCACGTGATAATGTTTTAATAAAACATTAAAAAAAATGTTTTATTTAACACATTAGGGTAGTCAAAAGACTTTTAAGACGTTGCTTTGTAAGCTCGTATATCGAACTTAGGACAAACTAAACTATGTTTTATTACGCTAGAAGCCGAGTTTCAACAAATCGGAGACGGTTGTACACTTCTTAAAAGACGTTGCTCGGGTCGGAGTTTACGTGATGTGCGTCGATTTTCTTTTGCACTTTTTCCACGTGTCGTCACTTCCACTGGATCAATCCTTTATGAAAAACAGTCCTTCTGTTGTAGTGGGTATGATCAATAGTGTTGATTTTTTTAATGTTGGATACAACTGTGACATATCCGTATATCCGACTATAAATAAATCGAGCGACGACGCGCACCGAGCTACCCATGTAACTAGCTGCCATGAAAAATTACGTCTGATTGTCGCTAAACATAAGCTTTGGTAAAAACACAGCTTATTAAAGCAAAGGCAAAATTTGTAACATATATAACGCAAACCTATAAAGATTGTGCAGCAAATTGTATCCTAAGTTTACACGTGGCAGCCAAAAATACAATAGACAAACTTTACGAACAACCTTTAAGGTCGATAAAATCTAAAATTTAGCTAGTGGAAAACTGTTTACAGAAAATCGTTTTAACCTTGTCTTGATTAAAAATAACAATCGCTTAGTCGTGAGATTCAACCTAGTTAACAACTGTTTCGCCCGCCAGGCGCGCATCTACGATTTTTGTTTGGGGGGCCAATAAAATACTTTTCAGAAAAGGACGTTCCACAACACAGTTCGTTAATACTATTTTTTTTTTCTTATCCAGTTTCGTTGATGTTTTATTCAAGTTTTAGGTTGGAAGACATTTATAAAACATGCGGTCATGCACGCTTTTGACTTTGCTGCAAGCATTTTTTTTTGTTTTCGACGCGGGCATGACACACCCGGAAATTATATTTTGTCTATTCGCCTGATATAAACACAAAAGTCGTTCGCGTGTATACCATTTAGCTTGGTAATGTGTTTACGCCGTTTAACGCCAACATTTAGCCAAAGGCGCTGCCGTGAATACCATGGCACTCTCACATGAAAGTTTTGAAAACACTCTGTGAAAATGTATTTAGTTATTTTAATATTAACAAAAATATTAACTTACTAATATGTGTCAGGATTCCTGGCGTTCGCTAACGTATTTCTGGATTGGATGAAAGGCCGGGTTCTGTATGCACTATCCAGTGGCGTGGCCGGCCATGTTGATGGCTACAGCGAGGCACCCAGGGGCTGCAAAAACATCTCGAGAATCTTCACTTTTGCAGACACCTACTTCGACCGCGGTATACAGCACTGGCTTTGTCGGTAAAAACATGGTTACAAATTACTACCATAAACTTTTTTGTTGTTTAGAACTTAAACGGGTTAAATATGGCCAGAATCAAAGTTTTAGAGCTTGTGCAGTACGGGCCATAAATAAGGACGTCCGATAATATCGGATCGGAGTCTATACCCGGTGCCAAGTAGTAGTATCGGTACTCGTCCGATACTAGGGCAGTAGCAGTGCCGATCCTATATCAAACTATTACAGGAATTTCAAACTTATTTGCGATCTAACTCAACTATTTTTACCTTAAAAAGTTAAAAAAAAATACTAGGTTAACAACAGGAGGTACTCTAACTTCTTAACGGTAAAGCAAATTTTGGCCTAAGAATCTGAAAAAAATACTCCTAACGTTCCAACTCTATCTAATTTGGTTGTGTAAGCATATAAAAGACGTCATTTGGTATCAGACCGCGATTTTTGTCCAAAATAGCGGGTATTAGTGTTGGACATCCACAGTCCTAACCACACTTTTAATCTCGATATTTTAATCCGATATAACAAAAATGGTTGTTTAACAGATACGTGTATAATCCTGTGGGCAATGGCCATACAAACATTACCAAAGAGGCAATTGCAGGAGGACTTTCATTTATGGTGGTCGTGTTTTTACAAGGGTTAGGGCTGAACACTCTTCTGTGGGCATTTCTAAATTGGGTTGGATTAACTGTAGAATTTATAATAAGCCAACAAAACTCTGGGATCCAAAATAAGGTAAGTAATTTCAGCAGTGCAACTATACTGAATTTACAACAAATATAGATAAACATACACATATATTTAGATTCCAAAGACATTACTGCTTGGAATGAACTACTGGTGTATCTTGCTGTTTAACAGTATTGCAATAAATGGTCTCGAAGCATTTCAGCTATATTTCACACAAATTTTCATCAATGGTGGGTTGTATTTTTACAAAATCATTTGTACATACAAAAACAATTGTTTTTACACAGGCGGTTATATTGGAATACTCTCGGCATGTGTTCTTGGATACTGTTATGTATCTCTAAACACAGAAATCAATCAAATGGATAAAAATGTTAAAGTGGAATAACAATAACTGCCAGAGGATTGCTTGCTTAAATTTGTTTAAAACCATATAAAGCTTTGTTTCTGCTGCAAATTGTGTGATATTTACAGGCAGATAAGTTCTTTAAAAGCAATGAGCAGTCATGAAAGTTATCTCTTGTATGGATGATATCCAGTAGATTTATCACCATTGCTTGAATCTTTACCAGTAGTAGCAGCAGCAGCAGCAGGAGCAGCCGCTTTTGAAGCATCGCCTCCGTACATAGGGCCATAGGAAGAGTTATATTGGTTATATGTTCCCATGTTTGGGTATCCACCTTGGACGGGTGCACCTTGCTGTGGGTATTGCTGGCCATAACCATAACTCCCATATCCAGAATACATTTGCCCATAACCGTAACTATTGTTGGGCATATAACCTCCTGAGGGGCCCATAGCACCATAACCTTGTCCCCAACCACTCATTTGTCCATAACCCTGGTTAGGGTTGTTTTGGTTCTGTACACCAGCTCCATAGTTGTTCCACTGTTGTTGATCATTCTGCTGATATGGCTGTTGTTGTTGGGACTGTTGTTTAGGTACACGGTTGGTATCCCTTGGTTCAGCTTTCTTGGCTTCAACTCTTTTGCCTGAAATCTCATGGTAGTGTTGGTTGACCGCCATGGCGGCAGAGGATTCTTCAGAGAAGGTTACAAATCCAAATCCTTTGTTTAGATTGTCATCCTTACTCAGGGCAAATGTAACTTCTGACACTTCACCAAACTTAACAAAATACTTTCTTACTTCTGCTTCTGAAATATCCCTGGGAAGTCCGCCAATAAAAATTTTATGGGTTCTCACATGCATTTTTTCTTCTTCTTTCTTCTTTTTTTGCACCTCCATAGGTGTGCAATGCTTCGGGTCAATAGTTTTGTCATCCAGAACATGAGGTCTTGATTTAAGGACAGCTGCAACACCACTTGCATCAGAAAAGGTTACAAACCCAAAGCCACGAGAGTGCTCCGTAACTTTATCTTTCATAACCTTGGTTTCAGTGACTGTTCCAAATTGACTGAAGTAATTTTTCATTTTTTCTTCAGTTGTGGCCCATGACAAGCCCCCAACAAACAGTTTTGTATCGTCTTCTGGCATAATTTAAAGGTTGGACGTACCGGCCAATAATTAGTATAAATATTAAAAATATATATCAGTAGATATCTAAAATAAAGTTAAATTAATATTAATGTAAAATTACAGTCCAAATAAAATATACATATTGAACAAATAATTGTCAATATATATATATATATACTTGTTCTAGATTATCAAATGTATCAGAAAGGTAAAATCAGGAATTAAAGCACTATCAAAATGTCAAGATATTCCACCAAAAAAATTTTCCCAAACTTTCGTAAGATTTGGTTTGCATACTGTACCAATTTTGTTATATGTGGTTCATACCTACACATTCTGTGTAACTAAATAACAAGTGAATAGTTATCTGAAATTTTACTAATGCTATATACATTTATATGTATAATCATATAAAAATGTAAGAACTTGTACTAATATTTTATGTATTTTACAAATGAGTGTATTTGAAGGTATAAGCAGTTTTTTTTTTAATTAATCGAAAACATGTTTATTATTATAAATTCATTTGTTAGTTGTCTAGCAACTTTAGTGTCACTTTTGTAGTACATTGAATGTTTTATAAGGTAGATTACATTGTTACCAGGTAAATTACAAACCCTTTGAAAGCTATTGTTTTAAATTTGCTGCAATCTTTCTACAAAATTGTTTTGCATTTAATTACAGTTTGCCTAAAAAATTATTACACTGTAATTAAACGTTCGTCATGGATTTATGATTAAATGAACAAAAAATAATTTAGATTTAATATTCTGGATTTCTTTTTGGAAATTTCAAACCCAGTGTTCTTCAGTACTTTTATATTCTATACAACCCTAGTACAATTGCATTAAAAAAGACATCAGTATTATGTTGCTTAATTATTGTATTGTTACCAGGTTGGAAAGTTTGGCCTGATAAATCCCCCGCGCAGTTGCACTTTCAACCGCGGTCACAGCCGCGCATTTCATAGAAAATGTGTTCAGCCGCGCAAATCTGACTCGAGCAAACGTGCAAAACTTCAGCCGTGCAAACTTCTGTATGAAACTAAATTACCTAAAAATGAGTAATACTGCTAAAATATAAATATGGACTTTAACAACCTCTACTATTTATGAGAAGTATAATAACATAATAGAAACGTTAGCATGGCTTCTGTAAAACTGACGTCACATTTATTCACTCATGTATGACCAAAAAGGTATCACCTTCAATCGGGCCTGCACAACTTAAAATGGTACAGAGCCACAACAAGCACAAAAAAAAATTGCGGCCCGCATACTGAAGTCTCATAACATTTTTTTAACGTACGTAATAACACAATTAATAATAAAAACACCTGTTTTTTTTCGAGCACACTCATGTGCAAAATATGCAGCTGAAATCAACATGTCTAATAGCGTGATTTAAAATAGAAGCAATTAACCGAAAATGTTATTACTTTGAGGAATAAATGCCGTTATACAGAGTTTATACGCAGATCCAACATTTTAAGCTGGAAATGGCATGGATATCTGCGCATTGTTCAACGTTATGTATGCGAACACAGGCACTGAGGCACATAAGCAGTAGCTGAGTCTTTTTATAGAGTGGTAGACAAGCAAACCATGGACGGGAAACAAGTTTAAAAGTATTAGTTTAAAGGATCGGTCTAAGATGGATTGGTGTTTTCCCAATATGAAAAGGCCCTCTCGGAGATTTCCGAGCTGTGTATAAATGCAAATCAAGTTTTGGACTTAAACGGCATTACTTTCTGGTCTACCCTAACAAAACGTAAAAGAAAAAGCATCAAGTAATTGCACCAAAAGTTATCAATGGGCTTAAACATTCAGAAATTAAAGTTCCTTTTCTATTTAAATCGGCTGGGCATTTTGAAACGTGCCAACTGATTTTTTAAATACAATCTGTCGAAACGGGACTTATATGTATTTTAGTGCCTGTGGTTTCAATAAAATTAATAAGATTCTGATTTAAAGTACGGCAATGACCTGTAATGTCCGATATTTTGCCTCGATGTCGTTTCTTTAAAAAAATATTTGATTCAAAATATTGGTCGAGTTTTGCGTATTGCTCTAATGGGGAGCATACAAAAGACCTACAAAACAACAATATCTAAATCAGAATAATCAAAAGTTCCATGGTATTAACACAAAAGAATATATAAAATCGTCCAAAAAGTCGTAGTAAACCTTTCAAAATAAGTCCTAAATTTAACGGAATAATGCCTAAATGGACACAAAATGCCTAAAACTGAAGGGAGAGGGTATGGGATGTTTGAGGGACACCTGTCTGGCATCGGCCGTTTTGATGTCGAGGTTTGAACGCCCTAGTTTGGACAGCGCAGTTAGGGTGTCGCTGTTTTGGCACCGGATTGTTTGTCCCTGTTTGGGGTTAAGGGCGGGTAATGGGCGGGCTTACAATTTGGGTTTAGGTTAAAATTATGAGGGGCCTTTTTCTAGCCATTTAGGTCTTTTTCCAGGGGGCTTGGGTTTTTTTTTTTTCGATTTTATACTCTATAAGACGTATATAATTAAATAGAATGCATAAAATAGAATCCCCTGTGAAACACTGAAAACGCACAGTTTGGCGTTTTGGGCATGCGTCAGTGGACAACGGTCATGGGTATAGTGACGTCAAATTTGACAATAATATTGCAAATATTGCATATTAAATGCTACACTTTCTAACTTTTTATATGTTTACCTGCGCACTGCGCACGCACATTAACCAAACATCGCGCAGTGCTTTAAGTATTCTATGAATGCTGTAAGTTTAATATAATTTTGCAACTTACAACCTTCGGTAGCCTGGTGGTTTATTTTCAGCCGAGAAAAATAAACAGCTGCAAAACATCTCCCCCACGCAAAATCCAAAGTTTCCAATCTGGTATTGTTATTAGGTTAAGGTCTATAATAATATAATTATTGTATATTACCCCCCTAGATTGATATTTAACTATTTTAAATTTATTTTAATTTATAACATAGAGTATATCTAAGTGACTGACATAATTTTTTTTATGTTTATATTTTATAAGGTAACAAACTTGCACCAAGTTTACGAAAAAGATATTTTTACAAAATAACTTATTGATACAGATGTTATTTATAACTGTGAAATATCTACATAATACTTAAATTGATAGATATTGTAATTTTTAATTATGTAGGTTATATTGTATTGTTACCAAGTACACTGTAATTTACAATAATTAGTTAATATATGTTTTAAGAAAAGAAATCGTATGTTACCAGTTACCACCTAAATTATTATATGGTATTTGTAATTTTAAGTTACATTATTATTTAAAGAAGATATTGTTATGCTTATATATGTAGGTTATATTGCATTGTTATTAAGAACCCTATATTTAATAGTATGTTGCTTAGGAAATAAATCGTATAGATCACATAGAATAATACATGTTATTTCAAACTTTATTTTTAAATTATAATTTTATTTTCAGGTAATCAATGTTTTATTTGGCATTTCATAATGTATTGCGTAACTTGTAGTTTACTATAGTTAGTTAATACATTGTCTAAGAAAATAAATCGTATAATACCACCTAAATGGATACATGCTATTTGAAACTCTATTTTTAAGTTATAATTTTATTTTTAGGCTATGTACTGTTTTATTAGGTACGTTATATTGTATTGTTACCGGGTATCCTTGTTTAATTTTGATCCAACGCGCCCAGTCCTTTTGAAATGTCACTGAAATCGTAAAACAATCGTGCTTTTTGAAACATTTTAAAAACCTTGAACAAAAACACGCGTCACCCACGCAAGCGAGTTGCTCAAAACTGGACCGGAAATTGAAAACGTCAAACAATTTAAAATTTTCATAGAAACTTTACCATTTTAACTTTTTATAGGTGGCCGTATGCAGGGTTGCCTTTTTTAAAAGGCGAAATTACGATCAAAATTTATAACAGGTTGAACACCCGCCTCTAGAGCACTAATAATATACTGCAGTATTTATGAATTCAATTTTTCATGTTTTGCCTTAAATTTCTAAAAAGTTCAAAAAGCCGTGCGCCACCCGTGAGGCGAAAAAAAAACTGGAACCACAAAAATAAAAAATATTTAATCTATGCATTTTTTGCAGTGGTTCCGTAGCATATTAATATGGCTACTCAATAGTTTTAGGTTAGTATGAATTGTTTGTACCAAGGTTTGTACAAATGGCGTGCAGCAGGGCGAATCCAGGATGTTTGTTGTCGGACTATGATTTTTTTAAGATAATATTTAATCAGGTCAGGGGAGGAATGCAAAACTCCGCAACAAAAACAGTGTGTAATTTTTAATTTAAAAAGTCGTTTTATCAAAATTAAGAACTTCAAAGTCAGGCTTTAAGCATGCGATATTAATTAGCATTCTATTTTCATACTGCGTTGACGTTTTAATTTCAGTGAAAATAAAAATGTTTTACATAACGATTGACTAAAAAACAATTTTATTTTAATTTGGATTGATGATTAAAAACATGTTTAAATTAAATATCAAAAAAGTTTTAATACTTAAAAAAGTAATGAATTTTATGTGTAATGAAATATTAATATGTGTATGATGGATATTATTGTTTTATAGATGAGTAACCTTCGAGCCATTAACTAGAAATACGTTTCATAATATTGCCCCCTCCTACAAACGGTCTTAGATACGTTATGTATCGTTGGGAAAAAGACCCGCCGACCCTCATACGCCTTTAGCGTTGGAAGGTTGGGTGAGGCCTTTAAAGTAAGTGACATACCACGGTGATTCAAGCCGCTAGTATCGAACGATTAAACTGTATCCAATCGAATAAAGCAGAATCAAATCCCACTCGTTTGGGCGTTGGTCACCTGTATAGTGACGACAAGATGGGCAATACAATGGAGAAGATAATGAAAATTACCTCCTATCGCTACAATTCCTCACATCATCTTGCAGTCTATATACTTTAGCAAGTTGTTTTTTTCATATTTTTTTTCTTTTTTTAACAGGAACAAATAAGAAAGATAATAAAGGATGACAACAAATGCAACCAGGGATGTTGCTGTAAAAATAAAATGCAGAAAATGCCGTTTTTTTTTATTGACCACATCTTGTCTTCTTAGTTCCCACGGACTTCCCTTGTCAAGTATGACCTGGTTTTGTCCATCTAAATAAATTGGTATGTTCTAAAATATTTATTTATAAAGGTAGCAATGATTCATGCCCTGGAATAACTGAAACTACGATGTGGTTTATTGACTTGGATGCTGCCCCACGATGGATGACAGACTGTGTTAATCAGGTTACTTACATGTGTTTGTTGATTAATATATTTTAGGAAAATCTAAATGTAGAATATTTAGTACATTATTTGCCTTAAATTTGTTACATACTTTTTATTCAGAATTTATGTTTTTCAGGGTTGTTGGCAAAGTGGTAAAATAGACTGTCCTAGCTGCAATGGAAGGCTGGGCACATTTAATTTTTTGCAAGCCCGGTATTGCTCATGTAAGGAACATTTAAATCCCAGTACGTGGCTAATGAAATCAAGAGTTGATGTATGTTTTCACCAAAAAGTGGATAAAGAAAGACCAAAACATCAAGTAATTGACAACACTTGGAAGGTGATAGACCATAAAACAGAGGTATGCCACCATGCTACCTCCTCTTCCAGTATCAACAATGTTGTAATGTCTCACCCAAGTGACTCTGAAAGATTACAAGCATTACCCACTCAAACAAGGTGACATTCATTGTTACTTTGTGATTTTTGCTTACTAAGGCATGAGTTTATGCCTTATTTTATAGCCAAGATTATAGAACAATGAACAAATGGAAAAAACTTCAGTGCCAATACCTCCGGAAAGAGGTATGCCCAACAATAGATAACACAATTGAATTGGTTTTAAGTAATTTAATACTTCTAGAAACAACTTGCCAATGAACAAAAATGTTTTGAAACCATATCAATGCAAGATAAATATGCTTGTTCAGTATGCTATGAACCGTATTACTTACCAACAAAATGCTCTCCTTGTTGCCATATTTTTTGTGACCCATGCATTCGTGTTTGGAATTATCAATCAGGCGACGCAATGACTTGTCCGCTTTGTCGCTGTGTAGTCACAGACACTTTTCTGGTGCACGGTACTGCAAATTTTCTTTTTTTGATTTTAACTGGTCGTCTTAATTGTTATCTATGTGTTTATATTAAAAAATGTATAGATTTTTAAAACATTGTTGTTGTTATCAGAACTAATTGCCAATGTGAGGCGCCTTTTTCCTTTGTTGTATAATACACAAAAGAAAAAATATAAAAAGAGGTCTTTTCACCCACTTCCCAGAAAAAACAGGTTGGTAAAAGTCTGACAAATCATTTATACATTTTTAACAGTATTCTTTGTTTTATAGATCTGGTGATTTGGGAGAAAGAAAATCAACCAAAGGCATAAAAATATGTTTAGTTATTTTATCTCTACTTTTTTATGCTATTTTCTGTAAACTGCTTTGACATTCAAGTGTTAATAGTTGGTGAAATTGAAAAAAAGAAAAATTTAAACATATTAATGTGTAATGAAGTAGTAATGATTTTTCCTGGATTTTGGTTTCTCTATTTCTGCTTATTACAAACTTAAGTTTCAAAACTAAAAAAGTTTAATGTTTTTACCTTGCTTTCCATTATCACTAGACAAGAAGTCCTAGTACAGTGGTTCTCAACCTTTTTTCTTTCGTGGCCCATTTGCGTTGCAAAAAAATTCCGTGTCCTAATATAATTTTTATGAAAGAAAAAACTTTGCAATAGGTTTAGAACAAAACACAGCAGAACATATTATTGATTTAACCGTGCATTAGTGAGATACTTGTGGCTGAACAATAAATTTACATTCCTTTTCAAATCCTCCCCAAGCCATTGTTCCTGTAAAATTAAATATAATGACACAAATGAAACTAAATGTAGCTTAATAAATTGGTCTGTGGCCCACGTTAAATGTTCTTATGGCCCACCAATGAGCCATGGACTGGTTGAGAACCGCTGTCCTAGTATATCATTGGCATAAATGCCACTTTAAGTAGGCTTCCCAATTTAGCTGGGCTTTAAGGTGTCCCATCCCAGTGTTCAAGTCAGCCAGCATGGACTTTCACATCACAACATTTTGTGGTTTGTTACTTTGTAAAGTAACAGTTAGATGTCACTGTGACGTATTTGTTTCTTTGTATTAAAATGTGGAAGTGTAATCACTGTGGCATGTGATTGGATTATTGGCTGATGGCTTATCAAATCACCCATTTTATTAACAGTTTCTTGGTAGTGATTTTTTTTCAAAATAAGTAAGCAAAAAGCTAATAAGTGATTCAGTATTTTACAACCAAGCATGATTAAAGCTCGTACTAGTAGGTATAATTTTTGGCGCTGGTAATCTTACCACAATGAAACTTATTTTTGGTTGACTCACCCACCCTAATCCAAATATTGTGCGTAGCTTCAATAATTGTTTCAACGCTGTGGTATAGGATTCTAGAACGGCTCCGAATTTTTATATATGTTATAGTTTTTTTTACAATCACTCTATTTTGACTATTAGGAATACTCGCACAAAAAATGGCATACCTTCTACCCTAAAATTACTGCTTTCAAAAATATGTGACAATCGTTTTAATGGCCGTCCATTTTATTGGTGGTGCATTACACGTCGGCGATAGTGACCTCGACTTCCACGCCGGGTTCAATGCTGATCGAAGTGATCTGTTTGACCACCTCTGACGGGCTGTGCAGGTCAATTAGACGCTTGTGAATCCTCATTTGAAAGCGATCCCAAGTTTTGGAACCTTCACCGCAGGGAGTCTTGCGGCAAGTGATCCGCAAAATCTTGGTTGGCATGCGGACTGGACCCTTGACACGAAGCTGCTTATCCTTAGCTCCTTTGATCAGCTCGCTGCACACCTTTTCCAAGCTCTGGACATTGCGAGACGTAAGGGTGATGCGAATTTTGTGGATAGGAACATCGGATTCTCCCTGTGGGACCTTTCCTGCCTCTTTGTACGCGCTCATGATGAAACCGTTTTTTAAAAGGCCGACGTAATCTTGTAGGAACGGCAATAAAACAAGAACAGCGGTGAACCTTTCAACTGCGTTTCGAAAAGAACGTGTTGTCCAACACCAAGCGATAAGTAGAGTCCGTCTCTAGCGCCCCGGGTGTTTAAATATTTTACCACTGGGTAGTAAAATGTTACGTTTTCATTTAAACATGTGCACATCGTGAGCGTTTTTCTTGTTCCAACGTTATTTAAATTTATTAACAACGTACTGCTGTATTAAATAATCTGCATTATGAATTGTGATTTTGTGTAAGGAAAAAGGCAAAGAAGCAACACTTGTTGACAGATAAATTAAACTGTAGGGAAACCACCCAGCCTATGTGACTTTTCATGTTATGTTTTGCAGCTGTCTTGTAATAAAGAAAATAACATCAAACGAAATAACATGGCTTATCAACTATCAAGAGTGTTAAACCAGGTTACTTCAACTGGCTTGCGGTAAGTAAAATGTTAACTGTATAATTGCATTTTGGCAAGTAATAAATGAATACATTAAGAGTTCTACTATAGTTGTAAAAAATCAAGCCTTGTTATATAAGATGTTATTATGCAAACAATAAACAATAGCCTATATACTTACGCTAAATTCAAGTGGTAACAAATATTTGGAAGTACCGGTAGCTTTTTTATTGGAAGATGTAATCACTAACTGGTTAAATAGCCTATAGACACTGTCCGGCTAACAAAGTATTTGAATAGATTTAAAAAAAATCATTGAAATTAGGGTTCAATTTTTACCTTTGTTCCACCTGGTCACACTGATTTTTTAGTAATTTACCCACAATAATAACATTTAATATTACCTTGTTTACCACACAAATATCGATAGACAACCAGGAAAAACACAATATTTTTTGTTTGGTTAGCTAATTGCAAATGATTTCAAACAGGTTTGGATATTGTAGTACCTGTCATAGTTGTGACATGTCACCTAAAATGTCATGTATGGTGTTTATTCCCTTCAAACCCGTTGCACTTAGCATACAGGTACCTGTTTGGATTACACTTCCTCTAGTCCAGGCAGAATCTTGCCAGCCTTCTGGTGTAAATTCTTCGGTTTTTTAATCATGCCCCAAAACTTAAATGATGTTTTTGCCAAAGGAATGTATCAACGGTTCCATGTTTGGGCGATCAAGAAGGCGCAACATTTTTTGTGACATAAAAAAAAATACATATGGGGTTTGGAATCACACAGTGAAGTGCCATAGTATGCATAGTACGTTTTGGCTGAATAGATAGGCTTCAGAGACACAACCATAGCTATATGAGGCCGAAGTTCATGCAAAGCGCGAAATTTTTTTGCATTTACGTAATTACAACAGCCAAAAATATAATTTAATACTTAGATCGAACAGCATGGCCTAGTACAGGGATGGCGAACCTCAGTATGGCAGAATGCTGGCGACTTGGCGACTATGTCGGCCGAAGAATCAGCCAGAAAATCGAAGAAATTGGTGTAAAAAAAATTTAAGTAAAAAAAAAAATTATGAAAAATTTTTTGTTTCTTTTTTTTTTAAATTTTTTTTTGAAAAGTTTTTTTCCAACATCCAATTTACAAAATACCTTGTGATTGTTTCCAAACATATTTAATCACATCTATTTTTAAACAGCAGAAGTATGTAATAACATACCACACTACAATTGGCAGAAATTCATTTTGTTGTGTTATTTTGAAAAAAGTTACGGTAGTGTGAAGCACATTGTTTGGTGAGAAAAAGCCAGTGTAAGGCATATAGATTGTTTATTATTTTAAAAAGTACACACTTTTGATCATACATTTGTTACGTGTTGGCAGATTTGCTTTGAATTGGCAAGTACTTCTATATTGAGTTGAATTCCCAATTCCTGTTAATTTTGCTTCTCCACCTAAGGCCTAGCCCCAAAGTATATTTTTGGTTGTTTAATTACGCAAATGCAAAAAATTTTCGCGCTTCGTGCGTCCTTTGGTCTGGTTTTGCAAGCTTTATGTGTCTTTGTTTTCAACAAATCTATCCCAAAGGTAATATGCATACTATGGGGCATGTTGCAATGTGACTGTGTGACAATTTCTATTAAATTTTATTAAAAATATCATTATTTCGAGCAATATAGATTGAAAATTTATCCGAAGAATATTTTTTCATGCTTTTCAAACTGGTTTTGAGCAGCACGTTTTGACACTAATTTGCCTGAAAACAGATTATCTATATACCACTTTTAAAGCAAGAAAATCAGACATGTACGTACACCCCTAGGCCCAAGGTTGTACCTTCACATGTCCCTTATGTATTAGTTAATGACTTAATGTCCAAAAATTTTCGCGCCCTCGGCGCTACGTTTTGTTGTCCAATTTACTTAATAGCCTTGTTTACCGCCAAAACATGGCAAGGTTCAAACATTCCTTAGGCGAACACATCATTTAAGTTTAGGGGCGCGACCAAAAACCGAAGAATTTTCGCCAAAAATGCTTGTCACCAGAAGGCTGGCAAGATTCTGCCAGCCTGGCGAACCTTTTCATCGTGCAGGTCACAAACACGACTTTAATCCTTGCAAAATGCACAAGTGGGTCATACATTTAATTATTTGCTAATTTTATGCGAAACTCTGCTGCGTCGTTTTTAGTGTTATTGTCTGGGTTGGTAATTCAAGGTTTTTGGATGAATTTCCAAATTCAAATGCTGCAGCATTTTTTATGGGATTACAGGAGTTCAGCAGAAAGCTTTTCAGCACAGTTTATTGGTTTACCCAGGGTTTTTAGAACTTTTCTGCGAACTCATAGTTTCCCTTAAAGGACCACCACCTGATACGTTTTAGAGCGATAAACAAAATTATTTTAGTTGTCTGCTTTTCTGCACTGATTTGTGCAGTTAATGTAGGCCTACTCGTCACCCCTAAAACACTTGTGCATGACCCAAAGATTTGCCAGCCCTGACAGTATAGTTTTATCTAACAAGAACTGTTTTTGTATATTTGTTTTTTCATGAAAATCATTGATAACATTTCGGTGTTTCTTGAGAGACAAGTGGGTCATTAAAAATCTGCGCGGGACAGTGGTTTGCCCCATCCCTGGCCAAGTACATCCTTGTTATGCGAATGCCATACCTGTCTATTTAACAGGAATGGCGACTATCATGATTGCTTTTCTTAGCTCAATAAAGAAGTACTTGCCAAATCAATTAAAACTGCAAATACACAACAGTTCTATCGAAATTTAGTACTTTTTAAACTAATAAGCAATCTATATGCCAAAGACTGATTGTTTCCTGCTAAACAACGTGCTTAGTACTTTTTTTCAGAATGGCACAAAAAAATGTCCTGCCAATTTTTTTTTTTTTTCCATAATGGTCCTATACATATTCAGCATTTTTTAAATATATTGGATTGAATATGTGTAGAACAAGCACACGTTTTTTTGGAAAATCGATCTTTCAAAAAAAAAATTAAACAATTTTTTTTTGACCAATTTCTTAAGTTTTTTGTTTGATTCTTCGACCGACATAGTCGCCAAGTCGCCAGCTTTCTGGCATACTGCTCTAGTCTTTCTGGCATATTAGTTAGACTTGTTTTGTGCCATCATTGAAGTTTTGGTTTGCATTGCATGTAAAAACAGAACCTGCAAACAGACTTTGATAATCTGATGGCAGGTTCTGTTTTTTTTTGGCTATAATTATTTGAATTAGCCAGCTAGAACACCCTAGTTGTCCAAGTCTGCCTGCTATATGTTAATCAAGCATGGTAGCAATTGTTAATCTCTTTTAGGTTATTATCCACATCGCCTTGCTCATTAAAAGTGGGACCAGCCGGACATACTAATTTCAGGGTACATGTTCGTGGATCATTAAACACAACCATTACAAAGAAAAAAGCTCAATATGAAGTAGAGGCCAGCAAAGATCTAGGATCTGAAAAGATTGATACTGAAACCCAAGAAATCCAACTGCAAATATCATCAGCAGCTAGTGTAAGTTAAACAAATTTAATTTCTACAGTAAAAACTCATTCAGCCTTTATAAATAAAAATGAATATTATATAAAAATGCATGCAAAACCAACTACATTGTGCACATAGTAATTGACAAGCTTAACAGGATGCATGCTGTTTAACTGGAGTCCCAGAGGAACACTTAGTAACAAGGAGAGTGCGAGTGTTCCGGCCTGCAAAAAATGCAATGCAATCAGGAAACCAGGGTGCAAAATTGTGGAAGATTGAATTTGATACTCGGGAGCGATGGGAAAATCCTACAATGGGATGGGGTTCAAAGTACAATGGATTTTTTTAATAAAGCCCAAAGCTTTTATATAAAATTATCAAAGCCATAATATATGATAAATCAACCTTAAAAAAAAATTGTTGGATCATTAGATACTCGAGAAAATAGAGACAGTGTTTATCTTTATGTTACCCCAATATTTCAGGTTGATTGAAATTAACCGGTGGGATTGGCAAGTAGGTGTGCACAAACCCAAATTTAGGTGACAACTGATGTCAGTAAACCACATTTGTTTTGTGGAGTAGAGATGTTGGGTATTTTAGGTATATTCCCAGTTTTGAAGTTTCATTACGTTGTACAGCACATCTGTAACAAAAGTAATCTGCAGTTCCTTTTCATGGCAGCCTTTGTTGAGGAATTGCAAAATCGTGTGGGGTCTAGAAAAGTATTTGGATATCCACACTGTTTTGGCAAACTCAGCATTACGCCCTGGTAGACCAGTAAGTAAGCATCCTTGACTGTTACACTCTAAAAGTTCATCTAAGTAGGGCAGTCTGTTGACTGTTAACAGCTTATTGCTGAAGGCAATATTAGGATGGATAGCATTTATGGTAGCAAAAACCTTCTTAACGAAGTTGCATTTTAAAACACAAGTAAATGTCGTCAACCTTCCTACATAAAATTCCTTGGTGTTTTTTGGGGGGATTTCTTTAAGGCTTATCAATAATTATTGTTGACCTGTACATTCTTATCATTTGGTTGTCTATCATCACTTGGTTGTCATGTTTGTTGCTAAAATGTCAACTTTATTGAATATATTATAGCTTTGATATTTTTTATTTAAGTTGTCAAGAAAACCTGTTCATTGTGTTCTAAACTTTATTCTGTTTTTAGTTACATGTTCTCTATAAATTTTAAAACTGATTCCTGATATTTTATATCCTAGTGCTGACCCTTTATCCAACATTTCAATGGCAATGACTTTTAAAACAAAAGAGGATGCAATTGCTTTTACAGAACGCCAAGGTAACAAACAACAAATATATATTTTTTTGCATAACCTAGGTTTTGTATTTTAAAATGTTGTTTTATAGGTTGGTCATGTTATGTTGATGAAGCTAAAGAAAAACAAATGCAACCAAAATCGTATGGCGCTAACTTTTCCTGGAACAAACGCACTAGAAGAGCAATGAAATAGTAGAAACTTTGATAAATATAGTTCTATATCTGTTTTTTTTTTCGTTTGTATTTTTTCAGCTGAAACATTCAGTTAAATGAATAAACACATAAAAAAGAGGCTTTTACAGTAATTGCAACAAGAGAATGATGGCAAAGGTAAAAAGAAGACATAATCAGAAAGCATTTGCAAGTTTGCAGTTACCAAACATTCAGCACCAAGTAACATTAAATCTGGAAATGATCTAAACTTTTTTAGATGTTCCAGTATTAAGCAAAAATATTTACACTCAACAATAGAGTAAACGCAGGTTCCGGATCTTATCTGATACAAATGAGCAAAATAATGATATCTTTTGCAGGTAATTTAAGCCAAATCCGCTATTATTGGACATCCCTACTCAAAAACAAAAATATTTAACATATCTATTCAACAACTTTATAGCAGCAAAACTGCAACAATGAATTGTACATATGAAATAAATAGATATAATACTAAAAAGGTACATATACAAACCATATTAAATTCTAATTACGTTGGGATTATTACCACTACTGTAAAACTGTTTAAGCAGTTCACCATACTGTTCCAAGTTTGAAAACAATCCAGCAACATTGATTTTTGAACAGGACTTTATAATTATATTTGAGTTTTCCTGCATTGTTTGACGTAATCTTAACTCCTCAGTGACCTGAAATGCACTTAGTGATAGAATATTGCCTATTAATAGAAAAAAAAACAATTCTTTAGAATTTATTTTCAAACCTTTTCATCAGTACATGCACCCTCTAAATCTTGTTTGTTGCACAATATTAACCAAGGAATGCTATTTAGTTCAGGATGCTTAAGAGCTTTGTGGATTTCATGTCTGGTGTCTTCCAAACAATTATGTGTACACGTGCCATCAATGACAAAAATTACACCTTGGACATTGTTGTAATACCTATGCCAATATGCACGAATGTTGTCACCTCCTAGTAATAATTTAACATGTTAACACATATACAGTAAACTTTATTTAAATTTAAATTATTACCTCCTAACTCTTTCACTTTAAGAGTAACGTTAGGCAGTCGTACATCTTTCATTGAAAATCCTAAAAAAAGTTGATAATAAATATTTCTGCCATGCTACTTGGAAAAAATATTTTACTGTTGCATATATACCTATTGTTGAGACAACGGTATCTGAATTTTCGTGTGTAAGTGTTGAAAGCAATGTTGATTTGCCTGCATTAGTAATCCCAATGCAAACAATATCAAATACTGGCAGTGCAGGGGCATCTTCCATACAACATACGCACTGATAAGTCTGTGAAAACAAAGATATATATGTAATCGCTGACATTTTATTAGTTCACCTATTTGGTGATTTTTATTTTAATAAGCTCAAAGCTGAAGTAAATCTCACCGAATACAGACAAATGCGACATATTCCACAGCATAGCCCACATGCGTCAGTCATTCCTTTTTAAGTCAATTATAGGTGGGCTTTTTGCCAAAGGCAAAACTACCAAATATTTGCTTTTACACTGCTGCTCCTAAAATACAATTAATATATTTTACTTCATTGTAAAGCTGTCATTCCATAGAATACTTTCTATGGTCGTTTCCTTTGTTTTTATTTTGTTTAACATAGAATACTTATGTGAAAACCTAGGGACCGTGAATTTTTTTTAGTTTTTTTTTTATTAATAAAATAGATAGCGAAAAAAAACGAACAAGAAAAACAAAACAAAATAGTGAAGCTCTCAAGCAGCTAACGACCATTTACTTTTGTGTTTTGTCATACTTCCTCTTTTTAAAGCCGAATATCGCTCGGAAGTTCGCACAGAAGATAGCAACAGTAAAAAGCGTAACATAGTCGGGACAGTGTCGGCATATTTACATTGATAAATAACATATCGCGCGCATAAAAGGACACAATTCACAAATGTTTTGCACGGTTCGTTTTTGTGCACTCCAAAGAGTAATTGCTCGCGGGAAATAACACACGATATTCGTAGTTTAGTACTTAACCACACACTCACGTTTTAACTTGACGTTGCCTGGTTGCAATAAAAAAAAATATTTTCTGATGCCAGTAAAAACGAAGTATATTTCTATCAGCAGGAGCTAAAATCAAGTTATTCTGCTTTATTAGTAGTGTGTATAGTACCAAGCATACCAATACATCACTAATCCCTTAAAATTCGGTAAAATAATCACCAAATATTGCCATAACGACAATTTTAAGATACCTCTCCCAAAAGCCGTAATGCAAAATTTAGGCACTTTTGGAACCTTTCAAGATGGCGTTACAGCTTTCTAATTTGCTTCAAAAAACCGCTCACGCGTGCCACTAGTTGCGCTATCCAGGTTTCATAGAGATCAGTGCTTACCACGCGTGTGCTGACCATTGTCATTTCGGCGAAATAAATTTTTGCAATTTTTTGGATTTTTATTTTATTTTTTTTTCGTTGTTTACCACATAGTACACATATTGTGAATTGAAAGACAAAATATAAGTAAGTAGTTCGCTGAAATAGAACTGGAATTCATTTCTTTAAAGTATATACATTGATAAGCAATAAAATACAAATTTAATGATGTGAAAAGTAGTGCATATTCAGTTCACTTAATTTTATTTTTTAAAGCTTAAGATAATTTAAAGAAATACTGGATAATCAAGACCGAATTAAAACACTATCCCAACTGATGAAGTTTATAAAAATCGTTATGTAGCTACTATAGAACACACTAAATAAAATAACATTGGTCTCTCACTGACCTGATTAAGAAATTTACAGCGAAATGACTTTTTCGAAGCCTAATATTCGTCAAAAAAATGTTGACAATTTACGCGTATAAAGAAGAAAACAAGAGCGATTTTGAAAACTATCCGAATTGAGAAAGTTTATAAAAATCGCTATGTAGCTACTATAGAACACACTAAATAAAATAACATTGGTGTCTCACTCACCTGATTAAGAAATTTACAGCGAAATGACTTTTTCGAAGCCTTGTATTTGTTGCTTAGCAGAGGATAAACCCTGAACCTCAGCGATAGTTTGGGACTTCCCCTGGTGTTTTTTTGATTAGTAGTGGCATCACAATGGCCGTTTTGATGAACTGTATTAACCTCAATGTAACAATTGACTTATAACAGCCTTAGATCAGTGGTTCCCAATCCCAACCTTTTTTGCTGCTTGTGCCCTTTTGTCAGGTCGGAGCGTTTCCCCAAATTTCTGATCGAATTTTTCAGATATACGTTGCTAAATAACATTGCTTTTATAGCTCAATTGAAAGTTAAACCGGTATTTCAATAAAAAATGCAAAAATCAGAAAGAAATTAAATGTCAGTTATTTAGTTTGCCACTTTTCAGTGAGATATTTGTTGGTGCTTCATTGATGAAATTCGCTCAAACGATGGCTCGATTATTATATTCAAGCCAACATGTAAATCTTCTGCCATTAAAAAATGCATTGTCATTAGACGAATATTAGACTTCGAAAAAGTCGTTTCGCTGTAAATTTCTTAATCAGGTGAGTGAGAGACTAATGTTATTTTATTTATTGTGTTCTATAGTAGCTACATAGCGATTTTTATAAACTTTCTCAGTTCGGATAGTTTTCAAAATCGCCCTTGATTTCTTGGCTACGCGTAAAATGTCAACATTTTTTTGACGAATATTAGGCTTCGAAAAAGTCATTTCGCTGTAAATTTCTTAATAAGGTGAGTGAGAGACCAATGTTAATTTATTTAGTGTGTTCTATAGTAGCTACATAGCGATTTTTATAAACTTTCTCAGTTCGGATAGTTTTCAAAATCGCTCTTGCTTTCTTCTCTATACGCGTAAATTGTCAACATTTTCTTGACGAATATTAGGCTTCGAAAAAGTCATTTCGCTGTAAATTTTTTAATCAGGTGAGTGAGACATCAATGTTATTTAATTTAGTGTGCTCTATAGTAGCTACATAGCGATTTTTATAAACTTTCTCAGTTCGGATAGTTTTCAAAATCGCTCTTGCTTTCTTCTCTATACGCGAAAATTGTCAACATTTTCTTGACGAATGTTAGGCTTCGAAAAAGTCATTTCGCTGTAAATTTCTTAATCAGGTGAGTGAGAGACCAATGTTATTTTATTTAGTGTGTTCTATAGTAGCCTCATAGTGATTTTTATAAACTTTCTCAGTTCGGATGGTTTTCAAAATCGCCCTTGATTTCTTGGCTACGCGTAAAATGTCAACATATTTTTAACGAATATTAGGCTTCGAAAAAGTCATTTCGCTGTAAATTTCTTAATCAGGTGAGTGAGAGACCAATGTTATTTTATTTAGTGTGTTCTATAGTAGCTACATAGCGATTTTTATAAACTTCATCAGTTGGGATAGTGTTTTAATTCGGTCTTGATTATCCAGTATTTCTTTAAATAATCTTAAGCTTTAAAAAATAAAATTAAGTGAATATGCACTACTTTTTACGTCATTAAATTTGTATTTTATTGCTTATCAATGTAAATACTTCAAAGAAATGAATTGTCAGTTCTATGTTAGCGAACTACTTATTTATATTTTGTTTTATCTTTCAATTCACAATATGGGTACTATGTGGTAAACAGCGAAAAAAAAATTAAAAAAAAAATCCAGAAAATTGGAAAAATTTATTTCGCCGAAATGACAATGGTAAATAATATTCGTTGTGGTAGAATTCTAGATCACCTGCTGAAAGTTTAAATGCACATTGTACCGAATAAATAGCACATTCGCGACTTGGCTTCTACCTATATATCAGTATCGGTAAATGTAAGCCGATACTTTTGCCAATATTGTTGTATGAAAATATTATATAATTGTTCCTGTACAACAAACAACTTAAAAAAATAAAAAGGGGGATTTTAGGTTTTAGCATCACGCCAAGTTAATATGCAAAATATTGGTTTAATAATTGAAAAGGGTATATAAACTAAAACGTGTTTTGGATTTTATTTTCAATTAATTCAAGTTTTGAACATTTCACAAGTACATTAAAAATTTATATCGGTTATTGGTCCTAAAAAGGGCGCTCGTCTAGAATCCTACCACAACGAACATTATTTGGGTTAGGGTGCCGGTTAGCGTTTGGGTTTGGGTGAGTCCAGTAACAGTGTTAAACAATATTACTTAACCTACCCACACCCAAACACTAACCGACACCCTAACCCACATATTATTGCTTAATAATTATTTCAACGTTGTGGTAGGATTCTAGACCAGCATCCCCTAAAAAGTGATATTGGTCAATTTCTAGTCCTTACTGTCCTTCTATTATCTGGCATTTTTGTATTGTTACGACAGCCTAATCAGTTTAGACTTTTGGGTGAGCTTCTGAACACAACAGGACTCAAAACCAATCCATGCACATTGTGCACTTGTGATATGTGCACGGTTCGGTGCACATTGTGCACTTGTGATATGTACGCGAACCGAAATGTGCACATTGTGCGCACAACATGCATTAGCGATAGATGTGGCTCAATGTGCAACTTACCAGTGCTGCAGTGCACGTTATACAGTAAAAGAAATAACTTCATATGAAACATTTTTTTTCAATGATGTTTTTGTATTGAGAAGATCAAGTAGTAATGCATGTTTTCTTTTGTGCAATTCTTTTTATTATTATATATTTTTTAATTGAGTCCCGATTCTATGGATTTCCGATTATATGGAGTGGATTTATTATGCATGTTATTTTTCTATCGATTCTTTTTATAATTATATTATATTTCTTTATTTTTGATTATATGGGGTGAATTTACTAAAAAATAACTTAACAACT
Source organism: Ascidiella aspersa (assembly GCF_963924565.1). NCBI lineage: Eukaryota > Metazoa > Chordata > Ascidiacea > Phlebobranchia > Ascidiidae > Ascidiella > Ascidiella aspersa. The sequence continues at coordinate 24,848,091 of NC_139447.1, read as the reverse complement.
GGAGGCAACTTAACCTGCAGATTTAGCTTTAAAACCTGTAAAAAAATTTTAAACGTTTATAATTTTTATCTACTCTGCTTATGTGGGCATGGTTATGATGTCATTGGGTATCGGATTGTGATACTTTTTGTCCACGATATTGGTTATGGAAATAAAATGTCAAGTTTAGGGAACCCCTACCCAATTGCATGTTGATAGGACCTTTTAAAAGGCAGCACTTGTATTTAAAGATCTATGTTTGACCATTTTTAATCTAATTCGACTGCAATATTGCATTTTAATTTTAACTTGAAAAAAAATTGTTAGAATTAGTTGAACATTGAATTTATTTATTGTGTTCTATACGTCAGCTTAGATGTTTGTGTTTGTTTTTTAAATGATCAATGACTCCTAAAAATAATTTTCGTAATTACCGGTAGTGGCTCTATCAACCTCTCTGATTCTCTGCATTAAAAAAAATACAAGCATTTTTATTATGAAATATATTTAAAATGAGTGATTGTATAACGTTAAGTCAGGCCATAATTCCATAAATTTAAAAAACTTCGAACAAAACCAGAAAATTGAAGGCATCATGGCACGCATATAGCACAAAAACAATTAAGGGAACAAAAAAATACTCACGTAAACCAAATCGTAATATGAAAAATGGAAATGGTTGAATACAAATTTTTTAAACGAAAAGCGGAACCTTAACTGCAGCAGCAATATTTGCGAAAAACTTTAAGCAAGATTATAAACGAAATACTATCGGTAGATAGGTAATATGAAAATGCGACAGAAAAAAATTTAATTTAATCTTAAATGACAAAGGAAAATGGAATTATAGTAAAAATAAATTAAAGCTGAACAAAAAATGAAAGGCTATCGAAATAAAAAAATTAATAATCAATTACACTGAAGGGAAATTAAAGACGAACAGAGGAAAATGCTACAGAAATATAAAAGATATATATTGTTAGATTACTAAGATAAAAAAGTAAAGGCATACATTTATGCAACATCCAAAAGGTAAAGAATCAAACACAAACTGGACAACGTTCCTAGCAAATTTTTCCACATTAATTAATTGCAAATTGCATTTTTTAGCCACGTTAACATAAAAACTTTTACTGCAAAAGTGCACACTTAATTTTTTAGCCCTGCACCTGAATGAATTCATTTTGCTTTTCGTCAAACACCTCGAGCAATCAATTCTTGTTTAACAGCCCTGCAAGTGACATTATCTGACGTGGCATGCCATAGCATTGTGATTTTACATTAAAATATTGCCTTTCATGTTTGTAAATATATATTGCAGAATTCCTCATACAATTTTAAGTAACGAAAAGTTTCTGTGGTTGTTAGGTACTCTCACAGATAAAAACTTTCTTTTTAGGAATTAATTACTATTCTCCTCTGTCCACAGCCAAGACTTTATTCCATAATTTGTGGCCGACAAAACTGGATGATATATATGCCCAAAATGGCTCTTTTTTATGGTCAACCTTTTTTTAAATTGAGGTGTGCAATTTACTGATCACTTTGCGCACACTTATTGATTTGGAAAAATTTGGGGTGTAATACCTTTTACAGACTGTAGACTGAAGTAGAAGCATATAATTACCCATTAAAATTTTGTTACAAACAACAGCATTACTCACTGTATGTTTCTTTGTTAATCCAAAGCTTCATTGCAGAACCAGTAAATTGTTGACTAAAAGCTAATACATCATTATTTCTATTTCAGTTTAGTTTTAACAAATAAAATAATGACTCTTGCCAAAAAAAGAAAACTAGACAACCATTATGTCAACAAAGAACTGGATTTTGAAAAAAAACCCAGATCCACTAGTAGGAATGGTCAAAGTGAGGATCAAGGAAAAAATACTAAATGCAGACATTTATTGCCAATTAAAGTGTCATCTGGACGTCTTCTTTCCCAGACTTTAAAAATAGAAGAAATAGAAAATAAAACTACTGACTTGGAACAAACAGTACAGTCAGAAGTTGTATTGCAAACTAAAGTTCCACCGAAGATGATAATATTTGAACAGAGAAAAAGGCAAATTAATTTAATAAAGCATAAAATTGCAAAATTAGCATCAACAATATTAACAAATCCACAATCCAACATAAGCGCGCTTAAACAACTTCGTCTCATGTTAGAAGATGATTCTACACCAGAAAGCTTTGTCACAACCAAAAAACTTGTCATAGCTTCAATCACTTGCTTGTTTATTGACATAATACCAGGTACTTATTGTTATTGTGGATACGATTAATATAAATAAATCACACACACATATTATATACATATATATAAAGAAAAAAGGTATTTTTTTTGCATCATTTCTAATAATTTGTAACAACAGGTTTGACTTCAATTTTTTAAAGCCACAAACTTTTCAGCGAATGATTTCCCCAAGGTAAATTAAAACTGTGCCCTTTCCATGGTTAGCACTTACTGGTATTTCTGGGCCCAGAAGTTGTACTGACCTAAACAATATCAGTTTTTGGATTTGTGGGCTCATGACAACCTGGAAAAAAATCCTTTTTATAAAGAAAATTCATCTCAACATAAAGTGCCATTATTTTATTCTTATAATAACAAAAATATTCATCACCTCATTACAAAAATCTTTAAGAGTATGTCATAAAAAACCTAAAATACATACTGTCAAATCAAAAATACTGTAAACAAAAAAAATGAGAAAACTGTAACATATTTTTAGGTTATCGAATCCGCGAACGGACAGACAAGGAAAAAGAAGTCAAGTTAAGCAAAGAAGTAAAGATACTCACAAGTTTTGAGGAAGGATTGTTACATCAGTACAAATTATTTCTGCAGTTTTTGGAAAAAGCAATATTTTCCAGAAAGCGTCCAGGTAGCGCCCATCAAGTATACTGGCTAATAATAGTAAATATTATTACTACTAATGGTTCCAATTACAAGTTTTGTTTATCAAACCCATTCCATATGTTAATACTTTCAATTGGTAGTAATTCATATAAAATACAACATTCAATTCACCTGAATATATATTTAATAATGTAAATCACCTTGACCCTTGTAAGATAAATGTTGACTTTAATTCCTGATCAGTAATAGCTGAAAAAAAAACTTTTGTGATGCTAAAAGATTATGTAAGTCCCCCCTGACTGCAAGGCGTCATATATTGTGTGGGTTGATTAAAAAAAATAATTGTAGGCTAACAGTGTATACAAAACTGTAGCATACTATAAATTTATTGACTCCTTGGTTTGTCCACCTTTAAATATCACTGTGAAACATTCATGTGATAAAGCATGTGCTTTTATTGTTTTGTTTTATAGGAAGATGTAAGCTAATGTCTGTTGAATCTGAACAAAGCATCGGACAAATTGCTATTGAAGCAATGTGTGATCTGTATGAAAAAACATCTCACTTCAATTTTCACAACAACATTGCTGTAGTGATAGTACCTATAGCCAACGATGATTATGATCCTGCAGTACGAAGTAGATGTTGCAATGCTATTGTTTCTATCTTCTCTACTGACAAAATTGGGGCATCAACTTTGGCCACCATCAAGGCAATTTCTAAAATTTCTAAAGAGCGAGGTCCCAAAAAAATTAAAGTAGAATTTTTGAACACACTTCTTCGTTTAAGGTACCTAATAATTACAAAGTACATTTTAGGACATAATGCTACAATATATATAAATAGATCAATTAGTAGTAGTCATTACCACTGTATAGTTGCATCGAATTATATTATAACAGAATCAATAAGGTTGATTATTCCATGGTGGCTCATACGAAAACCAAGGCAGAGAGAAAACGTGCCAAGGAGGAAAAGAAGAAGTTGTCGCGAAGGGAGGTAAAGTATATGAAAAAACAGAAGTCAATTGACAATGAGCTTAAAGAGGCTGCTGCAAGTGAAGATCAAGAAAAGAGAACCCAGCTCAACACTGAAACATTACAACATGTCTTTCTCATCTACTTTAGAATTTTGAAACATAAGGTATGGTTTTCCTAAAACTAAATTTGAGTTGAAGTAAGTATTTTGTGTTGCACACAATTAACATATTTGTGTTTACAGTCTGGTGCGATGCTAGATTGTCGATCTGTCTTGCCAAGTGTCCTTGAAGGTTTAGCAAAATTTTCTCATTTAATTAATGTTGATTTCTTCGGGGATTTACTACTGCATTTACAGAGGCTAGTGGAATTTGGTGAACTTTCACTCCGTGAAAACCTTCATTGCGTTTTCACAGCATTTCAGGTAATACTTTTACTATTTGTATATGACGTTAAATAGTACATTAAAATTTCAATATTTTGACAGATATTATCTGGTCAAGGTGAAGTGCTAAACGTTGATCCAGCAAAGTTTTACTCTGTCATGTTTGGCCTCTTACATGAAATTCCTTTTTATTTGCCCCCACATAAAGCCAAAACATCCGAAAACAATGTAGAGGTTGTAATCAATTGTATCGAAATGATGTTGAATAAGAGAAGAAAACAGGTAATAGATGTATTTGACATTAACTGTTTTCTGACGATTTGCTTTGTGCTCATTTTTAAGTAACGTATTTTCAATAGGTCACAATGACAACGCTAAAGTCATTTATAAAACGGTTGGCAACGATAACGCTTCAAATGCAGCCGTCTAGATTTCCTTTATGTTTGATTGAAGAGATGCGCTCGCTGTTAAACACTAATAGCAAATCTGCGTCGCTGTTTGACACAGAATCAAGTGAAATCGGTATTTATTTTCTTTGTATTGTATGTTTAATATTTTGTTTTGTTCTTCTGTTTGTAAAAAAATGTCGATTTGCGAAAATGTTTAGCAAATCAGCAACTATTTTTAAGGAATAGGCTTGGCAAACACAAAATTTTGTTGTGATTTCAGGATCCTACTCCGCTGCGGTAGATGACCCGGAACAAAACGGCTCCAACTCTGCGGTTTTGTGGGAATTTCATGCGCTGAGTCGCCACTACGTGCCGGTAGTGAGCCAATCAGCTGTACGTTTGCTGAAGGAATTCGCAACTTGATTTGCTTGAAATGAATACAATTTTTAATATGAAAAATCGCGTATTGTTTTTGAATTAGTTACAAAATTGTTTAATCCTTTTTTTAGGTTTATACAGCCAATCCATTTTCATAACTTCTAGTGCGAAACTAGCCTAGCTCGTAAACTCTGTACTTAAAAAAGGGACCAGGTGCCCATCTGGCCAAGTATATTTAATTTACAGAATGATTTCTGTACATTCCGCACATTCCGAGATGTTTGCTAAACTTTCTGTTAAATCCGAAAAATTGGCTTGCTGACGTATGCACCGATGGGCCCCGACTTCCGTAATCTGAAGACGTGGTGCGGTACAGGGGGTCGATTTTCACTCCATACCCTTGGAGCTTTTCAGGATTCTTGAAGCGTTCAGGCAGCTTGCCAGTCGCCGATTTCCGCTGTATGGTAAACTCTGTCGCTGTTTCAGATTTCTTATTATCGGGCACATCCTTACTATGATCTGTGCATAATTTGGAGGGCTGGTTATCTTTTGAGTTTTCCAACATAGTCACATACAGTAGAAAAAAACAGTTCGAAGCAATTACAACTTTATTGATAACGAAAGTGTGTTGAGTAGAACAAAAAGTATATTAAAATACGTAATTGTTGCGTCACTCTTTAGTGATTGTTGGGTGTTAAAAGAACATTATTTTGTAAGATTAAGTACTGTTTAATGAACTCCTTATTACCTTTGTTAAATCCGAGGTTTGGGCAGAAGCTCTGCGTTGATTTCACGCCACAACCTTGTTATATATATAGTCTCAGGTTTTTAGTCTCATATGCATGGCAAGTATGCACCGTTCAGTGGAGCGTAATTAACCGATCGTTTTGAAACTAGATTTAAAGCCGGCCTAAAGGTTGATTCAACTGAAAGTATTTTGCCCTGTGATTTGATTTGCATGAAATTTGGAAGAGCTTTTTGGCAATTTGTGACAGCTTTACCCGTACATTTACAGTTTTCGGAACTAACGTAAAGCCATTTTACCCCACGACTAAGTCACTCATCGCGCGCTTAGGAACGGCACCAAGCATTCTAAGATGCCAGATTAACTAATTAAGAAGAAATTTGATATCCGTTCTCCATCGCCAATACAGTTCAGACCCGAGGGGACCACCAATGTCAAATAGACCTGAACCAAACCTTGCTAATAATATACAAAAGACTGAACAAACACAAAACAGTGAAAGGAATTCTCCATCACCCACAGCGAGCAAGTTTGTCAGCGTTAAGCCCACAAACAAAAACATTTCCAAAGCAGCTCTCATCTGATCCGCGTTAAGTGCGACTGGTGGCAGCAACATATACAATCGCATTCGCGGATTTAAACGGAAGACATTATCTAAAACGTTTCGATGTTATTTCCATATAATACGACTGATTTATTTTCTTCCCTATGATTCAGTTATAGACTATTTTTACAGCTTAGGGATGCATAAATCACCATCTCGCGCAGTGTTTTGTTCGCACTTTACTCGGTTTCGGAGGCGCCCCTGTCGACGTCATGCAAAAAATAGAACACGAGCGACGTGTGTGGTCAGTCTGTGAATATTGCTGCGCGACCCGAACCAACAGTCGCCATTTTGACTTTGCCCGCGGGATCGGTGCGCCGTGCGAACTGCCGAACTGACCTGGCAATAAATCAGGAGCTTTGGCGACTGGACACCGTAGCTTCGAAGATGCAACGGATTACGTTACAGTGCAGGCCCCAAGATTATATTGTAACTGATGTTCTTTCACTTGCAAAGGGTTCCAGGCCAGTGCTTGGCCGACAAATGACTTTTTTTCTATGTTTTGCAAAGCGCGGGTGGCGACAGATGCGACGTAGTGGGCGAGCGTTTGGTTGCGAAGCTTACCCAGAAAAGCCGCATGGGAATCGGTAACACAGTGCACGCAAACGATAGCTGACAGGTTCATTTGTTTTAAAAGTATTCAGTGTTCGCGAAGCTTATAAAAATACATTAGTTTGAAGCATGGCGATTTTTTGCAGTAAAAGAAATGCTACAACATTTTCAATTTTTGCCAGTTTCAGTTTTCACGCCAGCAAAAATATATAAGGAAGACCCACCAGCCCATGTCAATAACTGACGCGGTGATGGCCCAGAGAGTTAAGGGTGCGCACATTGCGCTCGACTGGGTGGAACAGATGGTTGTCGAATTAAATTTGCACTTCTTCCCCAATCTGACAGCAAGGTAAAACCGAGTGTAGTCGGATGATAAGCGGTAGTGCGAGGTAGGTCGTCATGTGTCCACTGTGGCACTCGTTCTCGCTGAATGAACTATAGCGAAGTAACGGCATTTAGTTTTTGTGTAAAATTATTGAAAAGTTACCAGTGATTGTAAGTGGATTAAAATAATTTAATTATCAAGAATTTTTTTTTAAACATGTTTAGATTAAGTGACTGTCGATTTTGAAGTCAGGTGATAATATTATGACAAAATGTGAAAGCCGCATTTACAACAGATTAAAATCGAGTTTAAACATTCGAGGAAAAGGGTTTTTTGCGAAATATATAGCTTGAGCTGATTTTTTAAGTTCAATTTTATTATTTGAACAAAATGTGTTTTTGGCCTAGTTTGTTAGTAAATTTATCCCGCGGTGAGTTTAATTCGAAATCACAACTAAATTAATTTCTTATAATATAGCGTAAAAGTACATACTCATTTAAAACAAACTCGAGAAATGAACCTTAACAACAAACACCTGGTTTTGCTTTCATATTGTGCTCTGTGGACTTTCCTGGTGGATGGAGCAAAGACGAAGAAATTTGCGTCACCACAACAACATTCGCCCCTCAGTAAGTTCACGCGACACCAAGCGTTGGAATTTGACGAAAGCGAAGATGCTTGGCTGTATTTGGGAAAATGGTTTAAGCAGTTAAATCGGTCGCCGGATTTATCGAGGACAATCCAAACGGCTATGAACACGCCCAGGTGGTGGACGGCGTGGAGTATGGTCCCGACGTTTTTTAGAGACCGCGCGATACGCAACTTTCAATCGGCGCTTGTAGGTGTTCGTTCGTCTCAACGCGGTTGGCGCTTGCATTGTTCGGACGCTTACCAGCTTTGTCAGTTCGACGCCAACTGCAAGACTAAGTATTGGCACTACCTCAGGTCGTGCTCAGCCCAAGATGCGCACAATAGCATGAGAAATCAAATATTCTCAATAGATGACACCACTCCAGATCTAGCGTCGATGAGGCTACAGCGGGCTACAAGGGGAACCCGGCCTCGAGCAAGAAGGCGACGAATTCGCGGTAGGAAAAAGCAGAACGGCAGGAGAAGTCAGGTGAACCGACGAAAACGGCCTAATAGAAGGCGTCGCCCAGGCCGCCCAAAGAAACGGCGTAACCCCCGAAAGTTGGCGGCCAGGTACTTGCACAATTGGATGGGGAAGCGCTGGAAAAAGATTTATAAGAAAAAGCGACCCTTTCATGACAAACTCAAGTGTTCTTCGAGGTGTGTTGACTCGCTAATTTTACTCAATAACACTGTTTACGGCGCTTTGTTAGCGCAGTGCGACTGTCGGCTCAGTTCGCTTCTCAAACAGCAGTCTATTGTAACAGAGGAATTGGACCGTGGATTAGCAAAAAGGCCGACAACGCGAGGCACCCTTAGCGCGAAGGTGCCAAGGACTAGAAAGCCCGTGCATCTGGCGTGGGACGAGAAAGTTTGTCTCCGCCACCAGACCACCGCCCGCGATTGTCGGCCTCGTCTGTTCAAGGCTCGTGGCAGGCAGATTGGCTGCACGGAATCCCGCATCCGCTGCGAGGGCAACCGCAAATGCAGGATCGCGCAGCGGCGGTTCCTTCTAAGCTGCTCACACGTGATAAGTGGCCTCACTTGTACGCAAGCGTGCATGGACGCTGTGTTGGCGCTCAAGAAGGCCTCTAAACACTTCAGCACGTGTGTGTGCGACGGCGTCGAGGGCCCGACATGTCGCAAAATACGGTCCAATGTGTACGATCTGTGCAACCAAGAGCGCAACTGCACGACAGTATTTCGAGAGGCAATAGCTAACGGAAGACCTCGCCGAATTTCGGTGTCGCTAAGGTCAAAATGCATGGCAATGAGGGACTCCACTCTACTGCCTGCGGTAGAAACACTGCGTAACGATTCCTATAATAATCGTCGCGATATTTTGCAAAGTTTAATAAACACTTTCGCGTTTGCGCTAATCGTAACACATTCTTTAAAGTTCTAAGTGTGTTGCGACGTTTTTCATTCAAGTTACGTTTTTTGCACGAAAGAGATTGGTTTATTTCTTCAACGTGATTATGTTTAAGTGTTTTATTTTATTTTTCACTATTTTTTGTTTTTATATTTAATATTGTAATATACACGTTGTAGGGTTGGAAAATTGCGTAACATCAAAAATTCTAAATTAAATGTTTTACCGTTTTTTTTTAATAAAAATGCTAAAATCAGAAAATATGAGACGTGACTTTTTGATTAGACTATAATTTTACTTGGATCATTCCTAAGTAATATTGTCAGTTAAAATTCGTTGACAATCTTCAAACTTTCGCAATACTATGGCCGTTATATCCGTTGTATCAGGGATAAATTATGTGTTTCCTCAAAAACGTGGCCACTTTTTGAAGAATACATGCTGTATTTTTGTCATCTTAATTGTATTTATTTCACTCAGTGCTAAAAGAAATATACTAATACTTGTGCCTATAAATGCGTTGCTCAATGTTTTAATCGAGTTGTTCGGATATACCTGACCCCGTAAAGTTATTTCTCGTTGCACTAAAAGTGCAAAATACAAGTTTTTTTATCTACATTCTTTGTATCTTGCTTGCTTGGTTTCGTGGCAGTTATTCATGCACTTAATGGAGTCATATTACGCCGATCGAAAATCATATTCCGAGCAAAAATATTACGGGTCGATTACAACCAAAATCGGCACAGAGGATCGAGCTTCAAGTTTAGGCATAATATAGTATGCAGATTAAACAGTATATAAATTAAAACACGATTATTTAAATGTGGAGTTTAAACTGAAGTACGTTGGACAGTCAAAGCCGTACATTTTAGTAGAATAGTAGGCTTGTTTTGTAATCGATATATATTAACAGAAAAACAGAAATAATATGAAACAACAATATTTTGAATAAAATACCAAACACAACTTCATAGACGCGCAATACCTATTTTGGAAGTAAGGTAGAAACCATCAAGGTTTCGAACTCATGGTAAACGGATAAGAGGAACGAATAAGAGTTCTCAACAATGGCGATTTGCCATTCATGAAGAATAACTCCACATTTGGCCGAAGCCAGTTGTTTGAGGAAGGATTATTGTCCTATTCGGACATTCATTCCATCACAACACTAGCACCAATCCACTTTTTAAAGTAAACGCGGTATGATTAAGACAAGGTCAATAAGGCCGGCCCGGCTTCCGACGGCAAGATAAGCCGCGATGAAGGGTCTTTTCGATTGGGACGCAAGCGCACGAAGTAATCGTGCGATTTCCATTCATTGCGTCGCTTCTTTGGCGCCTTGGCTAGAATCACGGATTGCGAAGGTATGACGACGAACAGAGCAAGAGCGATCGCCGGGCGTTGCTTCTTTTCAGCGACCGCCTTGGCCTGGTTGTCAGTTTGTGACGTATATGACAGGTCTCTACGTATTCGATTGGGTTTGGGTGGACGGGTGTCGTCGGCGTCGCTCTGGAGACCACCCAGGGCTCATTAAATGTCAAGACATCAGCGTTGGCAGAAGCGCGACAATAGCGGAAGCTAACATGTGTATGTTGGGGGAGGACGGCGAAACACTGACACGCATTGCAGTGTGATATCCTTTGATATTTCGGATAAAGCTTGAATTTCACAAGTACACCTCGGCAGCAAGCAGCATGTGACAAGCAACCACAAAATTGAAATTCGTTAACCAGCACCCTAATGGCTAGGCTTGTTGATCCAGGTTTGGCCTCGTTGCCTCTTTGCCCGCACTTTGGCGGTTTTAACTTTTACTTTGAGATGTACAGGGACGGCAGACGGCCTTCAGGTTTTCTTGTTGGTGAAACAAAGCCATTTGTTTCAAAACAAACTTCAGTGCCCAGCACTTGAATCGTTTTCGTTACTTTTCGCATAAAACACAATGGTAATTTTTTCGCACTAGATCACCGTCTCACCGCCATACTCATAATTTCACGTAACGGTGGGAGATTGTTATTCCAGTATCTTCAGTTGTAAATTCAGAATATGGCACCAACAAATCATACTAAGGCAACGGAATTGGGCGCGACAGTTTGAAAGCAAGCGTGCTATATTCTTATCATCCCTACATAGATATGTAAGGACCACCCAGATAGACTCGACTTGCGTTTAAGGGTTCCCCAATAAGTGATACGACTCGATTTAAAAAAGAATATCCTAATCGCGAAAATTCCACTTATACGTCATATACCAACAGACAAAACAATCATATAAAATAAATTCAAGTACAACGGACGTAACATTTGGTGCCTTAAACAAATTTAGTCGTGGTAATTTCTTTTAAAATTTAGGAATATTTACAAAGATCATATCGAATATCTTTGAATGGTGGAAAACCATACATACTGGACTTGCAAATATTTGCGTGACAAGTTAAATATGTTGAAGCAAAGCGTTTCCCCGAAACAAGTTAAATTTTAAAGTGCAAAGCTGGTTGTGAGATAACATTAAAAATTCTTATAACTAAAATCCTCCACAAAAGGAAGCCTCGAACACCGATTTGTAAATTGACCGATATGGGAATCAGAAATATTGTCATTTTCTGTATGATACGCTGGCGGTTTCAGGTCGCTAATTTAACCACAAAATCGGTCGATTGACGACCAACACCTACTCTTATTACCCGTCGGCTAGATTCGCGTGGTGTGGTCCGCTTGGGAATTTTGGCGCGGTTAAAATTGGCTACAAACTATACGTTTGACAAATTAACAATGAAAAGAGATAAAATTTAGCGGATACCTTAATAACACAAAGTTATATGTAACAATATACCAAGATTTCTATTTAAATTTTATTATTATTCTGTGTTTAATGTTAAATCGGTAATATGGTTGTTTTTGACTTTTTAAATTGATTAAAGAAAGAGCGTATAGTAAATAAGAAACAACGTTCTTCCTACAAAAAGTTGTTTACCAACATTTGCCGTGAAAATGATGCCGCCCGTGCCTGAGCCGTATTTATAAGGTGACTTAAGAGGAATCAGGCAACCGCATACGACCCGGAGTGACGTGGCACTGATAGCAAAATAACTCGCGTGGTTGCGGGCGCCCGAGCGATTACAACTAGCAGAGAAGCGGTAAGCAAGCGGCCGCGACAGATCCGGATCGCGATTGCACGCATTGGACTGCGCAAGGCGATTGTACAACTGGTATATACCGGCGCGAATTCGGAAAGCAAAAACATATTGACACCTATTGTTTGAGCGACGTGCCGATGACGTGACAGCAGACCACACGCAGGTTGAATGACAGTCGAAGCGTGTTGATGAGAGGCCAGGCCTCTGAACGCCTGGATCAGCCGATAAGCGGATATACAAGGAAGTGGATTACCCGCCTAGGCGTCGAGGCTCCCTGTCTCGACGACCCAAGGTTCCACGTCACAAATCCGCGCTTACCCCTTGGGAAAACAAATTGAAGATCGTAAAAACTGCATTCCGTCGATTTAGCCAAGTCACCCACCGCGATTTGTAAACTCCATTTCTGGGTAGCTGGCGCGCTTTTCTTGGCTATGTAGTGTCGGAATTCGGTTGTTGTCACTGGCCGAACGGCATTCGCGCGGACGGCTACATCTGAAACAACACGCCGACATATGTCTTCCTGCTGTACCCGCCCGTGGTGGCTGGTTTAGAAAAACAGGATTAGCACATAACTCGGCGTCGGTGCGTCTTGTCGGTGTTAAAACGTGCCTTTTCACATCATCTGCACTATGTATCATATATTGTTTACATTTAACGCTAGAACAATAGACAACGTCATCAGTCAACAGACAACATGATTTAAAGAAAAATATTTCTTTTGGAGCATAATGTTTGGAAGTCGTACGATAAAGTAGGAAAAATGCCAAAGCCCATACGGAAGATAGGTGTTATTTTGAACGTTTCGCATATCTTTTTATTCATTTTCAACATCGTATTACTTTTTATGTTCACATATTTCTAATTGGTTATAGTGCCTCGTAAATTTGGAAAACGCCCGAAAACATTTAGGAGAAACTAGGAATTGAAGTAATACAGGGGTAATTCACCTAACAAGCGAATTGGGGTACCTTGTAAACACTCGTCGTCACCGCAGTAACGCAATCCTTTCCTTCCGAGTCGTCAAAGCAGATGAGGGCAAATTCTATGGGAATCGTTGTCGGTCGGTTTTGAAAAACCCGATACTTGCGACAAGCCTAAATCTAATCGTCAAACAAGCCTGGGTAAGCAAGCTCTCTGGGGCAGCGCGGATAACAAGTTTGTAACAAGCGGGCGGTGCATCGAAAAACGTCAATTACCTGAAAGCTCGTTCATCATCGTGCGGACCACTTACGTCGATGCCTGTTGTGAAAACGTGCACAAAAATTAACAGAGTTACCTTAAAAATTACGGCCGACATCACAGAGAAACCTGCAGGTAATTGCCTAGCACGGCGGCCAGGGTCGGCGTCCGGGGAACGGGGTAAGGGTGAAGTACGGCCGACCGACGCTCTGTGGCCAACAGCTCCCGGGCGGTTAATAGAAAGAGCAAACAAATAAACTACTTTGATAAGCCATGCTTATGGAATTAAAACTCAATTAAGTCAATTAGCTGCAGTCGACCAACCGGTACGGTGCTCAGCACTCGCCAGGAATTTCTGCCTGGTGGGGCAAAGCTGGTGTTAAAACGAGTCGTCATAACTTGCGCCGAGTCGATTTCAAGGAGAACTTGCCCATGTCGGGTGCTAATTTGTTTGGGTAACAGAGATCTGGGCGAGTTAATGCATCTGTGCAAACGACTGTACAATTGGCGCTTTTGTTGCTTTACCATCAACGTACCGCACAGAATTATTTTATTTTCAAAAACAACTCACATGGGCGCACCTCGCCATTTGGATTATTACCGATGTTTTCGGTGTAGACGAATTATGTACCCCTTAGACGTGATTGACACGCGAAGGGGCGGGCGAAAACACTGCTTTCGAAATCAGATCTGCGCATGTCGCCGAATATCATTTCAAAATATCTACACGAATTCGTGAAATCGCCGACCCGTCTGGTGATCTTCGACAGAAGAATTCCACGCTACAGCTTTTACAAGCTGCGTTTGCATTGGCTTGAGTGTCTGGCATTCGTGGAGTGACACAATCTTACCCTGGTCCCGGTGTCGGGCTTTTGCAGTTCCAAGTACCCATCGCGGCCCGCCGACCGCTCCGACTCGAGAGACTCGTGCCCCGCCGGATCAATTTTTGCAATCTCACGTAGCGCATCGTCGGGGTCGAAAGCGTTGGGTCAACCGGGTGGATTGGAAAATGCGTCACCTTAAAAATCGTCAAGTTGTATGTGCCCGTGTGGCAATACAACCCTAGTGTGTCCGGTTTTGTAAACGTCCCACAGTTCTGTGGACACCTGTCGCCCTTATATCTGTCGACGAACAGTTCGACCTGTCGAAAGGCCAAAGAGGTATATGTCTACCTTAAGTTCGTTGGTGGCAGGTCGCCGTTTCTCGCAGAATAGGGGTTGCGGTCAAGTAAATTTCCAATTGTAAAGCTGGTAAGGTTACATTATCGATTGCGGTGGGTCCCATCGTCTGCGGGCAACTTGATATCCCGTCTGAGTGCATAGCCAAAATGGTAATTTCCAATTGTGCCACCAAACTGCACTTATCATAATTGATTGCATACTTTAAACATGCGGTGGTCCCACTCGAGGTTGGATTGCAAACATATATCTTTATTTGACAGGCAAGGTGTACCAGGGGAAACATTTCAATACCTTTGTGGGATGACATTTTTTAACAAATTTTTATGAAAAAACTTGTAATTTCATTTATAGTTTTTTGTCATGGATTTGTTGAAACATCACCTTATAAAAAAGACCCTTTATTCAACACTTTACATACCATGGATTTATTGATAAAAAAAGAAAGTCTTCCAACATGATAATACAGGCTGCTTAAATATTCTTAAAAACGAATATGGCGTAAAAAACTTCCCGATAAAAACAGTTTGAGTAGGCTATATATATAATGCGCTTGAAGAGCAAAAACTGTGCTCCGTTACAGCCTTTTAGTTATGATACAAATTATGTGGCTTACTGCTGATTTCTGTTGCGGATTTATTTCACGAGCTTGTGTGTGCGTGACGGCACGTTACCCGGTACCAGCCTGAATGTTTACCGGCGGTTAAGGTTATGGATACCTTGGTTTTTGGAACTAAGAAGATTTAAAAATGTTTTGAATGGTGGTTGAGATGTAACAAGCACTGTGCGATTTAACGAAGGCAGATCAATTTTGTTCGTTTCATGGTAAGATAGAAAGTTTAGTGAGTTTCAAACACGCTTTCCTGAAATGTGTTTATATCGGTTTGGAACTTCCAAACAAAATATTATACAATTGTTTGTTTTTTTAGCTAAAGTTGAAAAAGGCAGAATTAGTTGTTATTGATCTGCAAATGCACCCCTTAAATAAATTGTCTGCCCCCAACTGAAATAATCAGAAGTTGCAGCGAAACAGGGAGATTACTTTAAAGGCACAAATGTTGTATTAACTATTATATTTTAATGATTCAGGCCGTGATAGTTAGACAGTGCCACTGAATGTGTGACCGTAATTATAAATATGCACATGTAGGTATTTACTTTTTCCCTAATTATTTGTTGAAGGGTCTGCTAAAAAATAGCACGAGATTTTTCTTGTGAGTGTATTTGGAAGCTGCGGCAATTTCCAAAAGCAAAAAGTTTTATATACATTCCCACAAATTTGTTCTTTAAATTAAAGGGAGGATAAATATTGTTAAAACTCGACCCTCCACAAGCCGAGCGCTATGTCTCCAGCCATAGCTTGGTTGTTTACGCTCGGTTCCTGTGTGGTCCCGCGCTGTTTTCGCGTCAATTTGTCCGTCGGTGAAAGTTTGGGGTAATTCTCTACACCGGTTTTAGCAAAGCCAGTATTGAGTTTGGCCGACCTTCGTCCTGGGCACTCTGCTTTGGTAGAACTCGACTGTTCGGCGCTAATTTTACCAGTCCCTGTCTCGTACCACACATGCTTCGCTTGCTTGTTTTGATTCGAAGGAACGCGCGTTTGGCCCGATGCACGGCAACTTTGGCACGCGTCATTCCTCACGTTATCATTTCCGCGCCGTTTCTTTGCGGCTGTCGAAAGGGGGCACCGCCGACACGCGAACAGCCGGATTCCGTCGGCGACCTTTTGCGCGTGCGACGTTTTGTTTTCGCCGACCTGTTTAGATTTGCTTGAGCAGGTAACAGGGGCGGGCGCAACGCTGTGCGAGCGCATGTGCAGCAGTCGGAAAACCGGGCGGCCTTCGGAGGGCTGTGTGTTTAAAGGCGACCGAGAGGACTTTAATAGCGGCGCGGCTCAAAAAAAGGATTAGCTCAAATTAAGGTGGTGCTGCTTACAGGTGACCCTGTGTGACCCGAATCACAGGACAGGCCACACGCAAGTTCGCGCGCCCGGTTACGTCACGCACGAGCGCTTTTGACCAATCAACGCCACTATTGAAAATCCGTAGGGCTGTTATAAATGCGTTGACGTTGATGTGGCAACTTTTTGCCTTATACGTTTATTTGTTCGTCAAGATTATACAAAATATACCGGGTGGCAATTTACGCCGAATAGAAAAAAACATTGTCCGCGTGTTAATTTAAACAAATCTTCTGTGTGAAAAAAATCGAGCGGCCAACCGCTTTCGCGCCTTCTATCTTCACCTTGGCAGACAACGCGATCCACGTTCGTCGACCGTCCTTGTTCGGGCAAACGCTGATGGTGCGTTTCTAATCACAAGTGCAAACAGCGATTCGTGCCACAACATGATAAATACCCTGGCACCTCCGTCAGTCAATGCGAGGTGTTGACGAGCCGGATCGCGAATTCAACAGAGAGCATCAAACGATGCGTTGCCCTACGATTGTAAAAAATACTTGCCGAGTATACATCGGGCCGTAAAAGAGTGTTACCGACAATAATCTGGCAGTATGATCATCAGATCATCTTAGTGCCCGGACTTGGGGGAGCCCACACGCACCACTGCGCAGCCACTGGTGCTTACCATTGCTCAGGGCTTGAGTGAAAGGATGCATACCGTATGCGAACTATGCAGTAGATTCGAAAAGCCAATCACCCAAATGCAATCCCTCACCGATGCAACGTAGAATGGGGTAATTTTTTAGTCAAACATGAAGAGCAAAACCTCCATCCGCTTTGCAGTGCATATAGTAAAAATAAATCACACCTGGTAATGCCCCACAGTCTTTTTCAAGTCGAAAGCTAATAACAAAAAGCTATTCTCGAAAGAACGTGTTTGCTTTATGAAGTTTTAAGTATGAAAAACTGAGTGATTACTGCATTGTTGACACAAGGTCCATTAATATTTCTGTTGTGGCTTCGGTTATATTGGACTTTTTCACAAAAAGCTATTTGTCAGTTGGATGATTTGTGAGCAAAGATAGATCTTGACATCTCACTGTTAAGCGAATTCTAATCCAACGTACGTCTAAAAGAAATCTATTCATCGACAACAACTTTACTTTCAGGGCACTGTTTTCCGATTTGCTCGTAGGATCAGAAAAAGGGGTGTCAAAGAAGGTACCCCCCTTATAAGCTTCGCAAATTCAAAAAACACTACGAGCAGTCGCCGGTAGGCTTTGTTTTCCAGCTGCCAGTCCAGTACCGGCACAAATCGACAAGGTTTTGCTTTCGCACATGATTGAAGTTAACTAAATGAACAGACGTTCTGTTGTTTCCCACCTCCCAAACCACTGATATGCCTTGACGAAATAATACAGAGAATTGGCCATCTAAAATGACTAGAGACTCTCTACCTGTCAGTGAATATGCCGCGTGCATCGAGATACATGCACAGGATAAACGCATGACATCAAAAAGGGTCCTAAGAATAATAATTATTATTATTCGAAAATTATTTTACCCACTTGATTACTCGCGATGTACGAACATTTTGCGGATACCAAATTCAAATGAATTTAAAAAAATCGTGCTTGGCAACTTATTCCAATAAACTGATAACGCTTCACGGTTCAGTTCAAACTCCTATAAACTAGAAAACATTCCGCTCGGTTTGAAGCGATGGTAAAATTGTTTACCGGAAATAATCGCTGGTGTGCCGAGGGCGTAATTCAATCGACCCACCCCAGTTTAGACGACAAGCCTGTTGCAACCCGTCCAAGAATGTATCTAATTGCGAGGTGAAATTTGAATTCAGGTTTGGTGTGGAATTACGAGGTTTGATTTCGCTTGATCTGGAATGTTAAGCTCATCGCGCAAGAGTGCTCTATTCTGGCTATTTTTAGGCCATAAGCAAATCGGAGCTATAGTTGTTCGCCGCGACGTTACGTAAGTTTCAGGGAATGGTTAAGTCGATAATTACGCGTTGCTGCAACTGTATCAAGCAGTATTATGCAGACGACCACCTGTCCATATGGCCGATCGAGCTTCGTGGTTCACCAGAACATCATCCACTTTACCAGCAAAAAGTAAATTATAACAAAGCAGCTTACCTGGTCTTCGAACAACGTATAGCCACTTGGCAATGTCTCGTCACAGTTTCACCTTGTATTTAAAAGTCAGACATAGCAATTCGCAGAAGAAAAACAAAGTGTCAAGGAAAATAAGAGGATAGACAACGGAAATTCCGGAAACGAGGAGAATTTAGCTCTTGTAATAATCAACAGTACATGAATTAATTAATGTTTCAAAAACATAATTACACTTTGTATAAATGACGCAATAGTACATTTATTGAAAAAGTAAAATGTCGTCAGCTATAAAATAATACTGCACAAGCAAACATTTAACAAGAGATTTGCGGCGAAAACAACAGTCATTAAAATCGAAGGCGCACTGTAGGATTGTGGCGCGTGCAACATGCAAACAGCTGTATTGTGTGGCTCTAGCAGAGTCATCAGTCGAAGTCCACATATCTTCGCCGGCGAGCAGTCGTCAGAAAAGTAAGGGCGGGGTGGATCATTAACACAAACAACAAGGGTTGGGCCTGGTTCGCTCGCAAACAAGCGGGCGCGGGTGGTGGCGGTTACCAGGCAACAACAGAGCGGAGACCCGATCCCTCACTGCAGGCAGCACCCTATGAAGATACAGGGAGCGGTGAAAGGGTGAAAGCGGCGGCGTCCCCGCTCCAGGGTCAGGGGTCGAAGTCGCTACTTAGCTGCGCGCACCCGGAGGGCCCGGCCGACTGTTTGCGTAATAAACAATTCATAAAAAAGCGCCCGTCGGCCATCTTTGAAGAGAATGGGTGGCTGCCGTGCCGACAGCGACCCGACACCTTTGCTGGTGGCTTATTAGCGGCAAAGTTGGGCGGGAAGGTGTATCTACGTTCACTTATTCGCCCTGCGTCACGAAAATCCCGAAAGCCGCTCGGTAATGGCTGTCAAGTTTGTTTATCGAGCACACACTACGCCAATCCTTTTCCCGACCTGGCAACATGTTGACACTTCGACCCAGGTCGCCCCTCCTAGTGCATCAGGCCTAATCAGCGAACCCGAAGGGAAATACCTAGATACCCTGCTGATGTGGCGCGATGGGTGCGGGGAGGTGGATGAGCTGGCAGGATAAATGCGCGGAATTTTGGTTCGACGCAGAGTTGTGCTGATGACGCGCCTGTCAGTCAATCGACCAGGGGCCTACTGTAAACAGGCCTGAGCAAGCGACGAAGTATGTCAGCCGACCTACGCCAGTGTTTCGATCGGGCTTTTGGAGTTCGGCATCAATTGCCGTCGACCGCCCCGTGAACCCGCGGTTCTGTCGCCGTAAGAACACGCTACGCATTTCGGATTGTCGTGGAATTTCGATGTGGTACGTCATTGGTTTAACCGAGTCGCAAGCTGCTTGGGAGAAAATCGCAGCGCATACATACGTCGGTTGAAAATCCGCTGCGCGTAAATAACCCCGACAATTAATACATCAACGGCAAGCGTTCTTAGGCAAATGTTTGCCCGTCGGCTTATACGTATTGGGTGGTTTAAAAAATAAAGACCGCCTTTGTAGCCGACGACGTGAAATGGTCCTTTGATCGCGAAGACAGTCCTCCAGTCTTAATTTATTTAAACAGAGAACACCAGAAAAATATACAACAAACCAAACGTAAAATGGTATCAAAGGCCAATGAAAAAAAAACGGAGGGCACGAATACTGTTAGAAATTTCGTTTCGAAATTTAGGCAAACTTATCGAGAGAAACGCATAATTGAAGAAAATAAATTCGCGATCAATCCTAATCTTTGAGAATAAAATTTAGTTTCTTATTACAGCATCTAGCATTCAATACATCAGAATCGCAATCGTCGCACAAAAAGCCTACATAGGTTTAACCTTCGTTTAATTAGCAAACAAGCGGAGTGTTTTTCCACAACGTGGGATTTCCAAATTAAAATTTAAAGCAAGTCAGCGCGTGACGCAATACGCCGGTGGCGTCGTCCTCGTCGATTTAGGCGCCGAAAAGTTGTCAACCGCGCGTAACAAAGCGGGAGCGATTATCGGCGGTCCGGGAACGTTTAGCGGTTCGGGGAAGAATTAAACAGCGCCCGAAATGCAGATCAAAGGATCGAGCCAGAATCGCCGGATTATGGAGGCTTAATAGACCCCGTCTGATCTCGACGCTGGGGGGTCCCAACAATGCGAGAGTTGGGCAGTGGCCCGACAGCAATGGCACACGTAAACAAGGAAAGAAAATATGGTTCGCTTTCACCATTTGAGCATTTCTAATTTAATTGGTTATCATTCAAAATATTTTTTTTAATTTATCACACGGTGGTGGTTAAAATAAAAAAAAAAATGCTGCCAAGCAAGCGCAACGCATTGAAGAAATGGTAGGTAAACACGTTTTAAGGCCAATACCGCATCCTTAAAAGACACAACAATGTTTAACTTAATGGATGATAAAATAGTTTGCGCGATATAACCTAAAATCTATAAACAATGGTCTAACGAACGTGTGTATTTCTCGATCACGCGACAATACATTTAACTAATTGCACTTAAGCTACGTTTAAAACCTTTTTTTTAGAAGTAAGAATGACATTACCATTGAAAAAAATGCATTCTATTTGTTAACATGTGTTTTGATTAAGCCTATTAAAAATAGAAAACTAGTTATGGGAATAATTTTTCAAGCAGATGCTGTTGCAGTTTACCCGGTAAAAAGTTTGAAAATAAGAGGGGAACAAGAAGGGACAGCTTTATTTCAAGGAAACGCAACTCATCGGTATCCCACAGACATTTTAATATCGCAAACGTGCTGTACATTACGAAACTATTTTTACATAATTTACGTACATTTTTGCTTTTGCGGATGGAGAATGTTTTGAATATTTAACTACGGCGAAAACTACTGGCAGAACGCGTTTCGTAATCTTTGTCCGGACGTTGAATTAAGATCAGGGCTACGTAACTGGCCGGCCGACGTCTGTTTCCGGACTTTTGTAGTGTTGTATGCGGACTGAACAAAAGTTACGGTTACTAAAAAAACATTAAATACTTAGAGATAAGATTTGTAACTGGAAATAGACAGATTATCTCACTATGTGACTATAGCAGAACAATAAAACGCCTTGTGCCTCCGGGACCTGTTGCATTTCGTAATTTTTTTCGTAAATGTTTACTAATCTATTAACCGGACCAACAAAATGTGAACATTCGTATCTATATACATTTGCTAAAACTAGTTAATTATTTCTGATTTAAAGTGTTGGTTGTGTACCATTTAACTATTTGAGTAATCCTGATTTATAATAACTTGATGGCCAAAATAGCACAAAATGCCCTGCAAAACAAAACCCCTTATAGACACTTGTATTTGTTATTATCTGCGGTTATTGCAATCTAAATCGCCTTTCACGATAATGATGCTAAAAGCAAATATCAACTTTCCCATTAAAGCGTAACCTGATCAGGATGTTTTTTTAATCTAGGAGGCAACAATGGCTTCTTTATTAGTTTCTGGTATATTTATTATCGTTCCTGATTATCACGCTTCATCGGAAAGTTATACGCAGTATAGGATGGTTTGCTTGAATACCCTGACGACACTGTGCTAACCTCAAGCCTATTTATATATAGCCGAAGATAAAGACCAGGAGGGTCGTATTAACCAAGAAACAATAAGAGTGTTTCGTCTTGCGTGCAACATTTTTTGCCATCTGTCAAAGCAAATATTTTCCACTTCTTTGAAGTAAATACACCGGCCAACACTTTAAACCAAGCGTTCACACTTGCAGAAAATCTTCCGCCCTTGAAAGTGACAGCTACGGGTCAAGTCGGGCCATGGGCACGGTAAGTTGATGTTTGGGAAGATTTACAAAGGTCCGGCAGTTAGTGTACGGGCGCCGAGGCCAGGCGTCTCCATTCGCGAGCGGGACAGTGACAGAAGGTAATCTGGCCACACAAGTCGTCGCGGTGGCGAAGCGCCGCTGGATTAGCAGATAATCTCAATGTAAGGCACCTGTTCTGCATTGGGCATCGCTTAAGTCGCATTGTTGCCGCCTGACAGAAGCACACTGGCGCTGCCTTAAGAAGAAAGCGGAGTTGTGGGAACTCACCAGTGCGAAGAGCGTGCGTGTGGCGACGCAAAACATCTGGCCCTGAAGCGATTTTGGCCAATATAATCGAACCCATCTGTGTCACGACCCGTAGCCGCGAGTGCGAGAGTTTTGAACTGGCGGCGAGCAAGTAGGCCTGGGAAATTAGGTTTCGCCGTGGTCGCTACTAAAAGCGTGAATCCTGAGGTGACTGTTGCCAAAATAAGACATATCTCAATTCGAGGTGGTATCGCTCGCGGAACTGGAATTCCGATCTGATGTCTGGCTTGCAAAAATCAACCAAGTGATATAAACTATGTTTGTTAAACCGATATTCCGGATACATCAATAAAAGTCAGTAGATAATTACAGCCTACATAATATACTATTAGTTATCTCTACCCGAAGGTAAGTGCGGAAATTATGTACTTTACAAACATCATACGAAAGGTTGGTACTTTTGCGATATTGATGTTCTCCAAAAAATAACCTTGGTATAAGATTTTGGCGTATTCCAATGGTCCCGGACAGAGAACCACTACAGCTGCTAGGTGCCTATTGTTATGGATTTTCAATTTCATATGAGATGTCAATGGATCAATACTCAACATCCCGTTACCTTGAGACGTTAAGTAGGTTATTTTAACCCATATGTTTAGTCATCTGCTTAACTCTGTCGCCATTCTTGCCATGGGCTTGATTTAAGTTGTATAGCATTATGTACCAAGGTTTTATTTTAGAGGGCATAGTCTTCAATATACAACACACCATTCATTGAAGTGTGCCGCGTAACTTTCTATTGTTTTCGAAATAACATTTTTTTCAAACGGGTATTAGCTAAGCTTGCGATACTTGAATTTTGAATGCACGTCTAATAGACAACTATATACTAATAGTGAGTTATTACCTATTGCCTTGTAATAAATGAAGGACGATTGTGAAGATGTAAAATTGTTATTTCGTAGAAAGAGTGCCGCGTAGAAAGAGTGAATATATTTCAATTTATTTACTGTGCGGCCAGCTAAAAAAACAGAACGATTGCAATACACATTCATCCCGCCGTATCGCTTCTAATTTGGGGTACACAGTTCTATAGAAAATCAAGTGCATACAACGCAGATTTGATTGTCATTCAAGGACGATCATCCATCGTAGCCATTGATAACTTGGGAGAACGACACGCGTGTCATAACAAAATGCGGAAATATGTGTAATTTACCCGTATGAAAACGTGCACAGCTTACAATTACACTCAATTTTCCGTTGTGCTCTCAAGGCCCGCGGTATTTAAATCATGGACCACATATATGTCTTAGCAAACAAAAAAGGGTGAGCCGCTGAGTATTGTAGTGAATCATTCTCAATTTACATTAAAGGATCCTTGTAAAATTGAACCGGGCGTTTTGCGACAACTATAAATATCGAGCAGAGTGAAAGTTGTGGCAGGCCCCACACCCTGAAAAATCGAACCGACAAACAGCGTCCTATATTTGCACAAACAAGGCGGTCGCATTTTCGCATTTTTGGCGGGACGATTTAGGGCGCACGGCCGGGTATGCAAAGAGACGACGCGACCTCACAAGGTCTAATCGAGCGGGCATCTCAACACCCAATACGATTAGCAAACGGGAAAGGGTCGCATTGGAGGGTCGGCTTACCCTCGCCGCGATCTACGAGGGCGATATAACGCGATTTGCGACGGAGGGCGCGGAGACGGGGCCGACTGCCTGCGACATTCCGCACCTGATCGCCACGCCACATATCTGGTGTCATGCAGGCTGTCGCTGTGGTCGCCAGGCGTCGGGACAGCCTCGGCACATTGGCAATGAACGTTGAACGGCGCGACCCCGGCCTCCTCGAACAACGATAATCGCTCCGCGGTTCGCCGCTTTCTACAACGAGCGTGACAGGGAACAGGTGCGAGGGACCAACTGCGAGGCTCGAGTGCGAATTTCCCATTTGCCCCCGGGCGCCCGCCCCCAAGCGACCCGGGTACGAGCCAATAAAACCGCACGATTACTACCTCGACCCAGGACAGCCGGCTTGCGAAAACTGCGATTAAGAACATCCTAAGGTTTGCTGCATAACGACGCTCGAAAACGAAAAAAAACTAGCAATTTTACGTGCGAATTTGGTGAAGTGGAGTTTAATTTTATGACTACTCGGACCACTTGCGAAAAATTATTTTAAAGTTTTTCGCGGGCCGTTTGTACAAATTATCTGACAAACTAAAGTTTTGCGACGATAAGTGAGCGCAATAAATTTATGTATTTACTATATATTTTGATTTAAAACCGTAGCTTTACAAAATCCGTAAATTTTATCAAAAAGTTTGCCAATTTCGTCGTTAAGAATTTATTATCTTTTTAAGCTTTTCCATAAGCTTATTTACATTCCAACATATTTTTTGCCCACTGTGTTAAATATAGAAAAAACGCGTAGCTCAAAAAAGTTTACAACAATTTCGCTCTTGATAATTTAAATGCTTCACAGGATAGCTATAACTGAGACGCCATTTTAATCCACCGTACTGAGAAGGCAATTAGTTGAAACTGTATCGCTTTGCCGCTATCACTTGGAGGTTTCGATGTTATCTGTCATGATCACCAGGTAGAAAGACTGCGTGCTAAAATTCAATCCTGGCTGAGAAGCTATTTTTGAATTTTCAAGAATGCGCTGGCTTTGGCAGATTAGCCATGTTTTTGGAGTCGTATATCGCTGAACCGAAAACCCAAAACATTTAGCTAAATTCGTTTCGGTAAATGCGGTGATACGCCATGATTTTTTGACGTCAATTACGCATTCTGTTTAAAAATACCTAGAATACGTTTTGTGGCGATACTAACGTTTCGTCTCAAATACTATATGGTTTGCTGTTTTTAATTGTCGGGGCTCGCGGAGACACAAAACGCCCCTTTTCTTAAAAGTTAGAGTGGAATAAACTTTAAACATTTAGCGACTCAAATATAGCATTTAATTTACATAGAATTAAACCAGCGCTTTCAGACGCAAAGCTCTTTTGGTTGGCCGTGCAATTTTTCACTTGTCCTGTAATTTTTGCGTGGTACATTAGAGTAGATGCTATACCCTGTTTAAATATATACCTATCAATTTATTTGATTTGATATGACATGATTGAGTTAATTTTTCTAAACCCAGTAGCCCAATTTATGTTAAAGACTTACGGCATTTATTTAAAAATGTAGTGCAGCTGTTTTTTTATGTTTAATGTCTTGCGTCACACTTTAATATAGGCCTACTGGGTTTAGAAAAATTAACTCAATCATGTATATCAAATCGTCACACTTTAATATAATCATCAGTTAAAGTATGCGGCTAGATAAAAGAACGTTACTAATCGTTGGTTGGGAAATAAAAAGGTTGTACATAGCGGGACACGACTGAAAAAAAGGTTGAGGTGCCCTGAATTAAATAAACGACTTTAAATTTAGATCTCGATAAGATATGCCAAATGGTTCTGGTTTAAGGTGAAATTAGGCTAGGAATATTACAAGGTTACTCCAAAAACGATATGAAGAAACGATGCAAAACAGTAACTTACTTGAATTCCCATCGTCCTGTTCTTTGCTGTTACTCAACGTGGTTTCAGCTTCGTCTAAGGATACTTTCTGAACCTAAAGGAGCATTGGACATTTTTGAACCAACAGCTGAATGTTTAGTAAAAAAAATAAAATAAAGAAAATAAAACTGGACCATGACTTCCTTTTAAGCAGAGTTTAGGTTGCAACTCGAGGTAAGTTTTGGCAAAAATCAAATAAGAACGGCTTAACCATATATTTATTTGCTTGTTTAGGTTAAAACAAAATTGCTTTTTACTAATTGTGGGTATTTTAAATGTATTGTGTCTGAAGTTGCTTTGTGACCATGAAAAATAAATAAAATTTTCTTAACGGGTGAAATGGAGAAAATGGAGAAAAACATTAAACTGGACAGTTATATATTTAGCTGTACGTCATTCTAATAAAACTCAAATCATACATTTAAATTCTAGAGATGAGAAGGTCGCTAAAAATGTTAAGTAGTAGAATGCAAATTACATAAAATAATCTAATATATACAAGGTATTTATAGTTAACCACAGTTTCACATATAATTTTACTGTTGGCAACATACGCTCAAATAAGTTCGTATAGATTCGGCGCGTTTTAGATGAAGCTGGATTTGGGCATGAAGCAATTCCTTCCGTTCCGAAGCCGCCTCACCTGTTTACACAACAAATACAAAAATATATTTATCCAATATAGTTTGGTCAAAATCGATGCACTTGCAAATAAATAGAATTAGTAGTTTGGATTAAAGTGATGCATATTGGATGCTTGTACCAGTCAAGTTGGGCATTGTTGACTTTCGAAAAAAACAACATATGATGGGATTTTTAGAGGACAGAAGTTGAGCTGCGAAAAAAATATTTAGGTATTTGCCGGTCATCAGTAGCAAAAAAGCGCCGTGGGTGGTTGATTGTACTCGGTCTCCATATTACAATTTATGCGCAAATACAAATAATTTATGACAAAAAGTGTATACAAGCGTTATTAGTTATTACAAGTTTTTAATCAGACCGGTCTAAAATAGAAAAAAAAACGACTTGCAGTGTTGAGGAGTGTTTACGCATTTTCGTTACGGATCCAGGTTTGCATGACTTAGTGCAAATTACGTGGTCGGCAAAAGAATTTGTAGTATTTGTGTGTTTCCAAACAGCATGAGAAAAATTTATAGAAAGTTTTTATCATTCATTAGTATAAAATATTAATCCATAAACTTGATGGCATAAAGTTTAGATTTGGTAAGATATTTTTACCAGGAAAAGTTACCTTTACCAGGAAAAGTTACCTTTATTATGGTACCTCGCACTAGGGGCATGCTAAAATTATTATTTGGCAAAAAGTTTAATATTTTTAATAATGCTCTAAAGTTTGCCTATCAACCCTGTATAATATTATTCTCCTTATAAGTATTGTTTAATAATAACCAGCTTTGTAGTGCTCTCAGTAAAGCAAATTGCTTTTGAAAATCTGGTTACCGGTCTGTAAAACATTTGTCTATTTTACCGGTTCGGCAATGTCAAAAGGTTAAGAACCACTCGGCCATGATATATTAGATATTTTGTGGTAGTTTTATTGACGAGTTAAAAACGCCGAATTAAGGAGAAAGGTAGGCTTATAGAGAGCTGAAATAACTAGCCAGATAAAACGAATTGACAGCGGCGACGCTGAATTTTACCATGGTTGTTTTTTGGTTAACAATATATAATTACGCAAGCTTCATTACTTTTATTAATATGCTTATCTGCACAATATATGAAAACAGATAACGTGGATATTCGATAAAAAAGCTTTGTGAAGCGTCATATGTGACAAAGAGCTTTAATTAAGCACAGATTAAATGCAGATGGCGATGACTTTTACCCGAACCGATAAATTTGATTATTTTAAGCCACAATCATCGCGTATGTCTATATGTTTTTTCTGTTTGGCTAACCTTCCAGCATGGGAAGAAGAAGTCCAATCGCCTTCGTATAATGTTCCAAAGCATCTTGGTACTTCTCTTGTGCCTCCTAGCGGATAAAAGTGTTTACACTTTGTTTTGAAAAAAACGGGACCGTGCCTCGATTCCTTTATTTGGTAATGCCTTGATCGAACCATCCATAACTAACGATGATTTAAACAACTCAAAAAATCACATATTAGCTAGCTATATAAAATAGAAGATAACTCACTCTCAGAGCCACCCTTAACTCCGTTATTATAAACAATTGTTCCGTAAAACTATTATAACCATAAAACTTTAACAAACGTAATAATACCTTTGTCCCACCAATAAACAGTATTTGAACTGCCTTTAGCATGCTGGGGTCGTTCCTCGAGAGATGCACTGTAAAGAGCAGAATAAGAGTTTACACTGTCCGACTACACCTACAGGAGTACCAAACCAGGAATACAAAATAAGTATTGCAAATACATTTTACGAGCTTACAAATTATGGTATCACTTTTACGACAGAGTTTGAACTTGCAAAATTTCTCTACCGCTGTAGGTATTTTCTTAAATAAAGGAAAAACAGTCGTTCAATTACGTCGAACCTCTCTTGAACTACATTTAAAAACGCAATAAAATCAAGTAACCCTATTTTACGTTGAAGAATTAAAATAAGGCATTTTTTATTTACACAGTCGTTGCTTGGCATCTCCTTGGGAAGGAGGTGTGGCAGGTTTACTTCGTTCTTTCAGGATTTCAGCCCGCTTACAGTATTCCCAAACCTGAGAACAAATAGCAGGAGTTTCAGCAAAAACATAATCAAAGCAATTATAACATTTCTATTTTAATACCTTTTTCCTCAAAGCATCTTTTTTCTTGGGGTCTTGTTCATCTACGTAAATATGAAGAAACATAAATTACGAGGACGTAGTAGAAAATGTTCAAATGCAGCCATAAGTTTAAGTAAGTTATTTCCTATTAAATTGTATAAAATAAGTTAGATTAACATCGACTTCTGTCTTTTAAATCTCAAACTCAACTTAAAGTTGGTACTTATAAAACTGTCATATTTTTGCAATATTTTTAGAAAATATTTTAACGTCAAAAGAGAGGAAAAGTGCAGCACAACTTACAGTATATCGCAGGAACTAGGTGCTCCACAGCTTGTGAGTAGAGTTTTGCAGCTTCCTTCACAACTCCTTCCTTGTCAGCTTTTACTGCCGCATTAAGAAGACTGGTCTGTCAAAAACATAAAGCAATTAGAATAGCTTCAGATCAAATTATAATACTTGTATATAATCAATCATTAAGAGATATGTGTGAAACTTAATGAATTGAAAAGTCAAAACACGGGGTTTTACGGTTGGAAGCGCTAACTTTGGTCTGTCTGCAATAAAAACACTATATGCAATAAAAGCACTATTTTTGATCGTTACCAATACCACCTTGGTATTGGACTAGTGCCCATACTACCACTTGGCATCGGTTAGCTCTGATCCTTTATTATCGAACATCTCTAATAAGCACCGCAGTAGGTAAGTTGAAACAGACTATTAATGCCAGATGTCTCTCAAGGGAGAAAAAATAGTGTCAAAACGAAAACGTTGTTTAGGGTGGAGAGATTCATTTGTCTGCTACTTATAGTATTCCAAACGTTTAGCAGTCAAAAACACACCGCACTTAGTAAGCTTCACCAGGATTTATTTAAATCACTGTTACAGTAAACCACCACAGTTCCAGTGTAATGAACTTGCTTGCGTACCCCTGAAATTTATCTTGCGTACTGGTGGGGTTACGTGTACCCCAGCTAATGAACCCCTGACGTATGGTTTAATGTGGAAAGATGGTAAAACCAGGAAAATCGTTAAAACATAGATTACTGCTTTCGTAAGGCTCTCAGCCGATGGCTTGTGTTCTAGATCAACAAAAGGATGAAGGAAAAACTCCTTAAATGATAACCGATGCTCTGGATTACGTTGCAACAAACGGGAGAGTAAGTCACGACATTCAGGGGATACAGTTGGAACCGTTGGAATCTGAAAACATTGCATTGAAATTATGATTTAAACTGTTATTACTTGCGAGTTGTTATAACTAGGGCGATTATTTTTTGACCTAAAAAAATGGGAAGTTTTGACCTAAAAAATTGAAGTTTTGACAAATTTTGACATGGAAATATATATTTTTTGACAAAATTTTGACCTAATAGAAATACATTGATTTACTCAACGCATTTTTGTTTGAAGTACTGCATTATGTCTTGGCTTCGTCAACCAAGCGTTTTTTTATTGTTTTACTGACTACCCGTCGAAAAAAAGTAGTTATTTTTTCGCGTTTATGCAAAACTCGAAAAAAAATTGATTTGATATTTTTGTTTTTTCTGAAAGACAAAAACTATAAAAATGCCAAAAAAGACGCCGGTTATTTATCCAAAAATGTTGTGTAAACAGTTCAAATACAACTTGAAAATAATTGCAGAAAGTTAACAAAGATCTAGTTATCGAAATAGGAAACAGGATTCTTACAAATCACGAGCAAAAAACAACAGCAAATACTGTTCAATACATTTGTCCAAATTACAGAAAAACAACTATATAATGCAAAAACGAAGTTCGAGCTGAGCTTAATGAGATACACTAGGCCAGCTTGGTTTATCCGCAAGGTCGCGTATATCGTAGTGCTCTAATGAAGAGTTAAAATGTCGTTGAATAAAACTCAAAACTAAATTTTTTGGAAAAAATTTCAACTGAGCGGCAATTATTGAAAGCCGAGTATAGTTTTTTTAATTTTGTAAACGATTTATGTGCACTTTTAATCGTTTTTGACTTAAAATAATTTTGACAAATTTTGACCTAACTTCTAAATTTTGACAAAATTCAAAAAAAACAGTAAGTCATAAAATAATCGCCCTAGTTATAACCATAAATTAATACTGGGACTTAATTTTCTTAAGATCACTTCACATATTCAATTTATTGTCACTTTAAACTAACAAAAAAACTGTCAATTAAGTGATTTAAACACATTCACAACAAACTTCAATGGGTTGATTGCTTTTAATCTTGATTTCCAGTTCATCAAATGACCTTGAAGCAAAAGGAGCACAGCCGAATAATGACTCGTATAAAATCACTCCGACAGACCATAGGTCTACCTATAAAACAAAAATACAGGAAGATTTAAATACGGGGTGTTTGAACATTAACCAAAACAAGCGTGGTCCAACTATATTTTGTAACAGGCCATCAGAAGCATTTTGTTTCAAATAGCAGGCCAATGTCGCAAGGGAATACTGGTACCCAGGATTATTTTTAAAATGGGGGACATAAAATTTTTTACATATGATGTTACAGGTTATATCATTATTGAAGTAATCATACAAAATGAGCTTCTGTATTTTAAAGAACTAGTGTGCACTTATACTGTGGTTTCAGTTGGCAAAACGTTTAAGTATACCAGACACACAAGATAAGCCATTAATTATCTTCACGCAATAATGGCTGCACATAAGTCAGATAAAAATGTTGCAAAAAGCATACATTGTGTTGATATTATT
Organism: Ascidiella aspersa; assembly: GCF_963924565.1. NCBI lineage: Eukaryota > Metazoa > Chordata > Ascidiacea > Phlebobranchia > Ascidiidae > Ascidiella > Ascidiella aspersa. The sequence goes on along the minus strand of NC_139447.1, from coordinate 24,816,267 downwards.
TTAAATGTTAAATAGGGGGTTACTCACAATCAAATTAATCTATCTCCATATTGCGAAGATGTGTAAAAAATTACCTTAAATAATTTGACAGAAATTACATTGTGTTCATACTGTTCACTTTCAATAGGCTATGGACAGCACCAGTATGGCAGAATGCTGGCGACTTGGCGACTATGTCGGCCGAAGAATCAGCCAGAAAACCGAAGAAATTGGTGCAAAAAAAAATTCCAACATTAAATTTACAAAACACCTTGTGGTTGTTTCCACACATATTTAATCACACCTATTTTACAATTGACGAAATTAATTTCGTTTGTCATTTTGAAAAAAGTTACGGTAGTGTGAGCACGTTGTTTAGTGAGAAAAAGCCAGGGTAAGGCATATAGACTGTTTATTATTTTAAAAAGTACACACTTTTGATCATACAATTGTTACATGTTGGCAGTTTTACTTTGAATTGGCAAGTATTTCTATATTGAGTTGAATTCCCCATTCCTGTTAAATGTACAGGTATAACATTCATATTTTATTGGCATATTAAGGATGTACCAGGCTATGCTTCTCCCCCTAGGGCCTGAAGTATATTTTTGGTTGTTTAATTACGCAAATGCAAAAAATTTACACCCCCAGGCCCCAGGATTGTACCTTCACTTGTCCTTTATATATTTGTTAATGACTTAATGTCACAAAAAGTTTTGCGCCTTCGGCGCTCTGTTTTGTTGTCTAATTTACTTATTAATAGCCTAGTTTATCACCAAAACATGGCAAGGTTCATAAATTCCTTAGGTGAACACATCATTTAAGCTTAGGGACGTGACCAAAAACCGAAGAATTTTCGCCAAAAATGCTTGTCACCAGAAGGCTGGCAAGATTCTGCCTGCCTGGACAGCACACAAAAATTGCGAAAATTTTAGATGGCGCTTTGTTGTTAAAAAAAACATTGGCATGCCATAATACATAACCTACTCTTAAATCAAAAAAAAAACTCGTCTACGGGCAAAACATTTTTCATTTACATGGTTTTAAATTTAGCAAAAATAAGCTCGGGGCACTAGCAGCAGGGAAATACAATGGGGGTAAATGCATCAAATATTTTTCTTTATATTATTACTGGCCCTTTAAAAATATACCTACAGCGTAAAAACAGTTAAATGAAGATAGGTAACTTGAAATCCATTTGTTTTGTAGCAAATGTGTAGCCTTTCAACAAGCTTTGTTAAGATATTCTACTTAAAGAGCTAAAAAATACCAACCTTTGCATCATACTTTTGTTGCAAGATCATTTCAGGCGCCATGTAAAGTGGAGATCCTCTAATTGAAAAGTCTTGAATAGTTTCAATATGTTGTGCAAAACCAAAATCTGGCAAAAAATATTTATAAAATAGGTATATATTAAAGATGTTTTTACTAAAAATTAGATAACAAAACCTATGCCAGAGGGGCTTCATGTTTAAAACTAGGAAGCTCTGTCTACTTGGTAGAGTGAAAAAACATAAAAAAACAAAAGTGCACTTTTCACACTAAAAACTACACATTTTAGCAACATAATGGCCAGTTAAACTTAAGCTGCCCGCAGAGGCCTTTCTTGGCTAGATTTTAACCCGCGACTAGCAAAAGTTTGCCCACCCCTGATCTAAAGTAAACTATTTGTTCACCTGCTATTTTTAGAACAGGATGTTTAAAGGAAGAGAGTAGTATGTTCTGCGGTTTGAGATCCATATGTGATATGTTATGAGAGTGAAGTAACTGAAGTGCAGAGGCTAAACAGTATAAAAGATTAAATTAGTAATGAAAGAGGTAATCGAGTTACTGTAAATAGATTTAAACAGTGCAAACTAGATTATTTCAATTTTCGCAGTTGAAGTTACAATAAAAAGCAATGAAAATCAAACTAATATATAGTCACCTGAATTAAACGATTACGATGATTAGTAATTTTTGAAATATTTTCCATAATTTTCATTATTATATACTAGAATAAATTTGAGGTAAAATATATGCATTACCTATTTGCTGAAGAAAACGCTTCACAACATACTCAGGCAAAATTCTTTTTGAATGAATAAATGAAGACAAATCACCCCCACCACAGTACTCCATTATTAGATAGATGTATGCATCATCCCACTTTAAAAAATATAAAACATTGAATGGTCTTGTTAAACTGCTGCAAATGCTGTTTGGAGTTGGGGTTGACTCCATACCACATTAAACAGACTTTAGCTTACATTATAAAATCTTTGCTGAATACTTTAGCAGGGAAACCAAGCAGGTGAGTTTCGCCAAAGTTAACAGAAATTAAAAAATGTTATGGTAGAAACTTACTGTTTAAAATATTTCTCATACACACTAACTGCTATACACAAACTGTTCAATGTTGTAAGAAAAGATGTTGTATAGACCCAGGTTAACTGGCTAGTAGTTTTCAGAAAGCTGCCGGCGAGTCAACATTGTTTACAACTTAAACAATTTAGAGTTTAATAATAAAACTATAATTTATTCAAACATTGCTTTAACCCACATGATCGTCCCCATCAATACCAAATATCAATCTGGGGAGTAAAAGTTGACAGACTAGGTCCATAGATTCTCAAACTGGGTTCAGGAGAAAGTTTTTAAGGAGTCCCTGGAACATTTTTTGTCCAATAAAAAATATATTAGCCCAATTTAATCCTCACAATAAATTATAGTTCACTATGAAGTACACTATAATAAGCAGTTTTCATAGTGATTGAATGTTTATAGTGGTATAATAATATTGTATAGTGATCTTTTTTTCAAATTGATGACATCCCCTATCGCAACTTAGTCCGAACTAAACTTAGTTTCAATCATCAGAAGCAATTCGTTTTATATGGCAGGCCAATCTTGCAAGGGCAGATCCAGGTTTTCAGTTTGGGGGCAGGGGACTTTAAAATATACCCAATGACATCACAAGTAACAGCGTAATTAAAGTTAACTTCCAAAACATGCTATTATTGAAAGAACTGGTGTGGAATTAGGCAAGTAATCAAGAAAAGCGCAAAAAACAGTTTTGTTGAGGGGGGCAACCTGGCCCACAGGCCTTTAGTTGGACACCCTGCTTTAACATATCAAAGAAGTAAAAGAAGTATGCTAGAATAAGAGTTTTAAAACTACTTGATCAGATAGATATAATAAAAGTAGATTCATGCAATTTTTGTAAGTTTATTCGTTACTAACCTGGAAGTCCATCAATTGGACAACATGGTCATGTTTGATCTGCTTTAGGATTTCTATCTCCACCAAAAGGTTCTCTGTTGATGATCTATTCAGGTCAGACTTTTTGATGCACTTTATTGCTAACACCTCTCTGTGTTCACTGGACTATTTAGGATCATTTAAAATCATTAGATATAGTTTTGGAAATTAATCTCTGTTTATCAACCCACAATACCTTTTTATAGGCTTTATAAACTGTTGCATATGTGCCACTGCCAAGCTTCTCTGTGAAAATGAAGTCTTTTAACTTTGGTGGAGAAAATGCCATCGTTAAAGTAAACCACACATGCAAGATCCTTTTTGCAAGATTTTACACTTCCTACATTTTTGTTACACCTAAATCTGCAGCGACCACATGTATACTCTTTGTATATAATTGTGAGATAATATAGTTTAATAACAAAACAATAAAGAATCCTTGACAATACAAATACATTGTTACACCAATGCCAGAAATGGCACAATAGGGGGATTTTGACACTTGCTATCTCATTGTAAAGTTTGACAAAGCTAGTGAATTTTTTTTAACCAAATAAAAGTAACAATTTTAGGACAAATCGTTTTGAACTTGTGCACAGAAATTAAAAATGTTACACAACAATTTTATAATAAATAAAAGTCTAGCTAGATTGCTTTCTTCCTCCATAAAATTTTGTATATTCTTGGATCATTGTTGTTCCCATCTCGGCAGGGGAAAGAGTAACATTAACACCAGCATCTCGCAAGGTTGCAATTTTTTCTTCTGCACCTCCCTTACCACCAGCAATAATAGCTCCAGCATGACCCATCCTCCTTCCTGGTGGAGCAGTGAGGCCAGCAATAAATGACACCACTGGCTTGGCATTTGGCCCTGTGTTATGCTCAGCCAGATAAGCAGCAGCTCTTTCCTCTGCCCCACCACCGATCTCACCTATCAACAGAATGCCTTCCGTTTGTGGATCACCTAAAAATACCTCAAGACAGTCAACAAAGTTAGTGCCATTGAAAGGGTCACCCCCAATGCCAACACAAAGGGTCTGCCCAAGTCCAACATTGGTTGTTTGGTGAACAGCTTCATATGTGAGGGTTCCCGATCTTGACACAATGCCAATGTTTCCTGGCTTGTGGATGTGTCCTGGCATGATTCCAATTTTGCACTCACCAGGCATGATGATACCAGGGCAATTTGGGCCAATTAACCGGGTCTTGTCTTGTCCTTGCAGACGAGTTTTAACGCGAACCATATCCTGTTGTGGAATTCCCTCAGTAATGCAAACTACCAAAGGAATTTCGGCATCAATAGCTTCCATAATAGCAGCAGCAGCAAATGGTGGGGGAACATAGATAACTGATGCATGGGCATCAGTTGCTTCACGTGCTTGCTTGACTGTTTCAAATACTGGAAGACCCAAGTGCTGAGTTCCAGCTTTTTTAGGAGAGACACCACCAACAAGATTGGTGCCATAAGCAATCGCCTGCTTACTGTGAAATGTTCCCTGCTTTCCAGTGAAGCCTTGGCATATCACTTTGGTTGCCATATTTATTTTCATGTTTTTGCGAGTGGCGTCATATGCAACATTTCTTACAAACTGCTTTCCACAGTTGGAAACAGCACGTGGAAAAGCGGTGGCAAACATTTTAACAAATTTTTTATAGTTACGTAAATTAAATATGCAGGGTCACTAAAGTATGAAAATAGATTTCATTGTACATGTTGTATGATGGATATTTTTGTTGTTACGAGTTTGATACTGTTTATCAATTCAAAGTTAGATTGTAGCAAGGAAGGATAAGAAGAGGGGGCATTTAACCACATGTAAAAGTCCTTTTTGTTCATAAAATTATAGGCAATTACTAAACATTAGGTGTACTAGTAACATTTTTGCCGTACATTATTATCATCAGCGCCGCTATTCCTATACTAAAATGAGGTATGTAGTTTAGTTAAGACTTGGGTGTTTTAGCTGAAAATATTTTTTGGATAAAATTGTAAAAAATCCATGCACACAGGTAAGTCTCATTGGGTTCCACACTACAAGACATGACACACAATTTATAACCATTTTGATACATTTTGTTTAGATAGTTTTAGTGATTAAATGAAGATATTATATACCGGAATAAATCTTGTGCACTATTCATACAAGCTAGAGTTTTAAACCGAAGTGTGCAATCTAGATTTTCAGGACACCTCAATGTCCATACCCTGCCAAAACTTTATGTCTTAAGATTGTTTGGCATAGGCTTTATCATCCTTGTAAGAAATATCTGATAAAATGTATCAGAATAATATGTAAAAAAATGTATCGGACATCCCTATGCTATGTTGCAGTGACTAGTTGTAGTCTCACACTAAGCAATTGAGTTTTCACACAGTTTTATAGAGGGTGAATACAGTTTATTGGGTGAATACAGTTTTAAGTTTAAAATGTTGATCAAGCAAAAGTTTATTTTGTTTCACCATGTTAAATAAATGCAGATTGTCATCACATTGCCGGACAGTCCCTTTCCGCCAAAGATCTTAGGCTTAAATTTATTGCATAATCGTCTAATAATTAAGTGTCAATCAAGCATTATTGGGCGAGCGACTAAGGTGTAATATCTGGTTTGGAGTTTGCAATTGCCCTAAATGCATTAAGTTGCAAAAGTAATATTACGTTGTAAAACATGCTGGTCGTCTACAAAATGCGCTATAGGGTTACTTAAGGTCAACTTTAGGCCAATATTCAGCGAGGTTATGCAGTTATGCACAGCGTAATTGTCAAGAATTCGTGATGTCAATAGTAGCTTTGTATTCTTTGCAGTACATTATTTGACTGCATAACAGATCATGTTAGTCAAAAAAGAAGCACTAAAACCCAATAATGCTTTAAAAAACAGGACCGAATTGCTTAAGACTTCTGTGTGCAGTGTTTCATTGTACTCACTATTGGCAAATAAATAAGTTTGGGCAACAACCTGGACAGTTGACAGAACTGCTTCAAATGACAGTTGTTAAGAATGTTAAACATATGGGAGATTTTTTTATTATAATGTACACATGTTAGCAAATTGTTTGGGCGATTTATTGCTGTGATTGTTAGGCCCTGTGGGGTAGATTAAGATTAATCCCTTCCCCAAACAAAACCAAGGTTAGATAATTTAATAAAAATATACCAGGATTCGCTATTCTGGATTCGTTATTCTAGATTCGAAACCTATTATTCTAGAATACCTTGGGATTCTACTTTGAACATCCCTAGTTATTAGTCATAATCGGACAAGTTTATCAGTTAATGTTGTATTTTTATACAAGGACTTGGCTTAAAGTTCACTTGCCCTATTACTTGACTTGGACTTGACTTTGGCAACCTAAGACATGGACTTGTTATTTATTAAAAAAAAACTTTACTTGGACTTAAGGTATTTTACGAACGACTTGACTGGGAATTGAGTTATTTAAAAATTACTTGTTTACAACACTGGTGAATAGCATCTTTCAATAAAAAACATACTAGGATTCGAAAATCCTACTTTAAACATCCATCCCTAGTGGAGTTAAAACATACTTGGCGTTCTTTGATTTTTGCCTGTAGAAACAGCGCCAAATAGATTATAGCAATATTTCGGTAATAATAACGGAACCAAAGTTTTTGAAATTTAAAATTAAACCTACACTATATAAATATAAATCGTCTGCGTTAAACCCGGCTATTACAAAATTGCAGACCGGTAAATCTTACTGTTATCGCATAAAAAGTTACTATTGAGTAACTTAAGCTAAATGCCCCCGGTCTTCGCTGTAGCGATAAATCATCAAAGTAGTTTGCAGGAAATTCATAGAAACTTACCCACGGATTTCTACAATTTTGTGATCTGATTCTATGATAAGTACTACTTGTCTGTTTGTTAGCACTATCTATCAGTATGAAAAATACACTGATCCCTTTTTAGAGGTTTGGAAGTGCGTGGCTGCCCGGAGTAGGTATTCTGCAGTACTGGATTAAAAGTGTCTAACTTGCTATTTCACTCTAATACGGTCAATCAATTATGCTATAATGATGCTTCAGATATGATATACTGTGGTCGTTGGCATTAAACGATGCAGACAACTGGTTCTTTTTGTTTTAATATTTAAAGACAGCTCTGGGAGATTCCGAAGCACAAAGACGTCGTGGTTAGTCCGTGGCAGAGGCGTAGCTAGGGGGGTGCGGAGGGGTACATATGTCCCCGGGCGCCAAGGTAGAGGGGCGCCAAAATGGGGCTTTCAAATTTTTCACAACAAGGGTAAAAAACGACCACAAGCAAGATAGCACCAGTGGCTGTGGCAGACGTCATCTGATACGCCACCCACACCCAGACTGATGCTGTTACCAGCCATCACAGCAGCCAAGATACTGATTCTGCGTGCAGTTGGTTTCGTCTAGCTTAGTGGTTCTTAACGTTTATTAAACCGCGCCTCCTTTGGTCCTGCGCTTTGCGCCTCCTACGAAAAGCAATTCGGTATTTGGAATTACATATTAGTTGGACAACATAAAAAAGAGTAAATGTGTATCGTTGGTCACACGTAGCGCGAAAAAGTTCTGTTAAACATGCAATGGTAATCACAGAGACTTTGTGTTAAATACAACTGTCTACAAAACAGGAAAAACAACAAGAAAAAAAACGAGAACTGTTTTGAAGTTTCAATCGTTAAGTTGGGCAAAAAAACGGAGTTTGTACAGGCGTAATATTGGTGCCCAGGGGCGCCCGCAGAAAATTTTCCAGGGGGGGGCAATCAGGGGTGTAACCAGAAAATCAAAAAGGGGGGGTCCTGAATTTTCAACTTAGGGAATTGCCCTATTTTTCGTCTGACGTTAATGAATAATGACGTCATAAAACAGTGACAGTATGACGTCATAGAATGGTGATTGCAAGACGTGATGAAAAAACTAATCAGAAACAGCCAAATACGTCCAGCAAAAGCGACCACTTGCTAATCAGTCAACCTAAACAAATAACGAAAGAGAAAAACCTCCAGCGTTTACGGTCGACCAAACAAAAGACGAAAAACGGCGTTTTGCACTCAATTTTGGTTTCGCATTAGATTAGATTAAGACGCATCACCCAATTACTTAAAAAGCACGCCGCTTCGAACAGTTTGTTAAACCATGACAAAAACGATAATATCACTTACAAAAAGAGGGTAAGAACTCCCGCCCCATGTATACGCAACTGGGGGCAATGGATAATGTATAATATTTTTAACCTTCATAGTAATACATATTATACTTATAAATAATACTAATAATCGTATTTTGAAATTCCAGGGGGCGCACTTGCCCCCCCGAGCGGGCGCCCATGGTGGTGCCCAACCCAATTGCACAACTATACCGTATAATTGTTCCGACTAAACATAGCCCTAATTGGTCGTAAAAGTAGTAATTATAGTCCAACAACTGAAAAACTATTAAAAATTAGTAGCAAAGATCGCAAATCGCAAATCCATGAACTATGTCGTCAATCACCTACACGTGTAATTCTAATGTAAAGTATAGAACATCATAAAAATCAAAATGAACACAAAACTAAACCATTAAAATCATTATAAAAGCCAGGACTCATTTCGTGATGGTTTAAGCCAAGCTGCAGTATAACAGGCCAAAACAAAACACTCGATCTGGGGATTGAGGTGGACAAAAGAATCAGGTGACGTAAGAGAATGCCTGGACAACTGGCAAGACATGCAGTGGACTTTCATCAGAAGAAGAAATTGTGCGCGTTATGAAGAATGTATTTAATCGGCTTCAACATGAGATGTCAACACGTGTTTTCACGACTAAAAGACCTGAACAATAAATTTGGATATTTGCTGGACGTTAAAGACTCTTCTATCTGACACAGATGAGGATGCAACGCGTCGAAATTGTGCAGATTTTGCAAATTTCTACGACACGGGCATTAATGGGAACGATCTTTTCATTGAAATTGGTGATTGCCGAATGCTGCTCAGTAGCTGAACTGAAGCGCTACCAAAAACTCCTTAGGAGTTTCTTGGCTTTATTGTGTCTTATGGAGATGACGTATTTCCGAATCTGCGAATTCCGCTACAAATTCTATTAACAATAGCAGTTTCAATTGCAAGCTGTGAGCGGTCGTTTTGAAACTTATTTTGTCTTATCTGCGTGCATCAATGGGACAGGATCGTCTCAGTAATCTTGCTATTCTTAGCGTTGAACGAGAAACATTGGAAACAACAGATTTCGATGACGTGATTAACCAGTTTGCGACAGTAAAATCAAGAAAAATAATTAATCTATAGTTGTAAATCATTCATGTTTTACAGTGACTAAGTGAGTCATACGTGTAGTTTGTGTAACCAAAACGCTCCTTCTTTAAATACATTGTTCTACTAAAATTTGAACTGTTTTCCGTAGAATTAAGTACGGTATATTCTGAAAAAAAAGAGGGGGCGCCAAATTTATAGTTTGCCCCCGGGCGCAAAATACTCTCGCTACGCCTCTGGTCCGTGGCACGTACTCTAGCTCGAAATTTAAATTTATGCCAATTTACAATTACAATGACGTTTATGCCAAATTTAACAGTTATCAAAATTATACATACCGGTGTGAGTTTAAAAAAATTGTTATATAAATTACCGAATTTCCGATCTTGGGTCGGGAACGACGTTCCGGCAAAAGGATTGCTTATGGTAAAAAGGATTGCCTTTTTAACCAACAGGCCATCCCGTCATCTGCTCGTATTTTAATGCTTTCTAAGATTATCTATCTTAGAAGTCCCGTTATGACTTATGAGGTAATCTGTGAAGTTAATTTTTCTAAAGATGTAAATGCTTTCTTTAAAAAATATTCTACCTTTAACCAACGCCTTTATAGATAGGCGTTGCTTTAACGTTGCTACAGAGCCATATGAGATTCGTGCAAAAATGTATGCATTTATGTAAATGTATCCGTCTCCGAAAACAAAAAAAATATGTTTTGCACCACTATTATTCACCACGAGCTGTTTTTTTGTTATCAAACAACCTGTCCTGCTATACAATGTTGAAGCTTTAAAAATAAAAACAAGGAACGAAACTATTTCCTCGTGTTGCTATAAATGAGTATATATAGTGTACGGAAGATGTCTATCCAATAAGAATTCAAAGTTGCATGCCGACAATGAATTCTTGTTGCCTGTGATGGAATAACGTATATCTTTTTGGTGGTGTTACAACGGAACAAATTAACATTGTACGGATAATGAGTTTTAAAAACAATACTGGTAATGCAAATTATAATCTGACATTATTTCGAACGAAGTTATACGATCTCATAGAAAAATAGCTTCACGGAATCCAAGGGCCAGTTTGAAAACAGCTGATATAGACGTTAGTGACTACAAAACAACTGCGACTGCATAGAAGCGTTAGATTTATATACGCGAAATTCTATGCAACCCAGTGTTTCCTCTAGTCCAGTGGTTCTCAAAGGGAGCCACGCACTTGGCTCTCTTTGGGGGGAATTTAAAATTTTTGGGAGGAAATTTGTTTCAGTGAGGAATTGGGGAGGAAAATTGGGTGAAAATGGCTCACTTTTTCATTATTTGATATTTAACACATATAATTAAAAAATCGTTCATTTTTTATTTTTTACATATTTCAATATTGAGTTGCTGTTTTTGTAATAAGTCACGGAACTTAGATTAAATGAATTACAATGCAAAGATTATTCTCTACATTTATCGACCCACATTTTGAGATTTAACGCAAATTATATTGTATCTGAACCGGAACTTTATGAACCGGTTTTGAAATAACGATGTTCGAACCGGAGCTGAACCGGAATTTTTAAATTGCTCCTAACCGAAACCGGAACTGAACCGTATTGCGAAAAAATCCTTGAACCCGAACCGAACCTGAACCGGAAAAGTCAAACGGTTCGACTCCCTGGTTATGAGTACGTAAAAGTAAAATAAAGAAAGGGTGAAACATAAAGTTGTCCAGCTTCAGCTTCTTATATCTGCGGCTACTTGCATAAATTGAGAAAAAATACTGCTAGTTAATCTTTCAAAGTTAAACAGAAAATTTAGCAAAACTGGACAGTACCGATTCACATTTCTATAATTATGTCCTGGTTACCTGGACAATGTTTTATTTTGGTAGGCTAAAGGCTGATTCACACTAGACGCGTCTAGCGTTAACGTAAAACGTTTTAAAAAAACGCTTTCGGTTGCGGAAAAGTTTAAATATTTAAACTTTGACGCTTTCCGGTTAGAAGCGAGGAAATTTGCCGTTAACGCTGGCAACACGTTATGTGTGAACTGGACGCCGTTGGACGCCAGACGCAAACGCTAGACGTTAACGCGTCTAGTGTGAACCAGCCTTAATCCTTCTAATCGCCTAGTACTTATTGCAGATAAGTTTTAGTTGAATATTTGGTAGACTTAGTGTTAGTAGTGCTAAAGGAATAGTTCAGTGTTGGTCCAGTATATATTTTAAATTCTGCAAATTGCCAAAGAAAATGATGGAGAGCGACTTTTGGAAATTCACTCATTCAAAAAACAGCTAATGTGGTTGGATCCACAAGTTGAGACGGGCTCAAAACCAAAATGTGCACATTGTGCGCACAATGTGCACTTGCTATATGTGCACCGCATTCGAAGGTGCTCATTGTGCGCACAATGTGCACTTGTCAAATGTGCACGAACCAAAATGTGCACATTGTGCGCACATTGTGCACTTGCGACATTTGCATCAAATGTACACTAAATCTGCATCTAATGTGCACCTCACTTGAATTTGATGTGCTATTAATGTGCCGGTACGGCAAAGGTGGCTAAAAAGTTGCACACTCTGTTTTCCGTGATCACTTTTTCCAACGCGTGTGATGGTAAGGCGCTATTTGTCCGGCAGCCGGTTATTATTATCGAACTTAAAAACAGACAGTAAATGGTCGTTAGCTGCTTGAGAGCTTCACTATTTTGATTTGTTTTTCTTGTTCGTTTTTTTTTCGCTATCTATTTTATTACTAAAAAAAAAAAAAAAAATTAAAAACAGACAGACAGGCAGATGTAGGATTTGTACTTTTCTTACTTACCAGAAGATATACAGATTGTCACAAATTTAATTATTGTAGACCCTTTGTACCGGACTAATGCGTTTGTCAGCGGGAATCGCCGTTCGGGTCAGCTACCCACCGACTTGGTTTTCCCTCAGGGATAGGACTTTGTGTGAATTTCGAAGTCTCAGTTTTTCTAGCGCTGCGTGACAACTTTGTGTGCGGTTGCGTTTTGGATGGCGTTGTGTTGTATCGTCATTCGCCGGGTGGATACCGAGAGAATCGGACGCATTTTGAGCACGGATTGCAATCTCGTTGGTTAGAGGCAAGAATAATTTTTGAATTGTAAAGTCATTTAAGCTAAGTTACGTGATGTATTAAAAAAACAGCAACTCATTGATAATATATAGAAAAAATTAAAAATCAACGTTTTATTTAATCAATATTCATATTTTTGTCATAAAATTTCGAGTAAACCGCTTTTGTTTACAGGTTGGGGTTCGGTTAAGGTTTATGTTCTTTCAAATTATTCGGTTCAGTTCCGGTTCTGGTCCTTAAAATTTTACAAAAAAACGGTTCAGATTCGGTAACACTTCGGCATTGTTTACCTTTTTGGATGTTGCATAAATGTGGGCCTATGCCTTTACTTTTTATTTTCAGTAATTATTTTTTTTCTCTGTAATCTAACATTATATATTTTTTATGTTTCTGTAGTATTTTTCTACGTTCGTCTTCAACTTCCCTTTAGTGTATTGATTTTTAATTTTTTTTTTATTTCGATAGCCTTTTCTTTTTTATTCATTTTTCATTTATTTTTACTATAATTTCATTTTCCTTTGTCATTTGAGGTTATATTTAATTTGTTTCTGTCGCATTTTCATACCTACCTATCGATAGTATTTCGTTTATAATCTTGCTTAAAATATTTCGCAAATATGGGTGCTGCAGTTTTTCGTTTAAAATTTTTCCATTCAACCATTTCCAACTTTTTATCTTACGATTGGTATTTCGCCCTGAAGTGAGTATTTTTTTGTTCGCTTAATTGCTTTTGTGCTATATGCGTGCCGTGACTCCTTCAATTTTCTGTTTTGCAAAATAGACTTTTGTGTTGAAGTTTTTTAAATTTACGCAATTATGACCTGACTTAACGTTGTACAATCACTCATTTTAAATGTATTTCATAATAAAAATGCTTGTATTTTTCAAAATGCAGTGAATCAGAGAGGTCGATAGAGCCACTAATTACGAAAGTTATTTTTAGGATTCATTGATCATTTAAAAACAAACACAAACAATCTAAGCAGACGCAACGCTATTCAATGTTCAACTAATTCTAACCAATTTTTTTCTAAGTTAGCAAAATTAAAATGCAATATTGCAGTTGAATTAGATTAAAAATGGTCAAACATAGATCTTTAAATACAAGAAGTGTTGCCTTACGTTTAAAAGGTCCTATCAACATGCAATTGGGTAGGGGTGCCCAAAACGTGACATTTTTTCCGATAACCAATATCGTGAACAAAAAGTATCACAATCCGATACCCAGTGACGTCATAACAATGCCCACATAAGTAGAGTAGTTAAAAATTATGAACGTTTAAAAACACTTTTACGGGTTTTAAGGCTAAATTTGCAGGTTTAGTTACCCCCAGTTGTTAACTTATTTGTTTGGAAAATTTAACCCATATAATCGAAAATCCATACAATTGGGACTCAATTAAAAAAAAAGAATCGATCGAAAAATAACATGCATAATAAATTCACTCAATATAATCGGAAATCCATAAAATTGGAACTCAAATAGAAAATATATCATAATAAAAAGAATGGCACGAAAGATAACATGCATTAGCCTATTTGATCTTTTCCATACAAAAACATCATCGGAAAAATCGTTTAATATGAAGTTATTTCTTTTTCTGTATAACGTTCACTGATACATTGTAAGTTGCACATTGAGCGATAGTACTCAATGTGCATTTAATCGTCACATATCGCAAGTGCACATTGTGCGCACAATGTGCACGTTTTGATTTTGAGTCCTGTTGCACAAGTTTGTGCTAAGTATGCCAAATTAACGGTTGTAAAGCAAACACTACTTCCTTTTCCGACTACATATTTATTTGAATGACGTTTTAGTGCCATTACAGATATTTTGACCAAAAAAGAGGTACACTTGACATTTGCAAACGCAGAGATTCTCGGACAAAACTGACATTCTTTTATCCTCAATTTTCATTGTTTTTATTTAAACACAACTCGTACACTTTCCGCAACAGCATCCAAAACCCATTTTTGTACTTTTCTTTTGTTAACAGGCCACATTACTTTAGAATTACTTTCGTTTTTTGCTTCCGTCAACCAAGGAATTTTGCTATAAAGTTTGACTCAAAATTATAAACAAACTAGCAGGGGTGGGCAAACTGCGGCTCGCGAGCAACATGTGGCTCGCCGGCATGTTTTTTGTGGCTCTTCTAGTCGAATTGGAAAATTCCAAAACAACTGTAACGGCTACCAAAGAGTTCTTTTTTTAAAGCTAGAATTTCGTTTATGACGTAACACTAGACATAGAATCAAAGAGTTAGCTAACAACAAGTGAACGCAATGTTATTGCTAAGGTTTCAGAGATCAGCAAATCAAACAAAAGACCGATATTGATAAATATTGTGCGTGTTATTTTGCTATTACCGTTATTATTATTGTGTTGAATTGATACCGTTTTGCTATATTACAATTTTGTTATTATTGCTGAACTTACATTATTTACCGTTTTTGTATTGAAATAATTTTGAGGCTCTCTGGTACTTTTATTTTCTGCAAATGGCTCTTCCATTGAATACATTTGCCCACCCCTGAACTATAGTAACTAACTGTTAACAGCTACTGCAGCGATAATTCCATGGTTGTTTTAAAACAATAGCACTACAAAAGGATATCGTTTAAGGCGATTTTATTCGTGGAGGAATTAAAATTTGCTTTACGGTTAAAATGACTGTTGGCGGTACTTTTAGGTAAATCGCTTCCCACCTCATACTGTGGTTATTGTAATAAACTAAATAAAATACATGCTATATATTAAGTGACCTAGAGTTAGGAATTGTCAGGAAGTTTTAATATTTTAACAGTTATCTAAAACAGTTGCCCAAATGTTTTGTGGTGCGGGCCAAAAACCAAAGCACTCCGCGGGCCACATACTTTGGTTTCGCGGGCCGCATTTGGCCCGCGGGCCGCAGGTTGCTCGACCCAAGGCTAAAGTGTTGGCACGTCGTAATTTTCTACAGTCGGCCTCGATTGTTTACCGCAATATTAAATATACGTAAGACTTGTAGGCTTTGTTTTTGTAGTTGTGGCAAGCGTTCACTGTTTAACGAAATTATTGTAATTTGTTGAAGATCAGCAAATAGAGTCAAGTGGGTCTAGCAAGAACAAACATTTTTTTTAAAAGATACACTGCTCACAACACTCAAAACTAAGAGAATATGCTTTTGTACTTGATTAATATAAATAATGCAATATATGCACATTTTAGAAATAGCGTTAAACTTCTCTGATATTAAAATGGGATAAACTATAACTCCAAACAAAACGAAACGAACACAAACAGTCCAGAATCACAAAACTACGTTTTTATGAACGGAAGACAAGTGATAAAAATGGTGCCGGATGCCTGTGGTTACAAACAAAAAATATAACATCTCGATTTCAAGTTCGGTGAAAATAATTTACCGGGTATTGCCTCTAGTGTGATTGACACCATATAAGCACGACAAGCTTAAGTAGTTATAAAAAACGTCCGAAAATGTTGCTGCCAACTGTTTCGTCACTTTAAATAGCACTCCGTCGGAAATAAATTAGTTTTATTTGGACCTGGTCGGGTGCATAAGGCTGTTAACTTTTGTTTTACAGCCTGTGCTCACGCACATACCAGTCAACGTTCGGACGAAAACAATTTTTTTGTCAGCCGCGACTTATTATGTCACTGCCAGTCTCGACAAAGCCCTGCACGGGGTTCGTCCAATTTTCCTTTTGGGCATTTACATCTAAATATTTAACATTCCCTGCGAAACGAATGATAACCGCTGAAAACGATAACACGAGTTTTTTCGCCTCCCAACTTTGTCGAAGCAGCGCTGCTTTCTATTTGGCAATATGCCAGTGCTATAGAAAAAATAGAATAGTGAAATTTATGATATAAGCAATATTGGTAGTTTAACCCAAACTTTTAAAACGTTTAACCCACAGATTAAATTCTATTAAACTTGCCAAAATTACGAGTCTAAATGTCAGCTATGCAGGGTATTATAAGTCCAATCAGGGCAAACCTTTGACATAGAAATCGTGTGTTTGTCTACACTTCTATTAATTGTTACTTCGACATATCATAAGATAGACAAACGAACTTCGGATAAGCACAAATGTTGGCCGAGATATGACATACCCGAATTATTAATTTCGAATTGGGAAAAGGTATTCAAAGCCATATTTTGGTTGCTGTTTTTTGTTTATAGTCGGCTACTTGTAATGTATAGAACCTAACTTTCAGGTGCCGATATAACGCCAGAAGCTAAAATAGTCATTTTGCACAGCTATACAACGTATAGGAAATAATACTTTTACAGTAAAATCGCTTTACAAATGCATACAATCAATAAAGCCCCCTTATCGTCAGGATGATTAATGAACAATACATGCAAACTAACATATTTTCGCATTTCAATCCAGGCAAGCTTTAGCAAAAACAAATTAGATGAACTATAGAACTTTTCAGGCTTATACGGAAGGAGAACCAAAGGATGTAAACCTAGTCTATAAATATAAAATATCTCGCATAAAGCTGGAAAAATAGTTTTTCCTTACGATAACTCAAACACTTTTAATGGTAACGCGGTGTTGCAGTTTTTCGTATTATGGATTGGAGTAAAACAAAATGTTAAAAAAAAGAAAAGTAAAACTGTGTCTAAAATAGTTTAGCATATAGTACTGCGCCCTATTCGTCAATAACCCAAATCGAGTATCTCAAGTTTCTTTTATCAGATATTGAAGAATTCCCGCCAAATTTTGGTTTTATTTTATTCTGGTAAATTTACCACCCTTCATTCTCCGGTACAAACACAAAGACAAGTTTACCAATTTTAATAATTTGGCCACGTGGTCCAACTATATTTTGTCGCGGGCCAACTAATGCAGTTAGTTTGAAATGCACGGTCTAAGTTGCAATGGCGTATCTGAATTGTAAGTGTGGGGGGACATATGCTGTCACAACTACGTCATATTTCAAGTAGTCTTAAGAAAATTCTTTTTTCGAAACAACTGGTGTGCAATTAACCTTTTTTTTTTAACTAAACCTAAGTTCATCGCGCCAAGTGGGAAAAATGTGTTTATTCAGTTTCAGTTGGCCAGACGTTTACTTTAAACGTTTCGCATTAAGCACATAGAAAATTATTGCAATATCATTCATGCATCTCAATGGCTTACCCGAAAACACGTGAAAAGAAACGCAGAAAGCACAAATAGAAAGAAAACACATTTTTCGGACTTAATTTCCTTTACATGGGTAAAACATGGGTTTATCACAGTTTTAACACCAAATCATATCGAAACGAAAAAGCTTATCACAAGAATAACTTGCCAATCTAAAATAACTTTATTTAAATATGCATAATAGGCCAATCAATCGACTGTTGTTTTGGTAAAATGTTATATAGCTTCACAAGTTCACATATAGCGTGCAATATGCTATACAATTCTTCTTCTTTATAACTGCTCTGAAACAAATACTACGACAATTGTATTAGGCCATTTATTTTTTAAGTTATATACGTTAGGCAAAAAAATCTGGCAAAAATATATCTGTTTTTTTAGGTGTAAACCGAAAACCAATTACCCAATTGCAAATCAAATTTACTAACTTCAATTTTTTACATTTTACTTTTAAAAGCATAAAAAATCTTATAAATGAAGCCAAGTCAAAGTAACAAACAAAAAGAGCCCCGCAATCCATGTGATAAATTTGTTTTAATTTTTCGGGCGCTAGTAGGCAGTAAAACGTAACACAATGTCGAAATTGTGTTTAAACTCCATAAGTAGCAATTTTTTAATGCTTAACTCAACATAAAGATCATACATAGTACATACCCACTATGGGCTATTAAACGTCTATAGATTCAAAGTTATTCATTGAGAGAAATATTGTTTAAGTGTGCTATTGACTTTTTATGCCGGGTTCAAATAGGCATTTACATTCAGCGCGGACAATATTAAAAAGTAAAACTATTTTCTGAGAGTGACTGACAAACTTGAGCGCGTTTGTGTCGGGCGCCTACATAAACAGAGCGACGACTGTGAAAACACGATTCGGCCACCTACAACCTACAAGGCCCCTCGTTTTGCAATATGATGACGGGATAAGGGTCCTTGCAGTGGTCGCTGCTTTGCCTTGTTGCAGCGCTAAGATTGCCAGACTACGAATTCGTGCCGCTTTTGCGGCTCGCACGAGTGTCATTGTCGCCTCCAATAACTCCGCGACAAGGACACCTACAAGTCTCTTGGCGGTCGACTTGGAATGTGCGATTACTTGTAGGACGTTCGCGGGCGTTATCGAGACGTTGCCGTAATTCACGGATTACAAATATTTCAATCATTCTTAAGAGCTAATGTTGTTAATGGTTTAAAGTTTTGTTCTAAAATTTAGAATATATTTTTGCGAAATCTTAAATCGGACCTATTGCTTAGCAGAGTTTAGACCTTCGTCATAGATTTTGAGGGTCGAAGTTCCGCGTTCAAAAATAAAACGCAAACGGCGAACATAGAACCGGTGGCGCAAAAGTTTGCGATCGCCAACGGTGGAAAAATGCGAATGCGAAACCCGATATCCGCTGTGCGCCGTGTCAAAGTGGCAATATTTTTTGTGCCAAACCGCCACCCCGATGCGCAACGGATGCAGTAATTCTGCTTGCCAAACTCCGCTGACGGCCTCCCGCGAGACCACTCGCCAATGCCCAACGGTGCCCCGGCGACCGAGGTAGCGGGTAGCGCCCGTACGATGTCGCTACGAGCTGAAACAGGTGGAAAAGAGTCAATTGCGACAAGTTGAGCGGCGCGGCGAAGGCCCGGGGGCGCCGTGGGAGCCCCTTCCCGGTAACGACAAACCTTTAATTTGATTAGATTGGAGATATTGACTTGGCACTTCGCGGCATTGCACGGCTGCTCTCTCTTCTGTCGCTGACTCCGCTGTTGTTTCCTCGGCAAAAGCTTCGCGAAGTGGGAATTGAGTGTGCGCACTACAAAGAAAAGTTTTGGCGAAACCTGCACAAATTTATTTTGAAGCTCATGTTGACACTTTAATTCTCATTTGACTTTGACATTACACTATTTCCAGGGTTATTTACTCTTTTCAACACAAAAGTGCCGAGCTGCAATTTTCGGACCGTAATTAAATGTAGCATTCTTTATTTGCTATTTTTAAATTAAACGGAGAACACCACATTAATGTTGTGTAATGCGCAGCGTTGCTTCTTTAAAATAGGTATATTGATGGATGTTAAAGTAGGTATATTGACCCCATCTTAACTAAACAGATTGGACTTGTTAATTGAAGGTCAACTTTACTATACATAGTGATGCAGTTGACTTGTGTGAAAAAACATTGTTATTTGGATTGTCTTACGATTCGGTATACAGTCACGATAGATTTGGTCCCTTTGTCTATTTAAGCAAATTGTGTTGTGTGTATTGCTACCAATCAAACGACACGAAATAGATGAAACGCTGCGTTGAACGCGCAGTTGTTGCTGTGATATGATCTGCCATCCTCGCTGCGTAACATCGGCAAAGCCCTTGGGTGCGGCCACTCGCCGCACCAACAGCGCGCGCAGGCAGACTTGCCCGTGTTGCTCGCAACTTACAAACTCGGTAATTAATACGCCGCCTGGGAAAACGTCCCAGCATTGAAATGGTGGCCGCTAAACGAAGTGTCGACAAGTTTGCCGTAATGATAAGTGAAAATCCTGCACTGCAAACGCGACGCAAATCTTCTCAAGGTTCGTTCGCGCATTACGCGCTGTTCCGCTAGAACGGGTAGGCCTGTCAATCGAAAGGCAAGAGGCATTGAGTCGTGTTTATATGCAAGTCAAAATTATTTAAGGGATTACGGCGCCTTTCTTTCAAAAGGTTATCTGCCCCGATAAGGGTCGTATGTTTGTGCCTCCCATAGGCAAGAATGCGCTCGCCTTGCCCCTTTCCTTAATCGCTTGCATCGTCTGGTTTCACCCCACACCCGCTCTCCTTTCTCGCTACCGAGCGAAAGGACAAGTGAAAAATTTTTTTTGTAAACGTGTCCCGCGAAAACATTTTTGCCTCTAATCTGTCTAAACCGGCCTTAACCCGTCCTCACGGCGCACCACCGGCATGCGTCACAAGTGCACCCGTCCGTGACGGGTGAAGAACAAGCCGGAGTGGGGGCCTGCTTACTCTTTGCTGTAATATATCTCACGCCAGCGACAGTGACCCTGTTGTCGACGACAGATCAAATAGCGCCGACGCTGGTAATTCCTTTTATGGGCACTCTGGGCTGGAGATGACTCGAATTTTTTCGTACTTGAGTCAAAACAGATCAGTGCTTGTGTGACGATTAACTCCCGTTTCGGTTAACGGCCAGGGAATCAATCTCTTTGCGCTTAAAAACGACGCGAGCTCTATCGGCATTGTGATATTTATATCGTTACTTAATACGTTACACCGAGATTTTTCTTTTTTTGTCGCGATATTTACCTTTTTTGTTGACGGAAACCAAAGTATAAGTTGAAAGTTGCGCACGAAAAACGGAACGATTGCGCAAAATATTTTAATACTCGCTGAGCTTTACCTTTGTTGGACACGAGCTTGCGGATGTCTTGCCGCTGGTGGTTGCTTCGGTGCAAGTGCAGGGTCACGCGGCTTAGCCATGCTAAAGGGGGAGCGGATTTGCAGCAGCACCAGCAGCGACTGTCATCGCTAAAGACTCGGTTATCTAAACAAAGCCTGACAAAGGCCCTATAATTACCGCCCAGCGAAAGCGGCCCGAATTTCGGCGAGGCGAAGTAGAATCAAGTTGTCAAGGAAAGCAACCTTATCGCGCCTATGCACAGGAGGGCAAATTTCGACAGCCGCGGTCTCACGACCCCCGCAGTGACTTCGGTCGGATCCGTCCAAGGTAGAGAGTGATGTGTCAGGCAGATTATTCGTGACGAGTGGTGGCGCATTGGCCGTATAAGTTTTTGAGGTTGTCACAAGTGTTTTTTTTAGTTCCAGATGGAATAAGATTGGCCAGTGATGTAAGAATTTCCATTCAGGTGTGTGTTGACGTTGCCTACGGTAGCAAAGTTTAGCCGCTAACTGGTCTTGGCTATGTCGAAAAATGTATTTGATGCTGTGGTTTACTTGTGCAAGGGATTTTTGAGTTAATAATTTCAGATCAAAATTGTTTGGTAAAAAAATGTCAATTAAATTTCGTAAGCTTGTTTTCAGGTCTGCCTGTACCGAAAAACAGCTTATATTTTATTGAACTTACTGCGCACGCGCGATGTTTTAAATTTGATATCCATCTGCGTTCCAAAGTAGGTATAAACATTAGGTGAGTGTTTCCTCTTTATGCTACAAATTTGGTGCACGATTAATATATAAACTTTAACACCTGCAGTTCAGAATTGTAATTAGTGTCCGCCATTTTGCGCATGCACGGATTAAGGTTCTCAAGCGAAATCGAATATCCAATCGCGCGGACTTCGTTTATTGGGTTGGATTGTATAACAAACCCAGAGCAATTATTGATTTATTTAACAGATTAAGGATTAGTCTAACTCTAAACCGTACCGCTATTATGCGTGTTAGTCATAGATGTTTACATAAACGGTTGTCGTCAACTCCAGCTTTACCTCACGCATTTTGCTTTAAACGCGATGGCCTTCATATGGCGGTGACACTATGCGCTACGAAAGCACAAAAAATGTCATTCTCTAAACACCAGTGACAAGGGGCCTGGTCGTGCTAAATCTCGGGACGAATTTTCTGCCCGACATGACGCTTAAGCTTCCGCCTGGCCGGGCTACAATAAATTTACTCGTGAAATAAACCAGGCGACAAGCGATGGAATTTATCGGATTACCTACAGCGCAGCTTGCGCCCCGCATAGGGCGTCGTAATTGTCAAGTCGCTCGCCTTGTTTGGCGACATATTTTTGACAATAAGATACAGGTTTTGTAGTTATTAATCTCGAATATTCCGATGCGATTGAGTTATGACTTTTGAAACATTTAACTCAAACGTCATAACTTAATCGCATGGGAATATTCGAGATTAATAGTGAAGGTGATACTTTTCACAAAGCCCCTTGTATTACTTTACAGCTTAATTGTTTTATACTTGAGAACCAAATAATTTGCACATTCCGTTTGCACAATTATTTACATTATACCACCTGAATAGCATCATTAACAATAAAAACAGTTAATAAAATAAGAGTAACTTATACAAGTGGCAAAATGTCTTATATATGAAGTTATTTTCTCGCCCTCTTTTACGTGTGTGCATTGTTGTGTTGATATTTTTTCTAGAGACTGATGACGCCCTATTTTATGGCGAAATATATTTTTCTTTTAAAAGACTAGAACTTATTAACTGACTTTGACTAACTCAGAAAAGTCGAATGAATATTAACTTAAACAAAATAAGAATTAAAAGGGGCAAAATCGACTTACGTTGAATTGATGGCAAAAATGACAGTAATCGACCAACTTACACCAAAATATATCTTTCGTATTACTTAACAATCCACTTAATTTTTAAAATTCTATAGCAATTGAAAATTTATGAGCCATAAGTTTGTCGTTCGGCATACTCAATAATTTTGATTATAAAGTTACCAGAAACATGATTAAAGGCGACATATTTTTTTGTTATCTTGGAAGTTATTTTCAATTACAAATGCAAAAAATTCCTAATCACCTGGCGAAGCACTTTAAACATGAATAACACACGCTTTTGTTTAA
This sequence comes from Ascidiella aspersa, assembly GCF_963924565.1. NCBI lineage: Eukaryota > Metazoa > Chordata > Ascidiacea > Phlebobranchia > Ascidiidae > Ascidiella > Ascidiella aspersa. The sequence continues at coordinate 24,793,007 of NC_139447.1, read as the reverse complement.
GGTCATTTTAAATATTGCAAAATGGGGTAAGGTTAACAATATGCGTAGGTAATTGAAGCGTGCGAGTTTCTTTGGGTTAATAATGTTTTTATTGTAAAAATTTACCAGCAGGTTTAAGTATGCGTTCCGTCCCATGTTTATTTTATGACCGTATCCTCTGTGTGGGTATGACCGTGTCTAGGCGTTGCCTGGCACCAAATGATCAACAATTAGTATAAATTATATTTGGATGCGCGTAGGAGAGATATTTTGTAGCGAAATTCTCGGTTTAAATGTTTACCTTTAGTGCGTCTCGCCGTCCTCACTTCTAAACAACGCTTAGTTTGTTTTGGTTTGATTTTATTTATTTACCAAGTATTTAGCCTTAACAAAACAATTTTAGGCTCCCTATCTTATTTCTACAGTTTTTCTTTAAAATACAAGCTCTTGCAAGATACACGATTTCAATATGCGTTGGCTGGTAACTCAATTCCGAAGGGATGCTCCAAAATTGTCTGAACTTGTATTTTATGTGTATCTCGTCGCAACACTCAGGGGAGTACATTACTGAGCGGTGTATACAATGTCGCTTATAACGTACATAAAATTCTCTCGCTGAACTGCGCATTTTATATCTTCTACGCGTCCCTTGCGATAATGTGATATATGCACAGTGCCTTGTTGACTTTATAAGAATGTTACAGCCATTTTGTGAGATAAATATTACACCCGGGGATGAATCGACATATTTCGAAATGGTTTCTTGATTGGTTACTATTTGGTTGAATATATCACATATTTAAACATAATGTAAAACAAATACGACTTGCATGGTAAAGCATTATTTTTGACTGATTTTGTCCGTTAGTATTGTTGGGCGAATATGAGGTCATTGGAATAGTTTTGTTTTTATTTTTGTTATAACCTAGATTTTCATACAATTATAGAAAAAAATACATTAGAATGTAATATTCTATGTTGAATCGAACAAGAAATATTTAAGCATATTAGCAATTTGTTTTATCTTGCCAATATATCTAAAAAAAATATAAATTATGTTCGAGTTTTTACAGTGTAGAAAAATACGACATATATTTTGAAAAAGTTTTTGTTCGCAATTAAATACTCCGCCCTAATAAACAGCTCAAACATATTTTAATCAATTTAAGGCCCCGGAATATCTGATTGGAGAATCTCGAAAAAGAAATACATTATAGGACAGAAATATGGCTATCTACTGGAAAAGTTACCTTTCTTACTATACGATAGGGCAATAAATCGATATCTGTACTTTCCAGCGCTACAATGTCAACATTCTTCAGCAAACCCTTACTAGCAAAGAATATCTAGTTTGGAATATTTCTTTAATATACAAAAAATGGCACCCAGTGTGCCGTTGCACCCTGGTTAGGAAATTTTGGGTGGCTGCAGTGTGCGTGCAAAGACATATTTTCTGCAAGTTTGAATAATTGTCTGCACAATTAAAGCATATCGATTTTTAGGAAAACAAAAAAGTTACCCTGGATACCACGACTCTATTAGCGACCAACTTCAGCCATCGGACAGCAAGCTAAATATAGCCGAAGTATTTGGTAAATCAAAACTAATCGAGAGTTTACAGACTTTATGTAATTAGGCGCCCTTAATCGGTCAATTTTGGCGACATTATTTCGCTGAACTGTCAAAGTCTTCTCGAATTTTCTTTAAACACGAGGGCAACGCAACACCAAATCACAGCTTTTAGGGACAAGTTTGCTGTCGTGGACGACAATTACGGACAAGTTCAAGTCGTTTATCGTCACATTTTTCTTGAATTAGGCGCATCAAGCATGAACCTTTTACTTGAATGCCACGGGGAGATGTCTCGTGAAGTATGATTTCCTTTTCCTTATTTTTTGTGAGTTGGAGAAAAAACTAACGTTTTATTTTTTCAAATGAACAATATGGTCCAAAGAACATATACTTTGTTAAAGGTAACAAAAACTGGTAACGATATAAAGCCATTCGGCCTCTTTAAGCTAGTGATTCTCAAACTTTTTCACCTTGCTGACCCCTTATGTTATCTTAAAATATTAGCGGACCCTTTGATGTTTATAACATGGAAGATAAAAAAAAAAGTTTGAGAATCACTGTCTTAAGCCAACGTTTAGAGATATATCCCTATAATTTAAAACTTTTGTATTTTGTTAAATATGCGTTTGCCTGAAATTCGTCATGTTGTTTTAAATTGACGTTTTTTAAAACGTGTCAACCATCGGGAAAAAAGTTCAAATTCCGAACCCTAAACGATGTCACGCTTGGGTGACCCGACAAGATTCAGATCCCCTAACACCCTGTCCGGACCCCGTTACTTGTTTGCTCAGTTAGACAAATCCTGTCACTTGATCGTAGCACAAATGTGCGGCGACCTGCTCCTAATATGGTCATAAGCATTTCGACTATTTCAACGCTTTTACTGTGATATTTGTCTGTTGAACAAATAAGACACGCATAGAAGACAAACGCTAAATCATGTAGCATGAATTGAACTTTTATTCACAGCAACAATTATTAATAGCACCTTGGTGACGCTTGATATTGCTAAAATGGCTTAGGACTTATTGTTGGGGGACGTTTTTTTGCAGATTTATATAGTTTTGTGAAACCTTGTTGTTTGCTTAAAATCATTTTTTATTCGTGGATGCAGGAGGTTGGCCGGAAATGTAAGTATTGTTCTTTTTATGCTAATCATTATGTACAAATAATTCGAATTCCTAGTTAGAGTTGCTTCCTTAATTATAAACGTTAGCCACGTCAACGAATAATAGGCTATTACACCCTTAAACATGCTATTTATAATTAACAAACTAAAAGTATAACTGAAGCCGCACAATACCGAGTGATTGATTCTGTTTAAATTACATTACAATTTCTTGCACCGGACACCAACCAGCGCGAAAATGGAATTTTGCAAAATGCTGCCAAACGATTTTCATTGTTTTCTGTATGACGTTGAGTGCCGCCTTTGAAAGAAGATACAGCGTCGCCTGGCGCTCACGACAGACGCTCCCCACCAGATGGGTCGGGAAACCGTGGGTCGCCCAACACCGAATACTGGCACAGGGGACCCCGTTTTTCGCGACGCTAAAAAACGCGCATTTCATTCGAGCTGCCAACGGGAGAATTCGAGGCACTCGTGAAAGACAAAGCTCGATAGAGTGCTCGTCAATTCAGTGACGAATTTCCTGCGGTTGACACCAAACTGTTCGGTCAGCGGGCTTCGTCGTCTTGACGTCTTTGGGGTTTGGGTCGCGATAAGGAGTGCCACGTGCAAAAGGATCTCGATGAATTAACACCGGTGCGCGAAAAGTCTGGTGGGCAGGCAGTCAGCCCGTCGTCAACGACAAAAACTCGAAAGAAAACAATGAGTCACTGGGATTTTGGTTCTCCTCTGGCACCCGGGCGTTAGTTCAAACTGTTTGTTGCCTAATGCCTATCGCCGGCAAACAAACAGCGCTGCTCAGCCAGGACACTTGTTTTTCAGCCTTTGGGGGTCAAACGGCTTTAGACTGTCGCAAACTGAGCTACCTGCGTAGGGTTTCCGTCATATAGGTTAATTAACCTTGACATCGCCCCGCTAGGTCGCCAGTTTTCATGAGTTACACCACTGTTTCATCAACAAACATTACGTCGTTCCGGTGTCTAATACGAATCTTGAAAAGCTATAGTCTCAAAAAGTGGTCCCTTTACTAGGGTTGTCCTACTTTCACAATTTAAGATACAATGAGCTGACTAAGTTTTAAATAGCGACCAGATTAAAATCACAGTAACCAAGTATTCCAAACATTTTTGTGTTTAATTAATAAATGACAATTGTCGGGACCGATACGTGGCTATTACGCTCACACCCATGGTTTATGCGGCGACTTCGGATTTTGATTCGTCATCCCACCGACAGAGGAAATTGTATATAATAAATGGTTTGCCGAGTGGCGCAATAAAAATATTTCTGTGGGAGTTTTCGAAACGGAGAAAAATCGTAGTGTCCGCCGAGAGACTTAATGATTTGTTTAAGCGCCACATGCTCCATGACAGAATGCAAGTTGTATAGCTCATAATAGCAGCAACAAAACGCAACTTACGGCTTGGAGACCACGCCAGCACTTGCAAATAATTTAAATTTATACCTATAAAATCTCGTATACTACACGAATAATAAACATCGACGCGTTTCGCAAATTTCTGACGTAGCTGACGTCACGAAAAACCGAGTGTACGTGTTTGAGCCGGCTAATCGGCTATATATAACCCGAACGGCCGCAGTGCGCATATACGGAGAACAACCGGACGCAAAGTATAGCGCGAAAAAATGCAGTTGTTCGCTTCGTGACGAAAGTGTCGGGATTTTGACGGTTGTGGCTCGATTGCTCCCGGCATTGAAACACGTACCACGCACATATGTTTGCCGCCGACAAAAGCACAGTGTCGGCATATCGGTTTTACCCCATTGTATTGACGTGAATCCCCAGTGTAAATGCATTTCATGGTTCACCAGGTAATGTGATGTTTTTCCCTTAAACAAGAGTTTCCTCCTAGAATCTGCTTTCGCGACATTTGTCGTTATTGGCCAGTCCGCCTTCGTAAGGCGAGAAAGAAGGACAAATAGTTTTCTGTATCCTCGCTAATGCAGTGTTATTGCGACAATCCTATCTAGCGGTGCGTGTCTAATCTGCACCAAATTCGTGCCCTGTCTCTTCGAATCTGGATCGGCATTTTCTTGTGTCAAAGAGCAGTTGGTCGTACAGAGTCTTGATTGATAGCTTGGCGAAGGAAAAGCGCAGGACGCCAAGGTACGTGATACAATCAAGGCCTTTATCGCACGAGCTCGACCGCGGTCTGGAGATGACGAGCGAGATTCCAAGTCGCAGCTCATCAAACTATATTCTTGTTTAACGCCGAACGATTGGCATCGCGCGCGCCGTTCCCGGAACTGCCAGCACACTGCAAGCCTTGCGGTGGAACTGCCAAGGAACGCCTCTTGCCACCTGCAGAGCTCGGCCTCGGACATTTCAAGAGGAATGACTGCCGGAATGACGGCCACTCGTTGTTGCACTGCAGTTACAATGTCTCTAATTACCATTGGTGGGAAGGACCTTCAGAGTCATTGCTAAATTTGAAAGCGAAACTAATTTCGAAAAGCAATCAAGTTTGATTTTTACTCGTATTCAATATCTATGTTTGTTGTTTGTTTTATCTTAATTTTAAATTTATTCAAAACGATGTATATTAGTAAACAAACAATTTTAATTTGGTATACCTTCGCTAATTTATTTTGTTTAATTTACGAATAGTTTGCTGATAAATTAAAAGCTATAGGTTGGATAATTACATTTACAAGAAATGTACCCGGTGATTTGTCAGGAAGCCGCACTTCGCTAATACTGCATGGTTCGTGCATTATATTGGATCGCAGACGCGACAAAGTAACGCACAATCTCCCTGTTGACATATCATTGTAAAATCGGACGCAAAATGCTCCTCCCGCTACTCGGAAAGGCGAATTGTGGTTGTCTTGTTTGTAGCTCCTCCGAGCCGTCGCAGCGAAAGGTTAAACTTTTGCAGATTATTTAAGTGTCGTCGGTGACAACATGACCTTGAGCCCGCGAATAGCGTGATAAATGACCTCGAACGTCGCGATCCGCCCCGCGCCTCCGATGACATCTTGTCACGCTCACACGAACATTAAACACAAAACGCTCGTTTTCCTCTGCATTTGGTAAGATGCGATATATCTTTAATCCGATTGAAATATGTTGGCTCATTTTCGTTACTTCGACCACAACTTGCTTTGCGTGACTTTTCGTCGAGAAATTAAACTACAAAAAAACAGTAATGGAATCTCGCAAGCATATATTCCCATAAATATATGCCTGTTTTAATTCCATTTTTTATTTGTCAAGTTGCCTGTTGCTGTTATGTGAGGGCCCTTGCAAAATCGTTGCTATATCGTTTCAGACACATAACAAACAGTACAAGTGCTACAAAATCTTGACATCTAATCCGATTTGGTCACTGCGCACGGTTTCTAATCGTCTCTGATACTTATGTTCTTATATGTATTACACGCTGAGACTTTTAAATTATTTTCAAAGAGAGAAAATTATTTATCCTAATGTCAACGCGTTACTCTAGTCTAAGGTAAGGATTCTTAAACGGGGTACGCAAAGGAAATTAAGGGGTTACGCTGACCTGTTAATTTTACTTGTTCTGATACGTTTTGCTCAACAGGTTTTTGGAAAATCGGTGCGAACATAATAACGAACGTCATAAACGTTTAAGCTTACTGTGTTGTGTTTAAAGCAATCATTCTGCACAGCTTTTTGAGTTGCTACAAGACATAAACAAGTCACTGTTACTGGAATGCACATGTGAAAAGCTCACAATTTAAAATTTTAAAATTTTCCACCATTCGGCACTTGTTGTTATTTTAGAGGGTACACTATACCAACAATCGAAAGAGTACGTAGCATAAAAAAGTTTGACAGGCCCGTCACTAAAGGAACCAATCGTTAAAATATTCTGCTATAGCAATGTAGCGTTGTTGTGTTGATACGCTGAATTTTCAGACAGAATTCACATTTACTGAAATATATTTTGTTTTTAGTTGTTAGGCAAAGAAATATGTGCCCGCAATTAAGGTAAAACATATTAAGCCAGTTTAAGTTGGCTACCGCCTAGTCACAAAACTTCAAAAAATCCCTGTAGTGTCAAATAAGATTTTCTTTACATATGCGATACGGTAACACAGCGTGTGCTGTCTCGTCCGCCTCTTGTGGCCAAAAAAATCACGATTTGGCGCAAAAGGGGCAATGCTTGTCGCAAGGTTCAAGCGCTCTCAACGCGGGTCACATGCTGAGTCGGAAAAACAACGATAATCTTACGCTTTCGGGCGGATGTGGCGGTCGCCCTTTCACGCGCGGATCACACGTGAAAGAGTGGTTTTAACTTTAGGTTTGTGTATTTGCAGCAAACATACACCCCGACGTCACATCGTTGCTGCACATTCGGCTATAACTATGTCCAAGCAGTAAACTGAAGCGCATAACAGATTAGATATACCCTCATCATTGGCTGCTATAAAGGACGAGCCACCGACTATTTTTTTTAAATCAGTTCAAGTTTTAAATTTGTACACCAACGATACCGCAATGGCTTCAACAGTTCGCTAATCTGTAATTCATCATTTTACGCGTTGGTCTCGCTTGCGCCGCGCTGCGCCACACTTCAATTAGTATCAATTACGGGAGACTGTCGGTGCTTGGGCATTGTGCTTAATTCGCTTTCCCCCTGATTCGGGAGCGCGCCGAAATGCACAAATTGAGATGCGGGGTAGCCGGCCTTTGCTCAGTACCAGAGTAATAAGCATCCAGCTTACCACGAACAGAGCCCGGCTTCGACAGCGTTCCGCGTCGACAGGCAGTCGTCGTTTATTATCCGTCCTAATTTCTGCTTGGGCACGCGCCTCAACCCCACAAGCACCCATCGCATTACCTCGCTAATGCTGCGGCGCGCGTTTGAGCCTTAGCTGCCCGCCGATAGCGGAACAAACAGCGGGCGTAAGCATCCCTGCAATAACAGCAACAAAGCCAATCGTGGGTTGTCAATCTTGCTTTTCGCTAGCGCAAGAAGCTCTGTCCAGATCGGGGCGATAAGAGAATCTTAATTGCCCCGAAGATCGTGCGCAGCAAGGCCATCCCCTTGTTTCGCGGGGTCCTGCTGGGCAGACAATATAATTATGCGGTCACGTCGGCTTCGCGTCCGCGCACTCGTGACGGTGACAGAGCTCGGGATTGGATGGATCAGCGCTGGCGGAATTTTAATAAGTTAAATGATCCCCGCCGGGCTCTTTTGTGGTGGCTTCACGGTCACGGGTTGCTTCCGAACGCCGAAACCCTCGCGCAAAGGTTGACGCGACAGACGACTTTGGGTCGGCTTTCGCTTGCCCAGTCGCGTCGTCAGTAGCCTGGCGCCTTACCCACGTCAACGATAGCTCGTCTGGCCTTCACCACAAGCCCCCATTTGGGGGCAGCCGCAGCTCAAATTTACAATTGTCCTTGGCGTGACCTTGAAATGCGATATTGTCTTAGTCCCAATGTTTACTTGGCTCGGAGCGAGTGATGTCAAATAATCGCAACCCCCGCGACCCCGTGCTTTGGTAATAATTTTTGTTGGGGCCCCAGGAGGGGCAGGATTTCGTCGAGCGGCATCTGCTTCAAAGGCGAACAATCGGGCCACGGAGTCGCGTAATCCTTCAAAGTCACCCGAGTGTGACACGCGCTGGGCCTACTATTTGCAGACCAGTGCTCGCGCGACACGAATTCGAGCGTCGTGATCGTGAATAAACGAATTCCACGGGGGCGGACCCCGGCTGATAAACGAGCCGTTGACCTATGATCAGAGACCCGGAAAAAACGCCTTTCGAAAGTGAAGACGCATTTGTCCAATTAAGGAAGGATAGCCGGGACAAGGAGGGCATTGTCGCCCTGGTATTTTCGCGGGTCGTCGCCAACGTCCCTTTCTTTGTTTATGCAGTCGCAGTGAGCTGGGTTTTAACGGGGAATTCTTTTAGCCATTGGGCGGATTTGGTTTTTCGTTACGGTGATGGTTGAGCGTAAACAGACCGTTATCGTGTCTATGCCACTTTCAGTGAAGAACCTCATGAATTTTTCCAATGAATCAATCTGGCGTACGTCGATTAATGAAATCCGGCTCGCGGGACAAGTCTTTCTACAAGGGAAGAAGTATCTTCGTGAAATATGTTTGATAATTTTGCCAATTTCGTCTAACGCAAGCTTGTTATACACTTTTAATCCGATTAAAATTCTTTAGCAAACATATTTGGGCACTCATTTTGACGGTCTAATTTGCAGTTTATATAAGTTCATATATGATTCATAGCGAAATTGTCGGCAAGGCTGACTCCGAGTCGAGTGAAGCCTGTCACAGATGTGGCTTCGTGACATTTCCGCGCCAAGACGCTGCTCTTACCCGCTTATAGTGACAAACGGACGAGGCCATATATCGTCGCGTCCATTCGATACCGAGAAGCCGCGGACGATTATCTCTCGGCACGCGGACAGCAATTAAACGTTCGCGTATATAATATCGGAATTGCGGCCGCGTGAAAGCGCCAAGTACGCCGCGCGGCAATTTGATTCGCGACGGCGACCGCAAATCGTGAGCAGAGGTAAACTGCACTTTGTTCAACGCGGCTATTTTTAACCCACTCGGCGATGAGGCTGAAGTAAGGCGGGGCGTGTCAAGCCATGGTCCGGACACAAATTACACACCAGATGGGAAGGACGACAATTACAGCACCGCGTTCGCGACAATTTTTGCGACGACGAGGCCTATAACTTGCTGCCTTTTAAATCGCCCGTCAATGCTATGTCTCGACCTCACAGAATGTGGTTTGTGGTAAGCGTGTCACATTACGACGAAGATCTCTACCAAGTGGTTAACTTATTATTAAACAGAATAACGAAAAAGTGATCCACCATCGAAAGCTTTAAAATGACATGTTCGTCTTTTAGGGCAAAAATAGTTTTTTGATGACCAACTTTCGGAAATAAAACAGTTTATTTCCAATTAAGGTGTGCGCGCATTTATGCAAATACTTTTATATCACCTCATGAAAATTAAGTAAACAAGCTGTCAACGTTTAAGGAAAACGTTTATCGTTTTTGTTAAGTCACGCCACCTTTAGGTACTAAACACAGTCGAGGATTTGTATACACTATTTCCTCACGATTAAACTGAATAAGTTCTTTAAGCTTTTCAATTAGTGAAACACGTTTCTGGAAAGTTCCACATTTTAATTAAAATAAGCGGCTAGACCCGTCAATCCGTCGCGAAACTGTTACATTGCCGAGTCGGCCATCGCCGCCTTTGCAACAGTCTCCTGCAATTAAACTAGATTTTGCTCTCAGAAAGTTGCGCGCAACCAGTAATACAGACAACAAACCGATTGGCGGCCCTTGACATTTGCTCCGGCACAAGCCGTACATTGGTCCGTTGAAGAGGCCAAGATGAGATTTTCCTATAACTGAATCATTGGCTCGTCCGAGCTGATCACGACTTCTCAAAATGGCCGCTGCGTTTTAAAAAAAATGGCGAATCAACGTTGACCGATGTATCGGTAACATTGCTCGTTCAGGAGAACTTCGCACAGTACGTTATCCCGATCTATAGATTAAAACACGCATTTTTCGTTGGTACTTTTAAAAACCAAAAAAAAGTGAAGATCGTTGGATAAGAAAGAGCTTCGTGTGACTGGGGGACTTTGTCAACAACCTTTTAAAATTACATCTTTACTATACTGTTGAGAATGGATTATTTAACGTTCTCATTAAAATTGTTTTTGACATAATTTTGTATTATTTATATAGTTTATACTCTTTTAGGAAAAGGTTATTAAAAAAATAACCAAAGCATCTATTAAGTGGACCAGACTTGCCCATCATCAGAGATACATCTTGTACTTGGATAAATTTAAAAGTAAAGAATCTATAGTAGAAAAATTGTCATTATTAAATATTCTGTATTCACTTTAAATAACTTTTTCTTAAAAAGGAGGTTTTCGTAAAAGCTTTAGCAGCTGTCTTTTGTACTTGCAATGATTGGTGACGATTGGTGACGGTGATTCCTAAAATATTAAATTTTACGCCACAAGCCTAAATAAACCAAATGGATTATATCAAAAATCTTACCTCCAATTTCATTATCGAACTGCGTTAATTATATTTCTCGATATTTTGGTCCAATCAGGCTTGCACCTGCTTTGGATCATCACTATGTAATTCGCGCTCGATATTCTTTATTTAACCAAAGGATTACGTGCCGATGGGCGCAATCCCGTCCCAAGAACGATTTGGCTCAATTGCGATCACCTGTAATCATTTTCAAGTCCGATTGGATCCGGCCTGCATAAAATTGTCACCTATGTTTGATAAACTTGCGTAATAATGGCGTTTTCCTGTCACGCGCGGAAAATCGCTCCATACATAACGTTTGACCACAAGCTGACGCTGTTGCACACCGAGAATTCACTTTTACAAACTCTCGAATGAGACAGGGTAATTTAGTCACATAAACTTGTGCGTGACCATTAAATCATAGAAAAATAATGAAATAATAGATTTTTTATTTAAAACCAAAAATTGTGGGTCGGCTGCAAACCAAATAGCAATATTTATCACAAAAAGAATTAGGTCATTTGTGTCCACACAAACATATTCCGTTATTTATACACCACACACTTGACACTATATCCATCCTTCCAGTGGTAACATCGCAATGTCGCAGCCTTCTCCAGTATTAGTTGAAAATTGAAATGACTTTCTTACAATTCATTCTGTGAAGAAATCTGCCTAAATATTAAGCTACCTGTAGTGTAGGCCTACACAGAAAAATGTAGATAAAGAACTTTAATAACTATTTCAACATTCGCGTACCATTGTTTTTCAGAGTATAAGCCAATAGCAAAAAGTCACTTTGGAAGGCTTCGTGTAAAAGATTAAGTGCAAACCATTCATGACGTCCGATGTGTCCAATGATTCATGGTAAATATTTTGCATGTGTTCTACACTTTAGCACATTGTTTAGATGTCCTTAAAAGTTTAAAGGGTGGCCGCCTATTGACAGGAAATTACAGATTTGTAAAATTATGCAACAGTTCGAGAAAGTAATTTACGTTCTGGAAATTATCATTTACTTGACCTTAATATCAAAGTTGCCAGAAAATGTAAATGTAAATTAATAGTCTATTATGTAATACTTTTATTTTAATAAAAAGGTAGGTTAATGTATCCTGGCCTACAGAGTATTCTATCGATCAATAATGAAAACTGGCTGTTTCCAAACATAATTAAATAACTACTGTAATAATTGGTACATCTCTCTTGTTTTGTCTTTTCGTTTTGGATAGGATGGTAAAATGATACATTTTTAAAGTTAATCTATAGCGACAAAACATACTTTGGTTGTCCTCTAGTAGGTAAACTCGGTCCGTCGGGTTAGGTCTAGAGTTTCATGGTGTTTACTGAATAAGGCCTTTAAAAAGATGGCAACTATTTAAGCGCACTTACGTCGCCACGTCGAGGGATGCTTCACAGGAGCACTAGAAAAGCACAAGAGCAATAAATAAAAGAAATGCTCTTTAGGAAAGTTTCGTGGTGCAAAGTTCAAAGAGGAGCGTTTCGAAGGAGCATTAGGGCGTTATCTGTTTATTGTATGGCGGGCTGTCTCGGGCGCCGAGAATAAACCGAGCAGGCCCGAGAGGCGAAACATAAGTCATGTACAGATTTTCGCTCTGTTTACACGCAAATCAACGTCGTCGCATATCGTCCAGGCTTGTAGCGATTTGACACAAGAGCGTTGAGCGGCAATCTGGCCTAATCTCGTTTCTAATCGCGCGCTCCGAGCACCTGAACATCCAACCTTGCAAATTTGTTGTCAGGTTTATTTTGCGCCGGTGTCAACGCGCGACCAACGATTTTCGTCGCTTTTAGCAGCCGTAATCCCTTAAATTTTGCCATTACTGTCACTCTCGTTGTGCGTTCCTTTAGCATATACAAACCGCCACCAGAGGAGTGTGGAGTACTCTGGATAATGGGCTCCTACTCGAGGTGGAAGTGATTGAACGATAATCGTGGTTGTAATATACAATTCTCGATGATCATGTGTCGCCTTTGTCTGTTATTCGAGCTTTTAAATGTTGATGCACGAAAGAGGGTTGGATTCTGGATTCTTGTTAGATCCCATGCTATCATTGTTCATATCAAAAGTTCTTGTGTGGGATAAGAGTTTTGGTTTCAGTCTAAACACTCGGTGAGTGTAAATACTTAACAAACCATGTCTTTGGCTTGCTGCAAGAGTGGTTATTGATATTTCGTGTCGGGTGAATTACAGCGCCATTTAGATGGTACTATATTCTTCGTAACTGTGCATCTATTATTGAAAAAGCTTATGTAGAACCAATTTCCCCCAGTCGCGTTAAAAGTCGACACTTTTCGAATCACACTGGTGTATTTTAAATAAAAAATAGATTAACAGGCTTAAACGATTCGTTGCTTCTCGGTCAATGCTAAAAGGTTCTAATGATGATTAGCGGATTACGTTCGGTTTCCAGGAACGTGGTGCCCCAAAAGAGAGTCGAACCACAGCGGTCTGGCTCCGGGGTATAAACATTCAAAGGCGCATCAAGGCACCTCTGTTCAATTTAGGTACCACATCATATCAACAAACTTTGTAATTATCCGTGATTTTCCTCTAAGCCCACATGACGCAATGTACAGCAATGCCAACATTGCTCTCACCATACACTGACTTCTTCGTTTATTCCTCTTTGATTTCAATCTGAACGCTTAAAAGGTTGTTTTAAATAGCAGATTGTGCTTGATATAATGCAAGAGTCCTGCGTAAGCCGTTGTAAGCCTACTGAACAGTCGACATACTTTTTCATTTGTGGTAAATGGAAACATTTTACTGACGATTTCATTTTGGCCGCGTTTCTTCGCATGATTGATGTCCCTGCTGTGTGCGAAACAAGCATGCACGAGATTATCAAGAGAAACATAAACACGCATCAGTAAGTGTTGCTCTAGGAATGTGAAAGAAAAATAACCGGACGAAAATCAGGCGATTTTGGTATTTCAGCACGAACAATATTAGTCTGTTGTCGACAAACACCAGCGTCCGCCCCCGACTGCGTTACGGGCGGCTGGCAGCCACCCAAGTCAGAATTTACACTTCACTTTCCACTGAAGATAAGCCTCTTAAGTTGCGACGAGCTCTGTCCAGGAATGCGGAAAATTGCCCGAGGATCCCCGGCCCGAGCCGCCTCCTCCGTTTGTTTTAGGCTTTTACCCGGTGAGGTCACGGTGCGTCTTGACAGGGGAGCAACTGTGTTTAAGTCTCCGACGCTCAACCGGGCGCCCACGTTCTTCGTTCCGGGCGAACTTGGCCCCAACAGTCACTGCACCTAACGCTGCCAGCCTTTATAGTGATTAGTCTGATGTCTCAGGCCACTGGATTTGCTACCAGCACTTTCGCCATGTCAAGGGCGGTAATGATCAAAGAGTCCCGCTTACTTGGAAATCGCTTTCGGGTAACCGTCTCCCCACGCCCCACTATCCTGTCACTTTTCATTAATTTGGCGTGTTCCTTGCGACGATCCCTGCAATATTTTGTTTCATTTTATTTAAAAGCCTATCCCGAATATGACTGGTTCAAAGGCACAAGGTGACTTTCTGTTGGTAGTTTAAATACCCAAAATTTTATCGCTTTTTTTAATTTAGTTTATGCCATAAACTAATCATTATATAAGAAATTGATATGCAAAGCCATTATGAGTTTTGTCACGAAAAGGGATTGTCTGTTTTTAATTAACTAAAAAAAATTTCAACACCTTATCTATGCAGTCAATTTACATGTTTCTTATAGTAAATAATAATCTTAGCATTTTTCTGTGTTATTTCAAACAAAATCATCTCGAAGGTATTTAATTTGGTCCGTTGACCTGGTAGCTAATTGGATTTTTTCGGAAGTAGGTGGAGGCATCCATTGCTTTCAAGGCGACACCCTTGCCAAAATCAGCAAGGTCGTGAGAGAGTTTCGACTTTGACGACAAATGTCCTCCTATGCTGCGACACGACGACTATAACATTTGCAGAAACGCGCTAGTCTTATCTTGCCGTACACCGACCCATTCTACGCGTTGTTATGTTAGGCAGATAATTTTGACAGTTTGCGAGCCAGCAACCTCCCTGCTGTCCAACTTTAGTACGTGACAGGATTTCGGTTAAGATGTCGCACACAGCTTTATTGGTACTCCCTAACGGCATGTAGTGCCGCGCCTGTGGCTAAACGTGCTCGCAAAGTTTCCAAGTCACAATGAACCTGGACTCTTCGGTGTCTCTAAGTTGTGGTAAAGGAAAATTTAATTTGGAAGTTTGTTTTTGGATATTTGGAAGCCTTAATTATTTTTGTAAGACAAACAAAATTGCTTAATAATTAACGCCCGTAAAACTTGAATATTATACATACATAAATAATGGGAAATTAAATATGGCAAGGTAGTATTTTTATATTAATTTGTATGTTTATTGATTGCATGTTTAATTTCAAAAATCGAAATTGTTTGTCATTAACAGCCAATCAATACTTTTTCTGTGAACGATGAAGCTTTCTCGGAGCCTTCTCCGCCATTTACATAACTTCAAACAAACACTAAAAAATAACTAAAAAAAAAAAAAATCGAAATAGAAACAATACCCATGAATCATCTATAAAATCTATACATTCAATGTTTATACAGTGAAGATTAGCTTTTTATTGCGTTATAACGCCTGAACGTGTTAACATACGGATTTGTTTAATAATTGAGAAGCGCCATGGTTTTAAAAAAACAAGACGACAAGTTTAGAGCGGTCATAAACCGCGTTTGCGCAAGCGACAACAACTGAGCCAAGTAATGCACATACTCGATCACGTTTGTGGACGCTTGAGCGGGCACGACGACAAGACGTGTCTGTTGACGAGGGCTGCGGTTCGATTCGCAAGCATTTTGTCAGCAAAAAAAAAACTGCTGGCAAACCTCCGAAGAGCGCCGCCGCTAACGCTATCACACTTTTCGCCTCGTCGCCCCAATTTCACGAGCAGGGGCGTCTTAAAAGCAAGGGGTGCCGATTGACTGACTTACGCGACCGCGCAGTGAAGCTCGCAGTTGCCAAGTTCAGTCGCTTTGATTTGGCCCCAGCAAGAAGTTTTGTGCGGCCTTATCGAGCCAGTAATCGTCAACGGGTTTGCGTCGTTAGTTTCGCTTGGCCGTGCACGCGCCGCCCGCCTTTGTGATCTGTCGGGCGCGCAACTGGATGCGGGCCGGGCGACTTGTTGTCATCCTAAACAGCGCTGGCTCCGGTAACCCTGCTCGGCGACCCCGCCTAAAGCTGCCTGGACGCAAGGCGAATTGACTTCCAGGTCTCACTCGGGTGACTTTGTATGGGTAAGCGACTTGAAAGCTGACCCTTGAGTCGTCAAGTCGTTTCATCTTTTCCTCCGCGTTAATATACGTGTCACCTGCGTCTTTCTCGCGAAAAAAATGCTTAATAAGTGAATTGACCTTAATTCTAATCCCTTAATACTACAAAGCCAATTATAAAACTCAATTCTCCTGGAGTAAACCTCAATGATCCCATTGTTTATGTCCGGATAGGCTGAAGGATCTGCCAACAAAGAGAAGAAACTAAAAATCCATTGCAACGTTGACCTTTGTGACTGCGTTGAGTTTCGAGCTGTAGACAAACGACCACGCGAGTGCGCTGCCTGTAACCACTGCTGGATCTTTCATAGTAAGAAATTGGTTGAACATAGTATATATTTTCTTAATATAAAACATTATCAACTGTAAGTAAGTTTGTGGTTTTTACCCACAATTGAAATAAATTTAAGCATTTATAGATATGGCGTAAACTTTTGTACACTTGTCAAAGTTTAATATTATGCATAAACGTTGTGCCAATTTTTTCCGGTAATGCATTGATGCACATGCAGTGCTCTTAAGGTCTAATACAAACTTAAGTGGTGCCAAGCACGGTAAAACAACTACATTTTTTATATACCGATCTTAGATTCGCCAATGTATTTATCACTTCTTCTCATTATACGGTTTCCTGAAACGCGGTGACTTGCAACATTCAGGTGATGTCCCGTACCCAACCACCCCATACCGAGCCATTTTGTAAACTCGCAATTTATAGAAAAGTATCTATCGTTTTTAGGTGACTGAGCCAGTTTTATCACAATCCCTTTCATTATAGCTAATACTTTACAAACCCTACTTACAACTGTTTATACAGAAAAAAATAATTGATTCATTATAACATACTGTTTCAAAAATTGCAATCTGCTTTTCATGGATCTCTCTTTTTAGAATGCTCCAAACTATTCGAAATAAAAAGTAATTTTCAACCGCGTGCAGCAACTGCAGAAGATTCAAGGAGTTTGGCCAGCCTTGTTTTGTTTGGAACAGAAGGCATTCCAATCCGGTAAATTCTACTTATTTTTGCATGAAAAGGAATATGAATCTTAGCGATATTGTTTATTAAAGGAAAATCAATATTATATATGTAGGCAGTTAATACAATTTTCTTTATATTTCTGGCGTAAAATGTTTGTGAAATTTATTAGAAATAGCAGTCTTTTCTACTGCGCACAATCAGTACGAATTTATTGTCCCTGCAGTGTATCGATATATTTAACGTTTTAGTATTTTCGAGTACAGGTAAATTGAGGTTGAGCGGAATTCTACTGTGCATTTAAGTCGCATAGCAAACGGAATGCGGATACAATGAATTAATGGCCCCAACTGCCCATAACGATTTATATATAGTAAAGGAGTGCTAAATATTTCGTCAAAAGCCAATTTAAGGTGGGGGTTGCTACGGCAGGAATGCTTGTGCCTTACACACCCCGTCACGTAGCCTCAAAAGACATTTCCGATAGCGAGACCTCCTTCTGTTCCATCTAAACGCTCTCCCGGACACCTAATTAACGACATTGTGATGAAGTGTTCGCATTTAATCAATCTAATGTACTGGGCGGCTGCCAGGCGACCTGCTTATTATCCCAACAATTTTCGCCGATAGGAACACCACCGAGTCGCAGCTATACGGAACAGGAAAGAATTGAAACGTGATCATTTTCTCGAAAGTGTATTAGGTAATGCCTCTGCTGCGGACAGACAACCACGTCCTACCAGCAGCAGGTAAAGTAGTGGACAGGATACAAGGACTTTAATTGTCGGTGACAATGCGAGGCACATGTAGAAGTCGCTAGTTGGTATGGGAGTTTGACGCGTAAAGATTTGGTCTTGCAGGCATTTAGTTCTATGCAAATTTTTATGGCGAAAGTCTGATGTTTGATAAGCAGTTGTGTAGAAGTGTATTACTGGCGAACGACTCATATAAAACAGTTTAAATACTAAACTTTAGAAGCTAGAAGTTTTTTACCGAGTTATACTTATTTAGATACTTTGTTGTTTCTTTCAGCTTTACAAGGGATATAATTGACATAATTATTTCATTTTTAACCTAAATATATAAATTCTAAATTATTTTTTAAACTTTAAAACTAAAGTGTAATACAGACAAATAACTAAATTTTGTGCATTTTAAGTAACATTTATTCCCGATTTGCATGAAGATTACTCTCATGATAGGCGACAAATCTCAGGAAGCGGTAACAATAAATATTTTAATGGTAACGGCCAGACAAATAAAACGACGAGAAATAGCCAGAATTATGTTTAACGTGATCAACATAATGAGTTTAAACATATTAACCTTTATTTTATTTAATGTTGCAGGATTAGGATTCTCCTTGATAGACTACTCTGTTTGTTGCCCGCAAGAGAAGTTTCATCTCTGCTGGCCGAATTTGGCTGGACCTACCCTGAATATTTGCGGGGTTACCAGCTCCGGGTAAATATAAAAACAAAGCTTCATCGCTAACTTAGGGGTACTCTGTTAAGTTATGCACCGCATACTAAACTATTCAAAGTTTTATAGTTATCTAAATATATCTAAAATCATATTATATATTTATGATACGTATACCATTTTACCCAATATGGTGCATTTTTACCCAATATGGTATACTGAATAAATTAAGGCACTTAAAATAAGTTTTATTGTAGGGTGAGGGATCACCGTGGGGGAATTTTATTTCCTATATCGAAGAAAAGTTGATTTTTCTCCAGTTTCTTCGTTTTACAGACACGTTCGACGTAGCGAAGAGAATAATGCTGGCAGATTACCAGGTAAGACCGATGTGCAAAAAGCTTTATAAATATTGCTGTCGCGTCAAACCGCCCAAACCAGTTTTTCATTTCGTGGTAAATGCCGCGACACTGTGACTATTGGCCATGTTGCAGATGCAAAAGCTTAAACCGTGTAAACCAATAATGTACATTGGAAATACTGATGTACGTGAAGCTATATTGGAGTTACACTGCAAAAAATAATATACGATTTGTTTTTCAAAAATTGTACAAACTTTGTCATGTAGCTATATTATTTGTTTTTTAATTTTATCATATACCAATTTTATACAACGTTGTACGTTTCAAGCCCGTAATTTTTAAATTATTATTTATCTCTGTAATAAATTATTTTCCTATTGAACACATAATATAGAACGTTATTATTTCTATCGCGCTCGTTTTGGCCTGCATACTCTTGCGGGCCAAAATGTTATGTCTTTTGCTTCATTTCTGAGATAACTTATTCTTTTTGCGTTACACTTTTTTGACAGGATCAATGCATTTTAACTCTTCCATCGTCGTATTCCTGTCAATCCGTGTCCGGTGCAAACACGTACAACGCGGCCACATCCAGTTCATCTCCAGTACGTCCACGCCAGCCTTTGTACAACGTACACCTGGACGCAGCCGCCGACATAACGCAAGATTTCTCTGTAAAGCTTAACGGAGTGAAAAACAAAATGGACATCTCCGATCAAGAAAAGCACTCGGACGTACTTAACGCTTTCACCTCGTCTGACGATGCTTCGTCGTCACCAGAGTCAAGTTTAAGTAGGAAGTCTTATTCCTTTGCTTCACAACCTAGCATACTGAATAGTGAAGACAAACGGAATCGTCGTAACTCGACTACAACAACTGAAATTGACTCCCAAATGTTGTCTTACAATTCGTCATCGCATGCTAAACCACCCTGTGTTAAAAGTGGGCCGGACACAAAAGAACAAAATGACACAGTTTCTGGCAAAGATGAACCACCCTCTGTTTCTCTTGACAGAAAAAACAAAAGAAAGCCTAATGTTCCGTTTCGCTGCCAAGAAGAAACCGCAGAACATGGCAAAAGCGATTCAAATCCCAGCGATCACAAAACAACCTTCCTTAATCCAGAACTAAAAAATTTTAACGTGCTGTTCGATATATGGCAAAGTCAATATAAGTCTATTGCTTTACCCTGGCTGCTAGCAAAATGGTCGTCTTCGTCCCGAACTGCCCAGAATCCAGTCGATAACAGTTCCAATATGCTACAAAGCGACAAAGTCGTCACAGAGAAAGATATCCCAAGCCCAACATGTGAGGAACAAAGTAGAGACGACATTGTTGCGGACAGCATTGTTGAGAATGAGGAAGAAGATACATCTCCAGTATCGCAACAGGTCTTTGCTAATTCGCCCAAAGTCACAAGTAGCGGCGAAGAAATGATCAAGGAAATGATGTCGGAAAGTGCACCTGCGCATAAGCCGAGTGGCCACTTTTTAAGACGTTCACGTTCAGTGCCAAACGACCAAAGGTCTCGACAGGTCGATTATGACGGGTCGTATTCAGACCCGGAAAAATCCAATGCTGAGAAATCAAATAGGAAACGTAAGTTCGAAAGATCCGAAGAGAGGTCCGACGGAAGCATAGAGGAAGATAAAAGTCCAAAACTGCCAACTTCATCTGAATATCAACAGTTAATACCAGCGGAAGAAAAGGCGAGACGATCTTCAGAAAACGTTCGATTTCCTGCAAAGATGTTTGCTGGACTGAATGACACGCTCGATCCAACCTCGCGCCACAAAAACTTCGAGCCTCCCATAGAATTTGGTGACTCGTCGCAGAAAGACTTTTGCCTTCCAGGAGGAGAAATTCACAGCGGGGTTTGGATTCCTACACGTTCCAGAAATTGTCATCTTTGTGGAAAGGAATTCAAAAACGTCTACAGGTAAATTCCCTTGCCTTGCAGGCAAATGCCTTTGCCTTCTTTGCTGTGTTTTAGCGCGATTTTAGGCTTTTCAGCGTTAAATAACGGACAGCACTCGTTAGAAAAGTTCGAAAGCCGACAAAATGAATACTTAGTTCGTTGCGCAAGTGGCTAGCTATGTAAAGCGGTTTCAAATAGATAATCTTGGACTTTGTAGGAGGTTCATGTACAGTGCGGTTAAGCGACATTACCGTGACTGCAAGAGGTGGTCCATATCACCTTGACAGTGAACCTGTAATTATAGCTAAACCTATTTTTAGCAAACGAACACTTATAGCTTATCGCAAGTGACAATTTATGTGACTATACATTAAAACGCAATGAGTGCTTTTCGATAAGACGCAAAGTTGGAGTTAAATATTTGACACTAGATATTTTTTTGCAAATACCAACCCTGCGAATACAACTACGCGTTTCCTCTTTGCAGTGTGAAGCTTCATATAAAGAACGTACACTTAAAGGAGATGTGGCAGTGTTCGGTGCCAGGATGCAACGCCACATTCCCGTCAAAACGAAGCCGAGATCGACACAGCGCCAACGCAAACCTGCACAGGTGAGTGTCGCAAGTCAGACTCACAAATGTCGCTGATCCTTGACACTTAATAAAATTAGGTATCTATAAGTTGAACTGCTGCAATGCTCAGGGTTTATTGCACTCTTTGCTTCGTGGTTTACGTGAATCACTCTGTAGCCCACTTTAAGTTTTTTGACATTGTACATTTTCCACTACGATGTGTGTACTCGACTATTGTCAGAAAAGGGTGTAATTCGATACCATTGCATATTTTAATTCAGTCATGTGGAGCGCCAAGCTTTCTATGAGAAATAAATGTATTTATTCACAGCGTATGTGAAACCCAAATGTCTACGACAGTAGAACCTTTGCTTTACCCTACCGAACCCCTACATCATTTACCAAGCTTCTGTCGAACCCCACATTTTCGCATGGTCACAAAAAAACAAAAAATCATTCTGTGTACATGCGACCATACTCTCGTTGTTTTTCGATGAATAATTGTGAGAATCAAGGCTTTAGTAATATGAGTCAATTTTATATTTTTACTAAGGGTTTCTTTGTTGTTTATAATAGCAACTTTAGGTGAGAAAATTCAAATAATCGTTGATACAGCTTTAAGTAGTCCGTGCTGTTCATGTTTTATATGACTTTCGCGTCGAAGCCGTGAAAGAGCGTTGTCAAACCCAAGTGTTCGATCGAAACTTGATTAATAAACACTGGTCTGGTCTACAAAATACCGACAAATTATAAACTTATTTATGCATGGCCTAAAAATAATTTATTTCGTAGTCTATACGCGACAATTGATAAATTATAGTGCAGGGGTTCTTAAACTGGGTTCCATGGACCACTTGGGGGTACGTGGACTAGTTTAATGCGGTCCATGATGGCCCATCTAAAATCGCGGTGCATGATTGAAACAATTGAGTGATTTTTAAAATAAAGAGTTTAATTGAAAAAATGACGTTATTTCTAAACATTCAATGCCGAATGAAAAAAATATATTTTTTCTTTGATTTCTGACTTCCACAAACAATACCTTAAATCTAAAAAAAGCCGACTTTTGCTAATTTGACTTTAAATAATTCCAGGTAATAATACTAATATTAAATACTTCATTACTCTGACCTATATTAGTCGACGTGTAAATTTTGACCGAGTTGTATCTGGCCTATATCAACTGTCGATTTATTCCAACGCAGTATTGAGCTTTTTGTTGCCCAAAGCTGTAATAAAATGAATGTGATGCTATTCTCAGTTCGATTTACGCAGTTTGGTTGTTTGCAGTAAACTGCGTCTCCGCGGCCTGTACAGCGATCCGAGGATCAGCACGCAAACCACCGGAATGACGGAAAAGCTCAAGGAGCAACTACTTCCCGGACTTTGCGGCCCGTCGCCGGTCTCCAGCTTCCACGACAACAACAGCTCCAGCGAGCAAAACGCCGAATTGGAAACACCCTCGGCTGTTCTGGCTACACCGCAGAGAAGTAAAGCTGACTTTGAAAGCGAAAGTCAGCACCAGCAAGCTCACCAGCAGCGCAAGATCGAGCGTTGCGAGGCAGATAAAGCGTCCGCAAATTTAGGCGATAAAGCTTCTTCCTCTGTAGCGTCGGACGAGTTCATGGCAGTTTATCAGAGGGTTTTCGCTGAGGCGATGAAGGCTTACAGCATCAAGCCGGACTTGCTTTCCACCGCCAACTTTCCAACGTCCAGCTCAGCAAATTTCTTGCCTTTCCAGTTAAACTCACCAAACAGCTTCTCGACAGCGTCCGACAAGACCAGCAGCTTTTCGAAATTTTATCCTGCCGGACGAAAGCTTTCGGTTGATGAAACACGAATGGTAGCACCTCGGGTTTTTGATAGCATCAAGCGCCGCTCGACCAGCACTATTGTACCGCCTTTTGAGCGGAACCTAGGTGCTCCTCGCACTTGTGCCGACTTTTCGCAACCGTCGTCATTGGTCAACCTTCTTGCGCCTTCAACCAAACTACTAGATGGTGCTTGTTCTAAAAATCCATTGAGTAAATACCCAGACTTAATTGGCAGGCAAGTGGGTACACCAAATCGCGGCGAAAATAGCACTGGGGAACATAATAACGCCTCAATTCGCCTTGATCCGCCGTCACCGTCTACTGTCAAGATAAAACCACAAACAGGTGATTGGAAAGAAACAGGAATTTCTAGAAAACGACAGCGCGATGTTAGTGACGCCAACATGAGAACACCAGACCATGGCACCCTTGATTTTGATCACAAGCGACGAAAATCGGCTCCTGTTGCCCCGTTTGAAACTATGCGACCCGACGATGATCAGATACAAGACGACAGCGTTTGGAAACGCAGGTTTTCTGTTCAAGCAGGACTACCACAACGTGATTTCGGGATGTACAAATACGCTTCCGACATATCTTCCATGCAACACAGCTCATTTTCTTCCTACGCTAAACTCTTTCCTACAGAGACGCCGTCAGCCTTCATGCCGATGTGGAACAACAGTCTTCTTCCTCCCACAAAATCTCTATTGTTTCCCCCCGTTTTCCCACCCGTATCAACAGTCGCGCAAGCTGGCGTGCTGCCAAATCAAAACCTGCTCAACAGAAATTGGATGAATACGTTTTGGGCAGCAGCGATCGCGGCCAACAGCAACCGGGCATCATCTGGTTTCCACGACTCCCAACAAATGGGAGTGTCGTCATCCGACCTTATCAACGGTGAGGCTGAGAGAGCCATGCTGGGTGGCTTGTCGTCGCCATTTAGCAACGTCACAGAGATGGACGACCCTACCTTGAGCATGGAAGGAAACACATGGAAAACCGGCCCGGTACAGTGCAGCATATGTAAGCGAATGTACAGCAACAAAGGTACGCTGAGAGTTCACTTTAAATCGGTCCACCTCCGTGAGATGCACCAATGCACTGTCCCGGGCTGCGACATGATGTTTACTTCCGTGAGAAGTCGCAATCGCCATAGTCAGAACCCCAACCTGCACCGAAGCCTTGCTTATCACGCATAAATATTTGTATACCCATAATCACGCTTGATTGTGGCAAAGTCTGTTCAAACGATTCTGTCATTTGCGCGAACCTGTTCGGACAATTATAACTAACATTTTTTGTTTAAGGCAATGCTCCATTTAAGCTTTATTGGTTTTCGTTTAGTTTGTCGGTTCCTTCCTATATGATTCAATATTAAGCTTTTAATTTATATAACTTAGTTACGTCTTGTCTAGTACACGATATAACAAAAAAAATACCAAATGGTATTAATTTTTATGTTTTTCTTTAGTGTACAAATGTGGTGTCGAAGTCCCCCTTTTTCTCTACGGTTCCTTTCGCTTATCCGAGTGTGTCGCATTAATATTGCTCCAAATGCTACCCGCATTTCCGAATCGGTGTTTTGCTTCGGCTTATCCTTACACATTGCGCTCTAAAAACGTTAATCCCTAACCATGTCATCGCCATGTCATGCAACTTACATTTATTTTAGGAAGGTTTGGGCTTTCTCTTGTAGCGATGCATTATCGATTGTATGCCTGTTTGTCTTCATCCATTTGTTCATCACTGTGTTGATAGAATTTTGTTAAGCCACATATTTACCGCATCACCGCCCATGACAAACAAAATACTTAAAATTGTTAAAAAAAGTAGGCTCTGTTTACACTAAAAGTGAGTGTTTTCACAATCAAACATTTTACTTTTCGTGAAACTCGTTTAAATATTTATGTGTCAGTAACAACCAACATTACCGATGTACTCGAGCATTAGCTTCTATTCCATGTTTATGATTTTCTTTTAAGTGACGGAAATGCCAAAAACAAAACAACCTCTTTCGCCGATGTTACTCAGCCTTTACTTTCGCAACAGATAAACCGTAAAATGAAGCTTGACAGAACGAAAGAAAACCATATTTTACCGCTAATACCATTGTTAATAGCCTTACATGTTTTGCACATTTTGAAAACGCTCTTGTGGTTTGTGTTTAGCTTTCTATTTCTTTCAATTTATGACAATTTTGTTTCCTGAATGAGAAAAACACTAAAATCAGTCGCTGCTTGCCAAGTCTGCATTTTTTACACTATGTATTTCATGAAAAAGATGTATTGCAACGGTTTTCGAAACCATAAGCCAGAAATTCCATTTCTTTGCTTGTGCCAAATATGTTAAGTGTGTGCCTTTTGTCGTGCCAATCGAAACCTACCGTAATTCCACTGAAACGTGCCATAAAACCTATATATTTCAAATCCTGTGTTGTGTTTTACGTTTAACTTCATGTAAAGTTCAGAAATATTTTAGCCTTTCATATTCTAATAAAAATAGTTCTGTGATATAACTAGGCTTAAAAACAGTCTATATTTCATTCGCTGTGTAATTTATAGAATATCGTTTACATTTTGCAAGCCCTTAATTATTACTTTTATAAAGCTAGACTTTCTTTAAACCAATTGTTCTTAAACTGTGTTTTATCCAGTTAATCATAGGCCCTATATTTATGTTTTAAGAACAAAACAAACATAAAGAGTTTAATACCAATAACAAAACGTCGCTATAATTTTTGGTGTACCTAGAAAAATGTTTGATTTATTTTAAATCGTTTTATATTATTGTTTCAAAATATATCATCTAATGTGCTTCGTTAACTGAATATCGTGGACTAGGAGGTTGAAGAGATTTTGGGCAATCATTTGTGAAGATCTTACTTTGTCGAAAGGTTTGCTGGAACTCAGTGGGATTTTTAAGGAGATGGGTTTAAACTTTTTTAAAAAGAATACGAACTACAGACTAACCATTAGGCTACGGTATTAGAAATAACTAGTTCGGGTATCTTTGCGTTTCTGCTCGTCCGGGTGTTAGTTCAAGACAGCACCCACTACACTTGATTGAAAAAACAACAACACAATAGTATATTTTACACAAGTACTAACAAATCTATTTTGTCAATAAATTTTCTTTTGTAGTAATAAGGCAATAGAACCATGACAAACTGAATGTGTAAAATAGGAAGATATATCCTCGCCCTTATACGTAAATGACGACAAAATGGCTTCAAATATTGGCCAATATAATTTAGACTTTAACAGAGAAATATATTTCGCCAAAATATGGAATCATCAGTGGAACCCAGTTTACGTGTTTGTATTGTTTTGTTGTTGTTTTTTCTAGAGACTGATGATGCCATATTTTGGCGAATTATATTTTTCCGTTAAAGACTAGAACTTATGAATGAATGAATTTGACTAAGACAAGAAACTCTAGTATTTGACTAAGACAAGAAAGTAAATATATTTGCAAATAGAACCATTTTTAGTTTTATTAATTTCGCTCTAGAAAAAAATATTCACTTGTAAGCAAAATACCGAAAATCAATTTAAAAAACTAAAATTGGCATTTGAGTAGACCGTTAAATGGTCGTTTCGCATTTAGATTTGCAGATCGCATTTAACTTACAGCCTCATTATTTTACCCAGCGAGTTGGTTCGCCTTGTGGGCATTGGTCGACTAGCTTGAAATCTTTGTTGCCACCTAGCGTCACTAAAAGTTCTCCTTCCTAAATTGTGCAGATTGTTATTTCGTAGCGGTACAACCAGGTACCTGTTGTTGTGAGCGGTAGTTATTATAGGCAAATGTTCGCTGTAGGGCGGCGGCTTGGTACCCGTGGACGTCCAGCTGGATTTCCTGCTTGAAAAACTTGCCCCGCGACTTACGTCGTCTATGACCACGACAGGGTCAAAATCAATGGGAGGTGGCGCCCCACTGGCAAACGTACAATGAATAGGCGGCAAGGCATTTTCTGAAGCTTCTCCACCATTTTGATTATGGGAGTCGTTGCTACGCGGAGAGCGGCGAAAACTGGAGCATCGCGAGCTTTTACGCCACCAGCTAAATCCTTCAACAATACAGATGATGACAACAAAGCATCCACCAATCACCAACATAGCGATTCCAAAGTCCACGTCTAAACCGGTTAAGGGTGCAGCAGAGGATGCGCTGTTCGATATAAAAGCGATTCCCATCAAAAGAAGCATTACGCTCGCAGAACCCAAGACCACAAAGACGTAGCCCTTATAACGAATAAGGGTTGTAATGTATCTCGTGCATAAATGACCTCTTGGTGATGGCGATATAGGTGTTGCTACTGCAGGTTCCGACATACCGCTCGGTGATGGTAGAATGACACTGTGCCTGCTTACATCAGACTCACCGCCGTAATCCACCAACCAAGACTCGTACTCAACCGCTAACTCATCGTTTTCCAGGGATTGCAAAAATTCCATTACCGAATCGGGGAGGTTTTCCGTTCTTATTCTCGCCCTTCTGTTTCTGCTGGCCGAACCCATGCTACGACGTCGAGATTGTGCAAAGCCTTCCGAGCGCTGGGCTTGGCGACACGAACTTACTCCGTTGCCCAGGTTTGCGCTCGTCGAAGCGCCTTCTGTTGTAAAGAACCCCATTCGCCTTCTTGTGGGAGCCGGTGGAGGATGATATGCTTGTGATGGAGCACCTGAAGAAGGTTCCGGAGGACCACGTGGTTGCCTTACAACATAATGACCAGCGGGTAGACTCATTATGGTTATTTAATTTTCAACCAGAAAGATGATTCGATTGGACTATTGTTTAAAATTCTGCTACAAGTTATCTTCTTTTATCACACTATTCTGATAAAGTTTTATGTTACATGTCATGTTTTAGCATTTTGTTTTGAAGACTTCATAATTCATAACCATTTCTAAATCTACAGCTGGACTGCTTTTTAGGAAACAGCAGTAAAGTCACTGTCGTTTAAACTAACACTGTGTTATCTTAAATATTTACACAAACTGGAGCATGTATCCCCAAATGTGTCGTTTATTTGCAGAGAGACATTTGTGTTTGCATTATATGACGTTAATCATACGTTTCCGCTTTTAAGCGTATAGAGGCAGATGACTTCCTTTTTTGCACATACTGAGTGTTGTACTTTCGGATATTGTTTGCATAAATATTAACAATTTACGCATTACAGCCACTCTATATACACTTTTATTTGGGCCGAAAGCTATACTGCATAATATGAAAGGATTTGCTTTTTAAAATAGAGAAAGGATTTGCTTTTTAAAATTTTTTTCTTTTTAAAATAGAGTGATGCCTCTATTAAATGCAATGGCTATCCAAAAATTCCACTGAAACGCGCGACGCCCTAAACCTGCCAGTTCATTGTCATAAATTTTATTGCGGTTCAAGTGCCTTATCTGTTTTTGTCGTCCCGGAATTTGCTGGTGTTGAGCACGCGACTCGGTGGTACAATGCAAATAACGGCAGGTCGTTCGTTCGTCATCAATATAAACGACCCGAAGCTAATAGAAACGTGCTCAAGCGACAGAGTTAGGGAAAACTCGCTCAAAGGCGATGGATTGCGCAAATATTTGGCTTCAAGTCGATATCGCAGTATCCATCTTTCAGAACACCACAGTGACTGGCCGCCTCTTAGTTGATTATTAACCGCACTGCTCACAAATACCTTACAAGGCGTATTTGTTTTGCTAAAGTACTTAAGTTGCAACTTGGACAATTTTGCGAGCTGCGAAAGGAACACAAGTCAAACCTTCAGACCATAAACTATACATAACACGCAGTATAGAAGTTTAAACTCTATTTAGCACAATGTGTCAGACTCATTAAATTGATTTGCTATTTTAATTTAAATCAATAAAAAGCTGTTGTCATTTATAATACAAAATTACTAGCGTATCCTGTTTATCATTTATTAGTACTACTTGCAGGCACCCACGGTTATTATTTATGTATGTCTGTTTAGTGAAAATTAAGCAAGTTGAAGCAATGGCAGACGAAACACAGCAAAGTTATAGCAGTTCATTTCTGGAATCCAGAGATAATTTTGTGGGTAAGAATGTACAAGTATACATATACATATGCACATATACAAGTACAAAAAGGTAAATCTAATTGAAGATAGTTAGCATGCCAATATACTTTTTAAATTACTTCGGAGCTTTGTCCTATATATCAGCTTTTAAGTATAGGTTTAAAAAAATTTAACTGTTTTTTTTTTGCTCAGTTTTCATTTCTTGCATCTGCGGCTTTTTGGGAGCTGTTATGATAGTCGCGACTATTTTCTTTATATTGGAGGCGACCGGATGCTTAAAGGGCCCCTCGGAACTACGTTTGGAACGAAGACAACTCAGGGTCGAATCGCTATCCGACCCGAAAATGCGTTTAAGCTTTCCTCGTTGGCTTTATGGGAACGCAGTGTCTTGGGGCGAACATCCACTCACGTCGACAGTAGGTCGGTTTACTTCTGTCAGAACTAATTTGTTTTATTCTCAAGTTGATGTAAGATTTCCGAGATAAGACACTAATACATCAGGTTCCTTTATCGGGCTAAGAATAATCATCGTTGTAAGTGGTTTATCTTTCTAGAGGATAAAAAATCTTGCTATGTCACAAGTGGGAGAGTTTTTGGGAGCGTTTTTATAGAACAAAATCTGGCCCAATATAGGTAGAGTTTTTCTTCCTTTATATAAACGCCCATTTATTCTTCATAGATTTGCACGACCCGGCAGCTGAAGAAAACCAAGACACAACCTTGAGCTACATCAATCACATCTTTTCGGATATCGCTGAGGACCCCGCAAGTTACCAAACAGATGATACGTACGGTCCAACTCGTGTCGGCTACGAATCAAACCGTGATGTTTCAGCTCCACACGATCTAAAACCTTCTGTGGTAATTGCCTACGATAAACTTGAACACACACACGGCGGCCCTGGATCACCAAAAGGCCATTATAAAGGAATTAAGGTGTCAAAACTAATGTAACTATTGTTTTCGTTCAGTGAGTCAACTTTTTTTTTGTCGCGCCTGCAAAGCGATCTGCTATTCCTAAAATTGTATCACCACCTTGGGTTAATTAAAAATAAAGGCAAATAATCTAATTTAGGGATGATAATCATTTTTTACAGGAGACGGCTGTACAAACGGGACATGTCTTACAGGGCCGGTTGGTAATTTTAGTCCAATTGTAATAAAGTACGTTTGCTTGTTAAGCCTGATGATTTTTGTCCACTTTTGGCGGGGTGAACTATATTTTAGTGGCTATAGCAGATATTGTATGACAAATAGCAATTCTGTTAGACTATAATCTGTAGTGATTAGTTGACAGTCAAAATAAATGTACGGAAAACAATTGTTGCATCATTAATTCATTAATTTTTGTAGATTTTCGAGCTTAATTTGATAAATTAACTTTGGTAGTTGCTGGTGCATATTATTAGGTACTTTGAGCACTTATTACATGTCTTGTTCCGACAATAAAGTCACCAACAAACGTTCAAATGTATAACCGCGCAGATACCGATGTCTGATCAACAAGTGGACTTTCATACACCGGGAAAAAGCAAACCCCAAATTTCTGTGGCCATGGACGAATTTAACGCAAACGAGGAAAGAAAAAAAGAAGAAAATCACGAATCAAGGCCAAAGGTTCTAGTGCAAATGGAACAGGACTTCAGGGAAGAAGTTCAGTTGAAAAAAACAATGCAATCCATTCGATACGAGCATCCCCAGGTAAAACGAGTTCGGTGTAATAAAAAGTCACACAAACTATAATGTTCCATCAAGAATAATTAACTATAAAACTAAAGTGCACAACTTACTTACACATATAGAGCTCAGTAAACTATTTTATTGCAATTCGGTCTTAGCTGCCCTTCGTTGTATAAAAGGCGCAACTAACTTGCTTCACTTTGTTTGCTTACTGGTTTCTTTTCAAATGTTCAAACGCTCTACAAATACCCTTATGTGTGTTCATCGTTAAAGGTTTACAGTTTTAATCCCAGTAAAGGGTCAGGGTCGAAAGTTTTACTGCGAATTAAAATCGCACACTTGGGCCCATTGGATGTTTATTATAAGTATTAAAGCGCGACGTTATAAAAAGTAACCTTTAATTCTTTATTTTCTTAAAAGTTTTAGGTTGGAGAGGTGTTACTTGTAATCGAAAAGCTATATTGCAAAAAAAAATAATTATTAGTAGGCTAGTTATTCTCTGTTTAAGAATTACAAATAAAATTTATGGTCCAAAACCGTGCACAGAGCTATATTTTTATTACATTTATCCTATATGCGTAATATAGACTGCCGTTCAAGAAAGAATGGAACAAAGAAAGCTGGAGTCGCAAAAACTAAAAGAACGAGAACAAAGCAAAAAACTAAGAAAAATTGCGATTGAAAAACCTCATCTCGACAATATGGAAAACTATAGCCCACCTTTAGCTTCACCCAAACGAAGAATTGCGATGGAAAAATAACAGTCCTATGAGAAGAAATAAAGTAGCCTACAGACAAACGAGTTTCTTTAAGCAGGCAGAACTTATCTGTGATTTGTTTATTCTTCGTACCAACAAAGTGTGGTATCATTTGTGACTTATTTATAGGTACACTATGTAAAACATATTTTTCACCGACTTAAACTTCGCTCCTCCAAAAATAATTATCGTCCCTTAGTCACGCGTGTTTCATTTTATATTGCAACTTGAAGTTTGACTTGTCCGTATAGATTTTTTGTCGGAATTTTAACCTTTTTTTAAGTTGTAGTATTGATTTTATTTTATACGTCAATAACAAACTATTTCACATTTATTACAGCCATGTCTGAATGGCTCAAACGTATGTTCAGTCGAAAGCTTTGGTCATGATAAACGTTTAAATTCAGTCTGTAATCACAGTTAAGTGATATATTAAATCAGTAATAAATTCCATTAGTGCTATATCGCTTATGCTATACGCTATAATCCATGAGTTTGCTTGTTGAATTATTCTATCTGTGCCAATTTATATCTACGTCATGTCTTCACGCTTGTGATAAGTTTGCAGATTAACTTGCAGAAAAGTAATCCCAATGAAACATTAGACATTGAGTTGATCAGCCCAGCGAAAAAGAGTGTACACAGGATGCTGTCTTGGGAGTGCTTTAAATAGCTTAAAATTACCAAGCATTAAAAACCATGCACCTATAGCTAAGAGCGGAAGCACCGGACTGAATCAGCTTCAAACAATGTGCGTCACTTCGAAACGTGACGTCCTGTATTATATCACTTGCTTTATTTCAAACCAATGACCGCATTTGGATAAAGGAGCCTCAGGTTAACCTGCATACGTTTGAGTATAAAATGGTGGCTTCGATGTCGATCATTTACATTAGTGGTGCACGGCATCGTTAGTTGTAGTATAAATGCGCTTTTACAAACAAAGGTTTTTCTATTCCTAAAGATTATCAGACAAGAACCGGTAATCAGATTCTTAGCCAAACTACACGACGGGTTTTCATTACGAACTTAATTACAGTGCTAGCGCAGCTCGCAAAAGCAAATAACGTATTTTCAACAACAACGACAAGCCACCCCTCGCGCAAGTTGTATTTAAATATAATAATCAGCAGAGGATACGTTGTTGCCGATGCAAATTAAAAAGCAAGGCAATAAGCCAGTGCCGACCTCATGTTTTTCAGTTTAGTCGATTCTTCATACGAAATGGACCATTTATGTAAACCGAACTGTTTTATTGAAATAAGGATATAAGGATACGATCTGAGGAATACGTTACAGTTGTAAGCAGTCACGTTAGAGCCATTTAAAGATGCCAGTTTAACATGTAGGATAGGGTGCCTAAGAAATTAGAAAGAAATTATACATAATACTTTTTTTCGTTTTTTCCTACTTCAGTGTTAACTTTTGGAAAGCATTCAGAAATCAAAATGTTTATGGTAGTTTTGATAACGGCGATTTTCTTATCGCTGGCAAACGCACAATCCTGCCCTCTTCCAAACCTGCACTGCGATTGTAGCGATGCAATATCTGGAGTTGTCCACTGTTCTGACGTAAACAACATACCCTTAGGACTCCCAAACAACACGGTATGGCTCGATCTTGACGCAAACGTGGTGGGCCCGGTGCTGTTCAAAATACAGGTAGCAAAAGTAATATTCTACAGTTTTAAATAATAGTGTTTATTTAATGAATAAATCGAACAACATACACCCGATAAGGTATAACACTATATAACATAACCGTGTACTTTGTTACGAACTTTACATGACAGGGGCGCATCCAGGCCAGAGCCTCCCGGCAAAAATTTACCTATTTTTACTTCTTTGTCCGTTTCAAGAAAGAAATTCAGCGCAAAGGCGAAGAGCATATACTGTGACAGATTGTGCGGTGTGTAATTTTTTCTCTAGGTTGCCTTGGATATTTTCGGATGTGGTATTTTGTCGATCGACATATATTTGGTAGGTGTGTCGCCGAATTGTTTGCGCTCTGTTGCTGTTCACAAGTAAAACAAGTTGCGGAGCACTGGATTTAAGCTTCACTTTGCGCCCGAGTTCGTTCGAGAGCAACAGGTGGATTATTTTTTATTATGTCGTATCCCCTGTTGGGATAGAGGAAGTCGCGCTTCTGAGCAGTATGTAATGGTCTGTTGCATAAAACATTATTTTATACCAGTGACGGTTTACACTAATAAAAGAGGCTGTATATGACAAGTTATACCTTTGAGTAGGAATGTCCGATACTTGACATTTTAATTCGATACCGATTAGAGTTGGATCAATTGCAATTTGTAGTTGTAATTGATGTAATTAATTACAGTTTTTTAATTTAGGCATTTTCATTTTGTATAATTCTAATAGTAATTGTTATTTGCCAAAATTTTGACTCAATACATTCATATTAAGAAAATTGAAGTTTCAATGCCGAAAATTATAACTGATGTATTTCATTAGAGTTTTTAATGTAACTCTAATTCTAATGTAATTGAAACATTTAAGGGAGTAATTGTAATTGTAATTGAACTGAATTAATGTAATTAATCCAACTCTTGTTGAACAGAAAGTATCGCGTTTCTGTCTATACCAATTACGTCATAAACATGCTCAAACAAACGAAGAGGTTTAAATTAAAGCGTTCAAGGACATTTTTCTTAGGTTATTATTTTGTATAATTTTAAGAAATTTGGTTTTTAGCCTATGGTATATTTTGTAAATAAATACCTTTTAAGGTAGCAAAAAACTATAATAATTCAGCAACGATACCACCTTAGTATCGGACAAATACCGATATTACCACTTGGCATGGGGTATCGGCTCAAATCTAATATTATCGGACATCTATATCGTGTATAAAGCAAATATTTGTTTACAACCGGGGTAGTCCGATAATATCGGATCGGTGTCGATACGGCACCAAATTAATATCGTAAATTTAGCTGTGAATTTCGAATAGACGCCTCTTGGAACCGATTATCGGCTACGATCCTATATTATCGGACTACCCTACTGGCGCACATGCTTCAGCAAAAATACACTCTTTGCAATTTTACAAGTACAGAAATAATAGAAAAAAAAAGTTGGAACTTGGTTCAATTTTCTAATAGTCGTTTTTCAATGGGTACATCTAATTCCTGATTTGAATTGGCTACATCAGAACAATAATGACCTACAAAATTTTTCTTGTTCAAGGCGCCGCACGAAAAAGTTGTTATAGGATATTTCAGATCCCATGATTCTAAAAATGCACCAAGATTTGGATTTAGGTTTCGATATATCGCGAAATATTATTTTCGCATTTTTGCTTTCGAATATATAAACTTCGCCTTATTGTTTTTTTATACGTAAAGTGTAAAGTAAGCCCATAGGGACATTTCTAAGAGATAATGTGTGGTACCGAACAAGTTGAAATGAAAGAAAAGAAACAGTTATTTAATGTTTATGAACCAAAACATAACCCTCGAAATGCGATATGACTTATATAAGTGGAAAGTGCTTTTATATAATTTTTGCCTTACCTCTCTGGCCACCATCACGCACATGTCACCAGGGGTAATCGAATATTACAATGAATTTCCATCTACCCTGGATTATGTCGTACATTGTGTTGAGATTTTTATGAAACCGTTCACCTTAATATTCAATAACGTTATCGAGGTTTTATGGAAGTCGATATAAGCGTCTGAATAGCAATTTTAGGCTCAATTTAACCTCAAGAGCTTGGCAGTTGGTCCGCGTTTGTTTCACAAGGTCCTCTTAGTAAAATGCCATTGTGTTTTCCCCGAAACCTTTCTTGTCGTTGTGAAGTAGAATACACTTAAAATTCGTTTGGGGCTTTTGATAAAAAAAATCCCCACTTGGTATAGGTTGATTTGGGAAAAAGACTTATTGTTGTAAGAAGGCCTTCGATGTTTTTGCACAACACCAAATTATTTTGTTACTGCATTAACTTGGAACGTACTCTTGGCCTCGGAATCAAGAATGGCACATTGATAAAGTGAAATAACAGAGAATATTAGATAACGGTTTATCACAACGTTCAAGCTATTTTACAACCTGACCTATTTTTTCGTATTAACGCTTTTATATAGCTGTTAGTTGTCTTATGTAAATAATCTACGATTTAAGATTGCCTATAGCGTTATTGGATCTCAAAAAATAAAATAAATGTCGAATAAATAAAGTTGCAAGTTGCAAGCAATTTCGGCAATTTACGAAGTTTGTAATCCAAGTATAAGTCCTTGCGCCATGCGCGCAACAGGAAATGGGTTTTAAAATGCACTTTACCTATGGTATTTTCATGCTGGCATTGTGAAAAATGTCGGAATTATCCCTTTCTACCTATACTTTTTTCCTGTCAAGGTGGATGGTCTCGGCGTATTAAAGCTCACCAACCTCTTCCTTTCGAACAACAAAATTCAAGCAATCGAGGACTATTCATTCGCAATGCTTTACCTAGTCACCGAGCTTGACCTGTCGGGAAACGAATTAACTGGTCAGTTCGCTAAAATGAGACAACATGAATTTTTGCAATTCAACAGTCATTGTATTTTAGTTTTTTTTATCGAAAATAACTCCTGAATTTCAGGTTTGACGGACAACACCTTGGTAGGGCTGAAGAGCCTTAAGTCACTTTATATGGCCAACAATAAGCTTCGCGTGTTGCCGCTGCGCATGTTCGAGCAGGTTCCGAAACTGGAGTATTTGGATCTCGAAAACAACATGCTATCGTCCATCGGAAGGGAGTTTTCCACCCTTGGCAGCCTTGCTTGGTTGTACTTGGCAGCTAACGAGGTAACGGAGAAAAAAACAATATTTTAAACTCAGCAATTTATTCTGAAGTATTAATGTATTTGAAAAAGTCCATTTTACTTGTGTGCACAAGCATCACCCCTTACTCACGCGTAACATCATGTTGATTCCTCTACCGCAGTAAATCATCTTGGTTGACACTACATTGCGGCGATACGTCTACACGTGGGGCATAGCGTCAGTCATTTTACAACCTTATGTTATTCCTAACGATACATATTATCACAGATCACTGACATCACCCGTGAAGCGTTTGTCGGCCTCACATCGCTGAATCACCTTTCTTTGTTCGACAACAAACTAACCGTAGCGCAACCGACTTGGTTTGGCTCGATCGTAGTAAACAACGGAACCCTTGAAATGGACCGCAGATTAAAAACCAACACTATCTATCCGAATAAGTGGCTTTGCTGCTCGGACGTGATACCCTATTATTATTTTCTTGCGGGTGTTTCCCGAACTGAAAAAAGCTACGACCAAATGAACCTGGTCTGCTCGTGGCCCGTTAAAGTTTCCGGTCGTTTGATGGCAACGCTAAGCGAAAAAGAGCTAAGCTCGGTGCAGTGCAGCGATTTCACAAAATCCACCACCGAGTTTGTTTTCACCACAACTCCGTCAGGTGATTTCTTAATATAGTTTTTTAAACATTTGTGCATGTTCATCCGACACTTGTTTAGAAGAACCATTCTATTCAGTTGAAATTTGTAAGATTTAAGAATACTTTGTTGTCTTTTAGGCCTTAAGATTGATAAAGCTTCCCTATTTGTCAACTTCAACTAAGAAACTGCAGTCAATATTCTTCATAAAATTTTCAAATAACTCCCATTTATTTTTACACGTGTTTCACTAAAACAAATTAACGTTTAAAAAAAACTCCCATGGACATTTAGTTACCACAACCACGACGTGCAAGGAAGGTGGCGGGGGAAACCAACTCTACACAAACTTCATGTCATCTCTAAACGACGCCGGAGCTTTCTTCATCCTACTTTTTCTGGCGGTGCTGGGAGGACTCATTGTTGGTCTGGTTTGCTACTTTAAGCACAACAAGAAGAGCCGGGTGGCTGTGCAGGAGTTTATGATGAGCATGAGGGCAGAAATTAACGGAAATTCGCACAAGGTTATGGAGAAGTCGGTGAGTTGCGCTATTCCTGCAAACACCCATTCCACTTGGGCTTTGTTTGCTTCTCGAAAAACGAAAATCCTACACTACAAATCACCAATGGGTTCTCAACTAAAATATTTATTGTTCTGGTTAAACATAGCAACAGATAATTTGGGTTAACAAAAAAGGTATTATGTATCCCAAGCAAAGGCATGTACAACCTATTTTTGGTGGAATCTTTGAATGCGGCCAGCAAATTTAAGATTATACTTAGGAACATTTTTGTTTTTTCGGCATATTCAAGTCCAGATTAGCCATTGTGTTGAAGGATTTCACAGTAATATTCTAATCAGCGAAAGCAAATATTAACTATGACCGAATATATACTAAGCGTAAAGCAATATATTTCATTAAGTTCGGCGGGCAAAAGTGGAAATCTTAAATGGTAATCTAATGGATAGCTAACGTTTTGTTGCATGGTTAAAAAATGGTGTGAGTCGTTTTTCCACTGCCTTTGTAAAAACGTCCGGTAAGACTAAGTGATCTAAAGTACAATTGTGTTTAGTTCCGTAAGACTTAGTGATCTAAAGTACAATTGTGTTTAGTCCGGTAAGACTAAGTGATCTAAAGTATACTTGCCTTACCTATAAATGCCACAGACATTAAACAACCGTTGTTTATTGATGGCAACTCTGTTTCTAGCCCGCACTGTCCAGCAGGCCTTACAAGCAGGATCGCACGGTATACGGATCTAGTGGCGAAGTGGTTAGCAGCACGCTCAACTCGAACGAGACAACCTTGACGTCTGCTCCGGACCTCCGGATCAGTAACAAGAGGTTCGCCAATGTTATCGGGGACAGCACGGATCACAGCGAAGACGAAGTTTGGAATGCCAGACAAAAACGGCAGCCACTTTGAAACGTGCATGGCCTTGACACTAAATTTAAATCAGCTTTTTGTAAGGAATTGTGCCTATGATAGGCAATATGCAAATAGAGCTACGTCAATTTCTTTTTTACTCGCTGCTTTAGCCATTATACGCTATTTACGCCAAGGCCGCTTCTACAACGCCAACTTAACTGAACCCGCGGGACAAAGGCCGTCTGGGAAACCCACCGGCAGGGAATTTTCACTGGAAGAAGTTTTTCCCCAGCCTTTTGTTTAGCTGTAGAGCGATAAGAATGGGCCGATATATTTATTGCCGTAACGACATTCTTTTTATATACTTTTTGATCGCTGTCAAACTGCCTGAAACTTTTATATATATATAGATCAAACTTAATTAGCAGTGTTTAATTATATGATGTACATTATTATCAATAAATTACATATAATGAAACATGGCTGTAGTAAAAAGTGAGCAGACAGATAACTGTGACATGTGGTAAAGGATTTAGATCAGACATTATTACAACGTATAATGAAGCGGCAAAAGACGCAAACTTCGGGCTGAGGTCAGTTAACTGATAAAATGGCCAAAGATTAGGTCTGCAATAGTAAAGGCAAAAAGGCCACCCTCAGCACTATACGTCAATCATGTAACTAAAAGCCAACCATTGTAAAAGGGTCAATAAGGTTAGAAGTACAGTTTTCTCGTGATAGAGCCAGAAATAGTAAAATTTAGGTTATA
Source organism: Ascidiella aspersa (assembly GCF_963924565.1). Lineage (NCBI taxonomy): Eukaryota > Metazoa > Chordata > Ascidiacea > Phlebobranchia > Ascidiidae > Ascidiella > Ascidiella aspersa. The sequence goes on along the minus strand of NC_139447.1, from coordinate 24,753,836 downwards.
TATACCCCATGTTGTTTTAAAAAGCTACAAATTAATAAAATAGGAGCTGTATTTACGTGTTATTCCGTGCAAATCAAAACTACTCTAGACTTAGGATAATAGATAAACGAATGTCGTGATGTGCTTACTTAACAAGATGCTAAACTAGTCTGTATCATAACACGTTGGTGCTTTTAGAAGTGTCAAGCAAGGAATTTTTAATTTGGTTAAAGGCCTTCGGAAAAGAAGGAAAAAGAATAATCACACGTTGTTCTATTTCTAATTTTCAGTTCTATAAATTAACCGCAAGAAACGTTTAAAAGCAGTTTAAGTAATAATTTAGGTCGACAACTAAGTGTTTTATCCCGTATCATACAAAGTAATCATTACAGTTTACAACAATTTAGAAACTATTATTTATTTATAAGTATATTTTTTATGCTCTAAATTGAAAGGATTGAAAGCAAACAAATGGAAAGTTTGGAAACAACTGCCGTGAATGTCAATGTGACATCTGCTCTGATGGCAACATCCGATGCGCTTGAAATGGCTGTGCCAGATATTTGGATAACTGCTTTTACCGCCATTGTTGCTATCTTGACTGCGATTAGTTTTTATGTTACTTTTGCGTTGACTGTTTACGAATGCCGCAATGATCACCGGCGAAAAAATACTTATCGACGAAGGTGGAACCTGAATAAACACCAGGTTAAGAACGGACTTTGCCTAGGAGCGTCCATCACCATTACGGGCAGATGCTGTGCAGAAGTGACCTACATGTATTTAGGTTCTGCGCGTGCCAATACTTGCACATTAACTCTTACCGTGCACATATTTCTCTATGCGGCAGCACTCACCTTCACGTACCTGTTTCTGTGGTACAAGCAGCGCTTTCTCTACAAGCAGCGGATCATGCGCCAGTGCAACTCGCCGTATACGAGGTTCATGAGTGCGTTTGTGTTGGTTACGATGGTGTTGTTCGCTGTTGTGGTGATCGCTCTCTTCATAACAACAAGAAGTTACGAATCGCTTCACGGGCGCTGTATCGTTCGGTCTACGATCGATATGAAAGTAGCCTGGATTGTGCTGATGGGTGCGAGTATTGTTTCCCAAACCACGCTGTTGCTTTTATTCGTTTGGCCACTCATCAGGCACAGGCAGATGCGGCGACAGTCGGCCGGAAGCATGAACGAGAGCATGTGTCGAATAATACCGACAGTTCGACGCGCATTCGTCACCGCGGCGGTGTGCGTTGTTTCTGACGCGGTCGCCTTTCTGCTGACGCTGTGGTCGGCTAATTTCCCCTGGCCCGTGCTTATGTCGAATGTGATTTACGACGCGAGCCTGGTAACAAACTTGTTGTGTATTGTGTGCTCATTTAAAAACTGGAAGAACCGACTTCTTCCACTCTGCGTTGGGCGAAACGATGCGCAATTCTCACCGATAAGCCCGATTGCGGCCATTGCCAATGGAAGTCGAAACACCCGTTTCTTTCCTGCAAACACTAACGGCAGAGCGAAGGAATAACATCCGAAAAGGTTGACAGTGTACAATCACTAGGTTATCGCACGCTCTTTTGAGATTTCTGAATATTTACCACTGAGAATAATGAAAACCAACATTGACAACAAAAGCACCACCTTAATTTCGTCTGGCCAATGTGACCCAGTTTGTCACATAAATTGAACAATGGCGAATCCGGCCACACTTGGGTGACTCGTAAAGGACTACGCGCCTACACAACAAACACTTGTTCACGTGCAGTAACAGGTTTAAGTTAAATATGCCTACAAGAAAGGATGCTCAACACATGTCCACATATAACCATGTTTTAGCCTTTCGCTATTGCTTTTGTTGCAAACAATTTGTACGCTTCGGCGGGCTATATATTTGGGTTTAGGGTGTTGATAAATTTCAGCTGTATAAACATTTTTACGCCGCTATTGCTACTGGAAAATGTTTTCGCTTCTTTCGTGTATTGATTCGCGTTTTGGTATTTCTTTTAATTACTTCAAGTTAAACTTAAAGCAATTCTGCAAACGAAATCTAGATTTTTATTGTAAATTAAAATTCAAATTAAATGAATATTACGCGTTGTATTTTTTACATAGTTGGAATATATTTAAGCCACGGACCTCTGTTGTAGGCTGCTCTACACAGAAAGGATATCGGTCCAATAACTGTCTTTTAGATTAATCCACTGGATCTGACGTTGACAACAATACTCTTAGTCCGTAAATATTAAAACAAAAACAATGTGAGTTTTATAAATTTTACTGGAAATTATAATAATTTATAGTTTCGTTCTGTTTAAGATGATCAATCTTTTTAGAGGACACATATAACATTTAAATATCTATTTATTTTAGCAAGATGTATTGTTTGACTTTGGATCTTCCCTCAAAGTTTAAATCACAATACCTTTAATTATAAAAAAATACCCTGTATAATAACATACAATTTTCATAATAACACTGCTATATGGTGTAAACCTTTGGCGGAGGTTATGACCAATTCGCACAATCTAAATACAACAAGTTTGTTGTTCTGTGTTTGTATTATGTAGAACACTGTATCAATTAAACTGAACCAATATTTCCTTTAGTTATTATGGTAATATGTATATATATATCCCAAGGTAATCAAGGCGAATATTATGGAAAATTATGGAATAAGTCAAGCAACGTAAAATCTATAGTAGTAAAAAAATATTCATATCCAACTGCTTTACAGGAGCGTAGAAATAAAAAACCTATGCGGAAAATTTTAGAAAATATTAAAATCAGGTAGTAAAACAATACCTTATAAGGCCTTCATGTGGTTACGTTGCTGTTTTAGGTTAAATTTAAACTTCTCACATAGCTATGTTTTACAGTTTGTGTTTCATCGGCAAAAACAGTCCATCAGCAAACAAATCTGATTTTGCTTGACAAATTTTTTTTTTTTTTTTTTTGCGATATTTACTGTTCCTTAAATATAAAAATATTAACACTAAAAAATTGGGTCAAGTTGTTTAAACCGTACTATTACTTCAGTGTTATCATTTATTAGCGAACAGTAACATCAAACGTCTAAAGTTTTGAACTCATTTATTGCTAGCTTTATTTATAAGTATATGGCTCCCACAAAGCGCTTGTTTTTCGTAATATTTTTTTCACAGGAAATCCGTAAAGCACTATTTTTTTCAACATTTGTTTTCTGCATTTGTTAAATTAATAAAAAAATCAAACAAATCAAGTTTCATCAACGAAACCGAATTTTTGTTAACAGAAAATCAAATTTGTTCGTACAACGGTTCATGTCTGGCATGGCATAACTCATAGCCTACATCAGAAAACCTGACTAAATATAAATATAGTAAACCAACAAATAACAAAAAATATCAAAGCCATTACAAAGTTAAAAAAACTTGCCCCAAAACATTTTGATTTTAATACTTTGTAGAGATATATAATGAAAGAAGGCCGTGGTAGGCTTACGCCAAACACCCGACCATGAATATTTTTTGCAGAGGGTATATACTTTTTATTATTTTTTTTAATTCCGAACAGGACGGACCGTGCGGTACATTGAAACACTATAGTATCCGTAATTGTACGTTAGTTTTACTTCAGTTACGGGTTCATACAATGGTGGTAGAATGCATTATGAATTACATTAGTTCTTTATTTAATATTTGCCAAGAAATGGAAAATTACGCAATATTAGATTTTGTATGCATAGCAAAAACATACCTATTTTGTTAGAAACGACGACCCAAAGTACGAGTTTGCGCGAACATGATTAAAAATGAATTACTGGCATCCTGCGGATATCCAACTGCTAACAGCAATTTATAAACCAGAAATATAAACTGCTATTTGTCAAGTTTTGGAATATAAAGGAAGTTCTGACAATTGCTACAATTGATCATGTTGAGAACCGATCTAAATTGGACTAAATCGTGTCTGAAAACATCGAAGCGAATGGGATAACAACAGGTTCGAACAAAGTGAACGGTCCGTTTTAATTTGCAGTAGTTTGTTACACATCTTTGAGACTTGAACTTTTTTATATTTTGAGTACGAGGCTTCTTCTTTGGTTCGAAAATAAATCGAAATATTTTAGAGCAGTGGTTCTCAAAGTATGGGTCGCGAGTCGTGACCCAAACATGGGTCGCGTAGGGTCAAAAAATGGGTCGCTCCAAGGTGATTCAATCGTGCGCAAACTAACTTTTTTCGTTTTATTTTTCAAGTATTTTTAATTCAATCTTGACTGAAATATTGCATCATAAGTATTTCATGTGGCAACCTGGATTATTGCATCATAAGTGGTTTTCTGAACGTTTTGATGGCAGCCAGCTACAGTAGCTTCTAAGACTGGTGTAAGCGGTAGCCGCACAGTTTATTACTTTTTTTAGAAGATTATTCGGCACTAGTCTAGAATCCTACCACAGCGTTCAAACAATTACTAAATACCGCACAATGTTTGAGTTAGGGTGAGGGTTGGCGTTTGGGTGTGGGTGGATCAGGCATTATTATATTTATTAACCCAAATGCTAACCCAAATAAAAATGTGCGTTGTGGTAGGATTGTAGGCCAGCGCCGATTATTTTGCTAGCTCGTATTACACACATATATAGCTCGTAATGCACACACCCCAGAATTCTGCTAGACTAGCGTTTTTATAGTGCTGTCTTAGTCACTGATAAACTTGGGGTTAGAATTGAGAAAATTGTGTAATATTTATTCGCAACTTGAGGTTCTGAGCAGAAACTCATCCGTTTCAGTTCGAGCTATAGGTTCGTTTCTTTCAATCCGAGCTATAGGTTCGTTTCTTTCAATCCGAGCTATAGGTTCGTTTCTTTCAATCCGAGCTATAGTTTCGTTTCTTTTGATGTGAGCTATAGTTTCGTTTCTTTTGATGCGAGCTATAGATGGCTAATATATATGTTAAACGGCAAAAATCCTAAAAAACTTGTCGAAACAAGATTAATTTTCTAAATTTAAAACTCTCTACTATTTTCGTGGGCCACTGTAATTCAATAATAAATGGCAACACAGGTTGTTAGAAACGCCATGAATATACGACAATTTGTCAATTTTATAAATATGGGAAGTTCTGCTAAAAAACAGGATGTTCGGCAGAATGCAATTGTCTAGAAAAGTATACGTGACTTGGTTAGCTGTCTGCAGTCATATGGCGACTGGTACACGTGGATTTAGGGTAGTGGTTGCATGAGATTTCACGTTTTTACGCAAAAAAGCGGTTCACGCAAATTTCTGTCCGTTTAAAAGTGTTTATTTTTTGTGCTTATATACTGCTTTAAGAAAGCAGTTCAGCCTAAAGGCGCTATGCATACTATTGCAGGTTTAGCCGTGTGACTTAAACTCTGCAAAGAACAATTTCTGTTAGACTATTAATACTGTTATTTATATAAAAACTACAAATGCCATTATTTGGAAAAAATATGCCAATATCTTTTATGTGCCTAAAGCCCTAAACTACAAGGCGTCATGTCTACTCAAATTAAAAGTTTTGTCAATTTCAATCAAATAAACGTAATATTTTCGCGCTTTGCGCGATTAATCTGGATGTTAGCTTTATTTTGCGCGTCCTGACGTAACTTTGTGACTTACTTATTTTTTGGTCATGGCAAATGATAACCCTGCGTATAAGCAATGGGCAATAACGATAGAGCTAAAAAGCATGGCCAAGCCATGTCCAGCACTGTGATGCACAACAAAATTATCCAGGTGAGCTACAGAGGTGGAAACAAGTTTTAAATTGGCCTTGATTAGAACCAAGTATTGCAAAACACTTTAGGCAATATTTAGGCCTCCTTTATTATTCTTTCCTTGTCTTATTAGTTGGATTTATTCCAAATGTAAGTGAATTTCTAAAGCGAAATGCTGTTGATTATGTGTACTTATATAAGGTGAGAAGTTGCTTTTTAGTTGTTTAGCTAAATTGCTGTAACCACAGATATAATGTTGTGTGGGTCACAACGTAACAAAATTGCAATCTATTCGAAAAGGTTGCCCATCACTAATATAGCTAATTATCAGGATGGGTTTAATGGGTGTCTTTACCAACTATTGACATTCCTAATTTTTTCCATTGTTTGAACAAACCTCGACATTATTTGTGAAAAGGCAAAATAACAATAAAAATATAGCTTATGAAACACATTACACTAAAAAGAGTTGTTAAGGCGAAAAAAAATGTTATACTTTCAGATTTCTGGAAATTTTGTGTTACTTTTATCGATATTTAGATTTACAATGACTCTTGCCCCTACACGAGTGGTGGCGCTACGTTATACTTTGTTCTGCGTTACTTGTTTTCTAACATATGGCACCTATTACGCCATGCTTTTTCTGCAATCAAGCATCAACATCGAAGGAGGTCTAGGTAAGTCAGGATGAATTCTATGTTTAGTGAATTTTTAATAAACAAATAAAATATATCAATGGATTTTCTATTTTCCAACGACGAAAAGTATATGGCTGATTTGTTGTTTGTTTTATGTAAAGGGGCAACCGCGGCTACAGTTGCATACTCTACTTCAACTGTTCTTGGTATATTCCTTACTCCGGTTATCATTCGAGTGGCCGGGCCCAAATGTACGATGATCATGTGTCAGATCGGATACCTTTCATTTGTGCTGGCGAATTACTATCCAGGTAAGGCGGGTACCAGTAGTGAGTTTTTTTCTTGGCCGTGAACCTGGAGCCATATTAATGCACATTGGTATCCAGGGGTGCAATTAGGAGTGGTTGTCGTCTGTCGATATGCAAGACCCCATTTGTTGCGTACGACATGTCAACCAAAGAAAAAAATGTAGCAAACATTAGTTCTGTTTGTTAATCTATTTCGTAGTTTGATCCCTTTTTTCGGTCTTTACCTCCAATGAGTCACTTCTTGTATGTTTAAGTTCACTTTGTCAAATAATTTGATTCTCAAAAGTGAAATTGGACGACTGTTTTATTTACCCCTAACACAATGTTTTATTAGCGTTGAAAGTATAGTGACGACATTTAAAATACAAATGTTTTAACTAAACCAGAAACACGAAAATTCATCCTGTTGTGTTCGATAAGCTAGCTTCCAGGACATGCCAAAATGTAGGTTTTGCCTATGTAACCTGTAAGGCATTTGAGCGCGAATTTAAGTTACACGAAGTTGACCAGTCTGGCACAGAAGTTTTTTGAAGGGTTATTTTTTATTAGGCTAGATTTATTTATTGTATGACGTCATGTTTAAATTTACCTAAACAAAAATCCTGGAACATCGCCTGGTCCGTGCCACCCCTTTAATTATTGCTGTTTGCGCCACGGTTTCGCAGTTGTTTTATTAATATGCAACACTTGTAAACTACAACCATATGTTAAATGAGTGGAAAAGGCACGCATTCCTATTACTGTTACTGTATAGTGTAAGATTGTCCACAAAACGCTGCACATTTTCCGATAATCTGACAGACGTTTTAAGTGGTAACGTCAATCCGAAGCAAATCAATGACATAAACTTTTATCGTGTTGTACAATACCGTGATCGCCGTGCAAAACTTATTTAATTACCACTTAAATGTCGAATTTTATTTTTTCTAGAATATGACATTTTATTAAATAAGTCAAATAAACTATGATAATGACCTAATATTTTCCATTAAATGAAGTTTGAAACTTGAACAAGTGAAAGACTAGATGCTAATATTTGCTATTTAGCGATCGCAGGTAGCATGTTATAGCATTGCAATAATCATCCCACTGAAATTGACAAATAAGCTTCGTGGTATAATAACCCATATCGCCTAAGTAATAACCAATATCGCTTAACTTAAGTAATACCCATATAGCCTACTGAACGAGTGTTGTTAACACGTTAAGGCTACAACTGTATTTTGTTTTGTTTTCTTCCGAACAATGATTAGTCGGTTATCTGTTGATCCCCACATCTATCGCAAGCGGATTTGCTGAGGCGACGATGTGGCCAGTCACACTCCTATATGTCTTGCACTTTGCTCGTTGCCAAGCGCGCTACGGCAGCAAAGAAGTAAGGCAGTATGAGACGGAATACATTGGATACTTTTTCATGGCTTTTCAAGTTAGCCAGGTTCGTTTAAAATGATTTAAGGAATATTATACTTAATTTTTTGTATACATGGGAAATTCAGAATTCCTAAAACAAAATATCGTCAAAAAGCCTATTTTGCTTATAAAATTAATTTGTACGTTATATACCCAGCCTACATAACAAGTTGTTGTAGAAAAATTTTTATAAAAAAAAAATATATGACATAAAAAACAATAAAAAAATATGACATAAAAATAAAAAATAATGCGGTAGCCTACTGAATTTAAAAGATGTTGCAGAGTGAGGGGAGTGGGCTACGATGTCATACCCCTCAAACTATATTTTTCCTAAACTATGCCTAAATTTTAACTTTAACTTTACCTAAATGCACAACTATTTTACATTTTATTCTGTGTGTCAGGAGAATTTTTTTAGGCTAAGGCAGATGTATACAATTTACATATTTTCTATGTGTTCACAGCCAATCTGTCTGGACTCTTTACGAAATGCGATTCCTGGCAATATTTTGTATATTTTGCTGTTTACCCAAATTACTAAACTTTTACAATATTTCCTACATATCATGAGTAACCCCTATCCAACTTTTAAAACACGATAAACGCTGTGTTCACTATTTTACGCTTTTTTACCTGATTTGGTTACAGCCGTTTAACTGTGGAGTCGATAGTGCTAATCGTTTGGCCCAATGCGTCAAGTTTGCTTGTAAGGTTAAAGTTCGTCATCTGAAACACATAGCGCAAATTCATTCGAGCATCCAGCGATTAACTTTACTGCAAGTGCACAGTAGTAAACTTTTTTCAAAAACAGATCGTTTTCTAAAATGACCTGAATTAAAACTACGTTACAAGGTAATTTGTGAGGTCATACCTGAAAAAAAATCCCACACTCCCGAACAAAATTTCTAGATGCGCTACTTGCGAAGATATATTGAAAATTTCTCATAGAGCCCCCATGGATCAACGAATCCATGTTTGGGAAATTCCAGTATTTTTCAAATAAAGCTATTACATTAATTTTCCCGTGTGTTTATTAAAACCCCTTGTTTTTTTTAAAGGTACTTGCTAACCTAATGAGCTACGCAATTCTGTACGGCGGTGCCAGTTCTATACCAGATGTACAATTGTCAAATTCTTCGCTCAACACATCCGCCGACTTGAACATCGCAAAAAGACTGCAAGTCTGCGGAATTCACGATTGCCAGGATCCCAATATAACAGCAGCCAACATGGCGCAATATGTCCCCACCTCCATGACCATTCTCTACGTTGTCTTTGGGATGATGGCAGGTCTTATATTGCTATCCATTGCCCTTCACATCACTACTACCAAACCTATAGATGAATCAAAGGAAGGGGAAAACACGAATATGGAGATCACACAAGACAAAGAAAAGATTGGTAAAATTTCTATACACATAAGGGACAAGGGTGTTTTATATAATTATATTATGTACATTACCCTCATTCTTTTTCATTAAGAACTTAATAGTGTAGAGGTGCCCAAACATGAAGACATTGTTTCAATAAAAGGTGGTTCATGCTGTGGAAAAGGTGGGAATCAGGTAGGACTGTCACAAAAGTATTTCTGTTTATATTTAAACTTTAATATGTCCTATGAAAACGTCAGTCCATTAAAGTTTGCTTAAGATTAGGGGTTTTTAAACTTTTTTTACCGCGGACCCCTAAAATTTTTTTTAACCTAGCTTCGACCACGGTCGGAAAAAAAAAGTCCAAAATGACATCATAAATTGACGTCACAGTACAAATAGACTTTATAAATCTTCTGATTTTGGTCCAAAAATGTGAAAGTGAAATGGAGTGTAAATAGGATTCAGTGCAAAACTGTTTTATTTTTAATCAAAAAATATACACTAATATTTACTCTTAAATATACACTAATATTAACCCCCTAAAACTAGTTTCAAGGACCCCCAAGGGGTCCATGGACCCCAGTTTAAGAACCCCTGCTTTAGATAAACTGTCTAATTGATTTACGACGTTTTTCATAAACATTACCGCGCTGCTACCTTCTTTATCGATTGATAAAATAACATAAGGTGTTTTTAAGGATTCGGTAGCATTAGCTCTGTCCGCGGTGAAGGCGACCGGCCGGCATATCATTCGCCCGAAGCTTCTCCTCATAGCACCCATTACCATATACTGCGGTATTCTTCTGTCTTTCGGGTTTGCTGAAATGACCAGAGCATTTGCTTCGTGTATGCTCGGAGTTGACCAGGTTTGACATGTTGATAAAAGAGTAGAGATTCTTAAAGTGCGGTATCACGTTATGTATTCAGCCTAATTGTTCGTTTTACAATTAGCTTTATATTATAATATTCGTATTGGAATATGAGCAACACTTAATTGTCATACAAGTTAAACAAACACTTAATTGTGTCAATGATGCCGATTTACATCTAAAGTCAATAAAGTTAAATTTTTTTAAGGACATCGTTTGTCCACGATTCAAAGAACAAAGTTGTTTTCAGCACTTTTTTTTGTGTGTTTCTTGGGAGTAATTTTTGTAAAAATCGTCGTTAAAGCATTGTAAATCAGTAACTGCGACACATTTAAACCGCATTAACCCATAAAAGAAGGAAATATGTCACAATGCCCACTTGGATCAGAAGTAACTTATATCGCAAATTGTCCGTTTTTTTATTTATTGTTCACTATTTAACAATGCGTGCTTCTCACACATGTTTTGTTTTAGGTCGGACTCTGTATGGTTATTTTTGCAAGCGCTGCTGCTGTAGTGTCAGTTCTCAGTACTAAGCTGGCAAGTAGACTTGGCGTCAATCTAGCTGTTGCAATAGGTTTCGTTTTGGACATTGGAGGATATATGCTATGTTTGTTTTGGAAGCCGAATGAAGAAAACCTTTGGATGGTGTACATTCTGTTCGTGGTTGTTGGAGCGGTCAATGGAGTTTGGCCACCCATAGTTAATGGTAAACAACTTAAACATTTATAAAGTCCTAATTATAAAATAGGACCCCGCATATATTAGCCTATTATGGTATGTTTGGTTGGCTAATTTTTTTTAAGTATTGGTCGAAATTGCCGTTATGACAAAACGTTTGCTTCCTATTAGTAAATTTTCTCCAATAGCAAAATACAAGTCATTTGTCGCAATTAACATAAAGAGTTTAATAAGAAGTTGTCCCCTGACATTTAGCTAATTTGAAAATACGTTGCTTATGATACTTGGAGCATGACTCTCTTGGAAAAACTCTTTAGTTTGTATGCTTTGTCAGGATGAATACTAGATTTTTTTTTAATCTTGGCGGCTTCGTTGCCTATTGAATAAATCATTATAATTACACAATGAATAATAATTTACACAATTTTACAATAACAAAAGAATAAAAATATCCTAGATTCAGAAGTCACCAAACATTATCTATAAAGGACTGAATAAAACTATAAGAACAAATCAACGTAGGCCGGATATAGAATTTTGTATGAAATTATATTGACTTGGACATTATGATAAAAGGTAAACACAAAAAATAAATTTAACAAACAACTAGGTCAGATTTAAGAAATTTTAGTTATTAACTTACAACTACAAATAAATGTAGGTTTCAGTAGGGCAAATGCATGATAATAAAGAATTAACCTGTATGTTGTTGTTAGCTGGTATTATAAAAGGATCGTACCAGAGAAGAGTCTTTGACTTCTGTATGCTTCTCAACTTTAGCATAAACTTTATATTAGATGTGGTTATTTAACTAAGTATGTATTTACATTTAGAAATTCATGCATCTTTCTTTCCCGACGATCAAGACGTAATGTTCACCGCTTGGAACATTTTGTTTTTGGTTGGATATGCGATTCAATATGGCTGGAGCACAACTCTTTGCGTGTATGTCAAAATCTACATTCAGATAGGAATTATCTGCATTTCAGTCCTTGGCTATGGTAAGAGCTGTTCAATTTTGTAAAATTCACGAATTCGGTAACTTCGCAGCGATTTCCTTTGTAGAATCCCTTTTGACGTTTATATAAAACTTAACCTGAACCGATTTCCGATCAATTGAAATCAATTGCAGCGTTTTTAAATAACATTTACTTATTTTTAGAAATCGTTTATAGTATTGTAAAATTTGGTTTAAACGTTGGACAAACAAATATATACCAGAAGAACTTATTTTCAGTCTATACTATGCCTGGTAGCGACAGCAGAAATAAACAATACATGATTTTTTTTCAGGAATTGCCTACATGATAAACAAAAAGCAAAAGAACCAAAAGGTCTGAAAATGATCATTAAAATGTTAAAAGCTGTTCCAACTACGTAATCCGAAGATACTAATGAATTCGGAACGCGATTGTTTCAAGGACCATTGTTGTATTGTACAAATGATAACCATCTACCGTTGTAATCAATATTTGTTTGTGAGGTTTTCTCTCATTAGCAAATTTGATTGTTACTCAAACGTCTTGTAAATATTTCAATATTACTTGTTTCTGTGGTAAGCTAATATTACAATTAACAGAATATAAGCCAGTGGTCCCGCTGTTTTCGTGATCCCGTATAAATTTTTCCAAATCTTACGCGGCCTCACGATTTTGTGTCATACTCCGGAGTTAATTAAAATCGTTTTTAAAACAACCAAATGATCCCTTTCTTAGACTGGAGGTTTATTTTGCTTCTTTTATATAAGCTTAATTTTAAGTTCTAATGTTTGTTTTTTCTCGTCAATGTTTTGAAATATAAACAATAAAGTCTTTGATTAAATATTTTTTTTTTTGGTTTTATAATTTTGAATGTAAATGGGGAGGCCAGAAAGTAAACTCTGTCATATTGGACATGCATTTCAGCGATCAGCTGACGTAGGTACACTTATAATTTAGTTAATTGTGGTAAAGCTACTAGATGTATTAAAGTATTTGGTTTATAATAGACAGTTATTCAGGATTAAAGTTTACTTTTCAACGCTTTCGGTTTGAGTCAAGATAACCTAAACCGTAACCTAACGCAATAATAGTAGAAATTTAAAAAAATAGTCACAGAAACATGGTAACTTAAACTAAAAATGAATTTGCTAAAGGTTTTTCTTTATGTAAGACACTTTTTAGAGATATTCAAACGTAACAGATTATTGTGACAATTCACTTCCACAGTTCACACAATGTTGTGCTCGCCTTGATAAACTTGTGGAGCAGAAATTGTTGATTTACAAAGCGTGAGCGCAAAAGTAACTTTTCGAGTGTCTATATATTCTATAATGACACAATCGGATGGCGAAAAATGACTAAAGAACTAATAATATTTTCAATAATTCCCGAGTATGCAGTCTGGCTAAATTTTGTACTCAGTGGAGAAAAAAGTGTTGTACACCAAGCTTAGGTAGTGCTTGCGAAAAGTGTGGCGTTGCAATCCTTGGAAATTCAGCCAAAATTCGTGTGTACACTAATGTGCCCGAAGCGATCGCATTGAGGCGAGGCGCTAATTGCGGCGCCCTTCTGATTGGAGTGCTGCAGAACGTTTCAGCGTTGATTAGGCGTTGGCGCTTGAGATCCACAAGTAGGGCGTGGGCCCTCAGAAAATCGGCGCCGAGTAATGGCCGAGCAACATCGGCCAGAACAAACTTCCATTTAAATCTGCCTGAAGGAAAAGCCATTGATATCGAACGAGAACCGTAAGTTCGAATTTTGGTGCCATTAGCAGCGACAAGAGTTTTGTCGGAAGAATTCGCGCGATGCTCAGGTCCTGTGGGAGGCAAAACGCTAATCTCAGCGCCCGTATCCACTAAAAAATTACGACCAGCTAAGCGATCTCAAACAAAGAAAAGGCTGCTAATAGCTCGGCCGGCCATTGTAGCAGCTAAACAAGGTCGGCTTGCCAGTTTCCCTGGGGGAATGAACAAGGGGGGATGCATCGGTGGGCTTTGTCGTTTGACGCTGTAGTTTCGAAATTGAAAGTTGTGAGGTATTCTCTCGGGCTGCAAATAAGGCATCGGCTTGCTGCGCCGAATCGCGGTTAGTTTCAAATTCTTTCTAAGGGCAGACAATTACACAATGCAAATGCAAGAAGAGAACGAAAAGAAAAAGTCAATATGTCCGGTTCGGTGCAAAATAAATGTGCGTCGTAACATAGAGTGCCGCTACACTATTGAACATTATGCCACTCAACTACTGTACTGTTCCTGCCATATTTTTTGCTATTAGTTCACATATTTTTGATAACTGCAGGCAAGCCTAGGCTGAGTGTCATGCACAAAGTACCGGTATAGGCATATTATAAGCCTCAAAACTTCACACTTAATCATTACTAAACATTATTCCTCTGCCTTATTCCTCATATCTATTTAACTACATCCTGGTGTTTTCGTTTAAATATTGACTATGACTATGCATACCACTCAACTATATGCTTACCGGTACATATCTACACCACAACTAGTCTATCGCATCACTAACACCAGCGTGAAATAAATGGTTGCACACAATTTCAGTTTGATCTGCAGTGTTGCTGTCACAATTTAGCGTCTTAACTGTTGTATTTAACTTTTTGGGGGTTTAGGGCGTTAAACTTATTGTTTACGACTAACCGTTCGTATTACGTCACAATGCCCTAAAATTTGGGTATCTTACAGAATTTAACTTCTGAAAATAGGTTTAATGGCGTCTCCCAAGATGCGAAAAATAGACGTCAGATTACAGCAGCGCTGAGGAGTCGGATTGGGCTCGAGTAAGACTAGGTAAAACTACCCGAGTCCGACGTGTGCGCATGCGCAGTACTAAATTTCGAAACTAATAAGGCAGCAAACTGTACATTTTTAAGGTGGAATAGCATGTGGTTGGATATTTTCTATGAACCTTATGAGTGGATTGCTGAATCTCCATCTTATTTTGGTTACGTAAATCGGTGAAATAACCCTATAGTATAGACCAGAACTGGGCAACATACGGCCCGCGGGCCGGATCCGGCCCGCCAAGCAGTTTAATCCGGCCCGCAGCTTGTTTTTCTTAAAGTACATACTAAGCGAAAACCAGAGTGAGTTTCTACATGTTAGGTTGTATCGTAAACACTCTTTTCAGGGACGGATCTAGTCATGACCACGCCAAATTCGATTTTTAGCTTGTTTGAAATACAAAAACGGAAATTGTTTTCGCGCTTCACGCAAATCTATTCTGTCTTTCTCGTATCTTCCGTGCAATTTTTGGAAACTTTACAGACAAATAGCGTCCAATGCAATGTGGCACTCTCTCCAACGAAAGTTTAACAAACTTAGCCTAATATTTAAATGTTTTTTGCGCGTCGAAAGTATTCCGTCTTTAAAATATAAACGAAATACCTACCCTTTTCTAAACTCTGAAATATACGGATTCACATCCTGTAAACCTAATTTAGTTAATTCCATGTTGTGTGTTTCTCCCGATTTTTAAATCGTCGTCTTTGTAATATGGCCGCTGTGCCGCAAGTAACACATCGGCAACTTGAAGCTTAAAAAATTAAAGTTTTTTGTACGAAATTTTTACATATTTTAATCTTAACTTTTGGTTCAGCGCACCCCACAACTTGATAAACGCCAATACATCAAGCAATGTACATTTTTTGTCTGTGCTCAATGCTCCCCCCTAAAAATCTCAAATAAAGTTTGCATTTTAAAACAAACATAGTCGTAATTTTTTCGCGCTTGGCGCGACGTCTTGTGGCCTTCTATAAATTCGACTTAAATGGCACATTTTCTCACAACTACAAACGTAATAACAAATTTGCTAACCTATTTGTTTTATGACGTCATCTTGCGTGAATTTGAGTCCTATTTTTGACTTGGCCCGCCACAACATTTTAGGTTTCTCATGCGGCCGGTTGCCGACCCCTGGCGTATAGTCTCCAACTGCAAGCATGCTTTTTATTACGTAATAGACGAGCCAATCCTGATTTGACTGTAATCGACATGCGTTGTGGTAGATGTAGTATTGTAGTGTTAGGGTTGTCCCCACTGTAGGCATCAGCATAGATTTATTTTAATGCATAGCTGTGCAGTTTATTCTCGCGAGCTTGAGCTTGGCACATGTGCATTTAAAGAGAGAAATGAAGGAAAAAGATCGCTTTTCGTTTTTTCCCCAAAACTCATCAAGGTAATCACGGACCCCCTGATGCTTTCTCACGGACCCCCAAGGGGTCCGTGGACCCCAGGTAATAGAGCAAACGTTTAAATCCAGAAGAATTTAGAATACATATAGGAACTCTTGGGCGTTGAAAACGGCACACGGATAGGGAACCACTGCTCTAATATAAGTTTTGAACACTTGTCAAGCGCCAATGTTGTAATGACTTAATTCATTGACTTTACTTAAGTACGCTTAAGTCTCTATTTTGTAATGACTTGACTTGACATAAGTGTTTTGACCAAAATGACTTTAACTTCATTTTGTCAAATAGCTTAGGATTTTATTAACTGTTTTTCATTAAAATTTATCTGCAGTTTTGCACGTTAAACAAGTTGTATATTGCGTTTGTGTTGTATATTGCGTTTGTGTTGTTTTTTAATTGAATTGTTGTTCATAATCGGATGACTATACTAACTTTAATAGTTTAACGTTTTACTTTAATGTCAATGCAATGACATGACTTAAAGTTGACTTGCTCTCATAATGAATTGACTTGGGCAACCGGTGGCTTGGACTGAGAATTGACTCTTTTTTTCTTTTTTTTTAGAAGATTTGACGGGGACTTAAGTTATTTCAAAGTGACTTGTTCAAAAAACTCTGTCAAGTACTCTTTCGCCCCTTTTTCTGTTTGACAGTGACAGTTGTTTTTTAGAGAGCGCAATGTTCATATTTGAAGATCGAGCAATGTATAGGAACCTTTTTTGCGCGCCCAGTGCACAAAGTCTTCTTTGACATTTAAATTTAGCACAAGTTCGACCGTCCCTATAAAGCTCCCTTAAGGTTACTTACCCAATGGCGTCACGGTATAGCGTGACTTTTTGCCATCATCTCAAAAAATGTTGAGCCCCTTAACCCAAAATCAAGGATCCGCTTGATCTGTGTGCCCTACAACAATCTGCAAATGATATTGTGGCGCAAGTGGCGGGCAAACTTGTACGTTTATATTTTAACAGTTTCGAAGCTGTGTGTTTTTAACAGCTGTCGAAATGAATGATAAAATGCCAAAGTGTCTGCGTTAGGGATTAATAGCTTCTTAGTTTCCGACTCGATTTGCCAGACTGGCCAAGCAAGGAAAGGGAAGTCAAAGTGTCTTTGCGAAAAATTCATGCACAGGCAATGGAATGCTTCAGCAGTTACACTCGGTTTGATAGCGCTGTGCTTGTTAGAATGAAATTAACGTTAGGGGCTTATCAAAGAGATGTTTTTAATTTTTTATTAAAATATCCAACGTCTTTTTCTAAATAAATTGATAAAAACGATTAACTACATTTAAATACGTTTTTTGAAATATCTTCCGTACAAGCTTGGACACCTAGATTTATTTTAGCTTTTTTAAATAAGATTAGAATTAAAATCAAATCATTTCAGTTTTTTAAACTTAGAGTATAATTAGAATTGGGATACTTTACAAATTAGATTAGAATTAGAATTACTGTATCTTCAATTATTTTATTAACCATTAGTTTCGGCGTCTTTATATTTTTTTTAAACTTGTACGCTAAAATGTTCGTCAGATTTATACGACTGTTTCTATGGTCGTATTAGACCACGGCTTCCTAACAAGGAGAACTCTACAATATTTAACTTTTTGCTTAGTAATTTTATTGTACTCCAGCCATAAGACCGAGATAAGAACAACATAAACGTCAGAATAAAACACAGTTTGGAATAAAACCAAAAAAGGAAAAATACCTGATGGACGTAGTGCCATTTAAATCGGAATAAGCCCTAAATCCGTCGGAATAAACCTAAATGGTCAAAATCAGGCCTAAACAACACTTTAACTAACCCCAAAACTCACCCCTAAGTACACCACTAATTCCCCTAATAATTTCAACCCTCTCATTTTCTAACCCCACCCATTACCCTACAATAACCCTAAACAGGACCAAAAATCCGGTGCCAAAACAGCGGCGTCCTATCGGCGCCGGTCAAACTAGGAACATCGTCACCAAAACGGCTAATGTCAGACCGACGGCTCCCCGATTGTCCTTTACCTACGTTTCTTTTGGCTATTTAGATGATTTTAGGACGTATTCCGGCAAATTAAGGTCATATTCAGACGATTTTGATCTTATGCTGTATTGGATATTACTGCGTATTTGCCTATATTATGTCGTTGGTTTTATTACAATGGTTTTATAGATTTACTGCTTTAAGTTTTGTTGCTTTTTAGGTCTTATTGTGTGTTCCCATTGTTGTGTTCCCGTACTGCCCACGTGCTGCTAAGTCTACTTTTATGCTTTACTTCGTTGTACATAGAAATACGCATGTGTAGACCTATAGTTAAGGAACTGAAAAATGTGATTCCTAATATATGATTTGCGGGTTTATAGGCTTCTAGTCTTTCTGTGTTTAAACTACCTTTGTTTGTGTTTGTTACTGGGCTATACCACCTAAAGTTTCCTAAACCAACTTTCTCCGGGTTTCACTCAAAATTATCCTTTTCAGTTTTGTTTATCCTGTTTTGGGGTCATTTATTTAGCTTAAATTCTCTGTGCAACCTGGGGCGCGACCCCAAAAAACGAAAATTCAAATATGCTTAGATTTTAATAAGGTTTATTAATACAACACGATGTGGTAAACCTCAGTCTAACATTTATTTACCAAATGTTTACCTATATAGGCCTTGGGACTCGCACCAAAATACATGATTTGTTAGAATACTTGACAAACACTTTCACGGGCCACACAATGCTTTATGCTCGCATTATGTTTATGTAGAAGCCCGCACCCGATCGTGAAAAAATAAATAAACAATGAATAATTGTATTTTTTGTCATAAACTAGTTTTCTCCGTAAGTATTTAGAGCACATTATTTTGGGAAATTTTAAAGATGTGTGAAATATTTTTTTGAAAACAAAACACGAAAAAGTTAGTAACGCAAATGCATACTACAATTTTCCGATTCAAGACATGGCTAAAATTTTATGTTGGATTTAAATAAAATCTCAAAACCTTTAACAAAATGGATTGTTTATCTTACTTCGGAGACGGACTAAAGGGAACACATGTCTATTATTCCCTAAAACCTGTTTTATGCCCATTTTAACTACACATAAATGCATTTTTTTTCGTGCGCGAATCTAATTTTGAATTTGTTTCTAGTAGGTCTTAGTAATTTCGATTTAATTGTTTTAGGTTAGGCATCGCGCGCCTCATCGCACCCTGTAAGTGAAATTTTTGGGGACGTAAACAATATTTAGGCGTCACATATGTTCGCTGTTGCCTCCTGCATCATGTTTGCAGAGAAGCTACACTATACTTAGGAAATCAGATATAAAACAGGAAATCAGATGGAAGTCGCGCGAAATGTGACAGACTTTTACCCAGTTTAAATTGATTCAGGGCTATGCAGCGTTACCCCACTTGTATACCCACTTATTCGTTGATACGACATACCTTTTTATACTTAGGTTATTTTTCGCCAGTTTAGTTATACGTCTGTATAATTTTAATACGGAAAAATTACAACTTAGGTACAAGTTTGGCCAGACAGTAAAAAATATTTCAACCCGAATCGATCTGATTTACATAAAACGTAACCAATACCTTGCCTTAGCTGTTAATTAAAATATATATTTTCACCTATAATAAGGGTTGTGATGAAGTTGTTAGATGAAAGTATTCTAGTGTTAAGAGACTTGGTATTTGGAAAAGCCATACTGCACATTCGGAACTTTATTTATACCTAATCATCAGTTAGTTGCATTAGTTAGAGTCGAAGGTACAATGTGTTTCGGTAAATAAAAAGACCTATGCTGAATAATAATAAAATTGGTTAATCATAAAATAATTGACAGGCACATGAAAAATTCATTCACAGGTGTAATAAGACTGTGTTAATTTAAATTTGAAATTAAAGCAAAATGGGGTTCACTGCAAAGCAATTGGTAATGCTTCGATTTGCTTTGTTTATGTGTGTCTGTTTTTTAACATATGGAAGCTACTACGTTGTTCTTATCCTGCAATCAAGCATTAACATCGAAGGAGGATTGGGTATGTATTAAACGTTTTGACAAATGTCCTACTTTTCAGGCATTTTACAAGGTTGCAATTTCAGAACTGAGGAAATCCTTGTACACTGGACAGGAATACCGATGCAGCCGCTGTGAAAATGATAAACAAATTAAAAACTTGTAAAATAGAACTTTATATTCGTAAAATTACGTGAAAGATCTCTCACAAGAAACGATTCCTTCTAAGATATAACCAAAAACGTAACATATTATTTGTTAAATATTGTTTAAATAACATTTTTGACAAGCTCTGTACTTTTTGTTGAAACATTTTTTAGATGTGTTTTGTTAAACCTTATTCGCGTTTTTACAGGCGCAACCTCTGCGACAGTAACTTACACTTGCTCAGTGGTTCTTGGAATATTTCTAACCCCATTTATTATTCGACTATTTGGCCCAAAATATACGATGCTCATCTGTCAATTCGGTTACCTTTTCTACGTACTGGCGAACTTCTATCCAGGTAAATCAACATTAATAAATAGGCCCAACAATCCACGTAAAGCCGAAGGGGTTTATTTTTTTTCTAACGAGCAATTTTAGAAGTATTGTTTCTCCACCTCTACTTAAATATTTTTATTTCCAAGGTATTTATTATTTTGTACTATGGTATCTTATTATGAATATAATATAATAACCTTTTTATTGTGACCCACGTGAATGAGTATGATAGAGAAATCCTGGATGCATATTATAGATGTATCGGATGTCTGTACCTTTATTAACATTGGTGTGGTGCTACTAGTCGCTCTCTATTTTCTGTGAATTTTAATGGCACGCTCATTTTTGGCTCCTACTTGTGATAATCTAATCAATATTCTTTTTCCTGTTGTACAATGGCAGTGAGTTATCTATTAATCCCTGCTGCCACTCTCTCCGGGTTTGCCGAGGCAACTATGTGGCCAGTTACAATCCTATTTACTGTACATTTCGCCCGCTGTCGATCACGATATGGCAGCAAGGAAGTCAGTCACTACGAGGTTGAATACATTGGCTACGTTTACATGGCTCTTCAATTGAATCAGGTTTGTGTGCAGCGTATAAAGTATACACAGTTCTAACTCGTTATAGACAGATAAATTGTTTAAACACACTAGTCACTATATACATATTACCAGTTGATATATGTTTTGTTTAAAAGGCAAGATTTCCCTATTTAGATATTTTCAAACTTACTGAGCTACGCGATTTTTTACGGTGGTGCGAGCACTCTACCAAACGTACCAACAACCAACACTTCACTTAACAACTCTACTGAATCCAGTATCGCCAATAGACTACGTGACTGTGGAATCCACGACTGCCAGAATCCAAACATAACATCAGCTAACCTGGCGCAATATGTTCCAGTTTCTCCCACCATTCTATACATTATGATTGGAGTAATGGCATGCATTATTGTGGTTGCCATTATCGTCCACGTCATTACCACAAAACCTATAAATGACAAGAAGCAAGAGGAAGAGGAAAATCAAAATGTGGAAACCAAATCTAAAAATAATACAAATCAACTAATCGGTACTGTTTTGCATTTAATTCTTGCATGCCCACACAATGTTGAAAAAACTATTTCAAAGGCTGTAGTTAACATGGTTTTTCATACAAATGGTTTACCGATGTGGTAAATAACTTAATAATAACTGTACTAATTATAGAACCTAATAGTGTAACCTAATCCGGAGATGAAGACGCCGTTACAATTAAAAGCATTTCACTTTGCGGAAGAAATGTAAAACAGGTACCGGTAGCTGTTAACCTAACAATAACATTAAGTTAGTTATGTAAATTGTATTGGAAATTGGCTTTTCAAACCCGTTAGCAAACACGCGATAAACTTATAACAATCACGTTGTTTCACCATTTCTAAAATATTTGTTATTTGAAGGACGCACTGACATTAGCCATATCTGCAATAAAGGCGACTGGACGTCACATGATATGTCCGAGGCTGCTGCTCATAGCACCCATTACCATCTACTGCGGTTTGATCTTGTGTTTTGGATTTGCTGAAATGAGTCGAGCATATGCGTCATGCATGATTGGCGTTGACCAGGTTTGTTGTTAAATATTCTAGATGTGTATCAAAATGTTTGCTTCTGCTTTTACGTTCGAACCAGTGGTGGGATTTATCCCGTTCCAACCGTTTCACGCGAACTGCTTCCTAAAAAAAAATTACAGAACAGGTTCATGGCCAACCTTCTCAGGGCATACCAAGCTGTTCTAAAATAATAACTTTAGTTAGGTTACCAGCTGCGATTAATTTAAACCAAGGGTCTAATCTAGGTTTACCATGCGTCATGATTTTCCCTGACATATAACGAAATTTATTGTTTAAATCTACGTCAGGAAAAAGATGTAATATTATGCTGAAAGTACGGATTTCAAACATATCGGTAATAATTTCACAAAATCGTTTTCGATATTTGTAAATCGAAAACTTTGTATCAAATTGTATATTCTTTAATTACTAGGTTTATATTATTTACCTAGCCTACTAGAAAAATATACAAATCTGTATTTACTTACGTTAAGTAACAATATTCAGTCATAGACTTGCCACAACTTTATGTTATTCATTTAATTGTCATTCCCTAGTTACGTTACATACGACTACGTTTTATTACATTTTGTATCAAGATATATTCGCTCTTAAAATTAGTTCGAAACCAAATTGAATAGTTTTGTGTCGCTGCACTCCTTTGTGCAACAAGAGTTCTCAAGTGTGCAGCTGAACT
This sequence comes from Ascidiella aspersa, assembly GCF_963924565.1. Taxonomy (NCBI): domain Eukaryota; kingdom Metazoa; phylum Chordata; class Ascidiacea; order Phlebobranchia; family Ascidiidae; genus Ascidiella; species Ascidiella aspersa. Next base: position 24,730,897 of record NC_139447.1, on the reverse strand, counting down.
TCTTGCAATATTTAAAAGTAAATGATCTGTATTACAAATGGGCATGCACACAAGCTTGCTAAACTTGAATAAACATTATTCCTTAAAAAATAATAATATTAAGACATCGGTCCCCATGTTGCTTTTGTGGCATGCTTAATTTGAAAAAACACTAAATTAAAGAGATTGGAAGCTAATTCTAACTCTTTTCTATGTTGTAAAATGTCTGTGTTTTTTTCTTTAAAATCCGGCCCGCGGCTTGTTTTCCTTAAAATACATTTGCTAAGCGAAAACAAGGGCTAGTTTCTACATGTTTGGTTGTATCGTAAACCCTTTTTCCAGGGACGGATTTGGTCATGACCCTGCCAAATTCGATTCTTAGCCTGGTTTATTGACTAAAACGGAAATTGTTTTCGCGCTTCGCGCGAATCTCTTCTGTCTTTCTTGTATGTTCCACGCGATTTTTTGCCATCTTCACACACAATTTGCGTCCTATACACTGTGTCACTCTTTCCAACGAAAGTTTAACAAACTTAACCTAATATTTATATACTTTTTGCGCTTCGGTCGAAAGTATTCCGTATCTAAAATATGAACGAAATACCGATAACATTTTGTCAACCTAATTTAGTTAATGCCATGTTGTGTTTCTCCCGATTTTGTCGTCTTTGCAAAATGGCCGTTGTACCGCAGGTAACACATTGGTAACTTGAAGCCTTAAAAAGCCAAACAAAAATTCGACTTAAATTGCATATTTGCGCACAACTATAAACGCAATATGCGGCCCGCGGTTATAAATAATTGTCCACCCCTATGTTAGGATTATGTTTCACTTTGGTGAAGTTGCAGCCTAATACGGCATGATACTCCTTTAGGATGGGTGTTGTTTTACATAACTTCCAAAGTCTACTTTTATACAATAACAATTAATAATGGCATGACGAAGATAAGCGCTTGGCTAATGCACAATAATATTTACTTTGTTAGGTATGTGAATTATAATTCCTTTACCAGCAAAAAATACGTTCAAAAACAGTGAACAAGCTATTCAAATGCAGTATAGTTACTAAATAAGCGTTGCGAATTTCAAACGTTACGGTTGCCTGCCTAAAAGCAACAGATTGGCCTTTTATTTCTCATGTTTGTAAGGCAAAGAATTGCCTAAAAGAACTTTAAGTCAGCAAATTCTTGGACATAAACATTAAAATAAACACTTTTTTAAAAATTAATTTAACCCTAAGCTATATAATCACGTATTTTTCAGGTCGGACTCTGTATGGCAACGTTCGCCGCTTCTGCTGCAGTTCTGTCAGTTTCAATTACCAAGTTGGCTAGTCGTGTTGGAATTAACATCCCGTTTGCTATAGGTTTCTTTTTAGACCTTGCCGGATACATGCTGTACTTGTTCTGGCAGCCTTATGAAGACAACCTTTGGATGGTGTACGTGCTCTTCGTGGTGGTTGGAGCAGTCAATGGAATTTGGCCACCTATAGTAAACGGTAAACATCCCCTTGTTGGTGAACAAGATAACTTGTCAACAAAACGCACATCTACAAATTGCATAGCTTTTTTACGTAGCCTACAATGTTTGCACCAAGGCCGTACGATAATTGAAAGCAATATTGGCCAAATATAAGGTGTAAGCATTCCGGAATATACATGGAGTAATAAGAATGGCCACAAGTTAAATTGCTTTTCCGTCAACGGCATTTAGGCTTCATATTGGGAAGAAAATGCTTCAGAAGTATATTCATGTACAAAACGCACACAATCGTACACAAACAATTGTACCAAAAAGCGTGCCGCTGTACTCCGGTCGGAAAGCACTGTTCTACCGTCAACTCTAGAATTACCATTTATAAAAAATATAAAACGCAAAGCAAGCAGTGTTTGTATTTATTGTTCAGAAATCCACGCATCTTTCTTTCCTGAGGATCAAGACGTTGCATTTACGGCTTGGAACGTTCTGTTTTTATTAGGGATTGCGATTCAGTATGGGTGGAGCACAAGTCTTTGTGTGAATGTTAAAATCTACATTCAAATAGGATTTCTCTGCATCTCAGTTCTCGGATACGGTGAGCGTTACCATAAATATTGACGCAATATTACGATATGCACTAAAAAAACTCATAGGAAGCGACGAAAGTCTGAAAATCGATTCCTTCAACTAATCATTATCACATTATATGTAGGATATTCAGGTGGCACTATATAACGACAAACTACATTAAAATCTTGATAAGCTTTCGCACAGCTGTGTTTCATGAAGTCAAAGTATAAATTAAAGCAAATTAAAATGCACGAGGTAGAAGCACATGTGCTAGTAAAAGGCCATAAAAAAGTTGAAGTTTTTAAAATAAGACAACTACGGCCATTTACAAAGATTCGCAGTATAAACGACAAAAAACGAAATTATTGGTATACTTAGTAAACGGTTTAGTACAGGGATGTCCAACATTTTATTATAGTGGGCCGCATTGACACTTGAAATAATTTAATGGGCCGCAGAACCTATTACGTTTCAAAAAAAGTATTGCTCTTTAGAGTTATAACGGGCCTTCAGAGTTATATATATTTTTTTTACCCATACTATACTATTAGTGCGCCCCTAAAAGCTGACTGGAACATTTTAATTAGGCTAATATTGAACGTTTAAAATACTACTTGGGAGTGAAAATGACTAGCGGGGCCGCACAAAAATTTCAGACGGGCCGCAATGTGGCCCGCGGGCCGCAGGTTGGACATCCCTGGTTTAGTAATTACGATATTCTAATATTAATTTTATGTGCCATATGGATAATACAAGAGTAAACTATATTGTTATGTTTTCAGCTTTTGCATTTCTACTGAACAAGAGAACATCACAGAGGACGTCTAATTGACAAGTTAATATCCACTCATTGCTTTGGCTTAACTGTGGAGTATAGTTATATGTTATACTCACATTCGGGAAAACAACTGTAGTATATGTGTATTTTTACATTTGTATATATATTGACACTTTGCAGTTGTATTTGAAACATTTTAACCATTTCAAACAGTAGAAACCATTTTGTGGTACAGGATTTTTTCAGCGTAAGATTGATTGTCGCCGCGATATTCCACGCAAGTTCTACTAAAAACTTCCCTTACTATATTTTCAAGCCAATTGAAGAAACAAATTCTCTTGTTATTACATTTACAGTTGGACAGCCATTTTTGTGTGTTATTTTTCCTTCTCTTAAAATTTCAATTTAGCTAAAAATACGAACAAAATAAGTGTTTTTTAAACCCTTTAAAGTTGATACCTATAATAGGAGCTTCCTTACAGTAAAGTGACTTTGTGTCTAAAACAGGGGTGTCCAACGCGTGCCAAATGTGTTTGCGGCAATGTTTTTTCTGTCTGGTAATGCCAAATAAGATCGAGAGTGACGGTTGTTTTCGTATAACTAAAGAAAAAAATGAGCAAATTTGAAGATCAAACAATGCATGCATGTGAACCTTTTTTGCGCGACCAGGGCGCAAAGTCTCCTTTTATATTAAAATGTATTACAAGTTCGACGGTCATCAAATGCTTCCATCCAGCGTGACTTTGCGACGTCATCATGAAAAATGTTATGTTCCTTCACAAAAAAACCATGCTCTGTGTGGCCCACGAACAATCTGCAAATGTATTGTGAAACTAGCTGGCAAACTTGTTCCACCATAGTCTATAACCGGGTGCAGAACCTTTTAGCTACATTAACAACTACATAAACAGTCTGTATTTTCTTATCACGGCCGCCAGTAGGGATGCCCAGGAATTTTGGCTCGGGGGCGATACCTGCTGGCAATGATTGTAGGGCAGGATCGACGCCGATCTGATACCAAATTGATAACGTATTTTTGGCATGATTGGCGTTTCAATGCAGTGATTTTTTCCTAGACAAAAATTGCTTTGGTATTAACAAGTTAACCAAAAATAGGGTGGCTGACTCCAGTAGTTTTATATGTTTAGTTTTTTTAGATTTTTCGCTAGGTTTTATATTCCCAACCTTAAACCAAAGCTCTTTACTCAAATGTTGCGACTCTGGCATTAAGGAATTTCTCTGAACCGATTTAAGGTTTTAACACTTCTCGAGTGAATTTTTTTTATGTTTTGGTAAAATATTATTTGATTATGTGAGGTTTCTTGAGACTTGCCTGGCCGCGTAGTGCGCACATACAGCGTAAAGCAAAGTTAAGGCTCTATGGAGAAAAAGTGCTGTGGGTGGTATACTTGAGTGGTTAACCTATAATTAGTAACCTTCAGTAACATGTTGCATTCCAATGTTTTCAAACGTTTTACGCCGTGTGCTTATCGATTTGATAATATTACACTTTACCGCCTTTGCTATGTCACTAAAAGTGATTTAGTACCACCTAGCATAACCTAGACAGCGGTCGCCTGAAGCGTTGGTGGTGCACTTGGTTAACCGTCTTTTTACTTATCTACAAACGCAGAGTGTGCGCAAGCATGATAAAGCGTTGCTGTGATTGGTCAACAGCACTATTTGTCTTACACGATTTGCATGAAAATAAGTCTTAAAGCATCAGACGATAACTAGCAGAACAACTATTCAGATAATCTTAATGCCTAGCAGAATAACCAAATAAGAATAATTTACAGCGAAATTTTTAGTTCAGACAACAAGGGTGTATTTTCATATTCACTTTTTTGATTAACTTGATCGCATTGACAAACTAATGATTTTTTGTAAGATGTATAGGAATAGGTTGCTCATAAATTTGTAAAGATTGTTATCGATCAACAATGACGACATATAATACGCAAACGTTATCTTGCGCGTGACTCTCGTGTCTTGTTGTTTTTAATATTTTGCAATAAGGCCTAAAATGGTGTTTACCAGTAAGAATTCTGTAAAATGGCAATTTGCTGTGTTTTCGGTTGGTTTCATTTTAACGTTCGGTGCCTATTACGCTATACTCTATCTGCAATCGAGCATTAACATCGAAGGAGGATTAGGTAAGTGACATTAGGACACATTATACTTGTTTTGTACTTTACCACTATCTGTTAATATAAAACTATTATTGCTTTGCATGGAAAGTCTTGATCTATACTATTACACTGTAAAATAAAATATAGCGGATAACGTCGTTTATTTTTACATAAGTATGAATTTTCCCAACATTTGGTCAATTCTGAAACCTGATAAACATAACACTGTCAAATAAAAGAAAAGAGCTATAAAATAATAACATATTGTTGGGTAGCCTTTAGCAGACCTGTTTTATTGTTGGTGAATTCTACGGATCAAAACACTAATCCATTCTTTCTTACAAAAAACGTGGCGAACACCCACCGTAAACTAAAAACTGTAAAAATCATTTTTTTAATATATTAAAAATCATAATAAATCAGTGTTGCAATGACTTGATTTAAGTGAACTTAAGTTACTGTTTATTTATTTATTTATGTTTATGTAAATCAGTTAAATTTTATTCAACATTTCTTGTCGAACGTTTTGTTTTGTTTAAGGTGTACTGTCAGGGACAGTAATTTACTCTTTCTCGGTGGTTTTTGGTATATTTTTAACCCCGATTATCATACGAATCTTGGGGGCAAAATATGCGGTGATACTTTGTCAAATCGGATACCTTCTGTATGTGCTGGCAAATTTCTACCCAGGTAATTGTTTGCAACAAACCTATAAATTCCTAAACTTTACTGCATGGGCTAGCATAACAAAACAATTACATAGCATCAGTACGGTTAAAACGCAAAGGGCAATAATAACACATAATATCAAAACAAACGTTATTTAAATGGCAGAGTAGTGTTTCAAATTGTAATAATTTAAACGTTGGCTCAAAAAACTATTTCATTTTGAAATTATCTAAACTCTTAAATAGTGTGAAATGTAAACTGAACCTTAAATTTGCGCAGATTTTAAACGCAGTTTAGTTTTACTTTTGAACGACTAAACTCGAAATTAACAAAAGCAAGGCTAGGAACTTAGAATATAGCTACTTTTTGAGATGTATCTGTTATAGGTTTGTTAAAAAAACAAAAGTTGTGTTTTTTTAAGGCAATATATATTGGATTGTGATATAAGACAAAAAGGTTGTTAATATTAAAACTATAAGGTTCAGGATTGTGCCCCTAAATATGCGTTATGTGTGTTTGCTTTCTTAATTCTGACAGTGGGCTACCTGATGATTCCTGCATCTATCGCAAGTGCATTGGCCGAAGCGACGATGTGGCCCGCCATGGTTTTGTTCACCTTGTATTACGGCCGCTGTCATGCACGTTTCGGAAAGAAGGAAGTCAGACAGTACGAAACGGAATACATTGGCTACTTCTTTTTAGGTTATCAACTCAGTCAGGTTGGTTGAATAGGTTGTTTTGGGGAACAGGTTAAAACCGGCATACATATGTTTCAAGTTGTGGCGTTATGTGGTCACGCATAACTATTTACATAGAACTGGGCCAATGAACTTTGTTTTTAGTTAAAACTATATTAGTAAAAATGAACCACGTATGGAAAGTTTAATATCCTAGATGGTCAGCATTAAAGGCCAAACATTTTTTAAAGTATGTTTTTTGGACATAACACAATAAGATAAGAACTCGTTTTAGAAGTTTTTTACTACAAGATTATATAGGTAGCAATATTTTAACATTAATCTTATATAGATAGAAATCGCTCTTCTGGTGTAAACGAAGTATAAACCGACGTTTCGGCAGCAGATACCAGCTGACCTCATCAGGGTTAATAATTAAAACGAGAGTGAGTTAGCCATCTTATATATTGAGAAGTAAAAAATTGAAAAAACGTAGATTAAAATTAATAATTCTAGACGTCGCTGAAGTATGCGATAAGCTGTGACGCGTCGGAGTCGTCCGGTGCAGAACTGCGCCGTCAGACAACGCGCGTTTATCACCAATTGCGTATAGCTACAACGACGAGTGGATTGCCGGATACCATGAATCCTTTTTATTCATGGTGTTAGGAGATTTGTCAATCCGGAATGATTCAATGAACCGTCTTTTGTAATAGTGCGGTTCCCAGTCTAGAATTTTACAGTTATCCCAATCAATTCCGTGTCGGAGTTCAACCGCATGCTCTGCCAGAGCTGACCGGGATGCCTTTTCGTGGCGGACATCACGCATGTGTTCGAGTTTCCTGGTATGAAAGGAACGTTTAGTTTCCCCTATGTATGTTGCTGAACAACCTCCACAGGGAATCTCATAAACAGCCCCTTGACGTTTTTCTGGTTTGACTGGATCTTAATAGTTGAAGGTAAAATGTTTCCAATTTTTTTGGCTGGTTTAAAAACTATAGAGTCGTGGCCCTTCAAATTGCGTTTTAATTTTTCTCCCAAACCTGGAATGTAAGGAATAATGGCCAGACCTTTAGATTCTGGTTATGATGTTAAATGGTTGGTTTTGTTACGAGGTATGAACAACCAGTCGGGGTATCCGTTCATTCTCATGGCCTTCTTAACATGTTTAATTTCGTTGACTTCGTCCTGATAGTTACTGCAAAGTTTTGAAGCTCGGTGTAGCAGGGAGCTCACAACCGAGCGTTTGTGCTGTAAAGGGTGGTATCTGCTGCCGAAACGTCGGTTTATACTTCGTTTACACCAGAAGGGCGATTTCTATCTATTGATATGTTGCCTGGTGGAGCTAACTCTATTAATCGTATATGTTTGAAACTTTGTGGATATATTTGATACAAAAATTGCACAAAACCAAAGCAAGAAAAAAGAAGACGTTTGTGCATTCTAAATTGAACAACGTTTCGCGGGCCATGATATGGCTGACCAAACGTGGCCGCGGGCCGATGGATGGAAAGGAACGACTTAAAGTTGACAACATTCCTTGGGGTACAAGGCCTGGTCCTTAAGCGCCCAAATTCAGAACAATATTTTACTAAGCTCCAGTATGTCACGTTAGATTTACAATAAATATTGACAAAATAATGCGTGACAATGCTAGCGCTGAAATTATAAAACAAACTAAGAAAGCTGTGTTTTACACTCGTTTTTGTGTACTAATGCAAATCATAAATCTTAACAACCATACGTCGCTATACATACAGTTTCTCGCAACCCAAAGTGAACGGTCGCGCAACCCAAACGAAGAAGAGCTGCCTGACAACGTTTAAAACAAACTAGTAATTTGATTATGTACGTTTTCGGTGAACAGTAATATTCGTTCGGCCTACGCGAAAACCGCTAGACACTTGCACTAGGGAAATCCACTTGTATACATATGGCAAAGCAAATATTGACACTTATTGTAGTTCTTGTTTTATATTCTACTATTTTGAACAACATGAGATAGTTGGTAAAAGTTTTTATCGCTAACAAAAAAATACCTGCTCCATAATCAGAGTTTTTTTTGTTTTATTTATTTATTTATTTGTTTATTTATTTATTTATTTATTTATTTATTTATTTATTTATTTATTTATTTATTTATTTATTTATTTATTTATTTATTTATTTATTTATTTATTTATTTATTTATTTATTTATTTATTTATTTATTTATTTATTTATTTATTTATTTATTTATTTATTTATTTATTTATTTATTTATTTATTTATTTATTTATTTATTTATTTATTTATTTATTTATTTATTTATTTATTTATTTATTTATTTATTTATTTATTTATTTATTTATTTATTTATTTGTTTGTTTGTTTATTTATTTATTTATTTATTTATTTATTTATTTATTTATTTATTTATTTATTTATTTATTTATTTATTTATTTATTTATTTATTTATTTATTTATTTATTTATTTATTTATTTATTTATTTATTTATTTATTTATTTATTTATTTATTTATTTATTTATTTATTTATTTATTTATTTATTTATTTATTTATTTATTTATTTATTTATTTATTTATTTATTTATTTATTTATTTATTTATTTATTTATTTATTTATTTATTTATTTATTTATTTATTTATTTATTTATTTATTTATTTATTTATTTATTTATTTATTTATTTATTTATTTATTTATTTATTTATTTATTTATTTATTTATTTATTTATTTATTTATTTATTTATTTATTTATTTATTTATTTATTTATTTATTTATTTATTTATTTATTTATTTATTTATTTATTTATTTATTTATTTATTTATTTATTTATTTATTTATTTATTTATTTATTTATTTATTTATTTATTTATTTATTTATTTATTTATTTATTTATTTATTTATTTATTTATTTATTTATTTATTTTATTTATTGAGTCGGGTAGTTTTATCGACTCGGCAGCCCTGCTGTAGCCGTTGTCGTGCATCCCAAAAGGCTAGCTATTTTGCGACAATGGATATGATAGCAATTGAGTTTATGTAAGTCCAATATACTTATAACCAAATTGGGTGGGTCATGTAATTTTCTAAAAAGGGGGTCGCCAGAGCAAAAATGATGCTTTAGAAGGACTGTCTCTCGTTTTAAAGATATTTTCCAATTTGGTGAGCTACGGAATTCTATACGGAGGTGCCAGCCTCCAGCAATCTAACGTTTCACTCGCTACTTCTGCTGAACTCAATAGGCTTTTACTCTGTGGAATCAACGACTGTCAGGATCCTAATATCACAGCAGCCAACCTGGCGCAATATGTCCCAACCTCGCCAACCATTCTATATATTGTAATTGGAGTAATGGCAGGACTTATATTACTGGCCATTTTCATTCATTCCATCACCACCAAACCAATCGATCAATCACTGGAAGGAAAATTAAGATCAATGGACAAGGTTTCATCTATCACAGATGAAAGGCAACAAATAAGTATGTTATGAAGTTTATTAGTACCAATTGGGTTGTAATGGATGTTTGGGGGATCGCCGTGTATTATTTGATAAACGAAAAATTGTACAATAAAAAACACGATAAAGCACCCGCCACCAGCACCAGTCTAACAAACTCATTTATAACATTTGACTTACGTAAACCAACCGTGTTTATGGCGTCAAAATTAGATTTGTTTTTTATAATCCAGTGTTGCAATGTTACGTGTAGGCGCCGAATACAAAAATTTAAACATTTTGATAGTGTAAATATGATTCAAATCGATTTTGGTTTATGCGTATATACCGAAATTGAGGGTTCGCATAAGTTCAAAAAGTTACCCAAAGACCACAAATGTTCCCCATAGCCACAAAGGGGGTTATAAATTTATAGCACAAAAAAGTTATGAACCACTGTTAATTGTAAAGAGAATGTTCTTTCAGCATACACTGTTCACTTAAATTAAAAAAATCGAGCGGGTATGTCAGTTAATTATAGTAACCATTGGTTTATGTTTATGCTTTTAAATCTCTCAGTTAAGTTTGGAGGTAGGCATATAGTTTTGGTATTATTTTATCTCTGTTTGAGTATAATGCACAATCTTTAAATTAAGAGCCACAAGGAACTTTCGAACAGGAAGAAGTTGTTACAAGTAAAGGCTGTTCATGTGGTGCAACCAAGGTGGGAAATTTAAAATAATAACTTTTAAGCTAACTGTCGTAATTATATTAATAAACAAGTTTATGTGACACTTTGTAAGACTGATTCTAGCAGTGTCTGATGTGCATAGCCGTCAAATTATATAAAAGTTTCTTTACCGTGTACTAAAGATATCTAGTGAATAAACAGTGTCGCATATTTAAAATCAAAGGGTTTTGTTATTAAAATATTTAAAACTGTATGTTTGTTTTTAAGACCCAAGTGTCGATCTCTCTATCCACAATAAAGTCTACGTTGCGACACATGGTTCGTCCGAAGTTACTGCTCATTGCACCCGTAACAATTTACGCTGGAATTGCGTACTCCTTCGGGTTTGCTGAACTGACCAGAGCATTTGCTTCATGCATGATCGGAGTTGATCAGGTTTGATCCGAGTGGATAAAGAATAACTTTAACTATTTTAAAGCGGGCGAAATCGTGCGATTTAAGAGGATAGTAAGAATCCTAACTTAAACGTAAAGTCGCATGTGACAACTCAATGAAAGCATGGTACTGGTTATTTATTTTATTATATGACTTATATGAACATATAGAAAAATACAATCAAAATCTCGCAGAACTACAGTGATTTTGATAATAAATTTCAACAGCATTTTCTACTAATAAACCAATTAACCAAGGCTTTCTCTAAATGAGTAAACCTTTGGTGTAACAATATGAACGAATTCAAAAAAATACTTAAGATACCACAAAGCGGAACAGACACGCGATGAAACAACACAAAGCAACAAAAATCAAAATTTGGGTTTTACTTTATTACGACAACAAGGCACGCCTAAAAAACAAAGAATTAATGGTCTGGACATAAGGGGGACGTCGTTTTACGTTTCAAGCTTAAGTTAAAACCACTGTACTTAGAAACTACAGCGTCCCAAACATTTTAGTTTCCGTATACGTAATCCTGAATAAGCAAAGTTGACACTGATTTTAGTCAAAATCCCGCAACAAAGAAACCGCGTCTATTTAAGACAGACGGATTCGTGTGAGACCAAGCAATACTTTTTTAATAGGGCAAGGTCAGCTATCAAATTATAAGCAATACATATAACATGTGAATGTGCGATTTAGGTCGGTCTCTGCATGGCGATTTTTTCAGCTGCCGCTGCTTTAGTGTCCCTTGCCATCACCAAGCTGGCGAGCAGAGTTGGTGTCAGCGTAACAGTTGGCATTGGTTTTCTTTTGGACTTTGGAGGATATATGCTGTACTTGTTTTGGGAACCTAAAGAAGACAACCTATCGATGGTGTACGTTCTGTTTGTGGTAGCGGGTATAATCAATGGAATTTGGCCACCTATAAGTAATGGTAAATTAAATTGCAATTACTTGTTCCTTGTCCGATGTCAATTTAAAGTATAATATGAGTTTTAGAATATATAGGCCTACTTACACCATACGCTATATAATACACTACATATCTAGGACAGTGTTACTTCTTTTGGTATAAGTTATTTAGTATACCTACTTACGTAAAAACGAGATTTTCTTGAAAAATATTTTTGTTATTTCCTGATTTTTTTAGAAATTCACGCTGCATTCTTTCCTGACAACCAAGACGTGGTATTTACTGCATGGAACGCCTTGTTGCTTCTCGGATATGCAATTCAGTATGCATGGAGCACAAGTGTTTGCGTGAATGTCAAAATCTACATTCAGATCGGCATACTGGGCCTTTCAGTTATTGGCTACGGTAATACCTGCGTAAGACGAAAACACTCGTTATTTATAGGGCAACCAACCTGTAAAAATACAATTACAGCAACTGGTGGTAATTTAGCGAGTGTAGGATACATGCCCCATACAGATTTTATTTCGCAAACTATATGCCGATAAAGCCAATTTGTCTTAGCAGCGAGTGGTCGTAAAGTTTAAACTTAAATGTATGGACATAGCTCTTAAAAACATAACAAAACGATGTGACACAAAAAAAACTAATTTCTTATTAAATATTCATATCGCATATCTGCTTTAAAGAAAATTAATGTCGTGTAAGTTGAAAAAATGTTGGCTATAATCTTGTGTTTGCGGAGACACAACCTTAATGCTTTAGTAGTCAAAAGTTTCGTCCATTGAAGCTTTACAGTTTATAAAATTTGCATATGTAGTACAGCTTAAAAATAATACCGTTTACCTTTTTAATATGACGTTGGTTGTACATGTAATTGTCTTCTTTTTATAGTTTAATTTTATTCATTATCCAATGATATATCATTTAAAAGAGGTAGCATAAATGTTAAAAGTTCACAAAACATTGGAAAAAACACAATTAGTAAAGAATTACCAATATGAGAAAATGCTTGATAAACGTTTAAGCATTTGTATAATTTATATTTCATCCTGGATATGTATTGCTAAAATTAATATTCACATATACATATAAATTGTGAGTAAAATAAACCCATACCGTACCACATTGTCTGCTGTTTCTTTTAACAGCGATTGGGTCTATATTAAACAACAAACAAAGGACACCAGAAGTCTGATTGAGAACTGAAATGCAACAGCAGCTCAAAATTGCTCTGCTCCATATCCAGAATGCATTCCACAACAATGAGAACAAGGCGCTTCGTAAATCTTTACGTTCCCGAACTAGATGAATACGTTCCCGAACTAGATGTTTTGTTTGTGAGTTTTATCACGCTGTAAATACATCGTAGTGTATATTTTTTACTTGGATTTTTGTTGTGCACTATTGACTAACCCAAGCTGTTCTCCAATGTTTTTTTAAAATACCCTGTTTATTCAAACCTAATAATATTTCATCTGTCAACTTGGCGGATATGATAATGGGAAGCAAAGAACAAAATATCACAAAACTAAAACATGCAATAAAAAATAACCATGATAGTGTGTAAAATACTTTGAGTTAAACAATATGATTATTATGGTTTCAGTTTTATTTGTTCGAACATGGTCAAATAATTCCGCATTCATGCACGTTTTCGTTAAACGTTACATCATAATCGACTGGCGAGTGGCTTCGGTGAAAAATATAATTAGTTTGTGTAGGACAACTAGTGTTAAGCACCGCTGAACTAAGCGCAATATTACTTGGCGCCAGTTATTTCCTTAAACACTAAGGCGCAAAGACATTAAACATGACACAAACGACAAAGTTAATCAAAAGTCACGTTCGAAGCAATTACCGTAATAAAGACTCTGTTTTAAAGAAATTCGTTTACCGGTAAACAACCAAAGACTTCATTGCTGCAGTGGCAAATAGTTATGAGGTTTATTGCTTAACTTAAACGTTGTTAATTTTAAAAAATGTTTAACCCAGGCGTTAACGCTTTCGAAAACGTTTATTGGACTTGCGATGTACCCATCGATAAGAAATTTACTTTTTTGTAGAGAATTATAAGCAATTACTGCAGTTGTTGGTAACAATAAATTCGAATGCAATTGTCTTGTTACAAATTTGTAGTTTTGTTTTGAGGGACCGAAACGGCCACGGTAGCCTATGTTAAAATATCGCCTACTTGTAACTATATACAGCTAAGATTTAGCAATTAAGTCTACGAAAGTATGTTATTGCGAGCTCTTAAAATTCATATCGGTCAACCAAGCCAAAGCTTAAAAAATAACTGTCTGTGAATATTTTATATCGCAATTATGTTCAGATACGAATCGAAACTATATTGCGAAGCCCTTGGAAAATTGAAACGACCCACTATAGGGCGTCGCTCAAATCAGGCATGTAAATATTGTCAATGTTACTTTTACTAAAGATTGCAAAAATATTTTGGCTAAAGGAAAGCAAAAATATTTTGGCTAAAGGAGTTTACATTGTTTTAAGCGTAAACTGACTTATGGGTCATTAATTTCTTCATCCATGTATGGCAATACACGACCAGACTTTGTAGACAATAAAATAGTTTCACACCAGTGGTCTCTACTTAAGTTTTCATCCCCCGCCTTAATCCGACCCTGCTGACAGCGTTGGAGTACACTATACACAGCTAGTTAACTCTGGTATTCAAATGTTTGTTATTCTGAGAATGTCATTATTTGTTGTAGCAGTTAATACAGAAAGTATGTTTTTCGCGGCACGCAGTTTGGAAATCACTGGTTTATGCATTTAGAATTTTGTAGTTAAAGCATTGTAAGATTTTATGTGGAATTTTGTTTCCTTTCTAGCCTTTTATATGCGTATGGCGCCCCGTAATAAAGAACGAACAACACCGAATTGTCATTCACAAACACCAACATAAAAGGCGGTATCGTTCATGCTTGGAAATTGTGCTTTGCCTGAGTGAATATAACTAACATTGAATAAATAATGTCCAAATTTTGGTCGTATAGTCTAATTTGTTTCATAGACGTTTCGTATAGCTTAATTTTCATAACCATGCCATACTTACGAAAGAAACAATCCAATCTAATATGTAGGAACTGATCGTACAAGTTTTTCATAATGTTTATTTAATGCCAAAGCCATTTTGGTTAAAAAAATTTCACATAAGTCAAAATACCCATTCCAAATATAAAAAGAGGAAAAAGTTGTAGGCCTACTCGATGTGTCGTTGTCTGAGTCGGGAAATCGCGATTAGATCGACGTGCCGTTAGGTAGCGCCAAACCATATTTATCGAAGTACTTCGTGGTTGAGCTATCATTTTTTGTTAAAAAAGCCATCATTTTAACACAACAATATTACGGTAGTCGGTTCCCGTTTTTATAATAACCAATCTGAAATAAGGAGTATATTATTTCTAGTTTATATTTTCAAGTTCTATATGTTATTTCGTATTTGTTGAAGTTGTACACAATTCATTTTTTATTAGTAAATTTAATAAATGAGTAGTTTACCGAGCTTAGTTATACAATTTGTTTTGTTAATTTATCCTGTACCCCTAAATGTCCGGCATATCTTCTTAACATAGTAATGAAGGCTGTGTAAGACGTGGCAAGGCGTCCCCATATGACGAATTATGTATGTGATCGACATTTTGGGTTCTTATGCTAAGGGCTACTTATCTAAAGATTTATATGTTACTCTTTATAGTAGTCAAAAATTATTTTTTTAAAGTCAACATTATAAAAAAAAACAAGCAAACAGAAAAGATTTGACCTGCGTCGTTTGTGATGAGAGATATTCAACATATAAGCAGAAACTGGATACAATGTCGCCAATGTAAAAAAATAGAAACAGCACTAACGTTCCAAAATATTTATTCTTAGCATGTTGCTATACACCTAACCTCGCAATTACGCTATTAATTAAAAATTTCACGTTTTGTTTATCACAAAACAATACTTGAAAGATAATGTCCAATAGGTTTAAATTATCTATAGTTTCCGAGTTATTTGTTGTATCAAGTAAAATTCAAGTTGTTTTTAATCATTTTGGTATGCACAATTTAAAATAACGGATTATTTGTGTTCCATCTTTTCAATCATACTGCAAGTTTGGTATCTAACAGTTTTTTTCTAAAACCATTTAATAAAAAAATGTAAACCCCATAGTAGAGGAAAAGTTATTAGTGTTGAACAAGCGTTTATGGCAGAGGTTTTAAGTAGAAATGAAAGTTAATAAAATCACTGTTATAATTTAGAAATATAATAATTTAAAAATGTGCCACTCACGGTTAAGCATCCCGTATATATATTTTTATTTTACTGCAAGATAAGTTTTACCGTCAGCAACATACATATATTCAGCGACCAAAGCTGAATATAGAAAATTCCAATCGTCCCGAAAAAAATTGGCGGCAATAACAGTAAACTTAATAAGTTTGTAGTTTGACCTAATGCCATATGTCTAGAAAGGGTCAATTTTTTTCTTGGGGTTAATGTTGAGTGGTTAAACGCAGAAGCAGTTATTTCTACGAAACGAATATTTTCTACGAATCTGTAATCACAAGTCCTAAAAGTTACATGGGTTTAATTTTGGCGGTAGTTAGCTGCGTAATTATTTAAAACATTTGAACTTATCATTACCTAAAAAATTGTTACATATCGGATAGACTTGTGTCGTTGGCTTAACTTTCTCCGACGACCTCGTACAGAAAACACAAAAAATGATTAATGAGCTCGCATTGTGACGGATTAGCGCGAGAGCAAAATTAGCGTTTTTGCTTCGCTCGGGTGCGCTAAAAGAATATCGCCACCGCAGACGCCAAGCCTCATGCTCCCAGGCTTTTGTCTAGATCCCAGAAAGTGTTTCATCGCGATGTTGTTACCGCATAGGCATGGCAACGGCGAAAGGCAAGGCGAAGTTACCGGCGCGGTCGTCTCGGCCCCTTTCGCAGTCTATCAGGGCCTGACGATCCGTGAAACGGGCGTTCTTCGATATTTTCTAGCGACCGCAAGTTGCCCAATCGACAGAGGATGCTGGTTTTGGGTGGCAGAGGCAGAGGAACAAGCGCGGCTACCGCATCAGCCACGCGGGGCGACCACGATCCATTTGACCTACAAATTGCATGTGTAACACAAATGAATTCGCCAAACTTGGTTGATGTGCAAAACTAAGATGACAAAACCATCGAAACTTTTTTAAATGATAGATCAAAAACGTTTCTGTTATTACAAACCTTTCAAGTTGCTAGCGCACTTTTTAGTCGTATTTTTAAACTTTTTTGAGAATTTTTGTGAACTATATCTTTAGAGTTTTAATAACCTGTCAAATTATTTATTTACCTTGGTAAATATGATCCCAATTAAAAGTCTAGTTTGGCTGTGAAAAAGAAGAACGTAAATTTCATATGATAATTTCTTTTTTATAATTGTCATTATAATTTCATATTAAAGTTGTTATTTTTTTAAGTAGTTTTGGTATATTCTTTTTTGTAATGTTTTATTGCAACTAGTTGCAATTCTAGTTAAATTACGATTAGTTTGGCGAATAAATCGATCGAGTTGACTAACATTTAATTATTAAAACCATTACGATTTGAACTAACAAAAAATTTTCCACAGGCAATTAAGGTTTAAAGTTACCTTAAAAACACATCAAACAAATAACGAGGATATTAAAATCTTGTTAAATCAAAAAACGTTTTACAATACAAACAACAATCCTTACATAGTAGCACATCGTTTGTTATAAAAGACCTTGATGTGTAAGTTAAGTAAACCTATTCAGTTAGGCAAGTCAAGATAAATTCTCTATAATTTTCAGCACGTTTTCAGGGTTCTTATTTTCCATCGTCGTTTCTCTTTTCAAATTTGGACTGCCACCTGAACTATCTATCGCAGCCTAATAAGTGAAGCGTTGGGGAATGCCCACTTTTCTGGTCACGTTACATGCAGTTGCGAGTTGTAAGAGGTTGGCGGTGATGCGTGTCCTGCGAAAACAGCACTCAAACAATAGCTGGAGCAGTCAAGCGGAAAAAGACGAAGCAACTTTTGTTCAGGGTGGATTTAATTTCGATCGTCGATCTGCGGCTCGGCTAGGTTTTCGCAGCTACCGGCCACGATTGGCAGATTATGCGAATGCGAGTGTCAATTGAGTTATTTGGAAATGTTACAAAACTCGAAATATTATGATGAGGGTTCAGTTGCATTTGTCGAGAATGTGTTCAGCGTTTTGTAGCGTTAGACAGCAAACTGTGGCGTAAACACGAGAGAACAATATGGACGACACGAATTGCGTGGGCTGCTTTGAAAACCTTGTTTAAATGTAGGAGGAGTGCAAAATATTCCCCTTTCTCTTTAAAATGACTAGTGTTGTTCAGCAATGTTCACATTGTTCAGCAATGTTTAAAGTGATTTAGTAAGCTAAAAAGAAATTAAACAAAATGTGGCGATTATTGTGCAGAATTAGAAAATTCGCCGGGCTGATAATATGAAATGCATTACTTGTAAAAATTACATGCAACACTGTTTTTTTTAACTTTTGCAGTTTTGGGAAAGTATGACTTTAATATTTTTCAAGAAAAGGTTACAGAAATAACTATCTGACCATTATAATAAAAAATTACGTCCGATAAACAAACTTATTTTTAGCTCAACTCAAAATTAGGAAAACTTCATTGCACCACATTTGTATAAGCATTTGAACCTTGATAAGCAACTTCATAAAATAGACTCTATGCGATGTTATCTTTAGTATATTTTTTTGTGTAATTTTTTTAGTTTTTAATTTTAAAAGATGAATAAACATGCAGACAAAATGTTAAATAAAATTATGGCAACATCATACTCAGAGATTTTCGATTCCTGCATGTTGTCCCAGTTTAGGTTGTTTGTTTTCACAAAAAAATTATGAATTCACCGCAAATTAATGCGACAAAGCTATCGCGAATAGAGTAATCTGAAGTCGGAAAAATACTGATATTGTGCATTCTTGTCCTATTCGAACTTTGTTAACCACGGCCAGAGTTAAACAAATATCTCTCATTTTGATCACAAAACAGTTGTCGGTTCGTCACAAGAGTGATGATAACCAATCGAAATACCATGTAAGGTATGCTTTTTAATCAACTTAAAACTCAACAAAATTGCAAAATAAATCCTTAACTGGCAAAAATATAACAATGTTGTAAAAGTATACCAATTTAGCAAATTACACGACCTAAACAACTCATCGTAGTTGGGCTGTATTCGTCAAATTCCCAAATCGAAGAATGTGAGAATTCCTTATCTCTGGTTACACACCGAAATGTGCAATAAGCCGATAGTTAGGATGGAGGCGACGCTACATTAGCAGAGTGCAGATAAGTTTGCCGTAAACACAGTCATGTGCAAAACTTCGTTAACATTCAGACTTTGCATTAGTGTGACCAAAGGAATTCAAATCACAACAACAGTGTGTTTTGTGAAACAATCTTAAGTGAAATGCTTCTGGAAGGCTTTAAAACTTTTACAAAACTTTGAACCAGTTATTTTTTTATTTTTGGACAGTTACCTGTAGAAACCCGCGCGAGCAATATACACCTTCGATTATATTGGGCAAAGCACTGTCTGCCCTTACGGTCCATGTCGACTTAAATTCGCCATGTCATACCGATCTAATATTTTTTTTCTAAAAAATCGGGGTACGCGTCAAACAAATGTAAGTTAAATGTTTTGTTGTTGCCTTTTGTGCCACAATCTCTATATACGGATATTTACAGTAATGCACACGAGATGCAAATATGCGATTATGCGATATATACTGGATACCTAAGTTTACCTGAAGAAGATTTGATTTTTCGAAACTTTACATATTTGCTGAAATATTTTGCTCCGCAAAGAAACACTTTTCAGGTTTACCGAAAAACATAAAGTGTCCTTAGTTTCATATATGATAATTATTGGGTATTCTACCATTAACATAACACTAGTTTTACTATTTGCGTGACGTCTTACTGCACGTCTTTCTGGGAACATTATTCGTGATTGACAAATTACACCCACTTATCATTTTTGGACAATACGCAAAACATGACGGTCGATCGACTTCGTAAACTTTTATTATTATCCATGTTTATATACGCCTAGCCACACAATCAAAATGTCATTTGGATTTTTATTTTTTTGCTAATGTAGCATAAAATTTTAAAGACACTTTTCCAACAACTTCAGTTATAAATAAATTAGGACTTAGGAGTGACTTTGGTTGACAAATTTATACAATTATCTCAAAAATGTTTTACATATATTTTTCGTCATTTAATTTTTGGCATCTTTAAATTATCGTTTAAAAGGAGTTTTTTTACCCATACGAAAACGTTTGGCGGTCATGTAAAACATTTACCGTTTTAATTATGAATTACGAGGATATCACCGTTAAACCAACAAATTACATGCTCCACTTGTGGCAGTTTGAACTGCACTACAGTAATATAGTATGTGTTTTTAGGTGAAATATTGTATTACATAGGTTTGCACGAACAGCTATTATGGAGTATAAACTAATTATTTTGGAGTCGTTTATTGCTCTGTGCAGTATTGTGTCCCTCTACATTGCTGTAGTACTCACCTGGTTCCAATACCAACCACGCAATCCTCCGGTTGTAGCAACGGGGTATCCTATTGAAAACGGCGAAAAGCCAGCGAGAAATGGAGCACGAAACCTAGGAAGAATTACAAACGGAAATGGACATGGAAACGGAGTAAACGGAAATCGATCACCTTATGGTGGGCAGCGGGTCAATGGACCTTTATCCGAGTCGCCAATTCCGGTTATTACAAATCACGCGGTGGCGCTACAGCGCATTTGTCTTACTTCGTCCTGGCTCACGCTAATCCGATGTTTGCTAGAGCATGCTGTACTTTATCTGGCCCTAACTGGGATATTTTCTTCGATCGCTTGTGACATCGTTATTCGTGTGCATATCGTCCTATACCTATTGCCTGTCACCCTACAGTATGCCTTCCTCTGGCTACGGCAGCGAGTGCTTCAGTTAAACCCTTTACTCCGTAACAGCAGTTGCTCCTGTAGCACCTGCATCAGCTGGATGAGCCTTATCTTCCTCTTTGTGTGTCAAGTGACGTCGACCAGTCTTTTCATGGTGAACGAAAGCTTCGAAAGAAAAAACGAAAGCAGCAATGCATCAGCACAATGCGTTTCCGTTCCTACCGGAATATTGGCACCGGAGCTTTCGTGGATAATATCGACATCTTTGTATGTTTGCTTCATGATCTGCTTTCTTTCTATCTTCGTCCAACCTTTGCTGTGCAAGGCAGACAAGATCAACTTTATAGCCATGTCCCAAAACCGAAACCCAGCTGGTATATTTCCGCGCATTAAGCGCCTGCTGATGGCATCCGGAACAAGCGTGGTCACAGATCTGCTGGCAATTATCGGTTGCACGCTAGCTAACGACCTCTTTATTTCACTGGTTGTGCTCGACGCAAACCTGGTGATAAACCAACTGTGCGCCATTTTCTCCTACAAATCCTGGCGCTCGAGAATTTGTCCTATTTGCAGTGGCCGGTCGCGTTCTCGTGAGAGTTTCACACTCAATAGTCAGAGACCGTCCGAAAGCAGTGGACACAACTCTTCCCGGAGCGGGATCTCTTCTACATCCACGGTGCCGGAAGAAGCATTTGACTGAGGCCCATAAAGCCGAAACGCGTGCATTTGTAAAGGTCGGGCAACGCCGATGCGCCTGCCATGGAGGATCGAAATTGTCAGCGTAACGTGACTGTGCAAGCAACGGGCGTGCGCAGGAATCCGGCGTTGATTTTCTCCGACGATGTAAGAAAGATAAATCATTTTAAGCTCGGCTAAGGGTGAAAATGAATGACCAAAACGGCGAAAATCCCGTGCGCTGCGACTTCTCATATGCGCTACAAATGAACCGCAACGAAAGTAGCAGCGAACAGAATCGTTTGGTTTCCAGATAAAACGGCAAAACTAACACCGCGCGCGTATGACTTTCCTGCAAGTGAACTATAATCGTATATACCTAAGAAAATGTGGATTGTTTTTGCCTTTGTGTTTGGTTTAAAATGTATCGATAAATTGTTCTTACTACAAAACGCTATCAATTTTTGTTACAACCCAATTTTACAAACCTTTTGTATTTATCCATTTTAAATCTTTTTAATTCGTTTATATTTTTTGTATTTGTTTCGTACTTACAGTTGTACACGCTTGCTATGCTTATATATACACATACAAAGTACATGTGAATGGTACATAGTGTGTTTGAGGATTTTTCTTATTGCGTGCTCTAACCATAAATGGTTTTAGGCAGAAAAACGATTTTGTTATGCACAAAACAGGGTTAAATAGAAAACGATTTTATTCATAAAACAGGCGCAAAATCTCATTAAAGCGAGGTAAAAGCTGTGCAACGTTAATGCGTTCGGTGATTTAAAGCCTAATGCAAAACTCCACACTTTGGTTGTGTCCGTAAGAAAACGTAGTATAAAACTCATTATTAGAAAAAAAACATGACTTATAAAACTATACTCCAAAACACGATGTATAGCAAATATAAGTGCAAAATAAATCGCTGTTATAATTGTAATGTTGTATTTTCTTGGCATAAGATGATAAAACTAAGACATTTCACCTACTTGCACTAAACAGAAAGTCAAACAAGCAACAACACATTGTTTTCCGATGACTTGTATTTCACGCACGAATGGCTGACAGAAAGCGACGCTAAAAGAATGAACGCATTTCGTGGTCACTTCTTGAGAAAATAAACGTAGCACTTCTCCACATTTCGCAGGCAGAGGTTGTTTACTTTCGAAGCTGTCTTCACGCCTCGCCGAACGCAATGATGAACGATTATGCGCCAGTGCCTTCGCCCTTCTTCTGCCACCTAACGGGTCTTCGCTTCTGGACTGTAGGCTTTTTAAAACGCGACGTAAGTGAAGGGACCACAGGTTCGGTGTCAATCATCTGTAAAACATGAATTACGATTTAATCATTTTGGTTCAAACAATGTTCTAATTTCTGTCAACTGGCCTTAAAAAATAAAACCATACGGTGTTGCAACACGACTTTATAATCAAATATCTGTCACAGTTACTCACTTCGAACTTATTCTGCGATTCATTTGATTTGATTTCAGGAATAGATTTATATGTTTCCCAAAAGTCTTCCGTGTTTCTTGAGGGAGAATCATCCTCTGATTCACTTTCGCTGTACCTTGACGAAATGGGTTGCGTAACCGATCTCTTATACCTTCTGTTACGTGGGCCTTTCACCCCTTCGGCAAATATCTTTTCCAAAGCTAATTTTTTTTTCAGCATGTCTTCGCTGAGCCTGCGACAACCGGGAACCTTTACACCAGCACCCGCTTTTGCGGAAGCATTCTCAACCGACGTCACTTTATCTTTTGACTCGTCACTTTTTGCCTCAATAATCTTGTCCCGCCAGGATACACTTTTGGCTTCATTATCTCTTGCTCCCGAAACCCAAGAGAGACGTTTTGGCTCTTTAGACTTCAACACTGGCTTTTGTTGCGATTCTCCTGCACCTTCCATTTTATTACTGAAACGGCGCAAGCGATCTGCATTTAGAGAGTATCGACCAGGGCCTCCCCGCTCAAACGAACCTTTGCCAGTCGCAGGTTGTTTGTCGTTGGTAAATCTTCCGACGAGCGTAGAAACAGACTGACCTTCGTCAGTTGTTGGGGTCGTGGTATACATATCACGTGAGTTTGTGGATGACGCAGTCCGATTCCATTCTGAACTCAGCTTTCTCGGCTTTTGACTTCCACGACTTCGTTCGCAAACACTTGCCAATTGTTTGACCTCAGGTGACCCCGAAGATTCTTCCAATATCTGGTCGTGCGGCCATCTTAAATCAACCATGCTTGTGTGATAGCGAGGTTTTGGTAAAACTTCCGGTGGAACCCTCAATGGAGTACTTTGAAGCGATGTTATTGAAGGTGTTCGTGACAAAACTAATGATGCTGTTGTTCGAACAGTACCATGTGAACAAATTTCTTTTTTATTTAAACTTTCAGCCTCAGGAACATACCGATTTCGATTTTCATTGTTTTTAATTGGTTTTCCTTTCGGTGAATCCATAATTCCTTTGGCTTCATCAGAATTTTTATCTTCCAATGCCTTAATTTCGTTTTCAAGAAGTTTTTTTTCAAATTGTTTTACAACCGACGGCTTTTTCGAACTAAACTGTGATTGACGAAAACGAGAAAATAGATTTTTCATTTCAAGCGAAGTATCTGTTTTACTTCTTGTGTAACGTTTCATTCTTGGTTTGTTTTCTTTCGGTGCTTCTTCTTCTTGATTTTGGGCTCCTTTCTTTCCTCTCCGTTTGGCTCGTGGTTCTCTTCCTTTTGAAATTAAATCGTCACCACTCTCTTCAGAGGTGGTAGACGAATCTATTTTTCTTCTTTCTGTCTCTGCTCTTCTCGTGGATGACGACCTGGTTCGAGCTGCCCGGGACTTTAGGCTCCCTGTTTTGTGCTCCTTGGTTTCTGGTGGACTTTTTTCCGATTTTGAAGTGTCCAAAAATGATAGCTTTTTCTTTATCCAGTTTTTTCCTTTGTCTTTACTCGAGTGTTTATCTTGAGATAACGTTGGCGAATTTGTCGATTCGACATTAGTGATTGCCTTTACATCTTTTCCGAGAGGTTCGGCCTTCTCTATCAGCGTTGCTTCATCTAGATTTCCACTTGATCGTCGGTGACGAGATCTTGATCGCGGAGAGATGCTGCCTTTATCTGAAAATATACTCGCATTGGGTGAGCCTTGCCTCTGGAACCGAGGGTCTGTAATTACTCGAAGAACGTTTCCACTTGCATCTTTTTCGATCGTGACACTTGGTTTAGGATGCACGGGAGGAGGTGGCTCGTCTTCATTTAAGCCTATACAAGTTTCATTTGATATTAAAATAGCAGGTTGTTCCACAAAATCGTTCGAGTTTGGCACTTCAATCCTATTTTCAGGAAGATTTTTCGAAACTCCAAGTTTATCCTCGTTTCCAGAATCGGCGGATCCACAATCGGCATTTCGATGTGACAAACGTGGGGAAGGAACCATTTGTGGTGATTTTTTAACATATCCTTTTTCCGGGTCAAAGTAATGGGTATGTTGTTGATCGCCATATGTACCTGATTCCGTGTCCGGAAGGATGCTAATTTCTTGATTAATCTCGGCTTTTTCAAGGTTTCTAAAAAGTAGTTTCTGGTGTAGATTTGGGAGCTTTTTTGCCGTCGTGGCAGCTTTGTTTGGCTGCTTTGGGTCTGCGTATCGCTTCTCTGCCTTTGTGAAATTAGTCGGAGAGTTTTCGCTATGCCTTTCTTCGCTGCTTTGGTGAATTGGACCGAACGTCTTTGTTACACCCGATTTCTTGTTCTGGTTTGACGCAAGTTTGCTTTTTACATTAGTGGAGTCATTGCCGCTCTCAGTAAACGGCGGGACATTCGTTGATGGCGAAGACACTCCAGTATCAACATCACTCGAGTGAATAAGAGAACATCGACGTAGTGGTAGTTTAGATTGGGCTTTGGTAAACTTAAAAGAGTTTGATCGAACCCTTTCAGGAGTGTTCCCCGACGACGAATTTCTTAGATCTGACTGCCTGCTACAACTTGGAACGTCGCTACCTTCGTACGAAGAAGCCGAAACCTTTCGACTAATTGCGTTTGGTTGGGGTGATGATTTATTCAACGCAGGTGAAACTTTGTCACGATCTTGATTAGTTGAACAAGTGGAGTTTGAATTAGTGACTTTAAGAGTTTTAGTCCTCGGAGACGATAGTTTCCCCGCTTTTGTGGAAGTTTGAACTCCTTCAACGTCAATTGTGTTGAGATCAAGGCTGATCTTTTCAATTTGTTTTAACGCCTGAAAGTATAGTGGTATCTTAATAAACGTTGCATGGCCAAAATAAAAATAAATACCGTTAAATTATCCATTTAGGATATATCAAAAACAAATTAATCACAAAACATAGCGGTTTAGTTAGTCTGAATTTTTATGCTATTGTAGTATAGTTAATAGATTACAATAAGATTTCTCAAAACAAGCTTGCGAGCTTACTTCGTCCACAGTCTTTTGAAAGTTGTTGTATTTCGTTGATGTTTCATCGATTTGCGGCTCCCTTGATGCAGAAAAAGAAGAATTACCAGTTTCTCTGTTGGCCTTGAAACAACACCATATGAAAGCGGTAAACATAATTGTAAAGAGCAAAGTAAGTTAAAAACCTTTAAATGTGTGAATTGTTAAATGCAATGTAGTCCTCTGGAATTTTTACTGCCGACATACAGCAGAGCCGTTCAACTGTGGGTTCATTGACCTTAGAGGTCTACGATGGGCTACTCAAATGCCGCGGTCGGTATTCCGGACCAGTGTTGAGTCCACCCATCCACTATTTTGCGATACGATTAAGTGACACTTTTGAGAAACTTGGAAGAGTCAGATTATTAAACGAGATGGAATAATACATCGCCTAATTTTTAGGTTGAATTTTTCGTATACCTTGGCTACAACTAACTGAGAAGCCCTGGTCTGTAAATGAGTTATCAAAATGGTCCACAAAATTTAACAAAATCGATCAACAGAATTTAATATTGTTTAACAGCATAGTATTATTTAATAAACCCCTATAAAGAGGAACTGAACACTCCGTTGCTATATATTGGGAGCAAGGATCATCTAGCTCTAGGAACACTTTTGGTTTCCAAAAAAATAATCAACGGATCTAATAGTCATAAGATCAACAGTAGAATAAAATAATATACATAGTACTGAGTGCTAAAAAATGAATTTTATTTAGTTGTTCAGTAACTTCTGGGTCCCAAAGTTTTTTAATTATAGGCATCGCGTTGAGTTAAGAAACCCTGCTATGCAAAACTGTGTAAAATAAAATAATCTTATTTCTATTTATGCCTAACGATACCAAAAACGATAAACCGTATCAGTGATTAGGAACATACCAATTTGTTTTGTCTTGTGCAGCGTTCATCACTCATTGACGACCGCTCGTCTGAAAGCGGAGACGTCAAATATACTTCATCCGTTGCGATAGAAGCAACATGGCTGCCATGTAACGGAAACGAAGCGGATTGGCGATTTTCATCTTGTAACTGGATTAAGAAAAGCAGGTTTTTATATCGTGTTATACAACTTTAAAAAATTCCATCACAACTAGGGATTTTTAAAACTATCGGGTCGAGTACCCAAAGGTAAGTGTTATCGGCAGGGTTGCCATACCGTGCTTATTTTTAAGATTTGTGCTTATTTTTGGGTGCAGTGTATTAGAAAACACAAACGTGCTTATTTCTAAGAAACGTGCTTATTTTAGAGGTGTGTGCTTAGTTTGTCTTATTTTAGTTTCTAAAAAGTTCTTAATCAATTTTTTTTACATTGGCGGAGGAGTGAGAGACTTCATTTTTGTATGTTTATCAGGTTTCTTGACCCCGATTATAACAACACGGCATTAAATTACATAATAACAATGGATTTTGATGTTTTTTCTAAAAAGTATATTGTAGCCTATAGAAGTGTGGTAGTTTGCTTTAGCAATCAAGTAGCCTAAACTTTTGGCTTGATGTGAGGATTGACATTTTATGTCTAGGCTTACATGGGTCAATACAGACAAAATATTGTTAAGAGAATGAGTCAGCATATGCACGTTTTTTTGTGATAAACATGAAAAGGAATTTTCTAATGTCAAATGAAGTCGAAACGAAAAGGGCTATGATCATTGCTGTTATTGTGATTGCGAAATCAGTCCAGAGGCTATGGAAAACACAATGTTACAACAACAACAAAAATGCTAGAAGCATTTCAGTAAATCATTCAATGAATAATTTTATTACGAGCTAAACTCCGCCAAGTGAACTAAACTTGACTACAAGGCAGGCAGGGTCAGCTGCAGGCGTTTCATGCTGCCATGTACCACGTTTTGAAAGGTGTACAGGTGCGCTCTGCGGCAAAATAGTTAACAAAGCTTGCATTAAATAAGGGTGACAGACTTGCCAATTTCAAGCAAATAAAAGCGTTTTTTCGTTTTTCGTGTTTTATTAAGCTACGTTTTTTTTGGTCCTGGTTTTCAGAAGCGCGCTTATTTTTTGAGTAGAGTGCTTATTTTTGTGAGTAGCGTGCTTATTTTTTTGAGTAGCGCGCTTATTTTTTGGTCTGAGCAGATGGTAACCCTGGTTATCGGTAATCGTTTAATTTCAGGCTAGCACTGGTGCCAACACGAAACCAAATTCACATAGGAATTTTAGCCATGAGTTATGATTCAACATAATGATTCAATTTTTAAAGGAAAATATATTAAAAATAGTTAACAACTAGAGGTAACTGAACTTCTTAACTTATCGAGAAAATTTTGCCAAGTAAAGAAAAAATTGCCAAAGTAGCCTGGCAAACAAGGCCTTTAAACACTTCAATTTCACCTATACTTTTCTTATTTAGGCAGATAGTAATGCCGTCATTTAGTACCAGATTTGATCGCAATACTTTTTGTCCAAAAAACAGGTCATCGATTTTGTATAAATATTAAGTAACGGACATCCCACAATTGCATGTCTATCAAAAGTACACCACACAACTTACTTGTTCGATCTTTTCCAGCATAACCTGCTTGGTCTTGTCCCAATTACGCCGTTCGCCATCGTGGCATTCCACAATCTGTCGCTTCTCTTCATCGAAAGCGACCTGCTGTTCCTTCATTTTCTTTTGCAGTTCGGAGGTTGTTTTGCTTACCACCGCTAGCTGTCGCTGCTGTAACGACATTTGTGATCGAAGGGCTTCGATCTCTTCCTGCTTAGACGTATTGCTGTGTTGAGCATCATGACAAAAGTGGTTCTCCAACTGAACAGATTTAATTACATTCGGTCTGATGTTACACAACAGGATACTATCATATTCATTAAATACTTGATTGCATGGAAGTTAAAGGGCAGATTAAGTGTAACTAACAACTATAAGGAAAGAGAAAACTAGGCATTGGAAGTTGAGACCCACAATTACATTTATCATAATCAGTGGGGAAAGTAGGCCGAACGGCAGCGTGTCGGTAAAATAGTTGCTGGCAAAACAGCATTTCTGGTAAAATTTTTGCACGTACCTAAAAAAAGTTTTCAAATCTTCAATAAAAAGTTCATTGTTAACCTGTCAACCCCGTCAATCCTTAAATTTATTCAAACAACGATTTCTGTTGCATATTTGTGCACGACATCGAACGACAACTTTAGGTTTCCTAAGGTTACTTGTTAGAGGTCCGTTTATGACGTAAGTTTATCATCATTACTATTCTTTTTATTCGTCCAGTTAAGAACATTATTCTACTTTCACCCTGATTATCAGCTATGTTACGATATTTCTTAACATACTTCCAACCCAATGACCCTTGCACGTCAGAATGAGCATATGGAAACCCCTTGGGATGCGGATCGTATATAGAACGCACGTGGACAGCCCATAGGTGACATCATCGCTTTTGTTTTTACCTTATGGCTCAACGCCAGTTAATGGTGACGCAAGTAATCCGCAACCATGGAGCTAGTAAACAAACACATACAAGGTTACGATTGCAAGTTTACCGTATTTTAAGAAACCTAACCCATCATAATTACTATAGAACCCAGTGAAATGTCCGAAAAACTAAGTTAATGGCAAAGTAAAATCTTCTTCTATCATTGTTAGTTATTTAAAATTTTAAAAACATCAAAGTGAACGAAGCCCACAATTATATGATTACGTAGGGTTTGCAACGTTAACATTTATTACATTTGAAATAAATTATAATTTCGCAACAAAGTTAGTGCTTTATTAACCGAATAAATAGAAGTCAATAAGCGTATAACATTACATTATGTATTTTTCATAGCAAAAATCTTACAAACAATATTTTTTACTGAAGAAGACTTCACCTATGTATAAATCGTACGGCCCTATTTGAATGACGTATAGACTCAGAAATCCATCGATTATTTATGCCTAAATATGAATTCTTAATCACTACTGCCTAAAGTGTAGTCAGCATATTGCAGGAGTTCTGTGTTTTTTCTTGAAAATTTGAATATGCATTTGTACCATATACTAAAACAACATATATTGTAATACAGCCTAATAACGTTATAGTAGAATCGCCTAATGTCACAACATAATACTTTAAAAGCTAAAGCCATTACAAAGAAACAAAATAGCATTCCAAACGTTTATGAACAGATATGAAATGTAAATTCTGTATTCTTTTAAATGTTACTATACTCTTGTTAACTTGACTTATACACCCACATTTTTAATAATTTTCAACAATTCCTCTTTTTCAGCGATCCACAGATCCCGCATGTTGTCGTGATCATCCTGGGCGTCCATTCTCTTCTTTTCCTCGTTGCGTAATTCAATCCTCAGCTCCACAAGGATTTTTTTGAGGTCCACTAAAATTCTTTTACTTTCTTCTGCCTTAAAGTATAGCCCATAAAACTGTTAAATTCTTGTCATAATTATATTTAATGTATTTCTAATTAAGTCTTTCGCAAAGTTTTATAATGTTATCGTCGGGTGGTTCATAAGAGAGTGAGTTCAACATTTACAAATAAAATATTTCTTTTATTAACAACAACTTACCAAAGCAGCTTGCCGAACCAACTCTTCCTTTTCCGCTTGCCATTCTTTTTTCCTTGTGATATGTCGTTGTTTAAGCTGCTCGAACATTTGTGCTATTTCTTTTGCTGTCCTTCTGCGTCCTCGTGATCTAAAAAAAGTAAATACTGTAAACACAAATATATATCTAATATAGTTTTATCCACATTGTGATAGTAGTATTTAAAACTATCACACTACAAAATAAAAATTCACACATGACTACTTTGAGGAAAACATATTAATGTTTTACCAAAATAAACTTTCCATATCCTGAGTTTAATAGATTACTGTAAAGATGGACACAGTTAGGTTCAGCCAAGTGCTAAACAGAGTCATGACTTCAATTCTAATTAATATTGTCTAGCCAAGAATTTCCGTTCCAAAAGGCGTCAGACACAAATTTATTTTGGCAGCGCATATAACCACTGTTGGAAATCAAGACAATGCAGCGCAGTGGTCGGCAAACTTTTTGGTCGCGACCCAAAATGCTCTTTTAAGAGCTACTTCAGGCCCACTACGTGAAACGAATGACGTCACAAAGTTACGTCATAAAATACTTGCGAAAAGTTCATAGTTTCATTTAATAAAAATTTACCTTTGTAGCGTTTATAAGTCACACGGCGCAACATACCATAGAAAGCATAGCGTCTTAAAGATTTAATAAAGTATAGTTTTTGGGGGTGCATAGCACGGTGGCCCTATGATGCAACAATGAGCAAAGGTAAAAAACTCTAAGTCACAACAATTTTAAATACAATGCAGTGAATGTACTGCTATCACGCGGCCCACAACTACATGACAAAACTGAAAAATAAAAATTAGCCCGCTGCCCACAGTTTGCCGACCACTGATGTAGCCCATTAACTTCTTTGTCAAATTCAAGACGCACACCTGTATAAATTATTGCCATACGCCTATCCTATATAAAGTTATCCATTAACATTAATTTAATAAAAAAATGCTAATTTTAAATCATTTATTTTGCGAACATGATTCGAACCTTCCTCTTCCTTCTTCGTCTTCCGCGATTGTATCTTGCCCGCCAGGCTCTGAGGTCATAATTAAAGGCTTGTCCTCCCTGTCTTTCATAATTTTGACAATTAGACGATTTATGGTGGTTGGTTGCGACGATACACCAGCCGTGATAATATTTCCAATAAAACAAACTTTTCAGACGGTACCAACAAGCCGGTACACTTAACTTTTTTACGTCATAGCTTTCTAACTTTAATCCACTAAACAAATGTCGAAAATTTAATGTTGTCTTTGCAAATTCTCTGAAATGGCTACACGTCACAGCAATGTGCTTGTGTAATATTATCTCTGCAATGTTTTAAGGTAACGGTGAAATTAAATAAATTGTGACAAAATGCAAAGGTTTCCATGGCAAACTTCAGTGACCTTCTTACGTCAAACGGGATATTAACATTGGTTTATAACCAAAATGAAACTACGATGTCATACAAGCTACTTATAACTATAAATTACTAAAAACACGTCCTGGATGTTAACATTAACAACACAACAAAACCCTCGTATGTTAACTTTGTTTCTCCACCACATACATAAAACACAACCTCCGCTCTTGTCGTTCGCTATGCTGTGAGTCTCTTTGTGTGCCACTTTGTAGATAATGCCAAAGTCATTCACCGTGAAGTCATCTGTTTGTTACGTCATTGGGTAGGGCCCAGGAGGGTAGCGCAGCTGCAAACGTTGTATCGCACTGCGTATATAGGGGGTCGCCCGCGCGTCGCTACAGGCTTTTGCTTATCGGTATATCTGCCAGGGGTTGTCACGTTGACGCTTAGCAGACAGCCTGACAAGGGGAGGAAGTGAAATCGAATTGGGAGACAAGGGCGTAGTATATCACACTTTCACGACAACACATCGCATCAGGGCTGTGGACCTCGTTCATTAAAACTCTGTTATTTGAATGTTTCTAAAGACAACTGTCCCAGTTACACACTTAAATGTCTTGCTTATAGAGTTGTTAAAGGAATAATTTTCACGGTTTGAAGTCTAATATCTTGGGTTTTATTATAAAATTTATATTTTTAAATGCAATTTGAAAAAGCTTAGTGCAGCACGAAGCTAGGGTACTATCATGTAAAAATTCGTGTCCAGACTATCGGCATTTCTTTGCGTACCGGAAATGCAGCCTAATTGCTTAAGTAGCGATTGCTTTTAAAAGCCATGCATAAATGAAAATTGTTGTATGTGAAAACAAGTTTTTAGGAACTGCAACCAAAAATATGGCAAACGTTGATCAGACTCTTTTGACGATTTGTGCCTTTGTTTTATTAAGGTAGGAAGAGAGTCCATTTTTTAACAAATGTAGTATTTTATAAAAATATCAACTCGCATGCAAGCTATTTAAAACCTACAAAAATATTATAATTTGTTAAAGCAAAACAAAAATGACTGGCGTGTCAGCATCGTCGGTATTTTCAATAATACATCATTTTTTAGCAAATTTGTTTGTTATCACAAAACGTTTATCCTAACGTTATTTTTATCGAACCTACCTTAAATAAAACCAACTCGTTTCATAGCAACTTTGACGGAGTTTATGCGACGTCGGTGCAATCAAGGGGCCGAGGTACGGTCCGCAACGCCATTGCTTTAACAGGTAAAAGAACGCGTGGTTAATGCATATAAAATTATACAAAAATAAAACTTGTTGTTGTTGTTTTTTCGGTTTTCTCGATTGCTACAATATCAGCGGATCAGATCGAGGAGTTTTTAAATCTCCATAACGACGCCCGAAGGTCCACTGTCCCCCGGGCTTCGAACATGCGGAAAATGACATGGGACAGCGAGCTGGCTGACATCGCAGTGGCTCACACACGACTCTGTAGATTCGAAAATAACCAGGTGTGCTGCACATATGCTCACTAACACTATTGTGGTCAACTTAATGCTCACGCGTCGCGGTGAAGAGTAACCCAAATACTTAAAATAGGTTTAATTTATTCTTCATCTAACCATGATGTACGATACAGTCGGTCTGAAAAGAAACTGGAAACATGTGGTACGACAACAGTTTCGATTCAACATTTAAGTTGGGAAGTTTCATATAAAACGTTTATTGTCTTATTTAACAAGGAACACATGTAAACCCAACATGGTAAACGTGATTATATGCACAGCTATTTTTCTACAAAAATGTTTAGTATGCCTATGTGAATATCAGCATAGGGGCCGCAGACCGATAAATTCAACCTTTTTTTCATGAACGTTTTTTAGAATATTTCACACAGTCGATTTGGCGCGGTGGGCGAGATCATGTACTTGTCGCAAAACGGCGTCTTTAGTGAGAACTTCATTCCCGCAGTGGTAAGATCGTTTCTGACAGGAAAAGATTTACTCAACGTTAGCACCATGTCCTGTGCTGGTAACAGCTACAACTGTGCCAAGTATGCCCAGGTGGGGATTCATGTTTGCTCTGATGATACTAAACGTTACCGCAATACGTGTGGCTATGACTGATGTTAACTTCAATATTTAAACAAGAGAGTCGTAAACACAACAATTTTTATGTATATTAATTACGATATGTGTGAAAGCATTTAAACTGATATGCTTTTTTTAAAGCTGTCTTAGTTACTTAAATACCTAATGTAAAATCGGCAGGTTAAGCAAGACTGTATATTTTTCAATCATTATACTTTATGTGTATTATGAAAACTATAAGTATGATGAACAATACTTTAAATATATAGGTCTAGCAAAGGGGTATTTAAGTAAAGGCATATTCCCACATGCATTAATTTTAAGGTTGTTCGGGCCGAAACCTTCAAGCTCGGTTGCGGTATTACCGATTGTGGCACGGTTCCGTTACGACATCGAATATTAAAGGACTCTTTGATCGTTGTTTGCAACTACGCGCCCAGCGGTAGTTGGAAGAGCAAGTAAAGATTTTGTGTAAAATATAATAAACAGAATTAGCAAACATGTTTTTATATGTTGCTTGTCATTTTTTATTTGCAGTCCACCATATTCAATTGGGAAACCGTGCAGCGAGTGTCACGATAGCGACTCTTGTGAGAGGAAATTGTGCACAAATGTTTTCCGGGATACTGACATACCACCAAGTAGGTTTACTAAATCATTTTTTTTCGTTAGGACCAAACATGCAATCATAACGTTTGGATGAGGCCTTAAGACAGTTTTCGCAATCGATTTACAAATAAAAGTCACACTTCCTTTTTGGTTTTATATTCAAGAAAATTTTGTTGCTTGAAAAATTATTTTAAGATTTTTGGATGTTGGAAAATTTATTTTAAGATTTTTTTTCGATTTTTTTTAGTACTGTAATATGTATTGTTTCAGCTTATGGTCACAACCTACGTATTTTTAGTTCATAGAATAAACGCCTATGAACAGTAGCTCACATGCTTTGCCAGATATTATCTAGAAAATCATAGCGATATCGCAACATTTTAGGTTTACGGTTGCAAAAGAACATAAATATTTAGGTGTTGTCTGAAAGACTACGATTAACACATCTAATTCGTCTTCCAGTTTCACTCCAAGACAGCAGGTTGTTGTATTTGCAGAGGGCGAGTGGCGTGCATGGAGTGAGTGGTCTGCCTGCAGCGCAACTTGCGGTTTCAGCACGAAGAAACGGACTCGCAGTTGCAACACCTTCGTGATGTCCGATTGCAGCGGTGCGCCAACGCAGATGTCGTTTTATTGCGCACCGCTTAGAGTTTGTCCGCGAGATGTCGTAACAGGCAGTAAGAAAAACTAAATTACCATTTCAAACATCTTAGTCCAAAACATACTTTTAGGTCCTAAAAGATTGTTTTAGTATTATTTTTGATGCTGTGTGATTTAATATAGACACCCAATTGAATAGTGATCAAACTGTGTTGCGCGGCACACCAGTGTGCGTCGAGAGATTTTTAAGTATGCCGCGAAACTTTTCGCATGTTTGCCAAATAACTTGTTTGTACAATGTTCATGAGATAACTAACAACTGATAACGGCATTTACATTATGGCATTTACATTCTACCTTGCCGTACGTTTAATTGTTAAGGTACGATTGTACAATTTTATAAAAAAATAAGGTTTCATGAATTTGTTCTTCTTTATATTTTTTGCTGCAGGTATAAATCTTTAATAACAACTGTACAAATCCACGAAAAAGAATGTCATCTCGCCATTATAAGTGGCAACTTGTTCAAAAGCTTTTTAATAATAGTCTACACTTCAGACTGGGGTGAGTGGGTGCCATGGAGCAGTTGCAGCAAGTCGTGCGGAGGCGGACGCCGAGAGCGAAGCAGGGTTTGTGACACCGGTAACGATCAGCACTGCAACGGATCCTCGATAAGCCTATCAATATGCAACCCGCAAAGGTGCCCTTCTATGCCAAGAGGTTTGCCAAATTTTGCATTTGCTGTATATCGGTTAAAATTTTAAAGCGGCAAACAGATTTTTTTTGTAGGTTAAAATAACGGACGAAAATGCGTTGAGCTGTTACAAAAGAGCTCCTATAATATCACCCTAATATATTCGCCGCAAATACTTAACGGTTTCCAATGTTTTGTGTTTTTTTGGCATGATACTTCAGGAAAAAAGTGACACGCGTAAAATGTCTTCACAGTTTCATCTTGCTAATAAGATTACAATGCATCCAAATACACCGCAGTGGAAATGTCTTTAATAACATTAACATTAGTGAATATTACCCTAAATACCTATTTTCCAACTAATACAAGATACCTATTTTCCAATTGCCAACTAATACAACTAACTCGGTCGTACAATTTTTGTATTCGTGCTATTCAAACCTGGATCATTTTCGATACGTTGCCAATTGTATCTTATTAAAGCACCCTGGAGAGAGTGGGAAGAGTGGAGTGGTTGCACCAAGTCGTGCGGTGGTGGGATCAAGTTTCGAAGTCGAAAGTGTTCGTCAGACAACGCGTTCCATTGTTGTGGGGAGTCACATGAGGTTCGCACCTGCAACACTCGCCAATGTCCCCGCGCAAGTAAGCAACAATTTTGCCCTCACAATACACGAAAGAACTTTAAATACTACATTTATTTAAAACTATATTAGTTGCTGTAACCCAGGTAATCCTTATGGGCTGTACGTGGTTTAGCAACAATGAGAGGAAAATAATTGGCGTGCCTTATAGTTCCTGTTGGTACAACCGGCAAAAGAAGGTCGCAAATCGATATAGCAATAATCTAATTTTGGAGCATAACGGTTGGAGGTTGTAATAAGACGTAATAAGAATATCAAAGCCCATACAGAATTAGGTATCATTTTGAACGTTTCGAATAGTTTTTTATTGATTTTCAACATCGAGAGAAGCCAATAATCTAATTCTCAGTGTCAATGTAAAAGTAATTTTTGCAAAGGCGTTCATCTTCCATTGCTAGCCGTAGCTTACACTCGATATGCAAACTAAACCGTTGTGGTTAAAGAGTATATTAACTCTATATTGTTCTGATACACACAGGGCATTGGCAGGCCAAGCTTCCGGCCGTATTGAATTAACCGCACGCTGTCACGAAAAAGAAGTAATATGATTAACCAGGAAACTTATAACTTGACAGCTTGGAGCAGATGGGGCAGGTGGCATGATGTGACTAACGACTCGTGCACCTCCACGACGCAAGTGAGATCGCGAACCTGCAGTAGTGGCAGATCGCAAGATTGCTGCGTCGACCCTTATCAAGTCGATGATGAACCTTGAAAGAAATAGATTACGAGTTGAGATGCGTTGGTTATGGATTTTTTCTTGTATTTGCAGTGATTTATCATAGCTGTTGTTGAATATTTCTTCCTGTAAATGATTGTACACATATGTGCCAAATAAAATTGCATATAGGGCAGTGTTGATGTTATATATTGGTTACTTAAATCAGTTGTAAAATTATGGGCTTAAATCGTGTTATTACTGCGATCTGATACGACATTTAATATAACAATGACCGTTTGCAGAAGCACCCCTGGTCTCATAATGTTATCTCAAGTTCTCGTTTTGGGGAGTCGAAAAGGTAATCTTGACAAATCGAGGAAAGGTTAGTTTAGCAAAGGCTTATCATTTCGATAAAACAAACAGTTGAAATTAACTTTATTAATGTCAGTCGCCGTCAGATCACCAAGTCTCTAATATTGTAGGGCTAAAGAAACCCAAAATGTTTTACTTCATAAATCATAATGATGTAAGTGTGTTGCTCATAATGATGTAAGTGTGTTGGAATATCCCCCTTTCACTCATCGAAGGGTTTTTTACAATATTTTATTACTGCACCCAGCTGTTACAACCGAATAAGGCTGCGTACTTTATGTAAATCCGGAGGAAGTGACACAAGCATAGGGTTATAAGAACGCTATAGAGTTAGCAGGGTCTCGAAACATCAACTATTTATACCAATGAGCTGATGCAGTAACTTCACGATGTCCGAACGTTCTGCTTTTGTTCTACAATACAGAAAACAATCTTCAGGCAAAATAGGCGAAAATAAATATATCTTAGTTAACTTCTCTATATCAGACTGTGTGGGTTGAATATATTGACTTAGTAAAGGTTAGTCGGTTTATTTAAATAACGTAATAATGACAAACGTTTTGTTTTCAGGGAAATATTACTTTTAACAGCGAATCGTTTAATATTAAAGCGCAGACGCTTACAATAGTTTTAAAAGTTGACCATTTTATAGCCTTGCTTTTTATATGTTCTCGCTACTGTGCATGATGATACTTAGCATAATTGTTTGTTGTCTGTTATTACTCAATGAAACAACGGCCGAGGTGAACAGCTCATTACCACCGCCACCGGATATTCTACGCAACGATATGAGGTACTTAAACGTAGAGTCAAATCGGAAGTAAACACGTGTCTGTCACTGTGTTTACATATAATTTACAAACACATTCGCCATACTTTCATAGATTAAGCAATTAAAGTAATTTGCCTCATGAAAACTCACAAACAGGTGCAACATAAAAGTAAAAAAAATCGTAAAACCGCCTTATTGTTGCTGTACAAAAAGAAGTCTTAGCCAAATTTTTATACCGTATACTGAAATTAATCCTGAGGATTCAGTAACAACTTGAGTTAGACCTCATCCGATAAAACATAATCCACTCACAGTGATGTCATAAACTCATCCATCCACAATACTCGAATACAAACTATTCCAACCTGATGCTCTTTCATCTTAACAATTTACAGTGTATGACCATAGGTTTCCGAACAAGCTTACGTCTTACTCAGGACTCTTACTTACTCGAGTCCCGACTCCGAACCCAGCAGGCAAATAAGCCGAGTCTTTTGAGCCCCGAGTACAACTAAGGTGAAAATATTTTACCCGGTTTTAAAACAAACATACATTGTATGTAAACAGTTAAAACGCCCACAGGTACTTCCCATTTTGATTTCTGCCCGGTACCAATTAACGTAAAATTAGCCTCTGCCAATGGCGATCACCAAGCTTTGGTGTGCTTGTAAAAATGTATATTTTTAGCAACGATCCCGAAGCTCCTGCATCGTTAACCGCTGGACGAGTGCTGAAGACATTTACAATAACTAGTAAGTAATTAGCAAATTTATTAAATATTTCTATACCGAAAATACTATACTCTGCAAAACTGAAAATTACCAGATAATATAATGTAATATGAACTTGTGCATTGTACACCCTGATGTTGTACAAAGCTAAGGCAATTTTATATTTCAACTAACTTAAGTTCTGGGATAAATATATGGATCTCGAGCTGTTATTATATAAAAAACTTACTCAAGTCAATGATTTTAACAGCAAGCCTAAGAAACGCAATGGTTGAGGCGCACAACAATGCCCGAAGAATAGTGTCGCCCACCGCTACAAAGATGCTGGAGATTTCCTGGGACGACGAACTTGCGAAACTAGCAACTGGTTATACAAAACAATGTCTGTTTAAACACAACCCAGTAAGTAATAGAAATTTGAGTTAAAAATTTTATTCGATTAATTTAACTATTTCAAAGTTTTGCTACAGAATCGGAGGCACACACGGTTCTCAGTAGGAGAAAATATATATTTGTCAACAAGAATGACGTTCAACGTCCGATATGCTCACAGATCAATTGGCGCCTGGGACCAAGAAAAAGACTACTATACGTTCCGAACAGGAGCTTGTCAAAGTGGAAAAATGTGTGGTCACTACACCCAAGTAAATATAAATAAACCGCCAAAAGCTTCTAATTATACGTTGTATAGCAAAAAACTTTACCGTTGAGTTATACCTCAGTGGTGACAGTAAGCCGGAACTGTTAGGAACGGCGTTCAGATAAAATAATTTTGACAGGTACTGGTTAAAATATATAAAAAAAAATTTTAGCATTATTTTGGATTGTAGTTTTTACAAAGTACGTTTTTTTAGTAAACGTACCGAACTTCTACGTTATTCCGTTTTAAAGTAAACTTTAAACTCATGGATTACGAACATCTTTCCTTTCTGATGTACTCAACTGCGCAAATGCGCATCACCACCGAAACGATTGCGCGTTAAAATGATCTTCTTGTAACAAATTTTTGTTACAAACCTCTGACCAAGGCGTATTACATTAAAGAAACCTTCACTTTGGTTAACAATGAAAAATCCTAATAACCACTAACTAACGCAGGTGGTTTGGGGAAACACGTTCAAAGTGGGTTGCGGTGCGAGCCTCTGCTCAAGGGTTGAAGTAAAACCAGGCGATGTGCGAATAAATGCCACTATGTTTATATGCAATTACGGACCGGCAGGCAATGTTTTGGGAAGGTGAGTACCATAGGTTGCACTGTTTTGCTAAGCTGCATTTCATAGAACGCGTTTAAAATGAAAAAGTTCTGCATTGTTATTTGAATTGTCTAAACCAATGTTTGCATAGGGATCCGTTCCAATCCGGCGTTTCATGCAGTGCGTGTGACAGAGGAGATACCTGTGACCGGAAATTATGCGCCAACCCAATTAGAAGGGAATCTGTGCCCAAAAGTAAGACTAAGTTATAAACGGCAACCTGTATTGCAACGACGATAATTTATTACCTAATTCGTATTACCTACTAGTGTTTTTTTTTGTAAATATATATAAATTCGAGTGTTAATGATATAAAGTCCACTTAAAATGATATAGTTGCTGTTTTTAGATCCCACTTGGTCGGAATGGTCTTCTTGGAGCGAATGTAGCGGAACATGCGGTCGTACGTATAGATCGCATTCTAGAACATGCAGCACTTTTGTAAGCAGAGACTGCAAAGGATACAGCTTGGAAAGAATTGGTCCATGTGCCCCTCTTAGTTGCACGGCAACTACGCCCCAACAAGAGGCTCAGGTATAGATCAAAATTTATTTTATATTCTATTCGAGACACTCTATTGTGATTATTGCTATTTCAATTGCTTTATGTCGTTTCCAGCTTTAT
Organism: Ascidiella aspersa; assembly: GCF_963924565.1. Classification (NCBI taxonomy): domain Eukaryota; kingdom Metazoa; phylum Chordata; class Ascidiacea; order Phlebobranchia; family Ascidiidae; genus Ascidiella; species Ascidiella aspersa. The sequence continues at coordinate 24,690,042 of NC_139447.1, read as the reverse complement.
CTTGTTTCTAACTTTTTAGCTTGGAGGCCGTGGACTACGTGGACAACTTGCAGCAAAACGTGCGAAACAGGAAGACGCACAAGACAGAGAAGTTGCAACTCGATTAACACAAGGAATTGCGTGGGCAGGAGAACAGACTCCGAAACGTGCAACACCCTTCCATGTCCAAGTATGTAAAGAAATAATCATTCATAGCAAAATGATCATTCATAGCAACAAAAGGATTATTTTAAGGATGGGGTCGATGGCAAAGGTGGAGCAGTTGTTCAAAATCTTGCGGCAGCGGAGAACGAACGAGAAAGAGAATTTGCAGCACAGGAAATACCAGAGATTGTCAGGGAAGCGCAAGTGCCAAATCAACGTGCAATACCCAATTATGCCCAAGTATAAGAGTATATGCTTACTTAAAACCTTGCATGTTGTCAATGACCATAATACCAGATCCCTAATAAAACAAATTGTACACATATTATGCTATAATTAGGTGTAGCGCATTTGGGTAACAGCACCAACACTTTTTGGCCGATATAGCAAGCTTAAATCAGCCTATAACACTTAGTAATGTCCACAAAAGAGTTTATCAGCATATTACCAGATCCCTTATTATACCTTATACAGCAAACCAAGATTGGTCAGTTTATATTTAAACTCAGTATTTTTTGCAAAATAATGCAAGAACATTAATTAAAGGTCATTTTGTGGCAATCAATGGATTATTATGTTAGAATGGGGTCGCTGGAAAACGTGGAGCACATGTTCAAAATCTTGTGGCAGAGGAGAACGGACGAGAAAGAGGGTGTGCAGCACAAAAAATATCAGAGATTGTCAGGGAAAGGACACATCTAAGTCAGCTTGCAATACACAAACATGCCCACGTACGTCTAAGGGAGAAAAATCCAAAGCAGAAACTTTTCAACATTTTTTAAATCTCATTTATTGGTGATGGATTTTTCCAAATGGGTTGTATACAATCGAGCAAACGATTTTTATAGTTATCAAAGTAACAGTTAATTCAGATTCGCATAATTAATGTATACCTCGCATAAATTGTTGGCATTAAACTACTTGAAAAAGTAATCTTAACCAGATCTGATTATTTTTAGGTTTGTGAATTTTTTTCTTAGGTTGGAATTCTTGGCAAACTTGGACAAAGTGCACGAAGACTTGTGGCGGAGGACGCAGAGTAAGACAAAGAATGTGCAAGACTGGGAATAAAAAAGATTGTGCCGGAAGACCAAGCGACGCACAATCTTGCAACACGAAGAAGTGTGAACGTGGGTTAATTACACCCACGAATCTTTCGTGGTTTCGCAACTTATTGTTCAATTTAGTTTTTTAAATGTTACCATTATTTTAGAAACAATACCAACGACTTCACCAACGGCTACTGCGAAATTTACCCAGTGGACTCAGTGGAGTAAATGTTCCAGGACATGCGGAAACGGCTTTAAAACGCGAGACAGAAAATGCGCAACAGGAGATTGCAGAGGCATTTTAAAGGACAACACGCGTTGTATTGTAAAAGCGTGTGCTGATCCAAGTAAGGAAAGTTTTCCATAACACAAGTTAGAATTATTTAAAAAACGTCCAATTATACCATAAATAAGTAACAATAAAACGAGTATTTTAAAGCGAAAAACAGGCTTTACCACATAAGCATTTTCTCCGACAAAACATATGTTTGAGTTATTCATAACGTGAAAATGTTAAAGCTGCCGTGAGCAATAATAGGCCCCGGGGCACCATAAATTAAATGCAATTTCAAACAGTGGTTGCTTAAAGAATAACAACGTACAAAAGACTACATTAGTTGAACAGAACGCCCTGTTAGTAAAATCATACAAGCAAGGTTAATTAAGCTGAAGGGGTACAGTAGAGTGGTCTAGCGGTCTACATGTGGTCCACAAACATTGTTTTATTATTGTATTTATGCGTTTCTAGAAAAGGCGCAATGCTCCAATGGCACTTTCTAATAATAATTGTTTTGTAAACGTGTGTTATTTTCCCCATATATAGACAATCAGACATAACGTAGAAAGAATAACGGGCATATTCCAATTATATTTTTGCCATTTTAAACGAAATAAATGATGAAATTTATCGGGCTTCTGAATTTTAAATGTTTTTTCAACGTTTTATTTCCGACTATGTTACACAAAAATTCAACAGGCCTTTTGTTACACGGTAAATCATCCATTGTTTAATATAAAAACAATCAAGTAATGGTATAAACATGGCTGATGGTTGGATAATTTCTGGCGACAAATAACATTTGCTGTTAGTTCTTCACTTGGTAGAGTGCATAAGCTATTTCAAATCATATTTGGCCAGAATGGAGCACCTGGTCGAGTTGGAGCCGCTGCTCAAAAACTTGTGGCGACGGAAGCAAACGTCGAGCTCGCATTTGTATGTTTGAAGGCACTCATACAATTTGCCTGGGTAGCAAGGATGAAGCACAAATTTGCACCATCAAGTCTTGTACTAGTAAGTCAGAAACATTAAAATGATGTACTATACTTGATATACAAAGAACGGCCAACTGTCATTTTGTTTAAATATCAAGACTTTCGCTGTTAATATTATTATCATGTTAATTAGAAAGTTAAAATTACAAAATTTGCGTCCCAACCATTTACCTATAGGACTCTTAAAAGACTAGCGGCATAGTTTTCCTTTTTTTAATCAACAAAATAACAGTTACAGAAGATGGCACGCAGCAAATAATCCCAACCAAAGTGACGAAAACCATCAACAATACAGCAAAAAACAAATCTAATGGAAAAGTTGACAACCGAGACACGAAGCCACGACGAAACAGAGCGACGGCGAATAAGTTTTTTATCGTGTTGAACGTTATTTTACTCGCAATCTCAGTCATAATTTTGCTTTAAAGTATAATGAAAGTCAAACGTTGCACAGTGCACTTGATTGCATGGTTACCTATTAGCTTGAAAAGTCAGCCTGGCAAATAGTCGTTTTGGGAGGTATTTGTTACACTAATAGTGCAAACAAAATCAACCAAAGAGTTTTTATTCCATGAGTTGAAACTGTGACGTCATTTCGCATATATCCTGTTTTATTTTACTTCGGCCTGGTCACGGTTGAATGCACGACAATAAAACACAAGGTCATCTTCGTCGTCAGTTTACAAGGTTGCGAGTGACAACGAATTTCGTGCAATTTTGAAAGAAAAGGGGGCAAATTTACAACAATTAATAAAAAATCTTTAAGATACATTTATTGGCGGAAAGTACTGTTTATTTATTGTTTGATACTAGAAAAATGTGAAATAAAAACTCTTTGAAATCAACTAATTAAACATTTTATCAATGTCACCAAGTTGCACAATGGATTTTTCGCGATCATGGATTTTACATCCGAAGTGCTTCTACTTTATAACCATTATTCTCAAAAACAAATAGCACGAGAGAGAGCACCGGTGGCGAGCGATATGTAACTCATAAATCTAAGATATCATTTTTTTAAATTGGCCCTTATCCTATAAAAGTTTTTTCACCAGTAGCCACTTAGGGCAACACAACTTTTTAATGGATGGCGCTGCTGTCACGTCGGCTATTACCGTCATTAGTTGATTAGATCGATTGAATGGGTTACCTTAGCCTTCTGCGTGCAGGTTGTACAGTTTCTCGCCCAAAGATGCGTTAATACTCAACTGAATTTGAGAACGGTACTGCAGTGCCAAACCAGTAATTATCTGACCAAAGTAGATTTTCAAGGTTCACGGTATGTGACCCAATTGTAACAGTCAGCGGCACCAAAGGTGTATGCAAAGACTTAATCCTAATTTGGCGGTCGCGCTAACGTGCTTACAACCGCAAGTGAGCCACTGCACGACCACCTCAAGCACGGTCACGAATCAGCGCGTCATGTGTTGCCTATACAGCCAAAAAAGGGTATTTAATCGTAAAATGTAACGGAAGCTGTTTGAATAAGCTTTTACGTTAAGCTTCAGAGTTTGTAACTATGTGAACTTCTATGAACCTTTGGCTGCAGTTATTTACTTGGTTAACAGCATAATTACTGCTTATAGCGGACAAATGCATTCGCTCATTTGCCTTTGAAGCAATCTTAATAAGTACTGTATAACGCAAACTTTTATAGTATTTGCTCGTCATGCGGTGTTTTACAGCGCTAACTATTGCAGATGCAAAGGGTGTTTAGGTTTAATCAGCCTGGTGAAAAACCAAGTGTTGTCTTGTTACTTTGGCTGCTGTGTACCATACAAAGGGCGGAAGGCAGCGAGACTATGAGGTAATGTTGTATGCAAGTGTGCCCCTCTTCCTTAATGGTTCAATACAGCCAGCTCAAAAACAACTATTAACTTTCCCATAAAAAATATAGCATTATAGAAGTTAATAAATGTTATGCGTTATGATTATGAAGCTCTTTAGTTAATAAAGTTATATATAAAAGGTTTATGCATTGTGTTATATAGGACGTTCACTAATAATACATCATACGGAATTGCAGCACCGCTGATATCGGGAAGTTTCATAAAAACCTATACGTTAACTGGTAAGACGTTTCTATACACATAGGGTAAGTGTAGAATCACATATTGATGCAATCACAACTTTGTTAAAATGGCAAAACCAAGTATAATTATAAGAAATGCGGCATATACAAAATATAGTTTGATATGTTACCACTTATTGCAGCAACCATGAGAACTAGTTTTGTGGACGAACATAATCGTGCTCGGGAAATAGTAAACCCCTCTGCCAAAAACATGATGAAAATTTCCTGGGACACAGAACTTGAGCAAGTGGCAGCCGAATACTCGAAACGTTGTGTTTTCGTACACAATCAGGTAAATGTTGAGGGTAAGTGTTCAAACACTGAAAAGGTATTTTGCATTTTTAAACCATGTGTTGTAAGTTCCACTAACTAAGGGAACAACAGTTCAAACATTTAGAAATACATAAATATATAAATACTATTAAATCGAAATTGCTGTGCATACGTATTTAAACCTCAACAGCTAGAACAGGGTCGGCAAGCAAACTTAATCAGCACAAGTATTGTAGTTATGATAGGGGTTAGTCCGTAGGCTACCAGCTTGTATCAATGTATTTTATCATAGCCGTTACGTCAAGGATTCGTTTTGTGGAAAACTACTGGACACATAATTAGAATAACTGTCACCCACATGCGGACCATAAATTTCATTAAAATGACCAATTGTTGTGTCTGGGTGAGCCTAATGAAGCGTGTTAAGACGTAACAAATTAAACATCATCACTGGCTTGGCTTGTAGGCTAAAAGTAGTTTGTTGTTTACGAAATAATAAGTTAATGGAGAACCATTCTCATTGAGTATTTTTCTTCCAAAGTGGAAACTTTACTTGAAATCACTGCTCACTATGTTTAATAAGTGAAAACATAAATTTATTTACAGTACAAGAGTCACAAAAATGGTCCATTGTGACGTTTGTTGCTATGACTTTATTAACGAACTAGTCGATCGCAATTAAACTTCAGCTGGCCACACCTACTATACGTAAATGCAAAAATATTTGAACTTTGCGCGAATCTAGCCCCCAGCCATAAGACCAAATTTTAAAACAACATCAACGTCTAAATAAAACACAAATTTGAAATTAAGTCCAAATTAGGACCGATGATAACATCTATATCGAAATATAATCTAAATAAAACCGTCGTTGTCAGTTAAAGTTCATTACGGCTGACAAAGCCTTTCTGAATTTGGCTATGGCCCGCGACGAGGTTGCCGATCCTTGATCCAGAACCTCAACTCTTGAAGCTTAAATATTTACTGAATAGTGTTCGAATCGGTGTCCAATTAAAGAACTTTTTTAATTGGTCACGGGATCGAAACCACAATGGCAATATATTGCCAAACAGTTCTAACCTTTTTAAGTAAATGTTACGTAGGAAATCTTTATTAAACTCTGTCCAACTTCTGGAGCTGTTCATTCATAAAATTATATAAACAGTTTTGCAATATTTTTTTAGACTCCTTGGATATTGTCTATATAATAACATTATTTCCGCACGGCGTATTTAATTGCCAAATTTTAAATTATAACACAAAAACTATAACTCTGATGATAAAAACGAGAAACATATCTTGGTCTTACCCAATATTTTGGATTATTTTTTATTAAATTTATTCTAAATCTAAACCAAAGTAGTAAAGTTCCTGGTTTGTTAGACGTATAATTATAGCCGTAACAGCACCACATTTCCCAAACCTTGCAATAACTAACTGCCGAAACAATTCTTTCTACCCCAGAAAGCTCTACATAGCAGATTCAACGTTGGGGAAAACATATATATCACAAGCAATATGCGCATACCAATAGAAGAATTGCCAAAATTATCTGTGCGTGGATGGGACGACGAAAAGAAATACTACACTTACAGAACAAGGTCCTGCATGCCCGGCAAAATGTGCGGCCATTACACACAAGTAAGTTTCTTCGAATTTTGGCAACCTGCAAAAATATATATAATATAATTGGCCTATTGTATTTTTCAAAGTAAAGGTTATTTAAATTGCATCAGTTGCTATTGTCAAACTTATATGTTAAAGAAAGTGGTTTCAATCCGTGTCAAGCTAGATTCTTGTGCTTTTGCAAGACCTTAAGGTATTCATGCTGTAAAGTTTTGCTTTGTATAAATACAATTTCCTTTTAGGATTAAGCGCTGTACTGTTTAGATTATGTGTTTTCTTTCTGGTTACGAATCATCTAAAGCAGTGGTTCTTAACCAGGGTACGATCAAACCCTTGGGGCTCGATGCAGCAGTTTCAAGGGTTCGGCGAGAACGTCCTCTGAAACATAAATGCTGTTATTTCAAGCTAAATTCGAATCTCTTTTATGTGCCAAGGTGTCATGTAACGTTATAAATTAAAAGTTTGGCCAATTTAACCTATATAAATGCAAGTTTATAATTTGAATATGCCCAGTTTCAGCTGCTAGGAGGAAGAAACGAATATTGAGCGAAATTCGGGAATCGGCGAACGCTTGAAGAATAACATAGGAATAGGTGGTCGACAGGTTACCAAAGGTTAAGAACCACTGATTCAAAGAAACATTTATTCGAAACTGATCTGCCAAAATACAATCGAATCTACATTTTACAAGGCATAAACGACATGTTTATCGCCAAATTAAAGCAGACCGATAATTGTTTGAAAAAACGACTAATAAGCTTATTAGCATGGATAAATGCAAACGGCACGTAAATAATTACAACAAGTTTTTTTTCTATATAAGCTGTACCTTTTTCCATATTATAGGCTATATGCTTTTTTTACCAGTTACCTCACGGAATCGTTATTTGGAAAATACTAGCCACGCCTTTACGTTCACAGACATGCGAAAGCCGATCCTACCAAAAAATGGATGAAAACTTGGTTCTTCGAGCAGCAGTATATAGCTGCTGTTCCACTGTCCTGCGCTCACAAAATAGTTACCAAACTTTTTTCAAATTAAATTTAATGTGGGGTAATTAATTTAGTAATACTAACATAAACGCTAACCCAACAATTATGTGCTGTTTTGAAAAAAACTTTAAACGTTTGACGAAAAATTAAGGTTAATGTCAATAAAAATTAGCCGTACAGTAAAAATTATAATCGGACTATGAAAGGGTAGTGAATAATGAATCACTATATTGGTTACTTGCCCAAAGTTATTTTTATTGTGTTTAAAACTTCGAAATTCGAACACCTCTGTCCACGGTTGAAAAAAAATACCTTTTATGCCCAATTCATAAACGCGAGTCAAATGTCGTGACCGCATCAAAAGATATACTATCACTTACAAGTAAGACTACTGTTCGGCTTAAAGGCCGAGAAAGGAAGATTTTAACCCGGCTTGAAGCCATTTGAAGTAGTAGGATCAGGCACATGAGAAACACAAAAAATGACAGGTTGTTGCGTCGATAAATTGTATGTTTATAAAACAAATAAAATTGCGGTACCAAGATTCACATAAAAAGAGTGCAATATCACGCTTGCTGCTGTGACTTTTTCACCGCGCTAAAAAAAATCAGTTGATCACAATTAATCATAAATTTGATTGTAGTACTAAACTAACACAAAGCTATAACGTATCGACTGGCGAACAACATAAACTAATGAACATAACCTATATAGATCAGTGGTTCTCAACCGTTAGCTTACGGACCGGTAAAATTTCAAAACTAGTTTTGCGGACCGGCGGACATTCAAAAATCAAAACCAACCAAAAATGTAATTACGACAAAAGTATATGCAACTTAAGAGCAAAGAATGAAAACGTCAATTTAATAAGCAACTTGCTGCTGTCTTTTTAATATCATACGTGTTTTACGTGGTTCATTGAAGTTTTTCACCTACAACTAGTTTTAAAGCTTAAGACTTGAACAAGCTGTAGCCTACTACAACACTTGCAGGATTATGACGAACAATAAAGTCCAAAGTAGACCATTAACTCTATGTTGCGTCACAATGCAGCAAATTACGGAACTGGTGAAGTTCTACATTTGATGGACAAGCTTTTAACATCTTGCATTTAGCAACTAAGATATAAAATTGTAATGTATTTGGCGGACCGACAGGAAAGTTGATGCGGACCGCAGTTGAGAACCACTACCTTGAAAAAGTAAATATCTAAACAATCGCAGCAATTTTTTGCACACGGATCGATGGAATGTTCAAGACGCAAGCAGCCAAGCACGCATTTTCTTTTATCGTGTAGGTTGTCTGGGCTACCAGTTTTAGAGTTGGCTGCGCTATAACCAAATGTTCCTCGGTCAACGTACGCGGTAAAACGTGGGGCGAGTCGAATTTACTGTTTTGCAACTATGGCCCTGCAGGAAATTATCCAAGGTAAGAGTGAAATGCAGGATATTAGAATACACCTTCATTGCTACTGTTATCAAATTGGATATTATATATGGATGGTTATTGTACACTGTACAGACATCCGCACAATCTGACACGGAATCCAATAGAATTCTATTCGTAAACGGCATTGTTAAAACGATTAGAGAATCATTGCGAAAAACAAGATACGTCAAACATAATAGAAAATGCAAAAAAATTGTGTCGTAACATACATATTTAAAAAGACATTATGATTTCTGACAAAAACGAATACGCTTGATGTGTTTTTTTCTAAGGCACCCATACACGAGTGGGGCTTCGTGTAGTCAATGTGACCAAACCGACAGATGCTTTGGAAAATTGTGCACCAATCCAATCCGTGACAATCCGGTTCCACCAGGTAGATAAGTTCAATTTTTACTTTAAATGCATGTCTAGTTGTCACATAACAAGACCTTTTGAAATTAACTAAATTGATTCAAAAAGGCCAGGCCCCGGGTTTTTGAGCAGTTAAATAACTTTCTGCTGAGTCTAACATAGTAGTCAAGAACGATAAAACGGAATATATAGGAAACCACAAACAAAGTCTAAAAGTAGGAAGGCTATGTACATAATTACAAACAGGCCGAGACCCAATTACAAACGACGAAAATAGGTCCCCTAACTCTGAGGTGAAACGCGAAAATTGGAGTTAACCGTAAGTATTACCCTAACCTTTATCAGTAATACATTTTTTAACAAACACCATCAGAACCATTAGGAAAACACATACAATAGTTCTTAAGAAACGCTCTACAGATCTGCTCATAACTGTCATACTTAAATACCTGTATAACAACTATATGAAAATCCACGGCTGCAAAAACGTTGTCACATTTCGCGAGACTTCATGTACAACTTTTAACCGAGAATTTTTGGGAGCAATAGATTTAACGATTAATATAATACTTTCTCCCTTCTGTGAAGCACCGAAATGGTCAGGTTGGACGCCGTGGACCACGTGCAGCAAAACATGCGGCAGGGGTTCAAGAGAACGGCACAGAACTTGCAACACGTTTGTGCCTAACGAGTGTGTTGGGAGTGCATCGGACAAGGAACTCTACTGTACGCCTCACATCTGCGGAAATAAGAACGCACGTATGTAAAAGTTTCCCCGAAATAATTGCCGTGTTTTGTTAAACTTTACCAAAAAGCAAAATAAGAAAGTATTTACGGAGCTACACAACATGCAAACACATTAGGAAGAATGAAATTTCGGTTTCCAGCATGTTGCACAAACAGTGATAAGTGAATGCGTCCCAGTTGTTACGCGGGTTAATTATGCCCATCAATATTTTATTTTTTTATTTGTTTCTTTTTTTTATTTTGAGAAAGTTAACTGCAAAGCTTTTATGGATTTAAGTGGTAAATTACAGTCAAAAATGAGTTACTGTCAAAACTGCAAACTATACTCGAACAAACCGTAATTCCTGAACTACTCGAACAAACAGTATTTCTGCCCGTTGTGGATAAAACACCATTCCATGTTTTATGATTGTTTCGGTAGGTGGTGATAGAGAGGTGAATTTGGGTAACAAGTAGTAGGAAAATAGGAAACTAGGCAAAACCTTTTTAATTGGCCGCCAAGTACATGAAAAAATGCTTTTTAAAGGTGTATTGTTGAATGTTTATTAGAAACACTTGTTATTCCGTTACAGTGTATAATTCGTGGGCTCCGTGGAGCAGCTGTACTAAGTCCTGTGATGGAGGCCGTGAAACGCGTCAACGCACTTGCAAAGAGGGACGGTGCTTTGACGTATCTCGTATATCGCGTACGTGTAACCTCCAAAGTTGCGCAAGTAGGTTTATGCCGCCAATACCATTATACCATTGTCGCCTAAAAAATGTCAATAACGTTTTGCAGGTTTAAATAGAAGAAAGAACGGACCTAATTCCGGAGTTGGGTCAACCTATTTCGCTTTCCCACGGCTATTAGCATCGGTTGTGGTTGTTACTTTGGTTCTTGTTTAGCCGGATGCCTATATAACCACATCCCAATGACACAACATGGAACCAAGCAAAGATTCAAGCACGAGACTAAACACTATCGAGCCAGTTTTAGGGTTCCCGAAGACTCTTAGTAGCATCGAGGTTTTCTTAAGTGGCCGATCTCAGTTATCCACATGTGCAACGTTTGAGGATGTTTTTAATGTGTAACTTTTTGACCTTTTTTATATGTACATTTGACCAATAGCAATAAATACTTAAGGTATATCTTTAAATTTAAAGATTTTGCAAAAAAAACAGGGCCCACACTTTTAAACAAAAGGCTATTTTGTGATAGAGTGTTGGAGGATTCTCTGGGACATGCCTTCCAACTTTCTACCCTTACTAGTTCACTGTATTTGTAGCATATTTTATTTATATCGGACAAAAAAAATATTTAGAATTGAATTGTTTTTAATGACATGGGCTTACGTTGTAAATTCCATTTTTGCACTGCTGTAGGGTGTTTCGGCCGTTGAGTTTTGGAAAGTCAGCCCCAAACTTTAAACTAATTGCAGCAGAAGGTATTCTGCTGATTTATTAAGACCCCGTTCTTCACGTTTTGGAAAATTGTTTCATGGAAATTTAAAAGGAAGCTTTCTATACAGTCATAGATAAAACCACAATTTCGGAGTTTATTTGGAAAATAATTACCCCTCGAAGGCTGCCCTGTGTCCCAACGACACACACAGCTGTATAATGTACGCATAAAGCACGAGTTGCAGTACACAAATGCATGTCTTCATTGCAAGCATAAGTACCATTTTGATTATGTTATGATGTTGCTGTACTGCTTACTTCTAGTTAAGTAAAACTGTGTCGTCACAAGTTGCATTATCAAGGTACAAATTTGCAAAAATGGATTCGATCCGATTGCCTTTTGGTTGCCCTTAGTACATTCTTTAATACGGGAGCCATCTGAGGTGTCTATCGGCATTTTCAACTTTATAGCCTTTATATATTTTAATGTTTTTTGTGTTCTTTATCTTTGCCGGATAAATCATATAGATTAAGATCCAAAATGCACAAAAAATTGAACTTATTGTAATAATGTTTGTCTATTTACATTAGGTATTTCTTGAAGTTTGTTATAATGCCATGCAATTATAAGCTATGTTAGTGTTATACCTTTAGTTCAGATTATCTTTACTTATTTATGCTTGACCGCAGACAAAGCCGGATATACGTTTCTCTGTGGCGTGCCTTTCGTCTCACAAAGCTGTTTATTGTAATTGCAGTAAAAAGTACCGCCAGAAGGTCATCCTGATTGTGGTTTCTAAATCAAACTTGGTTGCACTCATATGTGTTTTGCAAAACTGCAGCAGCCGTTCGTTTTCCATAACGTAAGAAGGTCGAAAAACCAACCGGTGTTTATCACCAACCATAATGTCGAAAATCTCAAAGCAGCTTAATCTATTTTGATCGTCAATAGTTAAACGCCGCCATCGCAACCACAGGACGCTGAATAAAATCGAACACGCAGTCGCATATCTAACAAAAGTAAACCATTAACATAGTCAGTCTTCACAAGTTATTTTTATAAAATGTATACGAAACTAATTTTTGTAATGCCTAAATTTTATACAATTATACATACGAATATGCAATTTTAGTACTAAAAAGATTCTTTTTTAAACAAAATACATAACAGTTTGTAGATACGACTTATCGATGCGTTGGTGTATTTCGTCTCTTTAATTCGTTATTATTAGAAAAAAGTTTTCCAGCTTTGTAAGTATCTGTTCGCCCTTGATCCTAATTACATTTGAGTTTACACGGCGTTATCCAGGATCACAAGAAAAAAATGTTATAAAAATGCTTTTGGAAAACGCGAAGTAAGTTGGTCAATTTTCTTTGTTAATAGTTCCAGAGTAGGCCCACACACGGCTCCTTTCGTCTAACTTTAAACACGTGGTTTCCAACGTTGGGTCGCGACCCCTAAATGGTTCGCAAGAGGTTGTCAGGGGTCGCAGTGTACAACTTGTCAAACGGAAAATTGAGAAGAAAAAGGCAATAGCCGAAGGAGTAAGACCTCTAAAAATTTGCCTGAGTACACCAGTCGTGTTTATGACGTCACAATTAATTTTGATTTCAATGAATGACCGAAAATCAAGTCTAAAGGCCTTGTCTAATACAAAAAAGAACCGCGGACTCCCGTTTTGCGATACTTGGTAAAGTTTTATTGAACAACATTTATACACAATTAAATTCTCTGTAACAATATTTTTCCCATATTAAACAATTTTAGAAATAAACAATTATATAAAAAATCGATTCTTATTGTTTAGTTGAGGTTATGTTTAGAGCAGTCAATTTTTCATTGTTACGTCATAAGTTCAGAATACATTTTTCTCCTTTGGGATAAAAAAAGTCGCTGAAGCAAATAAACCTTAAAACCTGATAGGCATGCTCATGACGTAAATCTGAAAATTTCTGCCAAATTTTGAAACATTCGGTCTGAAAGTCGAGCATTTTGCCAAATTTGAAACGATCGTGAAATGTGTATTGTGTAATACGCCAAAAATGCGGGATTGCGCAGTTTTTTAAAAACACGACAGGAAGCAATCCTTTAAAAAACGGTTACGAGATGTTATAGCAAGATTCGCGCGAAAGGCGAAAAAAATGCGAAAAAAAAGAAAAAAAATAGCAAAAATATATGGAAAATGGTCTCGTGCCTAAACTGTGTCATATGCTGACAATTATTTTAGAGGAACAAAATATATTTAATTGCAGTATTTTTAAATAGCTTGTTGGCCAACTGAAAATGGTTTCATGGTCCACTACTGGGCCGTGGCCCATAGTTTGGGAACCACTGCCTTAAAGTAACATCCATTACATAACAATAGTGCACATTTTAATGTAAATCAACAACTTCAATTTTTTTAAAAACTGATACTGCCGTTTTGGTGCCAAGCAATCAAAGATAAAATCACATTTTCTGTGTACAAATTACTACACCTAAAGTTTTTGCACCCGCCGTTTTCAGATTTGTACAAATAGTTTTATCATGCTAAAAAACATTCATGAATATGTAGAACAAATATAGCGATAACTAAATCAATACCAAATAACACAGTTTTTAACCTGTTAATCTAGTCAAAATTTATCTTAAAATCAACTCACAATGTCATATTTAGAGTGCGACAGTAACCCATTATACTGAAATTTCCTCTGTAGTCTGTTTCATCAACGGATTAAATGCTGTGAGCCTTGAGTATAAATATCAAATAGTGCGGTTTTATGCGCTGTTTAATGGATTACATGGCCAGATTTATAAATGACACTTATAAATAAATACAACTTTTTAGCTCTGCAGAATCCTAAATTTCCTATAAATCAAGCTTTTCACCTATTAAATATAACCACGATTTTTGCTGTGTATTGAAAATTGGTTTGATTGAAATTTGTAATGTAATTTGTAGAAAACTCATTAGTAGGGCGATTATCTGTTGACGTAAAAAATCAGAAATTTAGACCAAAAAAATTAAAGTTATGACAAATTTTGACCTAAAAACATTTTTCGGACCAAAGGTTGACCTATTAGGAATACATTGATTTAAACACATTGTTGTACGAAGAAGTACAATAGTGTCGTGGCGTCGTTAGTCACTTGATTTTGGTGTTTTAAAGACGATCGGTTAAACGCAAATCAATATTTTTAAGAGTTTTGCATAAAACCGATAATATAACTGAGTTGATATTTTTGGGAAATCAAAATTACGAACAATTATAATGCTAAAAAAGAGAATTGTTGAGTAGTTGAAATACAAGGTAGAAGACCCAGCGTATCGATTTAGGAAAAGGATAATTTCTAATCACCATCGAAAAAATATATAACCAGGGTTGCCATACCGTCCTTATTTCTAAGATTTGTCCTTATTTTTAAGGGCCAGGTTTTAGAAAACTTCAGATCCTTTATGTTCTAATGTCCTTATTTTCGACTTGCGTCCTTATTTTGTCTTATTTTCAACAACTACAAAATTTCAATCGTTTTCCTATGGTATCGGGTGTTGCATGATCTTCTAAAATTATGCTTGTGCGCCAAGATTTTATGACATCATAAATAAATGAAAAGGTACTCGCGTGGCGTACAAGTCTCAGGCAGGCTTGTTAGAGTTTGTAGTAGATTTGGCTTTTTTTTAGGTAAGTTTGGCTTTTTTATTTCTGTCATCTGGCAACCCTGGTCTCAGGATTTTACTTCAAAGTGTTAAGATAGGTAGACCAGTGTTACATCAGATTTGGCTGCTGTACCACGAATCAGGATACAGCAGCTGACGACATTTTAGCAGTAAACAGCAGTACAAGGTTACTACTGTTTAGGCTACAGCAGAATAGGGTGCGACGAAAAAACAGTTTTTTTTTAAAGCAGAGACAAAATTCGAGCTGAACCTAATGCGATAAACTATAAACCTGCGTGGTTAATTCTTCCAGCATGCGTATATCATATATTGCCCAAATGAAGATATAACACAGTGAAAATGTTGTTGGTTGTAATTTAAAACTGAATTTTGATAAAGTGTCAGCTCAACGATATTTTTAAAAAGCTCACTGAAGTTTTTTGTTAAATTGCAAAGGATTTTTGTGCAGTTTGTTTTGTCATTTGACCTAAATTATTTTAACAAATTTTGACATAATGTGTAAATGTTTGCCCTATTTGATTTATTCCGATTAAATTGCTTAATGTATAGTATAGGACACATGTCCAATTTGTCCATTGTTATCAAAACACACTGTTCGTACCTTGGTATATATTTGCCGGTCGGAACATTCTTACAGCAAGGTGAAAAACACTGCTTTATTTGTCAACAACTTACAGCGTATTTCGTCCTGCGAAATTTAGGCGGTGACAAGTAGGACTATTGTATTATCGATATGTCAGGACGCTAAGTATGAGGTAGTCTAAGTAGAGGTGTGTCCTAATAACCACATCCCAATGGAATTGTCACAGAAACAAAATGACAATTTCGTGGTTGTGTAAAAGCCCATGGGAAAAAGAACATGACGCAATTATTAATTATAAACTATATAAAATAAAGATAAAAATCTGAAAACTGTATCATTAGCTTTATTTTTTTTTCATTGTTATTTTTAAAAGTTTACTAAATAATAAAAGCAAAAAACAAAGGCAAGGGTTTTAAGCGTCATGTGACCTCAAACGAATAAGTTGTTGGATTAGCTTTATTACAAAAGATTAGGTTTGACAAAACCCTTTGGGTAAACAGCAAACATCCTAAGATTAAATAAATACGAATAAAAACAGTTTTGTGAATACTAATAAGATTGTCAAAAAAGTAAATCGACATAATCTTGATAAAAACGTTTCGATACGTACTTGTATAATTATCAGTAAAATGAGAGCAAGTAGCAAAACGTTTTTATCAAGAGGATGACGATTTATTCGACTTTTTGACCTTGAGATTTTTATCAAGCTACATTACAGATTCGTGCATAGTGTACCTAAATCGTGACAAGTTCAGCTAAAAACAAAAAATTGTGCTCTCAATGACGCAAGTTGTCATACGAAACGTACGATAAATGTATAAGAAGCACCGGCGAAAGGCCAAGTGCGCTTTGGAAATCTAAAAACGTATTCAACGTCCGTAGTCATCAACAATTAACGGGCCTTTCCAGTTAGCTATTACGCGCGAACCGTGTAGCCAACGGCAAACTGGCAATTTGTACAAACCGTTGTACATCATTTGCAAACACAATAAATGCGTCATTGCGGTTTGCCGATTAAGCTAAGATGAGGTGTGCTCTGAATCCTTCGTTTCGATGGATATATAAGCTCTCGTCATTCCAGTAGAAGTATGCATTCTCTTCTGACCTTGTTAGAATAAAAGCTTGAAACCTTTGGAGAGAACGAACGAGAATGGGTTTCAACGAACGGGCGTTTCGTTGTTGTTTCGCTCTCTTTTTGTTGGCTGTGGGATCCATAGAGTTCACAGATTCGCAAAAACTCAAGTATGTTAAAATATTGTTGAGGTTATATGATCTAATTGTTGTTCTTTATTTTTTTAAATTATTCTTCGTGTTTACTAAAAAAAAAAAGATCAACATTAAAAGAGTTTTTTTATTTTAACAGTATTGAAAACCATAATTCCTAAACACATTTTAACCTTTTCAGGACGTCGATAATGGCACCTAAAAGTGCCAGAAAACTGCAACAGAATCGACTGATCAAAACATACGAATTAGATGGTGAGTACAAATACTTACAATTAAAATTACTTCGTGTGAATGTGTTAACCGTATATATGGCTCGCCCTTCGTGCGACCATCGGGTTGCACTCGCATTGTGTTTTCATGATTTGTAACGTTTGCGCGACTACATTGCAGACAAAGTGATATCAGCGTTCGTCGATCAGCATAACTCTATCAGGAGCAATGTGAAACCTCAAGCCACCGACATGAGACGTATTTCCTGGGATGAGAAACTTGCAAAAATATCTTCCGACTACTCAAAGCAGTGCGCGTTTGCTGTCAATCGGGTTAGTTCAGCGTGTTGCAGAGGATCAACAACTTCTGTTAACGATTTCCTCGCCGTGATCTTATAGCTTACACGTTAAACCGGTTCCGAAAACACTGTTTAGAAATATATAACAATCCATAACAAACAAAAAAGCAAAGTATTAGAAACGATGTAATCTGAAAAGTATTGGAAAATGTAATCTAAAATCGGCACGAATCAAATAAAAAAACAGTAATTTTTAACATGTCTATATATGATGACGCTTGTGTCTAATGGCATGCATTTATTTATTTTAGGGCAACAAACCAACCGCCTTTAAGCGCATCGATGAGAATATGTTCGTGTCGACAGCGCGCAATGTTAACCCGGCATTTGCTACCAGCGCTGTGAAAGCTTGGGAAGGCGAAAAAGTCAATTATGATTTTATGAGGAACAGATGTACCCCGGGAAAGGAATGCGACCATTACAGACAGGTAAGCCTCGTTACAAAAATGCAATGCTGTATGACCGTGATCTATTTGGTGCAGAATTTGGCCTACATTTTTGAGTCCACAGCAATCGCGCCATATCTAAAGCACACTAGATTTCACAAACCCTTGGTAAATAAAGTAGAGTCATAAAAGAGGGGGCACAAACAAGGGCGGATTATTGGATTACACAAGGCCATGCCACTCTAAACTATAGTTTTGCCTAACTTTAAAATACAAAACTGTGGTGCGCTTCGCGTTGTATGTGGCGTTTTGCCCACTATTGCACTAGACTCGACGTCGATATATACTTTGACAAACCCGAAAGAGAGACCTTTGACCTTATTAAAGCAAAATAACGATTTTTGTATAAAAAATCTTATTGACGTACCGAATATCCATGGTTAAGGGACGATATTGCACAATCTAGCAGGGACAGCGACAAATGTTGTAAGATTTAGTCACGCATACGGCGAATTTTTAGTTGTCCAGCAGTATTACACTAAAAACTCAGAAATACAGCGTGTTTAATGAATGGTTTATTAAGCGTTTTCTAAAATACGACGAGGTTGTAATAAAATACGTTAATTAATCACATTGTACTTAGGTTGTTTGGGGCGAATCCTTTAAAATAGGCTGTGGCGTCAGCAAATGCTCCGCTGTCAGCGTCGAAGGAAAAGTATGGCAGGATGTTCTTCTCTTGGTTTGTTATTACGGACCTGGAGGAAATTGGATTACCAGGTAGGACTTTTAACTCATAGCAGCTTATTTCCCTTTACTTTTATTGCACATTCTAAACCTTTTACGTTGCGTTACAGTCAACCTTACAAACCGGTGAGGGGAATTGCATTGCAAACCGGCACAAACCGTGTATGTGGAAATTGTCACTTCAATGACACGTGTTCCGAAAACCTCTGCACTAACAACTACCGGGAAAATCCACAAACAGGTTAGTTATAATAAAAATAGCAAACAAATTAGATTGTGTTATCTGAACTTACCAAGACAAAATTTTACAGTTTCCGTGTGGTCAACATGGACACCATGGACCGAATGTTCTGTTACTTGCGGCAACTTTGGCAGAAGGAAACGGGCAAGATTTTGCAGCTCGTTTATTGACTCTGAATGCGGTGGAAGACGTCGTCAAACTGAGTACAACTGCAATCGGAGACCGTGTGGTCGTACTGTCCCTGTTTCCGCTGGATGTAAGTGTTTCGTTGAAGACTTCATAAAATTTTGGTGGACACAACTAAAACTAATATATTTATTGGTACATAGCCGCGAAAGCCTGTGCCGTTACAAATGGTTGATATTTGTTCTACACGTACTAAGTTTAACGGATCGATATAGCGAGTCATTTCAATCAGATGATAGAGTAAAACGTTCTGATGGCTAATTATATTAATCATTTAGACTGGACTCGCTGGAAGAATTGGAGCTCCTGTAGCAAAACCTGTGGGGGAGGAAAACGACAGAGAACCCGAAGCTGCTCTTCTGGAAATATAAAAGACTGTCCACGTGGAAGCTCGAAAATGACAATTAGTTGCAACCGTCAACCCTGTGCTGGTAAGTTTCTGGCCACTTATCAGATAAAACATTACATAAACCAGGAGTAACCAACACGTCGATCGCCACATTTTAGCTGGTCGATCGCGTCGAATGTTTCTTACGTCATTAGTCATTACAGTAGCTGTCGCACACAAGCGGAACATTAAAATGACCAATTGTTTATTTGACAAGCCTTATAAAGCAATCTTTGACGTAACAAATTAACCTCCATCGCTGGCTTGGAATGCAATTAACGCTCAAAGTGTTCAATAAGTGTTATCGTGACTTTTTTACTGAACCAGTCGATTGCGAGTCTCTAAAAAATATTTCAGTCGATCGCAATCAAATATAAGTTGGCTACACCCGAACAAACCATTTAGAGAAAATCATTGGTAATTTATCATTGTATTCAAGACTTGATCAACATTTTCTGGACAATCCCTAATGCGAAAGGTGGTGCTTATTACAATAATTTATTGTTATAGCCTGGTCAGCGTGGCGCAGCTGGGAACGCTGCTCCAAAACTTGTGGAGGTGGAATTCGAAAGAGGTCGCGTGCCTGCAGCAGTGGCAGAGGTTCCGATTGCAGCGGTCTCGCGAAAACTGAACAAGCTTGTAACTCAAACAGCTGCGGGACAGTGCAGAGAAGTAAGTTATAGCAAATCAAATTTTTTATGTTAACAGATCACATAACTTTGCTTGGAAACTATTGTCTCTGGGTATTGTTTTGCGTTTTTAAGTAAGTACAGCATTTTAACCAGTGTTTGTCGAGCAATTTGTTGGAGAATAAAAATAATTTTTTTCTGAAAATCTTTAGAAGTCACCAATTGGTCAGCTTGGACTAAATGCTCAACGTCTTGCAACCTTGGCGAGAGAGTTCGTACGCGTAAATGTGCAGCGTCGAACTGTGGCACGCTCAAGTTAAAGGAATCAAAAACCTGTTTTCGGCAAACTTGTCCTCCATCAGTCAGAAGTAAGAAATTTATACGAATTACCTTTTTTCGTATTTAAACTAAACTTTCATTGTCGGGCTTGGGCTGCCATCACGTATTACGAATTACGATCCCAATAAGTCGTCTGACAAGTAATTTTATGTGACCAAACAAATTTTGATAGTTTTACTTGCTGGAAGCAAAACATATATATATATATACTGTATTTTATCGTGTGCTTCTCATGCTCTACATGCAGTTTACTCTATTACTTTAAAATGTAAAATAGTTTTACAAATAACTTAACACAGCATCGCTTTACAGAATGGTCGAAATGGAGTCCATGGTCGCAATGCAACAGGTCGTGTGGAACAGGGTCGCAAAAAAGGCGTCGTTCGTGTGAGGGTACGTTTGGACTTCGGTGTCGTGGCCTTGCTTCCGGCTCGCGGAAATGTTCCCCCTTACCTTGTGTCAAGCGCCAGCAGTGGTCGTTTTGGGGCTCTTGGTCAGTTTGTTCCAAGTCCTGTGGCACCGGGTCCCGATCGCGAAGTCGCGAATGCAAAGGTGGCAAGACCTGTCCTGGCCTTGCCTCTGGTAACCAACGATGCAGCACGCCACGCTGTGTCCTCGCGACTCCCAAGTGGAGCAAATGGGGACCGTGGGACCCTTGTTCAAGGTCCTGTGGGATCGGCCTTCAGAGACGGAAACGCACTTGCAGTCGCGCTCGGGCATGTCCAGGGTTCAATTCTGATTTACAGCGTTGCAGTACGCAACAGTGCGACCGTGTCCAGCCAAAGTGGTCCAAATGGTCCAAATGGTCCACCTGTTCGAAATCCTGCGGGAGTGGAATGCAAACAAGAAGACGCACTTGCAACGGTGTAGGGCGACGATGTGCAGGATCAGGCGTGGCGCGAAAATCGTGCAATACTGTCATCTGTCCACGTACGTAAAACTGTAATTAGATTTGAAGTATACTGTATTCAATTTGCGTCACCACCAATGGTCTGCGCAACTTTTCCACGGTGTTATTAACTTGTTGCTAAACTTGCCATTTTAAAATCGTTTCAACTTAATAGACTAAATATTTCGAGGCCTATTTGACATATTTCCTTACAAACTAGATTCAATCAAACATATATCACAATACTCTATTTTGCAATAGCTGTTTTTAAATTTGTTTCGTAAACGTGTATAATATAGTTCAATGTCGTCACGCATAACCGGATCCATAAAAACAAGTGAACCATTAAAAAAACCTTAATTATACATATCTATTTTAATCATAACACTTTCAATATACCATTTTTTTGTAAACTAATTTGTGAAAGAAACAAACATGTAGAGCTTGCACAAGCCGCTAAAATATGAAGTAGCCGCATATACAATAGCGATTTGTATACACGCCAGAAAATAAATCAGAGCTGCCAACGTTTTATCTTAACCCTCTCCCCTTCGTGTGCGCAGACTGGAGCGCTTGGTCCAAGTTACAGAACGAAAGTGCTGGAACATCGTGCAGCGCCTCGCGGCAGTACAGAACTCGAACATGCAGCACTGGGAAAGATGAAGACTGTTGCAACAGCAAGTGACGAGCATGCAATTCACCCAGTGTTTTTCTTTTACAGCAAAAATATTATTACAATTCATTTGCAGGTTGCCGCTATTTAGTACAGTTTACACTCCGTCTATCTACGCTTTCGTTTATATTCGTAAAAAAGGTTCACGTCCGTAATTCACCAAACCCTGGCAAATATTGTTGTTGATGCTTTGTCATTTGACTTTCTATAACTTTTTTTTAAACATTTATTTATTAATCGTATTTGTATTACTTTTTTTCTCTCACGCGTCTTTCTCTTAATGACCAGTCGTGCATTTTGCGTTAACGATCGACAAAGTCAGCGCCACAAATAAACAGCAAACTTTAACTTCTGTCTTTGATTATTATAAATATAACAAAATTAAATTGAAGCCAAATGCAAAAATTATGGTAAACATCAAGTTAGCCGAATTTTAAGATAAAAACTTGCCCTGGGCGTTTATAGTTACAATAGGTTCAATTTTCAAGCAATTTATGTCGACAACAAATATATGCGATATTGATATGGTTCTAAGGATATTTTTATGCTATGGTTTGTTTTAGACCAGGGGCGGGCAACATACGGTCCGGTCCGCGACGAGATTTTGAGCGGCCCGCAGACAGTTTCTGGTGTTACATGATAATGTGGCCCGCGGCCACATTCTGCCACAATCCCCCACTACTTGCTCACTACGTCAATTTATAAAGATTGTTAGCTATTCTTTGGTTTTTTGTTTTCTTTGTGTTTTTAGATTCTTTGTTTTGGGTTGAAATTATATTTAGAATTTACAAGATATTTTTCTATGGATTTGCCCAGAAACGTAAGTTTGAGAAGGAGTGACGCGAATAAGGATTTAATGCCCAAGTACTTTTGCACTCAAATTGGCAAGAATCAGTATTTTCTTTTGAATAACAAAATCCGAATAGTGAAAAACAAATGATTCCGGTTGCACATCAATGATAATAAAGAATTTTTGGATGTTAAGAGATAAATAAAATTCGCTAATAAGAGCATCATCAGTAGGGCGATTATTTTTTGACCTAAAACAATAAATTTTGCCCTAAACAAATATTTTTTGACAAAATTTTGACCTATTATAAATATATTGATTATTTTAAACAACAGCATTAGTGTCTTGGCGTCGTCAACAACACGTTTTTGATATTTCACTGACTCTCGGTCAGCTATTTTTTCAGGCTTATGCAAAATTATTGAAATCCTTAGTTGATATTTTTATCATTTCAAACAGTCAAATAACTATAAATTGCCGAAGGAAACAAAGACGCTGGTTATTTTAGAAAATGTTGTCAAGAGAAAACAGACAGCAAATACTGTTCAATACATTTGTCCAAATCAGAAATAAACAACTGTATAAAACGAAGCTGAGCCTAACGCGATAAACTTGGACAGGGTGGATAATTCTGGAAGCTTACACAGTTAAAATGTCGTTGAATATAACTCAAAAAAAAACTTTTTTTAATAAAATTTTAACATAACGTCAATTATAAAAAAGCTGATAATAGTTTTTTTCTAATTTTGTAAACGATTTATGTGCATTTTTATTTGTTTTTGACTAATTTTTTTACCTAATGTGTAATTAATTATCTCATAACATCTAAACAAACCGATTTTCGGTTTATAAAGTTGTGCTTAGTTTATTCTTTAAGTCGGCAAAAAAGTGTTGCCGTGTTTAACGAGTACAACGTTAGTCGCTATTATGCGACAAAACATGCAAGCTTTGACAGTACTTAATCCGGCCCGCCAAGTACTTCATTTGACCATATCTGGCCCGTCGACCGGAGAAGTTGCCCGCCCCTGTTTTAGACCGATTTTTTCCGAAGCTTTATAGAAAAAGTATACATCGTAAAGTTTCAAAGTTTCAGACATGGTGTAGAGCAGTGGTCCTCAACCGGT
This sequence comes from Ascidiella aspersa, assembly GCF_963924565.1. Lineage (NCBI taxonomy): Eukaryota > Metazoa > Chordata > Ascidiacea > Phlebobranchia > Ascidiidae > Ascidiella > Ascidiella aspersa. The sequence continues at coordinate 24,666,255 of NC_139447.1, read as the reverse complement.
GTGCCACGGCATGATGTGGTGCCATTTTTAATGCTCAAGGATGCCGAGAAATATTTAAAAAAATTAAGAATCTGATTTTTTCTCAACTCTTACTACTTTTTGTATAACATTAGAGTTGAATATATCTAATTAAAACTTCCTACGTTGTGCAGAGTTGCGTGTGTTGTTCGAGTTCCATTTATTCTGACATTCTAGTGATTTACTCACGGAAATATCTTGTAGCCGTACCGCAATCCATTTAATATTTCTGAGGCGTGGCGCAAGACATAAAAGGTTAAGAACCACTGTTGAAGCGTGATATTTAGGTTCATATAATAGGTTCATGAGTTTGCACCCTTAGGGGCCTTTATTGAATGACAATAAAACAAGTGTGACGTCATTGTTTAAGTTCTTTACAGTTATCTACTCCTACCTAGCGGTATCAATACTTTATATGCGAGATACTTTTATATTGGCTTGCTTTGTTCAGCTCGCTAAGCAGAAACGACAAATCGACAGGCACCAGGCTGCTGGGTGTCGCTTCTCCCTGCGGAAATAGCCGCGCGTGCGGCGTTCATTGTGCGAACGCGTTTTATTATCTCTGAGGCTTTTCTTGGTAAAATAATTATTGCGTATACAAACAAGTTATTTTACCACCGCTTATTTAATTGCCAAATCTGTTGGTAAAGTAGACCTCTCTGTTAGCACCTGCTTCGCATGTTGCTCCAAATGTATCAACACCAGGCCTGCACAACTTTAAATTGTACAAGGACAGTAGCAAGCAAAACAACAATTTCGCGTGCGCCTACTGAGGTTGAATGTATTTTTAGGGGTGGCTTTACGAAGTTACGTTATAACATGGCGTCATACAAAAATAAATCTTATAAACACTGGGTTTATTTGGTTTAAATTGGAAAAAACTTTCGATTTAAAAGGTAGCATATTAGGCACATAAAGGAGTATTGCATATTGCTCAAAACAACAGATTTGAAGTCTGTTTTAACAATGACTGCACGAACCAAGGCATGGTAAAAATTTACAGACTAAAAGTTGGCAAAGTAAAGATAACCATAGGCGTTAAACCATTTTAAAACAATGATTATATCTGCTTTTCAACCATGTTAGATGGCCAAAATTCGATAATATGGCCGTACGCATTATATGTATAAAGTCTAATTATTATCAAATATATTTTTTGATCATTCCCTAAATACCTCGCCGTATTTGAATTTATTGTCGCGGTAATACATGAGGAGGCAGGGCCATGTAATAAATTTTCGCCCAAAGGAAAGAACATAACGTTACACGTGGCTTATTGCATACTGTCAAAATGCTGGTCTTGGCGTAATTCTTTTTTATTTGATTATTTTGCCTAAAATGTACCTTAAAAAATGCAAGTAAAAACCCCAGTAAACCTTTGTCAGGAGGGGCATAGTCTTTGTCAGGAGGCGGCACCGGACAGTGGTTGTGGAAAGAACAAATCCCTTCATAATACTATTACAAAAAGTCTTAAAGCAGCGTATAAAGACGAAGAAAAGTATTTTGCGAATTAAGCTTAAATAAACGCATTTTTGCGTCCTCTTAGGTGTGATATCCTTTTTTGTATTTAAATTTAATATTTTCGTACCAGATAAACGGGAACAGAAAGTTTGTTAAGCTTACTTCCTAATGACATCGCTAATTTTTTCACGACTCGGCCTTGAAAGATTTATGCTCTCAGTAGAAAACTTTCTTAGAGGGAACAGTGGTATAAATTCACGCAAACATGAAAAAACGAATGTATATCAAATCTAATTAGTTTGAAAGCTGTAAATAGTGACGTTAAAATAAATTTTAATAACCATAATGTTTTGTTCCTAATCTTAGGACGGAATAAATACACTACGAGCGCGAAAATGCGTTAATAAATAATAAATTTCAGTTCATATAGAAAGGGCAGTTCATATAGGTCACATCAAGCCACACGCTCTTTGTGAAAACGCCGTAAAGTGTACTACCAAGAAAAACAAGTTACGTTCCAGCAAATCGTAAACGCTTATTCTTCCTTTTTTGTATTACTTATTTGTCTTAAACTTAATAGTAAACATTTTCTTTTAAAAACGTACAAACAATGTGTTACAACTGCCCCGTCCAATGGGCATAAAAAATATCGAGAAAAGTTTTATGGAAATATGCAGCGCTTCTTGAAGTGAAGCCTCGCCCGGCCTTTTCACGGTTGACCTGTTTAGCCGATAAACTCGTGTTACTCAAGGTATCATAAATTCGATAACAGCCTATAGTTATGCCCTCTAAAAAGCTTCTTTATAAGCCAACTAAAATGGTCGTATTTTCCTAACGTACACTTGCTCTCTGTTATCAAAATTTTTCAAGCTTATTGACATCATATTGCTAAAGCAAATCGTTCGAAACAAATACATTGATGTGCTCGAACAAACTTATATACTGCTGCTTCCAAAAAGCAAATCACTCATTCTATAAAAAGTTTTGTTGTTAAAACAAACTTTATCTTGCATCAACATATGTAAATATATAGCAATACATATATATTGATAAAAATCCAGACAGCTTTTCGAATAATATATGTTTTATTTCATACGATCGAAAAAAGTTAAGTCAATGTACATTTCAAACATTATCTCTCGAGCCATGCAAGCTTCGGTTAGTGGGATTGCATATTTTAAAATGTTTAAAAGCTTCCTTTGTAACCAGTTACGAGGTAGACATGTTAAAGCTGCAAGGCAATTGTTTATGCTTTTACCTAAAAAGTTTTAGCGCACATGCAATATCATTCCCGATAATAATTATAGGTAGTTTTGTTAGGCGCAAGCTATTTCTTCGCCCTTACGGACCCTCTCCGCTACCGCTACCGTCGAATGTCAAAGCTGAATAACAAATAACAAAATGAGATAGTAATAGGTTCTTTCAATTTTGTCTTTAAAAAGATTTGATGAGTGGCCACATTGCAGAAGTTGAAGTCCTAGTCTAGTTTTTAGGAATAGATGTTCCAATTTAATTATTATTAACCAACTCGAATTAATGCCATAAATAAATGAACTTATAACCTAACTTATAATTTATGAAGTTAACAACCTGGTTACAATCTTATGTTCATATCTTATGTACGCTATATAGTATATACGTTAAGTATTTTCCAAACGTGGAAATTTTGTATTAATGTGACATTTAAGGAACCGTGTTCATCCACCATTTACCCTTCGAAATTTACGAACTTTTTTCACCGCTCACCTATACGGAATATATTTTAAACACTAACTGTTTGACAATATATATAAAAAAGGAGAACAATCAACGCAGAAAGCGGGTGTCAACCTCTTGTAGGACAAGGTTTCTTATTGCAATCCCCTTCCTCTTTCGCCGAACCGTCGCAGTCGCTGTCTTTTCCTGAGTTGCAAGCTCGAGTGCGAACGCGAATGCCGCCATCGCAGATGGAAGAGCACCTAGCCCACTCGCGCCACGGATTCCATTCTGCGTGTACGACAACATTGCCTGATCAAAACCGTAACCTGCTTGATCGCATATGTTGTGGACGTTCAGGATCCAATGACTTATATGAAATGTACGGCATTATTAGGGTCCCATAATTTAGCTTGATGATACTTTATCAACTTTGCAAATTCATCAAACCAAGGTGATGGTTGATATGTATAAACAACGGATTCTAAAAATAGTTGCAAATACATTAGAATTTTGTGCGCCTAACAAAGCTCACGTTTTTCGGATTTTTTTGTTTTTGTTAATATACAGCGGAAATTAACTGAAAATAGTAGGGATTTGCTATACATGTTTCAACATATATTATTAAATATATGAGTATATTTTCACTTACTTGGACACGGTCGGCCGTTGCATCTGATGTATAATCGCGAGCTTCCTCTGCAGTCGTTGATGTTTCCGCTTTTACAAGTTCTTGTCTTCACCTTTCGCCCACCACCGCACGTCGCAGTACAAGCGCTGTACGGTCCCCAGCGGGACCAATCTTGAGTAAACAGAACAAACATGTTTATAGCAACCTAAAGTAAAAGAATAACACAGATGACTGTGAACATCTGCATCAATCTTTATTCGTTAAACGCAGGTTAGTTCGAATATTTCGAGTTCAGTGGTTGGACATTGTGAATAAAAAAGAAGGTGCGTGGAGAAAACAACGTATAGTTCCTTACTTGATTTTGGCTGCGGCGCGAAATACCGAGAACAACTTGAACGCGAACAGAAGTATTTGGTTCCGCGCGAATTTCCTCCACAATCCTTGTTGACAAAAGTATTGCACCACCTGCTCCTTTTCGATACTCCGCCCCACCCACAAGTCTTCGAGCAACTTGACCAAGTAGTCCATTCAGACCAGCGTGGCTCTAGTTAAAAGCGAGAAACGTGTTTAGAATTATAATGTACTAAAAGTAAAGTGGATTTTCTCTAACATTATACAAACTAGTGATTCTGCTAATGCAAGAAAACATAATTGGTAATTGGACACCCTGCGGTAAATCAATTCAAGATCGCGTTTTTTGCGTACTATATACAATTAGATACATATTAACCCTGTTCTTTTCGGCGCACTATAAGCAGAGTCCAAATAAAAAGTTCACTTTTTGGCCTTACCGGGGAGTTTGTTCAATTATATACCACAGCGTTTGTCTTTAGTTAAAATACAACAAAATCGATATAACATTCCTGTTTAAGTGAGCCTTGTAAAAGTATACGAAGTTTTCATACGGTAACTTCACCCGAAATATGGGCTACACTGTGTCCCCTGGGCCTATATGCAAACATTATACAAATTACTTGGTGGAATAAGAACTTCTCTTCCCGGATTTGAGCACAGATTGTCCTCACAAGTGTCGTTGCTGTGACATTGGCTGCATATTTTGCCAAGCTTGTACGGTTGACTAAAATGTTCAACAAATATTTGAGGACACAATTTGATTTTACAATTAAGGCTGTTATAAATATATTACTTTCAGAATAAGCAAAAATATTTATGTATATAAAAGTTGTATTATAGAGTAAAAGCTTTGATCTCCAGGTACAAAATACAAACTATGTAAGGACAGAATGTCGTAATAACATGTGATAAGTATTAGGCGTTGTACAGTTTTCTAGCTTTTACAGGTTTTGTTTGTTAGATTAAATGTGCAAATTTTTAGATTAAATGCGCTCAGCGCTTAAAAAGGGTAGCTATCGATATTTTACCTGTTAATCCAGTTGCCTCCTGGTACGTAGTCGCAGACCATCAGGGTAACATCGTTCCACTTTTGGCCGTGAACCATCACCGCTGAGCACTTGCTTATACCACAACCAACTCTAAAAGTGTCAGCCCACGCCATCTGAAGTATCATACATCATATGTCAAACGTTCGATGCACAAAATACGAATAAAATGGTGTCTACTGTCTACCTGCATCCATACTCACTTGTGTATAACGGTCGCAAGTTTTTCCTGATTGACATTTGGCTGTTTTATAGTTGAAGTACCTCTTTTCCGCATCCCAAAAATAAGTAGCATTAATAGAGGAATAATCATCAACGAACTCGATACCTTCGCTTATAAACTGCAGTTCTTCGACCCGACGAAATCGACTTAAATACTTTGCCTAAGCGCAAAAAAAAGAAAATAAATATGATTAGAATTTTGTCAATTGTTGTTAAGTTTCTGCATAGTAGTTCCTTTAATAGTATTCATTAAAACCAATGAATAGTGATAAAAAATCATAAAACATTAAAGTGGTTGTGAGTTGTTTTACCGAGTTTATCGTGAATTGGCATTTCTTTGCGTAGTTTTTGGCGATTTCTTCTAGGTCGTTATCCCAGCTTATTTTCCTCATATTTGACGCCGGCGGGTTTACATTTGACCTGGCGTAATTGTGCCCATCAACGATTGCTTGCTTGACGTTATCTGTGGCAAAATTTAGACCATGTTACCGACTGGTCGGGTGCTACAGCTTTCAATAGGAAAAATTCGATTTGCAACAATGTTAATAGTTAAAATATGTACTGTGGAATATGCGCTGAAGGTTCTGTGGTCAGTTCAAAATCAATATATATATATTTTTTTGGTTTTGTTTTTCCAAACTAAATTTTAAAAATCACTAAAAAAAGTTAAGAGAACTTATTTTTATGGATGGTATGATGGTGAAGTCACACTTTTGCAAAATATACGTATAGTGCATGCGTTATGGTAAAAGTGTGTATCAAATTTAGTTTTTGAGCAGACACTGTGAAAGTATGATTGTCTATAAAGCTTTAAATAAAAAAATCTTACCGGACAATACGTAACTTTCTAGGAGACGATTTCCTTTTAGCTTTGGTCCGTGTTTAGGTGCTATTATTGACCACCTATAGCAAACAAGAAATGGTATTTAAAATAACCAAGTCGCTTGATTTCAAACGGTGTCTTTCAGACTTAAAATTTTACAATATTAAACGTTTGTCTTACCTTCTACCAGTTGCGGAGCATAATCGCACTTGCAGCGTTATCGCAAAGACCCAACACACAAAAAGAGCTCTATTTTTTACCATGCTAACGTTTTCTCCTTTGCCTAATCAAGGTAAATTTTTTATTGGTAAATTAGTAACAGTCGTCGCTCTTGCAGATTTCAGTTATCTTGGCAGCAAACTTGGCGTTTAAATAGAGGCGCTTTTTCGCTGAGCCATCCGCCGCGACGTAGTCATAAACATAAATATTTGAGTTATACTTATACCGACATAGTTAATCCGTTTTAACATTTACATTCGCGGAAGTTGGCCGTAAAATCCGGTTCTAGACTCAGTTGTCCAGCGAAAAAAGCGTCACGCAAACACGTTATGGTACATGAACGTCTTGCATTTGCCGACGAACCCAGCTTCAACGCCGTCACACCTGCATCATTCCCTCTTATTAATTCTAAAAACAGAAATCGTGCCTTTTAAACGCCGCAAAGTTAATAAGGATTCGCACGAGATTTGAACATTTACGTTATGTCGGTGCGTCAAGAAAACTAGACACATAATGTTTTGAAATGTACATGGGGTAATCATTGCGAACAAAATTACAGGGTGGACGAAGGTCGTGTAGGTCACAGACTAATTGTTTTAAACTGGTGTAAACCTTTGTTTACGAACTGTAATGGAATAAATATATCCGTTGGGGAGTATTCTCAAAAAATTAATTGTAAGACGGTTTAAATAAACTGTTAACTATCTTAAAAAACTTGGTTTGATTTAAAGTCATTTTCAAGACGTGTAAATATTTGATCAGCATCGAATCCATTTCACAGGTTTACCTGTTGTCAGGTTTAATTTTGCAACTCAAATAAACCGGCATTTTGCGCGACAAGAGTCGAGCCTGATCAAATACTAGCTCAATGACTGGCGAACAACCAACAGGAAGTTAAAACAATCGTGACGCGACGTATTACAAAGACATTACACACGTCACTCTTGCTGGGCGTGCCATATGTAATGCGAAAAAATTACGTCGCCACTTCCTTTATGAAGCGTTACCCAGATCATTTTGTTGTTTTCACCCCATACTTTGACACGAGCCGGAAAACAGGCGTGGTACAGCTTTAAATAATGGTTGTTGTAAAATTATGCGTACATTACCAAATCTGACGAGTTGAGCTTAAATGGTAGATCGAGTTTTGTAGAGCCTTATACTTTCCCCGAGGGTTAGCTACCTGAAAGGGAAGTTTATAAAATTGTATTTGTGTTTTCTTCAGCTTACACTTTTTATTAAAGCATGATAAATGTGAAAATATAATCACTTAAAAATGCTTTGCCACGGAAATATTTTGCTTATACTTGTTGTTTCCGCCTTACAGCTTCGAACAACGTGGTCACAAACTTCCAGGTATTAACTTATCATCCCTAAACTGTTAAGATATTGTATCCTATTTTTGAGTGGACCATTTACAAAAATAAATGTTTTTCCTAGCGCTTCGCTCTGACTAATATATTTAGTAATAAAGTTAGATTCGTGTTGTTAAACGTTTATTCCTTATAATTGATTCAAAATATTGTGCTGTGTTTTATTATTTAGTTTATTGGTTCCGAAAGTAATAAAAGAGTATTTATCATGAAACTATCGGCAATGGAGGTTTCGCCAACTTATTTTTAAATCAATTTTGTTAACTTTGAACGAATTCATTGAATATTTTAAACATGGTCAGAATATCAGTGTTTAACTATACTATTTAAGATACACCAACAACTGGATAAATTATTACACTTTTCGTGTTCGTGTTATTACACCTTTATCATGGATGACGCTTTTTGAAGTAAAAGTTTAAACCTAAAAATACATTTTTTTGCGATTCGCTCAAAAGCTTTTTCCATTGCTAAAATATTCTGGGTCTATCCCTGATTTATATCAGTTGTTTTAATTAAATGCTTAAAAACTGAACGTTTTAACAACGAAATAGTCAATTGAAATGTATGGCTGCCAAGACCTTTCTTAGTTTGGTTTTAGCACGCGAATAAAAAAGGTTGCCGACCCCAATTTTAAACCCAGTTAAACAATTTGCAAAACATTTCTGAATGTTTTTATAACCTAGTCAGGTATTGCAGTGTGAGCCTAGTTGTTGTGTTCTAAACTTCGTCATATTAAAACCCAGGTTTTCTATTGAAGCGCCTAAATCTGGCTCTAAATCTTCACGTGCAAGGCTTATTCGCACCTTTACTCTCACGGGTAAGTTTGTGAGTTATAGTAGCCTGCATGGTTTGTTTCCCTTTTAATACGAATGAAGCTGGATAAACGGTATACTATTAGTTTTTAACTAAAAATGTTGCCGTTGTCTCTAATACAACATACCTTTATGAAGCTGCTGCCAAGGATGCGATTGTAAATGCACACAATCGTGCAAGGTCAAACGTCAATCCCCCTGCGGTCAATATGAGAAAGATCACCTGGGACAACGACTTGGAGAAATTGGCAACGGGATACACGAAGAAGTGTACTTTCGCTGTAAACAAGGTGATGTATATAATTTGAATAAAGTTTATATACCAGTAAAACAGTTAAACCAGAAAACCATGCTAACATTTGAAATTGTCTTACTTTAAGGATAAAAAGATGCCTAGATTTCGAAGGGTGGAGGAGAACTTATATGTTTCAACAGGAATCCCTTTTAACAACCAATATGGCGCTAACGCTGCGACACAGTGGGATGCAGAAAAAAAATATTACACCTATTCGACTTCAAAATGTTCACGAACCAACTGCCATCGCTATACACAGGTCGTTTTCACAAATGCTACGTGCAATATGTTTTAGACTTGAATTGTATTGAATTGTGTAAAGGACAGTGCCATCGAAACTATAAGTGCTAAATATGGTCCACTGATACCAGTTTAAAGTTTATTATGAATACCTGTTTTAGGTTTGTTTCTTATTTAAATTTTTTTCAGATGGTATGGCCGGATACTTTTAAGGTTGGATGCGGCGTAAGTAAGTGTTCCGCGGCGACAGTTAATGGAAGACTTTGGAACGACGTAACCCTAATGGTTTGTGATTACACCCCAGGGGGAAACTGGATTACTGGGCAAGTTTGCTTTAAACAATTAAAGCAGTAATTTAAATGAATAAAGTTTAATTCCACTCGTTCTCTTAACAGCAAACCCTACGTTACTGGTAAAAGTTGCAGCGATTGTCATTCAAGCGATGTTTGCGTCAATAAATTGTGCACAAATCCGGGAAGAGATGTACTTATCAGGCCAAGTAATAAAAGCAATATTTAAATGCAAAGTGTAAAACAGCTTTGACATTTTTTTTCTATTTTAGCACCTCGTTGGTTGCCATGGACCCAGTGGACCGCGTGCTCTAGAACTTGCGGTTTCCCGGGAATAAAGCGACGGTCGCGTATCTGTAACACTTTTGTCGACAAAGATTGCGGTGGATATTCTGGCAGTTCTGAGAGATTGCGTTGCCCTAATACTGCCCCATGCTCCGGAGGTCGACCTCCCGTTTCTTTAACTTGTAAGTTACTATAAGTTTGCTTAGTAAAAAAAACACTTAAGCAAAGGCTTGAAAGCAAACTTGGCACATAAAATAAGCACATAAAATCCATGACCACAATTTGATTTAAAAGTAACGATCGAGTTTTTGCTATATATATTCAGGTGGACTACTTTCTCCATTTGCTTTATTTTTTTTTTGTAGTACAATAAGTGTGATTATTCCCTATAACGTTTTTCCCATAAATCTCTGAATTTACTCTACATAAGATTGGAACAGATGGGGTCCTTGGAGCACCTGCTCTCAGACATGTGGCGGTGGTCGTACGCAGAGAACTCGAACCTGCAACTCTGGAAACATAGCCGACTGCAAAACTGGCTCTTCATCTCAATCGAAACGGTGCAACGGAACTCCTTGTCCAAGTAAGAAGTATATTAATTTAACTGTGCCACAATTTGTAAAAGGAGGTGGCCGCGGGTACTATGTTGTTTTGAGGGGGTTAGGAATTTCGAAATATTAATATATTCAACTAACTATTTAATTTTAAATTTCCTAACCTCTGCAATAAACAGTTTAGCAGGCGGTTCGTCTAATTTTGTTTCACAAACGCATACAACTTAATTCAGTAGCCTACTGGAAAAACTTACTAACTGTATTAAACCCGGTTGCTAACCACGTTTCAGGATGGCAGTCTTGGCGGTCGTGGGAAAGGTGCAGCAAAACATGCGGCGGGGGCATCAGAATCCGAACCCGAGCTTGTAGCACCGGCAATAACAACAATTGTGACGGGAACCCCAAGGGCTCAGAGCGCTGTAACACAAATTCGTGTTCGACACGTTCAACTGGTAATTAAAATGTCCGTTGTAAGTCTAGTAGTGCAGTGGTTCTTAACCGCCGATGCGCAAACGTGTTTTGCTTTTTGCCAACTTTTAAAAAGTAGATGCTAAAAGTTCAGCGGTTCGTGCAAGTTTCACCTCCTATTTTATGATGTTAAGCTCATTTTGTTATACTCTTTTCAGCACAAAGCGCCACGAGTTGTTAATTGTACAGTAGCTCTTAATTAAAACTTACGCCAACTTACAATGACTCAACTTGCAGTGTAGTGTATTCTTATCCTGCTTCTAGGTTAGGGTTACAAATATGTATAACTAAATGTAAGTTTGTGTTACGCGTTATAGGCAAAACTAATTTTAGTGTTTGTCTCTTTTTAAACCACACGAGCAAAGTTTACAGATAAAATTAATATTTTATTACCGGTACTGTGAATGATTTATCCGTAAAATTTTACAAATTTGTAAAAAGATTCGACAACCAACCTAGAAAAGTAACCTTAAGTAGTGGTATTATCCTAAAAACATTCATTTTAAAATATCTGAATTTTATAGTAATATTTTCAGATAACCTAGTTACTCTTTATAATAATAGGCCTATACTCTTTGTAACCTTAGTTGTCCCATTAAAAAATCCTTCCTTTGAAATTCCGGTTACCGATTCGTAAATAAATTTGCAATGTCAAAAGATTAAGAACCTTTGTCATAAGATATTGTTATATATATAAGTCGTAGTATTTTATCAAATAACGCATAAAACAAATTATTTACTAATAACAAAATATTTACAAATCTTTAATTGGAGCATTTGTAGGATATTTTTTAATTCTAAGACAACAATTACGTGTCTAGTGTACAATTGGCTTACTGCGCAATTTTTATATATGTATAGCCAACTCTTAAATTAACTTTTTAGCAAGTTGCATTAGAGTTGTCGTGACTTCCGTACGGCAACGTAATCGCGATTTTCACTGTTCATTTCACGCATAAAAGTATTTCGGACTTGTTGTATGACGCATTTTCGTTAGAATTACTGCTAAACAGGCAAAAAATAAAAGCTGACAATTATCAGCACATGCTTTTGAGAAAACGTTTTATGAGCAAGTGTTAAGATTTTAACATAACTACCCTAATATATTTTTGTTATATTAACTCAAACGTTGTAGATCAAACTCTATTACTTTTTTAATTATTCCCTAAATATTAAACAGATTCTTTAAAGTTCAGGCCTAGTTAGCACAGTTTCTTCGTAATTTGCACAAGATAAATTGTCCTATTCTAGTAAAAATACAATGCGTTTTTTCTTGTTTTTAGCCTCTTCGTCCTGGAACCAGTGGACAGTTTGGCGTGCCTGTTCCGCCACGTGTGGCGCCGCAGCCACCCGGTCGAGATCGCGAACTTGCTCCGGCAGAACTTGCGTTGGCAAATCTAGCGAGACCGAAGCATGCAGATTGTCTCCGTGCTCTGTTGCAAGTAACTATCTACCAGCGTCTATACAAACTTAAGAGTTTATTAATTCGTTTTTAAAAGACTTCTGTTTAAGTGCCCTGTTTTTTAGTAAGCGCGATTTATTTTTTGAGTAAAATTCTTTCGTGTTAGCATTTTCCGCGTGGTCTTCGTGGGGAAGATGTTCTGTAACTTGTGGCAAAGGACAGCAAGAAAGACGACGAAGATGCAGCACGGGAAAGGCATCCGACTGCAGTGGTTTGAATTCTGAAACGAAAATCTGCTCTATTGCAGTCTGTAAACCTTATAGTAAGTCCACATTTCAAATTAACAACGGTAACACTTAAAATGTTAGCCCCGTAATCGAACTTTAAAAAGATCTGGTAAGAATTACATTTTGGTAGCAAGAATGTAAAACTAAAAACGAATTTTTAAACAAAACAAATTTAAGCTTAGCTATTATATTTTAAACAGGGTGGGACGCTTGGAGCACCTGGACAAGTTGCCCAGTAACTTGTGGAGGAGGGACCCGCACACGGACTCGCGACTGTATCGTTGGAAACAGCGGTCGGGCGGTTTGCTCACGTAAAGGAACAGCGAGGGAAAACTGCAACACAAGAGCTTGTCCAAGTAGGCAAAACATCTAAATAATGTTAACAGGAAAAGATCAAAATAAGTTATAAATCACCACAGGGAAACATGCAATTATACAAACAACGAAACCAAAAAACAAAAGCAGAAAGTGTTTATGAACTAAAGTGTTTCAAATTAATAATGTAAATTCGGGTTGCATTTAAAGCAAATAATATATTGAATTTAAGAATATATTAACCAAAAAAAAATAAAAAAATAAACCTAAATTATTCAAAATATATTTTATGTTTATGTGTTTTTTTATCTCTAGAACAGGTTATACTAATTCCAATAACTACATTTTAAACGAAAACATTTTACAACTAAAATTGCAAAATCCAAAGCAAAGTAAATCAAGTTATCAGTCACCATTATTTTAGCGTTTTCCAAATGGTCTTCGTGGGGAAGATGTTCCGTCACTTGTGGTGAAGGTAGACAAGTAAAGACGCGAAGATGCAGCACAGGCAAAGCATCTGACTGTTCTGGTTCAAGCTCCGCTTCTGAAACTTGTACGAACGCAGTCTGCAAACTCTATAGTAAGACCTTAGTACTGAAATATTGCTAAACTTGTTATTGAGTTACCAATTATAGGAAGAAAGACAGAGTTATAGCCTAAATACGGGCTATACGGTTTAAAATTAAAATATGTAAAACACCAAGGAAAGCATTTCGATCCAAATTTATCTTACATGCCTTGGATATCTACCTTCTGGATAATTATGCGGGTGTATCGTCCATTGTAAAAAGCTTATTATTGTACCGTATAAGTAAAAATGTGGGGGGGGATAGTTTTATACTATCACAACAATTAATACTAGCTCATTGTAAAGTTAAATTATAATAATTTTAAGTTTTGTATAAAAAGACGAAAAGATTATTGTTTTGGAAAACAGGATGGGACCCTTGGAGCACCTGGACAAGTTGCCCAGTTACATGTGGCGGAGGGACCCGCACACGGACTCGCGACTGTATAGTTGGAAACAGCGGTCGGGCAATTTGCTCACGCAAAGCAACAGCGAGGGAAAACTGCAACACAAAAGCTTGTCCAGGTAGGCAAATTTTTAATTTAGCAGCAAATTAATGTTGCGGGGTGCCACAGGGAAATATAAACCTGACCAAACGAACAAACATGCAAATTGTCAAATTTGCTTCTTGCCATACAACCTTAAACAAATGCAAAAGCGCGTAAACTTGTACAAATTTCTTCATTTGACACATGATTGTGAAAACTAAGCTTATACTGTATACTTAATTGAGTTTACACAAATACTATTTGTCAACCGGAACGGCAGCAAAATAAATCCAAAAAATAACTATAAATCTACGTGATTTTTAAATTCGCGTTAATTTAAATATAATACAAACTGTATAGATTCTTAAAAATAATAAATCAACATTGCATATCTTGTGCAGCAATTTTAGTGTTAAAGCGCTTCGACTTTTAATTCTGTTTAAATTGTTATGTGATCGAACTGATAAATATAATTCCTTCAAAACAGTCCATTATTATTGATGCTGCGATTGCCATCCGAAGTAATTACAACTAGTATGCATAATAGCTTGCCTCATACAGGAACAAGACATAAAGTAATATTGTAATTACTAATTTACAATTGTAGATTCCTAGTTGATTTGAAACCAACATTATAGATTTGAGTTTTTCGATTGATTTAAAATACATATGCAAAATCCAAGGCGCAGTAAATGATATTGACCTTACCCTCTCTATTCCAGCGTTTTCAAAATGGTCTTCGTGGGGAGGTTGTTCCGTCACTTGTGGTGAAGGAAGACGAGTTAAGACGCGAAGATGCAGCACAGGCAAAGCATCTGACTGTTCTGGTTCAAGTTCCGCTTCAGAAACCTGCTTGGATGCAATATGTAAACCGTATAGTAAGTGCATATCATTTATTACCTATTTGTAATTCCAAAACTAATTGCGAAAGCAAAAAATCGCTTGACAGGAAGACAAAGTGGCTTTTCTCAATAGTGAGGATTGCCCGACATGTACTTATAATGATTTCCACTCTTTATTTGATAAAAAAAATTCAACTTGCTTGTACCTATTGCGTTATGGCGAGTACACCGTTGGTTAAATTACAACTTTAGGACTTTGTATGATTTTATAAAAACAGGATGGGGTTCTTGGAGCGCCTGGACAAGTTGCCCAGTTACATGTGGAGGAGGAAGCCGTATACGGACTCGCGACTGTATAGTTGGAAACAGCGGTCGGGTGATTTGCTCACGCAAAGGAACCACGAGGGAAACCTGCAACACAAGAACTTGTCCAAGTAGGCAAATGCTTCTGCTATGTTCAAACCATACCAACGTAGAAATTATACTATACAATATAGTAGTCAAGTGATCTTAAATACGCTGCCCGTCGGTGTAAACGAAATCTTAAACAGTAAAATCACGAATACAAGTTTTAACACAAACAAGTGTACCGAATCCATACTTTTGCGGTTATGCTCATGCACGGAGGCTTATCGTGAATATCCGGGTTCTCGAATGGGACCAGCAGCCTCAGCCAATTGTCACATTCTCTTTTTTAATAGCAAACGTTTCATTTTAGCTTTCTCGTCGTGGTCTGCTTGGGGACGATGTTCTACTACATGTGGCGCGGGTAGACGAGTGAAAACGCGAACATGCAGCACAGGCAAATCATCAGACTGTTCTGGTTCAGATTCCGCATCTGAAGTCTGCTCTGACGCAGTCTGCCAACCATACCGTAAGATATTTTGTAAATGACTGCAAAAAACAAAGAATCTCGATTTTTAAGTAAGCTCGTACGACGTAGAAAACCGTATTATTGGTGAACAAGTCTTACAGGCAAACAAGTTTAACTGCCAAAATGCCTATGTGCCTGAATGAAATACTGAGAAGTGGGTTTATTTAAACAGGATGGGACGCTTGGAGTGCCTGGACAAGTTGCCCAGTAACTTGTGGAGGAGGAACCCGCACACGGACTCGCGACTGTATAGTTGGAAACAGCGGTCGGGCAATTTGCTCACGCAAAGCAACAGCGAGGGAAACCTGCAACACAAGAGCTTGTCCAAGTAAGTATCCATCATTTCTTAGTTCGTCTTGCACCACTACTTCCTCACTGCCTCAAAATAAGATAAGAAATGTTTGCACAAAACAAATACGCGATGTAATAATGTTGCAATCGTTCTGACTGAAATATTGTTCTCAGGTTTTTCTCCATGGGCTACTTGGAGTCCTTGCTCATCTACCTGCGGTACGGGGCAAGAAACCAGTCAACGAACCTGTAGTACTGGTAACCAAGCCCAATGCAAAGGACAAGCCACGAAAACCAAAATCTGTACAAACAAGCCTTGCCAAAATTCAAGTAAGACATCGTAGTGTAAAGTAGATTTCATGAAACTGATGTGTAATGACCTAAAAAAGTTTTTCACAAAACAACAATTTAATCTCTGTTAGAATGGGCTCCTTGGGGAGCCTGGAGTTCTTGCTCGCAGTCATGCGCCGGTGGAACTCATTCGAGGACACGAAACTGCGACCTGGGAAACAGTGGACCAACTTGCTCGGGCTTGAGCTCCGGGTCCGCGAGTTGCAACACAGAAGATTGTCCCAGTAGGAGTCAAATTTTATTTTTACAAATGTATAACAATTTTACGATGTGTGTTCATATAGCGTTTTATATTCGATCTCTTTGTAAATAGTAGGGAGTTCAAGCGGTTAGCATTTTAACGATATACTACCTCAGCATTTTTGTCGTGGTCGAATTGGGGAAGTTGTTCAGTTACCTGTGGCCGCGGCACTCACCAGAGAACACGGCTTTGTAACAGTGGAAAAAGCACGGACTGTACAGGAGAGCGTTCGCAGACCGAGTACTGCTCGAAAATAACTTGTTCTTTGTCAAGTAAGTATTTAATTACATATTAAAATAGCCTGTTTGTACAAGTTAACCACAAGTGTATTTAAATCAAATGTGACTAAAAATATTTTAAATCAAATGTGACTAAAAACCTTTATGCTTTTCACAGCCTTAATTTAAATTTTAGTCATAACATTGTAGTAGGCCTATATGCTACTCATAATATTTCATGTAACATCGGTTGTTACAAAAAGCCTCCTGTGAACCCATTGTACTAGACCTACCCGACTACCCGTTTTGAATTTAAAATCACCGTGCCTATGTAAGGTCAGATCTGATGCCTGAAAATGTTTCGCAACGACGGCGTACACGCTAGCAAACCAGAACAAACCGCAAGTTTTATTTTTGAATCATTACGTAGTCGGATTTTCAAAACAAATATACCCGACAGCGTTGAATGCGTCTCCAATCTAACGGCTTGATGTTTATAGACCTAACACCAGGTCATCAAGGGGTGATTAAACGATACACGTGCAAGTGATCTTGGCCCTTTCTCGAATAAGCCTGATTACAACAACATAATTTAATATACGGCAAAACTTTCCTAGTGATCCTCATTGTGGTATTTGCACTTTTTATCAGTGTTAGAGACTTTACTTTTGGGTTGTTTTGTACAAATGTTTTGACTTGACAATGACTTGAAAAGGATTGAAAGAATGTGTTTTCATTAAACATATTTATCTATCCTGCATTTTATCGGACGAATTTACCATTTGTTATACTTTGACGTTTCTTTTATTGTCCAAGGACTGACTTGCAATTTATTTGCTCTTAACAGGCCAACAAACAATTTTTTTTTTCAAAAGGCATGATATGTTAGGTCGATTTAGGTTTAGGGGTATATCGGGGGCGCGGAGTCCGAAAATGCCATTACTTTTGCTTATTTTGGCTCTAGTTTTTGAGATATTGCTCTCTGTACATACAGCATGAAAAATGTTTGCTAGTGAGTAGCACAGGTTAAGTGGATATACAGCATAGGTCTAAAGTGCTGGCTTCTCGCCTCCGTGATCATAACATTCTTAATTCGGCAACAAACATAACGTTTGACCCTGGACAGAGAAGAAATTTTAATGCAATTTTTTACTCAAGAAGATAATTTTGTGTACTGCAATAACATCGAAGGACTTCTTTCAGCTATGAGTCTGCTTGAATATAAACCAAAGGAATGAAGGTTTTTTATTAACAGCTCCAAAAAAAGTTTAAAATGTGTGCTACTTCAAGGCGGAAATAAGTTTGCACGTGTTCCAATTGGCCACCCTGTCGTTTAAAGGAACACTACCAAACTGTAAAGACCGTAAAGAAACTTTCTTATACTAGCATAACTGGATTAAAAAAGGAATGGCCCATACGTAAAATCAGCTTGAAAGATGGTGCTTGGTATTTCCTGGTCTTAGTATTGAAAAGATGGAAGCAGGAGGAATTTTTGATGGGCCACAAATACGAAATTTACAACATATGACTAAAGTTGAGGGCGGTCTGGCACTCTTTTGAATTTTAAAGGATTTCTTGGAAACACAAAAGCAAGCAACTATATGTGAATCTCGTAGAAAGGATGCTGACGAACTTTTTAGCTCTTTGATCAAGGATGAGCATAAAAGTTTACTATCTATTCAGTCACTTGGATCGCTTGACGGAAAACCTCGAATATAAATGAGGAACAAGGTGAAAGATTTCACCAAGATATTAAACTAATGGAATAGAGATATCAAGGTAGATGGGGTATCACATGATGTCAGATTACTGCTGGTGCCTAATGCGAAGCGGTCCACAACAATACTACAGGCGAAAGTCGTACAATAGGGCTTTCCTGCAGATGGCTTCGCTAATTTGAGTAAATAACTAGAATCGCAAGTGTTTTGCTCTAAATACTCTGTGGTAAATGAAAAAAATTGATTGCTTGTTCATTTCGTCTGTTTCTAGAAACTGTCGTCTGTGTAGGCTTAGGTATACATGGTTTGTTAATTCCAAATAACTGCTATTTATTGTACATATTGTACACAAGCAAATTTTAAAGTGGTGTAAGAAGGTTAGTCTCACCAATTTCAATATGTTAGGACAAACTGACAAAAATACGAATAAATGAGTCGTTTTTTGTGTGTTGAATATATGGATTCAAAACGACTTGACTTGTACTAAAGTTATGTTACAAATGACTTGACTTTGACTACTGTTATTCTACAAATGACTTTGCTGGGACTTGAGTCATTTAAAAAAGAATTGTTTACAACAATGCTTTCTATAGAAAATAAAATAATGAAACAAATTATTCAAATATTACTAGGCTGGAACAATTGGGATGACTGGTCGTCGTGCTCCAAATCATGTGGAGAAGGACAGCGAAAACGGACGAGAGTTTGCAATATTGGAAACAGTGGCCCGCCATGTTTAGGAAACGACCTTGTAACAGAATTGTGTAACACTAACTTATGTCCAGGTGACAACGATTGGATTATTTAGTTTGCTAGCAGTATTAAAAAAACTACAGAAATAGAAATAATTGACAAAAGATCATAAGCGAAATACTTTCTAACCATTCATTGTGTACTGTTTCAGAGTTCAGTGAGTGGACGCCCTGGTCTAGCTGTCCTGTGACATGTGGAGTTGGAACAATTTCACGCACAAGAGCGTGCAATACTGGTCGCGATGCAGACTGCCCCGGTACAAATTCTGAGTCCAAAATCTGCACCAACCAAAACAAATGCACAGTATCGAGTAAGGATTAAGCTTAATTTCGAACTTTTCGAAGCTTTTACACGCGAAAGGGTAAATTGTGACCAAAGTCAATTTTATGTAAAATAAATATATCAACACCATCCGTTAGTAACCAGCATGAGTGACGTGGTTTTATGTTTGTTGTTTTGTTTGGTTTAAATCTTACAGTTGCGTAAACTTTAAGGAATTATTTTGTTATTAGATTGGAGTCCATGGGGACCATGGGACAAGTGCTCAAAAACTTGTGGCAATGGAACACAAACCAGCTCTCGAATTTGCAACCGTGGAAACAGCGGGTCGCCTTGTTTAGGTTCCACAAGCAAAACCTCAGGCTGTAATGTTGTCACTTGTCCCGGTAAGCAACTTTTCACTCGCGGAAGACGTTTTATTTATCGTTGTGTATAAGCTCAATATCTGATAACCGTAGGTTGAAATCAGGATCGGTACGAGTTCTCTGGAGACATATTTACTTAAACTCCTTTACAGCTTTCGGTCAATGGACATCGTGGTCTAGTTGCTCGGTAACTTGTGGTAATGGCGTAATGGAGAAAACTAGAAAGTGCAACGCACAGCGACCGACGGATTGCAAAGGAGATCGTCTGGTGTTAAAAGTTTGCTCGCGGCCTATAACCTGTAAGAATTTTGATTAATATTTTACCTATGAATATATTTATATTTTCTGTTCTATCGATTTTAGAAAGTGTTACATGTGTTAATAAAAAATATTTGACTTAGTTAAAAAATTATAGTACGTATATATAGTTTTAAGTTTGAAAACACAATAAAACAAACTCTCAAATTAATTAAAATTATAAAACCAATGCCAAAAGACTGCATAAAACGTTTGTTTGCTTCAGGTGCTTTAAATGGAAATTCCACTGACTCGCCTGTAAGAAATCGAGGTTTCGGCGTATCGACGACAACATCAACTTCAACTCGACCAGTTTTTTCACGAACCCTATTTGCTATTACTGTATTTTGCCTAAAATTATTATTGATATAAGTTATAACCAATTTCCACTGTGGCTAGTTTTGCTGCCTTTTCAATGTGATGAAGTTTGTTAAATAAAAATACCGTTCATGGATTTTTATCAGAAAGGGGCGTTTTGAGTAAGTCATAATACTGGTTTAGGGTTTCCGATACTCGAAGTGTTACTCTAATATTTTGGGACAAAAGTATCGCGATCCGATCCTATACCAAACAGCCTATAATTTTACAGATACCGGTATGCTCATACTAATGATAGGTGACAATATAAGTTATTGGGTCTAAATTTGCTTTAGATGCTTCAATTAACTGACTCTGGAATAGTAACATGTAATAACGATTAAAATGTCGTAACTTTGTGGCTTTTACAGAACGAAAGTACTTATATAGTCGATCCACTTTAGACACAATACGCATCAGTAGACTTTTGGGTTCCATGGTAATTGCCATTATCATTATTTTTAAGAATCATACTGTAACACGCGGCGCAAGGCACGCCAGTTTAATTCATCAGGCCTACGGCTTATTCCAATAATCTTCAAATACGGGTATGGTAAATGAAATTATATCAGGCAACGCTCATTTTCTTTTGTCTAACTATTCCAACATGTCACGTCTGCTTTAAAATATAAGAAAATATTCTAGTGGGATATTTAGATTTTAAGCGCAGCTGAGGGGTCCACGACACATATAAAAGTTTAAGTATCACCCAGTGGTAGCATTTTATTGTAGCAGCGGAAAAATTGATTTTAATTCGATTTTTGCTCAAGTGTAGACAAATTATGTTTATTGAATCCAAAAAAAATAATTAAAATAACCTCGCTCCTGTACATGTTAGAGTTAGATTATGAGTCGAAATTTGGCAAAGAGAGATTATAACTTTCGGCAACCGAAGATTTGTTTCCTAGACCTTGCATAAGTCGTAATTGCTGCTCCCTTTCTACTTAAAAAGCGTTCGCGAACCAGAATTACAAGGGTGGCCAACCACTCAGAGACCAAAACTGCAAGTAATACCTTGTTTAACGCAAGGGGCGCACCTATAATACCACAAGGGCAAAATTTAATTAGTTGTTTCTTTGAAGACCCTTGGTCTATATAGGCCAGGGTTTCTCAACCGTGGCCCTCGGCCCCCTTGGGGGGCCACGGAGCTGTCATTGGGGGGCCACGAGCATAAGTCTGTAGCAATGTCGTGATATTGCAAAACCGTGTCACTACTTTCAAATTTTCAGTTACACTCTCTTGTAGTATTAAACCTTCTTTGACCTATTGTAACGCATTTTTTTTACATGGTACTACCTGCTGTTCGTGGGAAGTTTTGCAACAGTCGACCTCAAGCTTAATTTTTTTTTGTCTGTCGCCTAATTGCCAAACATTGTTACGTCACTTACAAGCAACTCTTGTGTTTTTCTAGATTACTCCGTATTTCTTTGGAACTTTTAACCTGCATATTAATTAGTTTTTGTAAACGGCAAGTTAAAATGATAGCAAAACTAATGCAAGCAAGTTGAACATTTTTTTCTCAAAACGTCAAATAACGATATTTTCATTTTGGCTCGTAGAGATAGATTTGTTGTTGTTCCATTGATAAATTTTGTTGTAAAATTAATTGTGTTAAACCAAGCTTAAGAGGATAAAGAATAGTTGAATTACACATACATTTAGGTGTTTACGATTGAAAATACGTTTTTACAGAAAGCTAAAGGTTTTGTGTAATTCGCAAATCTGCACTGCTCGGTAGTGATATCAAATGCGTCATTACAACCCTCAAAACTTATAAATCACCGTGATAAAAAGCATTCTTAAAGAAAGAATGATGCCGCCACAAATTCTAGTTACCGGTAATTTTTTTATAATCGAGGGGGCACGAGAATTAAAAGCCTTTCGAAGGGGGCCACGAGGCACGAAAGGTTGAGAACCACTGGTCTAGGCTATATTAACAAAAGTGTAATTTATAAGAGATTTTTAAATAAATGCCATAACACTTAAGGTGTGGATCATACGTTTTATTAATTTTGGCAGGATAATTTGGCAGGATGACAGCTGTCACCGATTTTGTGTCACCCTGTCACTGATTTCATGACACCCTGTCACCGGTTCAGTGACACCCTGTCAATGATTAAGTAACACCTTGTCACTGATTTGGTGACACCCTGTCACTGATTTAGTGACACCCTGTCACTGATTTGGTGACACCCTGTCACCGATTTGTTGACACCCAGTCACCGATTCCGCGACACCCTGTCACCATTTTGGTGACACCCTGTCATTCATTTATTTTCGTTTTATACGGCGTATTTGACGTGTTACACCCTACAGACCAGTTTCCCAACATTTTATAAGGCTACTAATCCTCTAAGTCTAATAGACACATTTTCACTAAAGCTTGAATGAATCCGGGCACTCAATGGGTGACAGGGTGTCACTAAATTGGTGACAGGGTGACACCGAATCCATTACAGGGTGTCATGGAATCGATGACAGGTGTCAGTAATTTGGTGACACTGACAGCGTGTCAATAAAAGTCACAACCCCTGTTGTCTAAAGCTTAGTGTATCTCGCTGTTTTAATCAAGATTCAAGCGCAAGATTGAGACTGAAACTGCAAGTCCATGTTGATAATGTTTTGCAGAATGACCTGCAACCAAATTTAGCGGTGAAATAGTTGTTAAAATCCATGTTGAAAATATTGATGAAGGAGAAATAGCATGCACTTTATGTCGCTGTCATTCAACATATTTTGTTATAATTTAGTATTCTATGAACAGGCATGTATAAAATTTATTTTGTGTAACTTTTGATTTTTAAATATAATATTATAACACTAACAATCATATACATATTCAAAGGAAAATACTAACTATAAATCCTACAAAAATTAAAACACGAATTAATTTAGTCGACGTAAAGGGGTGGTACTAAATACCGAATGGTACCGAATGGTACCGAATGGTACCGAATGGTACCGAATGGTACCGAATGGTACCGAATGGCACCGAATGGTACCGAATGGCACCGAATGGTACCGAATGGCACCGAATGGTACTACATGGGATCGAATGCTAACGAATGCCAACCAAACTAAACGTCTGTTTTACTCCTAAATCTGATTTAATTTTACGCTGAAGCATATCTTGTCGCATGAGAGTATTTTGAAACGTATGAGACCAAAGGAGGGTTGCAATGAACATGGTACCGAATGAAACCCAATGAAACCCATTGTAACACGAAATAACCCATTGTAACTCGTAGAATAATCACGAAATACCGAATGGACCCCAATGAAGCCCAAAACATTCCAATAGGACCTAATGTAGCTCGTTCGACCCAATGAAACTCGTAGGAGAATTACCGTACTAAATACCGAATGGTACCGAATGGTACCAAATGGAACCGAATGGTACCGTATTGAACCCAATAGAACTCATTGTAACTCGTAATAGAAACACTAAATACCGAAAGGTACCGAATGGCACCGAACGGAACCCAATAGAACCCATTGTAACTCGTAATAGAAACACTAAATACCGAATGGTACCGAATGGTACCGAATGGCACCGAATGGCACCGAATGGTACCGAATGGCACCGAATGGCACCGAATGGTACCGAATGGTACCGAATGGTACCGAATGGTACCGAATGGTACCGAATGGAACCGAATGGCACCGAATGGAACCACATGGGATCGAATGCTAACGAATGCCAACCAAACTAAACGTACAATGGGTTCTATTGGGTACCATACGGTACCATTCGGTTCCATTCGGTTCCATTCGGTACCATTCGGTACCATTCGGTACCATTCGGTACCATTCGGTATTTAGTGTTTCTATTACGAGTTACAATGGGTTCTATTGGGTTCCGTTCGGTTCTATTGGGTTCCTTCGGTGCCATTCGGTACCATTCGGTATTTAGTGTTTCTATTACGAGTTACAATGGGTTCTATTGGGTTCCGTTCGGTTCTATTGGGTTCCTTCGGTGCCATTCTGTACCATTCGGTATTTAGTGTTTCTATTACGAGTTACAATGGGTTCTATTGGGTTCAATACGGTACCATTGGGTTCCATTCGGTACCATTCGGTACCATTCGATATTTAGTGTTTCTATTACGAGTTACAATGGGTTCTATTGGGTTCTGTTCGGTTCTATTGGGTTCCGTTCGGTGCCATTCGGGCCATTCGATATTTAGTGTTTCTATTACGAGTTACAATGGGTTTTATTGGGTTCAATACGGTGCCATTCGGTTTCATTCGGTACCATGTTCATTGCAACCCTTCTTAGGCCTCATACGTTTTAAAATACTCTCATGCGACAAGATATGCTTCAGTGTAAAATTAAATCAGATTTAGGAGTAAAACAGAAGTTTAGTTTGGTTGGCATTCGATCCCATGTTGTTCCATTCGGTGCCATTCGGTACCATTCGGTATTTAGTGTTTCTATAACGAGTTACAATGGGTTCTATTGGGTTCTATTGGGTTCCGTTCGGTGCCATTCGGTGCCATTCGGTACCATTCGGTATTTAGTGTTTCTATTACGAGTTACAATGGGTTCTATTGGGTTCCGTTCGGTTCTATTGGGTTCCGTTCGGTGCCATTCGGGCCATTCGATATTTAGTGTTTCTATTACGAGTTACAATGGGTTTTATTGGGTTAAATACGGTGCCATTCGGTTTCATTCGGTACCATGTTCATTTCCACCCTTCTTAGGCCTCATACGTTTTAAAATACTCTCATGCGACAAGATATGCTTCAGTGTAAAATTAAATCAGATTTAGGAGTAAAACAGACGTTTAGTTTGGTTGGCATTCGATCCCATGTTGTTCCATTCGGTGCCATTCGGTGCCATTCGGTACCATTCGGTACCATTCGGTTCCATTCGGTACCATTCGGTACCATTCGGTACCATTCGGTACCATTCGGTACCATTCGGTACCATTCGGTACCATTCGGTACCATTCGGTATTTAGTACCACCCGACGTAAAGTTTTAGTTATATTTATATATTGACAGTATTTGACGCTGGTCTAGAATCCCACCACACTTGCGTCCAAGGGTTAATATTGTTAGCATTATTTGGGTTAGGGTGCGAGTAAGTGTTTGGGTGGGACAATTAGTGTTATTATATTTATTAATCCATATTTATTTCTTCCATGTAATTTCATTTTTGACAATTTGTTTCGTTACTGTAAAAAACAACGTGGTAATATACTAGACGTCTATAGACCAGCCGCCCAGTATTTGAAAACAATTCGTACATACCTACTCACCAGTGCAGAAAAATTACCTTTCTTATATAACTCGGAATTATTTTAAATAGGAAGCGAGAATAAACTATAGCGTAGTTGAAATATTCTTGTTATGACAATTGGGGTTCTAATAAATAATACATTTGCTTGACCCACCCAAACTAAATCGCTAACCTAAATAATGTGCGTTGCGATATGCAGTATGGATTGTTTTTTGCACTACTTTCTATGTACCACATCAATGGAGCGCCACTAATTGCTGTATTTTAGAGGATCAATAATCCCAGAACAACTTTCCAATCTGGCAGGCTCTTGCTTGACCTGGATTTAACCTACATGTATTGCATAATTACTAATTGGTGTATACCTGTTTAGAGTTGATTTTTATTTATTTGACTGTTTGTCCACGCCAGTTTGAATTCCTTAGCACTTCATGCTGAGATCCAATGCATGCAGCACCAAATTTTGAGGTGTACAATCATGTCTTTTTGGCAACCTTAGGTTGGAAATCTTACCACAATTTACCTTTGTTGAAAGTTATAAGTATGCAAAATACTAATTTATGTTGGCACACAAATTGCTTTAGAAAAAATATTGGGTGTGCACCTGCCACGAAATGCAGACTGGTGTTCACTGCTTAGAAAAATTAGTATATATATATTTAGTTTTTTTAACAATTTTTGTGGTTTCAGATACTAGACACTGTTAATAAATAATTGTTTATAATATATATATCATAAATTTGTATACTGTTTTGTTACTTTCTATCAAGTTTTTTCGCAAGTGTAAAGTTTCTTTCTCTCACATTCGACTCGTTGAAGCATTTTTGTTTGCAACATGGATAACTGGGGTAAGAGTTAGAAATCACTGTTTGCCTACATAACGCACAATATTTTAATTGATGTATAAAAGTGATACAGTTTAAAGTACAATAGGAAATAATTAAATGTGCATATATGTATTGTCATGCTTACTACTAAAGGCTCAGTGCAGTTATGCAATTAAACACTGTATTTCTCAACTGTTTGAAAAATGTTTAACCTATCAAAAATACAGGCAGAGAATATTTCAAGCAAGCTAAATTTTTGCCACCCAAATATCAATACATAAATATTTGCATTCAAAGGGATAGTTAACAAGTAATTTATGCATGTTGTCTATATTATCAGATACCGAAGATGTCCAACCTAAAGGCCAAGTAGCAGCTTGGGAAGGAGAAGATGAGGATGATGACTTGAAAGACAATTGGGATGATGACGACGAAGAGGAAAAGCAAGAAGGTAGATTAAACATGCCCTGTAAAGCCTCTAAGGCAGGGGTTCCCAACTTGTGGGCCAAGGCCCCCAAGAGGACCCTGGCTTTTTTCCTGGGGGCCATGAAAAAAAACCCTTTTTTAGTTTGTTATCTCTTCCACTATAACAAAAAAAATTAAAATTTAATGAACTCTTCAAGCTGCAATAAAAGACGGCAACCCGACTTGGTTTTGAAAAAGATGATGTGACCACATTTTGGGCAAAACTAAGAAATTCATGCACTAAGCTAAGTGAAATGGTCATGCCATTGCTGTTGCCTTTTCCATCAACATATCGATGTGAATGTGGGTTTTCAACAATGTTACTTCTGAACATGCAGTGGGCTGTTTCCACCACTAAACCAGAAATTAAGACATTGTCAGTACAAAAACAAGCTCAACCATCACATTAACTGATTATGTAATAACTTATTAATGTACTATGATGTTTATATCATTTTATCATTTAAACTACTGTATACTCAAAAGCAGGGAGTCGACCCTTTGACTTTTCCAGTTCAGGTTCTGTTTGGGTTCAAGGAGTTTTTCGGAATACGATTCAGTTTCGGTTCGGAGTAATTTAAAAGTTCTGGTTCAGCTCCGGTTCGACCATCGTTATTTCAAAACCGGTTCATAAAGTTCCGGTTCGGATACAATATAAGTTGCGTTAAATCTAAAAATTAGGTTGATTATTGTACCCGTAAAGAATAATCTTTGAATTGTAAGTCATATTATCTAAGTTATGTGACGTAGTAAAAAAACAGCAACTCATTGATATATCTGAAAAATAAAAAATCAACGTTATATTTAGTTAATATTAAAATTTTTTTCATAAAATTTCGAATTCTGAAGTAAACCGCTTTTTTGACAGGTTCGGGTTTGGTTAAGGTTCAGGGTCTTTCAAAATATTCGGTGCAGTTCCGGTTCAGCTCCTTAAAATCTTACAAAAAACGGTTACGGTTCGCAAAAAATTGACCCAAAACCGGTTCATAAAGTTCCGGTTCGGTTCCGGTTCGACTCCCTGCTCAAAAGAAAAAAATAGGGGGGCTTGATTTCTCAAGAATTTCAAAGCGGGCCACGGTGTAAAAAAGGTTGGGAACCCCCTGCTCTAAGGCAACCTGTGGGTTGCGTTTGTAAGTTGGATCGCCTAAATTTTTCTGGGGTCCCCATAACTCAACCAGATTTCTGCTGTTTTAGTATGATTTACATATTTTGTTTTCTTTACAATGACTTCGCACTAAGAAACGTGACTATTTACATGGCAAAATATATGGTTTAGTTTGTTCTACATAAAATAGGTGTTTTTAGCCCTTTAGAGCTGCTAGGTTACAAAGATAAACAAAATATTTACGATAAAACATAAAAAGAAAGGCTGCTATTTTTGTCATGTTTCATTGCTTTTATCTTCACTTGATTTTTACACTGATGATGGCAGGAGTTATTGCTGAAACGTCTGCAAATTGCCAAAGGTCGATTTTATCGAATATCATGGCTTTGCTATTTTTATTGAAATTACTATGTTTTATTGTTTTTATCTTTACTTGATTTTTACACTGAGTGATGATGGCATCATCAGTGTAAAAATCAAACTACTTTTATTGAAATTACACTCAACAATGTTTTAAAGAAACAGGACCCAACTGCTAAAAAGCTTTTGATTTGATTTAAATTGTGACAAACATAATGTGAGCCTCCTTCCTAACTTTAGTGGGCAGCAAGCTGTTTTATTGTTATTTCAGTTTTATCATATAGTTGTAAACCGATTAATAGCCGTACACCTATTCTACTTTATTTTAAATGGTAGGTGGCCTAGAGTTTATTTTTGCGGCATTGTTGCATTACAGGGCCAACAAAACCGCTCCTGGCGTGCTGATTTGGCTTCGGCGAGAAATTTAATTAGTTGGTGTAGGACAACTTGTGTTAAGCGCCACTACTAAGCGAAATATTACATAGCGCCAATTGTTTTCCTAAAATCTAAGACGCAAATACATTCAACACCGCACAAATAATAAGGTTAATCGAAGTCACGTTCGAAGCTCGTAATAAAGACTCTTTGTCCCGTTTAAAAAAAATTGTTTACCGGCAAACAATCAACGACGTCATTGCTGCAGTGGCCAATAGGTATAAGGTTTATCGTTTAACTTAAACATTGTTATTTTTTAAATGTTTAACCCAGTCGTTGACGCCTTTGGAAAAGTTTGTTGGACTTGCGATGTACCCAGGATAATAATTCTACTTTTTTGTATCTATTTAATTGTTTGTATTACGAAATGAAGAGCAATTGCTACAGTGTTTGCTAAGAATAAGTTACAATGCAAATATCTTCTAATAATATTTCTAAGCAGTGTTTTTTATGTTTTGAGGGACCGAAACCTCCACTGAACACTACGATATTTGAAAATATCGCCTACTTGTGTAACTACAAAGTATAGTGTTAGGCGAAATGTGGCGTGAAACAACCTGCGTTGAAACGTCCTTCAAGCACAGAAAAAACAGAATACGAAAAAAAGAGAGCGCGAAGATTTTTACAAAAATGTTAAAAAACTGTGGCTACTAAATTGTCAGTGTTATTTTTTTCACTAAAGATTGTGAAAAATATTTTGTTAAAACATTGAGCGTAAACTGCTTTATGGGTCATTAATTTGTTCATCCGTGCTTGGAAATAAACAACCAGACTTTTAGAAAAACTGCTGTTTACGTAGAAAAAACACAAAACAGAATAACGATAACCAAAGAAATGACCACGCTAGGACGAAAATTTGCAGACGGCATGCCAACAAATTCGGCGAGTGTTATTTCGTCTGGGCGAGTGCCGATTGATTGCCGCTCGCCCAGCTGGCGAGTGTAAATTTTTGCTTAGGAACAACCCTGCAAATTATTCCTTAACCGATTTAACTATATGAAAATACAGAAAAATTCATAAAGTTTACTGATTGTTGGAAGATTACTCTCTTTTTTTAACTGTCTGTTTTAATCAGACTATGATCTGCTTGTTGCATGCAGTTGTAGGAGACAATTCTGCTTATAGAAGCAAATTCTTTAACGGCTCCTGAAGATAAGTCAAAAGTCCCTTTAAATGAATGTTTTAGTGTAATATGTAGTGGTTCCCAAACTATGGTACGCACAACATTTGTGGTAAGCAAAGCTCTCCACGGTAGTATCGAGAAACTTAATTAATTTGTTTACCTCTAAATTGTAAATCATCGGTTTGTTTGGTTTATCAGCATTATTTTAATTTACAGAAGTTAAGAAGAACATTAGTTGTATCAAGCTATGTATGGACATAAAAGTGCCTAAAATAGTTTTATTTGAGCTCTGTACAGACAACAAAAGTGTCCAAATTAGTTTTATTCGAACCTAATAAAACTTGAAAAGTCCCCAAATTGTTTTCGTAGATTAAAATTTCATAACATGTGATGTGTTTGTTCTTTTGTATTTTACGGTGATCAAGAAAACATGTAGTCTAAATTGTAAAACAGAAAGGTGCTGGTCGTCCCTATGTTGTTTGTCGCCAATAAAACAAGGTGGTACAGTTGACGGATCAAAGTTGTGCATAGGGATTAGACCAGGCCTGGCTCTCAGTAACTTACAACTACAACATGTATTGTTTTTTTATTTTTGTGTGAAGAACTTTTTAGGCCTTTTTTTTAAAGCTTAAATAGTTAAGGACTTTCCAAAGATAAAACTTTTAAGCTGTTGCAAAATTGTAATATACTTTAAAAAAGCAATATTGTGTGTTGCGTCATATATATACGGATCAATTAAATTAGCAGCCTGAAATTTTCCCATGAATTCAAACAAAAGACAAGATGCTTGGATGAATGGTAAGTAAGCAGTGTTTAGGTGATATGTTGCATTGCTACAGGTGTAGCGCAGATATCAACAGACTAAAAAAAGGCCCCTAACCAACGAAAGGTCTTCCGCATCTAGCCTATTTGGACACTTTTACATTTAATAAGTTGGGCACTTTTCGGAATAATTTTTGTCTCTTGCGCAAAACTTTTGGCATCTGCTCATGTGGTAAAAAAATTAGAGCGAACACTGGTCACGACACATAGGTTTAGAAACACAAACTGGTCATACAAAAATAACTTAAACTATTTTACTAGAATTGTAACATTTAAAAAAAAAATTATTATTTTGTAAAAAAAATTTATTTTATCGTTTATTTGTAAATTTGACTAATTATTCTCTAAAAAGTCACTTCCAATGGATTGATCAGTGATCACTAGTTCAAATTATTGTTAATGTAGTCAAGTTGTTAACTTGTGTGCATGAGGATTTTTTATAAAAATGTTACTGTTGAGCACATAATTGTATTCAGTTTATCTATCCATGCATGAAATATGTTAACCAACATGCTGATTTGCCATAAGACTAAGATATACACACCAAAATAGTAACCTTGGCAGTTCAAATCATTAAAAATCAATTTGATAGGAACTAAAATTTGCATTCGACATGACGACATTCATGCCACCTGTGAATTGTGCAGAATACTAGATCTGAGTTATTTAATGCCAACCTGTATTTTGAGAAATGTAAGCCCTTGGTTTGCTACAAAACCTTAACTTAATTAATAAATATTCTGTTGCTACCAGGCATAGTATATTTAAAACAGGTTCCTCTGGCAATATATATTATTTTCTACCAACGTTTCGGCTTACTGTCCGGCAAGCCTTCGTCAGGGACTGACACACAAAGCCAACAAGACGCAAAGTTTCTTAGTGTGATTTTACTTTGGATCTTTTTGGCTTTGTGTGTCAGTCCCTGACGAAGGCTTGCCGGATAGTAAGCCGAAACGTTGGTAGAAAATAATATATATTGCCAGAGGAACCTGTTTTAAATATACTTAACTTAATTATTTCGCAAAATAATACTTGATTTGAGACATTTTGAAACTGAATTTGGTAGATTTACAAAATTGCCAAAAATATTACATCGGTTACTTAACAACACGAGTCAAAGTTAATTTCAAACACTGTTAGTCATTAACTATTATAATTCTACAGTTGCGGCCCCTGCTCCAACTGTGCAGCCAAAGAAAGGTGGAAAACAATATTTGAAGCAAAAATTAAAGGAAAAGGAAGAACAGGAACGCTTGAAGATGGAAAGGAGAATAGAAGAGGAGGCAAATAAGACTCCTGAAGAGAAAATGAGGGAAAAGCTGTTAGCACAGAAATTGGCTGAGGAATCAGACTTGGAAGTCACCAAGGAAATGTTTGGTAACTCTTTTTTATCATTTGTAGGGTTACAGAGACATTCAACTCAGGGTTGATTTTTGTTGCCAGCATCTAAAATTGGGTTGGCTGGTTAAACATGAATAAAACAACAACATACCTTAATGTCCAAAACGGTGTTTCTGAACATTTTTCAACAAGAAATGTCCCTGTAAATAAATCTTAGGCACATGTAGACTGCTAGTGCTAAGTAATTCCATTTAGGTGGGACACTAGCTAGTTTAAACTTTGGGGCAACAAATCTGTTAACCAGATAGATTTTTGCAAATCCTTTACTTGATCAGATCAGTATAATGGCGTTACTGCACTAAAAGCTCAAACAAAGTTGTCATCCTTCACCAAAAGTTAATTAAATTATTTATAATTTTCAAATCTCCAGGAATGGACCTAGATGAAAAAAAGGTCACATTAGACAATTTTCAACCCCGAACGAAAGAAGATTTTACCAAGATTTCAAGTCTGTTAAAAGATAAATTTACTTCAATGGAAAGTTCGCCTCATTATTTCTTTTTACTTCAGGATTTGCTCTCTTCTGCCCTTGTAAATTGTAAGTTTATTTGGTGGTAAACTTTGTTATTTACATATAAAGCACAAACAGGTCTAAGATATGTCCTGCAGGTTTTTGCAAACTTTAGCTTATGTTTACAATGTTTCTTTATTTGTTTTTAAAAATCAGCCATGGATTAATAATAAATCCGCCAACCTTTCCTAATAATAATTAAATCTGTGCATATTGTATACCTAATTAAATCAAACATTTTATGCCATGGTTTTTAATTCATTCAAAAAGCGTTTTAAAGATAATTTTTTTAACGTAAGGCAAATAGCTTTCATTTGACCCTAGCAATGACTAAATTAGTATTAGATTTTACAGCAGTTATTTTTACCCCTGATATATTTATGATAATAAAAAAATCAGTTTGTAACTAAATAAGCCCAGCATCTGTTTTCGTAAAATACCGTATCGTTTTTGCCATTGGCAATTTCAATTCAAAATGTTTTTTTTTTTCGTTTGCAGTGGAAACAGACAGGTTAAAACAGCTGTCATCTTCCATTAATGTTTTATATACGGAAAAGTTAAAACAAGAAAGGGTAAGTAAAATAAGTAAGGCCTAAATATATAGAAACATTATTCCCCTAAACAAAATCGTTTTTATTGGTTTAACTAGTTAACTACATTGCTTGTAGGTTAGATATAAATAAAATTGTTTTGTTGTACAGTAAAGTAAATTGCAATGCTAAACATTAACTGCAAGTTTTGTAGGTTAGATATAAACAATAAAATTGTTTTGTTGTAGAGTAAATTGCTATGCTAAACAGCTGAAGCGTTTAGAATAACATGCTATTTTATTTTACAGCAAAAAAAAGGGGGTAAGAAAACGCAAAAAGCAAAACTCGGTGGCGGTGTAAAAGCATCCCGGCAAGACGCGATGGAAGATTTTTCGCAATATAACAACGATTTTGACGACTTTATGTAAACTTAGTTTTTCATGAACTACATAGACCTTTATGACGCGGCGATATCTTGACCACAAAACTTATAGTCGCACAAGTGATCTGATATGTTAATCAATCAAAAACTTGCTTCTTATCGGATCTTGTTTACTTTCATTACATGTTCTGCGCCGCAAGGTACCCTTCGAGTACTTGAGAATACCATTTGTTGATTATGCACAATATTACTTCTTAAAACTTCCACATAAAATCATTAATGAGGGTTCGGGAGCGAATGCTTTTTTATTCTGATGGCATATACCCCTTTGGCCCAATACCCAAATGTTAACACCCGGGGTGTGCAGAGACTCGCAAAACGAAATTACTCAAATGGGTAGTTTGGGCCGATTTAAAAAATATAACACAGTCAATAAATATGTGAGCATTTTTTTCTAAACTTATTCACTAGTTGCTTTTCGAAGAATGACTTACAGTTTCGCTTCGGGTCTTCCTAGGCCCCTAGGGAAAAAAAAGTTTGCACATCCCTGGTTTACAGTAACAACCCTTAAGTAATGTCATTACCAACTTTTGATTTACTACAGCAATGGGGCACCAAGCAAATGCTCGCAGGTTTCAACAATGAAGAACTTGGATTATGCCGTCTGTATTTATACCGCCTTTTTAGCCTATTATTTAGTGTAATATTTTACGAAAGTTGTCCGACGCCTTTTTTCCCAAACGTTTCGCACACTTTGCTTTATGTTTTGCATTTGGAGTGTGTTCGATAAGTTTTCCGGTTTTGTGGTTGTTTTTGCAGATTTTATGGCGTTTAGGTTGTTTGTAACTAATTCGAAGAGCGGTGTAATGACGCATGAAATTTGTGGAGAAATTGTGAACTCGCAACAGGGACTCTAAACTGAAATCGCTGTTTTATCCATTTATTCTTACCAGTGCATTTCGAATCCAGCAGTTAGGTAGGGTGGTTTTAAGCAATTGAAGTGTTTGAACGTAATATACGAATTCGTTTTTGTTTAGGCAAATTTTAGTTTTCCGCATGTACGGCGTACCCCTTATAGAGTTCATAGTGTGACTTGCCATTAGCGCAGAAGTGCCGAATTTTATCAAATAATCTTGACTTACATAATCAGCATGGCAGGCCGTTGATAACTGAAATTCGCTACAGTTACGTAGTAGCAACCAGTAACGATGTAAAACGTCATATCTTACGGACTCGCAAGGGTGAGAAAATATTGTTTAAACTAAACGTTGGTTTTGGTGAAAAGATTTAATAGTTTGCTTCTTATGTAAGTATTACAATAACAGTGATTTCTTGATATCGAGCAGCCACCATAAGCATGGTCAGTGTTAGTAAAATGTACTTAATAGCGAATCCCGGCTCAAGGTTTTATTAAAATTCGCTCTGCAAAGCTTGTTGTTTTAGAAGTAAGTAAAATTGCTGACATAATCCCTTTAAGTGTGGTATTCAAAGCTTACCTTATGCTTTAGAACTTAGCCAATAGTTGTATTATTCATTCCGATTTGGACAATTATGCATTATGCAGTGTTTCTTATCTTTTAACTAAACTGTTTGCTTAACAATTTTCTGAAATAAATAATGTTCGACCGATCGTCAGTAAAACATCAAAAACAATTATGACTGACGACACCAATGAGACGCTAATGCAATAGGCTACTTCATACAACAATGCGTTGTTCAAATCAATGTAGGCCTATTCAGAATAGGTTAAATTTTTCTTTAAAAAAATAATTTTAGATTTAAACTTTATACGTTATCATAAGGGCGATTATTTTTTGACATATCAAAAAAGTTAAAATTTTGTCAAAAATTACACGTTAGGTCAAAATCGATTAAAAATGCACATAAATCGTTTATAAAGTTGAAAAAAACTCTAGTCAGCTTTTTGAAACTATCGTTCAGTTGGAATATTACCAAGAAAATTTAGTTTTAAGTTATATTTAACGACATTTTAACTGTATACGTCTTCATTAGAGCATTATACGGTATACGCGAGCTTGTAGAATAGGTTATCGCTTTAGGCTCATCTAGAACTTTGTTTTTGCATTATACTTGTTTATCTCTGATTTGGACAAATGGTTCGAACAGTATTTGCTGTCTTTTTCGCTTGTGATTTGCAATTATCCCATTTTCTATTTCCATAAGTAGATCTTTGTTAATTTTTTTAAATTGTTTTTACCTATAGTAGGCCTAATTCATCTGTTTACTCAACATTTTTCTAAAATAACCAGCGTATTGCTAGTTTGTCTTTTTCAAATGACACAGATAACAATAAACATTTTCATGAGTTTTGCATAAACTCGAAAAAATAGACCGGTATAGTCAGCAAAACATCTAAAACGTACTGTGGTTGACGACGCCAAGACACTAATGCAGTACCGTACATTAAACAACAACATGTTGATTAAATTAATATATTTCTAATAGGTCAAAATTTTGTCAAAAAAATATATTTTTAGGTCAAAATTTCAAATTTTTAGGTCAAAAAATAATCGCCCTATAGTTATCATCGATCTGTGGGCTTAAGTTTATTAGTGAAATTGTTTGTTATTGAAGGACGTGGTTTGTTATCGAAAGGGCGTCGCCGCTGGAGAAATAACAATATCTTGGCGGACAAGTTCAGAAGTGGTTTTGAAATACACCCTATAGAAAGTACAATTCGGTATTAAAACAGCTATAAATATCCTAATTTTGACAGGTAAGACAAGGATTAGGTAAGGATGCCTTTTCACGTGTAATTAATTTTAAAAAATTCTAAAATCAAGTACAAAAAACATAAATAAGGCTTATTTTTACAAAATTTTTGACTTGCGGCACACTAACATGGTTATAAAATTGGGACACACACAAACAAAACATATCCAAAACAAAAATAGACACATAGATTAGATGAGAGAAAGGCGCAAAATTTGAGATAACTTTTCCCCGATGTTTTAATTTATGCTTATTTAACGACCCATGTAAAAAGTCTCAAACCTCTGAAAGTCGTGAAACTGCACTTGTAATGCCTTATTGGGTAACACTTCCGAAAGCAACAAAGGGACGAAAAAAATGTGCACGCGAAAACGTGCGCACATTTTAAAATTTCTTAAAAAATGGGCGCATTCTTTCTGCAAGGTTGCACATTTTTTCAGAATGTGCGCACATTTTAAAATGGCTTTAAAAACGTGCGCACTTTTTTCAGAAGTGTTTAGATGGAGTTAAGTGTCTAAAGTTAGGGTTAGAGTTTGAAGAAAGAGACAGAGTGAGAGTTAGAGTTGAAGAAAGATTGGAAGTTGAAGTTTTTAAAAGAGTTGTAGGAATAGTTGGGGTTAGGAGGAAGATGTATAGAGGCATATAGTTGGAAGATGATTCGAAGGAAAAGTCGAAAGTTCGCATCACCGTTTCTCCGATGGCGAAGGACATTGAGGAACTTTAATTGTCCTTCAAAATATGATAAATAAGAACAAAAAGCCCAAATCGAAACTGAACTGAATATTTGAGAGTCACTCAACTTCAAGTGACCGAACCCGCGCCAGTCAAAAAACTGTTTAACTCCAGCATGATGTCACGGTAGGCTATATAATTTGATGATTCAAGTCAGGGTGGTCCAAAGGTTGACAGCATCGCGGGTCACAATATTTCTTGCATATTTTTTGCGGGCCACATTAAGTTCTACATGCGTGCCAGGGGCGGATTAATGATTTTCGTTTGGTCAGGGCATGAAGTGTTTAAAAATGACGCCACAAAGCATCGTCAAAAAGTAACGTCGAAAGACATATAAGCTCCATAAACTTGCTGCTCTCGTCAAAATTGTGCTCAAATTAAATCGAGTGATAATGATACTGGCAAAATGGTGCGCGTGAAGCGCGAAAAAATTTCGTATTTGACAAAACTTTTAATTTAGAAGACTGCATTTTATAAGCGTGGAACGTTTTTTAACTAGAGCAATATTGCTAAAACTAGACCAGTTTTGCTGAAAAAAGGTCAGGGCGTTTACCTGTGGTCACAGTAAAATCCTGTAAAAACAATACTTTCCAGAACCGCAGTCCGCGATATATTTTATCGTTCATTTACTTCAAAGTTGCAAAAATTGTCATTTGAATAGGGTCGTACTTTTTGTGTTATGTTCATATTAAAAAGGCGGAATACAAAACGCAAATATAACTTATAATTTCGGAAAACAGCCATTTTAAAAGTTTCATATAGGACGTACTGCGACTTTCAAACCGCTCTAACACATATCAAAAATTAGTCTTTCCTGTCACCCCGGGGACTTGATGAGCGGTAGTAAACTGGTTTATTTAATGGTGTGTAGCCCGAAAAATGTAATCATAACCAAACCATTCGAACGTACTTGTTTTTCTTTGGTAAATTATTATTCTTTGATTCCAGTGTTTTCGCAACCCCTGACAGTGTGAACTAAGTTTAATTTTTGTGCAGTTTAGGCCCAAAAAAGTGCTTTATATTAGTATTGAAACGTATAAGGTTTAGTACACCTTTTGAAAGTTCAGTGCTGGGTAGTGGTTATTATGCATGTGATTGCCTAATTTTGTCACTGGGTAGACCTACGGCTTAACTGGCCAATTTAGTTTATTGCTGATATTTTTAGCCTAAAGATTAATTAAGGCGTTTAAGTGGTTAAACAACTCATTGACTAATTAATATATTTTGTAAAAGTAAAAAAAAAACTTCATCTTAAAAATGACATGTCCCAAAAGAAGAGAAAGTACCAGAAAAGTTATTTGAATTTAGGATTTACATAT
This sequence comes from Ascidiella aspersa, assembly GCF_963924565.1. Classification (NCBI taxonomy): domain Eukaryota; kingdom Metazoa; phylum Chordata; class Ascidiacea; order Phlebobranchia; family Ascidiidae; genus Ascidiella; species Ascidiella aspersa. The sequence goes on along the minus strand of NC_139447.1, from coordinate 24,627,830 downwards.
CTTATGGAGAATGGTCTTCAAGTTCCTTTTGTGCCTTGTGCGTGGAAACATTTTCAAACAGTACCACGAAACCTGCTCTTTAAAACAACACCTAGCAAATGCTCATCCAATTAAGATGAGCAAAAACTGGCGTTTTTTTTCCCAAACTGTCCAGTCTGAAATAAAAAATAGACAAAACTGGAATGTTTTGACAACAACTCGTTGCCTAAAGCAAGGGCAGTCGTCGCATTGATCATACCTGATGTAATTGGTTGCTTTCAATTTCTTATTAGATGAGCACTTATGTATTGGGGGGTAAATCTGATATTCATCTTTGTTGAAGGGGTAAAACATACAAAAAAGAACCCCTGCTGTAGAGATATGTTGCTTGTTCCTATTATGTTGCAATTGTGCTCGATCTACGTTTAACAACCCAACTTGCCACCATAAACAATAACATTGTAGTGTAACACGGGTAGTCGGATACGTTATCGCGCGTTAACAGGCCTCTGCTAAAATACTCTATGGCAAAAAGTTATGTAAAAGAGTTGACAAAAGCCTATAAACCGACACACAGACATACTAGGTTATCCTTATTGGAGATTACCTTATTGGACCTAATTACGCCATTTTCTGTAAGTTAAATGCCGTTTGTGGTTATTCAATAAATACAGATAGCCTATACGTTCAGGCTACTATATATTACGGTGATTAAGCTATTGAAACACACTATCTATCAAATAAAGTCGGATCGATCTTAGTGTAAACCAGCGAAGTTTACGCTCTACAACAGGGGTCACTAAACTTTTTTACAACTAACCAGATAACATAAGGCCTGACTACCGCTGGCTAGGTATAAAAATGCATATCGAACGTTACTAAAATGATTACCTTTATAAGAAGGAAATATAAAAAAAGGTGCAAATAACAACTGTAGTGAGTCTAATTAAATTGTCGTACTGTTAGAATTTCATTAAAATTTAGTTTTAAATTGCTTTCGACAACATTATAAATGTACATCATATTCATTAAGGAGATATGTTGCGTTCGCGGGCCGAATTAATTGACCCAGCAGATCGGATCTCAATGTTATAAACATAAACATTTTGTAAAACCACTTTATAGATGAAAAATTGAAAGCTGTGTATGCAAATAAGGTCAAAAATTCACAAACGGATCTATTTTATGAGCGATTATTGAAGAAGTAATAGGCCTGTACAGATCTTTTTATGAAGTCAGACGGTTTTTGAAAAATGAATTTTAACGTGTTATAGCAGCTTTGAAAAATCGGTCCCAATCCTGTTCGGACCGTCTGGCCGAGACGGGCTCAAAACCAAAATGTGCACATTGTGCGCACAATGTGCAATTGCTATATGTGCACCGCATTCGAAGGTGCACATTGTGCGCACAATGTGCACTTGTCATATGTGCACGAACCAAAATGTGCACATTGTGCGCACAATGTGCACTTGTTATATGTGCACCGCATTCGAAGGTGCACATTGTGCACTTGCGATATTTGCGCCAAATGTACACTAAATCTGCATCTAATGTGCACCTCACTTGAATTTGATGTGCTATTAATGTGCCGGTGCGGCAAAGGTGGCTAAAAAGTTGCACACTCTGTTTTCCGTGATCACTTTATCCACCGCGTGTGATGGTAAGGCGCTATTTGTCCGGCAGCCGATTATTATTATCGAACTTAAAAACAGACAGACAGGCAGATGTAGGATTTGTACTTTTCTTACTTACCAGAAGATAGACAGATTGTCACAAATTTAATTATTGTAGACCCTTTGTTCCGGACCAATGCGTTTGTCCGCGGGAATCGCCGTTCGGGTCAGCTACCCACCGACTTGGTTTTCCCTCAGGGACAGGACTTTGTGTGAATTTCGAAGTCTCAGTTTTTCTAGCGCTGCTGACAACTTTGTGTGCGGTTGCGTTTTGGATGGCGTTGTGTTGCATTGTCATTCGTCGGGTTGATACCGAGAGAATCGGACGCATTTTGAGCACGGTTTGCAATTTCGTTGGTTAGAGGCAAGAATAATTTTTGAATTGTGAAGTCATTTAAGCTAAGTTACGTGACGTATTAAAAAAACAGCAACTGATTGATAATATATGGAAAAAATGAAAAATCAACGTTTTATTTAATCAATATTCATATTTTTGTCATAAAATTACGAACATGGCGTTAACTTTACTCTGTAAAATACAAGTTGTGACGTCATGCTGGAGTGAACCGCTTTTGTTTACAAGTTGGGGTTCGGTTAAGGTTTATGTTCTTTCAAATTATTCCGTTCAGTTCCGGTTCTGGTCCTTAAAATTTTACAAAAAACGGTGATTCGGTAACAGTTCAGCATTCTTTACCTTTTTGGATGTTGCATAAATGTAGGCCTATGCCTTTACTTTTTATTTTCAGTAATTATATTTTTCTCTGTAATCTAACATTATAAATTTTTTATGTTTCTGTAGCATTTTTTTACGGTCGTCTTTAACTTTTCTTTAGTGTATGGATTTTTAATTTTTTTATTTCGATAGCCTTTCCTTTTTTATTCATTTTTTATTTACTTTACTATATATTCATTTTCCTTTGTCATTTGAGGTTATATTTAATTTGTTTCTGTCGCATTTTTATATTACCTATACCTATCGATAGTATTTCGTTTATAATCTTGCTTAAAGTATTTCGCAAATATTGCTGCTGCAGTTTTCCGTTTAAAATTTTTCTATTCAACCATTTCCAACTTTATATCTTACGATTGGTATTTCGCCCTGAAGTGAGTATTGTTTTGTTCCCTAATTGCTTTTGTTCTATATGTGTGCCGTGACGCCTTCAATTTTCTGGTTTTATAAAATAAACTTTTGTGTTGAAGTTTTTTAAATTCGATAGAGCCACTAATTACGAGGTCGATAGAGCCACTAATTACGAAAGCTATTTTTAGGATTCATTGATCATTTAAAAACAAACACAAACAATCTAAGCAGACGTATCGCTATTCAATGTTCAACTAATTCTAACCAATTTTTTTCTAAGTTAACAAAATTAAAATGCAATAGTGCAGTTGAATTAGATTAAAAATGGTCAAACATAGATCTTTAAATACAAGAAGTGTTGCCTTACGTTTAAAATGTCCTATTAACATGCAATTGGTTTGGGGTGCCCAAAACGTGACATTTTTTCCGATAACCAATATCGTGAACAAAAAGTATCACAATCCGATACCCAATGACGTCATAACCATGCCCACATAAGCAGAGTAGTTAAAAATTATGAACGTTTAAAAATACTTTTACGGGTTTTAAGGCTAAATTTGCAGGTTTAGCTACCTCCAGTTGTTAACTTATTTGTTTGGTAAATTTAACCCATATAAACGAAAATCCATACAATTGAGACTCAATTAAAAAAAAAGAATTATAAAAAGAATCGATCGAAAAATAACATGCATAATAAATCCACTCCATATAATCGGAAATCCATAAAAGTGGAACTCAAATAAAAAATATATCATAATAAAAAGAATGGCACGAAAGATGTATTACTTGATCTTTTCCATACAAAAACATCATCGGAAAAATCGTTTAATATGAAGTTATTTATTTTTCTGTATAACGTTCACTGATACATTGTAAGTTGCACATTGAGCGATAGTGCACAATGTGCACTTAATCGTCACATATCGCAAGTGCACATTGTGCGCACAATGTGCACATTTCGTTTTGCGTACATATCACAAGTGCACAATGTGCGCACAATGTGCACCTTGGAATGTGCACCGAACCGTGCACATATCGCAAGTGCACATTGTGCGCACAATGTGCACGTTTTGGTTTTGAGTCCTGTTGGTCTGGCCGGTGTGACGTCAACGTACGCCAGCCTGTGTGTTATTATCAAACTGTCAACATAACCTGCTGGAAGCGTTTCGTCAATTATCCAGAATTTCCTGTTTTTTATTATTCGTATTGAAGCGTGTTGTCACGAATGTATGTGTCGTAAATACCTGTTAGTACCGTCTCGTTTGTTTATACGCAATAAATATTCTTTTATTGTGGCTCGCACCCTTTCCGCAACGGGGCTTCCGTAAATTGAAAACTTTACTGCAAGCTAAGATCTCGTGACTTTGTGACGTCATTATATCATGTGAGCACTTAACAAGACCCTTACTTCCTCGAAGTCTATCAAGCGTATTTTCCTTTGTGCAGTATTCAAAAGCAGCTGTTCTAGGATAGCTTGCATATTTTGACTTGCACTATCGAAAATTGATTTTGAGATTACAACATTATAATAAAAAATTTGATTCAATGACTGCATAAACCACAGAGATTATCTATTTGAATAAACTTGCATAAACGTACGGAGATATTCCGTTTGCCTGACGTCACGCTTGATTAAGTGTCGTTTGTCTGCAAGCCTAATTACAAGCAAGCCAATTATCACAAACTATTTGATAACTCTTGAAGGGAATTCGGCGGTGCGCTCCTAATTAATTCAGTACAGTGTCAAGGTTTATAGGGAATGCCGAACAGGCCAATTTGGTACGGATTGTCGATCAAGAATATTAGAATATTGAAAACGGTACTCTTCAGTAGTCAAGACTAAAATAGATTTTGCAACAATATTAAATAAGAACGCTAACTATTTAGGAAACAGCCATACAAGAAGAATGTAAAAGAAAAGAAGATGATGCCTGTCGGGTAACAAAGGGGATAGAACGGTCTACATAACATCTGGGCGGTGGTCTACAATCACCCTTACCCAAAATAATGTGCAGAAGGAAGTACGGCGCTGGTCTAGAATCCTAACACATTTTAGTCTGAGGGCTTATATTGCTGACATTATGTGGTTGACAGTGCATGTTAGTGTTTGGGTTTGACGGTTTAAGTACTATTATAGCATTTTATACCTTCCGTATTTATTTCTTCCTTGCAATTTCACTTTTAACAACTCGTTTCGTTAATGCAAAAAATGTGGTGGGATTCTAGAACAGCGCCTTAGTTTCTTTAAAAATTGTTTCAACGCTGTAATATAACAATAATGTTTTTCAACGACCTACGGTTGTTGCATCTTTGAGCATGAGTTAATTGGGAAACAACAGTATTTTTAAGATTAATTGTCAAATTACTTCACGTTATGACTCAACATTGTGGCATTATCCCTTGATGTTTTATGTAACCCAAAACATGGGCGATGTTAAACTTCACATATTCAAACTTCTATATATATTTTGATTTGCATAATTATATTTGTCTGCAACTCATCTTAATACAATTGGCAATTGAGGAATAACAAACAACTTTACCAAACTAATGTTTTGCTAAAAAAAAAATAACATATCAAAAAATTTTAAATCTAAAGTTTAACATTTTAAGTTCCGTTATGCACGAAGCACTGTTTATATTGATGTGAAAACACTGCCTGTATAATGCAGACTGTTAGCTCCTAGGCTTTGTTGCAATTAAACATATAATTTGTAGAGGGGTAGGTGCTGGCTACATGATAGATTGTGGTGAATGCGGCCCAAAAAGTTTAAGAATCCCTGTCCTAAAACAATCCTTTTAAAGTCCTGGAGTTTTGAGCATATGGATAATATTTTGGGCTTCCACTTCTCCACAAAGCTTCAAAACTAGAGATAGACCAATATACCGGTTTACCGATAATATCAGCCGATATCTTACCGATATTATTTGGCTTTCTTCTGGTAGTTGGTACTAAATTTTAGGAAAAGAAGTAAGGTCTTTTACATTATGGCACACCTGACATGGTCTCATGACATAACAATTGCGGAGGACTGATCTATATCCTCCGGCCCTTTATATGGTATTGCACAATGCACGTGGCCTTCTTCACAGTATTAAAAGTTTATTGTATGGTGGACAAACATTATTTATTCTTACAAATTTGTGCATGATATAACTTACATACTTAATCAATAAAATTATTTTCAGTTTTATGTATTTATTAAAAACAATTTGAATAGGCATATTTAGAATTTGTTTTGTCAAAGATGATCAAAGCAGCTGTTCTTATTCTTGTAGCTGTGTGTCTTTGCAATGCTGACATGGTGTAAGTATTGTAAATTAATAGTTTATAATTTTGTCAGTTAAAATTGTCTTTAAACCAAGATTTTGTAAATGATTTTAGTGTAAAACTACAAAGACAAAAAACTGTTCGACAAGATATGAGAGAGAAAAAGACTGATCTCTCAAAACTAAAGAACACTAAGTATGTCCGATTCCAAAGTCTTTCTGCAGTACCAGAACCTTTAACAAACTATATGGATGTAAGTAGTAAATTATAAACTCTCCAGGAATATGTTATCTATGTTGCTAACACTCTGTTTACAGGCTCAGTACTATGGTCCTATCACAATCGGAACACCTCCTCAAAAGTTTAATGTTGTATTTGATACTGGTTCTTCCAATCTTTGGGTTCCTTCTCATCAATGCAGTCTTACAGATATTGCTTGCCGTAAGAACAATTTATATTTAAACTTCTTTGCACCAGACTAATCAGTATTTTTTTTGTAGTTCTACACAACAAATATGACAATACAAAATCTTCAACATATGTAAAGAATGGGACTGAGTTTGCTATACAATATGGTAGTGGGAGTTTGAGTGGATTTTGCAGCCAAGATACAGTTATGGTAATATTTCTTAAAACATGTTTTTGTCTTTCCATCTTCTATAACATTTTTCCGTCTACTAAACTCTAAAGGCCTTCCATAAAGCTGATATTTTATTTAGTATGCCTAAAATAGATTTCCACTAAATGCAGTCTTGTAAACAAGTGACAGAAGTTAAGTTCAGTCATTGCTACACTTCGAATATCTAAACCAGGGGTCGGGAACCTATGGCTCTTTTTGAGATGTCATAATGGCTTGTTTAATGAAAGAATCTTGCTTTCAGATTAATCTGAGCTATCGTTTCTTAGCATGGTTTCAATAAAACTTCATGCATCTTTATATCCAAATGGCCCTGCGTGCTCTTCCGATGGGGCTCCGTAATGAAAGTTGTGCAAACTTAGCTAATTGATTTTTTTTGTGCTTAGTATCTGCAGTCTTTGAAATGAGTACAAAATAAAGGGCCCTGTTCAAATTCCTATTTTTTTCCAACACATAACTAGATGTGTTACATGGAAATACAAAAATATTTGGCTTTTATAGCTCCCTTAGCTAAAAAGGTTCCTGACCCCTGGTCTAAACCTTTTTTTTTCATGTTTTAATCATTTAATGTTTCCAATTTCACTGTTTTAAGCTAAAACAAATAAGAAATTGTTTAATGTCCAGTGGTATTTTACTTGGCAACCACCAAACAAAACACATAGCAAGCAAACTGTTTTATGTAAAACAATGAAGAAAATACCCCAATTTAAAGCCAAGTTGCTTTACATCGAGACTCTGTTCAAGTTAAGTCATTTAAATACAATGACTTGATTGTATTTAAGTCAAGTAATTAAAGCACCACTAAATAGTTGACAAAAATGTGTAGCAGGCTATTTTTTCAGAATTTCAGAATGCCTCATAAATATAAAAGGCAAAAAAGTGTATAACTGTTTAGTTTTTGGAAAGGTACATTAATATTTTGTAATTTTTATCTATGCTTGAAAGAATTTAAATTCATTGCACCTGTTCAAAAATAATCATTTGATACAGATTGGAAGTGTAACTGCTTTACATCAAACATTTGCTGAAGCAGTGAAGGAACCAGGATTAACTTTTGTGGCTGCAAAGTTTGATGGAATCTTGGGAATGGGGTATCCTGAAATTTCAGTCAATGGCATCACACCAGTTTTTAATACAATGTTTCAACAGGGAAAGCTGTCTAAGAATCAGTTTTCATTTTATCTTAATAGGTAGATCTATAAATCTTTTTAATATATTTATTGTAGATTTGTTGCCATTTGTCTTAAAGTTTGTTCAATAAAAACTGTCATTTGCACTAATCCAAAGTTTTAACATTAAAACAAATTAAAAATACACATATCTATATAATTTGTTAAACAGAAATCCTGCTGAACAAACTGGTGGGGAGCTGTACCTTGGTGGTGTTGATGAAAAACGGTTTTCTGGTGAATTTACTTATCATAATGTGACTGTAAAGGTAACAAAACTGTACAATTATCCTCCAACCCTTTAAATTTACGCTCAAACACTAAAGGCAAGCTATAGCTATGTCTGTAGATAAATTGGCTCACAGAATCAAACTTTATTGTCATCATAAAGATTTATGGTCATGTTTTAATTTTTATTTAATATTATTATAACCAATTGGCAGTAAATTTTTCACTTTTTTAGTTATTTTTACAGACAACCTACTTTAGATTGTACCTTTATTTTTAAAATACATCCAAACCAAATGTTATAAGGATAATACTGTATATATAAGAAGTCATCACACTTATGCATTTTGATTTTTTGTTGTTCTTTTTTTATATATTTGCCTCAGTTTATGCACTAGATGGTGAACTTTGGTATTACGGTTTGCTGTTGTGCAGGGTTATTGGCAAATACGTATGGACAGCCTGCTTGTGGCTGACTCTATGACGACAACTTCATTGTGTCAAGGTGGTTGCAAAGCAATTGTGGATTCAGGGACCTCTCTTCTTGCTGGACCTACAACAGAAATTCAAAAGATAAACAAAGCTATTGGTGCAGTGCCAATTATATCAGGAGAGGTAATATTTTTAATTCCCTGTAAATGCTAAATCTTAAGTCATTGTGAACTGGTTGTCTCAAAACAATCAACAACATTTTCATCTTCACAATACGTTGAATTACTGTCTAACAACCTTAAAGTGTTTTAATTTAATTACAACTATTTTTTCTGGCAAATAGTTCTATTGAATTTTTTTTTAATATTTTCATTTTTTGTGCAGTACCTTGTTACATGTGAAAATATTCCAACAATGCCAAATGTAACATTTGTTCTATCTGGAGTGAAGTACACCTTGTCCGCGGAGCAGTATGTTATTAAGGTATTTACAATCATATCGTAACAAAAACCAGTATTGCGTATCCTGGAGGGGGTGGCTGTCCGCCTCCCCCCTCTTTTCGTAAGTGAGAATATGTTTTTTGTTCGTTTTTGTCAGGGTTTAACTCGCTGTCCAAAGCGGCAATGTTTTTAATGTAATTGGGTTACTCGTCGCGAATGCGAAACCAAAATCAAACGCAAAACGCAGTTTTTCGTCTTTTGTTTGGTCGACCGTAAACGCAAAGATTTTTTTCTCTTTGGCAGTCAAGCCTTCCTTTTTTGAGAGTTAAGCGCATTTAATGTTCCTCGTTTTTCGTATATTCGTATAAAAATGGCACTTTTTACCTGAAGCAGATTCTCTTAAAAGGTGGTCTAAATTTGACTGTCGTGCGCGTTTTAAAGTCATCATTTTGGTGTAATGATAGTTCCCGCAAAACTATTCTCAAATAAGCATTTTCTAAGACCACGTGTTTAGTACGCAATTGATACAACTTCTTTTCTAGTATTTTGGCTGACTTGGCACACAGTCCGCGCAGATGTTGCGCTAATCATGGCAAAATAACACCCGGGAAAACGATTTTTGTTCAGTATTGCAGGGGGCTAAAGATGTGCTTGTAATTTAGCGCTATTAGACTCGTACATGGAACTTTGGTAACTGCGCTAGTCAAAACATGATTCTATCAAAATCCATCACACATATTTCACAGTCTTGGTTTAGTTTGTCGCCTGTAGTTAACGATTGCACACTTGGCGGTTTCGCAGTTGGCGCCCGACATGAGTGATTGAGTGTAGATGACACACGTGTTTGCTTTGCGTCTAAAGGTCGCTTTTGCTAGACGTTTATTGGCGATTTCTATTTAGTTTTTTCATTACAAATCACTATATTATGAAGTCATAACCGTCACTTGTTTATGACGTTATTATTGTTTAATGTCACACGACAATAGGGGAATGCAAACATTAGGGATGTTCAAAGTAGAATCCCAAGGTATTCTAGAATAATAGGTTTCGAATCTAGAATAACGAATCCTAGTATATTTTTATTAAATTATTTAACCTCGATTTTGTTTGGGGAAGGGATTAATCTAAATCTACCCTACAGGGCCCACAATCACAGCAATAAATCGCCCAAACAATTTTCTAACATGTGTACATTATAATAACAAAAACTCTCTCATATGTTTAACATTCTTAACAACTGTCATCTGAAGCCGTTCTGTAAACTGGAATATGTCAACTGTCCAGGTTGTGTCCAAAACTTATATTTTTGCCAATAGTGAGAAAATGCAACACTGCACACAGAAGTCTTAAGCAATTCGGTCCTGATTTTGAAAGCATTGTTAAGTCTTATTGCTTCTTTTTTGACTAACATGATCTGTTATGCAGTCAAATGATGTACTGCAAAGAATACAAAGTTATTATTGACATAACGAATTCTTGACAATTACGTTGTGCATAACTGCATAACTTCCCTGAATATTGGCCTAAAGTTGACCTTAAGTAACCCCATAGCGCATTTTGTGGACGGCCAGCACGTTTTGCAACGCTAAGCTACTTTTGCAACTTAACGCATTTAGGGAAATTGCTAACTCCACACCAGACATTACACGTTAGCCGCTCGCCCAATAACGCTTGATTGACACTTAATTATTAGACGAACGTTATCGCGAGACGCGGTAATTGGTCGCCCGAAAAAACGCTGACACTGCACTACGAGGTTACATTTAAAGCAAGCACTATAAATTGGTCGCCGGCGAACATGCCAACTTACCACACGCGTTTGTGCAATTAGGCACAACAATCGGCGGTAAAACATTAAATTATATCGGTTCCAATTACCCGAAATAAATGGCAGAATTGGATTCGAATCCAAGGATTCGATATTCTACTTTGAGCATCCCTAGCAAACATATTAATTTAAATTTAGCCCGTTAAAAAGACAGCACAGTAAGTGCTAAAAATGCACTGGCTAAGTTTGCGAAACTTTGATTACGGAGCGCTATATGGTACGAACAGGGCATTAGCCTTATGTATGCAAAAGGTTTTTATCAAATCGTCTAACAGTCACGAAAAGGCCAACAGGATTCGCGCGAAGCCCGCAAAATTTTACCATTATACTTGTAAAAAAAAACAGTTTGAAAGTGTTCATGGCCGTGTGCAGTTTATCATGATAGCTTAGATTTATCTGCGAGCAAGATTACATTATGAAAATAGCCATATATGGCCCGCGAGTCATAGGTTACCGACCTCTACATTAGTATGTTCGTGAAAAAGAGTCCCTAGTGGAAATGCCTATAAACATTTCAAATTTTTGAAAGATAAAAACCTATTTCTCACTTGAAAGCCGATAAGGTAGAAATTGGTCATTTCAAATGTACTGTCAGTGTGTTTTGCTGCAACTATCGTGATATTTTTGTGCAGGAGACTCAGGAAGGGGTGACTGTTTGCATATCTGGTTTTATGGGAATAGATGTACCCCCACCGCGCGGACCACTCTGGATTCTTGGCGACATATTCATGGGAGTATATTATACTACATTCGATTTTGGTAACAATCGTGTAGGATTTGCACAGGTTCAAAATTAGGTTAACCTGGTGTACAATTCTTCTTTCTACTGTACTCTAATTCCTGATTTGTTACTCTCACCATATGTGTGGTAAATTTGTCGTGTCGGTCATTTGTTTTCTCATGCCCGCCAACTTGTTTTCCTCAATTCATAATCATTTTTGTTATATACACTTCGCCACCATCAAATGGAGTTAAATTAAATGGATTACTTATTTTGCTGCAAGTCTTTAATGTCCACTTTCCAATATATAAATAATTATTGTGGTATTTACTGATTGCCTCGCCCTTAAATAAAGGTTATTGTCAAGTTTATATTGTATTGTTTTATACAATCCGCCAGAAGCCCCTAAAATAAATAAAATGGACTTACTAAAATTTAAATTGTGTATTACTAAGACTATTCAAACGATGGAATATCGCTTCCTGTATCAATTCAAATTTATTAATTATCCTTTTATTCGGTGTATCCCTATCACTGCAACACAAAAGGTTGCTCTTAATTCTTATTTACGTTAGTTTCTGCTGGATAAAATCATATACAGTACTGAACTTTAAAAAAAGAACCATAAAGTTAGTCGTATCCGGATGATCAAATTACTGGTAGATTACACACACTTCGTCTAATCATTGTTAAGTGTCCGCAAATGCTTTTGGTTGAGCGTCTAACGTTATGCGAGGTACAGAGTTCGCAATTTACTTGAATGTCATTGTGTTACAAATGTAAAATTCCCTGGCCTCATACAAAGTAAGCTACGAATTTACTCAACGTTAGTATAAAGAAAGGAAACATACAACTTAGTTGCCAAACGATGGTAACACATTACTGGCAGACTTGACTTCGCATCTTTGCAAACATTAAAATTAACAGCTTATAAACGGACTCTCCAGCCATAAGACCAAGATAAGAACAACAACAACAACGTCAGAATAAAACACAATTCGGAATTAGGCCAAAATAGGATCTACCTAATGGCATTAGTATCGTCTAAATCGAAATAAGTCCTAAATCCGTCGAAATAGGACCTAAAAGGTCAGAATCAGGCCTAAACAACACTTTTAAAACTAACCCCAAACCCCACCCCTAAGTACATCACTTAGTCTACTCCCCTAATAATTTTAACACTAACCTCAAACAGGACCAAACATCCGGTGCCAAAACAGCGGCGCCGGCCAAACTAGGGAGTCCAAACGTAGTCACCAAAACGGCCGATGCCATAGACCGATGGCCCTCGATCGTCCCATACCCTCTACCCTCAGATTCGGGCGTTATTTTGGCCATTATGGCCTCCTTCCGGTGAATTTGGGACTTATTTCGATCAATTTAGGCCTTATTTCGATCAATTTAGGCCTTATTCCGATGAATTTGGGACTTATTCCGATGAGTTTAGGCCTTATTCCGATGAATTTAGGACTAATTATGATGAAATTAGGCCTTATTTCGACAGATTTAGGTCTTTATTCCCAGGTGATTTTTATCTTATGCTGTAGGCCTACTGGATATTACTACGTATTTGGCTGTATAATGTCGTTGGTCTTAATACTATGGTTTTATAGATTTTTAAGCTTTAGGTATTGTTGCTTTTTAGGTCTTTGTGTGTGTTTCCTTATAAACGTTTTGTAAACAGTCCGTCCCGATGTCCTTTGGGTTGTTTTTTACGTGCGACGCTTAGAAAAGTTTTCTCGACTTGGATACACCCATTAAATGGTTATTTCAGTATTTTTTGAACCAAGCAAAGTAATCAGATCTAGGTCGCATTAGGTCAACACTATGGCTTTTTCGTCACCGCAAACACAGATAGATTATATAATTGGTCAAGAAGCACTTCTCAATACTGAAGTACTAACCAACATGGACTAATGAACAAACATTTTTTTTCACTTCTTATTAAGTGGCTTGCAAAACATCGCAATTTTTATGTCGAAAATTATAAAGATTAGGTCTGTTCAACGTTGAATTGTTTTATAGATAAATTAAATATTATATTAGTGTTATAGAATATAGATGGCAAAACAACGTGTTTGTAAGGTCTAATCGAGTGTTATGGTATATATGTGTTTCAAAATAATGTCTAAAAAATTGAATTTTTTAGGATCAAAACACCCTAGTACTTATGTAAAAACTATTAAAGTCGTATAAAAATGACCCCTTTATAATTTTTGATGTAATCGGTGTTAATAGAAAAATAGAGAGTGGTGAAATATAGTAGGCTATTCCGTGGTAAAAGATGAATTATGTAAACCGCGGGCACTAATAAAACCTAGTTTTGCAGCATTTTAACAAGACTTGAAATTAAGCTTCACTTCTATTATCCCAATGATGTGTAAAATGTGCGCCAACAGAGATGTATGATAATATCGATCGGGTCGGATAGGAGATGATATTCCATGCCAAATGGTAGTATCCGTATCGTTCGAAACCGGTACAAGGTGGATTCGGTTTGGGATCGTAATCTTTGAAAAGCTGTTCTCTTTTTAATTAAGCATGCTTAGATCTTAAAAAGGCACATTTCGTCAAGTCATATTTTTCTCAATCTTCTTTCTTCAAGTCTATAGTGACTTCAAAACAGTAAAATCTGAAAAACACATTTCTCATGGGATACCGGTGTTGGTCAACGCCGGTAATGTTGTCAATCGCTGACGAAATACAAAAGGCTACACAGGAATAACTTCGACTAAAACAGGTCACAATCCACGCTTTTGCCTATGATAACATATGGCGTTTGATATTTTCGGAAATCGTAAAAATACCAAATGGTTGCTACATATGTCAACCATGACTAGTGAGCCAGAGTTGGAGCTCCGGAGCCAAGCATTTTCGCTGGAGCAAATTTTATTATTTTTTCTGGGACCGGATCTATTTTGTGAATTTGTATAGCTGAAGCTATAAAGTTGTGGTCTGCTCTAGATTTAAAGAATTTTAATTTGCTCAAATGACAACTACTAAATAGTTTTAATGTGGCAAACAGGTCTAACTCAATTTAGCCTGTACTGAGGAACTTTACCGCTATAGAGCAAGAAAATGAAACCGGAACAATTGGACGTGTGTTTAAGGGCTTCGGAGCCATTTGCTATTTGTTTGGTTTCTCCGGAGCTGGAACCGAAGCTATTGGTTATAATACTTTCTTTCTATTGGTTATAACTAAGTGTTTGGTGGCTTCAGGCTTCATTGTGAAGCCGGACACAATGCTGTTTTACTGTGGCTCTTTTGATCTTCACGAAGAATGGACTTTCTTAGTCGTCAACATAGCAGACATATTGTACCAGTAGTTTAATTTTTTGTCTTGTCAATTTTCTCGTTTAACATTTAAAAACGGCGACCCTTTAAAAAGAGAACCAATAGCCTTGCGACCCACAAGTTGGAAATCACGGAGTTAAATGCTCATATAAATATTTGGGAAGAGAAGACAGCTTGGGTTTTTTTCTCAAAAAACAAACAAAAATGTTCAGGGACGAAACTTTTGTGCGAATATGCATCTGAAAACCATTTTAAACGACCGAGATGTTAGGTAGGCTGAGCCTCTATATTGGTTCAAATTGCAAAACTTTCTATTAATAAGATAAAATAAATTCGCATTTATAAACGACGATATAGAAAATTATACCTTCGTACGATAGAGTTTGAGTTCATATAGTTTGGATAAAGAAAAAAAATATTTAGGGGCTCTGTTGGAACACAAATATGACTAAAATTCCTGCATTAATTTTATCTCGGATCGGTACCAATATCACTCTAAGTATAGAACAAGGACCGATACTACGACTTGTCATCGGGTATCGCACCAGTTAAGATATTACCGGACATAGACCTTCCTACAAAATATATACATGGTCGATACTTTGCACTCGCCCGATCACCGATGCGGATGCATCTTATGCGAGTGCTGATTGCCACTCTTTCGCCCCACTAATAAGCACCCTAGCCTAAGCAAATGTCGGTTGTTGTTAAACTTATATTGGACGTTATTTTTTGATTTGCGAAAAAATATGTTAAGCGTCAAAAATAAAAGGCCAGTTTTAACGTAAAAATAAGACTGCGCAACCACTACAACAATAAATACCAGCACGTCATACAAGGTGAAAATCCTGAGCATTTAATAATCCGGTAAACAATGGATAACAACTATACAAAAACTAAGTCGACGCCCGAAATAGAAAGGCTAGTTAAATCGTTAGTGAAAAGGAATTCGCAGTCGGCGTGCGACAATTTTTGCGAGCGCCGATCATAGAAATCAACCCCGCTAACACTATACCTTCTATCAAGATAAATTAATACATTTATGAGAGCGGCGAACAACCAGACGCATAGACAGAAAATTACAATTTTAAATACTGTGAGTATCACTAAGTTAATAACATGGTAAATCAAGCATAACCTGACTGGCCAAGTTATGAGGATCTTTAAAGAATTTTGAAATTATTATGAAATGGTTATTTGTCAGACACAGTTACATAACATACTCCTGGAAAAACACCACATTAGTCCAACACTGTAAATAGTCATTTCGTGGAGCTTTTGGGAATATTTATTAAGCGGATCAGGTAGCACACAACAACAATAAATATTGAACAGTTGGTAAAACATACATATGCAGTTAAATGTATTTTATAAGGTTGATAAACTTTTTTGCCATACGATTGCATTACCCTTTTAATGGGGCATTCCTTGGGTAGGTCAATTAATTTGTGTAAAACAAAATAAACCCTTAGCATATACAGAATACATAATATTTTCTTCCTATAAAAATTTTCATACTCATTTTCTTAAAATAAGTAAAATGTTTTTTACTGATAAATCAACAAATTAATGTTACCATATCGTTTTCTGGAACAGGCAGTTCCACTTGCTTATTAGCGACCCCCAACCAACTGGGTATGCTCATGACTTTATTCCCCTTTTTTAAATCACGCACCATTAAAAGTCTTAATATACCTGGGTCCTATAATGAAGGAAAATCAAACACATTTGCTAAATTAAGTTGCACTCCATGCGATTTGGAGGGTGCTTCAGGTTGACTGGGCGTTGGATTACGAACTTCAGACAATGACTTTGAAAATGCTTTGTGCCTTACTGGTGGTGGGGCAGTAGGCAACATGGGAAAATCATGTGCTGGGTTTTGTGACTTGAATCCTTTTGACTTTTTTTTTGAATTAGTGTGCAATGTAATGCCTTTGTTGATCGGTTCAGAGGGAAAGTTTAATGACGTGTTTTCTGAAGTTTCATTGGACTTCATTTTTGACAAAGAATTAGATGTTTGTAATTCAACGCGCCTTTGCTGCGTTTTTGGTAAACTTGGAAAGTTTTGGTCAACCAGCGAAAAAGAACCATTAAGCTGATTTGAATGAGGGTGAAAGCCGGGTGGTGGGCGAACTACAGTACTGGCAGCTTTCTGCAGTGGAACATCACCACTCTGAAAATGAGAAGCTGCATTTGCATCACTCTTTGGACGACCTCGCTTGTGGTTGTTTATTTTCTTTTCAAAGCCTGGTGGAACGGATAAGGCTTTTTCTGTATTTAAACTGGGAAAGTCATTGGCTAAATCAATGTTGGATGGGTTGTTTTGTCTTTGTTTTTTGTCTCTACCCAACTCAGTCTCTGGTGGGATTGCAGAAATTATATTAACATTACTTTGTACTTCTGGTGCAAAGGATGAAGGACTTTCAAAATGTTTGCGCTGCCCCCTCCCAACTTTAACAGAGTTTGAAGGGTCTAAGCTTGGAAAGTCATCCCCATCTTCTATATCTGGTGTTTTAAGCTGTTTTTTATGTTTTTTATCTTTTTTAGTAGATTGAGCAGTTTTTAAAAAATCAGAAGCCACCATTGGATATGTTTTGCTTTGGTTTAAAGAACTGCTGCTTTTCGCCTTGGTTGACTTTGCATGCATTTTTCCCCAAGGCACAGCACCAGCAGATGTTCCATTAGTTTGGAGAGAAGGAAATTCCTCTTCACTTAAACCAGGCTTACTCAGGTTTGGTCCTTTCGTCCATTTTAGGAGAGTATTTGGAGCAGAACTTGAGGCAGCTTTTGATTTGTCAGAATGAGCCATGATGGTTGTTGAAGGTGTTTCTGGATTCATTGCAAGCGATGGAAAGTCTTCAACAGCAGTGAAAATATTTGTTTCAGTTTCTGGTTGCCCACTTGTAATGCTTGGTTGCTCTTTCAAAGTCAGTGAATTTTCTAATTCAGCCTTTGAAAGTGCAATGGCTCTATCAATATCTTCGTCTCGCTCAAATGCTAAAGAATTTCCACTTTTTAGCCTTTGATTTTGTGCATTGTGCTTTACTCGTGGATTGGAACCACTAGCACCACTTCGATCTCTAGCAGCCTGTGGAATCCTTTTAGAGTATTGGAAACCAAGATCAATTTGTCTATCAAGCTTTTGCTGCTGTTTACTTTTGTTTTTGGTGTGTGTTGCAGCTTGATGTGCTTTTAAATCCAGCTCTGATGAAAAAACATTGGTAAATTGCTCTTTTACACAATTTTCCAGCTCACAAACAAAATGGTCACTTTTAAAGTGTGAATAAAGATTCTTATAATCTCCATAGAATTCATTTATATCAGCTTGATCACAAATGTGACAAAAGTAGTGATGTTTGCGCAAATGGCGAAACAGTTGATCGTCATCTAGATATCTTTGGTCACAGAATTCACACAATGGATGCCCACGGTGAGATGTGTCATCAGCATCTCCAACTCTTTTGTGAGTAGCAAGGTCTTTTCTGTTATACACTTTGTACTCATTTGTAAAGTTTTTTATATGTTCCAAACACAAATCACAATAGAATAGACTGTGTTCCTTCCTTAAGTGAACCTTAGTTGACTCAAAGCTTAGATCAGGTGGTCTATCAGGACATACCGGACAACGATGTTCAAGAACTTTGTTGAACTCCTTAATAATGGTGGTATCTTCAAAAAAATAGTTTGCTCTAGAACGGTTTTCCCTGGTTAATTTTAATTTATCAAGTTCTTGAAAATTAAGGTTTTGTCTTGTCAAGATAACTTTTTCCAGGTCTTTTCGGCATACGGGACAAAATTTTTCATCACAGAGCAAACGCATCTTTAAAGAGCACTTAAAACAAATGCTATGGTTGCAGTGTCCAACAGCCAGTATTTTGAGGGCATTAGCACAAACAACACATGTCCCATCACCATCACTTTCACTTAACCTCTTTCTTTGTGGCTTTCTTCGACTAGGAGCTTTGACCTTTTGTTTGGTAACTTGAGACATTTTCAAGGACAGTAAATAATATATTTAACAACCTACATTAAACTCAATGTTTATATATAACGAAATCTAAAAAGTTAAATCAGTTTGTTATCTTTTATTAGTACATTAGTAGGAAATACAAAATGGCTTACTTCTAAATCCCTAAAAACAACATTACTTATCGGCATCAGATGTAATCCGTTTAAATAGCAAAATATTATTATACAAGGAGTCCATTTATATCCACAACAGGAATGTAACATAAATTTTACAAAATGTTTAAATATTTCATATATTTGATATAAAACATTTCTTGTCGTCTGAGTGTGATTAACAATTTGCCCAGGATGGTCCAAGTTATCTGTTGTCCACAGAACATTGTTTAATTAAATAATTGAAGAACTTTTTCATAAGGATAACACATTTTATTGTATTATTATACCAAACCAATCCAAGGTTATGCAAATGTTAGTGTCCCACATATATTCAGAAAACCCACAAAAAATACAATAAGGTAAAAAATTTAAATATTACTGAATCATTTCAGCATGAGGTTTTAAAACTTTTTAGCACCCATGTATCTTGCTTGATCGGTGTGTTTGATTATTATCAATCAGATAAAAGTGAAAAGTGACTATTTGCCTGGATCGCTTGGGCATATATGTGACACACTCCGAATTTGTAGCCTTTAGCTTAGTATTAGTTAAAAAGCTAACATGCATTAAAAAAAAAACCTTGGCGCTGGTCTAGAATCCTACCACAACGCGCATTATTTGGGTTAGGTTGCGGGTTAGCGTTTGGGTTAAGGTGGGTCAAGTATTATTATTAAATAAAGAATATGATAATACTTGACCCACCTACACCCAAACCCTAACCCGCAACCTAACTCAATTTTGTGCGTTGATTTCATAACTGTGGTAGGATTCTAGACCAGCGCCAAAACCTTTTTTTGTATAACATTAACCAAAATAGTTAACAAACAATAAAATACTAAAATAGTTCGCATTTCCAAACGAACAAAATGCCATTTCTCGTCTTACGTGTCGCGTGAAAAAAAACAACTGTCGGAAAGCCAGATATCACTTTAGGGGATTATTTTTTTACGCAATATTTCGAAATTATATTGCACCGCTTTTATACCTGAATAGTCGGCACTCGGCAGTTGTGAACTATTTTATAAAACTAGATTTCTATCTCTTTTTTATGTAATGTCCAATTTTTTCACCAATTTAACAGGAAAATAAATTTTATGACAAAATTTTTAAATTGTTGGTTAAATTTCGCTTTTCCTTATATTGTATACAAAAAATAGAGATCTTTTTGATTTGCGAAAAATTTTTTTTTCAAAAAGCAATAAAACAACATTTTAAATTATTTTTCTTTGTTAATGATACGTTAAATAAAATACAGACAATTCGTGAGTTTTGTTTTTCTTTTATTGTTACAAAACAAAGGCAATAAACTTAAAACCAAGCAGCAGACAGGTAACCACTTAATTTTTTAAAAGACCTTTAACCCTGTGACATTGCGAAATACATCCGGGATATCTGGAGGTTAGGTAGTAGTATAAAAACTGTTTCTTTTGCCCTTGTAGTAGCCATTGCTCAGCAGCATATCCGAAGTAATCGGGTTTGGTAAACTTTAAATTCAGTTAGCACAAGATATAAACAAAGTTCAAGATGCCTTTTAGTTTCAAAAACTTTGCTCAAGATTTGGCAGTCGGTGGAACCGCAGCGGCTATTTCGAAGACCATCGTTGCACCAATTGAAAGAGTCAAACTTCTGCTTCAAGTTCAAGCAGCTTCCACCCAAATTGCTGCCGGGAGCGAATACAAAGGTATTGTTGACGCTTTTGTAAGAATCCCAAAAGAACAAGGGTTCGGTTCATTTTGGAGAGGAAATCTCGCTAACGTTATCAGGTATTTCCCAACCCAAGCTCTTAACTTTGCTTTCAAGGACACTTACAAACAAATTTTCTTGGCGGGCGTTGATAAGAAGACTCAATTTTGGCGTTATTTCCTCGGAAACCTTGCTTCCGGCGGTGCTGCTGGTGCAACAGGTTTGTGCTTTGTCTATCCATTGGATTTTGCCAGAACTCGGCTTGCTGCTGATATTGGCAGTGGCAAATCGAGAGAGTTCACCGGTCTTGGAAACTGCATTACCACAATTGCAAAACGTGATGGTGTTCGTGGGCTCTACCAAGGTTTCGGTGTTTCTATCCAAGGTATTATTGTGTACCGTGCTGCCTATTTTGGCACGTACGACACCGTCAAGGGAATGCTTCCAGACCCCAAGAATACCCCAATTGTGGTGAGCTGGATGATCGCTCAAGTTGTCACAACTGGAGCTGGAATTTTGTCTTACCCATTTGACACCGTTCGTCGGCGTATGATGATGCAGTCTGGCCGTGCCCAAGAAGATATCATGTACAAGAACACCATGGATTGCTGGAGAAAGATCCGTCAGAACGAGGGTGGCAAGGCTTTCTTCAAGGGTGCCTTTTCCAACGTTCTCAGAGGAACCGGTGGTGCTTTGGTCCTGGTTCTCTATGATGAGCTGAAGAGTCTCTTTTTTGGCACCTCTGTCCACTAAACTTCACCGGAGAACATCATTAATTTAGTCAATTTTTATAACCATTTAAATTGATCATTAGTGAATTTTGCGTATGTTTCAAATTGTGTATTTTGCATTGCACAGGAGTAAATATTTACTGCTGTAACGGTAAAACAAAAATTCAATTAACTTATTACCAAAGGCTGTGCCCTGTGTAAGCAGTGATAGCATTTTATGGTTTTTTGCAAGTTAAATACTTTTGTCTTTTGTGTTCTGAACAATAAATTTAAAAGCACTCTGTTTTATGTTTGTACAAATGATAGGTTCACCAGAACCCGCCTTTTTTAGTTTTATTTCGTCTTATGTTAGGAAGTAATTAGTTTAGCTCTAGTTGAATGTATTGGCCATAATAAGGTGGGTTAACAATGTAAGATCCTGCCCTGCAAAATGTGCTCACTTTATTATATTAAGAAAACAACTTCCGACGGAACAAGTCGGTTTTAATTTAAATGGTATCAATTTAAAATGCGTTGATGTGTGGTATTACTTCACTTTTTGCAAAAATATATTGTCTCTTTTGTGAAGTAAAGCCATGGTGAATAGGGTTTTGCCTAATAAGTAATTATTTGTAAATGTTACAACCAATCGTGGACACGGAGACCGTATTGTGTTTTGGTTACCTTTTAAAAAACCGTAGAATTACTTTACTTCTCTAAAGCTAGAAGTACGTAAAAATCTTTAAACCAAAATGTGTGACGCACCCTTTGACAGTTGCACGTTAAAATCGCGTTCAAACACGTACGACTTTACTTTACTAGTCATGTTTTAATCCGCTTCAAGCGATTTATATCAGCTTAAATTTCACTTTTATCAAATTAAATTTCGATTCATGATTAATCTGAAGCACAGCGAATTTTAAATTACACTAATCCTGCCTCCTCGAAGTATTTTTATTACACCTGATGCCATCGCAGTGGATTCATGCAGTTAAGTCCAATACAGGGGTTTCAAACACGCGGCCGGTGAGAACTAGTTGTGAGGCCCGCGACACACTTTAAAGTAGGCCATGAAAAAATAATTATTTATGTGTTTCAGTTTTCTTAGAACAATAAAAAATCCTCAGTGACGAATTTAAATCTAATATCGAGGTGTTTTTTTACTGTTTTTTTTTTGCCCATTGATATTTCAAAGTTCTAGTTACAGTATCTAGTGATGTGGTCCCGCAGTTCACATGAAGCTAAATCATCACTGTGTCCGGCGGAAAATTGTTTATTATAGTGAAGTCCAAACTGTCTGAATTTCGCTCGGAAGGTATAATGTTTTCATATAAAGCCAACATACGAAAAATATAAAAGGGCAATGTTGGTGTTACCAGGCAATGGACCATCAAAGAAGCTATTTCTGCGAAGTCTATCTAGTTATGCAAGTATGTCGTATGCGGAAAAGTTATGCAAGTATGCCGTATTCCAATAACGTCTTTGCAATGCATGGATGCCAGCAGTAACTTTTGAAACTGGTTTAACGATTTTACTTTTAAAATGATCATGATTAACATCATATTGATCGAACAATTAGTGTGCAATTTTATGTGCCCAAGCCCCAATCGGTCAAAGTATTTGTTTAAAGCAAAATCTTTGCCAACTAAGCCAAATAAATGCATTTTTCGCGCTCCGCGCTATTAAACTTGCCTGTATAGTTGACAAGTACTAATTGACCTATCTATATTGTGTTTAGCACGCAAAGGATACGCACACAATATTGTGGCCCGAGGAAATATATTTGTGTAGGTTATTAGTGCGTTAAGGTCAAAAGTATGGTTAGTAACAATAACCTGAAAATAACAATTCATGTTATAATGGAAGATAATATAATTCATTCATAGCCTACATTGTATCGGTGACTAGTGTTTTTTATTAGGCCTACCCACGGCTTCATTTTGGCTGATTTTTCAGCTGCTCACATTTCAACAGCTTCATTTTAACAAATGCAAACTGTTGACAACTGCTTCGCCTTTCTAGTTATAGGTGCCGACAGCCTGTAGCTGATGGTAATTCCAGTTGTAGCCTAGTTCGCAGGTTTATTAAAAAACACGAGCTTTGAAAATAAAAGTGACAACGAATATAAAAGATTAGGCTAACGCAAATAACAATCGGAGACAGATTTTGGGGTATTTTGCCAGTTTATTTAGTGTTTCTCATTGTCCTGACTGCTGAGACACGTTTTTCGCTTTATACTTTTAGCTAATATAAGAAAAATATATGGTACACTTTTTCGGAAGAAGAAAATGATTATGACTGGGGTATTGG
The DNA here is from genome assembly GCF_963924565.1 of Ascidiella aspersa. Lineage (NCBI taxonomy): Eukaryota > Metazoa > Chordata > Ascidiacea > Phlebobranchia > Ascidiidae > Ascidiella > Ascidiella aspersa. Next base: position 24,604,249 of record NC_139447.1, on the reverse strand, counting down.
TATATACACTATACAGCCTTTCTGCATTGGCTGCACGACAGAAAAATCAAGCAAGTGTAATTTTTTTTGGTACAGATTTGGTAGCCCTGACATCAACAGGACATCTCCCCAAATGCGTTTCTTTGAGCTATAAAAATACAGCCATATAAAGTACAATTACATTTTATAACCGATATGTAGGATTTCCAACATTTTCTCCTCGTTTTATGCTGACGTTATAACGTCCAGTTATGACGTTACTTTGTTACGTCAGGTCTGAAAAATTGTTTATCAAGACGAAATAAACCTAATTTGTGCCGGCGCGCAAACCGGTCACCAGAACGATCCTCTTTAAGGCACAAAATCGAACCGTTCCGACCGGAACCGGTTTGAGCTTATTTATTTCGAACCTGATATTGTTTGTAGTCAATATATGACAATTTTTTTATCATGCTGGGTATGGGTAGAACAAATGTTATGAACTATTTATCCAATGAAAAGTCAAAAAGGTACAGATTGAAAACAAAACGCATAACTCTGAGAAAGCTTACGAAAAGTGATGTAGCCTACGCTGCAAAAGCGTAAAAAAACGACGGAAAACACTGCAGCTTTACTAAAGTAAACGTTGCTTGTTAAAATTATAATTAGTTGCATGTTTGATAAAATCCACATCTCGTTGTTTACAAATGTTTATAGTCAAAACCTCATGTCATCAACAGTATAAAAATCCAAGTGTAGTAGGCTATGCTTTTTTAATTCATACAACTTAGAGTAAAAACGAGTTAAAATTCAACAGGGATTGTTTACTTTCCATGTATTAACCGACAGTTTTGATTAAACGCTACTTAAATTAAACGCGAACTGAATCTGAACCGGAAGGTTAAAATTGCTTTAAACCAAAGGCTTCGATTGCTTGTTTTCAAAAGCTCAACATGTAAGAAAAAAGCTTTAAAAAACAATTTCACAAATATATAATACGAAATCAATAGCAAAAATTAGATTGTTTAACCTAATGGGAACAATTTCAAACCATCTGTTCGAAATACAAACTGCTAACACTAGTACGACAACTGTACGTAAGCGCGAGTACGTTGAACGCAATGAGAAAGATCGAGAATAAAGTTAGGAACGGCTTCAAAGCGCAGTTTATACAAATCAGCCTAACCGACCTGATACCCCATGTTTCAGATTTGCAACCCTAACCAATAAATGATATGTGCAAACCAAGTGATTTAAATTAAAATAAAAGCAAAACCCATATATAGCAATTCCATCTGTTTTGCGTGCAAAAACTGATGGGATTGAAACCGCCTTTAAAAATGACTTTAAGTCAGTCGGCGATATGGGAAAATGAAGTACTTGGCCGGCCGGATTCCTGATCGATACATTAATCGGTCTGCCATAGCCTGCATGTTTTGTCGCATAATGGCGGCTAATGCTGTTTACTACACACCAAACATACTGCTTATTCTTGCCGACTTGAATGAAAAATTACTTTGGTATCCAATCCTTGTTAAATTTGTGACACTCCTTGCCAACTTATGTTTCTTGGCAAAATCCTAAGAAAATATTAATGTAAATAATTCTGAAATCTAGTAAAATGTTTTATAAGCCTGATTCTGGTAATTTAGGTCTTATTTCGACGGGTTTATGACTTATTCATATTTAGACGGTATTATACGACTATTATTGGTACTAGACGAAATACCCGGCGTTGCCCAGGTTAAATAGCGTATTTACTTGTAAAAATAATATGCAGATTTTTGTAACAAGCGCTATTTATTATTTGCATTCGAGCAATGCCCCGATATTGCGTGGTTAAAAATGTAAGTCATCAAGCTGCTGATGGTTGATCACCACCGCACATTAAGTGTAAGGAATCACTGACAAACTTAAACCTTACTTTTTACTCGGAACAACTAAATAACCAACGGCTTTACGTCAAACTTCTTTTACGTAACGAAAACCCGTGACATAGATCAATAGGGATCCACTCACAAACGTAAAACCAAGTTGTAGCAGCCATTGTTCACTTTGCGTGATATTTAAGCAAATACGTAATCCCGGTACCGTACTGCGTCCAATGTAAGTAAGATCTCTTTTAAAACTGAAAAGCAATCGTCCGCGGTCCGTCCATCCGGCGGAAAAACAGTGCCATTTATATAGTAGATTAATTCCATTTTGGTCTTATTTCGACGTTGATGTTGTTCTTATTTCGATCTTAGGGCTGTAGTCCTCTAATTTTAACCCTAAACAAACAACTAAAGAATAACTAACAATTATCACTATTATTTGACGTAGTAAGCAAGTAGTAGGGTATTGCGACAGACTGTGATCGCGGACACATTTTCATGTAAGACCGGAAACTATCAGCGCTTAAAATCGCATCGCGGGCCGGGTTCGGTCCACGGGCCGTATGTTGCCCGCCCCTGCCATAAGTGGACCCTTGACTTAAGCAAAGTCATTACAAAAATGATTCAGATTCTCTAACAATAAAGTTTTATTTAAAATCATTGGTTTAGTTCCGGTTTGACTCCTAGTTTAATATCTTACACAAACGGACCATCAGGTTCAGTAACGCACGGATAAAATTAGCCTTCTAGGCTTCGCACATATATTTTATGTCATTACAAACCCGTTTGAATGTTAATGGCCAAGTTAATTTTTTTTATGCCAACATAATCTACTTGATTGAGCAATGCAAATCCCCTGCCCTAATGCTTTTAATATTATTACTTTTAACGTTATTAATATTTATTTGAATTAACATGAGTTCTGACGTTAATTATTCTTCTCAGCTAAAATTCTGCAACAACTGTTTTCTTCACAAATTTTTTTTTTAAGGGACCGTGAGCAATTTCAAAAGTTCCTGAGGGACCGTTGCGCAATTTTTCTAAAAAAGTTTGAGAACCACTGTTCTACGGCATCTCTAAACTTTCATGTTGGTGGTAGCCTAGAAACGTATCAACAGACCATATCACGCAATCATTAACTCGATAGTGATAACTTCAAAATTGCTTCTAAGGGACATAGTTCGGACATAGCAAATTTCTAATGCACGTTGGTTGCTATAAATATAAATTAAAACTGCAAGACCATGAAAATATAAAAACTAAATTAGCAAAAAATGAACCTACAAAATTGCAATTGTATTGGACGGTGCTTTAGTTCTTCTTCAACAAGATGTTGTGAACCAATGGTCCCCATGGGTGGGACCAATGATTTCTTTGAGTAGCATTTCTTGCATGCAAAATAAACAACTTATTTTTTCCATTTACATTTTGAGTTAACGGCCGTGGTATGTTGAAGGATGGATTAAAGTTCATGTTAAGACTCCTAAATCCCATTTTACGAGGGGAACAAAACCTGCAGATGCAAAAACGTCAAAAATGACCCACTGGTCCCACACAACACTACGGTACTGCATATTAATTTTAAGTAACGTCACGTAGCGTTTACAGAGGCAAATTCATTTTTAAGGCGCCTTGTTAGCTTCCTATGTTTATATAGGACATTACGACGTGGTCACTTTCCAGTTGGGCTGTGTTTTGCCTGAAGGATAACTTGGTCAAATTTGCGTGGTTTGCAAAATGTAAGAACTATTAGACTGGGATCCATTGATCACTATAGGACTTAATTTATACTGTAGACTACCATCCCTATGTAAACTTTGCGAGTTACGCATAACCTAAATCTTTGTTAAAAAATTCCAGCAGTAGCCTGGTGTGACAATACAATTAAGCAACACCAAAGGCACATAAATTATAATTTTTTTTTTTTAAATCCTATTCGCCCTAAATGTTACATTCAGTCATTTCCGTCACACGTTTATAGTAACTAGAATAGCTTATTCCTGCACCCCAAAGTTAACCATCAAAAGTCTTCTGCAACCACTATTGTGCATGCCTGTTACGTTTAGAAACGGATTGAGGGGCCATTGGTCATGAACAGACATGTAAAGGAAGACATTTTTTTAAGATTTTGTGCGATTTTGCATTTTTAGCTACTATGTTTTAACCAGTTTTTAGCAAAACACGCCTATACCGTCAAATTGTCCTTTCTAAAATGACTTTGCCAAAGTTCACGCATTTTTTCGCGTTTTGCGCAAAGATAACCTCTCTTCTTTCGTGTTAGTTAGGTATCTGGGCAGTGGCTTGTGAGCCACTGCGTGGTAGAGGGCTTTGCGGCCAATATTGCTGCCCAACCACCGGGACAGGAAAAGTTTGGACATTCTTCCGCGATGTGGTTTGCCGTTTGTGTGGCTCCGCGCTCACATGGTGGGAAAGAGGCAAGGCCCCATTGAAACATAGAGGAGGCAAAACGGCCGACTCCTGTTAATAAGCGGTTGCGTTTCACATTCGCTGTTCTCGACAGCTCTGGGGCGTGGTAGCGAGCCGAGGAGATGGATGCATGTAACTTTGTCTTGTAGGAGTGTCGTGACTTCAGTCGCGTTGCCTGCGCACAGCCGGAGATTTTGCTGTGCAGTATATGGTCAGGGCACAAGAGTGCCTTGCGCGCTTGAGCAAAGGTTGTTCCCTCTCGCCTTCTTATGTTAGTTGGCTCTATCCCTGCTAGCACTAACCTCTCTGTAATGTGGTCACTATATCGTAAGTAACACCTTTACTTAAAACTCAAGCTAAATACAAGTCACATTTTGACGTAACCTTGTGACGTTGTATGTACATGCCTTCACGTTATATTTAGTTATTTTGCGGATTTTTCGCTTATGTTGATTTTTTCAATAAGGCACGATTTGGTAGTGATGATTAAACTCGAAAGTTGTAGAAGCACTGCATCACACAATGTTTAATTGGACGACCTAAGTTAGAAAGTTTTACTGTTAACAAGACTCTTTTCAAAAGTTAAATACCCCGAACATTGACCAATACCACTTTTTGAATATTTATTGGGCATGAATTAGAGACGATTAGGTTTATACCGAACCAAAATTTAGAAAAATCATAAAAGGAAAGTTATGCCACATTTATCAAAAACAAGTTTTACCAACTAACGTTTTAGGTTAAATAAATACTGTATGTTTTCAACTACTTGTGTCTTTTAGTTGGTTATAAACCTTACCAAGCTCCATACAACAAAAAAGTTCAAACAAAAAATATAACAATTGGACAATATACTAAAAACAAACAAGCATTAAAACGTGTTATATGTTATGCGCTTTGTGAAGAAAACAGTTGTAATTGGCATGGTCAAAAAACCTATACCAGTTAAGTTGTAAAGCTGATGTACATACACAACAATAATTATTTTAATATAAAATAACAAATAAGAATTGCAACATACATCATTACTCTTCTTGTTTAATAAAAAGAAAAACATGACATTTTAGCAAACTTTATCACAACATTGTAATGACAAGAAATTAATCCTTAAAGTAAAACTAAAACCTAAATAAAAAACACAATTTAGGTTCATGTAGTTTTCGAAATAACTACAAAAATAGTTGCTAAGAGAATATATAAAAAGGTTTTAAAGAAAAAAACTTGAAAGATTTGGTATTAAAGCATTCATTAGACATATCTTAATATGTTTGATGACATGAACACTGCTATGAATTTAAAAACATATTGTACATTTTTTTATAGAACAGCATATTGATATACTCTCGTTCATTAATTTAAACTATTTAAGTTAGCCAGGTAAGTCCATATTTTTGAGCAGAATGGTGGAGGTTTTTTTAGTTAGGCGTAGTAGGTACATATAGAAGAAGGTAAAAAGTTAAAACATTTTAACAATCCTTGGTTTATTTTCAACGTGTTACTTCTACATGGGCTTCGACACCCTACTATGTCTAAGAAGGATGCCTTTCCATGGTAATTAGAAAAACAACTAGTTGAATTGGCTGCAGTACTTACTTAACACATGTAAATATGTCTTCTTGTCATTACAACCAATTATCTTGGCCTGTGCAATATGAATGCATTTTCATAAAACGCCTAGCACACATAGCTTATCAGGCTAACTTTAAAAAGAGTGTTTGAAGTTTAAATAGGCATTTAAAGGAATCTGATCAATTGGGAAAATTGGCAACCGTTTTTCATTGTGTATTTTTCTAAAATAACGTGTGACAAAATTATAAGTCGTTTCAAGAAAGATGCATTTTAGAGGCCCCCTTAATCTAAATGCATATATATTGCACATTTGTTTACATATAGGTCAGGTCTGCTGCATGTTTAAACATTTGTACTAAAGGAAAAACAACCAAAACATAAGAATTATGGCTACCCATAAAAATACTCTTGATAACATTTGTTCATCTTCATAATGTGGCATTCCAGGCTGTGGTGCCCTTGGACGGCCATCATTTACATTAAACATTGTTCCAAAAAACCCAAAAGGAAAGGCGCCAATCCCAAAAGACATTTGGAAACTTCCATCTCCAAAGTTAAATCCTGGAAATCCGGGCTGTAAAAATATTTGGATAAAAAACAAAACAAAAAGTCATTAACTACATTTAAATTTACTACTAAATACATAAACCCTAGTAAGTATATCAGTCCTTTTTTGGTGCATAGATAAATTTAACAAAGTTGTAGAAAGAACTGCATGACACCGTGTGCACTAATAACATTTTTGTACAGAATTAAGGTATGTTTTAACTATGTGATATATTCAAATTGTTACATAAAACAAGAGTAAACCTGTAACTTATTTGGAATGGCAAATATTTCTTTTTTGTATAGCACATATTTTGATTCACAAAAGATATGGTTTCAAGCAGTTTTATATTTTTCATTTAGTTCTCCTAAAAGCTAAAACACTATTAGCTTACATTTCTATTCTCTGCTTCGGGTCGTTGTGCCTGTGGCCTTGGAGGCAACTTTTCTCTGGGGTCTTCAGATTTATTGCTTCCCCGCCCATAAAGTGGAACAACTTTATCTTTACCGATCCCAGCTTTGCAGACTGGACATTCTTGTCTGTTTGGCCGGGTTTCCAGCCACTGATGCAAACATGGCCAACTGAAAAGATTGACAACTATATTATCTGTAATTTTTTGACCAATGTTTGCCACACGACTTGTAAAATGCAATGAATAAACAAAAAATATAACTTATATATCTATTTTGATGTTATGTTAAAGTAATTTGCTTAACGCCATTTTTAACTTCTTATTTAATGCATATGGCACTTGTTCGTTAACAAATTCTTAAAATGTAAAAAAACTTATTATTTGAAAAAACCACTAAATGACTAAAAGATTTTACAAACCTGTATACATATAGCAAAATTAGTTTAGCTAAGGTATTTGTGTACACTATGCACGGATCTGTAATATTTAGTTTAGCAAAGTAATATAAATTAATTGGTGTAAATTTGCATCCCATGTTTTACTTAAAGATACTTAAAAAATGTAATTACCATTTAATTTGTTTTTTTAAATGTCAAGATATGAATTTTCGTGATTAGTTGATAATTAGGCTAAATGAAAGCTCCAAACAAAACAACGGAATAAAATTGAATATTGCAAAAAATCTTATGTTGGTCACATAGTAAATAATATTAGTATACTGTGTTTAGTTAAGTCACATTCAAGAGACTGATTTTAGGGTAAACAATGGCTCTGGACATTGTATGGCTAAATGTAAGAAACTTATCTACCAAAATAGATGGCCGCAATAACTGATGACTGCTTCCTTTGCTGTGTCAAGGCATATGTTGCATTCAAATTGTCCAGTGTTTGCCTGCTGGTCATCACTACTTGTTGATGGTTGATCAGTTACACTATCTGTCATTATGCTTTAGTTATGTTTTACCACTTAATCTGTAGGAGTAAAAGGTTTGTTAAATACCCAATTCTTCTATATATATAGATATAAGCTCCCTAACATAATAATCTTTCTCTTGAATATTATATATTATGCAATAAAAAAAGTTTTTTAATTATAAAAATTACTGTGTCTTATATTTGGTAATGTAGTATTTTTGCTGTACGGAAAAGTTTTTTTAACTTTTGTATGGTTACAAAGTTGAGCGCTGGTCTAGAATCCTACCACATTTTTGTCTGGGGTTTATATTGCTGACAATATTTGGGTTAGGGTGAGAGTTTGGGTTTGGATGGATCAAGTGTTATTATAATATTTATTCTTTCATGTTTATGTCTTGCTTGCAATTTCAACTTTGTTGTGCTATTTTGTCAGCATCTGTTAAATTAGGAATCCTTTGTTTAATTTTATGTTACATTAAAAAAAATGGATCACAGAATGTAAAACAAAGAAAATTCTTACATTATACAATACACGGCATAATGGAGTAGCATATACAATCAATAAACCTCAAGCCATTGCACTTAATTATAGTGTGGTTCACAAAATTGTTTGACGCATCCCATTGTGTTGTAACATTGTGCAAGTTTAAGCCGCATGATCATCCTTCTCGTGCAATATTCAAACTTTCCTATCTGGGTTTAACGTTTTCTTTTTATGACAGAGGCCAGACTTTTTCTAATTATGACTTGACCAGAGCAACTAATAACTAGACTGGGAGCTAACTTGTTATTCATTTAAAAAGATATAACCCTATACAACGATTCTGTACCCTTACTTAATAAATCGCCACATACATAGTATTTACTACAGCGCCGTTTGTGTATTGCATTTTTTAAGAATGATTTAATAATTTTCAAACAAACTCTTTACCTTGTTGTGGATCTTATTCAGGGTTGCCAGATGGCCAAAATAAAAAAAGCTAAATTTATCTAATAAACAGCCAAATCTACTACAAACTCTAACAAGCCTATGTTTTTCTTGGAATAAATAATAAGTGCAATAAATGGTCATGCTGGGTATGTGCATAATGCCGACAAAAAAACTTTTTAAATTTTATAATAGCTTAAGAAGCGAACAGCTTCTAACCAAAATCAGTCAGCATGGTCTTAAACTTTTAATGTAAATATGCATTTCGCCATATAAATCAATAGCATCATCAGTTTATCTGTACAGGTAAATAAATAGTAAAAAAATATTAAAATGTAAAATAAATAATGGTCATCCTGGTATATTAAATTTCTCTTTTTGTGGCAATTTTCCAAGTGTTTTTCTCTATTTGTAAATTTTTCTTGGCAATTTTTTTCTTTTTGTGACTTTTTTTGGCAAGTTTTCTTCTTTGGTGATAGTTTGATCTCTTTTCAATATAAAACCCATGAATTTTTTTTAATAAAAAAAAAAATAAAGCCTGAAAAAGCCAAATTTCGTTTGGATTTTTTTGGGAAAAAATAAAATCTAAAGAGGTTCAAAAAAGCCTAATTTGTTAAATTTGGCTTTCAAAAATCCCAACTGGCAAACCTGATCTTATTACATTTGGTGTAAGAGCTGACCGCTGATTGAGTCATACTGACACACTAACCTGTAGTTGTTTGTCGTATGAAAAACTAAAAACAAAAAAGGTTTTGAAATCATGAGGCAAGAGATGTATTTTTTTGAGCAATACACCATGTTTAAAATGACAGTTTGATGACTAAAGTGTGTGTTTATGATTTCTATCGTTTTGGTTTTTATTTACTGGTTACACTTCGCTAGGTTCGTTACAATTGACTAAGAATCAGCTGATCCGAGCCTTTGAGATTGCTCTTTTACGCTTGTTCCCATACGTGATTGTGCATAGATTTGGGTTAGGGTCTTAGTGCAGGGATGGCGAACCAACTGAGGCACTGACCCACCTGTGTTTAAAGGCTAGAACTACGGAAATTTTATCAATCCTTTTCAGGAAAGAATAAATGTAAAAAAATTATTCATTCTTAGATAGCACTATACTGTTTAAATTTAGGGCTGCCCAATCTGCGAGTCGTTCAAAGTTCAAACTTCAAAAGTGATTAAGGGATGATGACGAGTAGGCCTACTTTAACTGCACAAATGCGTGCAGAAAAGAAAACAGCTAAAAGCATTTTGTTTATCGCTGTAAAACGTAAAGGTTGGCAGTACTGTTTACAAGGGAAATTAAGAACTTGCAGAGTAAAAATTCTGAAAACCCTGCTTGAACCATTGTTACGTGTTCACTAACACATTAAACACCTAATTTAGTTAATTGCCATAAGCCAAACCTTAGATTTCATTAAGTTATATTACGAATTAATAAATAGGGTTTTAGATTACCCGTTACAGCTTTCGTTTGCCAAACATTTTCTTCAGTTACATTATACCATTTTTGATGATGCAATGTTTCTTTGTTATTGTGCGGGTAAAGCAATTCGTCGATTTAATTACAAAATTCCTGGGTTTTTGTTTGTCCGTTCGCCACGTTTATAGCCTGTCATTTAACCTTTAATCTCTTAATCTATAAACTGTCCATCTTGTGGGCGGTGATAAACACGCCTTACTGTCGCAAATTGGCCTTGGCCAGCCGTAATCTTAAAAGAGTGCCTAGCTATGCTTGCAAAGTTCAGGCCAGTCTTAAATGGCCAAATATGACATGTAACTGTCTCGCTTTTTATGCCGTGTCTCAGCGGTATTTTTGCGCAGTATTTGTCGCAGTGTTGAGCCGAGAGTGGCGACAATTGGCCGTCACAGTAACTTTAAATCAAATATATGTTCATTAAAGCGATTGACAACCTTTTACTTTACATTGTAACAATATACATTTTATTGAAATTTTAGTTGTGGTTATGACAGGTAGCATTTCTGACCAGAAACCAATGAGAACTCACTCGGTTGCGCCCCGCCGGGCAACTGTATTGGGCCAGCCCCAGTATACAAGTCGCGGCGGGGCGTAACAACCATGGTAAAAAGCTTTCTGCTGAACTCTAATATAGGTGTGCACACAAATGAATTACCAACCCAGACAATAACACTTAAACATGCAACAGCAAAGTTTCGCATAAAATTAGCATAAAATAAAATATATGACCCACTTATGCATTTTTTTAAGGATTAACAGCGTGTTTGTGACCCCCGCGATGAAAGGTAAAAAAAAATAATACTGTGTGCACCTGCCACTCAGTCTGCATACTGTGACAGGTACCACCTGATATTTTTGTTAAATAATTTGTGTGCACACCTAAATTAGTGCATTGCACACTTTAATATCAAAAAAGGTTGAAATGTACCTTGGGTGTGCAAAACCATTATTGCACACCTCAAAAATTGGCACTGCACACCCAACATATCAGGGTTAAGTGGCATAAAATACAGACTTGCCTATCGTAGATGCTGGTTTGTTGTGTCTGTAGATTTGTCCTACAAACGTTATTTGCTTCAGGAGTGGCTAGTGGCTATATTCCGAGCATGTTATGCTACTATTAAACTTCAACATCGCACTACTGTCCACCAGATTGCAAACAAAAAAATTATTTACGTAGTAGTACAGATTACAGAAATTTACAAACGGAACCTAAAGCCTTGTTTAAATAATTTGGGTCAAGAATATTTCAATGCAAATATTGGTTAAAAATAATTGAAGAGCAGTGGTAAGTCAGTGTCATGGGTAATGAAGTCACCTTTTTGTTGTAACAAGATTTTGAAATGACTTAAGTCCCAGTCAATTCTTTTTTGAACTAACTTACGTCCAAGTCAAGTCTTTTAAAAAATAGCCCTGTCCAAGTCAATTGCCCAAAGTCAAGTCCCAGTCAAGTCATTATAAGTCAAACTATTGATTCATACAACGATAAACCATTAAAATTTGTAAACTTGTCCTATTATGAGCAGTAATTCAACTTAAAAATAACAAAAAAACAACTTAGCAATCTAATGGTTTTATGTGCAAAGTTTAAAATAAATAGCTCAATATGATAGTAAATGTTCAATGAAAACAATTAATTTCGATCCAAGTGATTTGACTCAATGACTGAAGTTTATTTTGTTTGCAACTATAAGATTTGCATATATATTTTTGTGCAAAGTGTAAAGCAGTAGCATGAATGTGTGAGTTTAACTGAATAGTGTGTGAAATATGTTGTTTTTATGTCTGATGGTATTCTTAATCGTATGTAACCTTACCATTTATCTTTAAGGTTTAAATGTATAAACTGACTTCTGCTATAGGTTCGCCACATACTTTAGGGTGTGTACGCCATTATATTAGAAATTTGACTACATCGAAAGACAACAATCTGTATGACATATTAGGAGTAAGCAATGATGCGACAGCAAAACAAATTAAGGATGGCTACTTTAAGAAGAGCAAAGAGTGCCACCCTGACATGCATGGTGGTGACTCATCTATGCAAAAACAATTTGTGGATGTAAATGAAGCTTATGAGACATTAGGTAATCCTGTTAAAAAACAAAAGTATGATTTGAAAATGGCCAGGACTAGTTGGAATTCAGCACAAACAGCAGAAGACATTTACAAACAAACATATACTGAGTACAGAAGCTCAAGATTTACAGAAGACACTTCCGAAACATTTAAATATCGAACTAAAATTGTTTTACGTAATAAGAATATCAAAGCCCATACAGAAGTAGGTATCATTTTGGACGTTTCGAATAACTCTTTATTCATTTTCAACATAGAGAGAAGTCACTGATGGAAGTGTATATATAGTGCAAAGGCAGACATCAGAAAGAAGGAAACGTGGATAGACACATAATCTAAACCGGATGTGCGGCGATAAGAAGGTAGGTCGCCGATAGCAGATAAGGCCATCCACGTGATCAGATGTTGAAAAGATAAAGTGGTATAGAAGCTTGGTCTGCGTTAATTTCCGGGTTGTGCCGTGTTATTTCAACGGTTTCCTTAATCAAAAGACGACGCCAACACCGACTTGTCGCAAGAATCTTGGGGTTTTTAAAATCGATTTTGTGACCAGGATTTTGATGCAAATGCCTTGCCACGTCTGTGTCCTGCGTGGACCGTGATGAAGGGTCGTGGTTGTCCATACGCACTTGTAGGTTACGCTTGGTTTGTCCAATATAAGTAGATCCGCACGAACATTGCACTTTGTATATAACTCCTGAACGACGTAACACATGCTGGTGGTCCTTGTGTATAAAAAACGAACTGATAGGTGTGGTTTCGTGGCTGAAAATAAATTTGACTTTATTTTCGGTGTTGCGCGCTACGAAGGTAGTAAGTTCTTTGCATATGTTCATCGATGTTTTTCCAATAAACGGGAGCTTCATTGTGATGGTATACAACGGTTTGTTTTCTTCATGCTCTACCATTTTGTTTTGCACGTCCTTGTGTTTTTGGTCAAGAAACCTGTAAATGGCAGTATCAATAAACTGCTTGGGGTACCCATTCATCATCAACATTTTTGAAATATTGCGAAATTCATGGTGCATCCCCATGTAAGTGTTACAAATTCTGTAAGCCCGGTGTAATAATAGGCTATTTATCAGGTTGCGCTTGTATTTAAATGGCACAAAACTTGACCATCTTGCTATCGGCGACCTACCTTCTTATCGCCGCACATCCGGTTTAGATTATGTGTCTATCCACGTTTCCTTCTTTCTGATGTCTGCCTTTGCACTATATATACACTTCCATCAGTGACTTCTCTCTATGTTGAAAATGAATAAAGAGTTATTCGAAACGTCCAAAATGATACCTACTTCTGTATGGGCTTTGATATTCTTATTACGTCTTACTACAACCTCCAACCATTATGCTCCAAAATTGTTTTAAGTATTGTGGTTTGTTTAATTGTTTATATTCAGGTTTCATCATTGTTTTTAATTAAAAGAAAAACTGTCAAACATGAAGACATAATCAATTTTATAATTGCTGATAGGAAAAAGTTTGAACAAAGCAAATTATTTGAAGAATTAAAAAAAGGCGATAGTCCATAATTGTTATTTAAACCGAAATGTATGTTGTTTCAGTTAATTTATATATAACTTAAGTTAAATAGTTTTTGACACATTAGTTGTGATGTATCCACTGCAGATTGCTCACTATAGCTTGTCTTAGACTTTTTCTATGCATGCAGTGCTTAGTTTTTCAGTTGTTTAGTATAAATTTATATATGCCTTGTTTATTTACTTTTGATCTCACAAACCACATTTTTGTGTAGCATCTAAAAATGTAGATTTGATATAGAAAATGTTTTGACATGTTTTCAATCGAAAGTATTTTATGACATGGCCAGTGTGGTTGACAGCCACCATTACAGGTAATAGAAGTTATACTATGCTTGATAAAGCTTATCATTAAATCAAACTGATTATTTTATTGATCTTATTTTGAAACCTTTTTATGATATGATATATTATCACATTTTTTTGTTTTGTAACTGATTATATTATTGAGTGTGTTAATTCTAAGACCTATGATGTTCTTTGGGATTTGTGCCACTTCTAAATAGGGATTCGTTTTTTTGCCATAAACTTTTATGATGATTGATGATGACCCTGAATTTTGTTAAATCAATCCTCCTCTATGTCAGAATAGGTTAAAATGGAACTGCTTATGCATAGGTTCCAAACTTCCAGGGCGTTTTTTTATATCAAACAAAATTCTTACTTGTCAGTAATTATCCAATGAAACATGAACACACATATGTGTGTTTACAACTGAAATGTAGCCCTTCTGAAGCTGCTTTTTGACCAACGATTACGGCTTACATATCATTAGTATACCGAAAGCCATTACAGACCGGTCCCGGCTTGACCGGAGGTCGTGAGTTCGAACCTCACTGCTAGTTGTTTTTCTAGTCTGCCCTGCTTGCATCATTGATCGACAGATTCGGTGAAGAGTCTGCAATGGCTTTTGGTATATTGTCAGTAATTACCAATAAAATGTTACCGTACAGTACTTGGAAAACCAATTTTTAACGCTTCTAAGTTGTTGGCCAGATAATTTGCATATTGGTGGGCCATATTTTGCGAGCACTTTGGTTTATATATCTGTAGGTGCCAATGGATACTTCCCCATGCTGTTGGTTTCACACATTATTTAAGTGAACATAAACTTTGCAACTAACCGCGTGTCTTTAATATAGTATTCTCAGAATAGAAATTTGCGCATTATCCGAGTGATTCAACAGTGTTTTATCGCCTTGCCAAAAACCAAGGGCGTCTAAAAATGCTCTGCACACCCACAGTCGGCGCCTATGTCTATATGTGTCTCTTTTTATTGGAAATGTTTTACATATTTTTTTCAGTAATATACTGAACTAATGGTAAAGCCTTTTACTTTATAAATGATCCTGATTAATGATTTTATAAAATTTTGTTTTATTTGGTTGCATAAGATATTTAATTACAACATTAGCGCTGCTCGGCAAGTTACACAATTAAACATGCCTGCATTATAAAAGTAATACAAGCACACCTAACCTAATTTTGGTTGAACTAAATAATAACCAGAATATTTGAAAATCAATCTGAGATTGCTACATAATATAACTTAATTTTAGCAAATTGGCTAAGTAGGAAAATTATTAAGAACAAAAGTGCTTCCAAGAAACTTTCGGCACATTGACAAGTTACAACAGAATCTCTTTAAATTTTGACTTGATCTGTATTTTCCCAATTAATTCAGGATAAGCATAACAATGACACGATAAGCACAAATGATTTACTAGTGTAACATGTAATTGTATCCTTTAGTAACATTTTTTGTTTTGGCTGTTGAAGGACTGAGCGACATCATCTATTTAACAAGCTAAAAGTCACTGTTGAGCGGATAGTTGGACAACATTCTACTGACATCCTTTATGTCCATGGTGGTTTGGATTCAATTGTTGTATGCTTAGATGAGATATTGAAGCATGGCAACAAACCAGATGATGCGGTGGTAAAATTATATTGTGCTATTTAAAGTAAAATATCAATATGTAACTATGAACAGTTCGGAGGCTTCAGTAAGTAGTTCTTGTGGCTGTATAGTATATATATATATATAAATTATTATATAATATATTTAATATTATACTTATATTATTTATATTACATTAGGTAGGTCAGTATATAAGTATTAGGGCGGGTCGTGAAAACACTTTTTTTTCAAATCCACCTGCCTCATATGGATTTTGATAGATAGACACCTAAAACCGTTATATACAAAATTTAAGCTCATTTGAACATGTATTGGTGTGAGTAAATCGAGTTAAATTTTTGCCAAAAATCGCAAAATCGGGTAAAACTAGGAAATTTTAGGTTATGTTTAATCCGTATTTTTTAAGTGAAATTCATTTGCTGTGACCTTATTGTTGTTTTTAAGATAGTTATGGAATAACTGAAGCTAGTTAGATCTGCAGAGATTGCATTTTAATATTTATTTGCAGTATTATTAAAAATTGAATTTTTGCTGAAAATCGCAACATTTTATAAAAAGACAAAACTACAGATTGCCTTCAATCTATAGTTTTCAAGTCAAACCTGACTTTCAATTATTGTTTACAGAAGCTAAAGACTCACTGCAGATCGCTATGGCGGCAGGAGACTCCATTTTAACATTAATTGCGCCAGTATTAAAAACTGAATTTTGCCGAAAATGTACAAAACAGTAAAATTTAAAGTGTCAAGTGTTGCCTGTCACTGCAAATGACATAAAATTCTCTTTTGATTTAGATGATGCATGGA
Organism: Ascidiella aspersa; assembly: GCF_963924565.1. Classification (NCBI taxonomy): domain Eukaryota; kingdom Metazoa; phylum Chordata; class Ascidiacea; order Phlebobranchia; family Ascidiidae; genus Ascidiella; species Ascidiella aspersa. The sequence goes on along the minus strand of NC_139447.1, from coordinate 24,587,792 downwards.
GTTTTAGGGAGTTCAAGTTGGAAAGAATCATTTCCTCTCTTCTTTTAAATCAACAAACGGTTTTGCTTGCTTCTGTAACAATTCTAATAACCCTTTAATTGACTGGGTAAAATTCGCAATTTTACCAAACAGTAATATAAGTATTATATTACCTTTTTGATTTTTTCCAACTAATGTGGTCCTCTGTTGTTAAACTGGTTCTGTTGTATATTCCCAGGTTATCATTTCGGTATAATCCTTCGATTTAAATCTAATGTTGATATATTGAACTGTCTCATACAGTCATCTTCAAATTGATTTTGACAACGTATCTTTTCTATATTATGGACCGCTTCAAAATATAACCTCATATTATTGGATCATTGTTAGCGATCATTGCTATGAGAAGGTTCTTGCTGTTGGCACTGTAGTATTTATTTGTGAGAAGTTTCACAATTCACAATATTCTGATTTTTTTTTTTTTAAGACAGTTTAACTTGCAGTGATTCAATTATATGGTATGGGGCATATTTAGAGTGGTTGACATTTGATCCTAAACCACAATGTAACATATTTTTTTCCAATAAGGAAATCAAGTATAGAAGATTTTTGTTATATTTTTCATTCTCATTTTGTTCACTTACAGACGACAAACCCTAGATGCAAGTGTGAGCCATGATTTAGAGGTCCTTTTGGTTTGTTATGTGGTGAAATTTTCCCTTTTGTAATGGTGTGTGTGATGTTGTGTAAATATTTTGTCATAAGAAACACCTACGCCCTTCAGTGCCAACAACGAGAACCTTTTTATAGCAATGATCCAATAATACGAGGAAAAGAGGTCCATAATATAAAAAAATATGTGAGCAAAATCAATTTGAAGCTGACAGTGTGAGACAGTTCAATATACCAACAGTCCAATACTAAATATAAAGCGGAGGATTATATCGAAATAACAAACTGGGAATATCCATCAGAACCAGTTTAACAACAGATGACCACAGCAAAAAAATCAAAAAGGTTATAAAATACTTACATTACTGTGTGATAAAGTTGCAAATTATACCCAGTCAAATGAAAGGGATATTAGAATTGTTACAGAAGCAAGTAAAACTGTTTGTAAATTTAAAAAAGAAAGGAAATGATTCTTTTAAAGTTGAACTCCCGAAAACTCCATGCATTATCTGAATCAAAACAGAATTTTATGTCAGTTGCAGTGACAGGCAACACTTAAAACTTTTTTTTACTGCATTTTGACCCTTTCAGCAAAAATAGATTTTTAATATTGGCGCAATTTCTATTAAAACGGAGTCTCCTGCCGCTATTTCCATCTGTAGTGAAAAAAGTGTTTTCGCGACCTGCCCTAATAAGTATGCAACACATACTGCACTTGAAATTGTATTTTGCTTTCTTTAATGCTATTCAAAAGAGCAAAATTATAATTATTTAACATTTAAATGTAAATTTATGGAAAAGTTTCTGTTTGTAACATAGTTCTTTTTGATAAATTTATTTGAATTTTTGTGTTTTATTAAGGATTACTGGAATTTTGTATGCAACTTAAATTGGTTGCTTCCAATGTCGGCGATAGATATTGGTCAGTTTTCTAAAGTGTCCAATGTAAAACCAGAACGTAGAAATGATACAGCATATTACAACATCATAAGAAGGTGAGAAGATACCATTTTAGAGTATATATATATATGAAAGTCGAACTTTCTTTTATTTTGAAAAATCTATTAAAAATAGAAAAATGTAAACATCGCAGTATAATAATTACCCTAACATTCAAAGTACTTATGCAAACTACTTACTGTATGTGAGAACTCAATAAAATGGATGTGCTCTAGCTAGTATAGTTACAAGTCAATGAATTTCAAATATGTTGTGGAAACAAACATAAATTTATTGCAAAACAATTACAGAATATGTGTACCTGTAATAAAAAGTACTAATAATTATAATTCTAAACAATGTCTGTTTTTAATATATAACTTTATCCAAAAAATGTATTTATTATTATTTGTTGCCCAAAATCTTTTTTGGTGAGTATAGTAAGTGTCTGCAACTCAATTTCACAGCGTAATGGGTCCTGAAGATTGTTATTCAGTGGACTTAGACTTAAAATGACGTCAACACATACATAAACAATAAATCTTAAAAACACCTGTTGTTCTCAAGCGCAAATATGTATCTAATTTAGTTTGTCACACAAATTACTTTAAAACTAAAGCCGTATGTGAGTTCTTAATTCAGGTTTTAGATTGATTGAATAATAAGAAAAATAGCCTGACAACCACACCATTTAACCCAGTCTACATTTTATTAAGTATTACCACACTCGGAGTCTCGGACGATGATTGATTACGAATTAAACAAAGTTATCTTCAATAAAAATAGCATCAAACCATGAATCAACTGAACTATAGGCAGAAATTTCATGTCTCATTACAGAAAACCTAACGGCATACCCAATGGTTATCAACTTTCATTTCAAAATTTTAAACGTCTGTAAGAAATGGTCGTTTCAAACATCCATAAGTAACAGTCACAAATGGTCATTTTTTATCATATTACACGTCTTAATCACCAGCATCTACTTCATAGATTATAAGCAAAAGATTATATCAACCATTCACACATGCCAGCACTGGTATGGCCGCCATAACATGCTTATTGAAATATGTGTTACCGGCTGCATAATTATTCATCGGCGGACGCAGTTTGTTGATCTAAACTTTGTCAAAAGCATTTCATAAAAATCCTATTTATTTTTGGTTCAACTCTATAAACTAATATAAACTGTTTCCTATTTTAGTTACTGATAAATTGTTTGAAATGTACTACTGATATATTATACATTTGTATTTATATAATCCCTTTTTAATGAAGTAAACGGCAATTGAAAACCCCATGTCACCAGTGGCTGGAAAAGTCTCTCAAAATGCGAAGTATGTCTGTTCACCTAAAAGCACTAACATCAAATGAATCTCCAATAGCAGACTACTATTATGGTAAATAAAAACTTGACAATGACATAACTAGGTATATTAATTATTAATATATGCTAACTGGGATTTTAACATAACTATCAAGTTTTTACTTTATAAACCAGGTTGGAGCTTTTTACTTGATAAGAAATACCTCACTGCAATGATGACATGTTTACTTGCTTGGGAACAGAACTCCTCCTCAATTCTTGCAGAAATACCTGTTGAACTTGTGAGATTAATTTATGATAATTTTTGTACTTATTTATACATACCTAATAGTATTTTGAACTGCTTGTACTGTATTTGAAATTTTTATACTTTTTTTATTGAATTTCCTTTTTATCTAAATATCCTGTCTAAAAAGATTACATGATTGATTTGTACTATCAATATGCTAAAAGTATCAATTAATCATTACTATCTGTGGGAAGGAAAAGTAAATCTAACCATATTTTTAGTTGGCAGAGCACTCTAGTTACAGAGAAGACTTTGTCAGAATACACAAACAACAGGAGGAAAAACAAGAAAAAGGTAGGTTGTTTTTTTAGATATTTTTTATTTGTGGTAGCAGCAGCTTGCTACAGATAGCTGAACATCAGTAGCTATAATAACCTAGCTTGTTGGAGGCAATCATAAAAATATGCTACTAATCATTTGTTATGGTTAGAACCCCGGCCAATTTCATGATTGTTTTCCATTTATGAATACAGCTAAATTTTAGGTTAAAAGACCTAATCAAAAATATTGCCTTAACTGTATTAGGTGCACAGCAAATTGTATGTGGAATTCAAACTCCAGTTCCAGATCCCTTGTGTGGCATTGTACCTCCTGACGAACTCCATTCTGAAAAACTTGACAGAATTAATGAATCAGTTTCTTCACCACAAGTGAATCTAAGTATCTGTGCAGAAAATGATTCTAGACAAACAGAAAGTGCCATCATGGGAATGCATGCTTCAATGCCAACTTGCATAGCAACCTGTCTACCAAAGAGCTATGCTGAAAACGAAGAGCTACGGAAATTAATAAAATCTAATAGCAACGACCACTATACGAGCCAACACACCGACCCACTGTTCACAGATTCCAGTGATGACCTTGAAGATGATAACTTAGGATTTTTGTCAAGTAGCAAACCTCCACCCGTTCGGTTTCAAATTGCTGGTGACATTATAGAAAATCCTGATAAAAAACTTGCCAATGATTTTACTGCACAATCGCCTGGTTTCAGTAGCAAAGGCAAGAACTTATGCAACAACTTTCTTCCAGACGTTGTTGTTTCTGCTGAAGAATCAATATTGTTGCAGTCTGTTGCTGTTGACAGTTTTGAGGAAAGTGCTATTGATGGTTTGCAGAAACCTTTTATTTGTGAAGATTTAATTAATCGTGACTATCATCTGGCTGAAAGTATTGTCAAACTTAAACAGCCGGATTTGCAAACAAGTAGGTTTTTTATAAAAAATAGTGTATTGTGTTCAATTCTGTAATTAGAAAAATATCTTGTTTCCAGAATCAATTTTCACACATAGGAGGTCAAAATCTGATTATCAGGGAAGAGGATTTACAACTGCAGGTATGTTAGTTTCCAAAAATAACACCTTGTATTATAATTTAAGTGCAAATTTTGCACTTTTTTTGTTGTATTGAAAAACATTTTGTGTTTTTTATCAATAAATACGGGACAAACTTCATTAATCCCAAAACAAGAGTTGTTTTTGTTAAAATCATGCTGTTGAAAATATATTTTTATAAATATTTTTTAAATATTTATATTTATTTACATGGTTTATTGGTATGTAGAACAATTAAGTAATAGCGATATGTAGGGTTGAGATTTTGCACTAGCCCGTTTGCCAAGGCAATTAAAATTCGCTGCTGGCGGGTGCTGATTGACACCCACTCGCCTGAATTTTCAATTTAATAATAACCCTGTTATGTAAAATTAATATGCCGGTTTCTTAACTTGACAGATCAGTATAACTTTGTTCAAGATGAATTTCCAACAAAACTGTCTTTAAAATCTAGCAGTTCTTTGCCTTCACTTAAAGATGTAGAATCACTGCAATTAAATTCAGGTGCATTATATAAGTAAATGTTTTTATAAATTATTTGTACAATGTTAAGTAGATAAATTTATATAAAAGTCTTAAAATGTAAACATTTATTGTACCCTTCCAACTCATGTTTTAAGACAGGGGTTCCCAACCTGTGGTACGTGAAGGTTGTTCATGTGGTACGCGAGTAGCTTCCGTTTTTTTTTACAAAAACCTGGATTCACAACATTATATTTTGTTGATCTGTTTTTTTGGGAACAATAAGACCTAAAAAGTAATAATACCCAAAGCAGAAAAATCTATAAAACCACAGTATTAAAACCAACGACATTATAAAGCCAAATACGCAGTAATTATCCGCTACAGAATAAGAACTTAATCGTCGGAATAAGACATAAATCTTTAGGAATAAGACCTAAATTTGTAGGAAAGGCCTAAAAAGCCAAAATAACACCCAAAACTGTAGGAAGAGGTTATGGGACGTTCGGGGGCCATGGGTCTGGCATCGACCGTTATGGTGTCAACGTATTGGCGCCATAGTTTGAATGGCACCTTTAGGGCGCCGCTGTTTTCGCACCAGATTTTTTGGGATGTTTAGGGTTATTGGTGGGTAATGGGTGGGGTTATAAAATTGGTTGGTGGTGAAATTATTAGGGGAGTTAGTGATGTACTTTGGGGTTAGCTAAAATGTTGTATAGGCCTGATTCTGTCCATTTAGGTGTTATTCCAATGGTTTAGGTCTTAGTCCGATCTTTTTTGTATTGCGTGATGTACTTTCGGATGGGGTTTTGGGTTAGGAAAGCGTTATTGTACATAGGCTTGAATCTGGCTATTTAGGTATTATCCACGAATTTAGGATTGTTCCGATTTTGACGGTATATTAGGTCTTAGTCCTACGACTATTAGGTCTTAGTGCTATTTTGGTCCTTTTCCGAAGTGTATTTTATTCCTACGATGTTGTTGTTCTTATTTTGGTCTTATGCCTGGAGTCCGTTTTGTTTAAAAAAAGATCCGAAGCCCATTCATTGTTACGTAACTATCCCCATTGTTTCGTATCATTACGATTTTCAAACTACAGGTCATGTCATTTGTCAACAAGAAGCACAGTTACTTTGAAAAGCCGTACAACGTTGTTGAACAGTGGGCGTTAATTATGTCAAATGATTGCTCTTGATAGATAGCATCTACTGTTTTATAGCTTTATCTACAAATAGCGTTAAATAATGCTAGTTGTAAGCTAAAACTACATAAACATATGATTCGATCAAATTAGTTGTTCTGCAAGAAGTGGTACGCGTGGCAGTACAGAGTGTCCAAGTGGTACGAGAACGTAAAAAGGTTGGGAACCCCTGTTTTAAGAGGACCAGGTAAACTTCACTCTGGTTCTGCTGTCTTCAGATAGACCACTAGGGTTTCTCTAAATAGATTCTTAAATCCTCTGGATTCCTATCCTTTAGTAATTGCAAATGTGAGTGAAAAAAAATGGAACAACGCATTTGGGAAATATTTATACACATTTATATTTAGAAATGTTAAATTTCAGAATATTAAGTATTTCTCAGGGTTATTGCTAAGGCAGTGTTTAGTATTTATTGCATTCGGTTCAGATCGATAGTCGTTTTTTGCTGCAGATAGTTGTGTAGCTTTGAATAAACTTAACTGTACATCAAATTAGGGTAAACTAATTTAGTTTGGTGTTTACGGTAAGTCTTTCGGTGACACAGGTAGTGATTTTCCACAAGTTAAAAAACTTTTTTTCAAATTGGGTTAATCAAGTAGTTTTTGTTGTTGTTTTTTAATAAGCTATAGCACAGCAGTTCTCGATAGCAGTAGTGTTGTAATCACTTAAGTTTACTGTTTTTAACTGAATTGACTAGACTTAAATGTTTGAACAAATGACTTAATTTGGACGTAAGTCACTTGTGGTGAAATTAAGTGTTTTTGTTTAACATTTTTTTTAAATAGGTTATTTATCTCAATATTTGCACATAAACTAGCTAGCTTGCTATATGGTTGGTTTGTGTTGAGTTATGCATATATTTAGACAAGTTTACCAATTTTAACAGTTTGTCGTTGTTTTATATCAAAACTTGACTTGGAGTTAGCTTCCTGTAATTATTACTAGGACTTGGACTTACTATTTTTTTTAAAGACCTGGCTTGACCTTGATTTGTTTCCTAAAGACTTGACTGGGCCTTTGATAATTTTAAAATTATTTGTTTACAACACTGCTAGATAGCACATGTTTTTGTTAGTTCAACCAGATGGAAACATCACAACTTCCCACAGTCTCATGAATTACCTTCAAAAACAAGATTTGACTACTTGCGCCGACATTGACAAGGTTTGTACTAGAAATGGGGTAGTAAAGTTTGTGAAATAAAAAAAAACAATGATTTTACTTTAAGGAAAATGCCCACTTTCACTTCAGTGAAATGCTAATAGGCGCTATTGAGCAGGTTAAGTGTCAGTTGACACCTTTGAATTCATTAAAGGAAGCACACTCTTTTCCCATTTCCAGTGCTCACCGAGAAGTTCTCCTATATGATTCCTTAAATGTATGTGTTGTTTAGTGTCAATTTGTTTTACATGTGTAAATATTTTTGTATTCTGTTTCTAATTTGTATATCTTGAACTTGAACTTATCTATTTTAATTGAGACCAGAATAAAAATTACATACCTAAAGAAATGCATATTATACACTACCTTATTTACCTTGTTTTTATTAGGAAAGCTATGTGATGACTCAACCAATAGATGTTGTAGATATATCATCTCATCCTTCTTGTAGTTACCATTCCCCAGTTGGCAGCATTTCATCTGATCAACACTTTTCCTCAGTGATAAGTGATGCTGCATCACCTGCCCCTGTCAGAAGAACAGGTGAAATAAACTCATTCCATTACAGAGAAAATATTTTAATACCCAACAGAAAGTGATCTGTCAAAATAAAATATTAAGTAGGGCAAAACAAAATCTGATACAAAATTAACAAAAACTGTAGTGAGCTTTTTGAAACTGTTCTTAAGTTAAATATTTAATTCTAGTTTTTATTTTGAATTACAAACAACAACCTTTTAACTGTATTATATTTTCATTAAAGCAACATACGGTATACGCAAGCCAGCGGAATTAACCATGCGGGCCAGGTTTACTGCCCTAGATTCAGTTCCAAGCTCATTTTTGCTTTATATAGTTGTGTATCTCTGATTAAACAAATATATTGAACAGTATGCTATGTCTGTTTTCGGTGTTGATTTCTTCACATTTCTGATTTTGATAATATGTTAGGTAAATTTTTGCAATTGTTTTACTCTGTATTTTAACTTAACTGTTTACTCAACAATTTTCTGAAATACCCAGCAGCTTCTTTTTCATTGTTTTTATAGTTGTTTTTCCAATTATTTTTATAGTTGTTTGCCTTTTTGATATATATATTAAAAATATTAATTAAGCATGCTTTTTCAAGAGATTTTTATAAACCGAAAAAAAAATAACTGATTCACCAGTCGTCATTAAAACATCAAAAAAGTAACTGACGATGCCAAGGCACCAATGCAGTACTTCATATAATAATATGTTGTTTGAATTGATATATATTCCAAATAGGTCAACTTATTTTTTATAATATATATATGAGTTGTCCTCTATTATAAGTTGCCAGTGTTTTCCAATATTTTCTGCCAGATTTTCCAAATCTCAATTGAAACTGTAAATCTTGACTTCTTGTACAAGTTTGTCTAGCTGGGATTTGGGTCATTGATCATCTAAAATGTGTCTCTGATTGCACTACTTACACTTATTCAGTGTGGCACAATGCTGGCGACTTGAACAGTGTTTCACAAAAAAAAACTTGTGTTTATATTGTAGTTATATTCACACATATTTAATCTCATAATTTTTTGAAAGCACTAATATTTAGAAACATTTCGCACTACAATTGGTGGAATTCATTTTGTTGTGCCATTGAATAAAGTTACCAAAGTGTGAAGCATGCTGTTTAGTGAGGGAGTGCTAGACATTATTTATTATTTTAAAATGTACTCAAAATTGATCATAGAGTTGTTGTGTTTGCAGTTTTACTTTGACTGGCAGCGCTTAAGTACTCCTATATTGACTTAAAAACGTAATCACGATAGTCACAATTCCAGTTAAATAGACAAAACAAGTCTGAATATCCAGGGGGTACCAAGCCATGCTTCTCATCCCAACTATATTTTTGTCTGTTTTAACTACATAAACACAAAAAATTGTGCTATTACCAGTTTTACTATGTTTGTTTCTCTGTGTAAGCAATTTATTCAGCCTAAAGGTGCTATGAATACTATAGTACGTTGCATTGTGTAACGCCTAACCTTGGCAAACAATTTCTGTTAATTTGGACATGAAATGGCCTAATTTTCCAGATTTATGCAAATCTCTGTTATGTGCCTAATGCATCACATATTCTTTGAATTTTGTTGGCTAATTTACTCAAATAAACAGTGTTATTGCGCTTTAGGCAATTCACTTGTTCTGAGCTACATGACTTTGCTTAAGAACAGATTATTGATGTAACGTGTCAGAGTAAGAAAAGCAGACATGTGCACTCACAAGTTGTACTTTTATATCCCCCTTATGTATTTGTTTATGTCACAAAAATTTAATACAAGTAAAGCATCTCTTTCACAATTTACCGGTGCACACAAGTCTGGATTGTATGTTATTGTCAACAGATATAACCTCCTAGATTAAAATGAACAGGTCTCTTTGAATGTTGTTAGGTGCAAGATTTTTTTTAATTTTCTACCTTGGATTAGAAAGGTTGTTGGGCCATGGGAGCAACGCTAACTTACTGACAATGGCGCCATCAAAGATATCTGTAACTTACCATTTATGTCATTAGCAAAAATTCACTTCAATAATATTATGTTTACTTAGATTGGGTAGCAGTGTAACACTATTCAATAAATACAAAAGGTAGTTTGTTTTAAATATTTTGCAAATACCTATGCCTAAAATCATTTTGGATTATGCAATTTATAGATATAAATAAATCTATTTATACTTGTTGAATAACTTTCATGAACTGTATTTTTTAATTTCTTATAGAGTCGGTCTTCTCAATGCCAAGTACAATTGAAAGCAAGTCAGCCATGCAATCCAGTTCTTTGTAAGCCTGAAATTGTTATGTATATTTAAAAGTAGATAAGTAATCGATGCAATTTTATCCAATCTAATAACTTTGAAGTTGGTTAAATCCATTTTAACGTTGCTGAAAGAATTACCAATGTAAAGTTTAGGGGCTTACTGATCATAAAATATTGCTTTAGTAGAAACACAGTTATAGGTGGTCAGTCAAATTTTAACCATGTAGCAGGGAATTTGAACAATCGTTTAAGCTATAATTTATGGATATACCAACTAGTTGTAATCCCAGCCATTGGGACTTCTAACCAAATGGAATTAACAAAACGCCACCCTAACTCTGTGACGCGCCCTAATTGTTGTTATAAACATCCAATTATCAAGTATGTTTGCAACACCAACCAAAAAAAAGGAAATCTAGTTTAAAAGGAAATGGCACTTACCAATATTTATTTCAATGTATGTGGTTTAGATGTACTGTTACCTTGGTTACACTGTTTATATTTGTTAAACATTATTTAAATATTTGTTTGCAAAATACTGTTGTTGTAACACCCAACGTATTTAAAATAAATTAAAAGCTTCTAATTTGCTCAGAAATACATTAATTTTTTTTCAATATATGCTTCCAGAAAAGACAGGCTATCACGCATGGAGTCTGTTCGAACTGCTGAATCAATAGCTATAGGCCTTCTGAAAACGTTTTCGGACCAACCACAAGTAACTGCTGGAGAAATGAAGTGGCTCATCTCTGAAGAAGATGTACCACAAAAAGTAAAAAAAATGGTTTTACTACAATAGTAATCAAGAGACTGAACCACCTTTTATATTCTAAGTTCGTTATTTTGGGTGTTCACTTAATTACTTGTTGTAGAGTTTTCTTTAAAAATTCTCCCAGTTAAAAATTCGGTTTAAAATAGTATTTTTATCACTAGCTTAATAGGTCACGTTGCAGTTGTTGTTCCTTTTAAATCTATACATTCATGGTAATTTTGTGATGCTAATTACATACTGTTTAGTTGCTACCTCTTCCAATGTCGGTGGCGATTGATCCAGACAACGCCAGTGTTTCTTCCTGCTACACTGACTCTGGTCAAGGTCAGGTGGTCAGAATTCGGGGCAACCAGGATTGGGCTCCGCCACGACCACAAATCATCTTTCATGCACCTGTCAAATTAAAACTAAAGGCAGCCATGATCAAACAAAACTATAGATGTGCCGGCTGTGGAACTCTAGTTAACAAAGGTTATTTTCTTTAAAGCTTAACATCACGTTTTAGCGTAATTAATCTCTAACTTTTTACAGCTTACATGAAACGTTTCCGCTTTTGTGAGTACCTTGGCAAGTACTTCTGTTCATGTTGCCATGACAACAAACTGTCAGTCATACCAGCTTATATTCTGCATAAATTTGACTTCACTAGGTTTGTACTGTATAACTTTCATTGATTTTTTTACATAACAGTAACACCTTGATCAGCCCCACAGGTGTATTTCTTTTCGTTTGACTAAACAACGTTAGTCAGTGTTGTAATGACTCAAGTCACTGTTTTCAAATGACTTAACTTGACTTGACTTAAGTCTCATGAGCAAAATGTATTTTGGACAAATGACATGACTTGGACTTAAGTTATTAAAAAATGTTTTGTTTACAACACTGACGTTAATTTCCAGTGTAATAACAAGTTGCTGTAACGACAAATGGTTTCATTATAAGTTTATCTCTCAGTGTTAGAGTTGAAACCAATACAACTGATGATGATTGTTTGAATAAAATATGTTACTTTTTTGTATTTTTACACCTCGAACCTTCAATAAACTTAACCGAATCAGTCGAACATTAATGCAAGTCGAGAGTTAAAACAACTTCGTATTTAAGGGGATATACAGTACCACATCAAATAGGTGTTGTTTTTTGAATTACTCCCCCTCTGAGCCTGTGTAGCTCAGTTGGCAGAGCGACGGTCCAGGAATATCCGAGGTCGTGAGCCCGAACCTTACCGTTGGCTAGTAGTTTTTTCATCCTGCCTTGCTTGCATTAATTTATTGACTCATTCGGTTAGTCTATTGAAGGCTCCCGGCTTACTATGATGCATAAGCAACTTTCGTTAATAAGAAAACGACTTCAGATTTACAGTTGTTGTACACGTGTATGTATCTTTCATTATTTTTTTTAGGTATAAAGTTTCGAATTTCACTTTCGACCTATTGGATACAATCAACAATGATCCCCTTTTTAATCTAAATGATATTAATCCGACAATATACAAAAAAGCTAAGGCTTTAAAAATAATACAGGTAATTTTTGTGGTTACTTATCTTCATCAGAAGTTGTATAAGTTTGTTCCGTATTTATATAGAATCTTCGACATCAATTGGTGCCACTTTACAAATATGTTCAAGTTTGCCGCTTTGCGAATTCTAAACTCCAGGATGATGTAGAAGGTAATATTATTCTTAGTAGTACAGGTAATGAACTATAGAATGTAGGAAAAGTTATTAAATATGCACTGTGCAGCCCTCAATTAAGTTATGTGTATAACTTTTTTGCACAATTACATCCTGTATTGTATCGGATGGTTGTATCGAAACCGATCCGATACAAATATGGATATAGTAATTTCACGCATGATGTGGAATTCTTCGTTAAAAGTTTACCAAAGTTAATATAGGTTAACAACTGGGGGCAACTATAGTTACGCTAAAACAAATTTTACCCTAATCATCTGGAAAACTTAACCTTTGAACGTTTCGTTTTTATTAATGTTGCTGGTTTGAGCAGAGTATTGACGTATTTTGGTATTGGATCGAATCGAGATACTTTCTATAAAAATATCGTGTATCGGTACACATTTTCTTGACCTATTAGAAAAAAAAAACTTTAATAAAAATATGTATTAAGGGCTAGGCCTTTAGGCATTGACATTTGTATTTTACATTTTTGTTAATATTATAGAAGAAATCGAAAAATATAGTTAGAAGTTACTTCTGAAGATATCACGATTTGACAAAAAGGCCATAGACAGCAAGATTAAATAGTTTATTTGTTTTTGTAGAAAGTGACGTTGATGAATGGAGTCCGTTGACTGATTGCCTTGAAAATGAAATGTCTTCGACATTTTCTTCACATATATTGTGCGGCGACGTGCATGTTTATAGTATAAGTGACCTGCAGAAATGTAAGAACGGTGAACTGCTTGCAAACCTGAAACGAATGGTTGAAGAGGCGTCAAATCACATTAGTAATTGCCAGGTGAACCTACGATTTGCATGTCCTCGTCTGATTTGCTTTCATGCGAGAAATTAATTCTAAGTCTAACAATTAATAAATCCTTAGGGAGTATTCCAATCCCGATGTTTATCGGGTAATTGGAACCATATAATTTTTTCCAAGGAAGGTTGCGCCTAATTGTACAAACGCCAGTGGATTAAAGTCTTCGGTGTTGTGACACATTTATGCTTGCTTTGAATGCGACTAATGTCCAGGTGCAGCGCACAATTTCCCTAAACGTGTTACAGTGATAAAATAACGTTTTATATCGTAAAACGTGCTGGCAGGCCTCTGACAAAATGCTTCACGGGGTTACTCAAGGTCGTCTTTAGGTCAACATTCGGCGAGGTTTCGCACAGCGCATTTGCCAAGTATTGGTTACGTATTGCTACTAGGCTTGCCATTTTTTAGAAACGTAAATCCGGGACGCATATTGAAAAAAAATAAACTTAATGTAGACCTAATACAAAAGATTTAATGCAGGTAATTAACTTAACGGGGTTGCGGTTGTTTTATATTTTGTCAGGAGGTATTTTTAGGGCCCTATTTTCAAGGGTGGGCTGTCTAAGTAATTCAAATTGTAACGGAAAGTAATGTTCTGTATTGTGAATAAAATGAGTCGGGTAAATACCTGTATAAGTAAAGTAGGATGCGGCCCTCGTGAAAGCAGCAACAATATTAGGCCGTACGTACATGTTGGCAAAGGCGCTGTGTACATGACAAATTCGTATTCCTGGACCAAATCATTCTCAAGCATAAGTTAAACAAAATGTTGGATTCCATACAGCTGGCCTCTTAGAACTATTGCATATTATGCTGTATACGTCATTTGCTTGAGCCGCGTGTTTTTGTGGATGATTTAAAAAGGTAATTTACCATGTTATTAAGTAATGTGACGGATAGCGTAATATCCTGACTTGAGTGCTAAATAGTGTGTAACGTCGTAAACATTTTAATTTTTTCTTAATAAAACAGTTTAATTTCTCGTCGTTAATTGTTATGTACAGCATATATTTTGGTCGTCCCTTGACTATTTCTTGCTTACTGTGCCTGAAATGGGTTGACTAAATGATTTCCCACAAATGGAGTTAGAGTCTTTAGCCTGTGTGAAAGCAGCATTTAATCGGATGGCGTGTTAATAAATTATCGCATTTATCTGCTTGATTGTGAAACATCTAATTGTTCGTCTTCGCAAACTAAAATTTTACATTTTGTAAAATAATGTGTGCTTATTTGCATTGAAACGAGTAAATACCCAACGGCTAAGAACGTCAAACATCTTTTACGTAACGAAAACCAGTGACATATATCGTTAGGGAACCACTCACTAATGTACAACCTTGTTGTATAGCAGCCATTGTTCGCATTGCGCGATATTCAGCAAATACGTAATCCTGGTGTCATATTGCGTCCGACATAAGTAAAATCTCGATTAAAACGGAAAATTGGTTAGTATTAAAACCGCCGCCTCAAGTGCGAAATTTTGCGAACTCTACCTAAATCTTGCGCGGTAACAGACATCACGAAGTTTTTAAACAAATAAGTCTTAAGTTGGAAACATTAAAACTTTTTTCTCTTAAAGCAATCAGTGTGTTATGACTTCAATTTGATTTGTAATGCTGAAAACCTGCGACCTTTATCGATCTAGAATTACTAACAAATGTTATACTTTAAGTTGTAACAGCAATTGTTTAGACAAAACTGCGTCATACGTGAAAAAAATCCTTAAAAATAAAAATTGCTTAACGGTGACCGGTTTGCGACGGCGCTCGCTGACCTACTTCAAAAAGTTATCTCCCAGCACCCGCCAGATAGGCCCAATATCCATTTAAATTTTTTTACTTACCACAAACAAAAAAGGACCTAGCCCCAGCAACCTCACCCGCTGGAAAAATAATTAATTTATGTTAAAAAAATTTGCTTGACAGCCTTACCAACCAAAAATAAAAAGTAAAAAGTCTTACTTTTTAAATGGCTAACTCAAGAATTTTTACATTTTTGATTTTTTTTGGTAAATTGAAAAATCCGGGACAAATTGGTTAACCGGCCGGGACACCGAGACAAGGCCTTAAAACCGGGACTGTCCCGGCTAAACCGGGACGTATGGCAAGCCTACGTATTACTGACAGTGATAATTTAAATTAAAACAAAATGCATAACATAACTTTTGTAGTGAAGTACAAATAAAACCCGACAATGTTTTTTCACCACGGTTTAAAGAACTGCTTCAACATGATTTATCAAATGGAAAATCCAGCATCATTTAATGTTATGCAGCCACCGTCGTAAAGAACTTGCCTTTTAACACCTTAACAATTTTCGTTTATACAACCTTTGTATGATTTATTTTATTTTATAGTTGTGTCAAATGAAAGGTTTTATTTGTGAGTTTTGCAACAATGCCAAAGACATCATATTTCCTCATCAGCATAACACATCGACTTGTCAATCGTGCCATTCGTGTTACCACAACAAGTGTTATGATCCCCTGAATTGTCCGAAGTGCAAAAGAATTAATAGAAGGTATTTATTTTAATCTTTAATGATACTCAAAAACTTTTTATGGTGCCAGGAATCAATCCTTCGAATTATATCGAAAAAAGTTCTAACAACCTGTTTAACTTGGCCTACTGTAGAAGGCGGCGCAATGTTCAATTATTTGTGTAATTTTTTTATTCATTTGACGTTAAGAAAATTTTTTTTACAGAAAGGAAATATTAAAAAGAAACAAAGAATAATGCTCGACGCCTCAGCACAATTCCTAATGTGCCTTTTGCGAATTTTGATGTGTAGGCCTACTATTGTTTTATTATTTCAATTTGTGCAATATTTTATATAGACTATTATAGTATAAAAACATACGTACGTTGCTTGTTAATAAATGGTTATGTAAATTAATATTTGCTTTACTTATGAAAAATTCAGTCTGAAAAACAACGCGAAACGTTAACTTTATACCGACATAAAATTATCATTAAGCGTGCTGCTCCTAAAGGCAATTCTCATATGGCTTGATTTTATATTTAAGCTCGTTTTGTTTTCTAATTATAAACACAATATCTAGATTTTTTTTTATAGTTTAACAGCCCAATACGAAAGCCGACTGTACTACGCGTACCATGAACTAGCTGGACAGTCCGGTTTTGGCGTTTAGTCGGCTAAAATTGTATGAACAATGCGCCATGGCTCCTAAATAGAAATTTTCCCCAAAAAAAGTTTGCTTCTTCATTTAAAAAGTTAACTTTTTAATTAGATTAAAACAACCTGTTTGTTAGACATTTTGCGAGCGCGCGTTCGGCTGGAAACAACATGCTTTAAAAGTGTTATGTTTTTACCTCTTTTTTGTTGCTCATTTTCTATATGACCAGAGGCTGGCATGTCTTAGCAATAATGACATTTTTGGCTCTTGTCACTCTAAAAAAATTAAAAACTTATTCGAGGGACTCTTCCAACAAAACAATAACATTATAACTTGAATCGCCTTTAAAATACACGGCAAGCCAATCGGCAAATACTTTAATATCGTTAGCTTTATAATGTATAGTGCGCATTTATTTTCGCATGCTTGCCTGTGAGCATATTTGAAGCACGAAAAGTTATCGCCACACAGCAGGTAGCAGGGCTGCGGAGTCGGTTTGTTTTTGCTGGAGTCGGACTTGGGACTCGAGTAAGACATGCGCATGCGCAGTACCGAATTTTAAACTGGTATGGCCGCCAAATAGAAATTGTAAGGTGGAATATTATATGACGGAATATTTTCCAACCAGGTATTGTGAGTGAATGAATTATACGACCCACCTATATTTGGATTGCTGAATATCCACGTTATTTTAGTTACGTAAATTAGTGAAATACAGGCTGTAGAGTCCGGACCGGACCGCCTCCGCAGCTCGGCAGGTATAGAGTTCGTGGTTTGAGACAGTTTGAAAAGCAATGGACTGAACGCTTACTGTTATTTTTGCACTTTGGTGTGAAAGGGGTGCCTGTACTGCTGAAAGCTGTGGGTTAATTATCCCTTATTCTTTTTTTCCAAATCATATTGATAAATACCATTATATCATGGTGCGAATGTTGATCGTGTACTAAACGCATAACGATTGTAAATTAAACGTTGTTAAACTAAAACTAAACAAACGCATTTATTTTTGTGCTTCACTTGAACGTTTTGACAAAATTGCGGATTGCACATTTGCACACGAGTTCGACTTGGAACAGAAATAAGTTCTTACGGGTACTTAGCCTACTCATATCATGACGTCACTTCACAACTTGTAGACGCAAAAAATAGATCTTTCCCTAATCCACTAATTAACATGTGATGACTCAACATTGCAATACAGAAATTATATTCTTCTTATTTTGTAAAAACATACTACAACGTTTAGACATAACATCCAATATTTTAATAAATACAAGACACAGAAATGAGTATTTATCTGCTTCCCAAAATGAGCTTAATATTAATCCTGGCAGAATGTTCAGGGCTTAAGTGGAATATATCAGACTCAAATCGCTGTGCCATGCGTTAAAAAGCAAAACTGTTTTGACCGATGAACACTAAAGTGGCAATATATAAACTGCTGCTACAACAACAATTAATTCGCTTTAAGTGTTTCTTGGTGCGATGTCCACTGGTCTCAATATCATAGTGATAAGTAATCTGGGCCAGCTGTTTGGATGTGAGCACAAAAATGATATTTCGGTTTGTCTTAAGCAGGACTGCGAGGTCTGTTAAAAATAACCCGGGTCCGACTCCCGAATCCGACTCCGGTCAAATGTGCGATTTCGTCAAGTTGATCCGGAGTCCGGCTCGGACTCTCCAACCTGTGGGCTACTCCGCCAGTTTGAGCAAAGAGATTATAACCATGAGGACAAACTGTGACGTAGCCCATTGTTCTACCTTCGACAGCGTTCCGCTCTAGTGCATAATAGTAAAACGTAAACAACTGGGCTCTCTTTGGTTTGAGTAACTAAATAAGTGGATATTCAGCAATCCACTTATAGGGGTGTCATATAATTTCATTTATCCCACAAATGCTATTCAGCATCTACAATTTAAATTTGGCGGCCATATCTGTTTTAAATTTAGGGGCTACTGGGCACGTCGGACTCGGGACTCGGGTAGTTTTGCGTAGTCTTACTCAAGTTCCGGATAAAAACTTTCATAAAACAAAAGCTATTTTCGTCTATTATTTTAAACCAATAATATTAGACCATGAATCGTTAGTAAAGTTTAATTTCGTCTTTGTGTAATAATTTTTTTTACTAAAGCAAACATTATTTTCATAAAAATAGGACATCTATGGCGATATATGGTGCTTCGCTTGACTGCTCTCGAACAACAACTTTAGGCAGTCACCCTACCTGAACCTAGGACTTCTTTCCACTGCTTCAACTGCTTGGTTTCTGTTTTCCTATCGCATATCGTAGTTTGTCGGCGCTAAAGACATATTATGAAAAATGTCGAATTCAAAACAATTGCACCGAGTAAGTAATCCGTGAGCAACTTGCAATAGAAAAACATTAATGCATAACATTTTGATTAAAACATACAGGAGGTAGCGTGGCTTTTGGAGAATGAAGTTCCCATAGTACTTGGCCATGTGAGTAAACTTTTGAGTAGTTGCCTCGGGCATGCAGTTTCAAATGTATCTCACAAATATCACCTTACATGCACAAGTTCAACAAGGTATTACTAAGTGATAAAAAAAACAATTAGAAATGACTATAATACTGATTACAAAGGTTCACATTACAAAAATAGTTTGTTTTATGTTCAACAGTGGATTGGAAGTGATGCGAGGAAGCCTAATATTACATCAGGATACGTTGTGTGGGATGGAGGTGTTTATGAAGCCAAACAAAACACTTGCCACTGTAAAAGCCTCTTTTCGTAGTGATAAGCAATGGAAACTGCAACAAGTGAGTAAAGTATATATACTTGTTTATTTTGCATTGACTCAAAAAAATGTCAATGATTTTAGTTAAGATGAAATTCACAGCCTTTAGAATACTTCAATATTTTTACCGTTCTACTTATCATTGCAAATATTTACAAACTTCAAAATATTAAACTCACAGTGAAGCATTTTATTGAACAAATGCTTAAATTTCAATGGCATATTTATTAGTTCATTATTTATTTCGACTTTTTTACGTCGGGGAGCACCTGTAGACTTTTAGGTTCACAGGTATGTAAGTTTTTATTTCATTGGACTCTTAATAGCTTTATTCTGAAGAATTGTACACTAAATTAAATATGGTTAAAAAGAAATAAAAACTATGCCTTTATTACTGTAAAAGTTGCTCATTATAAAAGCTCAGCACAAACTTTGGTTTAAAAATAATGGATCTAAATTTAACAAATATTTTACAATTTAGTAAACTAGAGCCAACAAATTGAAATATGAAGCTAAAGTAATACAGATTTTTAGAATAACTTTTCCATTTGCCCGTGACAACCTTCCATGAAACACTTTTGCATTACAGGTTAAAAAAGGATGGTCTAACAACTAAAGACTACGTGTCTAAAATGTAAAAAAAATTGTTTTATAATAACCATATGTTGTATAGCAATTTCTGGTTTTATATACCAGCACCACTTCATTTCAGTAGAAGAGAAATATTAGTTATATAACACTAACTTTAATAAAATCAATTATTTTCACAGATACAAGATGCAGTGAATCATTTAAAAACTGTAAATTGCATGATCAATACTGTGATTGGCGAGCAGCAGTCTATTTCACATAGTGCTGAAGGAATTGTTTTCATTTTAGAGGATGCAATTAGACAGCTTGTACGTTGCCAAGCCCGTCTAACTACACCATGTCAGCTTTCACTGAACACCCTAATTGGCAATGCTTTTGCGGTAATCAATTATATTAAGTTACTAAGTGATATATACAGTGAAACATTGGCCTTTTTACAATACGAAATTAGCAATAAAACCATTATCTGTTTTTCTTAAATGCTCTGAAGATTTTCCTACTATAAAGTATGTTCATTACACACCATTTATTGTTATTACAGAAAATGTTTGTTCCCCCTCTTCCTGGTGATACATTAGTAAATCTGTATATCTTGGAAGACCGCCTTGTAATGACATACTACACAGTTCAACAGGCTCATACAAATGCTTCCCTCAGTCCCAACAAAAATGGAAAGCTACATCCACCTAACAACTCTGAAAAGGGTTTGTTTCATCACACTGGATCTATGTTGTAAGTTAATATTTTAAGACATATTGTGTCCTGTCCTTGGACCATAAGACTGTGTTATGTAATTTCGTTCTGAAGCATTTTGAATTCAACAGTTTGTCCAATTGGACTGACTGTTTCAAGTTTTTTAAAATGCTCAGCAAAATATTACTCACACATCTGTCAGTCTGCTAGGTTAGTATCAATTTGCATGTTTACAAATTAAATTAGCTATTTTTACAGCAACAACAGATTGTGGTGTAGAAAATTTGCCATTGTGATTGTTCTGTCAACATTTTTACTAATGTTTTTTAATTGTTGCCTATGTAGTGACCATGCTGGAGTTCGCTATGAAATGGCAACAGCAAATACTGCCGAGTGTGTGATTCCTTCCTTGACAGATATTTTAAGCACTGCCGCATATGTTCAAACTGTGTTTCAAAATCTAAAAGATAAGGTAAATAATAATTAACTAATCTATTATAATGAGAGAAGTTTAAAAAATGTGCAAAAATGTTTTAATTTTTTTAGTTAATTACATTGACATCTTTCTGGGGGATTGATTGAAAAAATGCTGTACCCGGTTCTTGAGCAGCAGGACTTAGTGGATTTATGAAGCACCTAGCTGTTTTTTCCACTGGGGCATATTTAAAAAAAGTTTAAATATTACACTTACTCTGTTTCTGGTTGGATGCAACATATATTTTTTCAAATAATAGTATTAACTGTAAGGTTACTTGCAGTAGATAAAATCTTTTATTGACAGTAAAGCAGT
Organism: Ascidiella aspersa; assembly: GCF_963924565.1. NCBI lineage: Eukaryota > Metazoa > Chordata > Ascidiacea > Phlebobranchia > Ascidiidae > Ascidiella > Ascidiella aspersa. Next base: position 24,566,397 of record NC_139447.1, on the reverse strand, counting down.
GATTTTACTACTACTCTTCAGCTGATTTTAACAATATATTATACTGATTAGATTGTATCAGCATTACCATTTATAACCTCCACACTATCATCATTTTGACAATTGTATTTTTCTGATTTCATCTGTAGCAAATCCATTTCAGTGTTGTTATCTTATATGTTTGCCAAATACAAAAAATAAAAAAATTGTTGTTTATTCATTTTTAACCAATTTAACTAGTTGTCACAGCTTGCACAACAATTTTCCACATAGTTAGTTTGTAGAAAAAAAGAATATCATTTTCAGCAAAACACTGTTTTTTTATATATGGTTTGTGCAATGATTTGCCAGCTTAAACTGTTTTTCACATCCAGCATTTTCTAGCTAAATAGGTGAAACATTAGTAAACAAGTAGCATGCTATCGGACTCTTTTTCCTATATTGTTCTTTATTCAATACCGTAATTAAAAATTGAATGCCATAGCAGTTGTACATGAAGTTTTTAAATCCAAATGGACTTGAGTGCATTAGCATTGTTTTTTACAAAGTTTGGTTGCATTATGTTTATTTTCTAGTCAAGTTATTGCTCATAATCAAGTTCAACAATTTAAATTGATATTTTTTTATATTTAAAGATTTTGGTTTACAACACTGGCACACTGCCACCAAGTAAAAACAAGTAGCAGTCATCTGACCCTTAATCAAACTGATATAACATTCTCTGTTGCTTACTACAAAAACTTGGTCCGCACGAGTTTATGATTCCACGGTATTAGCTAGTTCAACTGCCTAAATATGATGAGAATTTGCTGTTTCCAAGTTTATTGAAATTTGTAGATTAAACTTCACACAAACTAAATTATTCGTAGTATAAGGAGGAAAATAGAATTTTCATAAATCAACGCCATCATTCTTTACACTTTTGTTATACAAGATTTAAATAATAAATGGTACACTTTAAAACATTAATCACAAAATTATTTTTATTTATGTATCATATGAAGACACAGCACAACAACAGAGTGAATCTTTTAGCAGCAGTATACCATGTTGCACATTTCGCTAAATCCTGGTAGCAGAATATTAGAAGAGAATAAAGCGGATAAGTAAACAAACCTTTAGCACATAATATGCACATTTGTGCAGACACAGTAAACAAATAAATATAGAAATCTATCATTGTTTACACAAACAATACTTCGGCTTAATTCCTCCAAGTGTTAGTAGCCCCACACTTCAAAAAAATCTGACAAGCTAAGTAAACAAAAGAAATGGAACACAGTAATGTTTACCAAGAACCGCATCAAGAACTGTTGTCTGATCAAAATCAGACATGAAAACTAATCAGGACAATTGTATGATGCTGCATGGAAAAGTTTCAATTTAATTTTGTTTCAGTTTATAAAATCACAACTACAACCCTTTTTAAGATAAATTAGCAAATAAAATGAACAAATCTAAAGAGTGAATATGCTCTACAAAACTCAACAAATGTTTTGATAAATGAGTGAATTGTTTTAATGCTATGAACCGTAACACAATAGAATGTCTAAATTTAAACAAAAATATTAAAAAGGCAAAACACTGCCTTTAATATAACTAGTGGAGTTGAAGTGGTGAATAAAACAAAATTGTAATACTATGACACTTTATTTAGATTTCATTCAATGCTAGCAATTTTGTGTGAAAAACCAGTATATAAAAGCAAAAAATAACTTTAAATTTAAGCAACCAAATAAAAGCAAGATATTTTTCCTGTTTGTCATAAATCGTGGCTTAAAACCAGTCAAAACTGTACTTTGCAGCAACATGGCACAACCAAGAAGTTATTTGTACTTACACAAACAATGTCTCTTGCATCTTTGGAACAATTAAAAATATCACACAAGAATTTTTGAGGCTCTTATGGTGGTAATGTTAAACAAACTTAATATATTGAAATTACAGTATTGTTATACCTGAATTTTTGCAGAATTATTTTCTTGTGTTATACAATATTAAAATAAGAAATACAGTTGTACTTGTTTATTTGTGTTTCAATATCAGCTTTTACACATAGTAGTGATAGTCCAGACACGGGTAAAGACATCAACCACATTCAATAACAAACATATCAATAGTAGCATTGCTTGAAACAATTAAGCAAATGTTTCCCTTACAACCAACTGGGTATTTTAAATTAATGTTTTACAACACTATTCAAACTGTGCAAAAAACAGCAACACCTAAACCAGCAGCACCCACCTTATCTTTTCCTGTTATCGTTATACTAATTCCAAATTAAACAATCCACACAATTCAATACACATATGTGATAAAGGGGATATTTTTTAGTCGGTGCTAACGGTTGGTTGTTAATTTGTTACTGTTGCCAATCAAGTTCTTAAACAAAAAATCGATATGCACCACCAACAAAAATGTTTTAAAAGATTTTGGTAATCGACACATTGCATAACATTCCAGACGATGAAGAGTACTATGGACCATCTGAATAGTAAGTGGCTTTCTCAAATGCACATGTCCATTCTAAAAAGAAAAAAAATGATTAAAAGCAACACTTGGCATACACCTAATGTGTATATTTATTCGCATTTCCAACATTTTTATAAATTTAAACAAAAACATGATTGTAACTTGCTGACTCGTGTCAGAAAGCGCGAAAAATGGATGGATCTACGTGAAACACATTAAGCGCGTAAAAAAATGGCAGAAACCCAGCTAAGTTTAATCCATGCTAATCTTGAACTCCTATAGGCACCAACTATCCGATTTTGTTGAATTTGTGGCGCTATGTCTATTGTGTAAACACAATCGTAAGGATACTCTATATACTTAATTCCAATTGTTAAATTGTGTGGAAACGATAACTGTTTAAATATCACAGTTATTCTTTTCTGCAAATAATATCCACCAGCTATCCAATGTGTCCATATGCTTATTAAAAAAATGTATACTTCAAAATATATTTAATAGATAACTGTATGTAATTAAATGAAATTAATTTTAATTTTAACAACCAATTGCAAAGCAAACGCCAACCTAAGAGATAAATTTGTTTAACCAGCTAGCAACCGGCTAACCTACGTCTTACGAGCGTACTAAACTTAGCTCGCTTAATTTGCTCATGTAAAGAAGCCTATTGTGTGCTGAATAACCCAGCTTTCTATATTCATGTACAGTGAGTATTATTTAGTTGTATTTTGGAAATAAAATATAAAACTTACCTTGGTGTAAAACTGAAGCAGCGGCTTTGAGGCTAAAATCTCCAGGGTTGTTCCATGGTTTAATTTTGTTGACATCAGTAATCCTCATATTATACTTTTGTACTGCAACAGTGGTTACTTCCGGTATGCTTTTACTAGCATTATCCCCTTGTTGGTCGTTTATATGAACCAATGTAACGTTCTTAGGATTTTCTTTAATTTGTAATTTTACACTTTCGTCAACAAAGGTGAGATCATTATTAAGAAATGTCAAGACCTCTTGTTCCTCTGATGGCAAAGGCATACATTCATGCCACAGCGGATCAAACACAGTGTTATCGTTTATATCTGGACCAACAAATGCATTGCAAATTTGAACAGACGGATCTTCAATCATAAATTCCAAGCCCCATTGATTTTCAAAGATCTCAGTTACGTCATCAGGAAGTATTTGCTCTTTACTTAAGTTTTCACTAATTTTCTCATTTTGTTCATCACAACAAACTACTTGGTCTGGATTGCCCTTTTCTGTGTTTTGCATATTATCACAATTAAAAGGTTGAGTCAAACCTTTACTGTTCAATTCTTTTGTGAGATGCAAGTTGGCTATGTTTGGGTTCATCTCATGATTTTGTTTGTATGTTGCATTGTCCAGTTGTGCTTCTTCCACTTTCCTAACAACAACAGTTGAAGCACTGCTTTTCATTTCAGTGCTTTGAAGATTGACGTCAATTACTTTGCTTGGCTTTAGGTGTTCATTAACTGGCTGTATGCTTGGCAGTGGATTTTCACTTCTTCCAGAACCTCTGTCACGGCTTTTCAAGCTTTTTGTGGTAAGGGCTAATGCCGATGATATAACAGAGAGTGCATCAGGGATGTGTGAATCCATTTCTGTAGTCGGACTCATTCTTCCAGCAGCACCATTATTTCCTCCAGATGAGGAAGATGAGGAGGAGGCTCCATCCTCGCTACTGCTGGCCAAGCTGCATCCAGTGCTGTCCAAGTTACTTTTTAGTTTACTTGCATATGAAGAGTTGCTTGCATGACTGGCAGCACCAGAATGCTGCATGCTGTTTGAAAGCGCAGGCGTTAATGTGGGCCAGTGTGACTCATTTTCACGGTCATACATTCCGCTACCGCGAGAAATGACAGAATGACGGGTGATTGCATGAAAGTTTTGTTGATTGCTTGAATTTTGTGCTGGGTTCTGCTCATCACCCACAGAAGTAGGTTCATTGTGAGTCTGTGGTGCAGGATCGCTAAACCTCCGCTTGAGTCTATCTGTATTGTAAAATTTGAATTATTTAAACATAATGAGACATGTGACTACACACAGCTTTTGAAGTAAAACTACTATCGGATAAGGGTTTAGAAATTAGGGACAAATCGCACAAATAACAAAGACTGTTACAGAAGTTTCAACAGTAAAGCTTCCAAATTATTATTCTACATAATCAGCCAGATTTAAAAATGGGGTTTGCAGGAAAATTAAGCTTTAGTTTTGTCTATATATATTTGGACAATTTTAGATAATATGTTCTTCAAATTGCACTAGTGTTGAAAACTGCTGATATACAAAATAAAAGAAAACTTAACAGAAGTGGAGTGTTCACAGCAAATTGATTAAAATCACTAACAATAATATTAAGCGGTTTACTTATCAGTAGTCAGAGTATGCAATGTTAAATACAATACTAACTTGTCTCACTTGGTGATGTATGGCCAGTCAAAGAATCAGCTGGATGGTTTGGGATGCGGCGTGACTTCTTTTGTGTTATAAATTCCCCTTGGCCACCCAAAGATGGTTCATCACCTTTAAACAAACATATTATATAAATTTCTTGCTGTTTTCAACCAACAAATTTAAAAATTAAAAACTAAGAAAAATAAAAATCCTATACAATTCTAGAAAAAGTTTGAAACAATTTGGCTACAACCATCTAACTATACAATTGTTTTTGAATGCATGTCTACCTTGCCAAGATTTATACGACACAATACACTCAGTGATGAGTGTTGAGACATATCAACATACTGACAAGACAAGGCAGAATGTAAAAAATGTAACTGTTCCTACATAATATATATACAATGGGGCTTGGGAGGGTTTATGTCTAGGATAATTGACACTCCTCTAGTAAATGATGATCATAAAAATTTAGTATTCTTTAGCTATAGGGGTATTCCATATCAAATCATCACAAAAATTGAAATTTTGTAACCATCCGTCTTAGATTTTCATGATATTTACATTGCCCAAAATATGGCTCAAAAAAATAAGTTTGCAAAATAAATTTCGAAAATTTCCAATCCGTCAAGAAGTAATGGCATTTTGAAATTTGAACACTAGAGGGGGTTTTTCGGACACTTGAAAAATGGAAATAAAAGTGTGTTTCCTACCATTTTTGGGGTCAAGGAATCCATTTTTAAAGTCAAAATTGCATTTGGGTAAGGTTTAGCGGCCTTGAGGGGCACTTGAAAAGAAAGATATTGTTTCTGTTCCGAGCTAAATGGTTATAGTCTGCAAATATTTAGAAACCCATTCTTTTATTCGTTTATTCTTTATAGCAAGATCTGTCAAATAAGCTCAAAATGAATCTTTAGACTTGTTGAAAAAAGATTTTATGGCCAAAATGGAACTCATACTATTTTGGTGACAATTTCCCTGATAAATGTATTCATTGTCTGCGCTTTTTTTACTTATAAAAGCTCTTTGTATATTTTAGATGATTTTTTAGAAAGAATAAACAGAATATGGCTTTCCAGGAGTCATTAGGATGACTTCTAGGAAATTTGTTTAAGCAACATGATTCAACTGGACAAAATATTTCTTTTAAAACTATTATTTTGGTCCACATTGTTATAGCTGTTCAATCCTTGAACTAACCACCCTTTTTGTCCTAGAATTTTATTTACATCATTGGTGGTTTGGTACTATCTGTCTGTTGCTTTATTCTTTATAAAAATTTTACTTCGTTACCTGCTGCAACCTTTATACTGATTTGTGAACAATCAAACATGGAACACGCTTCGGTGATTTGCTGCATCGGAAAAGCTACCTAGGATGACTGTCACAAGTTGCTGTACACTCAGACTTAGGGATTGTTAAACTTGTTGGATATTGATGAAGAACAAAAAGGAAGTGATTGTGTGAAGAGTTGGGTTAAAAGGAAATAAGCACTCTGCTAAGACTGTAGGTAAGCATCACGTGTTTTGAAAGAAAAACAGCAAGGTGATGCAACCCATATTCATTGCATAAGGGGAAAAAGAAAAACCAAGGGCACCGTTATGATTGATTTGATTCTTGCTAAAAATATGCCAGAGAAGAATTAAAAAAAAAACAGGATGGAAATCATAAGCCACATGCTATAACAGCTTTTAAGCTTTAAGCGACACCTATAATTCTAGTTGTGTTAAGTTCTAAAAATTCATCTTCATGTTTTTGGGGTGAAGTTTTATTTTTGCTTTACTTTGTCTTGCATGTTTAGGCAAGCTATTTGCTTTAAAAGGTGACCAATGCGTTTCACTGGCGTAACTATGACAACCGAATACGATGGGAGGAATTTTTAGAACTCAAACTTCAGCAACTAGAACTACAGGTGTCACTTGAAAGCTGTTGATAGCATGTGGCACATAATTTCCATGCCGGTTTTGTTTTTAAATTCTTCTCTTCCATATTTTTAGCAAGAATTTTGATGTTTGATTGTTCACAAATCAGTATATAGGCTGCAACAGGTCACCAAGTTACAATTTTATAAAAGAATAAAGCAACAGACAGATAGTACCAAACTACCAATGATGTAAATAAAAATCTAGGACAAAAAGGGTGCTTAGTCTAAGGCAGAGGCGTGCAACATACGGCCCGCGCGGTACCTATTTACGTGGTCCGCATAGACTCCATCAAGTAGCCCATTATTTTTTAACAATTTTCCCTGTTACATCGTAAGAAGTTAATTTGTAACGGAATCATTGGCATTTTTCAATTAGTATTGCGTCACACCGATTAAACCTTTGTTATTGCGTCATAGTGTGCATTGTAGTAAAACTGCCTTGTTCTGCTGGTAATGATTCAGTAACGTGATCTTATTTTATGGCTGCGGTGTGCTGAATATACTAATATTAATCTTACGAAAAAGCTTAGCAAATTAAAAATGTTTACTAGTACTAGTAAGAAAAGAAAGGTTGATTATGAAAGACGAAAGTTCAACAACGAGTGGTGTATAAATTACTTCGTAGTTCAACACAATCAAGATGTAGTTTGCCTGATTTGTCAAAACGTTATATCAGTAATGAAGGAGTACAATATCAAACGACACTATTGTACGAAGCAATCTGCTAATTATGATAGCGTTGTTGGCCAATTGCGGGTTGACAAAATGCAGCAATTGAAAAAGTCTTTGAGCAAACAGCAAGAGGTATTTCATGGTTATAAGAAAGAAGTTGAGCTTGTTACAAAACTGAGCTTTCAGCTATCTGAAGCAATTGCCGAAAAAGGAAAGCCGTACAGTGATGGTGAATTCATTAAGAATTGTTTGGAGATATTTATCGGAAATGTGTCACCGGAGAAGAAATATTTAGTGAGCAAACAAGTTTGTCTCGTTTTACCGTGGCTCGCCGAATAGATATGCTTTCGGAAAATATCGAAGATTCTCTAAAGGAGAGGATAAGCAAATGCTCTGCTTTTAGTATCGCTTTAGACGAGAGTACAGACTTGAGCGATACTGCTCAGCTAGTTGTTTTTATACAAGGAGTGACAGATAATTTTGATGTAATCGAGGAATATTTAGATATGGCTAGTATGAAATCAAAAACTGGTCAAGATATTTGCGAGGAGGTAATAAAATTGATGACAAAATATGAAATAGATTCTTCTAACTTGGTTGGTATCACCACGGATGGAGCGCCATCAATGGTGGGAAAAAACAATGGATTTGTCAAAAGATTTTTGGATGCTATTAAAACTGAGGACGTTTATGTGAGCCATTGCATCATTCAACGGAAAAATTTGTGCTCAAAAGTACTGGATTTTGGCGAAGTCATGAAAAAGGTTGTTTCGTGTGTTAATTACATACGAGCGCGCAGATTAAATCATCGGCAGTTTAAGTCGTTTCTTCAAGCTCTCCACTCTGATTACCCGGATGTAAACTATTTTTGTGCAGTAAGATGGCTAAGCAGAGCTACCACTTTGAAGAGATTTTGGAATCTCAAGGAGGATATTGAAACTTTTATGAAAAGTAAAGATCAAGATGTTTCCTTTCTCAAAGATGATACATGGCTGAACGATTTTGCTTTTTTAACTGACATCACACATCACCTTTCAGAATTGAATATAAAGCTGCAAGGAAAACATCAGTTAGCAAACAAGATGGTCGAACATATTTCCTCATTTACAGCAAAACTAAAGCTTTTTCGATCTCAGTTGAGCTGAGCATCCCTAACTCACTTTCCTTGTCTGGAAAGTAGAAAGTTACAAATTCAAAACATTTACTGTCCAAAAATATGTTGAAATGGTTGAAAAGTTAATTTCGGCATTTGAAACTCGGTTTGAAGATTTTCGAAAACACAATGCCGACTTTCAACTTTTTGCTCATCCATTTGACCTGGTTGTGGAAAGTATTCCATCTAAATTTCAATTAAAGATAATAGAATTGCAAGCAAACGTCGATCTCAAACGAGCTTACCATGAAAATGATTTGCTTACTTTTTACAGAAGCTACGTGTATGGAAATTACACAAATATAGAATATCACGCAAGAAAAATAATCTCTCTTTTCGGAAGCACATACTGCTGTGAGCAGTTCTTTTCAAAAATGAAGCTGTTAAAAAAAAAAATGTAGGAATCAGCTCACAGATGAGCACTTGTCAAATCAACTTCGAGTTGCCACTTCTTCTGTCAAAGCTGACATTGGCAAGATCTCTGGCGAGAAAAGATACCAGACATCCCATTAATCACTTAACGAGTAACTTGATTGTCACGGTTTTCCAATAAAAAAATGTTCAAAAAAAAATACATGTGTTGTTCGATTGTCTGGCCCGCAGCACCATCGTAAGTAAACATTGTGGCCCGTAGCAATAAACAGTTGCATGCCCCTGGTCTAAGGATTGAACAGCTATAACAATGTGGGCCAAAATAATATTTAGAAAAAATATATATTTTTAGCTGAATCATGTTTCTTAAGCAAATTTCCTGAAAATCTTCTTAATGACTCCTGGAAAGCCATATTCTGTTTATTCTTTGTAAAAAATCATACAAAATATTAAAAGAGCTTTCATAATTATAAAAGCGCAGACAATGAATACATTTATCAGGGGAATTGTAACCTAAATAGTATGAGTCCCATTTTGGCTATAAAACATTTTTTCAACAAGTCTAAAAATTCATTTTAAGCTTATTTGACAGATTTTGCTATAAATTTTTTCGTCTCCCTGAAAACGTTAGTACAACGAAATTTCCCATTAGGCTTCTCTACATATATGAGCAAATCAAAAAGCGCACTAAAGCAGATGGATCCAGGATGTGACTTACTTCATGCGCGTCAATAAAAAATGGCAGTAACCTAGTGAATTGAGTTCATGCTAATCTGGAGCTCATAGGCAATAGTTATTTGATTTTCTTGAGATTAATATATATTCATTACTAGCAGTATATCTATTTTTCTAATAAAATCTTAATGGATAGCCGAAAAAGAGCAATTTTGCAGTCATGCACCTTAAAATCGGCAAAAGCAAACTGCAAATACAAGTACAACTAATTTGTTTAGGCATTGTTTAACAACCTATGAAGGAATACCTTACATGGCTGTTGCAACACCTTAATTACATTAACGACGACGCGTTACGCGGCGTTTGTACATATATTTTTAAAACATTAAATTGTGCTCTTATTCTGTTGTTGGTCTATTAATACAAATAAACTATATCCTATATAAACTGGCCAAAAGACTAAATTTGTCCTTAGTTTAGTGATCATTCCCAAATAGGTGAATCCCATCATCCTTATAAAGACAACTTGCTATAGCACATATTACTAAGCCTTTTCGACCCAATATAAGGATTTTAGTGACTACTTCACATCACCATGACACTGCTTTAAGTTTTAGTCGGAAAGTTACATATAATGCAATACACTTATAAACTAAAACTGGTAAATAGCCAATTTATTCTGGGAAAAGTCAAGTATGTTGTCTAATATATATATATAATTTTTTTAATTTTTCTACCATTAAGGATGTACACGACTTACCAAATACATAAAGCTGGTCTTTGACAGGAGGTACATAGGTTCCTATGGACAGAATTTTGTCTTTTTCTTCACAATGGTCATTTTCATCTTTGAGTTTTTCTTTCTCTGGGCATTTTTTTTGCTTTTTAAAGTTTTTCTTTTTATCTCTCTTAGAGTCTTTACTCTTTTTCTTGTTGTCAGTTGAGATGTTTGAACCCTCACCAAGCTCCTTCAAAATCTTGTTTAGAGTTGCGTCATCCAGTAATTGTGAGTGATTAGGCTGCAATCAAATAAAAAAAAGATGAACAAACTTGAAAAGTTTTGACCCTGAAAGTTGTATTACTAAAATAACAGTAGTTTGACTAAGGTTGATAAGCTTTTCCATTGATACCATAAATATGCCTAAAAAAAATTAAACAACATCCCTGACATCCATGAGGTAAATTTAAATTCTACACACAATATTATAGGGGTTATAAAACTGTAATAAGTGGTCATTATTATTTTATAGTTCCCACAGCTTTTAGTGCTCTTATAACCACCCAGCTATTTGACTTTGCAGCCATAGTAGTCTTGTGTTTCGCTTTTTGCAAAGCAGTACATTTTCCTGTATAACAAGTGCTAAAAAGCTGAGTAAGGATGAGAAATGGCTCAGTTTTTAATTATAATCACTTTACCAAACACAACCAATTAATATTAATTTTGCTTTTTGTGAGGAAGCCTATCCAGGGGGTCCTTTAGAAAATGTTTAACCAAAATGTGTTGTGTGTACCATGCCTCAAGAGTTTGACCATGAACAGCAAGTTTTTAAGGTTATTGTGTAAGTTTTTAAGGTTACAATAAACTATGCACAGATGGGTTATGTAGCTTGATAATGAATCTCAAAGTCAAAAAGGTCGAGTAGATTGACATCATCTTGATGAAGACATTCCGATGCGTACTTGTATCATCTCCACGTCATGTAATGATTTAAATCTTTTTGGCTTTGAGATTTATTATGAATATAAATTAAGTTGAAAAATTAGAATTCTCAACTAAATATATCACAATAAGAATCTATATATATTTCATTCAAGGATGTTCAAAGTAGAATACTGGATGGTAAGGATTCAAATCCTGTGTAACTTGTAATAAAATCCGCCAATTATATAGGGTAATTGGAACTCCTACAATGTGTTTTAAAACGCATTGTTTTAACTTTAAAGGTTGTTCCTGAAGCCTTCAATCAAGTATTCATTTGTCAATAATGGAATCATGCAAGCAAGGCCAGGCTAGAAAAATCAGCCTGCAATGAGGTTTGAACTCATGATTGTAGTTATACCTGGACTGTCGCTTGAGCCGCAAAGGCTTAGAGGGGAGCAAGTCGAGAAATAACCATGACATTATTGCTTTGCTGCATCCCACTCAATTAGTATATTAAAGGCTTCATGTTCATGGGTCAAAATTAAATTTTTCTGGCAACTCATCATTTTTATTGCTTTTTATAATTTCTTTTTTGTGTAATTAGGCAATACTATTCTAGTAAAAATGCCTTAACAGACATTGTTTTTAGGTATGTTAATTTGTAATACTTTTTATAACAATTAACATAAGTTGGCAAATTTATTTTCCTATTTGGTACTATCTTGTCAGTATAGGCATGTGAAAAACATATTCATAAAACCTTTTTCTCTTTCAGCTTAGCTCATTGGTCTCACAGTTCTTTAAAGGTAAAACAATTATAAAGCCTATACAATACAAGATTGCAAGCATTTTAAGAGAGATAGTGGCCTAACCAAAAGCAATTAAAGCTCACCTTGCTTGCCAGGTATCCCCCCAGGTTTGTAAAAGTCGACAGGTGCACCATGAGGTAAATAAGATCAAGAAACACTGATACAGGGAATAACATAGACCCCCCAAAAACGTTAATTCAATATAATAAAATGATGTATATACTAATATTACCCTTTTACAAGATGTTTGTAACTCTGAAACTGTCAACTCGATTTTCTTAGCCTGTTTTCAAAATTACATAGTAATGATCATCAGTTAAAACATATTAAAGATTAAATATAAACCTTTCCATCTGTTTTTTTGGAGGTTGACCCATAGTTGCCATAGTTTGAAGAACCACTAGTAAGACGTTTGGATTCATCTGCTGTTTCACGATCTTTATTGACACGTTCACGATTTTCCTTGAAGGACTTAATAGTTCGTTTCTTGCGTTTTTCGTCTGCAATTGGTTGCGGGTTGCTGGGTCTTCGTTGTTCAACAGATTGTATTTTGGATGACCTTATAGGTGGACATTCTAGACTGCCTGATTTACCCCTTTCATCCCTAAGTTTTTTACGCCGATTGCTTCTAGAAGATTTAACAGTCTTTTCATCTACTTGAATGTTTGTTCTTGCAGTGAAATTTTCTGTAAAAGAGTTTGTTGAAGAATGTTTATAAAACATATGCAATCAAACCTATGTAGGTATGTTTTACATAAAAATTACATTTTAAGCAATTATTCACTTAATTGGAGTATTAATACGATTTGTTGGATTATCAAAATATGTTAGATGACCCAACAATGTTAGGTTAATGTAAAAAATGCCAAAAACTGAATGTTATAAAACTTACTTTCTTCCTCTTCTGGAGCATTATCATATTGACAGGATTCTGTGGCATTATCAACAACATCTGTAAAATAGAAAATATTGCAACTAGTATAGCAAGTGCTTGATCTAGTTTCGCAATACTGCATAATCACTCAAAAAAACATTCCAGACAGTATCACTTTACATTTTTTACATTAAAAAAAAATATATATATATATATATATATATATATATAGTATAAAATGGGAGGTTACAAGGTTTTTTTATCAAATGTGACAAGATTCTGCATCCTTGCCTATTTGTAAGTAAATGTGTGATACAATTAGAATTAGATATAGACCAATATTTTGTTAACCGTTAATAAAGGCCAATATTGGGCTTCTACTGATATAGCGGTAAAAATTTGTCCAATATTTTAATGTAAAAATATGACACATTTTTTTTCATATAAACAGGCCAAGTTTCAATTTTGAGCATATTTTAGATAGTAAAACAGATTAATATCTGTATCTGTTGGCAAAAACATGATAAATCGGGTATAGGTATTGGTCCGTAAAAATGATATTGGTCCCTTTATAATAAGAATTTGATTACCTGCTATTTTGGATTTCTTCTTTCGTTTCTTTTTTATCTTTTTGCTAGATTCTGGACAATAGTCATCACTATCCAGTGGGCTTTGTAAAGGTTCCATTTCAGTTACAATGTTTCCCTTGCGATAATGCTGCTGGTTTGTATGGCCATACTTTGAACTACTATAAAAAATGAACAATGAAAGGCATACATTCAAACATTTTTTTTTAAATTACTTACAGTGACAAATCTTTCATTTCAATGTCAGTTTGCAATCCACCCAATGTAGTACAAGTAGAGGTGTCCACATGATTAGGCTTGGCATCACCAAAAAACATCACCTTTGTATCAATTTCATTGCGATCATCAACTTCGCTCATGTCAATAATGCAAGGTTTGTCAGCATCTTGCTTGATACTTTCAAAGTTATTTTGATCTACATATTGTTTATTGTCATTGTTATCCAACTGGCTTTTAAACTCCTTCCCGGTACTCCATTTAGTACATGAAGGCCTTGTCAGTCCATCAGCTTCCTCACCACAATCGTCAATAAATTCTTTTACTCGATCAGCTGGCAATTGTTGGTAAGTACGGTTGTACAGTTTAACCAGGTCTGGTTCCTGCACATCATGTTTGATGGTACCTAAGTCACACACTAGGTCTTTTGACATTGAGTTGTCTCTTTTGTCAAGCCTACCTTCTTGATTCAAAGGTACTGCTGGCTTAATAAGTTTTACAGGAGTACAAGAATTCTGAGAAGCCAGTGGAGTTACGCCGTGAGATTCCAGCCACTTGATTTTGTTCTCTATTGTTGCTAGAGGCAGATTGGAAAAATTGCGCGCCTTCTCCACTGCTAAATCAGCCTAAGAAGAAACAACCATGTTTGCATTTTTAGGCAGGTTTATCATTTCCCAACAATTATGTTCACTAATTCTGATAGATTTACTCATCCTACACTATAAACAATATATAAAATTGTAGCGTATCAATTTAACAGATTTGGTGAAATCTCAATAATTATAAGAATTGAAATATAAATGTAAGCTTACCAATCCTGTTTGGCAATATTTAAAAATGTATATCAGCTCCAAACGCAGCAATAACACTAAAAGGTGTTTCAAATACTTTTTTACCAAGTGTCTCAAGTATTTTTGTTAAATGTTAGTTATTAATGTAAATTATTTTGCAATTGAACAACATTTAAATGCAACATTAAAAAAAACTTTAAAATATAAACAAGGTCTAAATATTGCACCCGCTGCTTGCTCCCCCTACTGGAGTGCAAAATTATTGTTGTTGCTATTATATATACCAGCTGTGGGGTCAAGTTATGTTCTCAACAACCTAAAGTCAATTATTGTGTAAATCGTTTATATTAGTTTATGTCGAACATAGTAAACAATAAGTGATCCTTTGTCCATTTAACCATGTTAATAATGACAGGTTAAGAACTCAGTACACGAAACAAAATAAAATGCAGGTTAAATCATTGGTGATCAGTAAATCTAAATGACTAGTTTTAGGAAAGAACGAATTTCACAGCAAGAATTTTGACATTTTTGGGAAGTGTTAGCCTGTCTGAGCAAAAGTATTTAACTGTTTAAATTTCTTACGGTCTAGTTCAGGGGCCGGCAATCCCTGGGCACTTGTGGCATGCGCCATGGTTTTCCAGGGCATGCCAAACGATTGCATATGTTATATATCACCTTAAGGAAGTGTAACCATTACATAACTGCCACATCATTAACATTATTATTACATCATCAACATAGCGCTAACTAAAGGGTTGCACACATTTTCAGTTGGATCTACAGTGTTCATGTCACAAATTAGTGTATTAATTGTTGTGTTCAATAATATTTTCTGTGGGCGTTAACTGTTAAACTTGTTGTTTACGACTAAACGTTTGAATTACGTCACAATGCTAAAAAGTGGCTTGATGTGTGCTGCGTTAAACTAGGGCATTCTACATTAAAACTTTAAAAGTTACGAGGTAAAGTTTTTTGTGCGACTTAGCTAACACATCTGAGTAGGCTAAAAAAGCGCCAAAACTAAATTCCTAATTAGCGGGCACATTATTGTGTTTGCAGCAGTTCGTTTTTTTTAAGCAGAGCTATTTAGAGAATTTAACTTATTAAGTTAGGTTTAATAGCGTCTCCCCAAATAAAAAAATAAGATGTCAGCTCATTTCAAGAATCCTGGTTGATAGATCTTGGATTCGTTTGTCAAGACGACCGAGCTGTTTGTGCACTGTACTGTAAAAACTTAGTTTGCCAAACGTCAAGCATAAAACAACATTTTTAAACGAAGCACGGGAAATGCTTTTTTTAGTTACATAAATGGGTAATCTACAAGCTGTAGAGTTGGAGCCGCACTCAGAACTTGACAAATCGCACATTTGGCCGAAGTTGGACTCTGTTCAATGTTTTGCCCCTGGTTGCCAGTGCAAAACCAACTATAGAAAAACGTTTGGCATGCAAGATGTTGATATAATCACATTATTCATAAACTGGCACACTGCATACGAAAGGTTGCCGACCCCTATTCTAGTTGAATACTACTCTCTTTTATTCAGTTACTTTGCTGCCAGACTTGGTTCAAATTTGTTTTCACAAACAGACAAAGGAAACACTTTTTGTAAATATATACAAAATACAAAATATTGGGATGTATAACTTGTTAAGAACATAGGCATAATGAAGTCCAACAAAACATAAAAATGTGGAGGAAAAAAAGCATACATTGTATATGTTAACAGGATGGTATGATAAAATTGCATTTATGAACATGTATAGTGCAAACTATCAAGAAGAATTATTTGTACCTGTTGTGATGTTACAAGTGCAACAATCTGATCATAGTAGCCTGTAAAAAGGTCACCATCTTCTTCTTTTAAGGCTTTTGCCAGTACTGCAGAATAGTAGGAAACTTTTATATCATCACCAAAGGACATTGGCCTGAAACAAACATATATTAACTTTATAGCAAGAAGGATGTCTAATCATTGTAAACTTTTGTTTTCTGTACAAATTATGTAAAAAATATAAAATTGGTCTATATTTTTATTGGGCATGGTTGATGACTGTTTTAAAAAAACAGCTGAGAAAAAACTTTCCTGCAAATTTAGTAAACTTTCATGCCTGCAGGGCAATTAAGGACTATGTATGAGCCCAACTTATCCAGCGTCTGACTTCGAGACTTGGTGAAAATATTGTAGCATAATATAAAAATCCAAATAAAAACCAGTTAAATTGGGGCACACAGGTTAAGACACCCATCTAGACGAAGGGTCACTAAACTTTTTTCAAAAAACATTTGATAAATCTAAGGCCTGCTGAGCACCGATCGCAGGCACATATAATTTTTTGTCAAACCTTTTTAACTTAATTATTATCAAGGAAATATAAATAAATATGCAAGAAAAACTGTAGTGACCCTTGCAGCAGGCCGCTTTCATAAACCCAGCGCATCTCATCTAGTCCAAAGGCCTAATTTGGTGACCCCTGATCTAGACAGATCAGTTATAAGCATGCATTTGATGGAATAAACAACCAGACATAATATTTAAAGATTACGATTAATTTTACTTAAAAAACTTATGACAAAAACATTTCTTACCTCAAACAAAATCACTTATTGGAAAGAAAAAATAATCATTTTTCCTGAATGTTATGACAGATAACAACAATCAAAAGCACATTACACAGAGAAAAACTCTTAATTTTTTTTACAAAAACTTAAAAGCTGTGTAGAGAGTTAGTTATAAGATAGTGTTTAATAGTTCATGGTGGCAACTATTATACCGGAAATCTACTAACCAACTTTTTCTGTCATTAAAATGGCGATATACTAAAGCAGGGGTCGGCAACCTTTTTCTTGTCGCGGGCCAAAATCAAACTCGGAAAGATCTCTGCGGGTCGCACAAAATGATAACTAAGAATAGCGTTATTTTCATGTTAGAATTTTTGGGGGAAACGGCATTTTTTTAAATTTCTTGCAAGTTTTTTATTACATTGCCGAAAATAAAAATAAAAGAAATGTTGAAAAATATATGTCCAATATTTTTGAAAACATTTTCCGTTTGTCCGCGACGCACTTGGCAGCCTTCCACGGCGCAACGGTAGAGAAGCGCTAATCTAGTTGAATAAACAGCATCAAAACGTAAAAACCGGAAGTGAAAAGAACATTTGCGCGAAGCGCAAAAATTTTTCGCACTTCTGCCTAAAGAGGCAGCGGGCCCGATGAATTACAGAGACCGCTTGATTGATTGTTATTAATTGTCGAACACACACTTGTTGATCCGCCAACCCGAACGAATAACGAAAGGCGAAAGAGAAAAAATATCCTGCGTTTACGGTCGACCAAACAAGAAACGAAAAAGGCGTTTTGCGTTTGATTTTGGTTCCGCATTAGCAAGACGCCCAATTACACTGAGAAAAAACACGCAGCTTCGGACGGTGAGGTAAACCCTGACAAAAACGAAACAAAAAACGTTAATGTCACTTCCGAAAAGGGGGGTCCGAACCCCCAATCCCCCCTGGATACGCCACTGTACCAGGGTATATAGCGCGGTTCCGCTATATTGTAGCGGTGGGTTTTTTTGCAGTTATTCTATATTCTTCCAATGAATTTTATTTGTCAGTGTCCATATACTCCCAATGTTTTTTGTCGTTTAGGTGCTTTAGCAGGCAAAAGCGGATGTGGCCTGAAGTTGCGTGTTATTAGTTGGGCATGGTGCACTTTTACAAGATGGTTGCCAGTCGTCCGTGTCATATAAGTTCATTCAAATGTAAATAGTGTCTGAAGGTTTAACTAAGGATTTACACAATATTGACTGATTGTTTTAGTTCATGTTGAATTTTTCTATATTCCTCCCTCATGGGTTAATAATTTTGAGTTGAAAGTCCAAATTTTGCTGCGAAGCAAACCTATAATTTGTCTTTAAAAAAAAAAATAAAAAAAAAAAAAAATATTAAAAAATATTTAATATTTTTTTCTTGCACCCCTATGCGCCTCTAATTGGGAGTAAAAAAACCAATAGTGTGGCATCATCGTTTTAGTTCCTATCTAATTCTATATAGCGGCAAAAAAACCTTAATACAGAATTCGTCCATATCGCTTGCTTAATTCAGCTTGTGAAGCGGTGGCATCCTGCTGCGATTTATTGTTCCGCTCGTGCAACGTTCATTGCGCGTGGCGCGACATAGTAAAAATGGGCGCGTGCGACTTGCCTTTTAGAAAGAGGCTTCTCTTAGTAAAATAACTTATTGCTCTACAAAACAACATATTTAATTGCAAAATCTGAAGGCAGTGTACACCTCTGCTTGCAATCATATTCTATCAATAAATCACTTTAATTTCTACATTTTTGGTTAACTATTTACCCCAATAGGTTAATTATTTTGAGTTTAAAGGCAAAATTTTGCTGCGAAGCAAACCTATAATTTATCTATAGTTGAAAAATATCTAAAAATTTTTTTTAATTTATTAGACACCTCCAAACATCAAAAGGCCAAATTTTAATTTTTGCCCCCCTGAAATACTCCCCTTTTTTACGAGGTAAAATGTTTATTTTAACATCAGGTTTATATGGTTCTCTAAAATTTGTGAAATTTTCAGATTTTTATGTCATTTCCTTGTATTGTAAATATATCATTGAAATTTCCTAAAGTGTTGTGCATTTTGACCCCTCGGGATGAACAGTTCAGGTGTAAGGTTTAAAATTTTGTTACTTAGCCTTGTATATGACATGTATCCATGACCAATAAATATATCAGATTTTTTTTTAAAACAACGGTAAAGAAACGCTGATCTAGGTGACAACACTGCATCAAAACATAAACAAACCGGCCATAGAATGATGATTAGCGCAAGAAGTGCAAAATTGTTTGCACTTACGTAGTTAAAATAGTCATAAAGGATGTGAAAACTCGTGTCTAATTTGTCAAAAAGGTGGCAGGCTGGATGAATTACATCGGCGGGGGATAATAGAGATAAATCCCCCCGCAGGCCTTACTTTGCAATCTGGAGTGACCCAATCGTGCAACACTTACGTTGCGCTAAAAGTATTCAGTACAGTACTTCATTTTCAACCATGCAAATTTTAGAAATACCGTTATTTCAGACGCACAAAATTGAACACAAAAATTATTCCAGCCATGCATATATTTAAGCTGCATATGAACGTATCCACAGCGTAATATCCAAAATTTCCAATCTGGTATATATCTTAATTCTTAAATTGGGAAACCATAAATTTGACTATGACACAAACAATACATGGTACCAATGTGCTATAAAGCTAATTGCAATAAAAAACTTGGGCTTGGGTGAGGGTGGGTCAAGTATTATTGTTTAACACTATTACTTGGCTCACTCAAACCCAAATGCCAACCGGCAACCTAACCCAAATGATGTTCGGTGTGGTAGGATTCTAGATGAGCGCCAAAACAGATAACACTAATTTACGGAATGATGAATGGTCGGAAAGCTCACAGTATTATTATTAAATATAATAACACTTGACCCACCTTCACCCAAACGCTTACCGAAATATTGTGCGTTGGTTTAATAATTGTTTTAACGGGGTAACACTTAAATTAGTGAGCGTTCCGACCATTCATTATTCTGTAAATTAGTATTATCCCGCCAAAACTTGTTCTATGCTATTTAACAACTTTAAGATATATACATTATTTTGTTGCGGTTTATTTGATTCTCTAAACAAAAAGCAGCCTAAATTGCTAAAAATATATATCTATAAGGTATTTGAATATAATATTGAGTGACAACTGCGACCAGAAATAAAAATAATTTTAGCCGGCACAACAATACCTTATGATTAAACAGACGATGAAGACGAAGTCAAAAACAACATTTTTTTTAAATCCTGCCACATTTTTTAAAGTTAAGAAATGAACAATCGAAAATGGAATAAATAAATATGGTAAAATAAATATAATGATAACACTTATCTATACCCGAACCCAAACTAGCACCTTACCCAAATAATGTTAGCAAATATAAACCCCTGGACGAAAATGTGGTAGGATTGTAAACCAGCGCCAATAGTGTCTAGTTGCCTATACATTAATTCCACCGGCGTAAATATCTGTAAAAAGTCGAAGCTTATATTGTTCTTAAAATAAACTGCTGTGGCAACTCGCAATACTCATCGGAACGAAACATTTATTTTACATGACATCGCCATTCACTACACTTTTTTATCTTTAATTGACAACGACTGAGACGTAGCTGACTTTTTTATTTAAAACGGCACTGTGCGTATAATATTAGGTGGTTTAGTGCAGCGTAGTTCACCGTTTATTTAATAAAAATTTAATACGACAGAAAACTTTTTTAATTTTGTTGACATTAAAATGTAGTGGCCACAAAATGTACCTTTTAAGTTTAAATCTCTTTGATTTAAAAATTGTTCCACCGGCTTCCGTCCTAAACTATCACAATTGTACAGTCTGCTTTCTGTTTGGTACCGGTAACTAATTAAATACAGTATGTTTTGTAAACTAAAATATTGCGATTTGTTTGATAACGTTATATTTTAAGAGAGGACTCCTCAACAGCATTCCCAAAAATTATCTAGTTAATCTTGGTTGATTCCATATTTATTTTCCCAAATAAGACAGAGCCGTATTTTTCCTATTCAATAACGGAGAACTGAAGTTCTGTTAATATATTTTAGAACTGAAATTACGTTTGTGTATACACAGGCGACTCAATTCACTATTGATGGCGAAGATAGGCCTACTTCAAATACTGCAGAATTTTTTTCGTTTTCGGATTTATTACGGTTTAAAGGTATTTGCGATCCAATAACACCACCCAAACTTATTATCCGAAAAGCCGTCAAGAATCATAACCCAGCAAACGGAGCACAGAATCAAATCTTTGCATAAAAACCGCCGGTCGCAACTTGTAGCCGTTTCAGCGAATATATAAACTTTGATTATACGTTTGCGCTGCAATACCGAAGGCAGTTTTATCAGCGGCCAAGTAGAGAGCAAAATAATTTATGCAACATCTGGAAAAAAGTTCCACGCACGTCTGCGCATCTCTGACACAAGGCGGTTTAGGGCATCAGGGGAAGTGTGGAGAAGCTAAAGATCGCTTCAACTGCGATTGTCAGTGGACGTCACGGGGCGTATCACGTTCCCTCTTCGGATCTGTCCCCAGCCGATTAACCTGGGTGTCATAGAGGAAAAACAGGTGCTTATAATATCGCTAAGCTGCAGATATCAAAGTGTTCACAAAATCAGGCTAAGTCATAAACGCACAAAAAATGTAAGATAATAGACTATTTATCCTCGTTAATACCAAAGACCATAAGCCTCTATTAAGGTATTTTTAGCAGTGTTGTAATGAGTTAAGTCATTGACTTGACCTAAGTGCACTTAAGTCACGGTTTTTAAATGACTTGACTCGACTTAAGTCGTTTGACCAAAATGACTCGACTTGGCTTGGCTTAAGTCATTTTGTCACATAAGTTGAGATTAAATTAAAGAGTTTTTTATTAAAATTTATCTCAAGTTTTGTACATCAAACACTTTTAGTGCTGTATATTGCGTTTGTGTTATTTTTTTAGTTTAATTATTGCTTATAATCGGACGACTTGGACAACCGATTACTTGGACTGCGACTTGACTTGTTATTTTTCAAAAGACTTGACTTGGACTTAAGTTATTTTTTAAATGATTTGACTGGGACTTAAATCATTTCAAAATTGTTTACAACACTGTTTTTTAGTTTGTTAATATCAAATCCAACCTTACGGTGACTAAAATAACATTTTCACCAGGACTTTTTTATGAGAAAACGTTCAGGATAATCGTACTAGACCAAACAAAATCGCACTGCATCTACCCACAGCAACAACTACGCTATCGCCAAACCTCCAGTGCTTCTCCACTCTTCTGCTTAGTGCAATTTTCTCGCCCATTTCGGTGCAAACAGGACTGGTAAGCATGACTTTAGCTAAATCAGCTTTGATAGCCAGAACACGCCCCCCAGTTGACAGAGATCCGATGTTGACCATGAGCACCTCGTTCTTTGACAACTTTTGAACCTTTAAAGATAAAAAGTTCGAGCTAATTTAATAGAAGTTCCAGTTGTATTGTTTGACTGCTTTGAACACAAAGTTGCATCTCTCGAAAGTTGCACCTTTTTCAACCTTTAGGTTTGTCAACCACACTTGCAGGATTGGTCCATAAGGATTGGCCCTACTCCTATATATAAGCGTTACAATTGTAATTGTGACAAGTAAAAGCGAGAGATTAATTGAACGCTAATTGATAACTGCATAAAAATAATATAAATAAAATAAACCATTAAATATATTGAAATGTATTTTTAAGTCACACACTGCCGAATTTCTACTCAATACGAATTACCGTATAATTTCACGTTCGTTAAGGCCAAAGGTCAACAACCTAACATCTATTACCAGGGTTGGGCTTAAGCACTCTCCCACTCGCCAATGCGAGTGCAAATCGCTCCGAGCGAGTGCTGATTCGGCGAGAAATTTTTAACTTTAAGCACCACTTCTTACCGAAATATTACTTAGCGCCGGTTATTTCGTTAAACACTAAGGAGCAAATACATTCAACACTACACACATAATAAGGTTAATCGGAGTCACGTTTGAAGCTCTTAATAAAGATTCTTTGTCCCGCTGTAGATCGTAATCAAGACTCATTGTCCCGTTTTAAAAAATCGTTTACCGGCAAACAATCAAAGACGTCATTGCTGCAGTCGTAAATAGTTATGAGGTTTATTGTTTAACTTTTTTTAATTTTTAAATGTTTAACCAGTCGTTGACGCCTTTGGAAAAGTTTACTAAACCTGCGATTCACCCAGGCGATAAGAATTATACTTTTCTGTATTGAATTGTTTGTAAACATAAGAAAATTATAAGCAATTGCTGCAGTTTTCGATAACAATAAGTTCGAATGCAAATGTTTTATATTATTTGTAAGCAGTGTTTTTTAAGAGACCGAAACGGCCCACTGAACACTACGGTATTTTAAAAACTACAGCTGAGAATTAGCAATTAGTTTACATAGTATGTTGTTGCGATCTCTAAAGTTCATAGCGCAGCACAGAACCTTTGGTGCATATGGTTGTCTGTGCGAAAGAATGGTTTAGTTGTAAATTTATAATTATTTTGTGATTATTTGCTGTTCAACCAGTATGTGGTGTTTTGTTTGTGGGGCGAAGCAACCTGCTGTGAAACGTCCTTCAAGCAAAGAAATGTCAGAGTACGAAAAAAAGAGCGCGAGCATTTAAAAAAAATGAAAAAAGGCGGGCCGTGGCTACTAAATTGTCAGTGTTATTTTTTTCACTAAAGACTGTAAAAAATATCTCGGCTAAAAACATTGTTTTAGGCGTAAACTGCTTTATGGGTCAATAATTTGTTCATCCATGCATGGAAATAAACGATCAGACTTTTATAAAAACTAATGTTTACGTATAGAAACCATAAGACAGGTTAACCATAACCCCAAAAAATGACCGCGCTAGGGCGGTTATTTCAGTTTCAGACAGCGTGTAAACAAATTTGGCGAGTGTTATTTCATCTGGGCGAGTGCTGATTGATAGCCGCTCGCCACGCTGGCGAGTGTAATTTTTTCTTAGGAACAACCCTGATTACTAAACTTTAAAAATTACCCTGGCACCCTTTTTGTCTCCTTCTGTTTTAACGCCAAGCAATCTTCTCAGCAAAAAATAAGAAATTTCAATTTCGGTAAAGATGTCAGGAAGGGAATCAACTTCGCCCAAGACATGTCCAACCATTCGATCTGCTCGGCATAAAGTTGGGTCGATTTTTGTTCCAGCACCTGTACACAAAAACAGAGGATCACACCACTCTGATTTCTACAAAATTGACCAACTATGCTTTTGTATAAAATGTAAAAGTATGAATATATATTAAATAACGACCCTGCACAATATCAGTTGTTTTTACATGGATGGAGCAAAACAAAGTTAATTTAACAGATCCATTTGTAATCAAATAACAATAGTTCAGCCTAACCAATTTTTTACTATAAAATATGATAGTTTAATAGTAATTTGTATTTAACTTCTGGCAGAAATGAAAATGCAACATATTTAATTAGATATATAAATAATTTTGAAAGGTTTCGGAATGGATTACTGGGTTGGAATTTTGTGATTCAATAAAAAAAGAACAAACACAAGCAAAGATCCATAGTTTCAAGCAGCAAATGTGAATTTTAGTCTGCTTTTAACAATACCAAAAATTTATATATTTGACTGGTATATATATATATATATATATTTGTTTTCCTGTGGACATTTCGAAAAGACTTGATAAACACTTACATCAATAAAATATTATTTATTATACCTTTGGCAAAACTAATATTATTTCACTTGATAAGTTTTTATCATTGTTATTCAGAAAAAGATAAGTAATCCATTTAGATCAGTGATTCTCAAAAGGTCTTTGAGGAAGTTAGTTTGACGAATGATTTGATTAAAAATATAATTTGAGAATCATTTCTAGATCAGTGTTTCTCAACCTTTTTTGGCGGCAAACTAAATACGAAGCGAAGTATAAAGCGAAGCTTAGGCGACCCAATTCTCCTGACTGAACTTTTTGCAAGTATAAAGCAAGCAAAACACAACTAGACAGGGTGTGCGGTTTTTGTATATTTTGCTAGGGGGTTATAGCGCGGTTCTACTATATTATACCAGGGGGGGGGTATAGCGCAGTTCCACTATACTTTACCAGGGTGTTATTCCTTGGTTATTCTATATTCTTTCAACGGGTCTTATTTGTCAGTGTCCATATACTCCCAATGTTGTGCTTCCAGTTTCGGTGCTTTAGCAGGCAAAAGCGGATGTGGCCCGAAGTTGCGTGTTATAGGTTGGACATGGTGCACTTTTACAAGATTGATTGCCAGTGGTCTTAATATAAATTTGGCTGCGAAGCAAACCTATAACTTGTCTTTATAATTGAAAAATATTTGACAATTTTTTCTTGCACCCCTATTTGCCTCTAATTGGGGACAAAAATCAATAGTGTGATGTGTTCGATTTAGTTTTTTACAGCTATCTACTCTAAACTAGCGGCAGAAAACCTTCAATACAGAATTTGTTCATATCGCTTGCCTTATTCTGGCCGCGAAGCGGCTGGCTCCCTGCTGTGCTTTTTTTGTCCAGCGCGTGCAACATCCATTGTGCAAAGTGTCTCGTCTTAGTAATTAACTTATTGCTCTTACAAAACAACATATTTTACCGCCGCAAGTCTAAATAAAAAATCTGCCAGGCAGTGTACACCACTTTGTTTGCAATTTTTTTTCCATCAAAAAAAAACTTTAATTTCTATATTTTTGGTTAATTATTTTCCCCCATGGGTTAATTATTTTGAGTTGAAGGTCAAAATTTTGCTGTGAAGCAACCTATCATTTGTCTTTATAATTGAAAACTATTTAACAATGTTTTCTTTAGTTTTTTAGACACCTCTAAACACAAAAATGGCCGAATTTTAATTTTGCCCCCCTAAAATACTCCCCTATTTTCAAGAGGTAAAATGTTTATTTTAACATCAGCTTTAAATGGTTCTCTAACATTTGTGAAATTTTCAGATTTTTATGTCATTTCCTTCTAGTGTAAATATATCATTGAAATTTCCTAAAGTGTTGTGCTGTTTGACCCCCCGGATAAACAGTTCAGGGCTAATGTTTAAAATTTTGTTACTTAGCATTGTATATGTCATGTATCCATCATCCATAAATACATCAGATTTTTTTTACATTTTTTCATCTCTGAAAAGTGCCGAAAACCAAAATTAACAAAAAATGACAGTTTTACCCCCCTAAAAACCACCCCTTAGAACCTAGGCAATTTTTTTATATTAGAAACAACTTTGGGAGGGTATTTAACAGTTGTGAAAATTTCATGTTCCAACTATGTTTTTTTCCTTGTCAAAAGTGAGCCATCAAAAATTGACTGAAAAAAAAAAAAATAAATAAATAATTCGGATAAAAACAACATGTGTCCAAAAAAAAATTTTTTTTTTCGGGCCACATAATTAAAACAAAGCAATTAACACTTGTTTACTTGCTTATAACCTCTGCAAAAAATACAATGTTATTAGAAGTAGTTCTGAACAAATAAACTAACCTATCAGTCCTCCAGGGGCAGCGTACTGAAGATCATTGTGCTCTGCAAACAATGAAACAATTCGCGAAAGGATTGGGCGAACCTGAAGCTTGCCCTCTGAATCTTTTGAAACAATTCCAGGACGAATTTCTATTTCTTGTCCGATCTGATGTTAGAATAATGTTTTATAAATAGAATGAAATAGCAGCATGCCAAACTATAAGGTTTATACACATGGTTAACAATAAAAATGTGTATAAAGTGAATTCAAGGTTTTTTTATCATTTTTTTTTATAAATATTTTCTGACATTTCCAAAGCCAATAGAGCGATATAATACATATTTAGAACAATGTGTCAAACAAACAGTAAAAATGTACAAAGTACAAAAATTATATTTTTTCAATGTCATGGTTTTTCACCTTTAAAACTCCTTTAAGAATACTTCCTCCAGCAACGCCACCTTTTAAGTCGTCAACTTCACATCCTGGTTTGTTGACATCAAATGACCGAATAACTATAACACAATGGCCGTATGTACATTTATGATACAAAAATAAAAACAATTTTTCAATGCTAATGTTGCATACCTATTAAACGGGGTTTGGAAGTAAAATCCCTCAAAGGAATGGGAATTTTCTTTATAATGTATTCACAAACCACTTCAATATTGTACTTCAATTGGGCTGAAATTGGAATTATCGGGGCACGTTCAGCAACTGTTCCTAAAATAATTCAATAAACATATTTTTAAACACATGGAATGACGTATAAATATATTTAACATGTTTGAATAACATAACAAAAAAAAATATATATATATTGCCAACAGTTCAGTTGCACCAAACAAACTTACCTTGCACAAATTTTAAAATTTGTTGGTACTGCTCTTTTGCTTGATTTTGAGTAACCAGATCTATTTTGTTTTGAAGAATTATAATATGTTTCAACTTCATGATCTCAATTGCTGCAAGGTGCTCAGAAGTTTGTGGCTGAGGACAAGGTTCATTGCCAGCTTCAAAAAGAAATTGGGAATAAAAAAATAAACTAACTATTGCCAAGCAAACAGAGCAGAATGTAATTGAAATGTTAACATGATACCTATTAGCAAAAGTGCAGCATCCATAACTGCAGCTCCATTAAGCATCGTTGCCATAAGAATGTCATGACCAGGACAATCAACAAATGAAACATGTCTGACAAGCTTAAAAGGTCCTTTGGCTCCTGTGAAGTCAGCAGGAAATTCATCTTCTTTATTGCTGCTGCATGCACAGTAACATTGTGGGCGTGGGCCGTCAGCTTCGTAAATCTTTTTTTGCAGAAAAACAATAAATAAAACTGTAAACCATTGGATATACTTGAAACTGTAACAGAAATATAGGATATTTAGTTAAACGTATAATTTTATTTAATCGTTATAATAATGCCTAATGCTTGCTGATATGTAACAGCAAAAAAAAAAAAAAAAAAACCTACATCAAAGTAAGTAATGATTATAATATAAATTTAAATGCTTTTATTATCAAACAACTTCTCTTATCATAATAATTATTGTTTAACCAATATTCGAAAGTACAAAATAAAGTGCTTTTTAATTTTAAAAATAGTAACTGGTAAAGCAATTATCACAAAGTAAGGAAAAAATGTTTAAATAATTGTTTTTACCTTTGCATTGGCATAACCAAGCTTAATGGTAATATTTCTTTCCAATTCGTTTTTGAACCGCACAGTATGAACGCCAGAGATAGCTTTGACAACTGTTGATTTTCCATGTGCTACATGCCCAATGGTACCAATGTTAATGGTTGCTTGTCTGCTTATAATTTCTGGAGTCAGTGGAGTTAATTTGGTGACATCCTGTGTTAACAATAAGAACATCCTTAGGCCAAGGAACATGTTTTACATTACACCAATTGGCATAATAATGTTTCATACCAAAGTTGACAAGTCCTGCTTCGAAAGATGGGGCTGTGCTTGCACATGACTGTCTTCTGTGCTTTCCTTTTCCATGACCATTGCAGAAAATGTACAAATATTTTTGGATATTGTTAGGTACAAGGTATTTAACACTTCTTATATTATAAAAAATCCTGTCTTCCAAACAATGCTTTGCCAATTAAATATGTTACTCTAGTTTCCAAAAAACTCAACTAATTTTTAATTTATTGTTGTATACAATAATTGTACACCGGAGTACTTTATCACATTAAAAGCTAAACAAAATATTATTGGACATTTCATTAATTTCTCATCAGCAAGCAGGCTGGAAAGTATTGCAATATATCTACGAAATTTTGTAGGCCAGTATAGTGAGTATGACTTCCAGGTTGGAAAGTAAGGCCAATGCATTTCCACTGCGATTTTCCACAGAGTACTCGGCCACCTACATCCGCGATATTTCACACTAGATGATGTTAATGATGCTTGGCGGGGTTTGTCATGTGCAAAAAATAAAATAGGATTTCACAACAAGATAACGTAACGATATAAATAAGATCAAATGGCATATGTATGGCGGAATTTCCATACAATTTAGGAAAAACACTGTTGGAATGCAGCTGTAATGTGGAATATAAATCAAGAACAAGTGCTGCAATGCAGTTTGAATGAGTAACGTTAAAACATAAATAATTTCGCATAAATTAGCCATAAACCTATCTAAAAGGTATAAATTGTATTTTTAACCAAATTAGACATGCCTCTACCTGACGAGATGACGCAACCGAATAAACCAATCCTACATGTTGAAATTATTTCCTGACGTGTGGGATCTGAATTTGTTGTATTATGTTTGACTTTTGAATTAAATACATAATAAACTGCTTTAATAATATAATTTTTGATGGACTAATATTTTTTTTAAATCTTTTTATTTATCGTACAATTTATAGATAAAAATACTTAAATAAATTTTGGTTGCAAGGCTCAGGATTTTGCAACCGCCTATCAGGACTTTTGCAAGATAAGCGCTATGACCAAGTGTTGTGTTTCGCCTTGGATTTGGCGTGAAAACAGAGCACATTTACGAAGCAGTGAAGCTTTCAGTAAAGTGAAATGTGCCATTTTTTACTTTTTTAAAAACGTTCGAATAAGAAAATAACTTTTTTAAAGGAATTAAGTGGTCTTTAATTCAATTCGCCTGCAGCCACGTAGAGATGGTGAAAATATAAAAGTTGTGTTCGCTGCCCGCACCGCAATTTAATAAGTTGTTCGCAAGCTGCGCTGCACCGCAAATTATTTTCGAATTTTTAGCTGCGCTGCACCGCAAAATTTTAGCACTTCAAGCAATATATTTCAACACTTAAAAACACCTAGAAAGAAAGTACAAACATAAAAGTACGGGCAACAGCTTACTTTGTAGTGATGAAACATCCATGACTTGTGTAAACTGCTTGCTATTTCACTTCAATTAACTAAAAAGACAACTTTGTCATGCTGCACGCGGTATGCGGCACGGCGCGGCAAAATGTTTAGACTAATTTACGCGGCGCTGTGCGGTAATTTAGCCAAATCGCACAAGCGGCCGCATACGCTGCGCGGTGGACATCTCTAGCAGCCAGCTATATTGGCGAAATATGGGAAAGCTAGGATGATACGTTCAAATAAAAAAAATGTTGGTGCAATGTTGCATAAAGTACTGAGCATCAGAGAGGACACCCTTCACACGCTAATGATAGAAGTTGAGAATATCGTCAACTCGCGACCACTGACCCCTGTCACGTATACCCCCAGCAATGCAGAACACCTAATCCCATTACCTACAAAGGTCAAGTCCTGTTCTGTCAACAGGAGTGGCCTGGCAAAAGGGAACCCTCGACGAAGGAGATAACGTTCTCAACGTAAATGAATCTATGCTCCGCCGTGGCTGGGATATGGGTCGTGTGATCCAAACCTACCCGGACAAACATCGAGTTGTCCGACAACGCAATCGTGTGGTATAAAGCGACCGATTTCAAAATTATGCATCATTCTATTGAGGCGCGCACCGGTGTGTATCTCACACGCTACGACAGGTCGTTTTGGATTACGAATCTTAGTCTGCTTGCTCCTATACAATCGTTACCATCGCGATTGCCAATGTACATCGAAAGGGGCTTCGGTCTTGTGACTCCACGTTGATTTGCGCTGTTTGTAATGTGATTTAAAATGTACATGTCCAATGTCTTGTGTAGAAGATTTAGGGTATGGAGGATGTTAGGGGGTACCTTGCGAAGGGGGAGAGAACTGAATACGAGAGCGACTTTTTTGAATCGTTAAAACAAGTACCCGATTGGACTTCTGCTCAGATCTGGGGCGGGAATCAGACATTACAACCCCAGTCTGGCAACTACTATATTTAAGCAAAACATCAAAACTTTAGACCAAACAGGTAATCGGTTAAGCAAAAAAATGAAACCCAAAGGCATATTACCAATGTGTACAGATCCAATTTGTCCCACTAAGACATATCTTTAGTGTACGTAAAATCGTACAAACGAGTATAAAATCAAAATACTACAGTATACGGAAACATCCAATCAAGCGACATGCCAAAACAGCCCATAATATGTACACGAATTTTGCGATAACGTAAAAACAGCGAAAGAGTAAGTTGCCGGGTTACGCTGAGGAAGTTAGCGGGAATACATTTTGCGCTGCTATATTTTTCGTAGTGTAATTTCGCTGTCATGTTGTTTACATGCCGCAGTTTTTTTGGCACCCATACATGCTTACACTGAACAAGCGACATGATTTTTTTTAACTAGCTTATCCTAGTTTACCGTAAATCCAAGTGATTTGCCAATCATGCATCGCTTTACTTTTTAATATATTCTCTTTTTAAAATATTATTGTTGTCGATACAACACTTGGTCACAGCACACCTTTGCCGCGTGCCGCGTCTTTAAACGAAAAAATTCTAACAAAAAGCACCCGATTCGTCGGCAAATTTGGCTTAGCCATGCCACAGCATACTGCATTTTTGTCGCAAAGATAAGCCAAAGGAATATGATTTCCTGATTCCAGGATCACGCCTGTTAGCATAGAAAGAGAAATGCCTGATTCCCGTTGGATGGGGACTCCCCTTTACCTTTTTGCGACTGAAACGCGGGAAAACGCGAATCTAGGCTAAAAGGCGCTTTTTTCAAGCAACATAATTTTATAAACTAATAAAACAGACAAAAGCAAAATAGCCTGGAAAAGTAACTTGGCGCTGGTCTAGAATCCTACCACGATTTTGCAGCTTGAAATTTAGCGGCTGTAATTCCTGTAATAACGTTATTTGTAAAATTAGCGCGACTGATAATGGAGTACAAGACTGAAAACCGTTATCGCGACGAAAGTTTTGCGCGTTTGAGCGATTTTTAGTGGCTGGTCGCATTATACGTTGATTTTACATGGAATGCGCGGCTATGACCGCGTCTGAGCGGGCTTTGGGCGTGCGTGTGGGTGGGTTAAGTGTTGTGATATTCATTATTTAATTATTATACTTGTCCCACCCTAACCCAAATAATGTGCGTTTTGGTAGGATTCTAGACCAGCGCCAGTAACTTATTGTACTTGTAGTGTAGGTTAGTTATAATGAAATGTAATAAATTGGCACAGAAGGGGCATATGCAGGGTTTCTGTAGTTTATGTAATTGGCTGCCCTCTCAACAATCAACAGGGAAGCTCTTTTAACACTGTAGCTTTCAATTATGTTTTTACACACCTTGTGCTGGAAATCCTACCACAAAAGCTTTTTTCAATATTTAAGTGTAGAGTATACCAATTTAGAAGTTGGAAACTCTGGTTGTTGCAGTGCTAAAATAAAGCTCTGTCTAAAATTTGTTGTCGTTTTATAACTGACATGCACAGGCTCAGTGGGAGCTGTTTGAAACATGACAATTAACACAGATGCCTGCTGCAATTTGTTGTTACATACAACTTTATTTGAAGGGGATTAACAGCCCATATACAACAAATAAAACAATTTACAATTTGTGACCAAGCCCTTCTGGAGCTGTGCTGACTAGGGTTCCTCTTGTTCCCAGATCTTTTCACTACTGGGTAACAGGATTGAAAAATGAAAATCCTGACGAAAATATTGTGCCCAATTTCATCATTATGATGTTTAAAACTATTTTATTTTAGCTCCAAACATTTAATTAATTCTCCCTGGTGCTGACCTACAACCCTAGTGCTGACCACTAATATTTTCACACATTATATACCAGGGGTGGCCGCATGCGACTCTTCACGCAGTTATATGCGGCTCTTACGTTCCTGTTGCACTTTTTTTTAAATATTTTGATTTCGTTTGGTTAAGCCAGTGGTTCTCAAACTGGGGCCTACGAGATAATTTTCTGTGACCGCAAAGCACGTAAAGTTACATAGCACGATGCTCCCGAAGAAGGAAATTTTTGTGCAACTTACTTTTCAAAACCAAGCTGATTAGTTTAGGTTATTGCTCGCTTAAAGTTGAATTTGTTTGTGACGTCATGGTGTTGCGTTATGCTAATAAGAATTACGTTTTTACACTTTGCAGCACTGACACTGTGAGCTATACGGTCACGGTTTTAAAACTGTTCGTGATTGCTTCACTCAAATTAAGTGATTCGTTAGAGGTTAACACAGCCGAGCTAATACCAAAGAAGCAAGTGCGCCGTCTCATTGATACCATTAAAAACAACGTGTTATTTTGTGTTAATTTGTGTATATTTTTAAGGGACCCTGAGCAATTAAAAAAATTGCTGGGGGAACGTTGCGAAATTTCTGTAAAAAATATTTTAAGAACTACTGGGTTAAGTTATGGAATATTGCCGGTTCCGACTCCCGACTGTTTGCCTTAAGGCCATTGTATTTTTAGTAACACTTTTTAAAGAAGTTAGATCGAGAAATGTGTAATTTATCATGCAATGTGTCGCGTCTCCTTTTAAATTAATATTTTGTCTATTTAACGAAATAAAGGCATTTTTGTGGGAGTGAATAAGAAATGGAGTGATACGCCTTTTTTTCGTTTCATGTGTGTTAAGTGTGGCTCTTTGAGGTTAACCAAGTAACAAATGCGGCTGTTGGTATGTGATTGGTTGGCCACCCCTGTTATATACCTTGCATCATGCCTTTGGGAAGGCTTACTGAAATTAGTTGGATCAGGATTTTAGTGCAAGCAAAGAAAGGCCATTTTCTAGCCTTGCTTGCATGCAAATCCTGATTAAGCTAACTGATTTTGGGGCACCAATTTTTTTTAATTTGGTAAAGAGTAAACGCAAAGTAAAAAAGAGTAACGCAAAGAAAAATGGTTTGCAAACACTGCAACGCACATTGTTTGGGTTACCCTGCAGGTTGGGGTTTCAAGAGTTCACACATTTTTTTATTTACTATTAATAATAATGATGTTTTTTTTACTATTAAAAATAATCACATTTTTTTTTATTTACTATATAAAATAATGGTTTATGGAACTACTGAATGTATAGTACTTTTTGCCATATCCAAAGCACAGGTATTTCAATAACTTGCATTAATTCTTTTCTATAATTTGTCAAAGATCTTATCATTGGGTTAAAAATACCGTGAAACAAACACCACATACACTAATTTAATGGTTTTCAACCAGCCTTTATCGATTTTTATTATACCTCATAATTTTTGCATTTGATTGCAGTTTAGTCCAAGCCCATCCGCAGATGTTTCGGTTTGAATGTTGTCTGGCTAAATATTCCCTAATTTGATTTTTCTTGTGATCAATTCCCCTGTACCTAAAATATCAGCGTGTACAATGTCTAAATTTGATTATTATATTATATTCTAAGGTTTAGTCTCACAGTTATTAATTTTTGTGATTACTTAGCCTTTCTTAATCCATAGAACAGTGAATCAACCAATACATCCACACAGGAGACAATTTTAGATATTATGAGAGTTACCTAAAGTAATCTCTTAATGTAATTTTCCGTATTTTTTTTTTTTATTTCCTTCTTTAAAGGGTTATGTTGATCAGCATTGTGACATGGTAATCCCAAAGCATTTGTTTTTTGCCCTTTTACTATTTGTGCTATTGTTGTAGAACGACACACCTGTTCAATCACACTACTTACAAGACATGTTTGTGCTATGCTGTGAGCTATATTCACTAAAATCCTAGCAGGGCCATCTCTTTAGTTACCTAATGTGAACTTTCTTAAGGGAGTCTGGCGCTAAATAAACCAATACAGTTTAGTCTTGAGAACGACCTCAGCTACACAGCCCCTAAACCTAGTGTGCTAAGTTATTTTAATGTTAAATAAATTCTGCAATATATTAATGTGCACATAAAACTTTCAAGTTTAATCAGCTTCTAGGAGTTTTGCATCATATTAAATTTCTAGTGAGTCTCAATAACTGCCTTCTTTTTGCATTTTTTTAGCTTGTAGTTTAGTATCAAAGCAAATTCCTAAACCCAGTTTAGATGGGGTATATATAACCGTTTTTATCGCAATTTTTTTCAATTTGCTTTTTAGAATTTTAAAGCAATAGTATATCATAATATAGTGTGGTTTATGTGAAGTACTGACAGTCAATGATAAACATGGTTATGAAAAAAAAGATGAGATGGATTTGGAGGATAAATCTTTGAAAAAGCATTGATTAATACAACCAGGTATTTTAAAGTTAAAATGGCTTAACTTTTATTATTTACATATTTCACAATAAAATTTATAGTGCCTAAAATATAACAAATTGTATTTTTTAAATACATACTAAATTCATTTCTTTACCAAAACAGTTAATCAATATCTTACAGTCCCCTAGCTGTTACTTAATGATAAATCAATTTTTTTTCTGTGTTTGAAAGCACAACTCTAAAAGTTGAAGTGTAACCCTCATGGATATTAATATGTTTGCATAACATAATACATTACTTTTCATTGTAGTATATTAACAACTTTTATATATAGAGAACAACTTTACGGATCCCAATGTCAACTTCACAAAGACAACTGCTTTTAAGTTTAGCACAAATCATGAGCTTACAGACTATGTTGAAAATGAAAAAAATTTAACAACAATATCCAGCGATTATGCCTAAAGCTCTAGATAGATTAATATGCTGTGTGGATTGTTTTTAATCAATAATACCCCAAAAAATTTGGAACTTTAATGGCATCAATATATAATGGTTTATAATAACTTTATTGAAGCTTTTGGACTCAACAATTGTTGAATGCCCATATCCATAATCCATTTTAAACGAAAGTAGCAAACTATATCAGTTGTGACGTAGCAATGAAGTAACTAAGAGATAAGGATGTTGCCAATTAACTAAAATAGCTATCAATTCGGCTGACCTAAATCAATGTGTTTTAAATGTTCTGGCCCATAAACCCTTTGGGGCAGTGGTTCTTAACCAGGGTTCAATCAAACACCTGGGGTTAGACGAGAACAGCCTCTGAAACATTACCACACTGTTTACTTATCTCCGCGGGACCTTCAAACCTATTTTCTCTCTTATTTGTATATTTTAAGGAATCTATTAATGCTAATGTCATGTTTCTCCGCATGACTCATAAAAAATGTTTTATAGGCAAGCATATGTCGAGTGAAAATTGGGTTTAACAATGCTTGCAGAGTAACACAGGGGTTCGACAGGGTATCAAAGGTTAAGAACCTCTGCTTTAGGGTTCAACAAATGTCCTTAAAATGGAATTGTGCACAGGGAAACTGTAAACCTGCGTATGTGTTGTAATGCTATACACACTTAAATTATATTATATCCTATTATATTACATATATAACGGAAAATGTCCTTTGTCACTCAATTCTGCATTCCATTCACTCCTATTTAAAACATAATGCAAAGCCATATATTCTACTGAAGATTGTGAACAGATCTGTGTTTAGTGTTCCTACATATAGACTATTTTTTGCATTTTATGTAAAAATATATGGTATATTTGAGGAAAGCCCTAAATATTTGCCGACTAGGGATGCTTTTTTGTTGGGCAGTGTATTTGTTACAAATGTGTAGCCTGTTGTTCGTGTATATTGTATTTTTAGAATTACACATTTTTTAAGAAATTCATCTTTTTCTTTTAAGAATTAAAACAAAACTATGCCCAGTGAAAATTATTTACAAATTTGAATATTGGGTTTAGTTTATATTGCTAAAAATATTTGTTATGTTTGTCTTGTTTTCAACCTCTTTTAGGCCTTTTAGATGGTTATCTATTTCTTGTGACCTTTTTCTTAAACCGTGTTTTGAATATGCTTATTTCCAAAAATAACGAAACAATACAACTGTATTTGCTAACTTAATCTATTTATACTGTCTTTACGAAACATTTATTCTTGTTTAACTTGTGAATTTTCAAGTTTACAATTGATTAGTTTCTAATGAGTTTGTTTTTGCACTATAACATGTA
Source organism: Ascidiella aspersa (assembly GCF_963924565.1). Lineage (NCBI taxonomy): Eukaryota > Metazoa > Chordata > Ascidiacea > Phlebobranchia > Ascidiidae > Ascidiella > Ascidiella aspersa. Next base: position 24,529,335 of record NC_139447.1, on the reverse strand, counting down.
ATAAACAAAAAAGATTTTATTGAAAAGTGGTGATAGTGTTTTTGCAATATTGTAAAAAGTTAACAAAATGCTTTACATTATAAAAATCATGTAAATAACGCAATGTTATCAATAAAACGTTGATAAAACACTAATGACCAAGCTAAGCCAAGTCATTTAAAGCAAAACGTTAATGCACCCATAAAGTCATTGAATTACGGTACTACAGCACGGATGCGTTTTACGTATGTTGTGTCAAATAAAGGGGGAGGGGGTGTTTAGGAAAGAAATTGTTATATGGAAAGTTGCGTTCCAGTTGTCTGGACGACGTTGAGTTGTTCTAGCCAAGTTAAAAAACACTTAGCCAAAGTAAAAAAAAAACAATTTTAAAAATGGCTAAACGTATTTTGTTAAATAGAATCGGGTTTATTCGCCATCCTTCCAACACTATAGTGTTAAATACGAAACAAGTTGTTGGCTGCTTATCTATTTGCTTTCCTCTGAGCCTCCGTAGCTCAACTTATAGAGTGAAGTTTTTATGTGGGGACGAGGTCAAAAGTTCGAAACTCGCCGCAGGCTACATTTTTCTACTCTTGCCTTGCCTGCATAATTAATAGACTGATTTGGTTAGTCACTTGAAGGTTCCTGGTTTGCTATTAGGTTATCTCTGATCAAAAGACGGCTTCAGAAGGGATCTCAGTGGTTGTAATGTACACGTATGTGTGTGATTATTGAAAATATGAAAACATTTTAACCGATGAGTGTCTTCATCACTGGACATTCTGACTACTAATTGTATATCTGCTCCTGTATTTGCCTTTTGTTTTCGATTGATACTGTCCTCACCAAACTTTCTACTTTTTACCTTAATTCATCAGCTATTAGCTTCTTTACGATCCACAAGATCGCTTTGTCTTGCGTAATGTTAAAAGTTAAACAAAAAACAATTAATGTTGGAAGACGGTGTTAGTTATTGATACATATTTTGTATCAAACCACGGTTATGCCACGTTTAAAAATAATAACTCACCTTAGGTTTGGTAAAATGTGATGTGGTGGTCCAGTGACCAGAGTAAAGACATGTAACTTGCCCTAAAAATTTGTGAATAACGACTTTGCAATTTTGAAGAATACTAGCGCCACCTTGCGGGTATGCTTCAAAGTAAAGGTATACAAAATGCTTCAATCACAATGATAAGTCTAAGCATTATAATTAATAAACAGAAATAATCAGAAAGGGGTACAACTAACAAGCTATTAAGTTAGCAGTCGAGATCGACCTTGCGAGACGAGAATTTTGAGGCCAAAATATACACTTTAGTCTTACCTCATTCACATTACATTCGACATTTTGATTTGTAATATCAATAATTACAATTTAAATCAAAATACAAATTTTTAGTTTAATTTTAATTTATTTCCCAACCGAAACGAAACATATGATTACCTTGAGACACAGATTTCAGTTCGAATTATTTACTTCATAAACTGTACGAACAGTTTAGAGCAGGGTGATCTAAAGTTGACAGCATCGCGGGCCACAATATTTAATGCATATTCATTGCGGACCACAAACATAAGGTCACAGGAGCGGATCAACGATTTTGTTTGATCGGGGCAAGAAATGTTAAAAAATGACGTCACAAAGCATCGTCAAAGACTTAAAAGTTCCAGAAGCATGCTGCATTAATGAAACGGAGTATTATTGATACTGGGAAAAATGGTGGGCGAAGCGCGAAAAATTTGCGTATTTGACAAAACTTTTAATTTAGAAGACTGCTTTTTATAAGCTTGGAATGTTCGCGGAAACCGTACGAATCTTAGTAAAGTTTAAAGAGCGATGCTGCATAGGCTACTAATCGCTAAATTACAAAGACGTTATCATTCCGCGCAAAAATGTATTAACCAGATAAATTTGGGTAAAATTGCATCTTAGAAAGGGACGCGTTAGCCTAAAGTCACATGAAAACCTTTAAAACAATGCTTTTCAGCAGCGTGATATATTTTACGGTCTATTTTTTTTCATTAATAATAATTTATATAGGGTCATACTTTTTATTTAATCTTCATATCAAAAAAACGAAAAACAAAGCGCAAATATATCTTATAAGTTTGCAAAACATCCATTTTACAAAGTTACATGTTATAGGACGCACTGCGGCTTTTCCTAAACCGGTCTAACACATACAAAATGTAAGTGTTCTTGCCACCCCTTGGGTCCGAATTTTGTTAGCGATAGGAAACTGGTTTATTTAACGATATGACAGAAAAATGTAATCATACACAAACAATTGCAGTATGCTTACTGTTCGTTGCTCTACGCATAGCTTTCATGTTCGAAGTAAAGATTTCGAGTTGGACTTATTACGTTCGCGATCGAGATATGGATTTCGAGTTCGAATTATTTACTTCACAAACTGTACGAACAGTTTAGATCGACGCATAACTTTCATGTTCGAAGTAAAGATTTCGAGTTGGACTTATTACGTTCGCGATCGAGATATGGATTTCGAGTTCGAATTATTTACTTCACAAACTGTACGAACAGTTTAGATCGACGCATAACTTTTATGCTCGAAGTAAAGATTTGAGATCGACTTATTACGTTCGCGATCGAGATATGGATTTCGAGTTCGAATTATTTACTTCACAAACTGTACGAACAGTTTAGATCGACGCATAACTTTCATGTTCGAAGTAAAGATTTCGAGTTGGACTTATTACGTTCGCGATTGAGATATGGATTTCGAGTTCGAATTATTTACTTCACAAACTGTACGAACAGTTTAGATCGACGCATAACTTTCATGTTCGAAGTAAAGATTTCGAGTTGGACTTATTACGTTCGCGATTGAGATATGGATTTCGAGTTCGAATTATTTACTTCACAAACTGTACGAACAGTTTAGATCGACGCATAACTTTTATGCTCGAAGTAAAGATTTGAGATCGACTTATTACGTTCGCGATCGAGATATGGATTTCGAGTTCGAATTATTTACTTCACAAACTGTACGAACAGTTTAGATCGACGCATAGCTTTCATGTTCGAAGTAAAGATTTCGAGATCGACTTATTACGTTCGCGATTGAGATATGGATTTCGAGTTCGAATTACTTACTTCACATACAGACGAACAGTTTAGATTGACGCATTACTTTCAATAATGCTTTTGAAATAGACTTATTAACTTGTGATCGAGATATCAATTTAATCGAATTTGATTTATATTAATTATGATCGAAACAAACCTTTAAAGATCGACAATTTGCCTTTATGATCGACATACTGAACGAGACAAATTTACGAAACGACCGAGTTTCTCGAGATCGACTAGGTGCGTAGGTCGCAGTAAATATTTAATGTCAAATTGTAAACTTTTTCCTGTTAAAACTGTTAAAAATGTAACAAAACACATCAAATATTACTTAAACACTTATTAACACATAACCTAGAGAAAAAGCCTTCGCTAAAACTTGCTTTTTAACATTTTCTTTTGTGTTAAAAGAAGTTTTTGGCCTATTTAACGCTAAACGTTATAACTCTTAGTTGAATACTAATCCTGGCATTAAGCGACAGTGGTGTGCGCTATAAACCTGTGCTGAATATATTTACGTGTTATAATCTTTAGTCACAAAAATATTGCAAAAATATTTTAACTAAATTTAATTTACAGCAGAATTGTCATACCCGCTAGGTGGCGCTAGAACTTATCAATATAACAAAGTCGTTTTTAATAAATAAGAAAGGTAAATTAAACGTCTTCGCTCAGGTTATTGAACCACCATGGCAAATCGGAATGATTTAAAAACAAATATGTATTAATTACTAGTACCGTCTTCCATTATTAATTGTTGTTTCGCTTAACATTACGCAAGTTAGAAAGTCTTTCGCAACCTGATACCGATATAAAATAAATTTCACTAGAAAATACTTATTTTTCGTATTGGCAGTATCCATCGAAAACGTTTGCGTAAACACAGCAGAATGTTTAGGACGTGTCGTATATGTTAAGTGATCAGTTGGAAATGACCTACCATCTACTATACGTTCAATAATATGTGAACAAATATGTGAATTGCTGCATTTAAAACAACGTTTTGTGAAAACGACCTGATTCATTAATAATTATTTACGATTTTTTTTTAATTAAGTATGTTAGTCAACGAAGTTATGAAACACGTTTTAAACTTGGCTCGAACAACTCATTTGTACGACAACTTACTCTTTACTATTTGTTAAACATTAAAACTTTGGGTTGCCTCAAAATTGCACTTAAACTTTTGCCTAAAATGATTTCACATTAAGTATTTTGGAAAAAATGATTTGTCTTAAACTTAATGTTTTAGTTGAATACATTTTTAGCAAAGGAGCATTATTCTCTTGTTTAAAGCAGTTTTCTTAACTTAAATTGGACTTTCTAAATGACTTGCTTGCCTTGACAACACTGTAAACACAACATCACCGCCTTTTAATAATAACTGATTTGTTTATTATCACTATGTCGCAAAAAATAACCCTTTTGAAACTCTTTATGCTATAAATAAAAAATAACAATCTTACAATTGATAAAGTTACCGAATATGGTTGTATTGTTTTGTTTTTTAGAGAGGAGCATACTCAAACCATTGTTAACAAGAAGGTCAACTGATTACGTTTGTGGTACTATTCTAAATAGAACGACAGGAAAAAGACAAACGCGAGAAATTTTCACAAATAGACGAAAAGTATTTTCCAAAGCAACTCAAAATAAATCCAATATTCAAATTTGCAAATAATAACTAGGCATAGTTTTATTTCTAATTGTAGATGCAAAATATGCACTTATTTTATAAGTGAGAAACAATTTAGTCAAAATAACAAACGTCCAAAATTCTGTTATACCAATGATAGATACCTGCTAATTTTATAACGTTATACATACAAAGTGGAAACAACGTCACCAGTGTGACAAAGCAGTAAAAATACGAAAAAAAACAACATATTCAATGACGAAGCCGTGACCAGCAGAAATACCCAAGCTCAAAATAAAAACAAAGAAGAATTATAAGAGCCACTGAATATGACAACTGCGCACGGAACTGTTTGTCATTTAGAACAGATCCAATGTTTTAGAAAAAACATGGGTTATGTCACTGGTTTTGAACCTTTTATGAGCTGTGGTTTCCTTCCATAAAATCACAACAACTTGTGACCTTTACGCTTACATTTCAGTGTTTAGGAAACAAATATTTTAAATATAAAATGACCGACACTTCCCAAAGACTGTTCTTACAGCCACTCTACACAACAAATAAGTCAATGCGTTTGGGCAGAAAAACGATGGAGGTTGTAGTTAGATTTATACAGAAGTAGGTAGCAAATGATGAATCTTTAAAATAATCTTTACTAATTTTTAAAATTAAAAGGAGTTGTCTTCGTGGATGAATCTTTAAAATAATCTTTACTAATTTTCAAACATTGAAAGGAGTTGTCTTCATGGCGTTGACAATGGAATCTGTAAAGTTGTTCAGTATATATAAGTTGTTAATATGTATATGAAGTGGCTAACATGCCAATATTCATAGATTAACACTGAAATAGAAACAAAAGTGCTATCACATAGTGAAAAAATCGATTATGTCTCTATTAGGGTTAAAGCTTAAGATAATGCAGTTCGAAAATACAATTAGTTATTTTTAGACACTCTAATTTTTATCCTGAAACTATGTTTTAAGGAAATAATAAAATTTAGACCATTGTTATTTCATAATACCTGTTTTTACTGATCAATCTTTTTTAAACGATTTATCCTCCATAGTCATCGACTCATCTCATTTGGTTTTTAAATTCCATGTTTATTTTTGACTTTCAGTATTTCATATACACATTATAATATACTATTGCTATTTCTGAAAAACAAATTAGAGAAATAATCATGTGTAATTAAAAAACATTGTTAAACCTTCTTAAACTGGTGTTTTAGAGGTGATTTGCACGATTTGTTATGTAAACAATTTTGAAAAATTATATGTTTTTAGAGAGAAGGTGGTATTTACGTAACATTTAGAAATTTGGTACACTAGAGACCAGACCAGTACACCAAAATATGCATGGGGTGCACCAGTATGAAAAGGTATACACTGGTGCATCACAAAATTTTAATGAACCATTAATACCACAATTTTTTTGATAAAACAGTCATTAAATAGCTTCTTTGCTATTTTTTCAAGTTTGTTGGAATGCTGTTTTATGACATTCAATAGTACTCGCAAGCAGCCTACAGGCAATCTCTTACCAAGAGTGTATAAAACTTCGGCAGATTTGCTCAGTTTAATTGACATAATGCCAATTTATATTGATATGCATAATGATTTTCCATACTATTTTTTTTACCTCAGTTTAACTTTTAAGTAAACAGGGTGCATGAGTTCGTCATAACAACTTTAGGGGTCACACAATCAAAAAAGGTTGAATAGCACTGCACTAGACCGCAAAGAAGGAAAACTGGGAAAATAAATTAAATGAGATAACTTTAGGTAACTATCCTAATACATAAAATGGTCTCTGTTTGCATGTATTGGTTGATTCACACTTTTATGTGTTAATATTCACAAAAATGAAAAACTGGAATACCATATCTTACTATATTTTTTAACCTATCTTATCTTTAATTTTTTTAACCTCCCATAATATTTAACCTACCTGAACCCAACCAGAATATTGTGCATTGATATAATAAACTATTTAAACCAGGGCTGCGAAGTCGGTCAAAAATACCCCAAATCCAACCCGGTCAAATGTGCGATTTCGTTGAGCCCCGAGTCCGGCCCTAACTCTACATGGTTGGAAAATATTCCACTTTTACAATTTCCAGTTAGGGCCATATCAGTTTCAATATTTGGTTCTGCGCATGCGCATGTCGGATTCGGGGCTCTGGTCGTTTTACGTGGTTTTACTCCTCTTGAGTCCGACTCCAGCAAAACAAACAGAGTCCTCAAATCCAGAGTCCTAGTCTGACTCTGATTTAAACACTGTAAAAATGCTCGAGTGGACATAATTGTATTCCGACATTGTTACTTAACACACTGATATTTTAGGTACAGGGGTATTAATCAAGAGAAAAATCAAATTAAGGAATATTTAGCCGGACAACATTCAAACTGAAACATCTGCAAATTAGCTCTGACTAAACTGCAATCAAAAGCAAATATTGTGAGGCATTATAAAAAACAATAAATGTTGGTTGAAGTCCATTTAATCAGTGGATGCAGTGTTTGTTTCACAGTATTTTTAATCCCATGTTAAGATCTTGACAAATTATAGAAAAGAATGAATGCAAGTTATTGAAATAGAAAAATACCTGTGCTTTAGATATGGCTAAAAGTACTATACATTCAGTAGTTCCATAAACCAGGGGTCTACAAATAGTTGGATTGAAATTTAGGTCACAAGTAAGTTTGGGTTGCGCCAAAAAGTATTTGCGGACCCCTGGCGTAAACAATTGGGGTTGATTACATTGACAACATCTAAGTCACCGTTTCTCAACCGGTGCGCCGCGGCGCACTGATGCGCCGTGGAAGGTGGCCAGGTGCGCCGCGAGAAAATGGGGAAAAATGTTACAAAAATTCTGTATTAGGCCTATTTGTAGAATTTGCGAATAATTTTAGAATAAACTCTAGTCACTAATTTCTGTGAATAAACACTGAGCAATATGACCGGATTCGTAGCCCTTATTGAAGTCCCAATGGTTGATGTTGGCTCTTCGCTAACAAAGAAAGAGGAACTATTGCAATCTAGTGGGCTTCCGCCTTAAGACCACAATTAAAACAACAGCAACTTCGGCATAAAAAACAGTTCGGAGTAAGACCAAAATAGGACTAATATCTAATACTCGTAATAGCGTTTAAATCAAAATAAGACATAAATTCGTTTGAATAAGGCCTAAATGGCAAGAATAAGGCCTTTGCTACCTTTTACTTAACCCCAAACCCCACCCATAACTTCGACACAAACTCCCCTAATAATTTTTACCATAACCCAAATTCTAATTCTACCCATTACTCGCGCCTAACCCCAAACAGAGGCAAACAATCCTGTGCCAAAACACTATGGCACCCAAACGACGACACCAAAAGGCTGATGCCAAGAATATGTCCTTTAATTCTCTTTGGGCATGTCTTATTGAGCACATCGTATTTTATAGGTCTGTGGAGCACGGAGTCATATTTGAGACTCTGCGTACCGTAATCGATTTATTTTGCTGAAATCGGACTGATGGAGTCCCGAGTCTGACATGCGCAGTATCAATTTTAAAACTAATAATCCCGCCAAATGCAAATTAAAAAGGCGAAACAGCATATGGTGGATATTTTCCAGTAATGTATTGTGGTTGGATGAGATATATGACACCCCTATGAGGGGATTGTTGAAAATCCACCTTAATTTAGATACGTAAATGGGAAAATTAAACGCTGTAGGATTGCAGACGAGTCGGACTCGGGAGTTGGAGTCGGGTTATTTTTAACCGACTCCGCAAGCTGCTTAATAGATAATAGAATTGGGAGCCTGATGTAATAAAAATTGCCAGCAAAAAACAAAGTTAGCAGTCGACTCGCTCGTCAGGTGCGCCACCACGTTTTGAAAGGTTTACAAGTGCGCCCTGGGGTGAAAAAGGTCGAGAAACACTGATCTAAGTAAACTCTCCGAAATACAAGGCAGGTTAAATCATTGCTTAAACAATGGCATAGAATGTAAACTTGCAGATGACAGACTGATATTTTTGGCATGTGGCATTTTGTCCAGGTGAGTACTGATTTGTTTGCACTTACCAGACTGACAGGGCTGCGGAGTTGGTTAAAAACAACCCAAATTCCACTCCCGACTTCGACTCCAGTCAAAAGAGCGATTTTGTCAAGTACCGAGCCTGGCCCGGACTCTACAGACTGTATTTCACCAAATTGCGTAACTCTTATAACGTGGATATTCAGCAATCCACCTATAGGGGTATCAAATAATTCATTCACTCACAATACATGGTTGGAAAATATTACACCATTACAATTTCCATTTGGCGGCCATATCAGTCTACTTGGGTAGATTTACAAGGTCTTACCCGAGTCCAGACTCCGACTCCAACCAAAACAAACCGACTCCTCGAGTCCCGAGTCGATTCCACAGCCCTGCTGGCGAGTGAAAATTAAACTTCAAAATCAACCCTGGATCACTTTGTAATTTTGCAGATCCGTGGACAGTATTGCAAATTTCAAAATTTGATGCCAAGAAAACACAACTTTCAATAGTTTTAAGAGCACTTATTTGTTGTATGTTATGCAATGAATTTAGGAAAAATGAATGTAACAGACCAAGAGCCATCATAACAAAATGATTGATTCTACAAATGTACACATGCCTTTAGAAAGGCTTCTAAAAATTGGGTGCTCTTTTAATTTGGTACATCAAAAACGGCAAAAAAATACAAAAAGTAACGGTCTACAAATACCACATACTGCAACGCACATTATTTGAGTTAGCGTGTGGGTTAGTGACAGCCAAGCATTATTATTAATAGTAAATAAAAAAATGTGTGAACTCTTGAAACCCCAACCTGCAGGGTAACCCAAACAATGTGCGTTACAGTGTTTGCAGACCATTTTTCTTTGCGTTACTCTTTACTTACCAAATTGAAAAAAATTGGTGCCCCAAAATCAGTTAGCTTAATCAGGATTTGCATGCAAGCAAGGCTAGAAAATGGCCTTTCATTGCTTGCACTAAAATCCTGATCCAACTAATTTCAGTAAGCCTTCCCGAAGGCATGATGCATGGTATATAATGTGTGGAAATATCATTGGTCAGCACTAGGGTTGTTGGTCAGCACTAGGGAGAATTAATTAAATGTTTGGAGCTAAAATAAAATAGTTTTAAACATCATAATGATGAAATTAGGCACAAATATATTCGTCAGGATTTTCATTTTTCAACCCTGTTTCTCAGGAGTGAAAAAATCTGGGAAAAAGAGGAACCCTAGTCGGCACAGTTCCAGAAGGGCTTGGTCACAAATTGTAAATTGTTTTATTTGTTGTATATCGGCTGTTGATCCTCTTCAAATAAAGTTGTATTTACCAACAAAATGCAGCAGGCGTCTGTGTTAATTGTCATGTTTCAAACAGCTCCCACTGAGCCTGTGCAGGTCAGTTGTAAAACGACAACAAATTTTAGACGTAGCTTTATTTTAGCACTGCAATATCAAGAGTTTCCAACTTTTTTTCTAAATTGGTATACTGTACACTTAAATATTGAAAAAAGCTTTTGTGGTAGGATTTCCAACACAAGGTGTGTAAAAACATAATTGCACACCTTAAAAGCTGTTTCTGTATGCCAGAGATCTCGGCGTAAAGTGCAATGAAATTCAGACAGCAGACTGGTGCTTACTGCATGGTAGCTAATGGGTAAACAAGACATTTGCTACTTGCCCTAAACGTTGCTAAGTTTGTATAGCAAGCTACCATTTTGTACGCTTAATGGCACCTTTCCATGAGAAAACATATAAAGCTACTATGTTAAAAGAGCTTCCCTGTTGTTTGTTGAGAGGGCAGCCAATTACATAAACTACAGAAACCCTGCATATGCCCCTTCTGTGCCAATTTATTACATTTCATTATAACTATAACCTACACTAAAAGTACAAGAAGTTACTGGCGCTGGTCTAGAATCCTACCAAAACGCACATTATTTGGGTTAGGGTGGGACAAGTATAATAATCAAATAATGAATATAACAACACAAAACTCACCCACACGCACGCCCAAACGCTAACACGCACGCTCAGGTTCGAAAGTAAGGCCAGTTTCCCGCTCATAGCCGCGCATTCCATGTAAAATCAACGTATAATGCGCCCAGCCACTAAAAATCGCTCAAACGCGCAAAACTTTCGTCGCGATAACGGTTTTCAGTCTTGTACTCCATTATCAGTCGCGCTAAATTTACAAATAACGTTATTACAGGAATTACAGCCGCGAAATTTCAAGCTGCAAAATCGTGGTAAGATTCTAGACCAGCGCCAAGTTACTTTTCCAGGCTATTTTGCTTTTGTCTGTTTTATTAGTTTATAAAATTATGTTGCTTGAAAAAAGCGCCTTTTAGCCTAGATTTGCGTTTTCCCGCGTTTCAGTCGCAAAAAGGTAAAAAGGGGAGTCCCCATCCAACGGGAATCAGGCATTTCTCTTTCTATGCTAACAGGCGTGATCCTGGAATCAGGAAATCATATTCCTTTGGCTTATCTTTGCGACAAAAATGCAGTATGCTGTGGCATGGCTAAGCCAAACTTGCCGACGAATCGGGTGCAAAAAGTGTTAGAAAGGGTTTCGGTGCCTGTTTAACTTTCTTGGATAATGTGTATTTAAGCGTATTTACTATTGAAAGTAAATAACTAATTCCTATAAATATATTTTTAGTCCATAAATATTAACCAGTTATATTTGTCTATCTTATCGTGACACGGGGGAAGACCCATTTTATGTACAAAAAATATATAGTTAAAAAAAATGGTCGTTTACATTGTTAAGTTATACGTATTGGATTCCTGTTCTTAGCTGAAAAAGTTTAAATATTTTGCTTTAAAATACAGGTTTTATTAATATAGCACAAATAACAATAGACAATTGTTAATAGTATATTTAGACAAAAATGCAACACTGGCTGTTGCAGCATTTCCAACAATACTAAATACAGACTTGTTTTCAATTTAGGATATTATAACTGTATAGAAAGTGTTAAGGTTCGCCTAGACAAAAGGAAATCCATAATAAATAGTACCATAAGCATAAAACCCTAAATAATTTAAACTTGAAAAACAACTTCACTTCTAAACTGTGTACACTACAAAAAACGATGACTTAATATAAGTCACATCGCACTAAACTGTCTTAAAGTAAGCCCAAAATTTAATGAATGACTTAAATTAAGCCATCTGGTGCGTAGTGGCTTATATTAAGCTGTTGAATTGGCTGATTTTAAGCCATTTTTAAAAACAGGCTGAATGTAAGTCAAAAAAAACATATTTGTTTTTAGTCGAATCCAAAAAAGACTCATTGTAAGACATAATGAAAAAGTCATTTAAAATGGATTAATAATAGCCACAAAAATCGACTTGTTATAAGTCAAACACAAAATAGACTTAATGCAAGACACTATTAACAAGTCATTTTGAAATGGCTAAATTTTAGCCACAAAAATCGACTTGTTATAAGTCAAACATAAAATAGACTTAATGCAAGACACTATTAACAAGTCATTTTGAAATGGCTAAATTTTAGCCATAAAAATTGACTTGTTATAAGTCAAACACAAAATAGACTTAATGCAAGACACAATTAACAAGTCATTTTGAAATGGCTAAATTTTAGCCACAAAAATTGACTTGTTATAAGTCAAACACAAAATAGACTTAATGCAAGACACAATTAACAAGTCATTTTGAAATGGCTAAATTTTAGCCACAAAAATTGACTTGTTATAAGTCAACTGCAAAATAGACTTCAAGACATAAATAATCAGCCATTCAAAATGACTAAATAATAGCCACAAAATATGACTTGTTATAAGTCAAATACAAAAAAAGAACTTAGTGTGAGACATAAAAAAACGTTTTTAAAATGGCTTAACTTAGTGGTGGAATCTGTCTGAAATGCAAAAAGACGAACTGGTGAGTGTTTTATTTAATATTCATTATTAATTATAAATTGTAACAATCTATGAAAAGATTTGCTGGTTTATGGATAATATCGTCCGCTATTTCATTCCTTCAGATATGTTAGAATGGGTAAATTTTGGCCGATATTTGCTAAAAGTTTACAAGAAATACTATTGTATAGCATTCCCTTAAAAACAAACAAATTTTATAATATTTGAACATCTGGATTTGTAATTGCTTTCATGGCTGGCTGATTTAATGTATAGTTTTCAATATAAAGTTAAAGTAAAATATAACTATTGTGATCATTTCCCCTTTTTGATGGGGGCAGTATAATTGAAATACACTTTAATATCTATTTAAATAATAAAGGATAAATAAAAAATTCAATAAACATAATTTTTCGAGCCCTGCATATAAGTTTTAACTTTATTTTGTATTGTGAAAATTAAGGCATAAGGCAGTCAAATTAGTTGTAAAGAATCCCACTTTTCGTGCGGTAATTGTTACGGGGTGGCTTTACAACTTATGAGGTGCCACTGACATTGTTCAAGTTGACCTCGAGTAACCCTAATGCGTATACTGCGAAGGCAAACGCGCCTTTTTCTCTATTTTTTGCGCTCGAAATGTATTTTAAACGCTTTAAAATTGCGAAACTTCAGCGTCATTGCGTTGCACGATAATCTCAACGACGTTTAATTGAAAACTACAACTTAAGCGAGCGCCTTGTGTGCGGCAGGAAATAAATGTTACCCCAGTTAAGAAATTTTGCGTTACACGCATGAACGATTTCGACAAACGGCGGCAAAGGCAGACAACGCCGTTTGAGTCTTTCCGATTTGACGGCGTTTCGGTGAAGGCTTATTTTGGATCTGGTGTAATCGCGAAGTAAGTGTTTTTTAACTTAATGTTGGTTTAAGTTCAATTATCATTATTTATCATTCTATTTAATTTTATGTAACTTGGTAAAGGTATACGTGTTTACATAGAATAGACCAATATTAAAGTCATTTTTGAACAAAATGCATGTTGATACTTCTAATTTTTTCTATTTGTTTACATTGTTATTGTTTTTTTAAAAAGCAAAACATGTTTATGTAAAGACTATAAAAAATACATGAATTTCTTTTTGATTTGGACTTTGCAGATAATATTAAAAAATGGAAGGATTTCCAGATTTGTTTTGGGAATTATTATTCTCCACATTTGGCTCGAAAGTTAAAGAGCAATTTATTGGTAAGAAATACAACAGATTCATATATGCCTTCTAATAGTTCAAGATTTTGTTGTTAAAATCCATTAGGGTTCCTCTCCGGGAAATTCCCGGGATTTTTTATAAAAGTTTTTTTGGCAAAATAGCAAAACATTAAAAAAACGTCTTTTTTGACTGATATAAAGAAAAAATTATTACCAAACTTATTAAAGTCGTTGTCTGAGTTGCTTCATTTGCGCATACCAGCGGAAAAACCTAATTAAATTTATTCTACCAATAAAAATGCACCCTGCATACGCTTTTTTTTAAACAAATAAGGGTGCAGCCTTTAATACGAGAAGTCTTGTAAGATTGCAGAAGCAATACTACAGAACATAAATAATTTTAAACATAATAACGACGTAATTAGGTATAATTTTTTCGACAGGATTTCCGGGAATTTTTATTTTTCAATCGCATTTTTCTGAAATAAAAATATCTGGGAAAAAGAGGAACCCTAATTTGCATCTCTATAATTCCAAGAATTTGTTTACTCTTTGATGTAACTCTTGTTAGAACACTGTGATTTTGAACTTCTGAATCTAAATACTGCTTCAATTAAGAAAAAATGCATGGAAATGCCTAATTAATCCTTTAGGGACAAAATTTAGTTTTTCTATTATAAATGCTTGTTGGTTGACCTCTCGCCTAGTCTGCATTTTATGGCACTTTTTACCGGGATCCCAGTTATATGGAGAATTAGGGATTTATGCACCTATCGTGTTTAATACTAACATGACCAAAGATATTTGTGTGCAATTTACTTACTCAATATAGGCCACTGGGGATCAAATTCAAAAAAGGATTACAAATTTTCAACTTGGGGAATTCTGTAACCACTTGCAATTCTTTCTTCAGGCTTAATGACCACGCAATGTGTGATTAATTTGATACATCCACCATTCCACTATAAGCAGCACACTTTCCTATGTTTGATGCACAAGACTATGCTAAATTACGCGATCAACTTTTGCTACCTGCAATACATAATGGAGATCTGTTCTTAACATGTTTTTCGTCCACGCCCACTAGTAACTTCATGTCGCAGCCAACATTCCCAACACCTCATAAACCCTTACACACGTTATTATGCCACAATCAATAATCGCAACCGCAATTCTATGCAATGTGAGCTAAAATCCAAGCTGTAGTTTAAGTAAAAAGAGTCAATTTCACACAAATTATGTGGCATTCAAATATGCTCATATAAAAGATAATATCATTTTATAAAATAAAGACTCCGTAATGTTCACAATTGAAAATTACTTTTTATTACTGAATAGGCTGTTAAGGCTGTTATTATATAAACACCGGATATTAGCGGAAAAAGTTTAACAGATTAAACTGGGCCTAACTCTCTATCTTTTTCGGGATGCAAAAAAGAAAGTATATCCAGTAACATTTTAACTTCATTATTATATTTTCATGAAGAAAAGCTGACAGAATTTACCATACTGACCTGGTTTAATCATTAGGTTCAGCTCGAACTTCGTTTTTTTATAAACCCGAAAAGATAATTGATTAATGTTCCACCAGTAAAACATCAAAAACAAATGACTGACGACGCAAAGACACTAATGCAGTACCTCATACAACAATGCAGTGTTTAAATCAATGTGTTCATAATAGGTCATAATTTTGTCAAAAAATTATTTCGCGGTCAAATAATAATCGCCCTCCTGATGACATAGTTTGGTGCTATTTATTTTACTTGTGTGATGCAATGACTTAGTATTAGATTTAAAACATGTTTGCTTTTTTAAAGCTGCTAAAATTGAAATGGCTGATTTACCACTGAAATTTGAGGAAATAAAAGTGGAGTTTCCAGAACTAAGCTTAAGAAAACGACGAGAACTTGAAGAATTTTTAGTTACATACGTGAGTAATTGAGTATCAGTAAATTTTGTACGCTTAAAAAATGAGTGATCATTGTGTATCTTTTAATTGCGATAAATTTATTTGTTTAGGTCCTTAAAGAAGATAATGACAACAGTGATTACTCTGCTGTTTTTGATTCCTCTACGGTAAGATACCATTACTAGAATCAAACAAACATAACTTGTCATGTTTATTTGATTTACAACCTTTGGTTTGGTAATTGCAATTGTACAAAAGTCAATAGTCTGTTTTCTTTTAAGAGCAGCAGCATCTCTTGCACTGACAGTGCTGATGTATCGGAAAGTTTTGAGGACCACTCGTCCGATTCAACCATTCCAACGGAGGAAAACCTTGACCAAACTATTAATACATCACGTACAGAACACTCCTTCAAAACAAAGCTCAAGAAGTCTAGACTCTTTACTAAATTTAAAGCAGAACCACAAATCTCCAGAAGGTTATATAAAGCAAAAAAACTGATTTATCCTACAGGTATTGCTCATCCATTCCCATTGTCAACCTATTTTAGAAAATATTTGCTACACACCTCACGGACAATGTTTTGTAAACAATATGCTGCATACAAAAGGTTAGTTAAGGAGATCTACGCCATTGTAGAATTAAAGTTAGGGAGAGGGCCTACTGCCAAGGAAAGAAAACTTGTTTCAATTGGTTTGGTAAGGGAATACCCAGTATTGGGCTGTGGCTATCCAGCACATTTTGCACTTTCCGAAGCGCTTCGTAAAAGGGGCAATACCCAAAATGCAGCACTTTAATGCAGCATCGAAATTAATTGATTTGAACCCTACTAATCCTTTGCAGTGTATTTTGTCATCATTTGGAGTTTATTATGTTTTGTACGTAGAATATCAAGCTGCTGCAAAGCAAATCTATCTTTTTTTAGAAAAAAAAAATTAACATTTAAAGTCAATGTGTCCTTGTCATAGTAATAAAAAACTGTATTATATTTTCCATTTACATATATTTTAATGATGACAAGCTTTCACACAACCCCATGCTTCATTAGGGTTAGAGAAAAAGGCATTAAAATGTAGCCCATCTGTGCTAATACACAATTGTTTTTACCTTTCTTTCTCTGACATAATGTCATACGATTGTGCGGAAGCTTGTCAAAACTGCCACTTTATACTGCTACGAACCAAGATTAAATTTGCCATTTTTAAACGACAAATACAAAACTATTAAATTTAATTTTCCTGTTGATATATTTATATGCCAGTTTTTAATAAATATCTAAGTTTTTCTAGCTATTGGCTTTCAATCGCTTTTATTTATGTACATACTGCCTCTACTTCCAGGTTCATTATTGTGCCTCTTTTTCTCAAATGTTTTGGGATGTTTAATGCTTTTCGTAAATTCTACCAATCGTTTGCAGTCTTTTTTGTTCTAAAGAATCAAGCTGCTGCAAAGCAAACGTATCGTTTTGAGAAACAAGTTTACTTAGCATTTAATTTGAAAATGTGTTGTCGATAAGTAATTAAAACTCTTTCATGTTTTTCATTTATATATATTTGAATGATGATAAGACACAACCATGCTTCATTAGGTTTGGGGAAAAGGCATTAAAATGTAGCCCATCTGTGCTAATACACAATTGTTTTCACCTTTCTTTATCTGACATTATGTCATACGATTGTGTGGAAGCTTGTCAAAACTGCCACTTTATACTGCTACGAGCCAAGATTAAATTTGCCATTTTTAAACGACAAATACAAAACTATTAAATTAAATTTTTCTGTTGATACATTTATTAACTAAGTTTTTCTAGCTATTGGATTTCAATCTCGTTTTTATGTACATACTCTACTACCAGGTTCATTATTGTGCCTCTTTTTCTCAAATGTTTGGGCTGTTTTAATGCTTTTCGTAAATTCTACCAATCGTTTGCAGTCTTTTTTGTCATTATGTTGTAGACCTAGAGTATCAAGCTGCTGCAAAGCAAATAAAGTTTGCTTACAGCATTTAATGTCAAAATGTGTCCTTGTCATAGTAGTTCATATTTTCCATTTCTATATATATTTTAATGATGACAAGCTTTCACACAACCCCATGCTTCATTAGGGTCGGAGTAAAGGCATTTAAATGTAACCCGTCTGCACTAAACTACGATTGTTTTCAACTTTCTTTCTCTGACATGTCACACAATTGTGTGAAAGCTCTTCAACATTAAAATGTAATATGTCAAAACTGCCACTTCATACTGCTATCAACCAAGATAAACTAATATATTTATATGTCAGTTTTTAGTAAATTTCTTAAGTTTTACTAGCTATTGGCTTTCAATCGTGTTTTTATGTACATACTGCCTCTACAACCAGGTTCATTATTGTGCCTCTTTTCTCAATGTTTATGATGTTTTAATGCTTTTCGTTTGTGGTTTCTTGATGTTTTTGATGCTTTCCCCACTCGGGAGTGAGCTTTGTAATACATTATTGCCCACACAAAACATGATTTTTAAGCCGATTTGTACTGCTTATAATGACTTATTTTAAGCCAGTTAGTTTGGATTATTTTGAGCCAATAAAATTATGCATTGGGTGTCTCAAATTAAGTCAATATGAAATGCAGAAAACGGATTGTTTTAAGCCAGGCAGCAATTTTATTTTGACTGATATTCAGTCTATAAATCTGGTTTATTATAAGCCGGTTTTTTAGTCTCGTGACAAGACAGAAAAGTTGGCTTGTTGAAAGTCATTTTTCATTAGCCATTCTCGGACAAATAAGCCGTTTTGGTTTTGTCTTATTATAAGACAGAAAAGTTGGCTTGTTAAAAGTCATTTTTCATTAGCCATTCTCGGACAAATAAGCCGTTTTTTGAAGGTTGTCAAAATGACTTAAAGTAAGGCACTATTTTTTGCAGTGTATGCAGTAGAACAGTGGTCGGCAAACTGTGGGCCGCGGCCCAATTGTGGGCCGCAGAGCCATTTTTAGTGGGCCTCGAATTACTTTTGAATTGTAAGGTTATAATGTAGTTGTGGGTCGCGTTATGGCCGTACGTTCATTGTACTTTATTTTAAAAGTTTGTGTGGCATAGAATTTTTAAATTGGCTCAGCTTGTAGAGGCCCAAGTGCCAAATGTGGCCCTGAGAGCCTGTCGAACATTTTTTTTTGCAAACTTTAACAATATGTAATTAAAAAATTTTTCGCGATCCGTGCGTACATTTTCGTTTTGTACTATGTTTGACAATTACATTATGGCACAACAGTGTTTAAGGCATTAAGGCGCCATCGAATCTTCCACTGTTTTTGTAGTGGGCCTTCAATAGCTCTGAAAGGAGTACTTTGGGCCGCCACAAAAAAGTTTGCCGACCACTGCAGTAGAATAAAAAATGGTAATAAGTTCACCATGTCATCATATAAAAAGTAAAATCCTAAGTTCGTCGTGCATGATAGTAGTTAAGCGCAATTGCTGTCATTGTGCACTTTTTTCAGAATTAAGGTTAAACTAATACACATTTTGTTTTTTAATTATTTTTTTTTAAGTGTGATCAATCACAGAAATCTATGCTATTTGACAAATATTTTATGTGGAATGTCTTCAACTGTAAAACTTGCATTTAATACTGCTTTATGGACACCAACCCTTGCTGAATGGTTATTGGCTGGACATTGTATTCAAATGGAAGAAAGGAAAAGAATATCTGAATTCTGTTTTAAAAATGATGCTAAACTAGCTTTGGCAGCCCGTCTTTTGATTAGATATGCCCTTACACTATGCAGTAACATGTCTTGGTCATCTTTTAACCTAAGAAGATCAATAAAAGGAAAACCTTATCTCAATGGTAACAGTGATGTCACTATAAATTTTAATGCTTCACACCAGGGGGACTTTGCTGTAGTCGTGGCAGATTGCAATGCAACAGTTGGTGTTGATGTTATGGACACCAGAGAAACACATGGTGAAAATCAGAAATTTTTTTCACTTATGAATAGACAGTTTACCGGATCTGAATGGTCTAAAATTCGAAAACCTATTGACCCCCAAGAACAAATGTCAATGTTTTACAGACATTGGTGCCTAAAAGAAAGTTTTGTCAAAGCAACAGGTGATGGCATCACATTTCCTTTACTAACCTTAAGTTTTGATGTGCGTTCACCCTTATCTGTCAATAATACAGTTGTTGATACAGTGTTGTATAAAGATGGTAACCTGTGTGAAGACTGGGTATTTGAAGAAACCTTTTTGGATTGCAATCACTGTGTTTGTGTTGCAAAACAAGAGCACACAACTAATTCATTTCCTTCACAGTTTCAAACGGTAACATTTGACAAGATTATGCACAATGCAGAGACCCTTGCATATTGTAATTCAGAAGCAATCGACTCCTTTTCTAGCTGTTTCAGTAAACCTTTTAAAAATAAAAAATAATCCTTGAAGCATCACTGCATTTTATTGTTTGGCATTTTAATGAAGGGTTTCATGTTCAGGCAAAACAAACACAGTTTTAATACTAGTAAATAAATATATACAACAAAACTTTTGCACCAACAACAGGGTAAAAATAGTACACAAATATTGGTTTAATATTTTCAGAACTGACTTAAAATCAACCTAATCACGTAGTAATAATTGCTTCTTATAATTTGTAATAGGAACAAAGGATGATTGATTAAAAAACTGCAAAGATAACAAAAATGTGTTTTTAGCACAAAAATAGTACTACTACAAGTGAGTGTCATTTATAGGCAAAGCATTCACAGCTTGGAGACTGTGGGTTGACGAACTGATTTCATCATCTTCTGTAGTGTTGACATTGTCGCCATGTTGCAGAGCATTGCTTGCCAATTTGGTCTCATCAATGTTTTGCAAATTCTTAGGACCTGTGGTAAAGCATTTTTTACATCAGATGATGTTGTATCACACCTAATAGTTTTTCACTAGTCAATCATTTCTTTAGATCAGTGTTTCCCAAACTGTGGTGCGCGACGACTGCACAGGTGGTCCGTGGCGATATGACAAGAAATTAAAAAGTTACACATATACGTTGTACAGCAGGGGTCGACAACCTACGGTCCGCGAATGTAATTTATCCGACCCGCAGCCTCTTTAACAAACCAGACACGAGTCCATTTCTCATACTTGGCTATTTTAACTACGTAAGTGCGAAAAATTTTCGCGCTTTGCGTTAACGATCTTTATACATCAGGTTTATTTATGTTATGAGGCTGTCATTTGAGCTAGATTAGCGCTTCTTGCGCTGTGGAAGACTGACTGCCAAAAAGTGCCAAAGTGCTTCGCGTACAAACGGAAAACGTATTCAAAAATATTGGACATACATTTTTAATTTTTATGTTTGACATGTAATAAAAATTTGCAAGAAATGCCGGTATAACCAAAAAAAATCGCTTCGCTCGCCAGGTGCGCCCGGAATTCAATCGGTTAACAAACACTGACCAAGATTAACCATTAAGTTTATCGCGTTTTCTCAAAGTGGTTTTATTTTTGAATAACGACGTGTGGAATCGAATTTTAAACCAAACAAACGCCTTTTTTCCGCTTTGCGTCAACACACTTTACTCTACTGCCTCATTAAAAGTAACTAAAAGCGTTTTTAAGTGCAAAAATATATTCGAAGCCCGCCTGATTTACAGTTGTTCTAATTTTTAATACCATAATTCTTCGTTAACATTTAGTGCGGCCCGCGGAGACCTAAAAAAAGAAAGATTTTGCTATCCAGTGTCGTAAATCTTACGTGTTGCGCTTTGAATTTATGATGAATTGATGATTTAAGCAGAGGGAAGCAATCCCATCCGTCCCATTGATGTTGTCAGTTTTGTAAATATATAAAATTTGGATTTATTATTTATTTTTTGCTTTGTATTGCGGTCCGCGAAAAAACAGATTTACAAATAGTGGTCCGTGGTTCAAAAAAGCTGCTTTAGATAGTATATCAATTCTTAAGTCATGTGACAAAATGCATTGTTGATCGACAGTCGAGAAACGTTATAAAGTACGGTACTATAAAATATATTGCGACAAAATCCTGTAACTCGAATGTTTGTTTAAAACCCATTCCTGCTTTTAAACGTTAGCACTGAAAAACACCCTTTGTCGATTTTTGTCACCCAACTATATAAATGTAGCTAGTTTTAGCATATTAAAATAAACCTTTAATGTGACCATAACTTTGTTTTGGGGTGAAAAATTCTACGAGGCAGTCTTAGGAATGGGTGTAATTAAATAAAAACTTAATTACCTACTTGAGTAACATATCTCTTTTGCATAAAACTAAGTACCTTTAGCTAAGCGAATAATGTAGAATTGGACGTACGCTGTGTTTGCTATAGGACAGTGGTCGGCAAGCTGTGGGCTGCAGAGCTATTTTTTTCATTGTTTTTAGTGGGCCGCGAGTTACTTTTGAATAGTTCAGTGTTATCACGTAGTTATGTGGCTAAGAATTATATTGTCTCACTGTGGTTCAGGCCCGCATGCCAAATGTGGCCCTAATAGTGCCTGTCAAACTATATTTTGGCCAACTTTAACTATATTCAAACGCAAAATTTTACGCGCTTCGCGCGTATATTTTATTTTTATGTACTTTTATAAGTTTTATACTTAAATCTATTCAACTCAAAAGCGATATTCTATGATTTCTTGCGTCGTGTGACTCATAACGGTACTGTCCAATTTCTGTTAAATTATACTATAAATTCCGCCATTACGAGCAATCAGGGCTGCGGAGTCGGTTTAAAACAACCTGAGTCCGACTCCGGCAAAAAAAATACACCCGAGTCCGACTCCGGCCAAATGTAAGATTTTGTC
This sequence comes from Ascidiella aspersa, assembly GCF_963924565.1. Classification (NCBI taxonomy): domain Eukaryota; kingdom Metazoa; phylum Chordata; class Ascidiacea; order Phlebobranchia; family Ascidiidae; genus Ascidiella; species Ascidiella aspersa. Next base: position 24,506,772 of record NC_139447.1, on the reverse strand, counting down.
GAGTCCCGAGTCCAGCTCTGACTCTACAGCCTGTATTTTACTTATTTACGCAACTAAATTAAGGTGGATTTTCTGCAAACCACTCATATTGGTGCCATAATTGATCCACCCGTATTACATGGTTTAAAAATATTTCACCATTTGCTATTAGACTTTTACAACTTACATTTTGCCGCCTTAACAGTTTTAAAATTTCATACTGCGCATGCGCACGTCGGACTCGGGACTCGGGTAGTTTTACGCGGTCTTACTCGAGTCCCGAGTCCCGAGTCCGACTCCGACACCGCAGCCCTGCGAGCAATATTCAAATTCTTTATGCCATATGCTTCACGTGCCCTTTTAATTAAAGTTTTTCCAATTTGAAACCAATAAACCATTTTTTGCGATACGCGTAATTAAACTGGATTTTACCGTTTCGTTCGGGAACAACAGGCGTTTCTAAAAACAATTGTTTTATAACGTAACTTTGCGACGTCATTCCAATGCTTCCGACTCAAAACAAATATCCTGAAATCGCCATTGTTTTCGTAGTGGTTTTACGTATAATTCGGGCCGCGAAAAAAAAGTTTGCCGATCACTGCTATAGAACTTGTCGAAGTGTTAAGCACGTCTGTAACTGTGTAATTATTGTACTTTGTTTGGCAAACGTTAATTGAGACGTGTACAATGTTTTTAATCAGTAAAAAAAAACGCGTTTAACAGCCCTTAAACGCAACATAGGCCGGTGGCACCTATTTTTGTGGCCCGCCCAGCCTTGATTAGACAGTCAATTTAACCAGTATGTGGTTTGTTGTTGTTTCTAACGGAATCATTTGTATTTTTGCCTTTGTATATCGTCACATCGATAAAACTAATAATATGATTATATTTTCGACACACTTAGGGTTGTGCTTAAGTACAGATTATATTGTAATAAGTAATTTTAAACATATTACGTAAGTAATTCAAGTAAATGATATTCAAGCTAAACAACATCGAACTCAATTATTACAACGCTTTATTGTTATGCTGACTTTTGTCTAGCTGACATTCCCTGTTTTAGTATACAGCGTATATGCGCTGACTGTCCAACTATGACCCGCTATGGAAAGTGTAGCACGCCCCTTGCCTAAGCATCTCAAAATGCCTCTTACCATTTAAGGCATACATAAGATCGTCGAAATCGGCGTCTTCATCAGCACTGTCGTCTCCTGAATTTTCGATGCCGGTATCTTCCCACGAGCTCTGCATCAAATTTCATAAGCTATACTTCAAACGGTCGTAATACTTGTCCCCAGAAAATGTTGTTTGCGGAATTGAAATTAGGTAAAATATTTTAGAAACACTATCACAGAAATAGAGCTCACCTGAAACTTTGGTGCAAGACTCTGGGTGCTTTTGTTAACTATCTCACCAGAAACGGACGGCAAGTGGCTACCATAGGCAGTCGTTGCAAATCCGGCTAGAACAAATTATTGTTTTACATGTTTTATCTCGTTATGTAGTAGAGCAGTGGTCTCCAACCTTTTTAATAGGCGACCCCAATTTAAATAAAATAAAATAAAAATTTACATTGCGACCCCATTTTGTTTTCATATACCAACAAACATATAATTGCGCTTGCCTAGCATCCACTAAGTTTTTCATCCCTTTGCATAAGCATAGTCGCATGCAAGGCTGCGGAGTCGGACTTGGAACTCGGGACGCGAGGAGTCGGTTTGTTTTGCTGGAGTCGGACTCGGGACTCGAGTAAGACCACGTAATACTACCTGAGTCCTGAGTCCTGAGTCCAGAGTCCGACATGCGCATGCGCAGTATCAAGTTTGAAACTGATATGGCCGCCAACTGGAAATTGTAAAGGTGGAACAGCATATGGTGGAATAGTTTCCAACCATGTATTGTGGATGAATAAAACATGACACCCCTATAAGTCGATTGCTGAATATCCACATTATTTTAGGTACGTTAATTGGCGGAATACAGGCTGTAGAGTCAGGGACTCGAGGAAATCGTACATTTGACCGGAGTCAGACTCGGGTTTATTTTTTTGGCCGGAGTCGGACTGGGGAGTCGGGAGTTTGACTCGGGTTATTTATAACCCACTCCGCAGCCCTGGTCGCATGTCATGCTCTACTTCCAAGCGATTACGATTGTTCGTTTTCAATATGCCCATTGAGCTGAATTCCACTTCACAAACCATGAGTTTTAAAACGGAATAACGGTTCAATAACAAAATTTGATAGAGTCTGGTACGTTAATTGCATCTGAGGCCATAAGTAAATATTTGCTGAAGGAGTATTTTACTTTAATCGAGTTATAAGAAATGTGGTTTGCTGCATAATATAAGCCTAGAAAGTGCGACATTCGCTGCGCGTAGTCAAAGAAACCTAATTTTGTCATATGTCACGATAGCTGATTTGGAAAAATGTCACGACAATAAGAGCTAAACACAATAATTTTATGTAGAAATGCACTGAGTCACGTTTAATAGAGGGGCGTCATTCTAAAGAAAACGAAATACATAAGCGGGAATATGTTGAGTTATGGCGACCCACTTAGGGTCGCGACCCACAGGTTGGAGATCACTGCAGTAGAGGACACCAAAAAAGAACAAGGAAACCAAAGGGTACAACCAACAAAGAGAAAATTTTATGATAAAAACCGGTCAAAAATAAGCCACGGGTCAATAGTCAAATACATAATTAGTAGATACAATTAATAACTACGTTGTTACCTGAGGCTGTGGGTCTATTGTTTGTCAATGAACCATCGTTTCCTCTCCCGTCATCTTCATAAACAGCCTTTAGTGGCTTTACATACCGATTGTGCAGTATTCCATAGACAATTAGCAAATATAATCCCTGAAATGGAATAAGATACAGTTGAATCTTTAGGTTTGATTGAAACACCCATTAGCAATAAGGTGTTGTGACACTTCGGTTCAAAGTGAAAATCGATCATTTCCTAAGCAAATACTTTTGCAATATGGCTATACAAAATAATTGTAACCTGACAAAAGTTGAAGACAATGAAAACCAAAAGCATCCACATGTGTCCGAAGGCAAGGTGAATTCCTCCCCAAATCCAAGTTAGGGTGATTAAAAAGAAAGCCCAGAACAACAAAGGAATCTCTGCACAAATAAAACCATCAATTTTTCAACCATCGACAGTTTTATTTTTTTTTATAACTTACCGACGGAGTTAAATCGCCCTCGAAATATATCATCGTACTGCTTCCAAGACTGATTTCTTTGGTACAAGTGAAACCCGATTGTAATAGGAGCTACAACACATAGGAACGCCGGAACGACTGCGCCCAATAGTGCGCCGTAAGTGTTCATTATCATACACCTAGAAGCATAGTGTGTAGAAAATTAGGTTTTACCAATAAAGAAGCATGAGACGAAAAATCAAATATTTAATTAATTTGTGTGTTTTCAGTATCAGTTTTTAACGGTCCGTCTTAAGGGTTAACATTATAAATAATGACTTGCCTGGTATTGATTTTGTCCTGTGAAGGATTTATGCGTTTTGCACAAACGCAAAAGTAAAACTAATTTTTTAACTAAAACAACATTACCAGGAAACTGTTTATTAGGTAATCATCAATATTTGGTGATGTTTTTGGCCTACAATATTAGGCCTTGTAGCCTACACTTTGAGAGTAACTGGTATAAAAAATAAATTTACGATTTACTTTCCAAAAAAATACTTACATATCACCGTTTTGGTGAACGTCACCGTAACTCTCGAAAAGTGATTTTGATCCAAGTGCATACATAATTATGACGTAGAGAAGAATAACTATAGCTGGAAATCCCCAGCCTACAACGAAGTGTACCACAAAAAGTCTTTCGGTATTTTCATTGCTGAAAGCCAAAATCTGCACAAAAAATCTCTAATTGTAATTCTTTGTGCATATCGTGATAAAACTATAGTTGTACAGGTGCAGCAACAGATGCAATTAGGCCTACGTCGAAAAATAATCTTTATAAAAAATATTTATCTATAACAGAGGTTCTTAAACTTTTTTTACCGGGGACCCTTAATTTTTTTTGTCTCGCGTGGACCACGGTAGGCAAAAAATTCAAAAATTTTGTCATAAATTTACGTCACAATACAAGAGCTTTCATGGACCCCCAAGTTTAAGAACCCCTGATCTATACCAAACGACTTCCTGTACATAAACCATGTTTGCGCCACAATTACAACGAAGTTTCTACGCTGGTTAATTAAATTCTTATGTCTATTTTAATTTCAACAGGCGAACACGCACCTGTAAAATGTTAACCGACTGCATCAGCATCCAGGTAAATTGGGCAAGCCAAAAGTAGTGTAAAAAAATTGCGACTGTGGCGCAACTTTCTTCGCTCAATTGATGACTGGTTAGAGCAGCAACAACAAAGAACAACTGCAAGTATAAGGAAAGTGATTTAGTCCTACCATTCTTTCTTGTGGCTTGACTATGTGAAGAAAGCATATGTGTAAATGTAAAATTAACATATTGATATAGGGTATTAATAGCATAACTTTTGGGCATTTAATGTTGATACCTGTGTCATTGCACATGCAACGAACATGTGCATTGCAAGTTTGGTGGCGAACGTTGATCGTTTGCTGCAGAGATGATGTCCAGCAACTATCACCAGGGCTGCTATCATCGTAATAAAGCATGCGGCATATGTGGCCTAAACAACGAAGCAATAAAAATGTGTTTAAACTCTCAAAGCATTTAGCGCAAAAAGCATTTGCTGTACAGTGAGGATATAGTGCATACTATTGATGTTTGACACTTGACATTATTTCAAAACCGGTAGCCAATATTTTAAGCAAAAAGTAGTGTAAAAATGAGGAAATGACGTCGTTACTATGATAAAATAAGCAAAATTGTTCAAACTAAAAAGTGCAATGGTAATATCAAATTAAAAAGTGTAACCGGTATGAAGCCTGTTTATCGATTTTAATGTAGTATTTTCTGAGAAAGGTATCTTTAAACCTATAAAACTCTACGCTTGATCGCAAAACATGGCTACAGCACAAATTAAACAGGGACTTAATCGGCACCAATACCAACTAAGTATAGGACGAGTACCGATACTGTTACTTGTCATCGGGTCAGATATTTTTGGACATCTCTATTGCGCATCTTAAGTATATAGCATTTTGTTTTAGTACTTAAACAACACGACAAGATGTTGGCAGGGGAACAATAAATTACGTCCACATACCTCGTTATACCCGGCTACATTGTCAGTTGGCCCCCTGGCGGCATAAATAGACATGTGACTACATTCACAGTCGACGAAATTTGAACTGTCGTCGACAACTTTACACGTGTCACGTGAGTTTGACAGCCAACGTGATGAGGCCTGAAAATAATTAATGACCATTTAGCTATCGACATGTGTTGAACTCAAAGTTTAAAAAGATTTTTTTTTCTCTCTTTCTAATAAATATCTGTACAAATTTAACTCACGGCCCACAGGCAAAAACGTCAGTTTTCATTTTTTTAACAAAAACGTTCAACCAATCCAAAACATTAACAAAAAAACAGCCATTGTCAAGGTCAAATCTGTAAGTTGTTAGGTCAACAAGTACCAAAATTAATATTTATTGTTGTTTGTTTAAGGCGTAAATAGAACAAAAAACCAAAATAGTTTAACCTAGCGAACTGCGTGTATGCAAATGCACCACAAAGGTTTGGATTGAATTTTCAGGTAACAAAACTGCCCTTTTGTCATCTTGTGCTAACTATGCGACGTACCTCGTTCCATAGTACACACTCAGCCCCTTGCGGCGATATCCTGGTGTCCTTTGTGTATATTCGATATTTGACCGGGTTCTTGAGCTGGGTCATGTGATCACGATTCACTCCGACAGAAAAAACTTTGTTGCTCATTGCATCCTTAAACAAACATTAGCGATACATGTTAGGTGGAATTAGGCGTTTAGTAGACTTGTGAAACGAGCAATTATATCTTGCAAGGTTCTTCATACTAAACATTTAAAGAATTTTTCCATAGGCTATATAGACTATACACTTTTTCCTTCTACAAGTCTTTTACGCAGTTTCCACTACCCACCTTCTCTCCGTCTGTTTTAAACCATATCTGACTCGTGTACTCTATAAAATACAAATCGTAGCACTTCGGGTTCTTTGAATCCACTCCGTGTTTTTTCGCGTCCAACAGATCTGCTGGGAGCTTTAAAAAATACAAACACAAGTCAATATTTGACATGTTGACAATTAACTTAACTTACAATTACCTCTCGTGAATTAGAACTAAGCGATTAAGATTTTTTGTCAGCAATACAAGCATTGAAATATAAGCCTATTAAGTTACCTGAAAAGAATCCTTCTGTGGAGATCCAAATCTATAGCCGTTGATAAGTTCCGGGTACCAACGAGAACTCTAAACCGCAGAATAAACACATTACTAAATGTTTATAACCTAACCTCGAAATAATCTGTAGGTTTGGTAAGGACACCATGTTTCAAATAGGCATTGTTGAAAAAATTGTAGACGGTTTACTTACTTGGATTTGAGCATTACGACACGATGTCATTGACATAGTGGTAACATCGGTAGGGACGCACTTTGCGCCGGTTGAAAGGATAAGAGCAAAGTGTTCCAACGAAGATGAGAGCTCCGAATATCCAACAACATCGTCTTTTCGTTTTGGATCAAGCAACTAAAGAAACATTACAATAAAATTAACGTGAATCGAGGTATAACGAAAAACGAACAGCGTGTTCGATGATAAGTGCTTTGAGATAAATTTTGTTTTGGTATCAGATCGAACACAAAACAAATTACTACAATAACAAGTATTTCTGTGAACACTAGCAGCAGGGTTTTTTTAAGGTTTGGTTTGGGTGACCGCTAAGTAGTTTTAATAGACCGCAAGTGTTTCATTTAAATACCAAAAAATAGCCATATTTGCTTAAACGAATTATTTATTATTTTTTGGGAAACCGTTTCGGTCCCCCAAAACACCTTAAAAAAACACTGACTAGCAGGGTTAAAATGCGTTAAATAAGCAATAATAATAATTGATAATATTAAGTACACAATTCAAACCTTGCAAAATAGAATGTACAACTCCTGAAATATTGCATCCGAAAGCCGTCGCTGTTTTCCCTCTTCCAGAATGCGATCTAAGCAGCCGTGGAATATAACCAGTTGCTGTCGGTTTAAATCATCATCAGCAAGGCCTTTTAGTCGGACCAGAATGTCTTGGATCACAACGTCGTCGAGATCCTTAAATTATTTTATCAATAATAAGTGTTGGAAGCCTAATTGGAAAAGTTCCCTACAAGTAACAATAGTTTGGTTGAAGAAATGTAAAAATCATATAAAAAAAAGAGGACGCACCAGAACTTATTTTACTTCAATACACGTTATGTTTTATTTGAGTAAATTTGAAAAGATGCTTAAATTGCCTAGGAGATTTCTAAATTAATAGTTTTTTTTACCCAAATGTACTGTAGATAAGTACGATAACATCTTGATAACACAAGAATTAATCTAACATCAAGACATTTGCCTATTCACCTATAATAGAAGTAACGCTTAAATATTTGTGGACAAATAGATTTCGATTAGACATATATTTTAAAGAGTTCAACGACCGCTGTATTAATCCCTTTGTGGGCAAAATCAGGTAGCCCGATATCTGATTGGGAATCATAGGGGACCTATGAGATTCTAGGCCCAATTAAACGTGTACTCGTAGGTACGCACCTGCTGAAGAGCCTCGTACACTCCCCAAACCTTTTTGTTGTCGCCAGACTCTACGATCGTGACGTTGGCGGAGCGAAACGCTCGACTGAGCTTACTCCTGCCGCTCGACCAATCAAGAACCACCTGAAAAACTTGAGGCAACGGATTGGCTGACGAAGAGTCTGACTTGATATCGATCGTCAAGTAAGCTTCGCGCTGCAAGGTAAAGAGATTTAATAGTAAAAGCAGTTTACATTTTGCTGCATATTAGTTATCGCTGGCTCCTTGAATATTACAACACTTACTAAACCACGTTTAAAACCTATACCAGGAAAGGTATAGGAAAATGTTGCATTATGAACAAGTGCAAAACATAGAGGAAGAATTATTGTCAAATAAGTTTCAAGCAAGAAGATATAACAGTAACTTAAAACTGCTGATGGCGTTTGACATGTGTATATCGGGGAAGGTTGCCCTAGATGGGGCGTTGTCTGAGTGGGGGATTACATCAACGTACCATTAGGTAGCGCCAATTCTTAATTATTTTTTGAAGCACCCAATGGTAGCCATCATTTTAACACAAAAACATTTCAGTAGGCTGACGGCGTTTTTACAACATATCAATCTAAATAAAACAGGGGTGTTTTTTTGCTAGTTTTATCATTTTTATATCTGAGTTATTTCATATTTGTTGAAGTTGTATAAAATTCATTTTTTACTAATATTTGGGTAATTTACCAGGCTTACTTATACAGGTGAGTTTTTCATATTATCTTGTACCTGTAAGCAGCCAATATATCTTCTGTATATGGTGATGTGGGGTGCGTAAGATGGGACAGGCCGTTCCCAAGTGAGAAACTATTTGTTGCAACCTACATTTTGGGTTATTGTGACAAAAAAATGAACTTGCCATTACCTCTTTTAAAGAAGCTAACATTTTGTTATAGTTCAAAAGTTTTCAACTAACAAATTTTAATATGGTTAGTTTTAAATTTTTGATGTATGACGTAAAACATTTTATAGGGTTTCCCTATCCATAAAATACGTTAAGAAATGCACCTGGTTAAAATGTATTACCGTATCAACATGTTTGTAAGAAATATTGCAAATGCAGGTAAAACTTCACTTAACAAAAACCATACCTATTCGAATTAAAACAAAATTATTGTTTAAAAGTTCACCAAAAAAACAAACGAGCAAACAGATAAGACTTGGCCTAGGTCGTGTTTGTTGAGAGCTATCAACACAAGCAGAATATTTATATAATGTATTCAATGTAAAAATATAGACACAACAGAGCTAAAGTTGCAAGACAGCAGACTCTTTGCCACGCACTTGTCCTGTTAATTTAAAAATATTAATTTTCGTCTACCAAAGCAAATTCGTTCTAAGATCCTGTGAAATTGTTCTAAACAGGCTAGTTTTAAACTTATGTAAGTGTAGCAGGTGGAGTTAAAGTTTGTTTTTAATGCTTGTGGTACAAACTGATCAATTTAAAACAACAGATTCTTCTTGTCCCATCTTGCGAATCACACTGTCCCATCAAATGAAACTCTGGTTTCCTAAGACGGGACACAGCAACGTTTTTTCTAATATGATTTAATTAAAAAGTTGAAACGCTAGAGGCAAAGTTATAGGTGTTTTTTAAGCGTTAAGGGCAGAGGTATCAAACAGGCACGATATTGTTCAAAATTATTGTTATAAATGAGAACTACAATCATTTGAAAAAACGTGTCCCATCATGGGCAACCTTCCCCTCTTTATTTTTTTGGCTCATTATAGCTTTTAGGTATAGAACACAAACTCCCTGTACAACATGTAAGTTTTTTTACAACACGCAGATAAGTCTAATTTACCTCTCCCGGTTTGAAGTCGATCACGCCTTCTTTCTTCACAAAGTCGACGTTGGAAACGGCGGGGTATAGCGTTGCCCCGGCAACGGTGACGACACGTCGCAGCTGACGTGTGACGTACCGCACCGCGGCAGAGGTGCTGTCTCCTCCTTTTCGTTCAATTGTCAATCCAACTGATTTCGCTTTCCTGGTTATAGCCGGAAGTCTGCGGAAAAAAAATATACCCAAGTGTTGTATAATTTATAGTTTCTGTTAAATTATTGCTGCATAACGTTTTGCGTACGTATGTTGGCAGAGATTGTGTGCTAAAATGACCAATCCATCTGAAAACGCTGAAGAGATGGTGACAGGCGATTATTTGGCTCTTTTCATATAATAATCACTATAATGAAAAGTATTTCGATTTAAACAAAAATCTATCAAATAAATATAACACCTTAGATATGATTGGCACCAAATAACTAAAGCGGCTGTTATAGGTTACTTCTTCACATGTGAAGTAAATACCTTGAAGTCAGAGCAAATTGAAACTCGCCGTAAGGAGCATCGCTGTCGGACATCGTAACATTGGCAATCCTCCGATTGTCATCGATTGATGCCCCAGCGCTGACGTCAAACAGGATGACGTAAAAGTTGTTTGCAAACTCGGAAACCTGCACAGTGCACATACACGAATAACGCATCATGCCAAATGTCCATGCTGTCGAACGATGTAAAAATTTTAATTAAAATCTAATTTTTTTAATTGACGTAGCGCGCTTTATGCTGAACCAAACGTGCTCAGATTTGGTTTGTGGGTTTCTTAGACGCAACCTAACAATTCCAGGGGGTCCATACTGAAATTCGACAAAACAGTGTTTTTTGAACAACCCTACTGTATTTGCATTCACAGACAGATGGCGGACGTTTATTGGGTAAGTTTTCCTTTTTCACTCAAAATGTCACGGTGGAAATTATATTTCTTTACGTTAATGTTTTTATATTTCTCTATGACTTTTAAATGTTCGTCCGACAAATACAGTTAAAAAACTATCTTACATCGTCGTCGATCAAGGTGAGTGTGACGTAACAATCGAGTTCCCGCCTCTGACACGTCACAGTCCCGTATGTGGACTCGAGCTGGTTTCGCAGCTCGTCTACAGGCTGGAAGTCGACCGTGGACGCGAAGGTTGACTCAGTAGTTGGTACCTCGTCATCCAAGAAGACGTCAAGCGGCACGTTCTTGAACGCCCGCCAACGGAGAGTTGCGTCACCGTAGGCGTGGTTTCGTGTCAGGCGCATGTTTAAGCTTCTGGTTGGCGAATCCTCGTCGATGGTGTAAGCTGGAGAGATTACATCAATACATTGACCTGTGTAGGTTTATTAACCAATCTTTACACTTATTGTATTTAATTTTGTTTAACTGCGGATAGTGAGATACAAACATAGCATTTGAAGTTATGTTAAATAAATAACTGCAAACTTGAAGATTGGGATTGCTTGAATCTTGTACCGCAACACTAACAAGACAGAGACCAAGAGCTACATTTCTTACTCGGTTAACCGCAAAGAGCCACACTTTAACATAGGCAGAAATTAATATTACCCTGTTTCTTCTTCTCTAAAAATCCTACCTTTGCTCAGCTAGATTTATTATGGATGTAGCACATTAAGAGCATTTCGTAACCTACAGTTAGGCGATTTTTATTCACACGTTTAAGCCAATTTTATTTCTACGAAGAAAAAAACGTGACGTCATTAAATAAATCTTGTGCCTATGTAAGGGTACGACGATAAAAGCCTTCGCTCCTTAGAATTACATGTTAACAAACATTCATGAGACGCATGGCGTGTCTGTGCTGACAAACTTTATCAAAACGGATATATGAAAGTTGGACAAGTAAACACATTTGCAAGTAGTTGAAATAGGCGTAAAAATTAACACACGACAATTTATACTGGAAGATATCCTAAAAATACAACCTGGCCACCCCTGTCATATGTTTACCATTTTGTAAATTACTGTTGTATGTTGGTCATTTTTTAACTGAACACAAAAGGAAAAAAATCGGATATAATATTTTTTTTAATATATGTGCGTTTTTACTTTGAAACAAAACTTTGCTGTCTCTCAATCATTACAAAAAACATAAGTCCTCGTGGGGTTCAAAATAGCATTTTCTTTTAAATTGCAATGCTTTTTGTCAATAATAAAGAAAAGAGAGAATGGCATACCGTTTGATCCAAAACCGATTTGACCGTTTGGAAGGTCATTTTCTTTAATTGTGACCTTGACGATGCCCTTGGCGGGATCAACCCTGGCACCACCTAGTGGAGAGTGCAGGAAAATAAAGAATGCTTCATCGGGTTCAGGGGTGACGTCATCGAGTATTACAACCGGTACCAGTGCTTGTATTTGACCGTTCTGGAATGGATCAATAAGAAATATTACACATCAGACACAAATACTACATAAAAGTTAAAGATTAACAATGAAATTTACTGTATACTTCTTATACATTAAAATAGTTTAGACTAAAGTTAGTGGAATTTGTTAGTTTTATATATATTTTTTTAATGTTACTTTTTTTTTTTTTTAATGTTTTTGAAGAGGATTTTTCGATGTCTGTACCGCTAACTTTTTAAAATTTTATGCGTTTTGGTACTAAAAGCTTCCATATCTAAAGGAACACGATTCCTAAAACAACAACACAGCTGAAGTCTTGGTTAGATGTTTAAACAACACAGTTAAACTCAAGAAAATACTTTAAAAGTGACGTTGGTTTGTCGGATTTCATAATCCTGACCAGCAGCGGCTCGTTTGGTACTATCTTCTGCGATGCGTCTTTTCACTTCGCCACCAGCAGTTAACTTCTTGTCCCAGGGTTCTCCTCCACCAACGGTGCTCACCATTACGCTCACTGGTCCGAGACTTCCAACTTTAATTTAATACACATCGATGTGATAATTTAAACAAGTTAAAAATACACTGTTTAATTCAACTAAAAATTTCCACGCCAAAAAACTAATAAGCATAATATTAGCAATAATATATTTCTTTTACTTTATAGGAATTGTCGATCCAGTAGAGGCGAAATATAAATTCCTTTGAAACATGTGGGATTCTGTAAACGCGGGTTTTTATACTTTGAGTTTTATTGTTTAATTAGCAATGAGGTATACTTACCAACGCAAAAGTTTAGGTAATTAAACTTTTTTTGTAAAATAAAAAGTAAATATTTTCTAGATAGATCAAGTTTGTAGAGCTCTTCTGTCAAATGTAATTTTTATTCCGACGTTTCGACGTCCTTTACAGGTCGTCTTCATAGGACGTCGAAACGTTGGAATAAAAATTACATTTGACAGAGGAGCTCTACAAACTTGATATTATGCCTGGCAGCAATAGCTTATATAAGGAGATAGATACTGTTTATTTTAACCAATATGAAAAACGTAAAAACTGAAATTTGTAATTAGGTATTTAACAAAGTAACCGAATTCATTTGGGTTTTTCGTTAATTTATTTTCGTAATAAATGGTACCTTCGCGTTTAATCTTGAGCATAATCACCAAAGTCTTCAAATCGTCGTCGCCGCTTTCGAGCGTTTCAATTGTTGTGTCAGCAAAGGCGAATACACCTCGTGCGTCAGGCGATTCGGCAATTGTGACGTAACTGGTGCTATCTTCTGGAATAACGCGTGGTGAGAGACCTGTGCAAGTGGCGGTTGCATGTCAAAATGATGTCACCATATTGGGCAACAGTATAATATCAACACATTTATAACCAACTAGATCGCATTACATGTGTGTTATCAGAATTGGAGGAACGGGTACAGTTGCCCGACTAAACTAGTTTGATTTATTTGAGATTTGCAATATTATGTTGACAAAGCATTAGGTATATAACTTTGGGACTTGAGCACACTTTATATTGTTGATAAGTTAAAAAGGGTAGAAAGAGTTTACCAGACATTAGTATACCTTGGTAGATTAACTAAAATTGCAACGTCTTGGCAAATTAAAGTTGTGTAGTTTAATAGATTTTGTTTCGACACTGGTGATTTAATTTTGAACAGGATACCGCTAACTCTATCGCTAACCGTTGTAAATGTCTTGCGGCTGCAAAGCCATCGTCAAATTGACGATAAAACTCCGGCTCTTTCTAGGAACTGGACTCTGTATCAGTTCAATCGGAAGAGCCGTTTCTCTTTCTCCTTCACGCATCTGGATCGTGTCGTCTTCTCTGTGAGCCACGTAATCAACATCCGGCAGAGCGGTTACAGGTATAATGATGTAACGTATGATTATGTCATACCGGCTCCCGTAAAGTCGTTCGACGGTCAGGTTGAACTAAAAAGCACATTAAAGGTTAGGTTGTAGCATTAATCGGGAATTGGTATATACATAGCTTTTTATATACGAAAGAGTTTTGCAGTTGCCGGTATTTTAAATTTTACTGTAAGTTTATTACATTTGACGTTCGATCGGCCACTTGAACTTGTTTCGAATAATCGACAAATCGAACTGCCCCGCACGGTTCAATCTCTGCCAAGTCACGATTGGTCAGCAGTTTTGCGCCTCCTCCCATAGAGCTGTAGACTCGCGGCACGTGTATCGCAAAAGCACTGCGTTGATCACTGCTGCTGCGAATAACCTGCAAAAATGACGTGCAAATTTGCAAGACAGGAATAGCACAAATTAATACTTAGGTCAATGGATAGGGTAAATTAGGCTTATAATCGGCAACAAATAAGGGCATTTTCTAATCACTTAAAAAACGTATTTCTAAAGGTGCCAGTAATTAACAAAAATAATGCTCGTAAGAAATACGATTAATAAGTTATTGACGGCACGAACTATCGCTAAAAAATTATCTAGTTTACCGTAAATCATCAAATGGAATGGCTAAAAAAGAGAGTAATGTCTTCTGTCACTTACTTTGACGGATATGTTAACATCACTCTGTAGATTTTCCAACGTGACGTCACCGGAAGGGGGTAGGGTTCGTCCTTGTGCGACCCCTTGTGGCAATCGTTGGATTGGGTATCCTGACGTCCAGTACACGGTCACGGGACCATAAAGTCCGTTTCTGGTTAGTGTTAACTCACACATGTCTCGGGAACCTGCAACGGGTATCAGGTAACGTAATCAATTTTTTTTGTCTCACACGTGGATCATGGTTACCGCAATTTACGCAAATATTGTTAAGATTTCGTTATTTTAATCGCAACCTTACAGCAACGACATATAACGAGATGAAAGGAACTTCGTCATTACGGTTCAGTGATCCCTATGTGTTTCCATTATAACCTCAGGAATCCACCTTCTTCCATTTGGCGGGGGGCGTTTTTTTAACGTTATAAAAAAGGAACACCTATGTCGTTGCTTACAGCAAGGTAAACAAATTTTTCTATTAAATATAAGGAAAAGCAACCAACGGCATACCACTATTGATGTGCGCCACAGTTGGATTAAAGCCCACTTGTGAATTGGCGGCCTCTGGAGGAACAACTGCTGACGATTTGTTTGCGTCATCAGCAAGGCGAGGGGGAACTACCACTTCGTCGCCACCCATGAACTCAACAGAAGTTAGCTGCAGTTGAAATAATATTACAGTTGTTTTCATATACCCCATTTAACTTGACCACAGGCACAAAAAGCGCTATACCCAATAACATCAAATACCTGAATTTTATTAACATAGTTATTAAGGTTTTATTTTATTGATTTGTAGTTACAAGGTACTGTATAAGGCAATATATAAATAATATAACACTTATCATGAGTTTATTTTTTTAACCTGAATCGTGAAAGTGTCGCCAAGAGCGAGGAACACAGCTGGTCGCATCTTGATGTCCTCAGTCGCCCACCGGGTAGAGGCAGAAAACTCAACAGAACCAGTGTTGGTCGTCAAGTACGTGGCGCCTTCCTGAGGCTTTTCAAGAAAAAAAAACGTGTTACTTTATATTGCAGCTGCTTACAGTTCAGCAATAAAAATGCTGGCGTTTTAGACATAAGACATAACCAAGTCAAAACTATTTTTCTAGCGGTTAAATAAATGGGCTACTACTATCGGAGTAACACAGTTGATGATGAATTCTGCAGTACCTGAACTTACCATATCGTATTGGACTTTGAAACTAACGACGACTTGACCGAAAGTACCCCCTCGGCGCGTGACGTTAACCTGAAGTAACCTTGTCATATCGATGTCAACCTTAATTCGCTGATCCGATGCGACTACGGCAAATACGCCGTGTGGGCGATCGTTGGGTCTGCGTTGTATCGAATTTCAAAACAAAATTCTTTACTGATAATTTCGGGGCAAAAATGTGTTGGATATAGTTTTTTGTCATCTTGACTAAACAAAACCACCAAAATATAAAGAAAATAATTAGTATATTATGTATCAGCATATATACATAAAATTGTAACAGAAACGGCGCAATTCGATATTGTAGATTAGACGAATTAATACACCTCTTTAGTGCGTGAAGCACTTTACAATGCAAACACAACTATACCACCTAATAATAAAAAACACGCTTACCGAATTTGGAAGCCCCTCGATTTGTTTTCCTCGTCAATCTCGGCCCCTCCCGATGCCGACACAAGCGTAATTCGGAATCGCTCAAGAATCTCGGGAACCTGGTCTGCTGGAATGTTTAAGATAATTTCGGCATCCTCCTGCTCATCATAGATGACCACAGAACCTACGCGAAATAAAATATTTTTTTATTGTTTGTTGATTAATTAGCATTAATTAGCCCAAGTTAACTTGTATTAGACTATGTTACACATGACCAATTCATACAAAATCACATGTTTTTTTGCTTAAAATAAAACAAAAACGTTCTTCATATAAGTGGTATTAATTTTCCTAGCAGCTCATTTTTACTGCTTTTTTTTCCAATAAGGTAAGACAGCAAAACAACTACATCAAAAAATTAAATTGCACCGACTTGCATTAAAGATACTAGGTTGCAAATTTAAAGCCTATTTGGTTTTTACCTTTTGCATTCTGAAGGTCATCGACGCTCGCCCCATTCCAAGTGTTGATTGGTTCAACAAGCCACGTCACATTGACGTCACCGATCATACCCTGTGTTCTCGTGATGGGGTAAACCACTTGCGAAAAAACAGAAGACGGTTCGTCCACTACCTGCTCAACATAAAATCAAATCTTTTTAGGTATAGTTAATGGATATTGGAAATGTATATCAGTAAATATTTCAAACAAACAAATGTATATCCTTGTATACGTCAAATGCAATAATTGGTCATAAAAATTTGGTAGTTAAACAAAGCTGCCCTTGATTTTATTGCATCAAAATAAGCCTTTCAATTATAATGCGCGAAACATTAAAATAAATCACTAAATCTGCCTAACAAAAGTCAGACTTCATCACAAAAACATATTTTGTGAAACATTTAGGTTGATAAATGAGATATAAAACATCTGATATAAAAATATCGAACCTTTTCTTCGTTCTGGCCGTTAAACTTTATGATGCCATTCGGATGACCCTGAAAAAATATATCTAAACGTTAGATACAACACAAAAACGGGAATGGTAAAATATAACATATATCATACCGCGTCTTTCATTTTATATGAGACAAATTTCATTTTACCGACATAGATTTACACTTGCCTTCTTGAGAACGGTGATAGTTGCGTTACCCCGGTCAGGGCTGAGATCAGCAGGCAAATAGTCATCGATGCTAAGAAGAAAATACTCCTCGACCTCTTGCGTGCCACCATGCGGACGTATAGTTATCACAACCTCTCTCTGTCCGCCCTCGTTATCGCGGAAGGTGAGTAAGCCGCTCTTTGGACCTAATATGTCGTCGTCCAGCGGAACAGCACTGTAAATAACAAAACAATACTTTGATTAAGACAATAAACATTTTCAGATCGTGTAAATCATTTCTTCTTC
The DNA here is from genome assembly GCF_963924565.1 of Ascidiella aspersa. Taxonomy (NCBI): domain Eukaryota; kingdom Metazoa; phylum Chordata; class Ascidiacea; order Phlebobranchia; family Ascidiidae; genus Ascidiella; species Ascidiella aspersa. Next base: position 24,489,297 of record NC_139447.1, on the reverse strand, counting down.
TTTTAATTAAGATTCCTGTGGAGTGTAACATTGCAATCAATGTTTGGCTATGTGTTGTAGCTGTCTTTACCTTCGGCACATGTCCTTTTAACATCACAAAGGCTTCAATATAACTTTGTGTTTACTAATTTATAAAAGCATGTTAACTAAGCTGTGTTGCGATATCAATTCACAGATCACAGAACGCATTCCAGTAACCTGAATGCTTCATTTTAACTTACGCGCTGGATGGCATCAAGTAAGGCCCACTTCTTGTGAGTCGCCAAACGGCGTCGACCGGAAGACGGTTCCCTCCCCTTCGTTCGATGACGAACCGAAGACGAGTGGGACCTTCTGCCATTGTTGGGTTGGGCACCACGACGTCGTTGAGTCCAACAAACTGCAGAACGCCGTTGGGATAGTCGCTTTTCTTTATGACGATCTATAACCAGCACAACGGTGATATGGTTTGAACAGTTGTTAAGGACATCAAAAAGTTTTTAGACATGGACCGTTTAGTGTATAACCCTGCGTGGAGTAAGGACGTCAGATAATAGGTATTTTATTACGATACCGATACTTTGAACAAAAAGTATCGCAATACGATCCGAACCTCTACCAAATTACGTTATTACAAGGCTCAAACAAGCAAAATATGTAAAATTGAAACAGACTTTTTGCCAGGGCATTAGGCTAGTATTTGCTTTACCATATACACAGTTTGGTTACCTCCAATTTGGTAACATACTATTTAAAAAATGTAACCTTTAAACATTAAACTGTTGCTTTGAATCGCAAATATGGCTGAAATTCCGAAGTTAATTTGGTTTCAGATTGGCATTAATACCACCCTGGTATCGGACGAGTGCCGATACTACCACTTAACATTAAATATAGGCTTTGTAGGCCTTCAATCTGTAAACGATATTTGTTACAAATCATTCTATTTGTTCGTACGGGAAAACACACAGCAGTATAGGCTACTACTAATCCAAAATAAATGAACCTCGGTGAACAGTCGCGGTCCAAGTCGGGCTCCTCCTTTTGGGCTATTTATCACTAAACTGAAGCTTTCTTCTCCCTCCATCTCGGCATCATCAACCACTGGGATGCTCGCGTACGCCATCGTCTGACCATCGTCAAACACAACATTAACGCCGTCAGAGGGCAGCAGAAAGTCGACGTTGCGTTGCGCTGTTTGGTTCTGCGAGTTTACGCTGACCGATACTGTGTCGTAGCTTCCTTCCACGCGAATCTTAACATTGTAAAGGAAACAATTGTGAATTTCATAGGTTGAGTTCATTTTGTTATTTTTTGCTAAATGTTGGTTGTAATCTGGATTAGCAATGTTCATCTTTGTTCTATACAGGGTTCCGCAAACATTATATCTGTATCTTTATTTATACCTGTGATAACAAAACAAGGCAAACGTTTGTCGCCAAAAAACATAAATTAATGCAAAACAATGCTTTGTAGCTGTTACAAATATTTTAAAGCTGTTACAAATGTCTGACTTTGTAGCTGTTATACATAACAAACAAAAATACTGTTATAAGGTTGAGAATAAATAACTTCTCGTAACGAATTGGCTAAAATGTTTTTCCCTTTTGCATATAATTAAGTTTGTCGCTCAGGGATAAATCAAATTTGTTACACAATTATTTCAAGCAATCTTCTACGAAGTTTACAAGATGTGCCGAGTGAGATACGAAGACATTTTTCCTTTCAACATACCAAAGGAACTTCAACCAATCCAACGTCTTCTTCGACCACAATGCGCTCCTGGGCAAATTCGACGACCCCCTCAGCACCGTCGCTCTTAGCGATTTGCACCACTGCTTCACTTACGTCACCTAACATGGGAGGGGAGTCCAATTGTAAAATGGGGGAGGGTGTGCTTGGCTGGATGTCGGCAGAAAGTAAAGTAACATCTGAAAACAAAAGCAAGTACCGGTGTTATATGTATTTGCTTTAGCGACATATAACTTTATCATTAAGAGCAGGGGTTCCCCACTTTTTTGGCTCGCGGCACACTAAATATATCTTAAATATTTCGCGGCACTTTTAAAAGTACAACAATAAAGTCATTTTACAATCGCCCTTAACACACGACAAACTATATGTAAATGTCTCAATATGATTAATTTGTAATGGGTAGTGCGTATTAAGTCAAAATGCTTGCGTGTAGCCTATTGATAACTACAAATATACTCTGTTTTCCTAAATTACAAAAAGTTTCGCTGCACAATTGGCAATCTCTCGAGGCACACCAGTAATGTTTCAATACAAGCATCTTTATCAGAAATGCCGAAAATAAAATTAACATTTGTATATGGTTAAAACGTTTGCGTGTTCCACCGAAAATTAAAAAAATATTCTGTTCAAGTAGAGTCAAACGGCGTATTGTCAAGACTTACCGGTAATTTTCACGTAGAAAGTCTTCGGTCCTTCGGGCATCCGGTCGTCGACAATTTCAACGTCTAGCTTCTTGTACGTCTCGCCGTCGGCAAACACCAATTGCTTGTCGACTGGAAAGTAGTCGCTGTTGGGTGAGGCCGATCCTGGCCGAGTTCGAATTGATACTGCTACCTTTACAACGACATTAAAGTGACATTAAACACAGCACCATTTTAACTGTATGGACAAGCGGGACCCGCATTTTTAATGAAAGGCCTCGTAAACTGACAGAATGCCAATAATAAACAATATTCGCCAGCCTTCTTTTTAAGCAAAATACAAAAAATCCATTTCTAGAAATGCCTAGTATTTAAAGCCAAACCTATAAAACTTGAAAGGTACAGCTCAGTACAAATAAAACGGAGATGCTGATAAAGCTTTGTTTTCGATACTAACTCTGTGCTTTACTAAAAAACGCCAAAAGTGGGGTCTCACCTCTCCGATGTGGCCGTCGTTTCTCAGCACAGTCAAAGACGCGTAATTGCTCGCGACTGCGTCCGCAATTGGCGACCATCCCGGCAACCCTGTCGAAAGATCGGATTTGTCGCGACGCTCTGAGCTCAGCATCTGCAAGTCGTCCTCCTTCACATGATAGAGAGGTTGGGAAAAAGTGAACTTGCCGTGTGGGTTGTCACTCGCGGCCACTGTGATGTGGCAGACGGTGGACTGTTTGTCGAGCTCGGCTCCACCTGTTTGAGAAGATCGGCGTAACAAAAAAAATGCTGGTCAATAAAAAAGTTAGATATACATGTAAGTAATAAGTCTTGGTTGATATTTGTCTTATTCAAAAACTGAACACAAGTGGCACCGTTGAAACATAAGGTATTTTATTGTTGGTCTATTTTTTCTACTTACTGTTAATTTATTACGTGCAACGTTTTACTGTTATATTAAACAGAATGTTACTTTTAATTCAGCTTTACGATATTGGCTAAAGTACTACATACTGTAGTTACTAGCTACTACACCAAAATGCCACCTTAAAGTAAACAATCAAAACAAAATTCAACATAGTTGCACTGGCGAGATTATTAAGTTAAACCACTTAGTCAACGGTTACATCAACAAAACTAGGAATTTAATTTACCATTGACTCCTACAAGGCGCAATAAGTAGTCAATAGGCAACTCTGGGTCTTGGTCATCGATCGTCTGAATCACGATCTCCGTTTCGTTTTCCAAGTTTTGAAATCGGGCCCGACCTAACAAAAAGTATAAAAAAGTGCTTAGTTACGCACATGTGAGTTTAGAAATGATTTCAAGTGTTACCTTCAACGTTTTCAAAAGCGGATCTTGGTGAGTTGTCCGCAACCGACTCTCGACGCGTGATACGCCATTCCGCGTCAACAACCCCAAACGACTCCGGACCCCGAAATAACCCCAAGCGCAAAGTCCCGTCGCGGCCGTCTTCCGGTTCTGACGTAAGCATTACGTCATCGCACTCGCTGAACCTCACCGTGCCTGCAGCGCCTGCGTTCGCGCTAATGATTACCTGGAAAATGTAAAGGGGTATATATGAAGTTTGCTACTTAAATTCTGATGGTTTATCATAATAATCATTGTCAAAAACGCACTGCATGTTAGCGGTATCGAAATAATAAATAAACCATATATACTGTTTCTTTTATTATTTTTCTACAAATTGTTTCATGATTGAAATGATTTTGTAACACAAAACTCTTATTAATATTCTGCTATTTTTTTACAACATAAATGTTTTTATAACATTAACTTTTAATAATAATCTACTAAGTGTTTTACAACATAAGTGTCTTTTTAGCATAAACTTTTTTAATATTCTACTAGTATTTTATAACATTCTTGATACATTACCTGCAATTAAAAACTACTTTAACGCGTGAAAATATTTAACCTTTCACAAATGTTTAAAATAAGTTTGTTCATACCTTCGCTGTCCCAGCAACTGGAGAGATCTCTGCTCCTCCAGTTGCTGTCACGAGGCGAATGTTGAACGCTTCCTCGCCTTCCATCGTCTCATCCGGCAAAGTCCTTAGCACGATCGAACGCGACCGCACGGTGGCGGGAAAGATCAGCTTGCCCGACACCGGGGTTAAATCTGCGCGCGCATCTTCATCCAATTCCCAAAGCACCGTCACATCTTCGCTGTATGTGATACGACTGGTTAAATCCCTCTTGGTAAGTATGCAAGCAAAACCACAAAGGCTGTACAATTTTCCCAGTCTTACAATATGGAAAAAAGATCAATAACTAGAAATGTCGGAGCAGGCTTAGATCCCGATATTTATAATAATATTATTATTTCATTAACTTCTTCGTAATTACTGCGACATTACTTTCAAGATTAATTCCAGAAGTGGGTGCAACAGTGGAAAATTAGTTGCCTACTAGAACACACGACAAAACTAAAAATATTTGATTTTAGGAAAGATAATCTTCCAAAAAAACGACTCACTCGCAACTTTCAAATCAGTTGTGTAAACAGAAATTAAAGCAACATTGAAAAAAATAGTATGTCCGCTATTCAATTGGTAATGTAGACGGTGTTAACAAAATACCTTTTCGCTTTATTTATATAAATAAGTGGCTAACGTTTAATTATAATAACGAGTTTGTTTCTTACTCGCTTCCCTGGAATCTCTCGACTTTAAACTCGGCCACACCGCGCGGGTCATTCACAGAAGTCGACTCATCCACTCGCTGTTGGGGCTGAATGAATCCAAACATTCCACTCGGCGAGTCGTTCGGCAATATGTTGACTGAAACGGTGACGTCACCACCAAGTTGAGCACCACCTATACGTTACGCGGGAAATAAGACAACGTTTATAGGTACGGCTGATTGAAACAATTTCAATTCATTCAACTACAAATTAGTGCATCAGTAAAATTTTAGTTAATCAATTTTTTAAAAACAAAATTAAACTCTATATAAAATAGAACTATAACGCAGTTCACATAGCAAATGCAAAATACATTAAAACAGATATATAAAACATGGGAAGATTAGGTACACTATGCACGGATCTGTAATGTATAGCTTGGTAATGAATTACAAAGGTCGAGCAGATCGACATCATCTTGATTAAGACGTTTCGATAAGAGCTTGTATATCTTCTTCAGTCAATGTGACTGAGAAGCAATTCGAGCACCACTTATAAAAGGTGAGACGGAATTGTTTTTCCATAGTTTGAGGATTATTTATCACTTTCATGTGTTGAACAGGTACAGCGGTATATGGGGAGATTAGTTATTGACAATTAAAATAAGTCATGACATGTTCAGACTCCAGCTTAATTAGAAATTACATATGTAAAAGCATAACATTTGTACGTGATTAGGAGATAGGATTTATTTTATTAAATCTTAACCTAAAGAAATGATAAAGGCAGCCTCTATTCGGTGGCCCTTTCTTCGACTTACCTGACGTGCCAACGAGTTGCACGGTGAACCCTTCGAGAAACTCTACATCGTCGTCGTCAGCAATCCACATATCAATGTTGGCCGATTTTTGACCTTCCGCAAACTGCACTGACCCGGACGAGGGAAAAAAGTCGGTGTTTTTTGCCGTTCCTGGACGAGCTAGCCATTGGACACCAACCGCACGAACAAAACCGACAAGCCGGACAAGAGGTATCTTCAAGTATAATAAAAATCGTGCAAATGAAAATTTGCACAATAGTAGTAAAGAGGAAGGTCAAAAAACGAAAAGTCCAATAATTAACAGCCTGTTTTTAATAAAGTTGCGTGTGTGTGGGAAAATATATAAAAATACCAACGCCAAGTTGAATCTTGTCCGTTGTGTTTTTCTCATTTTGCACCTTAAAACTTGCGCAATATGCAGTAAATTAGCAGTTGACCGGTAATTGCAAAATAGAAATTGAAATGCATTAAGAAAATTTCCTAATTGGAAACTTAACCAACCTGTAATGTGTTGTTTATCCGTGGTAGCTCGAACGCCTCAATAGAACCCTCTTCGTTTCGCGACACGTTGAACTGGATGTACCCTCTCGCGTCATCATTCTCTTTGATCGTCACTTCCGCTATTTCACTTCCGGGTGGTCCCACTCCTTTACAATACCATGGGATGTAACTTATTTAGACACAGTAAGGAAAAGCGAAATCTTCGTAAAGTTTTCAATAACACTGATAGCTCAAAAAAATTTACGATAAACACCTAACTTTAGCAGTGTGGCTGGCGTAAACCAATCTAATTATACGATGCAGCAAAAATGACTGACAACTATGTAAGCCTAAAGACGAAGTGCACTATAGTTGCAACAACTGTCTCGGCTGGTAAAATACGCTAAAATCTACAAATTAAATACTAAGTTCGGTTTGGCCACAAGTTTTTAACCAGTGTATCCTAGAAGAGCAATATTTATATACTGACCTGGTTCGGTGCTAAACTTGGATTCACCAATCAACCTGACGTCAGCAATAATGACGTAAAAGGACTCGATATCTTCTGGTGAGTCGTCCGGGTTTATGCTGATGGAGATGGCGGCGCGCGTCGAGTTTTCACGCATCACCAGCGACGAGTCGCGCTCTATGAAGTCGACGCCAGGTGTCGCACGTGATTTGGCGGGAAGGTTTGCCGCGGTGACGGTTTTAAAGTGAACCTTGACAAGAAGCACTTTTAAACAACAAACGTCCAAATGTTGCTGTACAATATGGCTACCGTGGCAAAACGACGGCGCAGAATTGCCACAGGAAATTGTTTTAGAAGCTTAATGTGAGGTAATTCGGCAATTTAGTCTTATGGATTTGTTAACAATCTGAGGTGCCACCAGATATACTCTCTAACAACGAAAATTATGTGCTGATTTTGGCACACTTGTCATACATCCCAATCGTTTAAATGTATCATGTTTTAACCTGAATGTCGCCCATCGCTCCTTGGTCCCGGACCATCTCAAGCGTGACCAATTTTGACGCACCGTTGTACGTTTCCGGTTCGTTGACCACCACGTGGAGCGAGTTAGGGCTCCAAGAAACAACTCCATGCGGCGAATCGTTGGCAAGAATTCGAACCTGTGACCTCGAGCTTGTCGCGTTAAGTCGAGGAGATAGGGAACTAAAAAGCAATGGTTCCAGTTGTTTTATGTGGTTTTCTGGAGGTTTTTCGTTACTAATAATAATACAAAGTTATAGACTAAATCAGGGCTACTTAACTGGCGGACCGCGGTCCAAATGCGACCTTTTAGTGTTGAACCGTATTTACTTAGAAATGCGATTTGAAGATTTTTTTCGCAGCAAACAACTGCTGCTGTTCATTGAAAACCCCTTTCTTGTAGCGGGCATTACAGAATTATCAGTCGAAGTGAAGGACATATGTAAAAATATACCGTATTACATGTTGTATGACTAAATTATTTCATGAGAGTTATAACGGACCTACGCAAATTCAAAACTTTTGTAAGTGGACCAAAAAAAAAAAAATTTTGTAAAAAATAGTTTAGTAGCCCCAAGAAGCAGAACTACGGAATCAAACTCTCCAGAAGTTATTTTTACCACGATTGCTTAAAAGTATACTTTTCGGTAATGTAAGTGTGCCGCGGTACGTCAGTGTGCCTCAAGAGATTCAAAAGCGCCGCCAAATATTTTGTAAATTTGAAAACATTCTGTTTGTTTGACATAAATAGGCATAACGGTAGCATTCAAGACTTGAATAGACACTAACCATTGGAGAGCTATAATTAATAATAAATATGTGTTTACCTAAAAGCCTTGTTTTTAGTAACGGTCCTTTAAAAATCACAAATCAATGGCACTTTACAAAGTTACACTTTTTAAAACCACTTTGCTACTGAAAATAATTGTTTTTAGTCGGCCGCCAGCTGATCATTTGGTGTATCAAAAAATAGTTAATGTATTTCGTTTGGGTCAAAGCGGCTTTATGTGATTGATAGGTTTTCCGCGTAATCTGTCAATTAGATGAGACCACATGCCGACTCTTATTCCACTAGGGATTGAACATTGTTTTGTTTGGTTTCATTTTAATACAACCTCCAGTTTTCTTGGCGCCGTATGGTATTTGTGTGCGACGACTTAACACGGGGGTGACATCGTTTTAAGTTTTCCTGCTTAGGGTCAGTGCGAAATAAATGGATTTAGGAGCACAATACTTGGTGTGCAGTCGTTCCTGGCGTATTGTGACTATCACATATGGCACATAAACATCTTACTCGAGAAATTAAAAGCCAAACCTTCTTTCAGCCTTGTGCATTTGTTTACCTTGATGTTATTCCTTCCAGGCGTGGGTTGGAAAGTTGTATTGTGACCAGCTCCTCAATTTCCGGCTGGTCGTCGGCGAGAACTGTTATTTCAATCGCTGCTTTCGATTCACCGGCAGCAAAGGTGACCTTGAAATAAGACATACACGATATTCACTTGGAATCTATTTTACATGCTAGAAACAAAACTGATACGGTAATCTACATTCTTCAACCTAAGTTCACAGCTTTGGGCCAATTCAACTTTCTGTTACGCGTACTGGCATTTAGAGTTGCTATTTGTTTTAGCGTCATACCTGTCCCGATATGGGCGTGATGTCACCAATTGCACCATCGGCTTCCCAGTCAACAGTTACACGACCAAAAGTCGATTTGCTGCGCCTAATATTGATGCTATATCCGTTGTCTGTGGAAGTTTCCTCGACGGCTTTATCGATTGAGTCCTGCAGCAAACACAAGTAAAATCTAAAGCTGATTAAAATACAATTGTGTTTATACGGTGAGAAAATCGGCATTGGAAAACTTTTGATTCTGGAAACATGCTTATTTGTCACCTGAGACTTCATATAACACATAACTTCATATAACATATAACACGACTTCAAAAAATCACTGCATAAAAAAAATTGTGAGTAAATTTGAGGCGTAAAACACGCGATTATATTGATTTTACCATATGAATGTTAATGCTATTTATTGTTCGATATATTACTTAACTAAACCTATACCTGCGCGAATCCAATCACTCCATAAGCGTCATCATTTGCTTCGATGATGACGTCAAGATCACTTTTGATTGGATCGATGTACACCCGACGGTCCCATCGGTTGCTGAGGACAACCTAGATAAATGATTTGCATTAGCAGGTTAAAAATAACACGAATTTGCTAATACGTGTACAACCAGTATAACCTCAACACAATATTATAGGTTCAAGAAATAAACCCATAACCACTTATTAAAGTGAAAGCTTATCTAATTGGATATATTCGACACTTTTATGTTCTTCAAGCTCACTTGCTGAAACGCCTTTATAAAGGATAAAATTACGCAACAGTTTGGAATCGAATCGTTTTGCCCTTATACGTCTTTGCAAAACATTATGTAAGCATCATCATTCACCAACATATCTCGTTGTATAATAAACCGCTCTAAAATGCACTACGTACTTTAAAGTTTTCATTTGATTCTGGTGTTATGTCATCTATAAGCACGACCGCCACAGAATGCTCAACCTCTCCAGGTTCAAAAGTCAGAATATCTGGGGTCCGCAATCCAATGTAGTCGCCTTGGTTAAAAACGCCAACGCTTTTTTCCGAGTCGTTTCTCAAATGCGGATTGACAATGTCGTAGACACCGGACTGCGAAATTCGCATGAGGCCAAACGTGTCGTTGAGTCTCGAGCCTCGTGATAGACCAGATTCCACCATGTACGTGCTGGTTACCACGGCAACAACGACGATGGGTTGCGGCGATGTATGAATAACGTGAGGCAGCAGCTGGCGGGAAGGCATGGCTTGCAGGAACGGCACAAAGAACTGCGATTCAAAGTCGAGAAGGTAACACGTGGAGGCGTTTTCCGACGCTGCGCAAAGCAAGGTCACCGTGTTGTCCTTGAGATAGTTCCTCTGCAAAAGAAAGTGGTACTACAAGTTAAACAAACAAAATATATAAAAGTCTGAAAACATGTGTAATAAATGTAGCTATCTCACTATGAACTTAGCCACATTCCTAACTTTTTTTATGTTTATCAGGGCGAATCTTTAACTATCATATACGGGGAACCTGAATCTTATTTTCTGCTTGAAGGTCTTGAACGGAAGCAGTGAGAATTTCCAGTTTGTTCACTCGCGTAATGTTAATTGTTTGGTGAGGGCGGTGTACGATATTGCCTTCGACGTCGTTTTGAAACACCTAAATGGGAAGGTTAAATTGATTAAGTACAAAATCAATTTAGTTTTAAAATAACAATTTTAAGTTACGGTTGTCTTACTTACAACCTTGATTTTCGTTATACGATGAATATTGTTTTAAAGCCATTTTTTTATTTTTTTTATTATTTGAACCATTTTGAGTTATAAGCTATAGTTATTAATTTTTTTTAAATTGTATCCCAAATATATCGATAAATAATTAATTAAAAACCAGGACAAAATTAAAGTGTAATTTTTGTGAGGGTTTTCTTGTAACTGCTTCAACAAAACAAAAAATAATTGAAACATCTTTAATACAACATTTCTATTTCAAGATTATTAAAAAATGTAAAACCAATGTGAAGAAGCTGCATTTTAAAATGCAATATTTACCTGAAACACTTCTAAAACTGCAGGATAATGCGAGAGCGCGGCTCCATTTTGAACCTGTGCTGACGTTACCACAAGGAAGTGAGCGTCGTCTACGTTGTAATGAATGATGTCAGTGGCGTAAGAAACGTCAATTGCCTTACGCTGGGCAAAGGCGGACGAGCTTTTGTCCCACTTGTAAACGACGGAAGACACAGGTGTGTTGCTAGCAACTTCCGAATCGAAGCTGTAAGAAAATATATCTTTTATTTTACGTCATTAGCGTTCGGGAAGAATATACCGAAAGAATCAAGGGATTAGCTCGCAACGATTAGTAATATTGTTATAATGGCTGAACGCTGTAAAGCAAACTAACGTCTGACAGCCTGGTGTTTTTCTTTTTTTTCTTTTTGCTATGTATATGTATTTTACTTTACTTGCCCGTATAGGCGAAATATATATTCCTTTAAAATTGTCTGATCCTGGTTTTACTCGGGTTTTTAAACTTTGAGTTTTATTGTATATATACGCGTCAGCGAAACAGTGATCGACAAGCAGAAACCTGCTGCCAATGGTTTTACATTTCATAAATATGCGCCCGTTTATATAGTGAATAAATAACATGGAATGTTGTAGGCGCAGAAAAAAACGTTTTCAAGGTAGGCTACCACTCACCGGTTGGCAATCGCCAAATAGATGTCCCTCGCCATGTTGAATACAGTCGACATTGCAGCGCCCCTTGTTGGCAACGTTTGCTCCAATACAAGCTTTTTCTGTCCGACTTCGAACCTCAGAAGTATCGAATCAATTGTTGAAATCTAAATATGAAAAATTTAACAAAACTGAAGAATAAAAATATAACTACTTAAATTCAATTGGCGATTACGTTTAGAAATTTCAAACATATTTACTAAATTTGGACTGATAATAAAATAGTTTTTCCAACGCATAGCCTTTTTTGGAATGATGTAAGCTACACACTGCAGTAAATTAAACAAGCAATTTTCTTACGTGGTTGTTGTCGAGGCTGTTGGTGACGACGAGTCGGTGAATCCCCGCCACCGCGAAGTGCACGGCGCTTGTCGCCCCTTTAGTATCGACGTTCTGCAAAACTCGCAAGCTTTCGCTGTCGGTCAGCTCGTAGAGGCGCGAAACTGACTCTCGTCTGCGTTAAAAAACAAAATTAACCCAACTGCAACAAAAACTTATAGCAATGGTAATATTAACACTTCTATATTTCATGACGATACAAAAACTTACTAATCAAGGCAAAACTGAAACTATTGGTAGTAAGGAATCTCCCGCAGACAATAAAATACAATAAAATGTAAAAGAAAGATTCTTGTTTTCGTATCAGATAATCTTAAACTGTTTATAAAAACAGGTAAAACATAAGCTTATATTTTTGGCATTTTTACATGTTTGCTTTTGGTACAGAAGCTGATGATGCTTTATAGGCGAAATATATATTTCTGGTAAAATTTAAGAAATGATTTATGTTTTATCTGTTTTCATAAACAGTTTAGAATTTCAAGGCAAAATCAGTATATATTAGTGATAACATTTTCGTCAATGTGTACCTTCCGCTTTCTCCAGCGTTGCAGATAAACAAATAGGTCCTTCCACTTACTACAAACGTAGTTGCACTTGTTGCACCGTCCGTCTCAATTGTCTAACATAGAAAATAGAAAATCACAATATTACTGTATATAAAAAACAGTACGTGAAAGTCGTATAGCTCAGGAGTTCAGGACCAGATAACAGCAGCAAAAAGCAGATACTACTATGTATTCGAGTTTACCTTTAGTGGAGTATACACTCCCTGCCATTTGTACAGCGTCGAGTGTATACCGGCAGTGAGTGACATCAGAGAACCGTCTCCGCCAATCGGAGACGAGATGGGCGCCACGAGATCAGAAGTCAAAAAGACGAGGTACTGATTCAAGTTGTGTTCAAATTGATGTACACTGACACCTCCTGATCCGTTAAAGGTTTGAAAAGGAGCGAGACCCGGTGGAATGTTAAAAGATGGAAGCAGTGGCAAAGCTGTACCTGTGGTCGAAATGATTAAATCTTTAAACTTTGTTTACAATCTTTAAATTTTGTTTGCTATTTGTTACACACCAGCGCTGGTCTGAACCTCTACATCGATCCGACCAAGCATTCCTTGATGACGCACGACGTCGAAATGTAACACTTGGTCATTGGGACTCTCTCGCACACGAAACTCACGGGACGCGTTGCTAAAAAGTAAAACATAGTTAATGACCCCGTTCTAACATAATAGAGTATAAAAACCTGCAGCATTTTAGTGATGTGTGATGTTAAATATTTTTCTTATTGGAACAGACCACAGCTGAATGCAGCTATATAATTTTTATTAATCAACCCTTTTATGCAGGTATTCTAAAACTTTTTTACCGTGGACCACCAACATTTTTTTGGCTCGCGTGGAATACGGTAGCAAAAAAAGTCCAAAATGACCTCATAAATTTACGTCACAATACAAATAGATTTCATAAATCTGCTGATTTCGGTCCAAGAATGTGAAGGTAAAATGGAGTCTTAGGTAATACATTCAGTGTAAAGCCGTTTTATTTTTAATTGAACTGTTTTCTTGATAAATTAATTAGTTCTTGAATTAGGCGTTCATGGACCCCCTAAAACTAGTTTACGAGTTTTAGGAAACCCTGCTTTAATGGGAAGTGTGGACTGACCGTTTGCCGCGCGGGTAAACCCTGAAGTCCCCATAAGGTGCGTCGTTCTCTTCCACGCAAATCTCAGTTGTCGTACCACTGTCGTCCAGCGTAGCACCGTTCTGTGGGTCGAACAAGGTCACGGTAAAGCATTCCTCCAGCTCTGGGTCGTTGTCCGCCGTCGCACTTATTTCAAACACCTTAAAGTTTGCCAGTTTTTAGGGAAAAGTTGATCGCATTTAATTAATAGTTTAGCAAAAAATGTTTTTAGAAAAAGTACTAATTGTTAAAGACTTAAACATTGACTAGGTATAGGTTATTTTGATTATGTGCTTTACGTCAAATGACAGTTATTTGGTTTAAAAAGGAATTATAATGATTTAATTAGACACGACGCGACGAAACATGTCTGTCTGTTGACTTGTCGCGTCGTGCCTGAAAGCGACTGTGTCCAATCCCCCCAAGCGCCCGAAACTTGAACTGGTCAAAGCTAGGCTATATAATTCATCATGGCGGAGGCAAATAACGTGTAAATTTTGGAAGAAATGTGTATTTGGAAACGTAACCAGCAGTTTATACGACAACACAAGTAGTGGGTATACTCTATTTATGAAAAAAAGGTATAGAGAGTTTTCTTTCCATGTACTTTTTCAAACTTTATTAAAACATGAAGATAAGTTTAAAAAGTACGCAAGGGTGTCTTCAAAATTGTTTTTTGAACTAGTCAAGCTGGTAAAATCATACATGGAAAAGAAAGCAAAATAGTATAGACTTTTGAAAGTCTATACTGTTTTGCAACCATTCGAAGTCATTGTCGTCATTAACGTGCATTAGGACGAGGAGATATCTTCATTTTTACATATTAAGTTTGCAATGGAAAAGAAAGATACGAATTAAAAGGCTTTTCGACCTTTCCAGGAATATATTTTATTGGAATTAAAAAAAATAACCTGCTTAACCTTTTAAAATAACATTTCTAATATAAAACCTACAAAAACCCGTAAAAAACTAATGGTTTCTATCAAAAAGCATCTTCAGACACGGTAAAAAAAGTAGTGCACGCGCTATCTTGCTAAAAACGCGTTTAGTCGTGTCTGTCTGCTGTGCGTAAGATTTGCGTCAAGTCTGGTCGGTGGAGACGCGATAACAAAAGAAATAGCGTTCCATCTCTTTAGTCGCGATCAGACTGCTTTAAAGCGTTTTTGTCTAACCGGTGGGGATTCAGCCTAAGACTAAAATAACAGCTAAAGAGAAAAGTTTTTTTATTACCATTTAGTTTTCTAGCTATTTTACAATAGGCGTTTTAATTATTTAAATGGGTCCAAATAAGAAATGATGATTTTCCCTTCACGGAAATGTAAGCATATCTAAATATATTAAGAACGGTTATAATTCAATAATCACACTGTTACCAGAAAAGTTAGCTGTTTTAATGAATTCAAACCATCTTAACTAATTAAATATTAGTTCAAAATTAATTATTCGATTAAACCTAAGCAATTTCCGAGGATTAGAATAGCGAACTGTGCCTAAATTTTGCTTGGTTAAACGTAACATACAAGATGCCATTAAACATAAAAGTCCTAACTTGGCAACATTTAATTTTATTTTTACGAAGTCGATGACTTTAATTTTATTTTTACGGTCATGCAAGAAACTGGACTAACAATGTTTGAAAAAGTTTTGCGCGGTTACGTCGAGGTTTTACCAGAAAACGAGCGCCTGTGGAGAAGCGAGCGCGCTGTTTAAAGGCGCCGCTTTATTGTTTGGTGACTTAGTGTCCATCGAAGAGAACAGAAACACACACCGCATATCCTACGCCATCCTCGATGACGACATAGCCTTCGCTGGGAACCAGATCGTTCTCGACGTAGTTGCCCCCGGAAGTCACACGCTCAACCCGGAAGCGAACTGAGATTTGACCAAACACGCCCTCCGGCGGGCTTCGAGTCACAATCAGTTCCGCTCTGCTGTTGGAAATGCTACAAACAGGAACACACAATTAGACCACCTACAAAGCAACAAAACCTAAAGCAGAAAAATCTATATTACTATAGTATTATGACCAACGACATAATAATAATATTAACAAAAGTAAAATAAAAAACGTTTTGATATAAATTGAACTTAATTGCAATTTAACTTTTAATATAAAATTATGCCCACAAACTTCCGGTACCCAAAATGCATACCGTAAAATAGTGTGGTAAATTTGCAAAAATTGTAAAAAATACCACCTTGCATTAGTTTATTGAAATCTAGTCAACATGTATAAAAGGAAAATTGTAAAATACAACAAACATATTTTTTCACCCTGGTTTATACTTTGTCAGACTTAATACGTTGAAGTTTACGTCACGGAAATGATGTACCAGCTACAATAATAAATGCTGTTTATACAGAAATCGTTTTACAGTACCCTAAATCTAAGACGGTTTGTTAAGTAGAACCAACTCTGAAAATTCCGGGCGTTATCATATTTAAATTCTTGTTTCTGTGACCAATATGCGATGGTGAAGTTAAACAATACTATTAGTCACATGGGCATATGATGTGCACCGACAAAATGAAAACTATAGTTTGTTTTACTTGTTTTGTTCCGGCTCGGACAGCACGATATGCAGATCACCGTCGAAAGACAACCTCCCGTGGGCGTCGTCATTGGAACGTATGGTAACGTTCGCCTTGGTCAGGTTGCCCAGCTCTAGGCCGTGCGACGGACTTCCCAATAAAATCTCGAAGCTCTCCTCACCCTCCGGTTTTAGGTCATCCAAAATGCTAACCGTGTAAAAAGCGCTGTCTTGGCCGTCCTTCAGCTCAATAGTCTGCAATACGAATACCCGACACCTTTAACTTTTATCCGTTTGTGAAATGGAATATTTTATGTTCGGCAAACATGTGACATAAATAAGCAAGTCTAAGTAAACAAAGCAACCTCAATTTTAAACAATTAAGTATTTATCTATATTCTATACACATACTCATAACTGTGTGTTATGTTTTCGTTGAATTATAACATTCCTATTTGGCTGTGCTAGCTGAAAAGTTACTTCAGATCACATAACTTTTCGAAAAGATAGAGACATAAAGTAATTTGAAGCAGAACGAAACACAAAACATTCGGATTCTAGAAAAAATTACATTGTTGCACATATAGCTCGTTAAAAGGTATCCATTAGATTTTTGTTTCAAGAAAAAAATATATATATTTGGAAAATAGAGTTGACCCAACAATTACCTCGGCCTCGCACCAGAAATCTTCTCCGAGCAGTGCTTGGCGATTTTGGGGGAAAATGAACACGGTGACCTCGCCGTAGCTTCCTCGATCACGCACGATCTTCAGCTGAATGCTTTGATTTCTTCCTTCGATCTCGTCGGCTACAACTTGCAAGGAATCAAGATCGAATCGCACGACGCCCTTGGTCCCGTCGTTAGCGTCGATCACGATTTGCGACAACGAATTGTCGCCGTCTAAAAAGTTAAAAAAATGAAAGTGTGAGGTCAAATTTATAACGCTTGGCATACATGTTATATTAGTTTCGTTTTTAACCTGCCATTTCTAAATGATGCAATTTATATATAATAAAAAATGCACACACATATTTGTGTTAACAACTGTGATCTAGCCCAGTGGTTCTCAACCGCCGGTCCGCGGACCGGTGCCGGTCCGCATCAACTTTACTGCCGGTCCGCCAAATATATTACAATTTTATATCTTAGTTGCAAAATGCAAGATGTTAAAAGCTTGTTCATCATATGTAGAACTTCGCCAGTTCCGTAATTTGCTACATTATGACGCAGCA
Source organism: Ascidiella aspersa (assembly GCF_963924565.1). Classification (NCBI taxonomy): domain Eukaryota; kingdom Metazoa; phylum Chordata; class Ascidiacea; order Phlebobranchia; family Ascidiidae; genus Ascidiella; species Ascidiella aspersa. The sequence continues at coordinate 24,471,866 of NC_139447.1, read as the reverse complement.
TAAAGTTACTTTATTGTTCTTCACAATGATGCAAGTGTTGTAGTAGGATACAACTCGTTTAAGTATTAAGCTTTAAAACCAATTGTAGGTAAAAAACTTCAATGAACCACGTAAAACACGTATGATATCAAAGGACAGCAGCAAGTTGCTTATTAAATTGACGTTTTCATTCTTGCTTTTAAATTGCATATACTTTTGTCCTAACTACATTTTGGGTTGATTTTCATTTTTGAAGGTCCACCGGTCCGCAAAACTTGTTTTGAAATTTCACCGGTCCGTGAGCTAAAAAAGGTTGAGAACCACTGATCTAGCCCTTTTTGCCAAACGTTTCCGGCTTACATATAATTAGTACACCGAAAGCCATTGCAGCCTTACATATATATAGATCAAGCCTGAACTGGGCTCTCTAATGTGGCCTATACGTAACAACACTTTTCGGTTTAATACTTTGATTTTAAATATGTTCTGATTCGCTTGTGTATTGACCCCGTCTCAATAATGAGAGAATGGTAGAGCGTACTTTCAAAGGCTAACCTTCAGGCAGTTGGTTTCATGTTTCCAAACCCGGCGATATTTCGACTATGTTGTATTTTATACGCGTCACAACTACGTCAGAGTTAGTATATTACTCGCGATTTTTTTTACTTGATGTGACCCTTAAACCGTTTTAAATTACATTTATTATGGAATAAGTCTTGATGTACACTAGGCTGGCTGCCTATAACATGTTAGTCAAATCTTCGTACAGCGTTTACCGATTTTAGGTGGCAGTAACGGCCTAGTGTCTTGGAGCAATAGAACATCGGTGAGATTAACGTGAAATATTTCGTTCAACTCCGGCGTGTCGTCATCGATGACAGTCATGACAATGGGCAGTGACGTCACGCCGTCTTCGAAGTCGATGTAGAGCGATGAGCTGTGCGTAAAATCCTGGTCGGGTTCAGCGACGGAGATGTCTGGGTTGAGAGTTGATAAAGTTCCTGCAAAAATGAGAAAAAAATGTGAGTAAAACTTATTTTGCAGGTCATCCACTGTCATATGCAATCATAGGCGCCAAACGTGGGTGTGCAGAGCTTTTTTAGACGCCCTGGATTTCTCGTAGGGCGTCAAAACGCCCTGGAATTCGACCAAACTTTCAAAAAATGTGCAAAATAATACCTGTAGCACACTTTTAGTTTTCCAAAAGTGATTAAAACTTTCTTGAATTACCATATAGGTAGGCCAGCGAATCCCGAAACTTTGAATCCCCGAGGCTAAAGAGCATGAGCGCTTAAAGTTTGTGTCCAAAAAATTTTAAGAAATTGTATTCATAAAATTCATAAATAATATTTTATCGCAATTTGTCTATTTTTAGGAAACAGTATATTTGCAAATTTAAAACAGTAATCACTCGGAATGTAAAACAAAAACAAAACTTCGAAATACATATCTATATACGTTGACCTTTTATTTTTTTCAGCATACCCGGTATGATCACATAAGAAACGCGAGCTCGACCAATAGCGCCGAACCTCCTGCTGACGTAGATATTTAAAGGCTCCCCGCTTCCTTCATTAACGCTGATCCTCTGCGATGTTGGTGCGACCTGGAAGACACCGTGAGGATCGTCGCTTTCCTGGATGGAGATCGATGCTTCGGAGGAATCGGAGTCGATTTCGGCTACACCGGACATCGGGATATCTGTCAGAATTGTAAAAAGTAATTTTAAAACATAAATTACAGTGATTTAAGTAGTTGTTGTCTACTTAGAGAAAGTGCAAAAAATGGACAAGCCAACTCCTTATAGAAATATTTTTGTTTTAGTCAGTAAAATTGTAATATTGGTAAATATTGTCTATTCACGGAACGAAAACTTTACATATCGACGGCATAACGTTTAATATTAATAAAATAAGTAAAGCCAAATACAACAAAAAAAACAATTTAACAAAAAATATAAATCCACGTCAAACAATTGTTAAAAAATGTTGTTAGAACAAAAGAAAATTGGCCTCATGGTTGACGTCTTAAATTGAAAAAATAAGTGAAAAAAAAAACTGTATTCGAGTAATTCCAAAATTCTTTCTATGCACACCTGTGCTTGTGTTAAATATAGGTTGGTAATATTTACCGACGCTTGTTGCGCTGCTCAGAACAATCCGATATTCCTCCTGCACCTCCGGGATCGAGTCGGGTGTGAGAAAGATGAGGATATTCGCTTCAAGCTGACCCGACTCCATCACAACTTCCCCCGAAGTGAAGTTGAGTCCCTCCTCCACCGGATGACCGCTCACGCTCTGAGCAACCCATGTCACGTGACAAACGCCCAGTGCTGGTTGGCTGCGTGTCAGGTGAAGCGTAACGTTTCCGCCTACAAGTAAAGAGAGGTTTAAGGTAAAATGAACATAAAAGAGCTACGACATTAACAAAAAATCGAGCGTTCAATAAATCATTGTTATTTTACATATTTTCTACAGGGTATATTTGAAATAAAGCAGTTAATCCTTATCTTTATATTTTAACGCCAGAATAAAATTATTAAAGGTTTTGGATTAGGTGAGAAATACAAAAAAAAATAAAAAATTGGACGCAATATGATTAAAAATTACAGATAATCTGACAATTTAGCGTTCTTTCTTACGGATTCTTATAAACGTCTCCTGTGTGCAAGCATCTTTGTAAAATGCTATTGAGACTTATTCTAAAAGTATACTACAGTTTCTAAACCCATAAAATGACGTATACCTTCTCTGCCAATAGTCGACCTTGAGTCGGCACGGAATCCCACAAATCCACCGACGACGTCGTTCGCCAGTATTACTACCAGCATCTGGTCCGAATCGTCATCGACAACAGCACCCCCTGACGGGTTAGACAAGCGGATGTCGATGGCTTCGCTCGGTTCGGGGAGGTCGTCGTCCAAGACGGTCAAACTAAGCACTGCATTTGACAGAAAAAAAACTTTTGAATTAACTTTTGCTTTTATGAAAAAAATAAAGTATACCAGTATGCATGAGCAAAGGAAGACGGATTGTTCAATTTGACTTGCAAAAGTTACCTGACAATTTTGTCTAATATTAACAAAAAAGGATACTGCAGCAACATCAGAATGTAAGATCGCTGACATTTTATATAAAGCTTGCCCGAGAAAGTTTTATTGCATTAGCAAAGTAAAATAACATTGCACTTTAAAAAAGAGCTTTTAAAACAATGCACTTTTAGTCAAAAGTAAGTAATTTATTAAGTAATTACAGATTTATTAGCAGTATTTTTTACAATGAATATTTAAAAAAATACTTTTGAAGTATAATTTTGTTTATCAATTGTAAAAGGTTAGACCTTAAAAAAAAGTGTTATTTCGTGACAAAATCATCCACTTGATACGCTGGGTAAATTTTTGTACAATGACTAACCTTTTACTGTTTCTCCACGAGCAAACTTCAAAGTGGCGTCATCGCCACTAAAATCGTCGTTACGAATTGCGCTTCCACCGAACACTGACCAGTCCACTGTTACGTCACCGACACTTCCTCCTTGATTTTAATAGAGATTTTTAAGAGCAAAGGTATATATAATAGAATAGGTGCAATATACTGCTATATACGTTTCCGATTTGTATTCTGTTTGTAAAGTTTTACTGTTATACAAATTTTATAAAATGTGGTAGGTTATACAAATAAAACCTCCTAATTTGTGAACAGCAATAAACATTAAGATGATATCAATTAAAACGTTGTTAAAACAGTTAAAAAGTTTTAGTTTCAACTATAAAGCTATCAAAATGATTAATAAAAAACCCTTTGATTTTTGGTACTGTGCCTTTAAGTTTGGTTTGTGTCTTTAAGTTTGGCTGCAAACAGTATATTTGGGTAAACCATTGACAAAACGGGATATTGGTTTTTAATAAAAGATCAAACAATAAAAAATAAGGCAAAGCAGGAGAAAACGTACAAAAAATGGTGAACTATAACTAGGATTTGATATGTTCAGAAAATAAATCTGTCTTATTGTCAATGGTTTACTCAAAGATTTCATATTCAACAAACCTTGTCTTTCAACGACCATTTCAAGAGACAACTGCCCCCTTTCTTCAACTTCGATTGTTCTATCATTTGCGGAAGTTGAAGAAGAAGTCGGGTTGGAACTCCGAAGTACGAAGATGCCATAAGGATGATCGTTCTCGCGGATGGTGATCTTCGCGGAAGTCGGAGGAAGGCGACGGGGAAGATTTAGCTGATCCGAGTCCACATCAACCAGCTCCACAGAAAGAAGATTAACCTTGTGCGCAAAAGTCAAGAGGAACGTAAGGTAAACTTTGACAAACTACCGAAAAAAGTTGTATATCGAATTAACGAATTGATAAAACATGTTACAAAACGTAAACAACACAAAACAAAAGTTGTAAGAGTTTTTGCTTTTTTTAATAAAACATGTTACAAAAAAGTTGTACGTTTGAATCGCTTTATAACATTTTATTTGCAGTTACGAACCAAGAAATATTCATCCAGCTCCGGGTCTTTGTCATCAATAATGTTGACGTGGATGTCCGCGTATTGCTGGCCTGCTGCCAAGAGAACTGACGCGCCAGTTACTGGTACAAAATCCATGCTTGACTGTGCTTCAGATCCGTAAAGCGCTGTAGCCTGAAGTTTGCCCAAATTATATAAAATATTCTATATTGTCAGTGTAACTCTTAATTAAACTTGTTGGCGCCAAAATGTGTTCTTTTTCTATTTAAAACGGTTATTTTAAAGTTTCAACAATTTAGTTTAACTTTTTTCTTTAAACACAATTCCTACCGTATTACAATAAGGATAGATGTTACAACAAGTAGCAGTATAATACAGGGCTACAAATAGTTTAGGTATGGTAAATGGTATTTAAACAATGATTTACCAAGTTAGTGTATTGTAGGCCTACCTTAAGCTTAATCTTTTCGAAATACGAGAATCTTGAAACCGATTCGGTGTCAGGATAAGTGACGTCACCGTCAGGAAAGCCAATTTGGTCACGATCAATGGCTTCTGACGTCAGCCACTTGCACTCGTAGGACGATGGACTGTAGAGAAAAGAGACGCAAACTTTCTCTCGTAAGCACGCTTCCGCACACGTGACTTTTGGATCGAGTGATGACGCAATGTCGACTGCGTTCCAAGTGACGTCCATATCTGCACAACAATAAAAATATAGTATTAGTGGAAACGTATGGAAATATCTTTCTACTCATAAGGTATAGCATAGTAGTCAAAGTGATATCGTCGTTAAAATATAAATTTTGTTAAAGTAAAACCCACGTACCAATTCGAGAGACGACTTTAGGAGCAAGATAAAAACTTAGCAAATCTTCGCCACCTTCCATTAGCTCAGAAACGAGGTCCATTTCTAAGGTGCTATACACGACCCGAATATCACCATATAAACCTCCGCTGAAAAAATAACGGGATTGCAATAAAAACAAATGATATGAAACTAACGATGAACATTGTATTCAGTATATTTACTTTTTTGAACGGAATATAAGCTTTGTAAACGGAATAGTAGAGCAAAGACGTACCTAAGCTAACCGCTTCTAGGTACTCCAGCCATAAAACCCGAAATAAGAAAAACATTAACGTCGGAATAAAACACAATTAAAAAACAAAACAAAATATGACTAATACCTAATGGCTGTAGTACCGTCTTAATAAAAATAGGTCCTAAACCCGTCGGAAAAAGACCTAAATGGCTAAAATCAGGCTTAAACAACATTTTACCTAACACCAAACCCCACCCTTAAGTACAGTTTCAGGCGTTATTTTGGCCATTTGAGCCTTATTCCGATGAATTTAGAAATTATTCCGACAGATTGAAGTCTCATTTAGACGAATAAGTACTTATTTTGTCGTGAATATTACTATTTGGCTTTATTATGTTGTTGGTCTTAATACTGTGGTTTTATTGATTCTTCTGCTTTAGATATGGCTGCTTTTTAGGTCTTATTATGTGTTTCCTCTTATAGGTTGTTTTACCTTCTGTTGATCCGCAACGTCACAGCAGCCACTCCTTCCTTTTCTTCGACCACATAATGGTCTTGACCAAGACTTACGTCACCATATGGCCGGTCGTTGGCCACAATGACCACTTGGGCCTCGTCCCGGCTCCGGTCAATCCTACCCGGGTGGTTGGAGAGGATTTCTACCAACCGGACACGAATTAACTCATCGTCTTCTGGTAGCTCATCAGGTTGGATCTGCATTAGACATTGAAAATGTGTAAACGACTAAATACCTGTAATTTCGCATGAAGAAATGTATTAATGCACAAAAATTTAATACAAACAATTGCTTTAAAGGCTATAATCTCTAAATCCTGTATTACACACAGACATTTATATATTTTACATTGATAGATGACGCGATTGTAATAAAATCTTTAAATTTGCAAAGATACATTGTCATGCACGACTAAACAAGTATTTCTTACTATACGTGAAAATATATAGTGGGCCAAAAGTAGGCTTACAGTTATAAAAAGTAGGTTTTGGGTCTAAAAGTAAATTTATTGTTTTGGGGTTCTTCTCATACACCTTGTTCTTTACAACAAATAGTCTGATATAATAAGTATAGGAAAACGGAAGCGTAACACAACACAATTAACATATTTTTTGCAGAAATTAGATAAGTCGCTATAAATATAGCTTCACATATCGTCGAAATTCATATTGTATGATTCGACCAAGAATTTTTAAAAAGTATAAAATAACTTTGTTGAATTATGCTTTAGTTAAAGGATGTTCGACTGTTACTGCTCCTTTGCTTTAAATGCACGCAAATATACCTTTACAGTAAACTGCTGCGTGGTGTCGTTAGTAACGAAGTGAAGCACTCCATCGCGAACATCAACGTCGTGCCCGTCGTCAGCGGGATTCGAACCGTTCACCCCGATACCCGAAGGAGCGGCGGAGTCAGCAGGCACAATAATAACCTGCCACCTTACCGAGACCACCCCTCGCCTCCCGTTCCGCCTGTTTACTGTGAAGACGACGGGCAGGGTTTCGTCTGTATCGGGCTCCTCGAGGCGACTTTCCGAAACTGATATGTCTATAAAATAAAATGTTATATAAGAAAATGCCTTAATTTTCCGTTTGTTTAGAAATTCGATAGATCACAAAGCGAAAATGTGGTAAAATTATTTTTGTACTTTCGGCTTGCCTTCAACAATCACAATTGTGAGTGAAAATCATAACCATATACGTATTTGTGTATTACTGTATTTTACTACATATAGCCTTTTACAAGCTTTTACAAGTAGTCAAAACATCTCTTTTGGGAATCATACATAATAATGTTTACATTTTTACTTAAACTATGTCAAACAATGACAAAAAAGCCTAGCATTTTGCATCAAAATTAGTCTTGTGACCAACAGCATATAAACTTATTGAACCTCCACGTACAAAAGTGTTCATTTTAACCTATATCACAAATCCCATGCTGTTGCAAAAGCGGATGTCGAAATCCTTAAAAGCGTTTTAAGTAGTTACGTTTTAAATATATATTTTTGAAAGCTTAATGCAACCTGAATGATAGTTAAGGTATAAACAACTCCGCTACAGCATACCAAACACTCCGTAGGGGTCGTCTGATTCGTTAATGGTCACCCGGCACCTAGTGTCCATCCCAGTCCTGGCGCCTCCGGTCACGCTGTCCGGCAGCAACTCGACCGTGAAGTGTTCTTCCAGCTCCGGCGTGAAATCATCCACTATGCGGAGCTGGATCGGTTTAGAGGATTCTCCTTCGAGGAGCGTTACCTAGTAGGAATTGAACGTTTGCACTCATCCAGGACTGTTTAATGTCAGCAGCAGATTGTTTTTTTTTATTTAATAGATATGAAAAAAGATTTACGTTAGAATTTAAACCAGGGTTTTTTAAACCTTTCTGAATATTATATTTCAAAGCCACAAAACCAATATGCTTACACTGCTACTTTCAATGAGGAATCTGCATTATACAAGCAGTGTTTTCATATCAATACAGACAACGCTTAGTGAAATATGGCGCTTAAATATTAACCATGAAATTATAACATATGTTTGACTTTTTCATGCCAAACATTAATTGGGCAATGTAATTATGTTAATTGACATCTATAGCACATTAAAGGTGTTTGTTATGTCCTAATTATGATAAGTTGAAGACGAATAATGGTGCAAAATTAAAAATAAATATTAGGTTAAAAAGATTTTAAGTCCACTATGTGCAGTTGGCCTTTAATATTTCGAGTCCCACGAGTTCAGTTTTAAGTTTATTCGCAATAAAATTGTCATTCTACGTTATCGTCACCGTCATCCAAACAAACTGATCTTCGGTTTACTTTTACTGAGTTCGGTACTTATAGAATCCTAAAAGGGCCCGGGCAATTAATGCGATAAAACCTGTTTACGCAGTTTTGGGTATTCACAATATAAAAAAACAAGTAAAGGTAAAAATAAGTCAACTAGACATAAAAGGACCAGAGAGGGATCCAGGATTTCTGTTTCCTGAGGGGCATGAATTTTTTCAGAGTTAGTGGCACAAAGTTGCGTCATAACGTGTTATAAAGCAACTAATCCTAAAAAGAATAGCCAGAGAACTGCTGTTCTCTGGCTATTCAGTGTTCAAATGTGCTATTAAATTTACATTCTGGAGTATATTAGTTTTTAAGGTGCGGCATATACCATACAAATAGCGTACACGGCGCGTTTGAGCTAAAAATATTTCCATAAAACTATGAAAAAACAATAAAAGTTCACAACGTTCGGCCCCCCAGTTAAAGAACCCCCGATCTGAACAATTAAATAATATAATACATCAATATATAATATATATAAATAATTAGACAAATTAAGCCATAGGGTTTGTCAAAACATAAACAATCTTACTTTAAATCTCTGGCCACAGACTTACCTCCGAAGAGATCAAGTTATAATCCTCTTGTGACCTCGCTATGCCTGGAATGACGTTGACGCTAACGGTGACGTCACCGAACGTTCCGAGCTTGCGTACAACGCTGAGGAAGCCGTGAGTTTCGTCATCGCCGTCGCTCACGTCCTCGTCTACTCGCATCGAGGTCGCGCTGAGCTCGAGTACGCCGTGTGGCGAGTCATTCTCGAGTATGACAACCTCGACCAGCGACTCACGACCCAAACCTACTCGGGGTGAGTTCGGCACTGCGTAGAATTTCGCCCGTGTAAGTAAAAATATAGTATTTAAATATTCGTTTATCGCAACCGTTTTTAACCGATTTGCTCGTCAAATGCAAAAGTAAAGGTACTCACCGTCGACCCCCGAGGAAACGAGTTCAGCAGACAACATTTGCACGAAGAAAACCTCGTCCGATTCGGGAATGTCGTCATCGACGATAGATACTGTGATGTTTATGGCGGTGACGTTTTCGGCCATTAAAACACTGGAGGCAGAGTCCTTGAAATCCAAGTTGGCAACAGCAATGCTTGAAAAAACAAATAATCGTTAACAAGTTCATTTCAGATTATATTGCTTTAGGTAAGTAATATAGTGATTTAAATAAATGTGAGAATATCATAGGCAATTGATCCTAAAGCATCTTTTTGGAAACATTATAATCTAACTCGAAAATCGAAAGGCTTATCTTTAAGGAACAATATAACATATCCATTTTTAAAATATTAAAAGTCTGACTGCAACAATCCGACCAATTTAAGAAAAAAATGTAAATTCAACTCCCGAAATAAAGCCACCGGTGGTCTCGTAAGGCTTCTATAGAATAGTTACCCATTTGCCGAGGCGTTGACATTGGCTGTGTTTTGCGTGACGTAATACACCCGTATGGTCCCCGCGTGGCCACCCCGGCGCCTGATCGTAATCGTCGCGTTTCCGGAAGTTTCCGACGCGGTAACCGTGGCCGGATCAAACACCAGGAGTCCGCGCGGATCGTCGTTAGCCATCACGTTTATTGTGGCAGTTATGAGCGCCCTGGAAGCCAGGCTACCCTGGGAAACCTGCGCTAGCAACACATTTGCGTATCAACTTATTATGTTTCTCACAATAATCCGAAAGCAAGCTCTCAACAAACGTTTTCGATTTTATAACATAGAATCTTACATTAGTTTCAGAAAATTTGTCTTTAGATTTTCCTGTCTTATCAAAGTCAGTCATTTATACGAATGATACATTCGAATTAAGAGACTGATGATGCCTTGGTTTGTGTTGAAATATATTTCTCCTATAAATATAAACGACTAGAACTTCTAAATGACTAAATTTGATCAAGACATAAAAGTCTAAAGAATATTAGCTCCATTTAGAAGTCCTTATCGTCTTTTACGTGTAAGGGCGAGGATATATCTTATTTTTTTACACATTCAGTTTTCCATTAGTGTAATAGAATACTACAATAGTTCAATCGGCATGCATCAATTCCTAATTGTTGTTTTACCTGATGCAAGTAACGTATTTTACTTATATTGAGAGCATTTGTAAATATCTAAAACACCACAAATATTTGTCCGGCATACTTTAAATACGATTCAATAATATAAACAAGTGTTGTTGACCTCGGTTAAACGAACGCGAATTCCTTCGTCGAATTCAGGTTGGTCGTCTGCAAGAACACTGATGTCAATGACCCCCGACTTCTGACCTTCCAAGAATTCGATTTGACCCTGGTGAGGTGCCACGTCATCACTGCTGTCGTGAGCTACTTTCCAGGTGAGAATGCTTTCTCCCAAGCTGCCACCATCTCGGACCACCTGAAGGAAAATGGTTTAATCGCCATTTAAATGTAACAAAATAAACACAAAACAGGTTTGATTAATAAAAAATATAGCTAAAAATAGCTAAATTTTAACGCTAATAAGGTCTATGGAGTTTTTATAATTGTGATACAGCTAGTCAAATTCTGCCTTATCTAACAGCAAACGGACGTGTTCTCAATCGTAAAAAATACAATGAGCAATTTGTTGTAGTAGATCTTCATCACGCGTCCGTAGCATTTGCTTGTGATTGTGCGGTGGTCTTACCTGGAGACTTGTGGTGTTCACGCCATCTTCTGGTTCGATGACGTCGATGTTAAGCGATGATTGATTAAATTTAAAGAAACCGAACGCGTCATCGGAAGGCTCAATAATGATCTTAACACGGGAGGCGTTGTTAAGGCCGACTGCGATAGAAAAAATACCGTGATATATTATAAGAGGTGACTTTGTAAGCCACCAAAACTGCTTGTGGTGCAATAATTCAGTTCAGTAAGATTATTCGAAATAAATTTGTATGATGCTATAATTTCAAATTATGTTGGACTGAAACTAACTTTAATGAAAGCAATCAAACAAATCCAATTTTTTTTTAAATGTAAATCGTGACCTTGACGACTCTTTGTTTTACAACTGGTGACCCATACTTTGGGAACCACTGTTAACAGTTCCTTTTGAGTTAAACAACAATAAGGGAACCCTATTTAAAATATGCAATTTAAATGTAATTGTGTTTATGTTCAGTACTGCATCAAAACGACGGGCTTTATATCGCTGAAAAGTTACTTTGACAAAACATGGAGATACCACATGTCATATTATTTTCGGCGTAAAATATAAACTTACCGCCTCCTGTTGGCGACGACAAAACCACAAAGAAGTATTTATCGAGCTCGGACTCAGTATCGTCAAAAAGCTGGATATCAATCATGGCATGACCTTGACCATCTTCAAAAGTTAGCACTCCAGCAGCCGACTGTTTTAGAAAACAAGAAACAGACACCGGTGAAAGCGGTTTTCTACCGTAAAAGGTAACTTTTTGAGAAAATAATAAATATTATATAAGTCGGTTTAGCATGGCAAAAGAAAACTTTTGCCTAATGGCTTTAAAATCAGTAATAAATATAATTATCATTACAAGAATTGGCGTATGGTTGTTTTTCGACTCGCTCATTTCTGAGCCTTTGTATAGATCAATTTGTAGAGCGACAGTGCCGGTGACCAGAGGTCTTGATTTCAAACCACACTGCAGGCTAGTTGTTTTCTAGCCAGCTTTGATCCACATATTCGGTGTGTCTGCGATGGCTTTTCGGTGTACTAATTAATTATCATTGTGTTTAAATTTTGCTAATTTGACCTCCGTACTTTGTGCATAAAATGTCATGAATTTGCATCACAATAAAGTAACAAGTATCCAACATACAAAAAAAAGAATTTGACTGCTGTTTATTGGTTGATCCATAGAGCAATTGGTGGTATTAAAATACCTTAGTGTCCTATTTGAAAACTAAGTAACTTTATACCTGAAAGTCTCGTGGCTCCCGCTGCGATATTGCCGTCCCATCCCTTGTTCTCCACTCGACGGTCAAATGACCAAACCATCCGGCCGATCGAACCACTAGTAGGGTAACGTGGCCACTTTCCTCTGTGACATGAACAACTGGCGTCTCGTGCTTTTCCAGAATTTTACCGTTATCTTCTTTAGTCGGTGGCTCGTCAGTGGAAAACTGATAAAAAAAATAAAATAAATATAACCAACGTTGATTTAACCTAATTAAGAGCCATGTTTCCCACATATTTAACTTTTACTAAATATTTTAATTTCAGGATTTGTTCTACGATGGATTCACGCATATCTCTTTTTTAAATTTCAATGCAGGCATTTTAGAAAAAAATAATTAGCGACTGAAGACGCCTATCGCCTATTGACAGTTAGTTATGTTAACAAGGTAAACCTGAAGAACGCCATTGGGCTTGTCGTTTTCACTTATCGTTATGAACGTTGAAGCGTGTTCAGGGTTAATGGAAGCCCCGCTGTAAGAAGCACTGCTCTTTACATCATCGTGCGCCCTGGCTTCAATCAGTGTGATGTTATGTAGCTCGTCGGTCTCGGGTATTGTATCATTCGATATATTAACGGCAAAGCTCTGTAAGGAAACAACAATAGAAAAATATTTTTGCTTGCTGAAAATCTATCACCGAGAAACTTTAGTACCAAGGTTTTATACGGATTACGAGTTCAGACTTTTATTTTACAGGTATTCAATATGTAAATAACGTACTAGAAGCAAAACAGATAGTTTTCTTTGTTGCAAGTTTTTCACTTTCAATCATTAGGCATATAGTTTTTAAATGCGGCTTATCTATTTTTCCGCTTCAAACCTTTTCTGTTTCACCCGGCAGAAACTCGACTGTCCCGGAAAAGTTGATGAAATCTAGATCGTCTCCTTGGAGGTCTCTCAACCCAGCTACCCAGCGAACCGTAACCTGGCCGTCGAAACCACGTGACCTGTTGATGTGACAGACAGCAGTAGAACCTTCGGTCACATGATCTGGAACGCAGGAACTCAGGAAGGCGAAAAGGCCGTTCGCGTTGTCGTTTTTGAGCACTGCAGGATTCATAGAAAAACCATTTGTCAAGGGTTAACCCTATTGTTTCCATTTGCTTATTTTTTTGCGATCGTTGTAAAAGTTTGTGCCACACATTTTGGAAGACAAACTTTTGAAATTATGCGCAAACACATTTGCAAGGCTTTTTTTTCTTACCGGTTATTTCGCTTGTCATGTTGTCAATGTTAACTTGGGCGCCGCCTGTCGCGTCAATTAGAACAAGTCGAAAGTGTTTGTTGGTTTCAGTTTCGTTGTCGTCGATAGTGGACAACGTCAAATTGCGATTCCTGTCTCCTTCCCTATATACGAGATAAACGGTAATAAACCTAATACATTGCCATTTATGCAATTTATTACCCTTGACTTATTTGCCAATATTTCAAAAGTCCTAATTATTTTAATACAATATACAAACACACGACATTCTGGTTTACCCATATTCGAGATAGCCAGAAATCGGGTTGATGTCATTTCCGGAAAGGGAGCGAAACTGGTTTCGGATTTGTACTGGGGAAAGTACCGAATCGTAGACCCGAGTGTCTTGTAAAGCGAAACCATTTCCAAAACCTTCCTTTGATCCTACCATAAACGTAACGTTTTTACCGGTGCTTGGGTCTTGTACAAAAGTTGCCTTCCTGTGAAAATAAATGCTTTCATTAAAGAATGTTTGGTGAACATTTCCACAATCTGCATTGCCTGTATTCAAATCTCTCTTCATCCTCTAGCGTTTGCTGTATAACTAGAAGGGTAAAACTTTAACAACGTATTTAAGGAACCAGGTTAAAACAATTTAATCAACAAAACAAAGATATTTACCCCCGACCACGCATTTCGCCGTCCACATTCACAAGCACTTGTTCGTTTTCGTAAACGATCGCTAGGTAGTGCCAAGTGTCATCTGTAAGAAGAACGTCACTATCCAAAGGAATTGACATTTCACTTAGTTGTTCGCCGATCGATTTCCTAAAACATTACAAATCTGTTTTTATTTTACATATCAACAATATACGACTTTTTATTTTATTCTATTAAAGTGAAAACAAAAAAATATATAATTAAAAAATACACTACAATTGTACGTGGATTTTACGTTATAAAAGTTTACAATTTTGTGTGACAGTAGCCTATAACTAGATGTCTTTGCCGAATATGCAAACCTGGACTTTAATTGGACAGACGCTAAACCCGTAGAAGACAGCTGAAGAGTGATAGAAAATGTTGTCAACTGCATTTCTTGCTTTGAGAGTAAAAGGTAAGCGAAATCGTTGTCGGACGGATTCGACCAATCTCCGCTTTGTGCCGCAAAGTCCAATGAAAACCACGTTGCGAACGTGAATTTCTTCGACGGAATCGCTGGCAAATCGGAATGCTTCGACACCAGTACATAAGAGCCTATAGACAAGATGTTTTCACGTACAGCTGATTTTTGTTGATTCCAGTCTTATTACTTGTTACCCTATTATCGAGTTACGCATGAATTTGATTTCCCCACATATTGTTTTATTCCGATGCCGATATCTCATAAAGTAAGGCCGCCCAATCCGAAATTAAATGACATCATTACTAAGGTAAATAAGGCAATATTCATAAAATTTGAAGTATAGAAAATAATTCTTTCAGAGGCATCAATAAACAGCTGTTTACAATAGAAAGTATTTTTGTTTACAATAGAAAGTACAATTCAAGGTCGAAATCGCTGCGTTGTCTTGCAAACAATGGCTGGTATGCCCATATCAAATAATTACACGGTGTATCTGATTGGCATTAATAACAACCAGTATCGGAATAGTACCGATGCTACTATTCGGCGTAGTGTATAAGTACAGATCCGATATTATCGGACATCACTAAAGTTTAGTATAACGATTGAACAATAAACATAATGATAATTAAAATTATATTATATATTTTTCTTGTAACCTTTTCCAAGCTGCACAGCATAAGTATCTGCAAGCGGGCGACCCTTGATGATAAGAGCACCATCATGTAGTGAACCAGCCAGAAGAAGGTCTTTGCACTTGACAATCGGCGTGTCGTCAGCGGGGTATAACTCCCAAAGTACCTAAATTATAATAAAGTTGTATAAATATCGAATGAATTTTATCTTTACACTTTTTTAATACTAGATTGTAATATAGGACGGACTCCAGCCATAAGACCAAGATAAGAACAACACCAACGTCAGAATAAAACACAATTCGGAATAAGACCAAAATAGCACTAATACCTATGGTATTACTGCCGTCTAAATCGTAATAAGTCCTAAATCCGTCGGAATAAGACCTAAAAGGTCAAAATCAGGCCTAAACAACACTTTAACTAACCCCAAACCCCACCCCTAAGTACATCACTAACTCCCCTAAAAGTTTCAACACTAACCCATTTTCTAACCCCACCAATAACCCCAAACAGGACAAAAAATCCGGTGCCGGAACAGCGGCGCCCTGACGGCGCCGGTCAGACTAGGGCGTCCAAACGTAGTCACCAAAACGGCCGATGCCAGACCGATGGCCCCCGATCGTCCCATACCCTCTACTTACAGGTTCGGGCGTTATTCTGGCCATTTAGGCCTTCTTTCGATGAATTTAGGCCTTATTCCGATGAACTTAGGTCTTATTCCGATGAAATTAGAACTTATTCCGATGAATTTAGGCCTTATTCCGTTGAATTTAGGCCTTATTCCGTTGAATTTAGGCCTTATTCCGATGAATTTAGAACTAATTCTGATGAATTTTGGCCTTATTCCGACAGATTTAGGTCTTAGTCAGACGATTTTGATCGTATGCTGTACTGGATATTACTGCGTATTTGTCTTTATTATGTCGTTTGTCTTAATACTATGGTTTTATAGTTTTTTGGGCTTTATGTATTGTTGCTTTTTAGGTCTTATTGTGTGTTCCCTATAGGACATGGCATTAGAGCACTTGGACTCACATAACATAACTGCGACAGGTGATTTAACAAAATTTGCCTTGCCTGTGAGGTTTGATCTTTCATAGAAACAGAAGATATATCAAACAACAAAAAATAAGTTTACAAAAAATAACTAACCTAAAACACCGCAACATAAAATGGCACAAAGAAAAAATTACGGCAGTATCAAAGGGATAATGACTCAAACCAAGAACTCTGCCTATTGTGTGGCGCTGACAAATTTACAGTCTCAAAATTAATTAGTACATCAGAGGACTTCGCACAATATAAGACTTTTTTTGGCTGGTTTTCCTATTATATCTCACCTTTACACGTCCATCAGTTCCCATCCTTCGCTCCACTTCGATGGTCACGTTATTCGTGACCTGCTCCTCCGTGGCTTTGTGTAAATCTTCTTCCTTGTCGCTCACTCCTGATTGATCTTCGGAATAAGGTTCGACATCCTCCGCCACGGATACCTGAGCCGATCGCTCCGATATGGACATCCAACCGTGCGGATGATCATTGGTGGTCACGGTGATGTGAACCACGATCTTGCTCGTGTTGGAAGAAAGGCGAGGTGTCCCATCTAGTAAAAAGTATGCACATATAATTTTAACCCCGTTGGCGAGATACGCCAAATGCAATTCGGTACAGGGTTCTCAAACAATACAGTAGTCAAGAGACTGCCGCTGCAGTTGCGCCATAGGTGAGAGTTCGCCAAATATGTAACACTCACAAATTTCACGAACAAGATTTAAAATATGTCAGTTAAGCGTTGTTTGGATGACGAACACAGTTTTTCGATAGCTTCAAGAATTATTTTTTTGAAAAGATATAATAAATAATTAGGTCGGTATTCTTTTCTTTTCTTTTTTAAATTAACCATACATAAGAGCCACCATGTATGAGATTTACTGATTCGGCGTTTAGGCTGTTTTGCATAGTATTGTGCTTGTTAGTCAGTAGTCGACTTACTACTTGCGTTGAGTAAGACAAGCACGAACTGTTCGTCGTACTCTGGCACTAAATCAACTGCAGGTTCAATTGGAAGATCGAAGGATCGCTGACCCTCGATGAAAACCACGACGCCAGCGTTTGCTACGAATTCGTCGCTCTCTGTAAGCTGTTTGAGTAAGTAAACCTATTAATATTGCTCTTTAGTAATCATAATTCTATGTATGAACTATCTGGATAATGAATATCAACGGCAAAAACTCTGGTAAACCGACAGTATCTTTTGATACGCACTTGTTTTACCATCAGTTAATGCGGCTGAACTATGGACAAACCTCAATTATGAAAAGTAACACAATTCTTAACACCAAAAGATAAGAATTAAGATTTGAATGTATTTCAGTCACAGTGCCGGATACTCGACCGATTTGGCTTTGGTATTCATTTCAAAGCTATTACAGTTACAGACCCGTGCACAGTGTACATAGAAATAAATTATATTAATATATATTTTAAATTGTTTATATTTTGGCGTATTGTTCGTTTGATCCACTTGAAAAAAATTAAAGATGTCTGTTAATGTAATACTTACATATATTTTTTGCTTAATTAGTAGGCCTTTTAATACAACTATTTGTGTACAATTATAATACAGTTTATTAAATGTTATTTTCCTACATTGCGTAGAGTTGTTTTTTGTATTTTCGTTTGTAGAAACATAACAATTAACCACCACGACAAATTCTAGTAGGGGTGCCACCTTTTATCACTTCTGGGGATGCCGTAAGCCATAAAACATTGGGAACCACCAACTGCCCGTGCAGTAACCAAGTTATTATATAGGCAAGGATAAAAATACACCCAGTGACGAGAGAAACAAGCCCTTTCAAAGTAAACATCTTTATGAAAATAAAAGCAAATCTACTTACCTCGTCGATATCTCTTGCTAATTCAGCATCAGACAATCCTAAGTCAGGTACGATTTTCCAGTATACATCCACCTCGCCAAATTCTCCTCTGCTACGGCTTATTCTGCGATACCAAAAACACAAATGGTTAAACACAAAAGTGGTACACGGGGACAGTGCGAGAATAACACGTGACGGTACACTTAAAATGTACCTGAAATTTTGTTGCACCCCTTCAAGCATTTCGACGCGATGCATCGAATCAAAACTGAAGACGCCGTTTGCATTGTCGTTTTGTTCGATCATCACACGAACTCGCGTGTTTCCGTAGGTCACGTAGTCATCGCGAGCATCGTACAACTATTGTAAAAACAGCAAAAGTTGGTGAAAGACAAATAGATCAGTTATTATGTCGGTACAATTACCAAAGTTGTTGTAGATTCCCCGCTACGCGAAGTGAATGAATACAAAAATTACCATTT
Organism: Ascidiella aspersa; assembly: GCF_963924565.1. Taxonomy (NCBI): domain Eukaryota; kingdom Metazoa; phylum Chordata; class Ascidiacea; order Phlebobranchia; family Ascidiidae; genus Ascidiella; species Ascidiella aspersa. The sequence goes on along the minus strand of NC_139447.1, from coordinate 24,453,267 downwards.
AACGCCAAGTGCCTAAAAAGGTTTACCTCAACGAAAAATACTTCTTCGTCTTCTGGAATTTCATCCTGGTGGACGGGAACCGTTACAAGGACGTCCAACACCCCCGGATTAAAGTTTATCCAGCCACCAACATCAGCATCTTTCTCAACAGGAACGAAATCATCTCCAGGGGAAGCGGGAATTCCCCTGGAATCGTTGGACAGCACATGGACATAGTATCGCACACGCGTCGAGTCGGCCCCAGAACCCTCGCGGTGTACGGTTAAGGTCAAGTCCTCACCCTCCTGTATTATGACGTCACTATCTCCTAGAATATTCAGTGTAAGCCTGTTTGTTTTGCTAATTGTATTTCAGACTAACAAGATTAGTGGAAACACGAAAGAACAAAACTAAGAAAGTCGTTTTGCTACATAAGCCATAAGTACAAAGCATATAGCTTACCTTTGAAATAAATTGCTTTATCGTTGGGTTCTATAATCAAAGTTGCGTTTGCATCACGGCCAACTTCGGCTCCATCTGTTGCGTTAAATAGGAAGATTGTGAACTCTTCTTGGGATTCGGGAAGTTTGTCAGGCATGGACTGGACTGTGATAACGCTCTGTAGAATGAAAGTCAAGTTGGAGACGTAGGTACATACGCTTTTTAAGTCAGCGTTACAGCAATTTGCACGTGACTATTGTATCACTATTGTGATGAACGTGACTATTGTATATTAATAACAATGTGAATATCTTTGAATCTTTTTTTAAAAATAACAAACAAAATTTCACCGCATTTAGCAAATAAAATATGTCAAAGGAAAGCCTACAAATATTAAATTGATCGATCGAAGGCATATAAAGACCATACATACAAAACTTACGTTTATTTGCCCATCGGCAAACTCTAAAAGGCCGCTGGTCGGTATGACGTCATCACTGTCTTCTGGCGTCAAACGCCATGACACCGTAACGTTGCCATAGCTACCCATTTGCCGCTTAACAAGATACGACGCGACAAAGCTTGAGGTTCCCTTGCTTTCGCCTAAATTGTTGTAATAAGGCGGATAATGTTTAACGTAAGAAATGTTTCATACAAAAAACAATGTTCTTTCTTGTCAAAGTTATCCATGATGTCAGATCATTCCTGGCAAATATCATGGGTTGGTTGGTAAAGAACAATACAGTGGCGCAGACAAAATTATGAAGAATATGCACAATTATGGACGCTTTAACAAATCGTTTATTTTACTTATTACTTATTTATTTAATTAACAATTCGTTTATGCTGATTGCTGGTGGAACTTATTTTAAGCTAAATCGAACTTTTAAGTATTTAATGACTCTACTATTCCGTTTTTAACGTGTACCTATACTCTTCCTTCGTGGCATTTTTCCATCGTCATCGTCGAAAACAAAAAGTCCTTGAGGATTGTCATTAGCTAGTATGGTCACGTGAATCGTTGAGTGTTGACCCAGAACGCTTTCAGGATCCCCGAATGCGCGAAGAACTATTAGCGACAAACAATATTTAGGTATATGTAACCAATGAGGCAGATATTGTGCAAAGAATAACAAACCTATGGTGTAGTTTTGATCTAGTTCAGGAATATCATCATCACGTGGCTTTATTGAAACAGTCTCAGATCGTTTGCCTTCACAAATAATGTAGAAATTAAAAGAAGACTATACTCTAAGGAAGCATATTTCAGAAAAGACAAATATATGGTGACAATTTTGGCAAAACAAAACAAATCTTTAAAAGAAATAGACAACAAACGATAACGCCGAAATATCATAAATACAGTTGACATTTGTACTACTGAATAGCACCACCGCGAATAATTTAAGTTCAAAAGGCAATTGTGTAACTTACCTGGAGTAAACACCAAAACGTTGGGTACTCCGTAAAACTGCTTGGCGCCATCGGGAATTACGTCGTACTCAACAAATCTCTTTGCGAGATCACCTTTGTTCCTTTCGATGGTTAAAATAACATTTTCCGTTTCGTTTTCCTGTAAAAAAAATGCACTGCAGTATGAAACTAATACCAAATAAATGCAGAGACAGAAACGTTTAATGAAATGATTGATAAACCATTAGGCAGGGGTGAATAGCCAGGTTTAACATAAAAAAGATGCCGTCACATTTCAATTGTCTAAATATATCAACAGTAAGAATTATTACTAAAAGGTTATAAAGTGTAATGCTTTATTTGTCTCATGACGTGTTATCAGTATAAAGTTTATACTATAAACAATAAAAAGCTTACCTTGATTACGTAGTGTTCTACCGATTCTCCAGCAAACTGGAATTCTCCGCCCGGGCTGTCGTTTTCCCGAATAAAAATCTTCTTTTCAGAAGCCGACCTCTTTAGTTTTTCGTTGTTTGGGGCGACGCTATTGTCACGAAAATAAAATAGAGGTTGTTGTTAAAAAATATATATATATAATATTTATAATGTTTAAAAAGTACCTTACTAATATGGTAATTGCTATATGATTGTGCTTGTAAATTAATACTGTATAATTCAGTGGTTCTCAACCGGGGTACCACAGCACTCTAGGTTGCCGAGAGATATTTCAATTTTTTTAGGCTTCAAACTTTTGCTTAAATTGGTAAGCTTCTTGACACAATTGTTTGTGAAAGATAAAGTGCCAAACTAAAAAGGTTTTGTCAACTTTGTTGAACAGTTAATCTGCTGTTTCAATCTCGTTTATTGTAACGTTACAGTTAACCATATCAGCTAAAATACGAGCAAGGGTGCCGCGAACTATATATGATTTTTGTAGGGTGCCGCAAGCCAATAAAGGTTGCGAAACACTGGTATAAGTAAATAGCAACACATTGTTGTCGCTATATCCGTTTGGAATATGAGAAATTAATTGATGTTAAAGGCTATGTCAAGTCCATATACCCACCTGTCGAGTCGAACCAAAATCACTTCTTCAAGCTCAGGAAGTTCATCAGGCATTATTACGAGGCTTACGAGTGCGTCGTTTTGTCCAGGTTCGAGAAAGACCTGGTCAGGACCAGGACGGTAGTCCGACCCGAAGATTACATTGGCCGCGTTCTTGCCTACACTGCGGTAAGACACCTGAATGCGCGCCTCTCCAGAAAACCCTGTCCAAGGCGTAATAAATACCGCGTTTAAAGTGATAACGAAGTATATACATTTTACAACAAAAAGAATTTGCTGTGTTTGGCAGTAAGTTCGGACAAGAAAGTTTGAGTGAATTTAAGGCCGAAAAATTAATAGTTTAGAGCCGGGCCATAATATCTTATATAATAAGTCATTATTATTAGCGGAAATAAATATTATTTATTTTAAGTCTAAAAATTTTTTTTTATTTACCAGCAGTAGATTAAATGGACAGTGCTATTTAGCAATATTAATACACAAAATTTAACTTTAGTACCTATCAGTATACAAGTTTATATACAAATCAATATTATTCCATTAGTAATTTAGCAAAACTGAGTTACTAAATATGAAGTAATATTTTTAACCTTCATATCTAAGCTTATTAGTATTACAGTGATAAACAATAATACTAAAGCGACCACCGTACCCGCTCTATGAAGAAGCAAGTCAACACTTAGTGGCCCGGCATCATTGCTCGGTTCATCAACGTAGAGGTCGCTGGGATCCTTGAACCCTGTTTCGCCATTCGCTAATTTCGGGTCTACAGTAATTGTGATGTTTGCCGTTTTAATGCGAGGCGTTTTTGCCCGAGGTACCGGTGTTTTGTTAACCTGGCAATAAATACAAAAAAGTAACCTTAATTTAAACATAGCTGTACTACATCTTAACTGGCGACATTGTCACATCATGACAACACAGATAGTCTGTTGTTCATGAATTACAGCAATCGCTTCTGAATAACTTCGAATAGGTGACACCGTATATCCTCACTTTTAATCATATTTAAAATAATATGAAAAGTATACCCATTCTTAATTTTTTTTTTTTTTAAAGTTGAAACTATTCTTACCAAGGAAACTTGATTTATGACGAAAACAAATTCAGCATCAAGTTCGAGAAAAGCTTCCTCTGCGATGTTCATGTCGATATCCATATATACTAAAACAAGGTTAATATTATTAATAGGTATATACATATATCACATTATTGGAAAAATGTAGCAATTACATTTATAAAGAAGAAATTTTAACAATGTGATATTTAAAAATTGACAAACGTTTCGGTTAAACGTTCTGTCATAGCCGGTGTACCGACGGAAATATTTAACATTTATTTTTTAATTAATCATCCTGTACCTTCTCCATCGCCAAATACCCTCATTCCCCTGCTGTCGGTCAATATCCCGGGCAAGGGCTGATTTTGTCCAGGAGGATAATACGAAGCTAAGTATTTAACCTCCACCTCGCCAAGTGTACCACCTTCTCTTTCAAGTCGAACAGACAGTTTTCTAAAAAAATGTCAAATTTTGTGTTAATATTTGTTAATCTTCCATGTTCATTTCCAAGTATTTCATATAACCGGACATTTTTTACAATGAAGCGAGTTTACTGTAGCTTTGTGTTCATCGAAAGAGTGTGATTGAAAAAAATCGACGTAGAGGAAGAAAACGAAAAGACAAAAAATGTGAAGCACAAAACTAAGGGACCGCTAAATGGTCCCTAAAAAACCTTACAAAAAATTTTGATGAAGATAATAGGTTGCAACATTTAATATTTTATGATAATGCGCATCAATCTCAAATAAGAACAGTATTAAGGATCTACCTTAATTGCCCTATTTCGTCCACCAGTACGCCGCTGCCTTCTTTGTCAATCTGAAATACGCCATATACGTCGTCCGAGTCGGCTAGAAGCACAAGAGCCTGATTCCGTGATCCTATCTCCGCGCCACCGCTGATCGAAAGAAGTCTGGAGTGAAAGTTAAATATCTTCAACACGATCTCAAAAATTTGACCAAAATAATCAACCACTTATTAACAAACAAAAAACACACTTGTGATTTTATGTCAACTACAGTTTACTCCCAACGCAATATGGCAACAAGAAATAGGTAAATGGGTTACTGAAATGATAGAAAACAGGAAAATCATATTTTATACCGAAATACAAATGCTTTTGCTTCCGCAGGGACCTCGTTTTGTTTTACAGTTAGGTTTAGTGATGCGTGTTTTTTGTTTGCTTCCAAGTAGATTTCCCCCGAGGATGGAGTGATGTAATCACTGACGTCACCATTTCCGGTGGTATCATTAAATGTAAGACTCCAGTTGACAGATACGCGTTCAAAAGCACCTCCATGGCGAACAACAGTTATGTTGTTATAGCTGGACAAAATAAAATGTATAGTGATTGCGTGCAATTACAAATAGCAACGATTAATGGCAAAGTGATTCTTAAAAAATTAGTACACCGAAAACCATCGCAGACTCCCTGAATCTGTCGGCCTAGGATGCAAGCAAGGCAGGCTAGAAAACAACTAGCCTGCAGTGAGGTTCGAACTCACGACATCCGGCCATACCGCCGCTCTACCAACTGAGTTACACAGTTGTTAAACACATATGTGTGGGTGTCTTTCATTAAAAAAATATTATTCACAATATTGTTTTGCCCAATACAGAAACACATATCTAGTAATTTGCAAGGGATAATGACCGCTCTCTAAACGCAACGCATTGATTTTGCGATGTATATAGCCCGAAAACAAAATTTAATTATGTTCTACAGAATGCCACAAACACATTTATGACAACGCAAACCTATCGACTTCATCCTCGTCAATGAGAAAAGCGACTTGGCCTGAGTTGCCTTCTAGTTGGTAGGTAGCAGCGGAGAGATCAACCGACACAACCCCGTTCGCCTCGTCGTTCATTTCAATGACAACTGTGCATTCTGAAGGTTGTGCCAGGATTGCGTCACCGCTTACTGTGCCCAGCTGAACCGTGAAATCTTCGTCCAGTTCCGGATCGTCGTCGTCCAATACTAAAATCTATGATGACATAAATAATTACAACTTCATCGCGAAATCCACATGGCAGGCAATATAAGGGTTGGTATATCCATGATGTGCTATTAAAGCTTGCAATATCTTCCTGACTGAAGCGTTAAATGTTTTACCCCGAGATTATAATTTGTGATATTGTCACCACAATTCTTTTCTAAATCGATGACAATGCCTCGTATATAAGGCTATTAACCTAGAAAAGTATAAATCGTTAAGAAAGTCAGCGGAATATATTAAATTTCTTGCTTACAAAATTTTCCCAAAGAGGGATTTCCCCACTCTTTTGTTTAAACAATTAATATGCATCAAGCTTAAGTAAATGTCAACCTTTCACGATTTAATTCGGAGAATATAACTAACTGGAAAGTGGCTTTAGTTCACTCGCTTTTATTCATGGAATTTTGGTCGCCCTACCTGTAGGGTCTGTTTGTGCTCTCCATCCTCGAACTTTATAACACCACGACTTGCAAAGTAATCCTTACCGGGCTTAGCAGAACCCCGTAAGACGTGGTACTCCACAGTAACCTGTAAAAAAATTAAACATTTTAAAATACTTTTACTTCAAATAAAGTTAGTCACTTTATAAAAACAGTATGCAGCCAAAGAAGTATAGGATATTTTTTTGAGAAAACAGGAAGCATATTTTTTCCTCCTAATATTCTATAATTTGTAATTTACGTAACATGTAAAAGCCACGTTTTGTAAACTTCTAGACAGAACTAAAATTGTACAGCATGTTTAGCCCGAAAGTGTCGTCTGGTAAAACTTCTATTAACAACTGTTAATTTAGGTTTTCAGGATAGTATATGAACGTACGGCACTCGAATCAGGTCCAACTCGTGCAATTCCGTCTTCCTCCATGCCTCGCATAACGGTGATATTGATGTACTGGGCTATTTCCTCGACCCGGTAAACATTTTGCGAAAATCTATGGAATCAGGAGGCGCGATTTTATGTAAGAAAATTTCCAACAGACTCCCCAACAAACCTTTTGTATGCACCAGGCAGGGGCGTATCCAGAAAATCAAAACAGGGGGGCGCCTGAATTTTCAACTTAGGGAATTCCCCTATTTTCCGTCTGACGTTAATGAATAATGACGGTAAAAAATACTGATCGTAATGACGCTATAAAAAATAATCAGTCACAGCCAATTAACGCCTAAAAATCGAATCTTTAAGACGCAAAGCGCACACGTGCGTCGAATCCGCTTAGTGTACAATCGTAAAAAAATACACCAAAACCGTGAAATATGTGTGATTGATTTTACTAGAATCTTGTTTAGACTATCAGCAGCGCAGTTTCCTAAGTTTCATGTTCAGACTACGCTAAATTACAAGCTCGCCTTTCGCCACCTGCAATACTAAACGAAGTTCGTTTTTTTTTCGGGTGTTATTATGCCACGATTAGAGCAACATCTGCGCCGAGCAGTGTGCCAAGTCAGCTAAAATATACAAGCTGCGATTGAAAGAAAATAAGTTGTGTCAATTACACACTATACACGTGGTCGTAGGTCTAGGATATGCTTATGAAGAATAATTTTGCGGTAACTATCATAACTTAAACAGTCGACTTTGAACAGTAACATTTAGACCAACTTTTAAGACAATCTGCTTCAGTTAAAAAAATGCCGTTGTTACGATAAACAATAGCTGCTCCTAACTCGACATTTTGAGCGAAAAAAAGAAAGAAGGCTCGACTTGCGTTGTTTTTTGTCGAATACACCTTGGCTTATCAGCCAACCTGAACGAATAACGAAAGGAGCAAGAGAAAAAATATCCAGCGTTTACGGTCGACCAAACAGGAGACGAAAAACGGCGTTTGCGTTTAATTTTGGTTTGCATTGGCTTAAAAGACGTGACCCGTTTTTAAGCGGAATTATATTAAAAACATTGCCGCTTTGGACGGTGTGTTAAACTCTGACGAAAAACAAAAAAAACTATAATTTCACTTACAAAAAGGAACCCCCAACCCTCCCCCTGGATACGCCACTGGAACCAGGTAATACGGTTGAGATTAAAAAATGGTAAAATATATTACCTCAGTGGGCTGTCGTTACTTCTAACAAGGACCAATAAAGAATTGGCAGTTTGATTCACAACAGCCCCGCCTATTCCTTCTATTAGAGTGATCTCGAAAGTTTCGTCGTTTTCAGGCATCTAAAAATCAACCATTTATTAAGTGAATATTTTTTGTACATTTGATTCGTCACCAACGCTTACCTTGTCATCACGAACATAAAGCGTCAAATCGGTTTCACTTTCCCCGTCACTAAAAACTACCTCCCCTTCGAAGGGAAATAGATCTTCGATCAGTTCAGGAAGTTCCTTTCAAAAAGTAATGCATTTAACAGTTTTTTTCATAACAGTATTTACTCCATAGGTTCAGTTAAGCATAATATTAAAAAATACCTCTGTTTGACGAACGTCGGGGTCGGAAACAGAAATTCGATACGACACAGCCACATTGCCGAATGTTCCACGATTACGCACAAGGGGGACCCTAATGCTTGCATTCACATTGGACAATTCTTCAACAGTTATTTCGTTCAGCTAAAGTGTAATAAAACTCACAGTTTTGAAACTAAAATTAATGATAAGTGAAATAAATTAAGGTATTTAGGCCTAATATCTTATGTCCAATTATGTAGCTATGAATTTAATAAAATCTGTTCTTACGAGCAGTGGCGGATCCAAGGGGAGGGTGGAAATTCTATTTTTTGAGTATTTTACTTGAAATGAATGCCAAAAAATTTACCGCTTCGCGCAAATCTAATTATTTTGCTAGAATGTCCATTTCGACAAATTTGTTTTAGCCTAAAAGCGTCGTACGTCCTATCGCAAAATCGAACATAAAAATTAAGGCAACTGAACTTAACGATAAAAGCGTTTTCCGCTTTTGTGCAAAATCGACGTCACATTGTGACGTAACCTTGTTGCGTCACGTTGTAACATAACCTAGACTTTTAATAGCATAAATGCAGGAACTAAACCTAACGGATTTAAGCGCATTAACTTTAAACTAATCAGTATAAACTGCAGACTATACATACAATAGAATTTCAGATTATCTGTCAGTGTCGGTCTGGAAATCTATAAGGTTTAGGTTTTTTAAAAGAGTGTAATAAAAACGTTAATTTTATAAATATAGGGGCTTAATACTAATGCCGATAAAAAATGGTTACACTTTTCATGTAGAAATACTCAAAGTACCTTTGCGAACCCAACTATTCCGTGAGCGTCGTCGTTGGCCGGGATTGTCACTTGAGCAGTCCACGGTTCATCGACCTGTATGTTCGCGTCTGTTGATTTTAGCTGGAATCTGAAAGCGAATTTTGCTAATTGAAAACGTGTTTACCTATCGAACTACCATTTCAAAAGTGACTCGTTGGCCAAATCTGTTCTCTTGTCAAAACACAAGATTGTTTTTTAAACGAATACTAATGACGTTTACCAGAAAGCGAAAAATCAGCTTTTACTGAATAATAAAAATCAAAACATAATAATCTGAAGTATTATTCAAAATTACGCATTTTATCACCTATAGGACTTTTAAAGAGAAGCCTTTATTTGGCTATTACTCCTAAATTTGTTTCCCAGATAAGAAGTTTAGTGGCCTACAATTGTTGCTATAACCTACTATTTTTTTTAAATATATTTTTTAGAGTAGAAAACGCTGGGTTGGATCGCAGATCATTTCTTAAATTCCTATATTAATTAGGTATCGGATCGGCACCGACACCATCCAATTATCGGACGAGTACCGATACTTACACTTGAAACCGGATATCGGACAGCTCGTTATGAGTTACGTAAATGTACGTTAGCTATTGCATCGGGCATCATTTGTTTGGCACACCGATAAATAATTTATAGTAAGCTAGTACAACGCAGCACACAAGTAAAGTAGAAAAACTGCGAACTTTTTCACTATCACCAGCTAAAGACAAATCTTACCAGTACACGTAAGAACAGCTTTTCTGCAAGTTAATACAACTCAGCTTGGCATTGTAAAGTAAAAAGGCTAAACCTTATAAATCACGGAGCTTAATTTGCAGGTGATGGTTATTACAACTGACACCAGAAATTGCAGGTTGATTGGATTCTATCAAACTAAACCAAATTAATGAAAAGCGTGCCAAACGAAAACAAAATACAGAAAACCATGCGTTTAAAATCAAGATGTGGCCAATATATAAATAGTGCACATTTTTACGATGGCCGAACAGACCAACTTGGCTGGCTGCATGTTGCTTTAAACAAGAGTAAAAATGCTCTAAGGTTCACATGTTATTTGCACGCCACAACGCAACAAAGTTACTGGCAACCAGATAGTTTTAATTAACCACGTGGTACGAGGTCTGAATTTCTAATGATGCTTTTTCCAACAAAACCATTCTGCGGTGTAACAGTTTTATAAGCAATGGTTCTTAAACTTTTTTTGCCTTCCGCACGTTGAAAACCTTAAAACAAATTCACGGCACGCTTTTTTACAACACAATAAAATGAAAACAATCACCCTAACTGTACCTGTACGACAATATACAAGGTAAATTTATAAAAACAAAAAAGTTTTGCGACACAACGTTTGAAAATCACTGAACTAAGCATTGCAAAAACTCAACATAATTAAAAGGCAGATGTGGTATTTCAACATATATTATTACATAACAATCAAACATAATTAAAACTTAATAAGGGTATTCACTACTCGAGATGGCAATTTTAGAAAATCCCTTATTATTGTTATCTAATGAAAAGTGTCTCGCCTACGTGATTTGCCGGCATATTTGTAATAAAAATAAATTATTTTCCACAATTACAAATAGTTTCGAGGCAAGAATGTGCGCGGTAAAAAGTTTGAGAATCACTGATTTTTAAAGTGTTTATGTAGTAACGGGCTACGAGAAATTATATGAGCCACATAAAATGGTTTACCATTCACACATTTGAATTACTAAAGCAAGACAGGCCTGCTTACAAGCGCACGCGAAACTTCTTACGTGAACGTTTCGTCGTTTTCTGGGAGCTGGTCGTCCTTCACGAAAACGTCAACAGTCCTTGTGGTGGTGAAGCTTGTGGTTTGTGGAAAATCGACGAGCCAAGAGTCGGTAAGGAAGTCATCTTCGCTGTTGACAACCTAAAAAGGGGACCATCGGTAAATTTGTTTTTAGCTTTTTTTTCGATAAATACGCCATAATCGGACCCAGAAATGTTCTGCAAAGTACAACTTATCATGTAAAATTGTCGTTTGTATAACTATGAAAAACTGGGTGCCCTGCACATCATGCTTGCTTTTTAACATGCTTGTGATTGAATAAAAATGTATATTTTTCACATAAATCGATTTCCAATATACGTTTTACGCTTGCTTTGATCTCATATTCGATTTCAAGTATATGCGTCAAGTACTGGACTACCGGATATTGCATAATCTTAAGCTGTAAAATTCTTACCTCTATAACAACCGCAAATGGTTTGTGGGTTTGGCCTGTTTTTTCCACGGCTAATGTTATAAACTCGTACTTCGTTTCATTGAGTAAACCATATTCGGACGATGTAAAATGCACTGTTTGGCAACCAACGATTGCAACGATAAAGAGATGCGTGAATATTCTTATACAAAAAAATTTCTCAAAATCCGCCATTCCAAAGCGGGTATTTTAATAACGCCTGTAACGAAAATCAGATATAACTTTGACAAACAATTACTAAGATATACAACACAAAATGCTGGACGTTTATTTTTTACATTAGTTGTATAGGCATATGACGTATATAAACTATTCGGGAAACTTATATATAAACTATGCAGGAAGTATTTTTCAATAACCTACTGACCATTATTCTTAATTATATCTCACTGAACAAACAAATACGCCAACAAACTTTGTTTTAATATATGTGAAAGTAAACACTTTCTCCAACAACCAAATATTACAAACTAATCTATTTCTCTTTAACGTCAACTGAATTGCGAATTTCCGCGCTCATATAGCCGAAATCTTTCAGCAGCTATTGCATCACAACAATTTCTTCAGCATATGCGCGTGGGATGAACATCAAAAATTCATGGAGCGAACAGCCGTCCCTTGCTGCGACATAACAACACCCAACTACCAATAAGAGCGATACGTAAAGTCGCACAATATTGTCGGTTGGTTTCTTACAAAATGTAAAACATATTTGCCCTGCTGTAAACATTTCTTTTGTAAAAACGTCACCTAAAATGGTTTTAAACTAATTTTATCCAATCATAATTTCGAAAATAAGGACTTGCTGTTGCGGTTTTCTAACTTTAGCGTATCGTTATTGTCCTACTTGTTTCCTAGCAACGAAGGGCCTCGAAAGTACCATCAGGCGTTGTTGAAGTTGTTAAATCATTATGGTGAGCTCGTGACAAAAACAAAATTTTAATTGTACGTTGTCATTGCCAGTGTGCTATCCTTTAAACACGAGTATACCAAGATCAAATTGTTACATAGGCTTAATCGATTACATACATATCCATTTTTCGGTTATATCGCTTGCGAATACTTTTTTGAATAAAGTTTTAACAAATATAAGTTTTATCTTGTAAGAATACTGAATGGAAAATTTGCAGAAAAAGTCGATATAGCCTAGTGTAAACCAAAGGGGGCACCATCACCATCAAAATCGACCAAATACCTAAATAAAATTTATCCGTGTGGAATCAGAATAAAATAAAAGTTTTGAAAGTGTATGCTTTATCAATTTCTGTTAGGTCAGTAAAAACCTCGCTAAACCACAATTGTAAAGTAGCATAATAATAAATATGGAAAAATGTATAGCCTATAGGTTGTTTTGGAACAGTGGTTCCCAAACTTTCTGGCTCGCGGCACTGGTTAAAAAATCTTAACTATTTCGCGGCACATTTTTAACATAATAATAACAGAGTAATTTCACAATCGCCCTTAACACACGACAAACTATATGAAAATGTCCCGAACTTATTAATTTGTAATAAATAGTGCGCAATTATGTCTAAAATACTTGCGTGGTACCGTATGCCTATTAGTAATACAAATACTCTCTTTTCCGAAATTACAAAAAGTTTCACGGCACACTTGACAATCTCTCGAGTCACACTAGTGTGCCGCGGCACAGAGTTTGTGAATCACTGTTTTAGAACGTTATTTTTCGACGTCGCTCTGCGGAGTTAAAAAATAGAACTGCAGTAAAGTCTTCAAAATACTCCTTATACACCATTTCGAGATAAAGCAAGGGACGCTATCATTAAAATAATAACCGGAAAACCTACAAATTATCCGAAAGTCGTTTGATACATGTGGTTTTACTTAACTAAACGTTAGCTGGGCAATATAATTAGCTTATATGTAGGTCAGCAATCAGCATCTATGCTTCTGTAGCATATTAAAGTTGTTGCGTTTTTTTATTTGTTTATACAGTTAATACGAAAAAATATAGTTTGGAGGAATGGCCTTGTGCAAATCAGTGACAACTAAGGGGTAGTTAAAATAGATAAAGAGATATTCGTGTAGCAAAATCCAATATTAAACAAATGAAATCAAAGAGTTTTTTCGCGAAAAGTCCTTTGATTCGCACGCTCCTAATATAAGGAGGCGCGCCCCCAGTTAATATCACGTTCGGGAAAACATTTTACTGATAACGTGGCAATTACACCAAATTTAAGGAAACGTTTTTTTCCAATGTTTTATTTCATAGTAAAACTCCAAACATTAAGTTTGTACACTTTCCCCTATTAACCTATTTGCTGTCACGTAGGTTAGTGCCACTCGCTATACGGCGCTAGAAAGCTACAATTATTTTAACCAACTGCAGGAATAGACTGCAGCAATTGCGTGGTTTTGTGCTGTTGACCTGACGAAGTTTGTTTTACGTCACTGGCTGTCAATATGGGCATTTATTTACTAATGCTTCAGAAGGAGTTGTGCAAAATACAGAAGTCTAATCAGGTTGTTTTTCTTGGTTTACAATCAATTGACAAGTCTGTTGGTCGTTTTATGCAAGGCGCTTTTTCATGTAATTTTGATTTGTAAACCTTGATTTAAAGGAGTAAAAGTGCTTGACGTATAAAGACGAAAATATATTTTTTGTATCAAATAAAAAAAGACTGTAAGGTATGCTTTGAAAATAAATGGGAATTTAAGTATCTTTTGAATTTTAGTTATATTTGTCTTTTACTCAGCCTAGATAAGCCATTGAACCCAAATGTTTCACATGTTATTTATATTACAGTACACCTTATTTTTGACAAGTTTTGCTCATTTGTGTTACAATGCTCACTAAAATTAATATTTTGCAAATCATTTTCCGAATAAAACATCTTATATCACTATCAACTCTAAAAGCCAGCTAAATTGTTTTCCTGTTCAAAACATGAGAAACATTTCCGACTGTATCCCATTGTGCTATGTTAATTTTCCCCAAAATTGGTTAAAGATATATGCAGTTTTAGATTATCCAACAGCTTAGCAGCATGCATTTTAGATGTTTTAAGTTGCTGCTGAGTAATTTGCATGTGAACACACCGAGGAAGTGGACAGCACATCAAACTTCCTTGCCTAATGTGGCTATGATGCTTCGCTGTGTCTGTGCAGTGTGCACACAGTTTTTAGACCCAGCATAGACAGTCCAGCATAGACAGTACATGACAAAATAGGTTAGTGCTAAATAAATTGGTCTGTGGCAGTTCTGTTTGTAAGTATTAATCAGGTGTAATATTTTTTTAACAAATTTGCAGCCCAAATTGCATTTGTGAGAATAAAGTTACAATAGGTATGTACTAGTAGAGAATTAAATTTGAATGTGGGTTGGATGGTGACTATTTTTCAGAACTCTACTTAGGTTTTATTGGTGTTGAACATGGTTTGCTGTTTTGTCTTTGCTGGTTTAAAGGATAAGAAACACAACTTCCACTACACTCTGGTGCGCCATGGATAAGAAGCTGCCCATGTGCAAAGAAAAAGGCAGCATGCATGATATATTGCCTAACAACGTTGCTGTGAATAAGCTGAACGACTCTGTGCACAACAGGTCTGATTCATACCCATCACACTACAAACAAGATAAACAGTGTTATGGTAAAAGTAGGGCTGCCATCTGCATTGGAGCCCACACGCAGGAAACAACTCTGACAGACGCTAAGCGTGCGCTAGAGGAACAGCATGTTACATCACTGAAAAGTCAAAACAGAAAATTGATTGCATTACGCCTGGCTGAGGAAAGTGAAGAAACATACAACAGTTTGAATGAATCTACCTCTAAGTTAATTGATCCGTCTATGATTAAACCAGATCAAGCAAAACGCTCAGATAATAAAAGCTGTGTGAAAGTGTCTGAACAAAGAATTGGAATTGAAAATCACCACAGTCCTGCAATACCTTCAGTCATTGTCAGTGACTTGACTGCGTGTGAGGAAACTTCATCACCACAGGTAAACAATCTGTGCTCAAACGGACAAGCTGCAGAATTGTGTATGGATAGTGGGCAAACCAAATCTACAAGAAATCCTAAAATACAAAACATTTGTGAAAGTAGTGGTTCACTTGACTCCAATAATGGTGATTTGCTGTTAGGCTTTTCAAGCGATCACATGTTAGTAAGTCCTCGGCGAAGCTGTGATAGTGCCTATAGCTCATCGATGGATGCTGGTAGCAACGCACATTCAGACGAGGCCAGTGTGTCTTGTTCCATCATGGAAAGTGATGATGGACAAGGCATGGACAATGAATTTTCCAGCACAGTGACCTTTCCATCTAGGAATGATTCTCCAAGTCACAAATTTTCTGGATCAAACTTGTCTGTACACATGCTCAGAAAAAACATGTCATCGCCATTTTCGTCATCTTCTTCACTTGCCTCGGAGAAAGGTGATGAATCAAGTTCCAACACATTGTCCTTAAACTTTGAAAACTTACCCAGAAAATTATCATCATCTTCAAGTTGTTCATTAAGGTGAGTCTTTTTAAATATGTTAAATCAAATTTTTTGCTCTTAAATTCCCATAAAAAACTTTACGAAATGTACCAACAACAAAATTAAACAGTTCTTTCTAGAAACACATGTTGTTTTTTATACACTAACATTTAAAAAGATAAAAAAAAAATTTTACATGTTAAAATGCTGCATGTCAATGAAAGCATGTTGACGAATTTCCAATTTGTTTCTTTTAGCTGGTTAAAAACTTTATACCAGTATGACAGACTGTTGGTGACTTGGCGACTATGTCGGCAGAAGATTAAACCAGAAAACCGAAGAAATTTGTGCAAAAAACAAAAACAATATTACAAAAAAACTTGTGTATTTTTTGTACACATATTCCGTCACACATATTACAATTGCAGAGATTGATTTTGTTGTGTCATTTTGAAAAACTCAAGGATTTGTTAACCATGTTGTTTAATGGGGAAAAATGCAGGCATATAGATTGCTCACTATTTAAAAAGTACTCAATTTTGCGTTTGCAGTTTTACTTTGGAAGCCGTTTAAAGCGTTTAAGTACTCTTATATTGACTTGAAAAAAAACATCACGATAGTCGAATTCCAGTCAAATAGACAAGTAAGACATTTACATGGGCATATCCAGGAGGTACCAGGCCACGCTCTTCACTTAAGATATTTTTGTCTATTTTAATTACAGAAATGCGAATTTGGAAGAGTTTTGTTATGTTTGTGTCTCTGTGTTACGCAAATCCAGTCAGAATACACTATGCACACTATGGCATGTTGCACTATGTGATTCATAACCTGGGCAAGCAACTTCTATTAAATTGCATTATGGATATGTGGTTTTTCAAGCATCTGGTTATTGCCTAATGCTAAAATTTTCTTTTAATTAAAAATTAACCCAATAATTGTTGTTTTTTCAGAGCAAATTTTGATATCCCTCATTTCTTGTTAATTGCCTTGTTTATTGCCTGACAAGGTTTATACATGTTCATTGCCTGGCAAGGTTTATACATTAGTTAAGTGAACACAGCATTTAAGTTAATCAGCGAGTTCAAAAGGATGAACAATTTTGACAAAAAGAAATGCTTGTCACCAGAACGTTGGCAAGATTCCGCCAGTCTGCCTTATACTACTTATTCTACATTTCAAATAAAAATGAAAAAACATTTTTTTAACTTACTATTAATTTTTATCGGGTTGTTTGTGGTAACTGTAATAAAACTGAAACTATTTTGTTTTGTTTCACATAATTAATTTTTTTTACTATTAATGAGTAACTAAAATCTCCCAAAATATGCCCAAACCAATTTATTTTGTATAAGATTTATCTTTTAAATTTTCTTGCTTGGTTTGATATGTATCACTCGTTATTATATACAGATCTTCTCTATCATTTGAGGAGTCTGAAGAAGATTTTGCAAGCAGTGATGAAAATAGTACCATGACAAGAAGACACAGTAAGGTTAAGGCAGTAAGTAAACATAATATATATTCTTTCAATCACTTGCAGATGATATATATCTTTGTTTGTTAAAACTAAGTTAACCAGATTGTTTTGTGCTTTTCCACCACTACACTTAAATAAAATAATATTTTCAGTGTTATCCACGCTCTATCATTTTTTAATTAAATTGATATATTGTTTTATGGGACATTTATAGTTACCAACCTAAATGTTGTTTTAACATACTTAAAAGAAAAAAACAAACAAAAAAACATAGCTTATTATAAATAAAGAAGTTTTGTAGGTTTTCTTCTATGTCAACATGGGCTGCAAAGATTGCAAATTGAAAAAATCATAGGTTGATTGATTGCCCTCCTACCCATTGTTTTATATATTCCAATTTTTTGTTTACACAACTTAAAATGTATTGTTGAGGAGCATAAACTGTTATTTAGCAATAAGATGTGAGGCACCCCATTTACATCGTCGTTTAAGTTGTTGTTTTTAGCGCTCACGTATTACGATAATCTGGTAATAAGAAGTGTCATAAATGAGTAATGGACCTCATTATGTAATGCCTCCAATTCGCGCTTACTACGTTACGAAAAACTCACCACTAAACGCCAAGTGTATGATAATTCGCCAAATGCGCCGAGGTTTTCCGCTTTGCGTGTTTATATGGCCGGTTGTGATTGTTTTTTTGAAAATGCGCAGACCAGGCCTAACACACACCCTTTGGGTAGATATGCTATACTTAGCCGATCGTGTCTCAGTAGGCGCGCTGGGAACGCTGTGCATAACACAGTGTTTTGTTGAAAGCAAATGTCGCCGATCGTTTTATGTTTCAGTTTTGCATAGGTCTTGCTAGTGAAAGGTGATTGCTGTCTAAGTTTTGCATCTGTGGATGAGTTGAAGTGCATTGACAGCAAAATCAATCGAGATATTTAACTTGAAAAAAATATATTTAGCTAAATGTTAAAAGTGCTGAAAGTTCAGAAGCAGGATTTAGTTAAAAAAAACACCATTAGAATAAAGCAATAAATTGAGAAAACTTTGTGATAACTAGTAACACAGGAGACTTGTTACTCGTCCTAAATAATTTATGGATTTAAAACATTTAACTTTTGTCCGAGAATTTAGGACTTAAAAGAAAAAATAATGTCTTTTTTAAACCCGTGTTGTACGTTTTCGCAATCTCACTTGGATCATTCACCAACAGAATATGGTGTAACTTTGTTAACTAACAATCTTAAAGCGACGAATGCAATGTCTTGTCATTGTTGCAAATATACCTTATCCTTATGACGTACAAAAAAAAAACCGCAGAACTGGGGCATATGAAGGCGCGAGTTTTCTTACTAAGCATTTACTTCTGAATCACGAAGGACTTTCGCCTTTAATGGAAGGCACACTGCGAGAGTTTGTGAGTCATGTCCTAGTATGTTGTGTAAGCCTATCACTATTTATGTGCATCCGCCGTCACTCCGGCAAAACCAGTGATCTGTTTTTTTTTTTAATCAGCCACGATTTCATTTTAGCCTTCGTAAGATACATTTCTCTATGTATTGCTGCCAATCCACCATGCTTCGAAGGAGGTTTTAACATATATTTGGCAATCTTTAGAGCAACTAAATTCCAGAGTAGTTTACTACGGCCAAGCGAAAGTTCCGCTCGAACCAAACAAAGGCCAATAAAGTCTCTGTTGTCCACTTTTAGATGCTACGCTCTATTGCTTTTTATTACCAGATCGTGTGTGGCTACTACCGCGGGCCTAATAGTCGCAGCACCGCGCTTTGTTTACGTGTTGGCTGCCATAATTGTGATAAGCGTAAAGGCAAGGGCCTAATTACTTTTCCTTGTGTCCCTATTGCCGACCGTTCTGAATGTTGTGTGTGTGCGCGTGCTTTTTTGCTTTCACTGAACATAAGTGTTTAATAAAGGCCTGGCTCCAGCCTATATGTGGCAATATGTTAAAAAAGTCGTTCTAATACACCATTTTCTGGAATCTCTTAAGTATAAAATTGTGCTACACAAAAATGAAAACGAAACGTCAGTGGATAAGCCCTGTATTGGTTTTAGTTCTGTTGTAATAACCACAAACGTGCACGGTTGAAGCTTTGAGTCATATATTTGGCTTCCGTTTAAAAGTTGGAGGTGAACTAAGAGACTTCCAAACTTGCCATTTATAAGTGACGTTAACACTTATTTCGGTTGTACGCTAATTTTTCAAACTGTAAAAAAACTAGCGACCCAGTGTAGGAATGTTACCCAAACCCCAACATTGTAGTAAAAAAACACTTCATTAATATCACCTTCAGCTACATTCATTTTCTTTATACTAACTTGAAAGTAAAATGAGTGCTTCCCGTAAGCCATAAACGCAAATGTAATTGGGCGGTTGGCGACGCTTTTGAGCGCCAGTTGCATCTGAACTGAACTGAACCCGTTTTATGACTTGCCAGCAAAACTCGTGGACAAAGATCAGACGGATGGTGATCTGGTCTCCGTTTATGCAATCTTTTAAGAAGAAGTACCCCTGGGTGCAGCTCGCTGGTCACGCAGGTAAGTTATTTTTTTAGACCAATACTTGATAAACTTGTGCGTGCAATTTAATTGCTGTTAGTATTACCAAGCTGAGCAACATTTCTCGTCATTTTAAGCAAAGTACATTGCGCCTTGTTTTACGTTATAACTTAGTTTATATTTGTTTTAGCAATTGAAGAAAATTTGTAAATCGTTGGTAACTTGACTGTGGGTAAAGGGAAACTGCTGAAAGAATTTGAGGAAGCAACGTCTACTGTTAAAAAAATATGCGAAAATATTAATGTCTATATATACATTTATACACGACAACAGGATGCGGGTTTTATTTGTTCTTGGTGAGCATCCGCAGCTCAGTTAAAAAATAACGTAGTTGTCATCTTTTTTTGTTATAAGTAGCTAATTAGGACTTTAAAGAATTCACGTAACGAACAGCTTTAGTTGGCCGAATTTCTCACTCACACTATAACGTTTTGTTAACTTTTGTTCCTATTCCCTTAGGGCACATGTCCGTAGCGTGTGTCGCTTTTTAATATTCCGTAAATAGCGTCGAAACAGTACACAAACAAAATCAGCAACTTGTAAAGCAATAATGCATAAGCTTGCTTGTTCTCTCCCATCAAAGGCAACTTCCAACCTGGCGAGGAGGGGTGCATTCTCAAAAAGTACGTGGAGCGAGAGGCCGAGTGCCTAAACGGCCTCACCTCGAGCAGCGATCTGCAAGGGCTGGCTCCCACCTTCCACGGAGTGGTCGAGATGCACGGCGAGAAGTACACGCGCATGCAAGACCTTCTTCTGCCCTTCGACTGCCCCTCGCTCATGGATTGCAAGATGGGCATCAGGTTTTACCCTTTTTTGATAAAAGATTTTTAGATGTTTCAGCTAGGTGTAAAAGGCGAATTGAAATCTTTCGACTAAAACGCCCGCCATCCTGTATTTGCATTTGCAAGAAGTCAAGTTAGATCGACTACGTTTGAATTTGTTTGTCAAAAGCAATAAAAATATTCATAACTTAAAATATGTCTGTTTTAAACTTGTATGTTCGGTGTACACATTACAATAAAGAATACTTAGGGTGGAGATTTGGCCAAACTTTTTCTTTTACAACAGAACATGACGTTGTGTCCAAAAAACACATCTCAATATCCGTTCGCTTTACAGTTTTGCGGAAGTAATCCCTCTAGCTCGCCGATACATACACCGTTAAGGTTTATTTTTATATGCGTTTTCATTCTCTGACAACTGACAAGGACCTACCCACCCACACGCCCATTGTTCAGCATAACGCAAAACGTCACCTCTTTCTTCTTCAATTCAAACGATGTCACCGCCGCGCCAGAACCCATCTAGTTCGCGCGCGTCAGAGGTGCCAGGGCGGCGGCTGAAATACCATGGCTGTACATTCTATACAAACCATTTGCACTCTAACTGTCACTAGAACTGCGACCTGTAAAAACAAGGACTTCTACGTACCCTTCTAAAGGCAATGGCTTGCTTGTAGTGATGCCTGTTTTTCTCGGAAACTAACTGGATGTTGTGCGTTCTCGTGCAACAGAACTGGAACGTAATAGATTTCGTTCTCTGCTGTTTCCATCGTTTCTTTAGAAAATGTTTTCCAAACGCTGCAAAACCTGGAAAACTCATTGTGTGTTTTTCATATTTGTTGAGTTTCACGTTTAACCCAGAAACGCCATCTACTACGTTTCGTAACATTTACTTCTTTCGACAGAACCTACTTAGAAGACGAACTGGTGAAAGCCAAGGTCAGACCAAAGCTGAGAAAGGTGAGCCCCTGAGTGCAATGCAAATCCATCGCTATTTCAGGCCGAGCTTTTAGTTAAAAGCTTGGTTGGTGATGAGCCGCTATTTGCCTTAAGAGCTATCCCGCGTAACACGTGCGTTTAAAGCAAATTTCACGTTGTTTGAGTATAAGCATCATAATTTCACAGGTTATACGTTAAAATTATTTTCAAAATTCGCTAGTTTTACACGTTTGTATGTTGCAAGATATTTTAGCCACCAGTATTTTTATTAAACCTTGTCGTTACTAAGTCATGTATTGCAAAGTAGGATATCTCCGTAAATCTATTAACTGAACATCTAAAATTCAAAACTGTGCCATTTTTAAGAGATTTCACTCCATATTGTAAAGGCTACCTGGTATAGATATTTCCCCAAATTTTACAACGGTATTGATGAAAAGTGATTTAACGTAACTTACAAAATTAAAGTGAAAGCTTTGTGACTCAACCATGGCTGTCCAACCTTCTGCTTGACAACTGACCGAGTACCAACACGTTCCATAAACACCTTAACCAAAGCTTAGCATTAAAACCCTTGGTTTAAAATGCCCACATGTAAATTCTATGTTTGGTGACCTGATTCCCGGGTAATATCACTCTTCCCGCCCGCCTACCAATTAATCTACTTATGCGATTAGCACAGAGGAGTTACGCAGTCACACAAGTGCCAAAATACCTACAGTCCTTTTCATTAGTCCCGCGTGTCTTATGTCGTCGCTTTGTTGCAGGACATGTACCTGAAAATGGTCGACGTGTCGCCTAACGAGCCTAGCGACGAGGAACGTAACCTGGGCGCCGTCACCAAACCTCGCTACATGCAGTGGCGAGAGCATATCAGCTCTACATCGAACCTCGGCTTTAGGATCGAGGGAATAAAGGTTCGTGGTTACTTCAAACTCGCATGCTTTTTGTCCCGAAAATTATTAAAAAGTTATTGCCTTTTCGGGTTTCGGTATCGCGTGTACTGCGTGTAAACGTACTGATAACTAATACGCCGGTAAAACATATTCAACCGTTGTTCACTATGTTTAAAAGTTAAGGAACAGATGATGCCACAAATGCGAAATAATCTCTTACCCACATGTTGTTTGTGACACAGGAAAGTTTTACTTCGGACTTTTGCGTCAGCAAAGCAGTTATCCACAAACAGAAACTTGTTGCAATGTTTTCGTTTTATAAAAACACGACCTACTGTTGAATGTATAAAGTCCTCAAACATGTACACCAAAAAAATAAAAAAATAATTCGCGACACACTTTACTCAAAAACGTACAACTACAACTAAGTAGCCACCCTAATTAAGCGCAAAGTGGTAGGTAAATACCATAATATTATCAATTTATCGGTTATCTAATGAAAAGTGTGTATCAAGTTGCAAACATTTCCTGCATCCGTATTTGTAATACGAACGCTGATTTTTCGAAATTATAGAAAAGTTCCCAGGCGCACTTGAGACTGATGTGGCTTAACACACAGTTTGAGAATCACTGATGGTATAAAGTGTATTTAAAGAGGTCCGGTTTAAACTTGGTATTTATCTGCGATGCCTTAAATTGTCGTGGTAATCGTTTACAGATATAGACATGATTTGACTAAACCTTCTTTTGGAAATCGGCATTAACTTCGTACCGGATTTGCTCTCGTACCGGATTTGTTTAAAGTTTGTAGTGGGACCGCATCTATTCAGACTAATTTAGTTCTCCACTTTACATGTGGATTTACTGTCGTCATTATTTGCAATGCGAGATAACCTTTTTTGCCAACATAGATTCCGTTGCGATATTACCATTTATTAAAATAACCTTTTGAAGAAACTGGAAAGGCAGATATATGCTTACGCGTGTAATGTTCGACAGTTCAACATTCTTAAATTCCATTTAACATAACGACGCATCCCGCTCGGCATATTCAGCTTACCACTCGTCCTTCGCATGTTCGAACATCAGCCAACTATTTGAGACGTTTTGAAAGTGAATTTTACTGCTACCGAAACGAAACTACATGGGATAGATTAAACAGGATAACGCGCCTTATTTAAAAGTCAAACGAGCCCAAACGTATCTGGAAAATCCTAATATTAAACGAATGCCGCCAACCTTAAACCCCGTGCAAGACTGTGATAGATCAAACAGGCAAGTTTTCTCTTACCTGCCTATAGTTAGCTCTTGACATTTCTCAAAGTGGATACTTGTCAATTGAGTGCCGAACTAAACCAAGCGTAAAATGTCAAACGCGCATATGTTTACAGTGTATAGGCAGTATCCAAAAGCACGATGAACTGGGCGATATACGTGTCGATTTTTTCTTTGCTTCTCGAAGATAAAAAAATGTTTTAAAAATCTATTTTAAACGACTTTCGTAAAAGAAACTGTTTCTAAAAGTCGGCTTTTAGGCAAAATGTCATACATTTCACCTTTCGTTTTGACGCTGGTCTTAAAGCTAATTCGATAGCAGTTGACCTTTTGTAGCTTTTTACGGGTAAGCTATTTTCGAACTAAAAGCTTCAGGTGACTTACCGCCTTTTCCACTTGTAAGCGATAGTCTTCTAGGTTTTACAAGAAAAAAGTAAAACAAAATTGTTGTTCATTTTCAATAAAAATTGTTGCTTTTTTTTAACTAAAAATGGCTGCTTTATGTAAACTTTCGCAATAGTGTTGTTTGTTTTAGATAGTATTTAAAAGCCTTGTGAAATACCCTCAATATGTAACGCATCGATGGCAATCTTTCGACAGTATTTGTCTCGCTATTGTGTTTCTACGACGCCATCGATTGTCAACTTCACTTTGATTAAGTCATAATTAATACCGTTGTATTTGTGCTTCTTAAATTTAGAGGTGCTGCCAAGGCCTTGAAATATGGGACGTCATTTCATGCTGCATCTGTTAAATCCGAAAATATAAATGTTTCCTTAATTGCATTATGCAAGCCACTTAGCGTTCACTTGTTTACAATAATTATATTTTAGAGGATAATTTCGTGTCGCCAAATTCCAGTGTTATGGACGATTTTTCGTGGTAAATTCCAATTGGGAAGCTGCAGCATTCACTATTAAACAGTATTGTTAAACTACCAAGGGTTAGGAAGAGCACAAGGCTTCCGTGTTTCCACCTCGTAAAAATTGTGACGTGTTGTGCATTCAGGTGTGGGAAACTTTATGGGGCGCCTGTGACGTCAAACTTGCGTTGAAGTTTTAGACTTCGTCTGATCCCTCACCTATAGTCAATATCTGTGCTGAAGTATAGTCTCTTGCGTCATAACATTTTTTTTATT
The DNA here is from genome assembly GCF_963924565.1 of Ascidiella aspersa. Taxonomy (NCBI): domain Eukaryota; kingdom Metazoa; phylum Chordata; class Ascidiacea; order Phlebobranchia; family Ascidiidae; genus Ascidiella; species Ascidiella aspersa. The sequence continues at coordinate 24,428,298 of NC_139447.1, read as the reverse complement.
CAGCCAGGTAACTTTGCCGACAAAACAAACATTTTTATCGTCTCAGACATGAATAAGGAACTTTTCTTGTGAAATGCATTGTCAACAAGTTTCTTTGTTAGATTTTGCAAACTAATTATTTCTTTTCGCTCAATACAGTTCCAATAATCATTTAGTATTAAATCCACTTTCAAAAAGCACCTTTTTTAGGGGTCTGTTGAATGATTCTGTATATAACTTGTTGTTTTGCCACAACCATGTGTCATGTCATCGCATGATTGCTTTATGAGTGCTGCTCAAAGTTTCAACTTGTTGTGTTTGTACTTCACTGCACATACAGGCTTGTGCTTTTGACGTGCATTAGTAACGTGAAGTTTCAATGTTACATTAAACTTCTTTCAAACGATTGCTCTAGTTTCACACCACACCTGCAATAGGACGCACTAAAAATTACCGTTTGTTGACTGAGAGTCAACAACAAGTTATAGCCATTTTGCTGTCGGGTAATTTTCGGCAACTTGGACTGCTGATGTTATGCATATGTTTAGTAGCGAAAATAATTGTACCCGCAAAACTGTCTTAAGTTTTCGAAAAAATACAAAAAAATAATAACACCAATTAAATACCCTTTTGGAAATAGTTTTTTCTTTATGCTGTGAAGTGCTATCCTGGCGCGCAATCAGTTTCCCCCAGCTGTTAACCCATTGTTTTCAGTCTTAAAAGGGTCTCCTGGTTTGTTTTTAAACGTTTTCAGGCACTACAGGTTTGTTGTGCAGAGTGCAAAGAGGCCTGTTGTTCCTCGTATCGGTGGGTCGCAAGATGCATTGATCACGCACAGCATTTGCGTGGCGCTGGGCGGAAATTGCGCGAAGCAGGAAGCTTGCGCGGGGCCACAGCACGAGTAGGAAACGTAAACGTGATTGCATGGGTTTGGCGTTGTTTGATTCAACCGCTCTACGATGACGATCACCGATTGTTTCAAGCAGGATGGCGTGATATTACTGCGCATTGTCGATCTGCAAACGTTTCGAAATCACCTTGTGTGATTTTATTCTCGAGGTAGATCGTGACCGTCGAAATGCACGAACAAAATCGACGGGCAGCATGCGCTAAGTTTGTTGAGTTACGTACATCGTGTGCGTGTGTGTGTGTGTGTGTGTGTGTCTAAAATGACCACATCAGGCCCCATTCCTATGAACGATTTGTTTTGAAAGTGCTTTAATCTCTGCTAACCGGGCAGCTGATTTAAATTTAGCGTTAGTTACGCTATACTTCCTGCACAAAGGCTATGACTGCAATTGTGAAGGCCAACTAGGGCCAGTGCCTTTTTGATACGCCATATTCCCCAAATTGCAGAAAAGTCATTCGACGACTACTTATTGTTGGTCAAATAATTGCTTCAGTCAGCGGACGCAAAAAAAACATGGGTTGGCCTCCCTGCGGGTCACATAGGGGCTATTTGTACTTCCCATACCTCAGCCGTTTGAATATGTTGTACAGCTGTTGACATGCTTTCGCAAATCTTTTATTAAAACGTTTCTTTCGCTAAGAAAGACTTTTGAACTCGCTGAGAACATTATGGGCGAATTGTCAAATAACTCTTATAAAACAGCTAATTCCTACCATTTTACGACCGTCAAATTTAAATAATCGCATGTCTTTTGAAAAAATAGGTTTCAATCAAAATGTGACTTTAATGCGTCGGTTATAAAAAAAACAGACGTGTTTTACGCAGCAGCAGGCGACGCTATGCTGGCAATAAAATACTGCAAATAGAAGCAAAAGGTAGTAAAAATCTTACATTTTGTAAGATAAGGTCGGATCAAATAGAAGTAAACATCGAATTCCAACTTGCAAACTGTAAAAGAAGTTGTGGCTTATGCACGGTACCACCAACTGTTTATCGCATGACAGGCTCTGCGTGATCAGAAAACTTCAAATTGGATTTTCGCTGTGTATATGCGAAATGAGAAAATTGGACCCTGGTTGACACGGGCACTCACCATCTTGCAGTATCTCATTAAATTTATCAATTTCCGCTAAAAGGCAGTTGACTCCCATACCCACAACTGTGTTGGCGATATTACGTTGTGTTGAAAATGCGGCGCCGTTAGCGTTATTTTTAGAGTGTTTGCTGGAAGTCCATACTGCTCTCCGTTCCGGGAACACCAAGTAATATTTTGTTGTTTTTTAACCTGTTTAAGTTCGTGTTTTTGTCGCGTTGTGAGGATTGGGGAAAGGAAATCCATTTCAGTTAATTGGGAGAATAAAATAAAACAAACGTTCTTCAAAAGCTTTATCGACTTACGTTAACCCATTTCAAAGCTAAAGCATTAGGTCCTGGGAGGATTAAACCTGATGGGTTTAATCGCTTCATACATATGATCCCTATTTTTTCAATATTGTTAGTCCGTTAAAGGTTTTTTTCCCTATGAATTCATTGTTTGTCAGGTTAAAATATATCTTTTGCTTTATTTGGTGTTTGACTGTGGACACCTTTGTGGATAACTTCGGGATGCAGTTTTGGTAATGTCCCAATAAGGTAAGATAGATTGACAGATATTAAACGCTTATCTTTGTTATCTCGAATACCAAGCCTTGCTGAATGATGTGAAAAGCCACTTCATTCGCTTGAGACAACACACCAAGCCCAGATTGCGATTAGCTTGGTCGCTTCACAATGCGAGTTGTTTAACCTAGGGGCGTGCTCTAGGCCAGCCATCCACATAATCAACTGTTCCTATAGCATTGACACCTGACATTGCCGACTATCAGTGCCTAAACCAAAGAAACTAACTTAAAAATTTAGAAATGCCCGATGTCACTGGACCGTGCAAAAAACGTTGTTTGTTTAGCCCAGTGGTTCCCAAACTTTTTTGGCTCGCAGCACATTAAAAATATCTTGAATATTTCGCGGCACACTTTCAACAGAGAGTCATTTGACAATCGCCCTTAAAAACACGACAAACTATATGTAAATGTCTCAATATGATTAATTTGTAATGGGTGGTGCGTATTTAAGTCTAAAATGCTTGCGTGTATCCCTATCAGCAACTTATTTTTCAAAATTACAAAAAGTTTCGCGGCACACTTGGCAATCTCTCGAGGCACATAGTTTGGGAATCACTGGTTTAGCCTACTAGTTATACGTTTTTTTTTCTCATCGATCGTGTAATTTGTTTGCAGAAAAGCGACAAAGACCCGAGTAAGGACTACAAAATGACGAAAACCGCCGAACAAGTCACCGACGCCTTCAAATACTTCATAGACAACGATGTCGCAGTTTTGGTGAGTGGCGTCAACCGCTGACGCACGGCCGAACTTTGTAAGTTACGCTTCCGCAAATTCCAGACACCGCCTCCTGCGTGTATGGCCAATGGAAAGTTATGTCCAGGATAAATTTCACGCCATCTAATACCTAATATGTGTTAGTCTTTCGAAACTTTGTTGACTGTGCAATGCTATTACGCCATTTTATTGTTGCCCGCACAAAGTTTTTTTTTATAGAAATACGTTTCAAGTGTGTGCGTTTCAAATTATATTTCAACTTTGTCAAGAAACATCAGCGTTTTCTAGTTACTGGCCCACGCCATTAACAAACAGTAGAGCAGTGAGCGCTACCGCGCAAATACTACTTTCGCAAATATTGAGAGGCCTTCGCTGCCTGGTCTTCCCAACTGTTGCGTCATAATGTGTGCTTTGAAGCGTACGGTGTGCGCCTGCGTCACGGCATTTTATTGGACCGACGTTAAATAACGACCTCGTCCTGCTTGCATTGTTGTCGAGCCAACGTCCTTTGGTGTGAATAGGTTTACAATGAACTAACTTTCGGCGTCTGTTTTGAACAACATAATTGTCCCTTGTTTAGGTTAGCGCTAATTCGCACCATTGTTCGCAGCTGACTGTGGAATTATTGGTTTGTTCAATTTCTAAGACTGTAATATTTAAAGTCTGTAAAACTTGAAAGTCATTGTTTAAAGTCTGTAACGCATTTTTCGTTGTCATTGCGCCTATGGCTATTATTACTTCCACCTATTCTTCTAAAGACAGCCTATTTAAAACCGCTTAACCAGACGATATTTATCTTAGTGACAGCGGTTTCTTGGAAATTTTTTAGGTTAAGCCACAATCCTCGAAAAAAAAAGTGTTGCAAGTTATTCACTGGGCTTACCTACGTTGTATGGGGGAAGCTAGTTGTGCTGAACACTTATGCTCGCACAGACCAAACGACGTTCAACTTTAGGCTTTCAGGTGCTTCTCTCTGTTCAAATTTTTGTAATTAAATTAAGTGGTTTGGGTACGCTGTGGTATTGTTACGCTTAACAAAATATCGGGAACCTGCCTTTGTCATTAACAAAAGCCGTATTTAGAGGTAGTTCCATCATACACACAACTGCTAGAAAAGCTTTTTGGTTTTTATAAATGAATGAAGGCATAATCCCTTGAATTGTGTTTTCAACTTATTTTCTCTAGTTCTATCCAAGCTCAAACCATCATTTATCGCTTTACACAATGGCATTATGTTGTCGATGTCTTTAATTTTTATCTGTACTGATCATGTGGCGTTAGTTATCGGTTTGAACAAATCGGAGAAAAAAAATTACATCTTCAATTTATATAAACGTTTAAAACAATGTCTGACAGCAACGGTATACTTATCGGGTTTTCATTCTTCCGTTTAACGTCATACGCAACGCATCAAGCTTGTCTGAGTTATTACTAGTTATTAATTCCAAAGGTTTAACTGTGCAAGCTCAAATATCTAGTGGTGATATTTGGCCGGCAGAAAACCGAGATTAGTTTGTGATTCAATGTCGCATGTCTGGGTGGTGTGAAGTAATGGAATCAAATTTTCTTTCGTCATTTTTTTATAACCCGTTTGGACTATTGAGCAGGGCTGGATTAACCGTTAAGCAAAATAGGCCCGTGCCTGGGGCACCAACAGAGGGGGGGCACCACAGAAATTTTCATATCCAATTTTGAATGGTGGCTCCGTGTTTAATAAAATAATTCGAGTTGATCAGACAAACTAAGGCCACAATAGGCTAAAATAATTTTTTGCTTATTCGATGGATAATATTTTGAGTGGTTTATTGTGTTTATATTTTGGATGACACATATAGCCCACCAAAGTCCTAAATATTTCTAAAAGGCATGTCCGGCCCTGCTATTTAGGCTAGAGTGTTTCGAAAAATCAACAAGAATTTAATCCCTATGTTTAAAAATATTCCAAATTCAAAACGTTGGTGTATGAATTGGCCACGCGTCCGCCCTATCGATTTACTGTCGGAATCCAATTAAAACCCCGTTCTCATGTCGATCTTACTTACAAAGCTATTGAGTTATTGATCAGTGACTGTACATTTCTCTTTCGTAACTTTATTGCCTCTGCCCTAGCTTCATTGATCATGTATGTCCAACTTAAATTAGGGTTTTATGCTTCGTGTTGCAACGAAGTTATATGTACCCTTAATTAAATTGCGAGGTTCCTGACGAAAATACCTGAAGCACAATGCTAAAGAAGCTTGGTTAGCCAACTGGTTTAGTTTAGAAATTTTTTTGGAAAAAAATATGTTGCACGTAGATGTAACGAGTGAATAGAAAAAACAAGTTGTATTTTCGAATATAGGTTATTCAAACCCCAAGAACTAATTTAGACATATCTTGATTAACTTCTGCTTCAGATAGGTGTGAAAAATTCGTAAATATTTAGTTAAAATAGATCAAGCCGGTTCATTCTAGCGTGGCCTTGTTATTACAAAAACACAACAAAAAACTAAATGGTTTTGTTGGTGGTAAAAATAAATCACAGATATGTCCGATTCCTATCGTATGCCATATCTAACCTGGCTGTCACCTTGGCTGCTTTCCCAACTTGCGTTAAAGGGAACCAGAATAGCACATTTTCTGTTGTGTTTAGCTATAAATATGTGTATATTAGTGCAGAAGGCCGAATATCACCACCACATTGATGTGACTGCGCGATACGAGTTATTTATAGGCGCGATGCTGACGGAAACCCGCTTCTTACCATCGACCATTGAGCTGGCACCGGCGCATACCAGCAGCTATTCGGGTTTTATATTTAGACGCCCGGCTGCTGCAAAAACCGACGCAAAGTGCTCACTGGTCGCCATTCTTATAAATTGCGATTTTTTGCTGAAATTTTTCTACTTTGTTTACTCTGTATGCGATGGATTTTTTGCTCTATTTTTTATGATGATCACGGGTATGGCGTTATTGGGATGTTCTAGGTCTTATGCGCATTCACAAGTGGGTTCGCATGTTTTAGAACGCCTGTAAAAAAATTAATTTGATGCAACAATTAAAATTAAATCGAAATTTTTACTGTACAATTTCGCAAGTTTTCTGTTACCGATTATGCACTCGTACACTCGTACATAACGCATAATTTACTTGTTTTGCAGAAAAAATACATCAGCCGGTTAAAGTCGATGTGCGCTTCTCTCGGAAAGTCTGACTTCTTCCACAGCCACGAGGTAATATTTCATGTGACCTGTTTATGCGACGATTCTCGTGTGTATGATGTTACTTACTGCCCAAAAAGTCGACCAGGGATGGACTTTTTTCGAGACCATAAGATTTCTGTATTTTTCATTAATAGAATGCGGTTGAACGCATCGGTCTCATAGCCAGCTTAGGGTTCCAATATACGTAGATTTTAATATATTGGGGAGTGGTAAAATAGGGTATTGAAACACAAAGCGATGTTATTAAAGATCCGCTATTTGTATGTACTTCTATTTTGGAAAAAGTATTTCCAGAGCGCCTGCATCTTACGCTTCAGCCTATGGTTAAACACTATTCGGATAATCTCTATTGTTCGAGCCAAGTGCGGTTGGTCGAATACCAAAATCAAGCACGCATACAATAGCAGCGCCGTTGGTTCATTACATTTATTTATAGCTTATTTGCAGCATTCTATTTGCGCGACCTGGCACGCAAAATTAGCAGAGTCCCAATGGGCGACCATAATTATGGATGAATTAGTAGTCTTGGGAACGGTAAAGTATCGATCGGAATACGATCGCAAAGCTATTAGGCTATGCCGGTGATCTCCATATTTTGCGTCTGTTTCGTTGTATTTCACACGCTGATACGCTGGCACACAAGGCGAAGTACAGTAGGTAAGGTCGCGTAACACTAACGACACAGCACGAGCGTGCAGTTGTGAATAGCAAATCGCTTTGAACGACAAACATATCTTGTGGGAATTAAAACAAAACATATCTTTGTTTACACGTGTAGTGGGCTATATACATGTGGGTACGCTTGTGCTTGGTAAACAGCACTAACCTTACGAGGGTCATTGCACCTGTACTTGCGGTCACAGACCGAAATACAGGAACAACAAGGCAACATTATGCGTACGGTCATTTAGTTGGACAAAATGTACTAGCTATCCATTCCTTGATTGGGCAACATTTTATTTTTGGCTCCTTTAAAATATTGTTTGCGTTCTCATAAAAAGGATGCTGGTTCCTTTTATTCAAAAAATGTTTACTTGGAAAGGTATAGGAAGGTTATTTCATCACCCTGCTGCCTTTTATGGTTAAATGGCCCTAAAATTTAGTTAAGAATATCGGCGCCTGAAAAAGGCGTTAACCCACAAATGTTAGGTTGCTGCCCTTATAGTTCGCCCCTCGTGTTTTGACCGTTTTAAGATCAAATAACATGAAAGGCGAAACGCATGGGCCATTACACTCGTTTTATTGGTTGTCCCAAATCCGGCGGAAAATGTCAACCGGCAGATGGACGGATAGCATGGTACATTTGTGTATAACAAGATTTATGGATAAACACGTTGGCGCGGAGACCGTTACTTCCGCAAGTAACACACCAAACGAGAATGTATAACACAAAAACAAATGCTTAAAATCGGCTATTTTTACCTTGTACGAAAGGGTATACGCTAATTCGATTGGGTTTATTGCCGCTTATCTCTTTAAACGCCAAATGCCAGCAGCTCTTCCGTTACTTCACGTGACTAAATCGTCGCTCTGAAAAATAAAGTGCATCTTGCATTATACTGTCACTGCGCACCTTATCTACGATTCTACTTAACATGTCTTTTCGTGTCACAGGTAATCGGGAGCTCGCTCTTGTTCGTCCATGACCCGACCGGTGCCGCCAACGTTTGGATGATCGACTTCGGCAAGACAACTCGCTTGCCTAACAGTCAGAAGCTGGACCACCGGACAGAATGGCAAGAGGGGAACAGGTTAGTGACGCCGCTGGTCAATTTCTTTGAAGCTTTAGGTCGCGAATGTTGGCGGTTAGACGAGTTGCAACAATGTCTGCTGATATTTTTAGTTAAAAACAACTCTTTCAAGCCAATGTGATTAGCTTTTATCTTTCACGACTATTTACCAACCTTTAGGGCATTTGTGTACAAGTCAAATGTATAAGAGACACGTATACGACCACGTGGGGTCAACACGTTTTTCTTTTTTCGCAGGACAAAATGCCAAGTTGTCCATTTCTTTTTTTAAATGCTCTTTTCAAAAGGTCAGCGGTGCTCCTATTCCCCCCATTGTAAAAACTCGCTTTTTAAAGGTCAAACGTGCACTATTGCTGTGCCTGGAACTGAAATAATCCCAGTTGTGCTCCTGGAGCATGAAAACGGGCCCTTAAAATGTTGAACCAATATATTGTCTTTCAAACCTAAAATTTGTAATCCATGTCACATTTCCCCTAATCGTTTGATGTCTGCAGTGCAGCATGACGAAAATGGACGATATGTGTTAAATTAGGTCAACCATAAGTCCTATACGTCAAACATATTATTACTGTCTGTTGTCATAGCGTGAGCAAATCACTATTTGGACTCTTTTTAGAGTCAGGTTTCGCCTAGAAAAGCATTTACTCGCGACGTCGAATTTTTGCCAGCTGCGCGAACACAAACGTCCAATGACTTTGTAAGTGATAATTTTAGATTTAGCTAGCAATCGGGCGTCCGCTATAAATACACTCCAGGGCTGAGAGTTTCTATTATAATTGTGTGACTTCAAATGACAGTTAGTGGGAAGCACCTTTCCAGTTTTAATTTTAATGTCAGTTTAATTTTAAAGGTGAAAATGTATCAATAGTTTTCAAGGACATGGACCGTTGCTTATTACGCCATGTTATAAGAAGTAGCGCTTTTTGAAACCCCTGTATAATTAATATTTATGCCACCTTTTGTCTTTAGATCCGAACTATATTTGATGTAGCATAGTTCATTGCAGGGTGCAGCCACATTAACTGCGAAGTTTTTTGCTTTTCTCCGCATAATTTAGTTGCACTTTCCAGCAGAGCGACAACTGCTTGCGTCACTTGTCACTGTACTTGACACGCGCTGCTTTTTAACAGCTGTCAAGCAAATGTCGTCACTGGCTCATGGCTAATTTTTCTCGAAAGGTCTCGACCCCATTGCCGTGCAAAAAAAACATTTCTGTCCAATGGCACTTTGCTTTTAATTTACGTGCGCGTCAAAGGTTACCCATCCGCTAATTAAGTCGGATTGCGTCAATCATTACGGGGCGTGTTTCGTGTGTGGATCAATCAATCTGTGGTGGGAAAAATTAACTTTTCTCGGCAATGCTTGGATTGTGATTACTAGGGCCCGCAAAAGTCAATAAAGTTAAAAATTTTTAAGGACCTCGTCTGTCCACGAATCGAAGAATATAGTTGTTTTCAGCACCTAGGGGACTGTTTCTAAGAAGTTTATGGGTTAAAATAAATTTAAAATTTACAATAAAGTTAAATTTTTTTAATAAAGTCAAAATTTGTTAAATTATGGCTTTTGACAAAGTTTTTGTGTTTCTTGACAGTAATTTTTGTAAAAATCGTCGTGGAAGCATTGTAAATCAGGAACTGCGACACAATTAAACCATATTAACCCACAAAAGCAGGAAAAGTGTCGCAATGCCCCCTTGGATCAGCAGTAACTTTTATCGCAAATTGTCCATTTTTTATTTATTGTTACGTATTTGAATAATTCTTATAAAACTCTTATCTTCATAAACGTGGTGTTTTCCAAGATCAACAGTTTGGAATTTAGGAATAGCCTACTGACATTCTGTAATACAAAAATGCCTAAGCAAGCTAAATCTATCGCCAAAAAACCCGACGCACTTTTTAATCCATAAAACTTTTCGACAAAAATATTACGTTTGAGTCTGAAATCGACAAAATATTATGTTTGGTTAACTGGCATCAATCCAAGGAAGAACTGTGGCCTCCACAAACAAGCAATTTCGTTAGGTTAAAATAAAGTTAAAAATTGATAAAAATGGCCCTAGTGATTACATTTTGCAGAGAAGTTTCGTGAACAATCGTGCTTAAAATGTGTCATTGTATCAACATTGCAAAAACGAAAGTGAACGGTTTTCTTCACATACCAGTAAATAACTAGTGTTATGATTTGAAATGAAACTGTTGATGCTGACAGGCGAAAAAAGTTTCTGTTTGCCGGTGTTTAAGAATTTTATTTTGAAATCAGAACATTTTTTATTTTGGTAATACATCTGTATTTACGTAACCAAATACGACATTCGATGTTTTAAGACGGCAGTTTACAGCGAGTCGAGTTTTGGCAGGTACCCTGTTTTATCATTTCATGGCGAAATAAATAAAAAAATTTGTCGTCAAATAACAAAAAAACGTGTAGTTTATGTCGGATAATAATCATCCAATTGTCGATTCTTCGTAATCTAAAACGTATGTGTTAAAAGTTAAAAATGTGCAATTCGGCAGCAATGCAATGGGTCAGGATAATTTCGCAATTAAAACTAGTAGTGTGTGGAAACGCCACAGGTGACATTTGTCACTTCGTTGCGTCGAAAAGTTTGACCTACACCGAACATTGACGCAAGCATCGTGACATTTTCAAGGTATTAGCATAATTAGTTTGCCGCAGCACGACTGACCTTTAGGTAAGATCAAAGTTAAATAGGATCCCGCGCTTTGGTTGATTTCGCCATTGAGCATTATTTTCTACCTCGATGTTAATAAGCATTTTAGTACCTTTTAAAACGCACACAAGTGGCAATTGTGGTTGCCCTGCTCTCAGCTATGACCCGTTAAATGTTTTCCAACGGAATTGAACAAAAATAGGTGCATTTCTGCGTAAGTGAGTACAGCTGATCCATCTGCAAACTATTTTAAGTGTTCTTTCAAATAGACAAAGTTGTCCGCGACATTTGCCGCACCGATGTCTTTGAATATGAACTTTCACGATTTGCGAGTGTGTCGTTTGCATTCGTGGAAAGCGCAAAAGTCAAATGGCGCAAAGCGTTCGTTTTTCTGCGTAACGTACGTTTTACCCGAGGCAGGACTGTAAAGGTCGTGCGAGCGCATTAGGCCAAGCTAAACTTGAGCGTTGTAACCACAACGCGCTGAGGAAATGCATCTATTAGTTTACCATTAAGCCCGAGCAGAAGCCAGCGGAAAGAGGGCACGCACGCAAAAGCGCCTCTACGCGCTCTGCGTAACCTGCTTGTGTGTATTGTGCGCGCTCATGTCGCCGCTCGGGGCGCTCAAGCGCGACACTGGAGTTTCCGCTTGAGTCGGTCACGTGACAGCTTCTGCGTCATGTTCAGTCACGTTTCCAGCTTGTAATTGTTTAACCGCGAATTCGGAGGGTTCTACGCAACCGCTCAGCCGTCGACCAATAACAATAACTGACGTCCTTGTATTGCAACGTATAGGCAACTATACGCAGTACGCTATACTGTGTTTCATTCATTTTGATTGTCCTTGAGTTTCGATTGACGTGCATCGTTGCTGAATGGAATGTTGTTAACCACAAAAATTGTAAATTTCGGCTTAACCCTATTCAATCTAAGTCAATCTAGATTCTAGAACGCTGCATTTGTGGTCTTGCTCGTTTTACGTTACACCAATTTAGAAGTTCATTTTGTGCCACCAACTTGTTTTAGCCGTTTAAGCGATTGTTTTGGTTAATTACGCAGACGCTATTTGTTTTGTTTTAAATTGCAAAAATATCGTATAACAATGACTGTAATATTTTCACATAAAGCTGCACACGGTTTGTTGTTTTATAACTAACCAATCTCCATTTTGCAGGGAGGACGGCTACCTGTTCGGCATGGACAACATGATTCAACTGTTCGAGGCAATCCTACAAGAACTACAAAAAGAAGTCCCCCAAAACTCGACCAAGATCGTGCCGAACAGCCGGTCGCCAGAGGTTAGCACCTGGAGTCCGGGGTCCGGGCGAAAGGCCCTAAGGCGCCAAGACGCCCGAACCAGCTCTGGCGATTTGGTGGTCGACAAAAACGCTTCCGACGCCTCAGCAAAAAGGACTTCGTAGCGAAGACATTCGGCCGACTTGCGAAGCGTGAGCTTTTCCGGGAGCTTCCGCTCATGGTACAACGCCGACTTCCCGAAAGCTCGAAACTTGTATTGGTGCCGCAGCTGTGGGTTAGAGGTATTGCGTCGCAGGTGTAGATTGCCCGATGCTAACTTGGGTTTTCGGTACTCGGTAGTTTTTTCGCTGTATTACGTGTCTTTCTTTGTCTGTTTCTTCAAATCTTGATTTTTATTTTAAGCACCGTCCGGACACTTTTCAACTTCCTAAACCTGACGAGTGGATAAGGCAGGGAAACGCCAGTCATCCTATTTATTTTATCTTGCGTCTAACTCGGTGTTAGGTGAAGGATGTTGTTAACTATGGATATATTTTGATCAAAACACAACAATATATGTCTACTAACAGAGGATATTTTTTCGCTAAACAGTGTAATGTAATTTGTAATCAGGCAAGTTATTTATTCTGACGCATAGGTTACAAAGGTTTTTTATCTGTTACTCTTTTTGAAACTTTTTAAACAGTTAGCTACTAAAGTCGTCTGAAAAATAATGGGCTCCTATTCGAACTAAATTTGTTCAAGTTTTGTTTGGCGGTTTGTTGGTCATGATCGTAGTTTAGTGTAGCATGATTTATTATTCATCGTCGTATTCTTTAATTGAAAAATCGCAAGGTTTCAAAATATTCTGTTGTTGTGTGTTGTCGTCGAAATTTGCATTATTCAATGCCGCTAAACTTGGCACTACTTGGCGATGCCCGATTTTTGTTAATTTTTGGATATCTACTTCGGACGAATAATTGAATAAAGCAAAAAGCTTCTGCATAATGTTAAAATAAAGATCGACCATTGACAGCCTTCTGCTGTAATGTGCTGTCACTGTTTAGATCTCATGGGTGCTTCTAGCGTCACTGTAGTCATTTATTCGTTCATAAACCGGCGTGTATTAGATAAGAATGGCCACCAAGGGCGAACATCGATTCGTATGCGAAATAACCGCTGAAAGGCTTTATTTTTAAAACTTAACATTTGACTGATGTGAAGCCTAGTTGTTTTATTCGACGGTTCGTCATATGTAAACCTGCGCCATGCGATTTTACATATTGTGAAGCCGCTTGTTTTTAGCGCGACGAAATATTTTCTTCACCTATGTTTCGACTGTATTTTTGCGCATAGTTGTGTACATTATTGCACTGATCTCAATTCAAAAACTAGCGTTCTTGAATCTTCGAAAAACAGAAAGCTATGGAATATTTTAATAAATGCAATAATATTTGTGACGTTGCCCAAAGGCAATAAATGCTGCATAAATCTACAAATACTGGTAAACTCATTCCTGCACTTTTATATTTTATTATTTTAACGCTGTTTGATATATCACACGGTTAATTTTATGCCCTCGTTTCGTTTTTGTTGACATGCCGCATTGCATACTTGTAAACCATCGTAGACTTTACCTTCCCGTTAGACAGACCTGTAGTATTAAACTATAGTACGTTAAGTCGGGTTGTAATATTTTGTATAAATACCTTACAGCCGTGTAATGTTTAGCTTATGGAATTTAATCCCAAAGCAACGACGAGGTACTACGTTTGTTTTGTGCTAAAGTTAAGCGAGTACTTACTACATGAGAAGCCGTTGGTTACACCTGGTTTTTAGTTTCGTTTACACGACAGCCTTGTTGGGCCGAGCAATGGGTATTTTTTATTATTTTATCACTTTGTTCGTATACCGCACGCGTTCCCAACTTGAACGAAAACACCTTTAGACACCCAGAAACCTGTTTGTATTATATCGGTCAGGTACAGTCGTTGCTGAAAGCAATCCTACACCATGATCTACCCAAGCGAATTCTCGGTCTTTTTATGTAAATGCACTCGTCGTGTAAACGGAACTTTAACCCCTTTAGGTCAAAGCTATTTTTTTGCAAAGGCATACGTTTCGCACTTGTTAGTTACATGGACATGTTGTTCGATTTATTTTTGTTTTTCAACCAAAAAAATCACGCGTGTAAATCTCTGTTAGCGAAAATGTCGTCTTGATGTCTCAAGCACAAAACTGTTTCCATCTTTTTTACAATGCACTCGCACAAATATTGTTATCGTGATTTCGTGTGCCGCTCGGGCCTATTTGTTATTGCGATATATGTTCAATGCTGGTATGTCGTTTCAAGAACGTTTATTGTACATCGTTTATTCTAATACAAAATTTCCAAGATTTTACTTGTGGTAACAATTTTTAACCAAAATACTAAGTAAAACGTAGTGTACCGTTAGCCTAAGGGGCAGTAGGTTTGGACAACTATAGTTAATTCTAGTTTTCTAATTCACTGAATCTAGACTCTAGACTAGAGCAATATGCGGCTAATTCTAATCTAACTTGTGGGATGCTTGTGTGCTCTAATCCTAGTTCTAATCTAATGTCATTCTAATTTTACCGAAAATTTTCCTTGTATAACTGAACTTAAAATTGAAGTTAGCAATTTGAATTAACAGTCTTTAATCGGAACGACTTCCAGGTGAATTTCATTCTAAAAGCATAGACTTTGCTAAAACGCATGAAAAATTAGCACACAAATATTTATCATTCACATTCCTATAAGATGAGAATAAATTTCGATTTATAGACCTATTACATTGATTGTTATTATTTAAATGTAAGTGTAGTTCAAAATCTAGTTTAAATAATTGTGGTTTTCAACAATTCGGTAGTTTTAATTTAATTTGAGAAAACTATAATGATCAAATTCTAATATAATTTGGTAAAGCTGAAATGATCTAATTTTACTTCAAATCTAAATTTTAAAGGCCAAAATAAATCTAGTTGTCCAAGGGTTCACCAATTTTATTTTAATACGCCGAATAACTCAAGAAGCTAGGGCAGTGTTTCTCAGCTTTTACGGCTAGCGGCACTCCTCAGAAATAATAAATATGTTATGGCACCGCTACAAGATTTTTCAGTAGGCAATTTAATGAATGTCCACGATAGAAAAAATTTTCTAGAAAAACCTAGATTACATATGGAATATGGATTAATTTATCTTTAATTATTTCTTGCTTGTCATATTTTCAATATACACCATAAAGTTTTATAAATTTTAATCATCTAACCATGCATGAACGTTTAAATAATTTTATGTGGGCCTACTGTTTTTTTTCCTTTAACTATACGTTTTAGTCTTCTTGTAAAAGTAATTTTGGCAAGCAACAAACATATTTTCAACGCAGTTTGAAGAGGTATCTTTAATCTTTAAAATACTGCTAGTTTACCAGTGTCGCGAAAGAAAATAAAAGTCATTGAAAAAAAATTGGACTTATTCCTGATTTGGCAACCCTGCAGCTATCTTCAAAATATGACTGTAGAGTGCCAGGCTACATTAAATTTAGTACGGGCTTTTTACGGCCGTGAAATACAATTTTAACTTAAAAATATTTCAAATGGTATCACTTATTTTTTAAATGTCTATTAATATCTAATATTCTAATAATTCTGGATACAAGGTGTTGTAAATCATTTCTTCGTCAAAAAACCTACTGTTTGTGATGTCACAATCAGGTTCTTACATCACAAGACTTGTATGTTGCCTTACATTTCAGACTGTATAAACAAGTGTTTCGGACATTTGACACAAACGTCACACGATGATTTTCGACCCGCAGTAGCGGGCTCCAGACTCACGTTGTTTGATGCGTATTTCTTGAAGTACTCGATGATGGAATGGCCAGAATTTTGTCTGGCAATAACGAATCAAAAGGCATTGTTACCTGGCGTAAAGACGAACTTCTCTCTCGACTCTCTGCATTATGTGGACTCATATTGCTTGCGGTCCTTACAAGTGACATTGTGCAATATTCTTTTGGCCAACCGCTCTACACCACGCAAGAATTCACGTACATCACTTTGGTAACACTTACAACTATACTTTGTACCGTAGTGTAATTGTTTAAAATGGGATCATATTTCCTTTTAACCACATTCTTAAAAAAACTGTAACTAAAACTGTTTAATTGGTATTGTAGTGTAAAATAAATTTCATAAGCACCTGCGACTAAGGGATGGCTACGTACTTTCTGTCAGAAATTGTTTCCACCGTCTGTTCCCGGTATTGCTCGCAGCTTAATGGAATTTAGATTGATTTAACTAATTCAAAGACCAACAATAAAACGGCAACTTAGTTTTAAAAGTCACGTGTTATATAGGCTCAATTTTTATATGATTAACAACTGTTTTAATGTTATTAACGAGAATAGTTTTAAATCCAAATTACCAAATTATTCGTAAATAACCGACCCCTGGTCTAGTAAATAGGTACACGTACAAGTTTCATGAAACGATTTTGAAATTAAAACATAAAGGGTCGCGAACCAACCGAACCATGAAAACACTCCCAAGTTTATATTAGTTTTGTAAAAAACAAATTGGTGAAGGTGGGCATAAGATTTCGCTCAAGCGTTCCTACTGACATGATATTACATTTGTTTTGTTGTTAAGGTTTTACACGTTATGTCGTTTCTCATGTCTGTCCTTGCGTTCGTCTACACAACTTCGCGACATAAACGGAGAACAGATAAGATCTCCACACTTCTTATAGGTACAATGTTTATATTTTGAGTTTTTTTACCTATAATTGCGAACTAGTGTATGTATTGTACGAATAAATTAACAAACCTTTGGCTCCAATTAGGTCTAGGATAACTTAATAACTCTTTTTTTTTTGTGCTACCGATTCTTTGTAAGTTTAACACAACGTTTTAAACCTACCTAGATGCACTATTGCTCATAATTTTAGAAATATTGTTTTAATTGGCATGCTGTTGTATCTAACTTAATTTTGTGCTGTGTCGTTTCAGTGTTTAACGGCCTCATATTTCTGCTGCGAATTGTCTTGGAACTCACCTTTATCAACTTTCGGCGGGAATATTACAATTCTTAGTTAACGATTCGCCAATTATTTGTGTGGAAGTGCTGTTAGAATACGTGATTAGAATAAATTTCTTAAATTTGCGACATGATTTATCCGCTTATGTAGGTTTTTTTACTCTCTGTGCTACCATTATTAGGTAATTTATTTGTAATAAGTATTTGCTTAACATTAGAAGAAGAGTATTGCTTCACTTTCCTAGCAGAATAGCTTATCTTCTAATAAATAAATGAAAGCGTTAATCACTTTTAATAAACATTTGGTTTTAGGTGTTTCTAAAACGCAATAAAAGGCTCAAAAACAACCATCATTGATTTTATAATTGAATGTAGTTTAAAAGTTTAAGGTCAACGCACTAGCTTCGTTTTCCACTTTTTCCACGATATGCCACACTAGCGTAACTCGCCCGGCGACTTGCCGCGGACTGTTGCTGCACTTGAGCGGCAATTTTCGGCTGTGATTTATTCCGCTTGCGGCGCTGCTGACTTTCAGTCCACTTTTTGATGAAGCAGAAATTTGTGCCGAACAAACTGTAGTACCCCAATGTCGATTCGTCGTCCTCCCATCGACCGACTAGATTCGACAGGAGTTTGCAAACATGCCCACTCATGACGTCATCAAAGTTTTGTGTTGCCCTTTCACCAAAATCTAATAAAGATTTAAACAAAAAATGACAATTAATATTTTACCTATTAATATACACAGAGCAGATATCCAACCCGGTGTCCGCAGTGTCTTGTTGTTTTACGAATTAGTTGGCTTAACTGATAAGGGCAGAGATGGTGCTGCGGCACATTAATGTGCCCTAAAAGACTCTTGGCATATTAATGTGCCCTGAAAGAAGTCAGACGGAACTTTTTTGTATTTTGAAAATAACCTATTTGTATTACAAATAAGTGGGCTAGTCAGCCAAGCATGTAAGACTGTAATATACCTTATCGATTAAATAACTGATTAACTAATATGATTGTGGTATTTACCTCCTATGTTCTCTTGTCTCAAGGGGGAAGGTAATTGTACGGTTGTTCAAAAGTGTAACGCAAATTTGTTTTTAGTTTTTTGGCATGCCGCATGCTAAACAAGTTTGGGAGCCCTTGATTTGGGCATAGACTTTGTCAGCATATTGTTGTTTTAAAGGGCCGAAGGTTAGTTTAATAAGCAACCTGTGATAAACCTAGTTTGATTATGTACTATTAATAAGTCACGTGCTCTATGAATTTAAAACAAACGCCTTTTCGCAAAGTGTACGGCCTGCGATGAAAGCACTGTTTTCACAAATCCACAGGTGTAAGAGTAAAAAAATTGACAAAAATCCAAAGTAATTCATCATAATCCCCCTACTACTAGCCCAAAGAGATTATTTTATAATCTCTTTGTACTAGCCATATTAACATTTATTTTTAAGGTATCTATAAAATATTGAGTTAACCTTTTTATTTACATCACTAGATAATTGCGAAGCTTAATTAAATAAACTGGTGGGACTGCAATTAATATCCATTATATTCACATTTAAAAATATACCAAGTTAACGGTATAGAAATTACTTTGCTCATTGTAACATTTCCAACAGTATCTTATTAGTTCGTCATTTTCGTCTGGAAACAGCTGTTTCTTGTATGAAAGGGAAATCACCGAAGTTCGCCGACTGACTGAAACGAAGCCATCCATTGCACAAATTAGTGGTTGATTACATCATATCACACTGTGCCGTTCAGTTAATTAGATAAATGCTGAACACCTAATCTAGGTTCATAATGACGCATAATTATAAAATGATTCTTCTACAAAGACCCAATGCATTTCTTGTTTTTGATCTGGTGTTTTATGATTTTCTATACACTATATAATTTAAAATCAATAAAATTATTTGTAGACAAGGCACCTAAATATTTTGCCTACTGGTCCCTGATGAATAACCTGCATAGCTGTTAATAGATAACAACGGATTGGTGTAACACCAAGATAATAGGACGGAGGACAGTATTTCGAAAATTTAATTTCCAACTTTTTATCCCAAGAACAAATTTACTACGCATACAACAAATAGCAAGAAAAATATGAGATGTCACTTTTACTGACTATCTACCTAGTATACCCACCGAAAAGTTTGTCCTTCTAAAGTTGTCACTAGATCGAAAAATGCCAAAAACCTAATTAAAAATGCTACACAAACTTCTGTCTAAAGTCCAAATCCTTTATGCCGAACTTTATTTAAATTAGTGACTGGCCATTTTGATATAAATGCAAAAAGTAATGATCGTGCTTCTAGCCTACTACCTATTCTCCGGAACAATCCTTCCACAAAGAAATTGTTCACAATCCTGCGAAGGTTTTCAACAACGGCCCAAGTCTTTGTGGCAATCACAACATCTATTAAGCGCTGTAAAGTGGGTTGCAACAAGTCGGTGATATGTTTTCACTGGGGCAAAAGAACACGTGTCTAAACACAACATTGCGATGAATGGCGGAAGCGGATTACGAAGATTTCTGGCGATTACAAAGCGACTTAACTCACTCCATATAGACGTGTGTACAAAAGAGGGATTCCTGTCAGGCGTTGCCCATTCTTATGCCCTTTTAACGCTGTAACTTTTTACGGCTATTGAGCGCCTTGCCTTGCATAACTAAGGCGACCGACCTTGAAGTTTAGTGTTAAAATATTTGCAAAATTGTTACCTATACTTTATCTATTCAACTATAAATATGCTATAGTAGATTTGTATTTCATTAAATCCCATTTCTATGGTGATAGCGTTAGATAGATAACTTTATTGTGAAACAAATGGGTCATTCGAACTATAATTCCAATTGCGGTATAGGCCTACGTTATCTTAAATCTCTGCGTTAAAAGGTAGACCTAAGCCTATATTTTTATGGAAAAATGGCCTATACCCAGAAAATATTTCTTTACGGTCTTCATAATAAAAATTTTGTTGATATTTTTCTTATTTACAAATTAGGCGCAACAAATTTGGTTGTTTAAAATTTGTCATTAGGCGAAATAATATCCCCCTTTTAAGGCAAAAAACAACCAATCTATAGAAAAAACTGGTGTAGGTCAACTGATTTGTGTCATTTGGGTTTCTATATCAACCACAAAAAGTTCCACCTCATATGACATTTTCAGGATCGTGAATTCACCAGGTCATGTAAAACATAGATCCATATCATTATAAGTAGGGCGATTATTTTTTTACTTTTCAAAAAAGTCATTCGTTTGAATCATATACTTCCATGCATATATGATTTAATAGTTCGTTGTTTTTTTTAAATTTAGCCGCTTGCATAAATGAACCTTAAACAATGACCGTTTCAACAACTTAGTATACGTGACTGCATGTTATAGCGCTTCGCACGAATTTATTGATATGAGCTTATCATCAAGAGTTGAACAAATATGAACAAATCATCAAAAATTGAACGGCCCAATCCAGATTACACCATAAGTAGATTAACGATTATGTTTATCGTGTTTACAATTAAGTATTTCATTTTCCCTGTTTATTGCCATTATGGTGCCGGCCTGCGGACTGAATTTTTCACCAAATAAACGCAACACGCATTCACCGTCTTCTTCCTGTGTCTTATTAGACCCATTTTCAAATTTCCAAAAAATAACTATTGTTGCCCCCCCCAAAAAAAAGTTGTGATATAAAAATGTTTATTAATAACAAGATGGTCCGAACAAAGTTATTACGACCCGCCGAAAGCTTTCTGAGTTTGGCTTGGGGCCGCAGCTAGAAAAAGATTGCAAACCCCTCTTTTAAAGGGCGACCGAATTTAGACCGAAGTTAGAACAACATCAACGTCGGAATAAAACACAGCTCGAAATAAGACCAAAAGAGGACTATTACCTAATAGTTCTAATATCGCCTAAATCCCAAACCCCACCCCTAAATTTATCCGTAACTCTCCTATAAGGTTCAACGCTAACCCGATTTCTCACCCCACCCATTATACGCCATGTTTAGATCCTATTTAGATGATTTTAGTCGTTATTCTGATGTGGTTATTACGGCGCATTTGTTTTCATTGTGTCGTTAGTCTTAAGGCTATGTTATGATACAATTGAATATTGGTCCATTGCAGGTCTTATTGTGTGTTCCCATCCTATACTGTACGTATTGATAAACGTGTGCTTGCATGATTGTAAGGCTGCTAAATTTATCGCCTTTGTTTACATTTATCCTTACTTTGACCCAATACAGTCATAGTTTTTTGGGGGGATTAAAGCCCAAATAAGATTTATTCCGCCACAGATATTATTGCACTTTTGGTTTTACTATGTCGTTGGTCGTTATACCGTGGCGTTATAGATCAGTTGTCTACCAAAAAGTCTTTTTTTTAAATAACCACTGTAAAGCAGGGACGCCGGAGAGGGGGGGGGGGGTGGTGATGGGGCAAGCGCCCCTCCTGCCCTTTGCTAAGGGGGGAAAGGGGGGGGGGCAAAAGTGCCCTTTTCATGAAAAATGATATATTGCTTTCTACGGAAAGCTACGGAAAAATGCAAAAAAAATCGTAAAATGACATGGTTGACATTTGTTAAAACATTTTTGGTACCATTTTAAGCCAATCTAGAGGGCGTGGCCGCAAAATTTTTTCCGGGGGACTCCCCCAATATTTTGGCTCGCTAAGCTAGCCTGCGGTGCTTAATATACATATTACACTTAAATATAATGCTAATAAGCTAATAATCGCATTTTGAAATTCGAGTGGGGGGGGGGGGCAAGTGCCCCCCCTTGCGGGCGCCCATGCTGCGGTCTATGTTGCTCTTACCAAAAAAGTCGCCCCCCTTGCCCTGAAATCACTCCGGCGTCCCTGGTGTAAAGTGTTGCTTTATAGGTTTGTTTCCCCCTCAAAGCAATACTTTTGAAGCAATCAGCAATTTCAAATATTATAAACAAGACAATTTTCAGCAAACTCGATTTATAGTTGTTCAAATTAAAGTTAATTAAATTATTGTTTCGCTTAAATGATTTCGCAAACCATGCTGAAAACATTAGATACACAATACAATAAACTACCAGTTTAATTAAATAAACAACAAATTTTACTGTAACTTCAAACACGCGCCTTGGTGCTCGTTTACAACTTATTTGAATCTGCTGGTAGTAATATCAGAGAGAAAATGCAAGGAATCGACATGGATGGAAGTTTTACTTTTCATTTACGCTTTAATGGGCACAAAAGGGACCTTCGAGAAAGGCCATATCCTCTCGTAAGCATTTGAGGAAAACAGATTTGACACAAATTGGTCAATAGACAGAATAAATGCTCTGTTTGGCGTTATTAAGGTTACTTCTTCATGACGTCACTGTTTCACGTAACATTGCGATGTCAGGTTTTGGCGTAACTTTGTGACGTAATCTCTGAAAACAATCACTCCTCAAACAAAAATCCTTATTTCTCCTCTGCTGTTCACTCCTATTTACCTCTACAAACCCCTTCACAAGCACACACGACATACTTGGAACAACGGCAACAAGTCAAGCTTTCTTGGTTTATTCTATGTAGTTTAAGTCGCCGCCATGTGCGCGGAAGAGCACATCGGAAGAGCGGGGACGAATTAAGTAAGTTAGCGCAGTGAATAACAACGAATGGCGCGAAACAAACACACAACTATACAACGTTAGAGGGCGAGCACTTCCGTGTCAAGAAGCAGCGACGCTATAACGAATAACAATGGCATAAAATCAATTTAGGCGCAACACCAACATCTGGCCAAAAACTAACCACGTTGTTAGGCCACTAGTGGTCCTTATTGAAACCTCTGGTGTGCGATTACAAATAACTGTACGCATATAGGATTATATTGAACACATATTTATATCTATATATAACATATTTAAAGTAAACGTACGGGGTTAACTAAATGCTCCACATTAAATGATAAAACGATAAACCGAGTCATGCCCTAAAAGGCGATAAAAACTATTAACGCAATCATCAATACTAATGTATTGCAGCTTAGGTCCACTTTTGATTACGCGCAATGCGTGACCGCAGAGCCGATTTGCTTAAGAGTGAGATACTAAAAAACACGGCGGATAATAATACACCAATAAAGGCAAGGGAACACGCCCAACAGGGATTAGTAAACATTTATCAACGAGAGCAAAAACGTGAAATTAATATGCGTAATGACTTTCAGTGCAAATCACGCCATTCGTCTTTGTTGGCGCCACAATAATTGGAAACAAGCATTGCTTGAGCGCGGCTTAGAATATAAAGTCGAAAGGCCGATAGCAACATGGACCTTGAAGAGGATTTAAGAGCGAAGAGTCAACTTTATAACTTGGTCACATATAATAGAACGAGACACTGCCAACACGGCAATACGTGATGCCAAAACTAAGTTTCAATCAATGATTGTCGTAAGGAAATGCCAATAAAAAGGAGGTTGAACAAGTATTTTTCGTGATTTGTTGCTTGATGGAAACAATGTGACAAATTTAAGTATACATTTCAAAGGCAAATGGCAAAACATAACCCGAAAAAACGAGCATAATAATCAAAATATATTTGTGCATGCACAAAAAGAAGAGAGAGAAAGATGTTAAGAAAAAGCGCTAATCAAACATTTTTATTCTAAAAAACAGTCGTATTTAACAAACGCTAAGTTAACCGAATTGGTTTAATAAAAAGTGTTAACGTATAATTTAGAATTAATATTTTTGCATAGAACCAGTCCGCTAGTTTCGAAAAAACGAGTGAGGGAGATTATTTTATATAAGCACAGAATTTTGTTCGAGTGTTCCGAACCAGATATCAATTACACCATAGGCACAGGGCGCAAATGTTTTTCACAAGATCTTTTGAACAAAAATCGGGTTTAAAATGAGAAAATGACAACTGTGGTCTAAGAGAGAAACGAAATAAAACACAGTAGCGATCGGTGGAACATTGCGAGAAAATAATAGCTTTTGAATTCGCGCGGGACTTCAAACGCAGCCTTTCAAGGCGTATTGCAACTTATTGACGCAGTAGAGGCGTGAAGTCCGTTGCCGAAAGTACCCGCTGTAGGCTTTTGAGACTTTTTGCCCAATATAGGCAATGTTCGCATGACGACATGCAAATCTGTTCGGGCACCATAACGCACAGTTTAGGCGTGCATCGGTGGAGGTGGCGGCAGCGCGCTGGGCACCCGTCGGTTGTTTCCGCCTGCTGAAAAAATAGCAACGCTAGACAAGGGAGAAAGGGTGCTATTCATTTATTTACTATAGGACGCTATACGATAGGCTTTCGTTATACACCTTACAGATTTTACGGTATACACCTATACAGCTTTAAATTGCCCTACATACACTGGTTTGGCTTTATCGATAGGAGTTTCTTTTAAGAGTAATTTGCGGACAATATGCCCAAAAAAGACTTCCACGATTGCATTTGTATTTTTAAAGTCCCGCATGTACATTCCTTGTCAGAGCTACTTGATGTATAAATTATATTAGTCAACTCAGCTAAATGACGTGCGTCCTATTATGTCCTAGAGTACACACAAGCGTCACTGCATGATGCGACTGCT
Organism: Ascidiella aspersa; assembly: GCF_963924565.1. Lineage (NCBI taxonomy): Eukaryota > Metazoa > Chordata > Ascidiacea > Phlebobranchia > Ascidiidae > Ascidiella > Ascidiella aspersa. The sequence continues at coordinate 24,403,538 of NC_139447.1, read as the reverse complement.
GTGACTTGCACCAACGCGTTTTTATGCGCAGCCTGCTAAATGCACACCATACAGAAAAGGCGCAAAAGCATGGGCTTTTGGTAAAATAAACTTGAAACAAAGCACGAACGCTAATTAATTCGGACAAACTAGGGAATGTTTATTTTTATATAATGTTTATGCTTTAGGTTTAATTAATTTGTTTTACAATATAAATCATTTCTAGTTTCACGCCACCATTTATTTTAACGTTTTGGTGAACTTGCACTAAATTACATTCATAAACATATCTGGTAATTAAAAAATAAATAAACGTAGGTATTCTACAGTTAAACAAATGTTTTACTAAAATACACATGCTGCCTCCGGAAAGGTTTACCAAAATCAGTCTAAGTACTGAAAGCAAGAATTTTAAAACCCTAAATGTTGTGAAAAACTTCATTTGTTACTTTCCGAAATCGCATATACTTGATACTAAAGTATTTTTAGTAACTGTAGGAATGTTTCTTGATGCTTGATTAACTAAGTACACTAAAATTAAAATAAAACAACATGTTTTGATGATTACTGAACAAAAAAGAAGATGTCATACTTAGCCTAAATATAATTTAAAATAACAACAAACATATTTTTAATTTATATTTTTCATTAAACCTGTATTTCTTTAGAATATATGTTAATAGGTATATAAAAAATAGGTAGTTGCTTAGGTGTTTCGTTGTAATCCATGGCTTACTAAATGGTGGCTTACCAGATTTTCGTGGGTTCTGACTTGGGTAAGTTTTTGGAGAGTGATGAAATGGCTCTGGTTGGGGAAGACTGTGATTAAAGTTAAATCGGTTTTCAAAATCATCTGCAACAATAAATAAAATTTTGGTTGTGATTAAAGTTTGAAAACATTTGCAATTAGAAAACCAAAACAATAAACTGTCAAATAATATGAACACAACCGTTTCTATTTATCTGAAAACACTGCTGGATAATGCTGATCATTGTGACTATGAAACATATTATTAAATAAATTGTGTCAAGTAACAAATTAGGTTAATTTTGTTTAAAAATATTAAAATAAATTCTGTATTAAAGTATATCTAAACACACAATTTTCTCTCAAATGATATACTTTTCATAATGCAAAATGAGTAGATACATCCCCATCTCTCATTAGGTGTTAATATTAATTGGAAAACTAAACTATATGCAAATAAACTATAGGCAAATTGCAAACTCAATGAGTTGTGTTTAATGATACAATAAAATGGCTAAATAATTATTTGGAAGATTTTAAATATGACACAAGAACTATGGATTTGGATAAGTTAACTGTCTATTACAGACGTGTTTCTTGTGGCTCTTCTCTTTGAAGAGTAATATTAAACAAAATGATAGAGGTGTACCTCATATTTAAACCCTGTTTTCATTTATTTAATCAATTTTTATAGGTAATATTTTCTAAAGAACCCCCACATTAAACTAGTTTACCCTGATGTAACATTGCACTGTTGCTGCTCTAAAGAACCAAGAAATTAAAATATTTATTTGTTCTCAGGCGTTTGGAAATTTTGTTGTGGCCTCCAGGGGTCACTCCCTCATGATGGTTAAAATATGAGCTTTGATTCATTTTACAAGCCATTTTTTATGTACCTCTTTAAACCTTTCAATTTTTTTATACATGAAAAGATTGCTCAACCCTGGTCTATAACTGGGGGAAATATATTTATATTTGCATTTTAAGTTAACGAATACAAGATAGGGTGCTGCAAAAATTAAATTCCTTTCCAGATTTGCGCTAAGTAGAACAATTAGGAGAGATTTGCTATAAACATTTACCCTCTTCAGAAAGCATTGGTGGTCCATTCCTGACAGAACTGTTTCTGCTGCTAGGCGGTGGTGGCATGCCGTTATTAGGCCTTGATGGAGGTGGTGGAGGTCCTCTATTGTTGTCCATTATTCGAGATGGGGGTGGTGGGGGACCTCTATTGTTGTCCATCGGCCGAGAAGGTGGGGGAGGTGGAGCAGAACTCCTGAAACAACCCGGTCAATTAACTTTTTTAGAAAGCAGATAGCTATTTATATGTTAAAATGGAAAATGAAATGCATACAACGAAACCATGCTAAAAAAATTTCAAATTTATCAAGAAGACTTTATCTGTAATATTGTACTACTATATCTTACAACAAATTAAGTCTATCGGGTGTAAGAAATACATTAGAAAACAAGGATTCAAATGCATAACTGCAAACAGAACACAAAATAATTTCATAGCTGCACTACAAAATGTGATTATAACACCACAATTCAAATAACAGCAAATAAGAACACACACAAAAAGCTATGTTCAAATGTTTTATGTACGTTCAAAATATGGCAACACTTAAAACAGTAAAACATTTCTAATATATATTTTTAGTAATTTTAGTTTATCATTTATGTTATATCACCCGTAATATGCATACCATGCAACTTTTTTTATATTTAAGTCATGCAGCCGCACAGCAAAGACAATTCTTGGCATGCACTTTTCTATACCAAAATCTTAAATTTTAGATGTTTGTTAGAACCTTTCACTAGATCCATGTGAAAAATGTTCACTATACAATTTTTTTAACTAATTTATGAATTTAAACTAAAAAAATACTTAGACCCTTGAACACATATAGAAAAAATGAATCAAAGTTGAATACCAAAACAAAGTAAAATCTATTAAATTCATTTTAAAATATTCTTTAAAAATGGTAAATCATATTAATATCAACAAATGCAAACATATTGTATTCCAGATGTCTGATAAAATAACTTAACATTTTGATATGGATGTAGATAGAGTGGATAGATATGTCACAGCAATAAATAGAAAGCACCAAGAAGAACACCCATGAAAAACATTGGTTAGCACAACAGGCTCCCCAAACTGGCATCTTTACAGATGCCCATTCGGTTACAAGAGAGCTATTGTTTTAAAGAGTACATGAGTAGACAGAGTAGTGACCATGTAAGTGTGGTATTGTGATTGCTGCATCCATGCTGAAGCATGGCAAACGTTCCAACCATACAAACAAACCTTCCAATTGTGGAGTGGGAATTAACTCGAGGCGATGGAGGTGGAGGGAGGGATCGGTCATGTATAGAACCTCGAGACCCAGAGCCTCGAAAGGAATTGTTGTTGGGGACAGGGGGTATATATCTACTTTTGACAAAATGCAATTATGGCGCATTTGGTGTAATGGGGCCAGTCATTTTGATGAAACAAGTAGATGATGCTTCATAAGGTTAAAAAATTCTGTTTGAAATATGTTAGCAAGTATATTTTATCACCTATAGATATTAGGTTAAATTAAATAAAAAAAATAAGGAAAACATAAAAAAGTTAAAAACAATCACACAAAATATGTAACACACATTTAAAATATTAAAACATAATAATATACCTATCATGACTAGGTCCATTTGGTGTTGAGTTTCCACGGTTTGGTGGTGGGGGTGGTCCTCTTTGCGATTGCCTTGTAGGCAAGGTAGATGTGTGAGGTGCAGGTGGTGACGGGCCGCCATGAATCGATGACGTGCGCCGAGAACCAGTATCCCTTGATGGTGGCGGCGGAGGAGGCGCATTGTGTGGTGAAGGGCCGCTACGATGCGGTGAACTTGCATTGGACACACCAGGTGGCGGAGGAGGAAGGTTGTTTCTTCCCGGTGGAGGAGGCGGGGGTCCACCCCTTGAAGGAGGGGGTTGAGGTGGTCCAGAGTTCCGTGATGGCGGAGGTTGTGGTGGACCACTATTTCTTGATGGGCGTAGTTGGGGGGGTCCTCCACTTCTAGACGGTGGTGGAGGTGGTCCACTGTCGCGACCTGGTGGTCCATGTGCAGAAGGTGGTGGAGGGGGGAATCCCCCTCTTGAGGGTGGACCGGAACCTCTCAAGCTTCCTGTATTCTGTTGTGGGGGACCAAAATTGCGACCGCTTGATCTTCCCACAGTGCTGCTGTTATAGCTGGGACGGGGTGGTGGGGCATTATTGGCAGGTGGGGGCGGAAATCGTCCACCACCTGGAGATGAAGATCTTGGACTGTTTGCTCCGCCTCCGAACCGAGGACCGCCACTATTGGGTGGCGGCATGCTACCACCTGGTGGTGGTGGACCTCGGCTTCTAGGACTACCAAATTGTGGTCTGGGTGAAGGGCCTCTCATCGACCCTCCACCACTTGAAGTACGTCCGGGTGGTAGCATCGGACTTCCACCGCCACCACCTACAAAGAATAAGTATTATTAGTAACGGAATCAAGTATTTATACTAGTGGTTGTCACACTTTTTCAGTCTGCGGTACACTAATTAAAAAAAAAAAAACTATTCAATTATAACTTACAACTTATCACCTTAAGTACAACATAATGTAGTATGTAAATAAGGTACCAGAATCGTATCAGTTATCTCATGGTCATGGATAGTGCACATAAGTCTCACATGTTTGGTTGCATGCCAATTTGTAATATAAATCTGTTATTCTCTAAAACCACAAAAAGTTCCGCAGCACACTTGTAAATCTCTCGAGGCACAATAGTTTGCAATGTCACAAAGTTTGAGAATCACTGGTTTATACAGTAGATACCTGAGGAGATGACGAGTTGCAAAACCAAAAAAGTTTACTAAAAACTAAATCAAGGTATAAAAATAAGGTGATGATAAGTTAAACAGCAAAACTCAGGGGCAATAGACACCAGTGGCCCTGAGTAACATTATCGTAGTTTATACATTTTGACAATGATGAACCATTTGTTTGTGGTACATCTTGCTACATCTTTCCCTTTGTTGATTGCTTAAACACTTGGGGGAACCAAGCTTACCAGCACTGCCGGGTTTGCGAAGTCTTGGCATTCCACCAGCAAAAAGTCCTCCTGCTCCTCCCATTCCACCACCACCTCCTCCTGCTCCTCTTCCCACACCTTTGGGTTCTGGAAACGGAAAAATTACCCCTTTGTTCTAGTAAATATTGGGTTAGCCAGATTAATTGCTGGTAAGATTCCCTGGCCACTTTAAATTTATGTGACTTGTTTCTTTTAAATTAATTAAAAAACATCTCGAATAGAATGGACGAACATTTTTTTAGGATTAATCAACTGCAATGCAGTTCTGACACCTTTGTAGAATAAATATATTTCTATGAAAATCTTACATTTTGTAAATATATACAATTAGCATATAAGATAAGAGTTTAATATAATAAAATAAACATACTTTCAAGCAGAGGGCCACTTTTGTCGACTGTTGTTACTTTTTTTAGTTTTGCTCCTTTGAACTTGTTGATGTCAGATAACATTGCACCTCGACCCTTCGCTTCATTTCTGTTTAACTTAGGTGCAGCAGATACACTCCCACTAGGGGGAGGAGGGGGTATGGAACCCATTGGCGGTGGAGGCGGTATAGGCATTATTCCGCCGTTGATCTATCAAACCTCTTACTTAAAAATTTAATCTTCATTCACAAAATACTAAGATTGTTTGCTAACTTGTACTTCACTTAAGATCTGGACACTACAGTACATGTAATTCATTTATATATATATACCGTTGAAAGATGGTGTGTTATAACTAACACTCAGAAACAAAGTGTTCCAATTAGCAATTTTATACATACTTGATAAAAAGTACTGTTTTCAATTTAGATTTAACCATGCTTTATTTTGTTAAAGCGCCCTGCTTTCTTAAATTAGGCTGATGGTCAGCAACATTTTTGGTTGATAATACAAACAGTCTTAAATGTCTTGTGGGTTGCATTTAAACTTTATAAATGACTACTATTTACCTAGTTAATATTTAATACTTAGCCTTTAGTTTAAACCAAGTTGATAAATGAAAAAAATTGTGTCATCAATCACAAACACATTTTACATACTATATATACTGTTTAGAATCCATATTTGAATGAAATGAAAGATCTGTTTTACTTATAAGTACACAGCCAAATGGATGCACAAATTATAGCCCATCCACAATGGCATTTCAAAAAACCCAAAAATTATATTGTAGAAGTATATACTCTTAACCCCATTTAATGCCTATATTAGGGTGGTCCAAACAGTTTAACAACGCATTATTTAATTTATTAATATCAAGTTTTTTCTGTTGGTGGGTCATTTTGAAAGTAGAGAGTTTGTGTTTCACCCAAATAAAGAAAACTTAAAAAATACTCATTCAAGTTAAGAAAGTTTTACAAATCAAATAAACATAAAATCACAGCATAAAGTTCAGTCTTTTGTGTGTAGCCTGCAAAAAAATCTGAAAATAATTTTGCCTGTGTCAAAATAAATAACAATGCAGCTGCCTTTCTCCAAAATTACCATAAAATTAAGCAAAAATTGTTGTATATAATAATTTTAGCACACCTCACATAGTAGTAAGTTAACTCTGAAAATATTTAAAGCCAGAATGAAAGACTAGTTATTAAAAAAACTAGCCATCCTTCACAAGATTTTAAGTAAAATTGTTGTATCTTGATATAAGACAATAGCTGTATGATGTACTGTTATAGTGTGGGACGCTGATTTCACTTCCTGTGGTCGTCAAAATTGTGCAATGAGTATTAGGGTGAAAGTCGCTTTAAACAGACACTGTAGTTAATAAAAAGATGTCCATATTTGCACTGTCTTTGGCTTTTAAAAACGATTAATTAAATGCAATGCAAAACACAACCTATGCTGTAGAATACTTACATATTGTAAAATATGGATGTGTTTTGAATTGCATTTAATTAATCGTTTTTAAAAGCCAAAGACAGTGCAAATATGGACATCTTAAATTACATACAAACACAAAAATTGTGGTAAACTATTTTTCTATTTCAAAAACTTGGTTGGACCCAAATAACTTGATTTTTAGTTCAGTTTGCTATTTGATAAAAAAAATATTTTGTTAACCTACAATCTGTAATATGGCTTGGATTAAATATATTATTTCCTATTTCCTGTGGGCTTTATAATTCCTTTATTTGGCTGTTTAGCCAGAGACAAAATTTAGGGGTGTGGTCATTTATGGCTTTGCTTTGGTTCTGCTTTAATAAAGAAAGCAGCATTGACATTGTGGGGAGCCAACTTATACTCATATAAACCCTAAAAATAGAATTGTTTTTTTAGTTATATTTTAGAAAAATTCAGGTTGAGCTGTTTCTTCCTCAGAGATATTTCATTCAGAAATAACTCATTGCGACTTGTTGTATTTTAGTAAGGTCTCTATGTTTTGCTTGTGAAGAATATCAAGCATTGGAGTGACTAAGGTCCTATACAATGGTAAAACAATATGAGCATATAGCTTGTAAGGATTGTTACTATTGTATCTAATAACTTATATTTATATATATTGCACTGCCCGACATGCTAACAAAAAGGTTTCAAACTCAAATCGTGAGTAGGCATGATATGCCTTATGTTCGAGTTTTTTGCAACATAGGTAACTATACCATTTGCATTAACAAAAATGATAATAAAAAAATTTAAAAATGTCAATAAACTTTCGGTTGCCTGTAAACCTTTAACAACTAGGCAAAAAGTGGATTAGTAAAAATAATATATCAGTATATAGTACTATATAGTTTGATCACATAAATACAATAAAACAAAATAAGTTTTTTACTTGCCAATATTTTTATTTGAACACATTAGTTTTATGATCAATAGTTTTTGCCTATGGTGTTGTCAGTGCCAATCTAATACCAAGTTGATATAGCCATATATCCATGGTTTGCATTTTAAAGCAGTAATTCTACTGAAAGTAAGTTTCTAAGATTTTAACTGGACAGTTTGCTGACCCCTGGTATAAAACTACTAAGCATTAAGGTTTGATGCGCAAAGTGAACCTAACTGAAATTGTGATTTTACATATATATATGTTACAAACCTTATAACGTTGAAACTGGTCTAGAATCCACTATATTTAGGTTAGTGTTTGAGTGACGGTGGGTTAACTGGTCTAGAATCCTACCACATTTTTGTTCCAGGGTTGATATTTGCTAACAATATTTTTTTTATGGGTGCATGGGTCAAGCATTATTATAATATTTATTCTTACTTATGTCTTCCTTGCCATTTGAACTTCAACAATTTGTTTCATGAGTGGTAAAATAAATGTGGTAGCATTCTAGACCAAGGCCAATTATTCTCCCGCTCCCTTTATTCTCCCATATTTATTTCTTGCAATTTCGTTTTTGACAACTCGTTTCGTGGTGGTAGGATTCTAAAAGACCAGCGCCACAAATCATGTTACTTCTCAGTAAATTAGAAATTGTGTCAGTTGCCTGTTTAACCAACGTTAAGTTAAACAATAAAGCATAAAAAAAAATACAGAAAACATTCAGTACGTGCAGAAACTTCCTAAAAATAGTTACATCGACTGAAAACTTTTACAATCATATTAAACTGGTTTCCTCGACGAATAGTTGTGAGGTTAAATTATAGTACTGTTTTAAAATGAACAGAGCAGCTTATTCAAGTTACTCAGCACAATGAATTTATTTATTTAAAAAATGAAAAACAATAATGTCGATAAAGACAAGCATCTGAAATATTAAAACAATGATTTGCACTGATGGTAGTTGGAAACTCCAGGTCAATTCATTGTGGTTATTTTTGCAGAATTATTTTTATTAATTAAAAACAAGATTTATTAAGAAAGTTTAATGTACTGATAGAATCTCAATATTAATCTCACTTAAGTTTGTTCTATATAGCTTTCATTCAAAAATCACGTTGGATTTTGATTTTTGATTTTTGTTTTTTATGTCCATGAAAAAACAAAAATAAAGATGTATTCAGTCAACCGTTTCATTTATAGTTGACGAAAGTTCGCAACTGATAATAGTCATTGCTGGACTGACTGAGTTACATACCAGCTATCGTACCTAGAAAAGTAACTGTGCGGCGTCTATGTTAGGCATTGTTATTTTTGTACTAATATTTCTATTTTGCAGGTCACTATACTTTTTTAACCTTCCAGTAACTCAGGAATAGGGCCGCATAATGAAATGAAACAGTTTTAAGGTTACTGGGTAGCTGCAGTTCTTTATTATCACGTATATATGTATTAGTTCAGTTGTAATGCTAGCCTTAGAAACTATCAGTTCGTCGTGTAATATTCATTATTGGCTTTGTATAATACCTGTTTTGGTTAACGGTAATTCTCTTAAGCAGCGTCCGATTACATGGCGCTATGTAGCTAATCGAATGCTTTGCTCGCGACCTGTTAACCCAGACCAGGTGTTTGTTCTCACGCTTGGAAAACCGATGTTCTTACGCTGTAAAAAAAGTGGTTGCGTGGCAAACAGGTTATTGTAATAAAACTAAGATATTTAACTCGCCGAAAATGTTGCAATCGTCCATTTTACTGGCAACATTGTGACTCCATGTTACACGTCAGCAGAAGGTATGTTTCATCAGATCCGTTTTCCGATAAACGTGATATAATTTGTCTTGTTCGTTCTAATCTGCAGTTGACGCGAACTAAAATAGATGTAAGTTTGCTCAAGTGCGCAAATGTCCCTGTTTATTGAGAAATGCAGCAATGTGACTTTGTTATTCTGCGTTATTGAATTGTGCTTGTAAGACGATAGCGTCAATGGCCGTGATCTGGTTGCAGTGTTTTGTCATTTAACCTGGGGCGAAATTTGTGGCCTTGTTGTTGACAGATAGATAATCTCGGTTTCTCGTACAGAGGTTCTACTTTTCCCAACGACAGTAAAATTAGGCTGGCGCCTTTTGTGAGATAGCTTACGGATTCAATCGACTCAAAAGCAAATTAGCTCACGGATTCGATCGAATAACTCAAAACCAAATTGCGCACTCACGTTTGCGGTAATTGGATTATATTGATTTTTTTCAAGGAAATTGGCTTTCCGCAAATTAACATAATATTACAACCGCCCTAATTTGACCGCGCTAGACCACTATAACTGTTTCAAAATAATTTTACATTTAAAGCATATGAACATTTTGTCGATTTTTGTACTGATTTCGGTATAATTTGCAGTAAGTTGGTTAAGGAAATGAACGAGCTAAAAAGTTTTACATTCTTTCGCAAGTGTTTCGGAATACCGGATTTTTGAAGTAGTCAAGGTCGTAGGTAAGTGCACTACAAATAACCGCCAATTATGCGTTAAAACCTAGCATTGTCAAGATGCTTGTCTACGCGTGAACATCGCCCCAAGGCATTGCCATTAACCATTCTCGTTTCGGCCTTAATTCTTCGCTTGCACTCGTTGTAAATTCCTTCCTTAAATTTCAGAACTAGATAATTTTTACGAAAGTTGTGTACAATGCTCCGACGATTTGATCTCGATTAGTGAAACAATTGGTCCTTTGGAAAGTCGTGAAGTTGCTGAAGGGGCAAGTAAGTGATCAGCGAATATGGCGGCCATCACCTTTAGACGATCGCGTTTACCGCGATGGGTAGTTGCGGCGCTTATTATGATCGCCTTCGTGACGCTTTACTTAAAGTTCAGCGCCGTGGACCCAGAACTCAACGCCCTGCAGAAACTCAAATCTGTTCAAAACGCGGCGATCGTAATCGATCAACAGTATCGCGCCATGGCGGCGCCTACCCTGCCCCGACCCAAGGACTTGGACCCCAACGGGAACGGGGAAGGGGGCAGAGCTGTGCGCCTCACCCTGGATGCAGAAGAACAGCGAAAACAGGAGGACAGTATCATCACCTTTGCCGTCAATCAATACGTCAGCGAAAGAATTTCGCTTCATCGAACTTTGCGCGACGTTCGACACGAACAGTAAGATTAGCATTGTTAATGCAGTTCAAATACTTAAACTCGGAGGTGGGACTTTATGCCTTAGGTCATTAACGCAACGCATAAATTTATCATGCCTATATCAAATGTTTTCAATCAAAGTTCAGTGGTCGAAGAACATTAAGGTGTACGTGTTTGTACATTCTCTACACAGCGCTTGAATTCATGAAATAGCATTTCAAAATCGACGCGCTGAGCCTTTTTTATCCGCATTTACTCTCGTTGGCACGAGTGTGACCCCGACTAAAAGCGTGCCTAATTGAACCTTACCAGCATTCAGCAAAAGCTTCCAAGGTCGCGCTAATCATGGCCCGTGCATATCTTAACGTAAATTATTAATGACTTGTAAAGCTTCTGTTGTCGTTTGTGTGACGCTTGGTATGAGCGATCGAAATATCCTTTGAAGCATAAAAGCGGTTAATCCCTATATATGTATTATTTATGATACTTTATGAGCAGTAATGATATAACATAGCGAATAATTTTTATGCTTTGCCGCCAATACGTTCGCCGACATAGAAACAGTATACCTGCGAGAACTTTTGTTTAAAAGTAACGAAAAATATAATTTTCGTTATTTTCTATTGATTGTTATTTGAACTCAAGAAACTGAGGTACCAATATTATTGAAGGTAAAATGCGACTAAAGGTATAATAAAAGGGAAATGTAACAAAACGAAAGGAAAAAAAGGGCTACAATATTTTCCTTCGTAAAATTAAACGTTACTTTAAAATTTAAATATTATACATTTTTTCTATGCGTTACCTTACTACACGAGTGTTACTTTACAAAACATAATTAGCGATATTTATTACAGACCTTAAAAGCGCCCATGAGAACCTAAACTTTAGCTAAGAATTTGATTTCACTACCAACTTTTTCATAGTAGAAATATATGGAACAGTATTTTTATAAAAAAAACTATTGCTTCTCTGACTTTTATTTCATTTTATTTTTGTTTTAAAATAGCTTTGATTACAACTTTGGTTTCACCAACAATATTTAAACAGATGCAAACAGCGGTCCCCATTTGACTACCGGCGCATGCCAACTACGAGTGTTATTATCGCCTTCTACAACGAAGGTTGGAGCACTCTGATCCGAACCATTTACAGCGTGCTGCACAGCTCGCCGTCATCCCTCCTTACCGAGATTATATTGGTGGACGACTTCAGCGACAAGCGTAATTATGTAGTTTTTCTTCTGGTGTGTGATAGTTGTCATTTTAAGTCAAACCGATATTTAATATTGAAGGGAAATTTAAAGAAAGCAGATTTGTCACCAAAACTTTAATTGGACAATTCATATGTACAAAGTGGTGTAACAGTGCCTAAATATTTTTAAGTTCGAACTAGGCCTATTTGAATCGAAAATTGTACTTACTACAAGGTGACATTTAATAAGATAATCGATCTTGCCGAAATTGAAAGTATTACGGCAGCCGACATTTTCTACGTTCTGGAATGTTACTCGTCTTTCCTGTTTTGCCACGTATAGCCCTTTCCCTTAAACGAGATAATATCTCTTAAATAAATACACATTACCGCCGTGTCGCCAAAAAAGGATAACGTGTTACTGCAGTCTCGTGTCTAGGCGTCTTCGTGTCGTCGGAACGTGAAAAAGACAGTCAAATTATTACGACACGTTGCACTTTCACAAATGTTCTGCACTAAATGCGACACCTTAAGATCTTAATCAAAAAATGTATTGTTGATTTTATGTGTTATCTCACTATTATTAAAGCGACATTTAAGGACGAACATTTTTCTTATTAAAAAATTAGATATTTTGATTGGGTATTTATATATCTTTGTAGTTTTGAGCTGTAGTTTTACGTCATTAGAAAAAACAGCTAAATATCCCTTCGTACCGTTTTTTCCTCAGCCTACCTGAAGCAGAAGCTGGAAGACTATCTTAAGAACTTGGACCGAGTTCGTCTGGTGAGAACCACCAAGCGTGAAGGTTTGGTTAGGGCACGGCTACTGGGAGCTTCGCAGGCCAAAGGTTAGTTACTCAAATTAAGATCTTTGGTAAATTAGCACACAAAACAATGTTCAATATGTGATAGACTAATTTTGTTAATTGAAATTATATATTATGACTGGGGAACGTGAATTTCTCTCTCTCCAGTTTTTGAACCCTTCTGAAGTTAAACTTTTGAGCGAGTTTATGGTCACAAGATCGTGGCATGGAAGTGGCACGAAAGTAATACAAAATATATTTGTGACTTTGCCAAATGAATTAAGTTTACTTTAATGACGAAGCAAACCGTGCGGAATAAGTGCATTGTCGCTTTATATTTGTCGCTTAATATTACTAACTACTGAACTATTAGGATCTTGTAATCAAAAACATGTTTGTAAGGATTACCGCTAACCTACTTTTAAAGCACACAACCACGCATTTCACAAAAAAAATCTGTTTATTTTTAATCCTTCTGTAGTCGTCAAGACTGAACTGAAATCAGCCTGCTAACGATTTTTGTGCAGGCAAGGAAAATCTTGTCACATCCAGTTATTTCAACTCCAGCCCTATTTAACTTTTTTTTTAATTTTGTGTTACTTTTGTTACACATCTTTTTTTACCGGGTTTTATTGTGAGCTTAAGCTAAAAAAATAATTATCGCTTTCTGTTGACCACCTGGTCTGGCTTGGCGTATCCTGGTTTGAACAATGTCCCGCATTAAATTGGTATGTTTGCTTTCCGGGAGAAACCGTAAAATCCACTGGCTTCCTCATATTTCATTTATCGGTCAGACGTAAGTCGCTTTGCACTCTATCGCCAGCCGCAATCTCCGCGTCCTTTCTTTCGTCTAAGTGTTAATGAAAACTCTCGAAGTCGAGAAAAATCACCTCGTTCATTACTACGCCTCGAGCGCGTCTGTGAGAATAGTTAAACGATCTTACAGCTGATTGGTATTTAAGCCGCGCTGGTGACCCAAATAAGGATTGTTATTGCACTACCTTAAATTGTTCTTGTCTCACCTAACTTTGTTACAAAATCAGCATTTTTCCTGCCTTTGTGCCAGGCGTGTTGGCTAAAAAACTGCTTATATATATAGTTTGCGGTGTTATATGTACCTTTTTTATTGTTTTCTGTCATATTGATTAGAACCAATAAGATTAGGTTGTAAAGCGGTTCGGTTTTTCGTTTGCAAAAGCCGCGTGTGGCATTTTTTGCGTTTTTTGATTTTTTTGAAATATATTTAGTGAAAAATCAACGTTTTTTTAAATATTTCAAAACCCAAAATGATCTTTCCAAAAGGATGCGTGCAGTTCGCGAATGAAGCCTAGATACAGCGCATATCATTATATCAACCGTTGCAGTTTGATAAAATCGCGTTATACTTTTATACTTGTATGTTTACAGGCGAAGTTCTCACATTTCTTGATTGCCACTGCGAGTGTATGGACGGATGGTTGGAGCCGCTACTTGAGCGCATTATGCAGGATGAAACGGTTATCACTGTGCCTGTCATTGACACCATCGACTACAACACTTTTGAGTAGGTAGCCCTTGTACACAAACAAGTTTTTGTACACAAACATTTTTTAGATTCTAATTCAAAACTAATTTACCGAAAAACGATAAAAACTTATTTACCTTCAAAAATTTTAATTGACCTGTTAACCAAAGAAAAAGTGTAGATAGTCGCTTGTCGTCTAAGCCAATTACAGCAGTTTATTCATAATTATGAAATGGAAACGTTTATAGCACTGTTTTTTTGTTTTATTCAAGGCATGATACTGCGTGCCTTAAGCCATTATAAACTATAATGCAAAAAAAAACTTTCCAATCCCTGAACTTAGCGACCATACCCCCTTTTTCCCACTTGCTTTTTATTTTAACGGCTGCAGTTTTGTCTCAACAAAGCCTATTTTTAAGTTGACATCGGATTTTTTGTTTTCCGTTTTTAAAATTGTAGCGCAAAAACACACACAAAAGTGTGAGCGAACTGTAGATTTTAAACCAATCTCTTGTTGTTCACGAAACCTGGTCATGCCGCCGTACAGGAAAGTTTCCGTCACGAATTGGCGAATCCTATTCTTGCGATTGGAGTGTCTCAAAACCAGGGAATTTAAACTTAGGTAGAATTGACCTGAATAAATCGCACGGTGAAGTAGTACCTCAAAGCGAACCCAGAGTAATCCCCAGAAAATTCTCATAGCGACCGCTTGGCTTTAAACGTGCCCCGCGCCTCTTATCTTGCAACACCCACGCTCGCCTAATGAGCGCCTTGTATAAGCTTTTAACCGCCGGAAGAAGAAATCCCTGGCACCCTAGTGCGAAGCAATAACTACTTTACGCGCTCGTGAGTCTCATGACTAGAATCGTCGGGTCTGGCATTGCGCGAATCAATGAGCGAAACCGGCAATCTAGAAGCGACGCCGCTTGTTGGCGGAAAAACAGATGCGGAATGACGTGTCGATCAACCGGCGTTGAACAGCACTGGATTTTGTGCCACTTTTAAATTCGTATGATGCAGAACAATAGACGAAGTGGTTCAGTTTTGCAGAAATGCGGTACACTTTTTTAAAATCTACAATCAGACGGATAAAATCCTAAAGCCGCAATCACTTTTGCTATGTATTAGAAAAAAAATAATTTTTTTAGACATATACTAGTAAATTAGTCCCCACATGTTTTTACTTCCCCATGTTACAATCAATTTATTGTGTTTTAATTCTAAAGTTTCCCCGAACCCAGAAAGCCACGTTGGGATATTTATTTGCAAATTTTTGCCATTCCGTAAATATTAGTCATCGCCAAAAGTTGATGTTATATGCAAATCGGTCCTCGTCTGAACAGGAGACACAACATTGTGCATGTCCTCTGTGACCTTTGTCGAGAGACACGGTTAAATTTGCACGACCTACGTTAAATTTAATTTTTTTAGTTTGTCTTTCGGCGGATATAAATAACAGATCAATCCAGACAAAACCATTTGTATTTAAAAATGTCGTGTCCAACCCCTATATTGATTGTCGTTTGGTTTTCTCGGAATCTACGCGGTTTAAACACGGTTCGGGCCAACACCATGACAAATCGCAACAACGAGAAGTAAATCAGGTTCGACCAGTATTTATAGGCGGCTTTTAACATCCGGTTATGTTGTCTGACTTCAGACCGGTTGTTCGTTAGCCGGCGGTGACAGTTTTAGAAGTATTGTCACCTGTCAAGGCAACGAATTTATCCATATGTTATGTTTGTATGGGCTATTTGACATTTATTAAAAGTTGCGTTGATAATTCTACTTCACAACACTTACACTACTAATGGTGCCCAGACCGACCAAACCAATAATTTAATCAAACTTTTGTGCATTTTGTTTTATATATTGTTGTGTGGTAAACGTTACGTATGGAATATGTAGATACGCCATTGTCAGAATGTGCAAAAATGATATATGTAAAAATGTAGACATAAACTTTGCTTGAAGGTGTTATTTTTTATGGTTACATGTTGTCATGAAACGGTTTTATTTTTTACCTTTTTTAAATGTACAACCTAAAGTTCGGTGAAATTTACACTTAGCAGAGGTGATTATTAAAAAATCCAACTGCATTCTCTGCAGCAGTCCTATCATAAATTAAAGAAAATATATTATTAGCCATTGTTTTACAATTTTGCTTCTTGCTTATTAAAGTCCACGACATCGTGTGACTATCCGGTTGTACCGCGATTCTAAGATGTGGTATGCTTCTTCCAAAGATACTACTACGGTGGTCACGAGCCTCAGATCGGTGGCTTCGACTGGCGCCTGACTTTCCAATGGCACACCATTCCCAACCACGAGCGCAAACGTCGCACTTCACCTGTTGACCCCATCCGATCGCCCACCATGGCCGGCGGCCTCTTCGCAGTCAAGAAGACCTATTTCACTAAAATCGGAACATACGACGCCGGCATGGAGATCTGGGGCGGGGAGAACCTCGAGCTTTCGTTCCGGGTGAGTTTTGCCAAATCAGTTATATTGATGGAATCGTAGGCGCCGAACTGTCGGAATTTCAGGGCGTTGTTTTCTAACCATGGCTAAAAATGCTTAATAATCGCATAAAAAATCGAGGTCTTAGAGGCTTTATGTCCTCGTGCATGAGTGGTAATACAGGAAAAGTTAACACTTTTAGTGATCGAATACTGTGCTACAGGAATTAGTTTTGCACACTAATTGCGAGTGTTTTACTATAGGTCAAATTCCAAGAATTGCGTGGCGTGTAATAATGCTCTGTACCCACAAGTTAGGCGCCTGTTGATGTAATCCTTATCCTGTACTCCCTGTGTACAACCCCAATTTTAGAAGTAAATTTGGAACTCATAGATCTCGCGACTATATTTACCGGAAGGCACTCGTAGCCAACCATTTAGAATGAAAGCCTTATTTTTACTTAACATGGAAAAGCCACATCACATATATAGGCAGAAATAAATGCCATCCTGTTTTCCCTTAAAAGGCCATGGCATTAGTCAGTTAACGTGGCATTAGTCTAACATTGCATTAGTCAATTGGTATTCACAATGTATTGTAATCACATTGTGAAAGCTTTTATTCTAATGGCTGAATTGCATAGTAATATATAGGATCTGAGAGAAACAAAAAATGGCGACTTGACGAATTAATCAAAGTCGTAGATTGTGCATCATAAAAACTCTAATAGCATATAAACGTTTAAATCCGCATAAAACTGGTTAAAGAGCCACAGGAGAAATTTTTCAGGCCCCGTCAACTGTGTTGTCTTAACATAAAACCTTTATAACCACAAAGAGCCACATCACCCATAAAGGCAGAAATAAATGCCATCCTGTTTTCCCTTTAAGGGCATATTGCATTAGTCTAACATGGCATTAGCCAATTGGTATTCATAGCAATGTATTGTAATCACGGTGGAAAATCTTTGATATCCAATAGTTGAAATTCATAGAAATAAAGAGAATCTGGGAGAAACAAAAAACGGCGACTTGACAGTAATTAACCAAAGTCGACTTAAACGAGTTTTGCTGTAGACTGTACATATTAAAAACTCTAAAAGTATTTAAACGTATAAATCCGAATAAAATCGCATAAACTGATTAAAGAGCCTCAGGAGAATCGCTAGTAACCCCTGTTGTAGTGGATACACCGTAATATTTTTCAGACCCCGTCAACTGTGTTGTCTTAACATAATACCTTAACTTGAATACCGTAGACGTGGATGTGCGGCGGAACGTTGGAGACAATCCCTTGTTCCCACGTGGGTCATGTTTTCCCGAAACAGTCGCCCTACCCTAGGCCAAAGTTCCTCACCAACACGCTGAGGGCCGCCGAAGTGTGGATGGACGACTACAAGCAACATTTCTACATTAGAAATCCCCCCGCCAAGAAGGTACAGAAATACAAACACTTAAGACGATGATAAAACAACCTATAGTGATACCGAAATAGATCCTGTAATTAACAAGTGCAATAATTGACCTTTTAAAAGTGAAGGATGTAAGGTAGCTCCTATAAACTTCATCGCAATTTGCTAGCACAGCTACTTTTTTGACTTGCCTGAATAATGCTTAAATCACAAGCAACAAACAGAATTCCTTTGCAGGAGGACTACGGCGACGTTTCGGATCGCAAGCAACTGCGAGAACGCCTTAAATGCAAGGATTTTAAGTGGTACTTGGAAAACATTTACCCCGACCTTCACGTGCCAGAGGATCGGCCGGGCTTCTACGGCGCCGTGAGTCGTCTTTTAGTTGAAGCGAGAAAGTAATCCTGTTTGCCTGATAATGCTTTTTTGATAAACATGACTCGAAGCGCTTTCAGTTCCTTTCTTATGACGGAAAATTGTATAACAATCACCCGCGTTTTTTTTTACATTTTTATCAGATGTTAAAAACAACACTAAGTTGGACTGTTGTTAGGAATTGTTTTATTAATAAATATTTTTGTATTATTTTAATTTTGAATTTTACTTTGTAAGGTAAATGTATTGTATAGTTTGGCAGATCGCTTTGTACACTCACTGTAACGCTCCTGTGTATTTAGTTTCGTAACAGTGGATTGTCGGCCTACTGCCTGGACTACGCCCCTCCCCAACATGTGCCGACTGGTGGACGGGTGTCCATTTACGGCTGCCACGGCCAGGGCGGCAACCAGGTAACTTTTCCTGATATAAAATCTTTACTACTGCGTATTTTCAATGTGGTCAGATCGGCAACAAGGGCGTGTTCCGCTGCCTCAACTACATTATCAACCGAGTAAGCCCCATGCCCCGCTTTCGGGAATTGACCAACACCTGGCAGGGGCGGCCCTTCACCTTCACCCCCTGCCATCAGTTTATTGGACTCTATAAGGTTTCAATTTCCTTTCAATATCACCGTCGATATAATTTGCCTGGCGTTCGGTGGTTTGCGTTTTGCCAATGCGGTTGGGATTGAAGGTTGCATTAAGGTACCAACAATTTTATGCTAGATGAAAAAAATATGTTTGTCAGAAAGTTCGTTATGCATTGAGAAAAGAGCCACATCGGTGCTTTAAGCCGTTAGCAGCATATTTAACCAAGTAAAATAGATAAATATCTGACGGATGCTGTTACCTAGCTTCAAACTCCATAATATCCTTTGGGGCCAATACTCGATATAGTTTTGTAGTACAGTGCTCCGCATCTTTTTTTCACTTGCGGAAGATAAAACCAATTGGCGGTACATATACAAAATAATAAACCGAATCATGAAATACCTTAAGGCAGCCCAAAGCAAAAGTATTGTTTTATGATTACATCCGCCGAAGGAACCAAAAATTAACGTATTGTAATTCTTTATCTTCTGATTTTGCGGTTTACAGGTATTCCTAAAATGTCTTAAGCCGATGAATTTCGTGACAATTTGTACTATTTTGCGATAGCGGTGGGAATTGAGGGCTTATAACAATACATTCGAAAAATAAAACCTGATAATTGTACTTGATATCTTGTTGCTAGTAGATATATGTACCTTTTTTGTAACAGATTCATTGGCGTTTCGATTTATGGCTATGCTTTCTACTAAACAATGGTTTAGTCTATACTTGTTTTCACACAGCCGATGCCACGCTAATAATAATCAGGAAGGGCAAGGCTTTACAGATTGCCTGACGAAATATCTGGTATTGCTAAACCAATCGAACTATCTTTCGATTTTAGTATATAGACAATAGAACAAAATGACGATATGCACGATTAACCGTCCCTTATACCTAAATCCTATATTACGAGGGCTTACCATAAACTGTCTCAATTATTTTTAATTTGCTATGTTGTGTTCAGTTTTCATGAGTGAAATGTCTGTGGTAATTTGTCTACACTAATGTTTGAGGATTTTGTAATTCATTAGAGCAACAGTTACGCAAAACAATTATTTGTTAGCAATTTCGTGATTGCCTGTCTCTGGATATGTTTATTCTATAAGTTAGGCCAAATTCGACCAAAAGTTGTTAACACTGTCCTTCCAACTTTTCTGTAAGTTAACGTTTCACTTCCAGTACTGGCCGAACTATATGTGGATGAAAAATGAGCGAAAAACAACAGTTAATTGGTTGTATTGCACCATTTAGTACATAAACTTTATGTTAGAAAACCCTAATTTTTTAATTTTGTCTGGTGTATATATATTTACTTAACTGTTTACTTTGTTGTTGCTGCTGGACAGTTCTTCGAATACACGACGCGCAAAGAAATCCGCTTCAACTCGGAAAAAGAGATGTGCATGACTGCAGTTCTGGCGGACAACTCAGCAACCATGCTTGACTGTTTGCCCGACTCACGAGACCCGCCTGCCAATCAGCAGTGGGCCCAGAATCAGGTCGATAAACTTGGCTTATTAGAAAAACATATTTTGTAGAAATGTGTTTTGATAAAAAAGTTACTCTATCCGTTGTGGGCGTTTGAAAATGGTAACATTTAACTCGGAATGTCCGATAATATCGAATCGGCGCCGATACTTGATACGCCCGATACTAGTTTGGTATCAGTGTCGATTTTATATAGGAATTTCAACCAAGATTGCGATCCAGACAGTGCTTGTAGCTTGAAACGTATTTTTTTGTAAAAATGGTAAGTTACCAACTGAAAGTAACCAAACTTCCTAATCTGAACAAACGTTTTGCCTAGCAACTGGAGATAAATACCTTTAGACGTCTCGATAGTATCTATTTTGCATAGTACTTATGTAATTTGGTATCGGGTCGTATCGCAATATATTATATTCAAAATATCGGGTATCACTTTTGGAATAAACTAGTATCGGCCATTACTACATTGAAATGACGATTGAAAAACCGATAACGTGTTTACTTGTTTTACCTTGAGAAGCAAAATGAGTGCGAATGTTTAGATAGGAGTCGCAGAATGATAGTTCCTTTAATGGTTACTGATCGTGCACTTATTGCAAAATCAGCTTTTTCCTTTACCTTTAAACAGGACGGATCGATCAAAAGCCTGGCGAACAACAAGTGCCTTCAATCCGGTATGACCCTGGACGGCAAGCCTGAGTTAACACTGGAGGAATGCAAGCCCGACAACCGCTTCCAAAACTTTTACTGGACGTGAAGATAGACCACTATTTGCCGAAGGCAGTTTAATCGGGCAAAGTGCAAATTATAAAACGGTTCAAAGAAGAGGGCCTTACATTTTTTCTCTTCCTCTTAATACTTTTTTTGCGTAGACATTAGAACTAGAAAAGAAGTGATATAAAGCACGATAAATATTATGCTCGTTCGGATCACCTAACGTTTCAACACGTCACTGAATAAACGCTACTAGTGAATGGTTTTGCATTTTGAACTAGACTTTTTGTGCTATTTTATTTTTCTACAAAAGTTTCTGGATAGGCTATATTGCACTTCTAACATTATTTATTGCCTCAATCAAATAATCATATTTGATACGCGGTTACGGTTAGAGTAACGTATTTTTTTAATTGTACAGCCTCTTTCAAACAGTTAAGATAAACTGCTCACTAAAAGGAGTGTTTTAAATAACTTGTTTTAACACAGGGCCAATTTATGTATTTCTTCGATCAAAATAAATTGCTTTCTCGTTTGTTAACTTTCAAAATACTTTGTTTAGTGGTTCGGATTAATTTCATTTAATTATAGTCTTCTTTTTTTGCTGGGCTTTTTATTTTTTTCACGTACATTTTGTTTTGATTAGTAAATCCATGATATCCCTTTAAGGTTGAAGCCATTCCTAAACCCACGTTCTGTGTCATTTTTATATACCAAACGTTGGTTTTTGACTGTTATTTTGTTGTCCAACTAGTGTTGTTTAACCACGCAGTATCTGCAATATGTGATAATGTGCATTGTGCAACCTCGCGGCAAAATTACTTGTGAATTTTGTCAAGCGTGTGTTTATTTTTGATTGCTGTACATGTGACGCTTCGGGTATTACAAAATACGTCACTGGTTTTTGAGATCAACAAGTTTATTAGCAATAGTGGTGCAAAGTGGCAATTGAGCACATTTATAAGGTTTGGCCACAAAAAAGTTGACTAAAGTAATACCGAATGTTGTCGACATAAGACTTAAAAAAATTGTTGCTTTTAAGCAACTTTTTGAATCGTCGATAACTTGAAAATAACGTTTATCGGTAATTGGTCTTTAATTCGCGCTTTAGGTTTAGTTTAAGCTATCGTTTTGTACTTAGCGTAGCATAGAGGAAAATTTAATTTATATACTATTCATTTTTCAACTTTAGAAATACATTTTGTTTGAAACTGAACTGCGATAAAGTTTAATCTGGGCCTAGAAAACGTTACGACTTTAAAGTAAACGTGTATAACAAAATTGGTTGTAGTTCTCCGACAAAACCAGTACGATTTGACTACATTACCCTTTAAGGCTACCTTTGCGTAAGCATATTTGCACATCTGAAATACATATAAACTGAAAATAGTAATAAAAGAACAGTATAAAGTGGCGATAATTAATTTATCAGTCACGTAATTAAGGACTTCAGTTTACCAAGAAAAACTGTCGTCATAAAATAAAAAGTCTTACGAATCCTGCTGTTCTCGGTCCAAATGTGTAATTAAAATGGATTGTAAATACATTCAAGAAAAATGGCGCCAACGTTTTTTTTTTATATATAAACCTTATATTAAAATATATATATATATTCATTTGGGCCTTCATGGACCTCTTAAACCGTGTCTACGTATTCCCAAGGTATATGATTTAAAATATTTTATTTGACGTGTTTCGTTTAAAAGCTCATAAATAATTGGATTTTTTTATTATCTGTTAAAAGAAAAACAAGTTTTTCGTTAAACCGCATAACAATTGTAACCGAAAACGCCAGTGTCGAAGTCACTTTCGTTTTCCTTTTTTGAGCCGCGTTACACAATGTAAATAAGTGAAACGTTTTTGCAAAAAAAAATATATGGCTTGAAGATATCCCTGTCTACGCGTATATATCTGAGGAACGGCAGTCGGACATAGTGCACATGTCAGATTCTTTTGATCGCGTTGAGTGCAGCATTTCGCTACAGAGAAAAAATCGACCAGAAGGTTATAATTTAAAAATGGCTTCGATCAGATTCAGACGATCATCGCGTTTACCGCGGTGGGCAGTTGCGACGCTTATTATGCTCGCCGTCGTGACGCTTTACCTAAAGTTCAGCGCCGTGGACCCAGAACTAAACGCCAGACAGAAACTCAAATCTGCTCGAAACGCGACGATAGATATCGACCAACAGTATAATGCCATGGCGGCGCCAATCCTGCCCCGACCCAAGGACTTGAACCCCAACGGAGTCGGAGAAGGAGGCAAACCTGTGCGCCTTATTCTCGATGCTGATGAACAGCGAAAACAGGAGGACAGTATCATCACCTTTGCCGTCAATCAATACGTCAGCGAAAAAATTTCGCTCCATCGGACTTTGCGCGACGTTCGACACGAACAGTAAGATTACAATTAGAAAAAGTAGTTTAAAAGCCAATAAAATCGACGGTTGAATGTAAGAGGTTGACAAAATTATCGAAAGTTAGTGGTTGAAACACATTGCCGTATACCTGTTCGTACAATTATGTTGTGATCTTCAGCGATTGAAGTTGTGGGTGGAATCGCATGGGAAAACTTTTGCCACGCCTTAGATTTTCTAGCCATAGCTAAAATCATCTCCAAAAACTTGAATCTTCTGTCGTCGTTAGGAAAGTATTTCGTAATCTATTTAGACAAGTTTTTAAGGCTTAATATGACCTTTAAACATTATGTTTGGTATTTTTTAACATAGGCCTAGGTATCAAACGTTATTACGAATATAATGATTAGGTTTCGATTTGAAATGTTTTAAAGCCAATAAAAAATATGTTGAAAGGACTTTGGAAGAGTATGCGGCATAGGCTGGCTGTTGTAAATATTGCAAACAAGACCTTTTCGTCTATCTCGCGATAAATAAATTTCTTCAGTCATACTGCGACAATCACTTCTGCCTTAATACGTCTTTAGAGGCGTAATTTTATCGCGTTTCGATATGATTATTCTGCTTATAATTGCTTCAGAAAGTTTTGTTGATATAATGTACCACTTGAAAAAATAAATGGTTCTATTTAACTTTCCTGTGTTATTTCAAATCCAGTTTGTTTTAAACGACATTTTTTGCAACATCGGCTTCACCAACCATGTTTTAAACAGATGCAAACACCGGTCCCCGTACGACTACCGTCGAATGCCAACTACCAGTGTTGTTATCGCTTTCTTCAACGAGGGCTGGAGCACTCTGATCCGTACAATTTACAGCGTGCTGCACACGTCGCCGTCTTTTCTTTTAACTGAGATCATATTGGTAGACGACTTTAGCGACAAGCGTAAGAACCTATTTTGATACATCGTTGATTCACGTTTTCGGTTTAAAAATCTTTACAACTTAATTGTCTAGTAGTTTTAGATATAAAGATTAAAGCACAAAATATATTTAATTATTTTTAATATGGGCATTTATTTTAAATATTAACAAATCTTTACTTTAGACGAAAATTTGGGGCTCAAAATAAAATATGAATCTATTTTGAACTGTTTAATAGTTTTGTAGGCCGAGATCTCTACACACGACTGCTAAAAAAAAAATTTGCAGCCTACCTAAAGCAAAAGCTGGAAGACTATCTGAAAAACTTGGAGCGAGTTCGTCTGGTGAGAACCACCAAGCGCGAAGGTTTGATCAGAGCGAGATTACTGGGAGCTTCACAGGCTAGAGGTGTGTGACTAACATAGCTTTGGTCAAGTAGGTAAGGACCAAACATAACTACCTATGACCCGCCTTTGTTGTTGCATAAAATAAGAGACTGGCAACCTTAGTAACATATCATAAAGATTGTGAATGGGTCGTTACTCATGCGCCGAGTTTCTTATTCGTTTAGCATTCTTTTACTTGCTTCGAGAACATTCTAGACCAGACGTTACGAAAGTGTAGCGAGTTGCTTGTTGCTTTAAAAAGCGGACTTGTCTTATATTGCGTCCTGGTTCTTAATAACAGTCCATTAAATTGCTATGTTTGCTTTCCGGGAGCAACCGCAAAATCCACTGCCTTTTTAAATTTATTAAATTCCCAAACGCCAGACGCTTAAATTTTGCACTTTCTTGCTAGCCGCAAACTCGAAACGTGCCTTCTCTCGGCTAAGTGTTAATATAATTGTGAAATAAATTTCACATCGTTTCTCTTGTGCCTCGAACGAGTCAGTTAGATATGTGGAATAACTGTAGACGAGGTGCGTGGCGACATATAGATTGCACAACGTGGCTGGCGAAAAGTTGTAAAAGTTACGTCAGAAACAACACGTTGCGTCGGAGTCATTTTTATATGAGGTACACCTTAAATCGTATTCAAAATTTGGTTGCCAAACTCAAATGAAAAAAAAAACGAAGAACACGCATAAGGGTAATGATTCCTAATGCTTTTTGGTGCGTAGAGTTTCTGCGTCCTACTTCGTTATCTTTAAAACTATGGTTAACATCAAATGTGACAATATGACACAAATAACACTCTTTTCGGCGACAACGTACGTTTTGGGTGTTTACTATGTCGCATTCTACAGGTACGTTTCTGCCGGTTGACGATCTTTTAGATTACTTAGAAAGACGTGCATTATATAAATTGTTTAAATTTGCACCCTATTGTCTAGATCAGTGCTTCTTAAACTTTTTTAGTTTTGTTCACCCCTAGCATCGATCTCCAGATTTCATTCACCCTTGTCTCATGATATGATAAAACTATCTCGTCTATATATAACAGCACAAATCGACTTAGGTTGTTTCGATTTTTGTTAAGATCAACTCCAGCTAAGTTTTACCATTGTAAGTCAACACTTTCTCGAGTCCAGAAATATAAAGCAACAAAAGCACAAAACAAAGTCACCAAATTGTTGTACTTATACAAGGTTACGTTTTGTTACGTTTGAGAAATACGTGCCATATCCACGACTGTTTGCAGCAGCGGCACCCTTTGTAATTTTCCTATGACTTGCCCTCCTACGAAAACAATTCGGAATTTTTAATTAAATATCACTGAGACAACAATTGAAAATACTGAAGTTTGTTGTCGGTCGCGCGCAGCACGAAAAAAAATTGGATTTAATTGGTTGAATTGGCGCTAAACTGTAAAATCAGGGGGCTTTTCGCAAAGCATTTCGTCCCCCTGTTGCTAGCCTGTTATCCAATTATATAAAATATGGATAAAAAATAGTTCAAACGGTGGATGATGACTTTTGTCGTTTATCTATAACTTAGACAAATTGTAATTAAATAGGGCCGTTCTACATTCGATGATATGAAAATATGCAATGGCACTCAAAGAGACTTCGTGCTAAATAAAGTCAAGAAGATTCGCAAATTTTTTTAGGCAGTTTTAATGTTAAAGTTTGCAAAAACAGAGTTTGTACAGCGCTGTAAGAGTGGTGTACAACCAAAACGAAAACGATACCATTAGAATCATAAAAAAACAAATTTAATTATTTAACCTCCCTACGAATTGCTTGGAGCCCCCCTAGAAACCCTTTTTAAACCAGCAATTCAGCATCTTTCATGGCTTAAGTATTTTTTGAAAATAAATACAACGTCTCGCCTAAAAGTATTGTTAAATATAAGCAACTAACTCAAAACGCGAAAAATGAGAACATTTGGACATTTTTAAACGTCCTCGGAGGACCATTTACTTTTCTCAAGAAAAGGGGAACTTTCGTTCACCCTTATTCACCCCATTTGGTTGGTTCACCCCTGTAAAAATTTTATTCACCCTGGGGTGAACCATTCACCACTTTAAGAAACACTGGTCTAGATCAGTGATTCTTAACCTTTTTTCTACCGCCATGTTTCGATTGCATATTGGTGAGACAACATGGAAAAACAAAAGCTGTAAGGCTGCACGGAAACCAGCACGTAAAAATGTTACCCGAAGCGCACAAAACTGAACACTGCGGTAATCGTATTTTAAAAGTGTGACCACACACAATGCAAAGGCTAAATACTGCAAATAACATTACGCATTTGCACAAAAAGTCTTTTCGTAACAAGTAACAAATATAATCCAAAAACCGAGAAAAATATAGTAGCCCAAAAGTTCGCAAATCAAAATCTTTTTTTTTTTCGGTTACTTATTTCTAACACATGTTGCTTGTTTTACAGGCGAAGTTCTAACATTTCTTGATTGCCACTGCGAGTGCGTGGATGGCTGGTTGGAACCGCAACTTGAGCGTATTATGCAAGATGAAACGGTGATCACTATGCCTGTCATTGACAACATCCACTACGACACTTTTGAGTAAGTGCTTTGGGTTTTTGTATGTAATCATAATCAATATATTTCACGTTTTATTTTAAATAATGTTTTATATTTAAAATTGTTTTAATAGGTTATTTCGAAAGAGGCAAACTGCCTTTTAGTGAGGTTTTTCTTTTTTGTGTGTGTTTTTTGTCCGTTTTGCTTTATTTTGAAAATTTATAATTATTGTTTGACTGCCAAAAACGTCAAAATTTTGCGAAATCGCATCGCAAGGCAAAACCTATTGACACAACAGAACCCAAGTGGATTTCTTCACAGCGACCGCTTAGCATTAATCTTAACGAGAACTTTGCTAAACCTTTAACTATACCTGAGGAATCTGTATCGCATAATCGTGAGAAAAACCAGCGCTTTAACCGTGATCCTCGAGAACAGAATCGTTCAAGTGGGCTTTAAGCGATTCCATGAGCTAAACCGACAATGGAAAAGCGAAGCCGCTCGTTGTCACGACCGAAATGTAGAGCGATTGTCAAGCATTTATAAGGATGAAAATGATCCTAAAAGTATCGATATTTTATTTGGCAGTCGGGCAAATCAACAGTCCATTATCGGGGCCGCGCGAAAGAAAAGTGTTCCGCAAATTATTGAAAAGGGTTTCTGTGTTTATAACGAATGTTTTATTTTTATTTCACCTCTTTAACTTTTCTCCTATATTCATATCATGCTCCACTGGAATCCATTTTATATCCCTTCTAAAATATCATTTTCGATCTATTATAGCCACGTTTCACTTACATAACCAATTTTGCCACTGGGGTATCCATTTGCTACGGTAGCACTCGCCTGAAAAATCTTAGCGCCTTTACCGTCCACCATAGCCAATTGCTATTTCCCTCCACAGGTACCAATTTGCAGGCGACGAGCCTCAGATCGGTGGCTTCGACTGGCGCCTCGTTTACACGTGGCACGTAATTCCCGACCACGAGCGCAAACGTCGCACCTCACCTGTGGATCCCATCCGAGCGCCCACCATGGCCGGCGGCCTCTTTGCAGTCAAGAAGAGCTTCTTCGCTAAAATCGGGACATACGACGCCGGCATGGAGATCTGGGGCGGAGAGAACCTCGAACTTTCGTTTCGGGTGAGTTTTTCGGTAAATTGTAAGGTTTACATTTTTCGGCGAGCTAGCGATAGAGATGGCTTTGTAAGGCATATCAATAAACTCACCCCAAATTAATACAATCCGTCTAATCCAGTGGTTCTCAACCTTTTTTTCACTGCGTACCACCTCCAGCTTCTATATTCTATATTCTTGTTGCGTTCCAACAAATTGTCGAAAAACTCAACTTTACTCAAAATGTATATAGAATTATTAACAGGGTGGATTAGCTAATTAGTTAGCCCGGAAATTTCTAAACAAATGCGGCCAAGTACTCTAAAAAAGTTTCCCTTTTTTAACTTGCAAGATACTGGTAGTCAAGTTTTGTGATTGTTTGTTGTTTTGCTATGATGTCATAAAAGAAATTTGCATAGATGTTCGGAAAGATAATAGTTCCTATCGTTAAAGAAGCATAAAATATTTAACTGTACAATCATTATAACGAATGTATAGTTTATTACAATAAAAAAATGCTTAACCTTTTGGTAAAACTGGAATTTTACTTAATAACATAATGCGTATAGCGTACCACCCAAAATGACTTCGCGTACCATAGGTTGAGAACCACTGGTCTAATCCAATATATGTAGTAGCCTGCAAAGACCATAATGTACTACCGTATTCAAAGATATCGTACAAATGAACCTAAAACATTTTGGTGACCATCGACGTAACTATATCATATATAATTATTACGTTACCACACAAACAGCTAATCGTTTTGGTTATGCTGTCAAGCTTTAAGAAAACCAATGTTTTCGTTTTGGCATGTGCTGACCAAGCCAAAACATTTGGCTAACACATTAGTCTGGAGTAGAAAAATTTTCGCCTATGATGGGTACATGGCTACTTCTATATGCTTTATATCCCAATTAAACGTTTACAGACGTGGATGTGTGGCGGAAAGCTGGAGACAATCCCTTGTTCCCACGTTGGTCACGTCTATCCTAAACAGTCGCCCTACCCTAGGCCAAACTTTCTTAGCAACACGCTGAGGGCCGCAGAAGTGTGGATGGACGACTACAAGCGACATTTCTACATTAGAAATCCCCACGCAAAAAACGTACGGTGATTTAATGCTTAGGAAATAAAGCAAAAATAAAAACATACCAAGTGCTTTTACTTATGAGTCAACTTTTATACATTTTATATAAAAATATTACTAATATTTGCTGCGTTACGGTATTTTACTAAAGTAATACGAAAGTAGAAGATAACCCATTTAAAATACACACACTTTACTTTTTTTATATTCGGGACAAAAATATTTGCGTATAGAACATTTTAATATTTATTTACACATTTTGTTACGTCTAACTACATCCCTAAACTATTTTTCACATATTCAGCTATATCCATTTAAATCACACTGTCTCTTTTACAAGCAACATATACATTATACACACATAATATAGCGTTTTTCTGCAGGAGGACTACGGCGACGTTTCGGATCGCAAGCAACTGCGAGAACGCCTTAAATGCAAGGATTTTAAGTGGTACTTGGAAAACGTTTACCCCGACCTTCACGTGCCAGAGGATCGGCCGGGCTTCTACGGCGCCGTGAGTCGTTCCTTAACTTGCAGTGCGAACATAACCCCAACCCTGATATCTATTTCAAATTGACTTTCATTTAATTGTATTGGACTTGGTAGCTGTCAATCACTCTTATAAGCGTTTTTAAGTGTTTGTTTGGCTTCACAACGTTGTCCAAATATTTATTCGAATGTTACGGATTAAATAAGTTACGCTTTGTGAATAACCTATGAATTTCGTATTTAGTTTCGTAACAGTGGAATGTCGTCTTACTGCCTTGACTACAACCCACCCGAACACACTCCCACCGGAGCAAGAGTGTCCGTTTACCCTTGTCACGGCCAGGGCGGTCACCAGGTAAATCACATTAACTTGCCTTGATTTGTGTATTTTAGACTTTTAGCATTGACAACGGTAGTTTGTTTCCTTATCTTAAAAGTAATCTTCTGCGACTGGTAAAATGAAATCAAACTAGAGTTTTTCTCTACATATTATTTTTATTGTATAGCTCTTTTATTTTTGTATACATCATCACATTAGACGTTATTTGCAAAATAATATTTTTGTCTTTTGTTTATTTACTCGGAAACGTTTAAAAAAATGTTTACACTTACCTACTAGCTTACCTTGTACGCTTTTTTGAACTTCTCAGGCCCTTGACTCCCTAGGGGGCCACAGAACGGTCATTGGGGGGCACGGGTATGACTCTCTATCTAGATTTTCAAAATTTACCAGTTAAGTTAATTTTGTGTTTTTTTATTATGACTGTAAACCTTTCTTGTAACGTTTTGTAACCCATTTTTCTGACATGTATAGTTTGACTCGTCAGTCGGGATGTTTAAACTAGAATATTGGATCCTTTTTATTCGTTTTATCGCGGAAAGTTACGCTTAATTTGTCTTTCGCGAGTGACAAGTTTGGTTAAAGACCTGTCGCTGCGGCGAAACAATTACTGTTTTGCTTCATACGTAACCATGCAGTTCGGCGTCAGCGTTTTTTCGGGCGGCCAATTATTACTTGCCAATACCCTTGCCTAATCATTAAGTGTCAGACAAATGCTGTTAGGCAAGCAACTAATGTGCAATGCCAGGTGCAACGGTTTAGCAATTTATTTTAAGGGCGTTCAGTTGCAAAATAAGCATTCCACCGTAAAACGCATGAAGTCACCACAGGGTAAGTATTCAAGGTCACTTTTAGGCCAACATTCAGCGGTTCATGCGCAGCTTGTCGGTCAATTAGGCTAATAGTAACGCATTAATAAAACGAAAATCGAAACAAATGTAATGACTAACTAAGTTAATTTAAATTAAAATGAATATTTGGTACAATTTTTAAAAGTAAGTCCATTTATTTGTTGATTAATGGCTGTATTTGTTATCAACGTGAAGAAGTAAAATATATAAAATATGTTAAACACAATGCTTGGTATTTTTATAGGTAGGGGGGCACAAGGGTCGATAGCCTTTCAAAGGGGGCCACGAAGCATACATGGTTAAAAAACCACCGACCTAGATAATGGTCTTTGGGTTTCAAGCACTGTAGTTAAGGTTACTCTGGCAAAAGTGATTGGAAAACCATTTAAAGCTTAATAAAGCGATTTCCAACTTTGAATTTAAATTGAAGACAAAATTGTAGTTTTGTTGCACTTCACCAATAGATATAGTCGATAAACATTTAATCTTGGCATTTTAACGTACTGCAAAACAGTAGGGCTGAAATATTTAAAGTAAGATTAGTATGTGAGTTGAGATCATTTGGAAATTAACATTTGAGATACAAAAAATGACACTGTGAAAAAATTTCCGTAATTTTGTCGTTTAAAACTTCTTGCGCATTCTAACAGTTCTTCGAATACACGACGCGAAAAGAAATCCGATTCAACTCGGAAAAAGAGATGTGCATGACTGCTGTGTCGACCGATAATTCAACCACCATGCTCGATTGTTTTCCCGACACAAGGGAGCCGCCGGCCACTCAGCAATGGACTCTAAATAAGGTACCTTTTGCCAGAAATTAATCTTTTTTTAGTGAATGCAAACAAATTTTGCCAGAACTCAGCGGTGTCTAATGCGAAACGAAACAAGGCCAAACTTTAAACTTTATCGAGTATTGTTGGTTGCAAAATGTAATCTTTTTTAGAAGTTCTCTATACTCTAATCGAATAGACTAGAGTAGACAATTTTTATTATAATTTTGCCTTATTTGTAGCTTGTTCTTTGTATTATGTTAAACAATAGTTGGCTGTTTAACTATAGCTTACTAAATTAAAAAATATACATAGAATTTATTATATTTTAAATAAAAACAGATAGAACCACGTCGCAAAGTTGAAACTCATTTATCAACAAATGAGACATATGCTAAGGTCCGCATTCAATACTCCAAGGGTCGTTTAATCTGAAAATAACAGTTTGTTTTATTTAAATTTAACAGGATGGTTCGATCCAGTGCCTGGAGAACAACAAGTGCCTGCAAGCCGGTATGACATTGGATGGCAAGCCTGAATTAACAATGGGTGAATGCAAGCAGAACAACCCCTTGCAGATCTTTTCCTTGACGTAAAATGTCGTTTCTGCCTAAACAATAGAAAATAAAAGAAAAGTAGCTAGATACTTTAATTCAAACTGTATGTTTTAGTGAATCACTTTTAAAGCTCTCTCCCTTTCAAGGTATTGTGAATTTTTGACTAAAACGTGTATCCATGGCCTGAATCAGAGTGCCTCAAACCCAGGTCTGCAGGACACAAGTTAACTTTTTTTAATTTAACGATGAACGGGTATTTACAGTGCTCGCGTACAATCTAAAAAATCAAAAATACCAACCACATTTTACCTGTTGTATATGGCCCTTAAACAACACACAAACGATATTGTTGCCCTAGGCCTAGACCTTGATGCTGGCAATCTTGGACCACACTGGTTAACTCTTGCGTAAATATAGCCGGCCCTTATTGAAAATTTTGTCGGTTTGTTTTAGGATGATAACGCGGTGCATAGATTAAATGGTGACTTTAAGAAAGTTTGTCGCAAAAATAAAATTGCTTACATGTTAGCAGCAGGTGGCCATTGTGGAAACATTCTAAATACGCAAATGAAATCTTTAGTGGAGAGAATTCATACCTCTATTGACGAAATATGGTTTAGTACAGGGTTCAGTATTGCAATTACAACCAATTAAGTCATCACTTCGCTGTTTGACATTAGGACAGATTTGCAGCAAAAGCTGCCTTTACCTTACCTAGAGACTCAGGTATAGTCAGGGTTGCCATACCGTGCTTATTTCTAAGATTTGTCCTTATTTTGGGGTGCAGTGTCTTAGAAAAGACAAATGTGCTTATTTCTAAGAAACGTGCTTATTTTAGAGTTGTGTGCTTATAGTTTGTCTTATTTTAGTTTTTAAAAGCGTTCTTTATCCATTCTTTTAACATTGACGGAGGAGTGAGAATCTTCATTTATTTATATTTACCAAGTTCTTTAAGCCAGATTATAACAACAATGCCTTGCTTAAATTACATAATAACAAAGGATTGTGATTGTTTATTTTAAATCCAAACTGTGCATTTTAGCTCAGGGGTCAGGAACCTTTTTAGCTAAGGGAGCCATATAAGCCCAATATTCATGGTTTTATTTCCATGAGAGCCATATAATAGTTTTTTAACATTTAGTTATAGGTTAGAAAAATAGTACGTTAAGCAAGACCGGTTATTTTGTTCTCATTTAAAGGACAGAACATGCTATGCACCAAGAATGAATTAGCTTAGTTTGCGCAACTTTTTTACGGACTTCCATTGAAAGAATAGGGCCTTTTGGATATTAACATATTCCTTCAAACGGGATAACAGTCTCGAAAAACAAATAGGATTCGCGCGAAGCGCCGAAAATTTGCTAGGCCTATTATGTGTGTTAACAAAATAAAAATAAAGTTAGGAAAGCAGTTATGGCCGCGTGCAGTTTTATTTTAGATCATGCTGAGAAATGATAGCTTAGATTTTTCTGTAAGCCAATTGTTTTATTAAAAGCCATATGCTTTTACTAAAAGAGCCATATATGGTTCGCGAGCCATAGGTTCCCGACGCCTGTTGTACCGTATAGAAGTGTGGTAGCTTACTTTAGCAATCAAGTAAACTTTCAGCTTGACGTGAGGAATAATTTTTGTGTCAGTACAGACAAATGTTATTGAGATAAAGATTCGACATAAGCACATTTTTTGTGATAAATATGAAAATGAATTTTCTAATGTCAAACGAAGTCGTAAGGAAAAGAGCTATACGATCACTGCTGTTATTGTGATAAAGTAACTAAAAAAAATGCTAAAAGCATTACAGTAAAATGCAAAAAAAATTCAAAAAATTTTCGCGCTTTGCTCGAGGCCTATTTGCCTTGCCCTTTAGGTATATTTGCGTTTTTGAGAGAGCTTCTCAGACCAAAAGCGACGTGCGCATGGTAGCTATATCGAAATGGAAATTATTTGTAGCATCAAATTCTCTAAAATTAAAGTTTATTCAACTTAATCCAAATTTTTCGCTGATGCATTCCGTCTTTTATGATAAAATAAATCTATTAAGGCCCGTCAAGAACTTACTGAGTTTGGTTTGGCCCGCGACTGGATAAAGGTTGCCGACCCCTGGTTTAAAAGGTGTACAAGTGCGCTCTGACGCAAAAAAGTTGACAAAGCTTGAATTAAATAAAAGTGGTTAACTTGAAAATTTCAACCAAATAAACGCATTTTTTTCGCGCTTCGCGCAATTACGCTATGTTTTGCGCATACAAAAATATCTGTTTTTCAAGTTTTTATTTTATTTTATAACATTATTCCTGAAAGCTTGGATTTCTCCCCCATAATCCTTAATGTGCCCCGGATTTTTATTGTATTTTTTAATAGAAGGGATTTCAGTGCAGTTATATCGAGGCCAGGAAGATGTGACTTCCTATCAATGGCTGAGTTCTCAAAGCTAAATACAACCTGGATTGATATTTCGTAAAGTTGAAGAAAACTAGATAAATTAGTCCTTGTAATTTGGAATCGATTTAGCGCTTCCGGTAAAGAATGCCTTAATTGGGGTACCGAGACGGGATCAGTGGTCCCTAAACGTCTGGTTTATATAATGAATCAATGATAATAAAATATATAAAAATAAAATAAATGTTTTTGCAATAATATCCTGACATAGGTGAAACCCACGGTTAATTCTGAGAAAAAAGCATAAGTACATTCACAGCAGTTTCATTACAAGGGGAAACTCTTATCAAACTATGTGTTTGTCTGCTGATTTACCAAGACAATAACATTG
Organism: Ascidiella aspersa; assembly: GCF_963924565.1. Taxonomy (NCBI): domain Eukaryota; kingdom Metazoa; phylum Chordata; class Ascidiacea; order Phlebobranchia; family Ascidiidae; genus Ascidiella; species Ascidiella aspersa. The sequence goes on along the minus strand of NC_139447.1, from coordinate 24,368,080 downwards.
TTTTGATACACGAAATCGAGGTAGTTCAATGGTTCTCAACCATTCATTGTCCTCTTCCGAGCTCTTAACATTTTATTGCCCTTTGCTCATCTTACAGATAATACATAACGGAACTCTACAGATGAGGTGAAATTTTGAGTTTAATTAATCATTATTTAAACCATTATGCGCTGTCCCCTCCGTAAACAGCCACGTTAGTCTGTTCAAACTTCAAACGTTAAAGTTATTTTTAATTTGTAAGTAATAAATATAGCTTTATAACAGGTATTAGTACCTTTTATCTGTTCTGCTTAGCTTATTCCAAATCACAAGAAAACAACAAACGTTAAATGCCTCTACCGTTTATTAATATCTACAGAATCGACAACTGATAAAAAAAGCTACAGTTTTCACCTAAAACACTAAAAAAGAAAATTGTTTTAGTAAGGTGGCAAAAAGGAGTTGCCGTCGCTGTCCGGGTAACTGTCGACATTGCTCTTGGGTTTGACGGGTTTAAGAGGGCGACATCCGAGAACCTCGAGTCTCAGGGCACCGCCTCCCACGGATGATATCGTGTGGATTCGAATGTACCGTGCGATGAAGGCCCGCTCGAACGTTGTCTTCGTTGTGCCTGAGCAGTCCGTGTTTCCCTCGAACGTCTGTAACAGTGTTTTTTGTGATTGTGTGTCAGAAAAATTAATAACATGTTCTAATGTCAAAACGCAATATTGTCTTGCATTGTAAAACAGATTAGAAACTGTAGGTATACTTCGCCTCTATATCGAAGGACCTATGAGTAGTTCTGTTCGAAATGCTATACGGTTATGCGTTTATTTTGTAAAATTTGTCATTTGTTTTCCAAACATGTTATTTTGTCACAAAAATTGACTCCGTTATGTCAACTTTGGCAGTAGAGTATCATTTGTATAAATGAAAAACAACGAAGAACTTAATGTATGGCGTAGGTACCTCGTTCATCATTGTCCAATTCCCGCCATCGGAACTGAAGGACACGTTAAATGTTTTCACATAGGATCGTTTCCATCGATACTGGCCGCCTAAGGGTAAAAATCAAATATATTGCATTACCGGTATGGTATGCGATAACTAAACAACTTAAGTTACACACAACGTTCAACGAAATATTAATAAACTACATTAACAAGATTATAACTGACTTAAAGTATTGTTTTTTTAATATAACTACTCGAGTTTTTGTTCTCAGTTAGATTACATTTTCAGCGGTTATTTACATCAAAACCTTAACAGCTTGATATTTTGTATGTTTGGCAATCTAAACGATTTTTTTAAACATGTAAAAAATAGCGAAATGCCAATCAAAATGCTGACCTTGTGTAATGACACCGGTTATGTTCTTCTGGAGCACGAAATCTATTTGGAGCCAGGGTTCTGCGTCGCCTGAAGCAGGCATCCAACCTTTTCCAAAAAACGTGCCATAATGCAGTCGCGCGTTGTGGGCATACATAGCTCTGTAGCTGGAGCAGGTGCTGCAACGCAGACCGTATGTCGACGAGGCGCTCATTTGACTGTCCCAAACCTCACAACTTTCCACACCCAGAGGGTCACAGCAATCTATAACAATTTTAGTGATTGAAACGTCGTTTAACAGTGCCTGGCCTCAGCTTAAAAGAACGGATTTCGCATTAGCGTAAGCTATACTTTGTATTCATAAAACGAAGAATCATTGTAATTAGTTACCTAAGACACCGTATTAAAATGATATGACTTATTAGTACTTCATCTGAAATACCTAGACGTAAGTTTCTTTTGGACAAAAGAATGGCCTTGGACTTAATAATTGTCCCTTAGGCAAAATGGGTAAAATAAGTAACGGTTTTAACTCATTACATTCGAGGCAAGCAAGTATGGTTGCTATTTATTTGTTTACGTGTTTGCGATGCAAAATAATTCTTACAATGGAAAAAAGTTATCATTTTAAATAGTGTATATTATTTACTTTGATTGCTGATTTGGTTTGCTATGAAAATGACTTAAGACTTGACATTGAACATTGTTCGGGGTTAAAGTACAGCACTAATACACGATTAATGGGTTATATAAAACCAAGAGAATTAATGTGTGTAAAGTGAACCCATGTACTCACCACACGCTTGACAACCGTAGATTTCAAACCGCAAAGCTCGTTTCTCGTTGGACTCGAGGGGGTAGATTCGGAAATGTCGTCCAGAAACCAGAGGCAGAACATCTCGTTTAACTGGGCACTCGTCGTCGAAGTTGCCCTCGAACTTGTTAGGGTAAGTGGTCCAGTGCGTGGCATTGTCGCTTGTGCGCAGTTCGTACTTGGTAATCCACGACGGAGTACAGCCATTGTAGTAAACTCCCTGAGCGAAGATATATTCGAAACGTTCAAATGATACCTACTTCTGTATGGGCTTTGGTATTTTTATTACATCTTACTACTACCTCCAACCATTATGCTCCAAAATGGAACATTGTAATTCGGAAATGGTAATATAGTTTGTTAAAAAAAAATTACAATCAGTAACTATTTACGTAAGAAACCCCCTCGGCTATTATAAAGCATCAAGATAAAACGATGCATGGAAAATTATGTTAGAAGGAAAATCAAATCATATCGAAATAAAAATATCCACGTGCGCCCCTACCAAGTATACAAGTTTCGAATTGTTTGCACAAACATTTGGCTTGTTTACTCTAATCTAAACTAATCCTCTCTTTTAAAAAAAACACATTAGTTTAAAATGTCATGTTTTTGGGGGAATCAACTATACTAGGGGTTTTGGGGCCATGGCCCACAGTTTGGGCCACAAGACTATTTTCATTGGGCCATAGAGGTATTTACAAATATTGCAACTAAATATGGTATACTAATAGAAAGGGGGCAATTTTGTTGGCTATTTGAAAACTATATACGTAAAGGCAAAATCTCACGACATATGTTTGTTTCGTTACGCTGTTAGCACGGCACTTAATTTTAAATTCAGTTTGTTTTTATCGAGATATTTAATTCCAATCTAAAATGAGCCGGAACTAAAAATGGATTATTTGGATGTTGTTAGAATCAATGTTTTTAAATGGGAAATTGTCCGACTATGTAGGCATAAATTGGGATTACAATAACCTAACGGCAAATGGTGGGCCACAAACTGTTTTATGAAATAAAATTAGGCCACGGAATAAAAAAGTTTGGGAACCTCTGAACTATACTGTCAATAAAAAAATGAGTTATCAGTGCACAAGTGAAAAGTAGAGATTTAGTAGCTAATACCTGAGTAGCGATAGCTGTTATTCGTTTTGTCTCGGAGAAGGAAACTTGGATCCAGGGCTGCCAGTCGTCGTCAGAAGGTATCCAAGCATTTGCCCTAGACAACCAAGAAATGTTAGGCTAATTGGTTTTCTCGGGTTATCACTATTCGCAAAGCCAACATTTGCTAAATTTCATGCGACCCGCCAATTTACACAAGCAGTCAAGCATTCTTTTCTAATTTTCAGTCGAGTCTTCCAAAATGACTACTAAATGTAGATAGTATATAATGTTTAAAAACAAGTCTAAAATTGTTGTCATAAGTATAGGAATAAAGTATAAATGTAAAGATAAAAAATACACCAGTAAAGACTACGACTTATTCGTAATAAATTATTACAAGAAATCATAAAACTAATTAACGTTTTAGCAAATTACACAGTGTTCAATGAATATACTGTAGCTGCACAATGTTCGTAACCCAGTCAAGTTGAGTGCTAGCACTCACCATCCGTAATGGTTAAGACGAGCCCTGTCGGCTGACCACGATGAGAACCACATCCTGTATTTTAATGCGGAAGAAGCGGAAAGCTGGTCGTTGTGAATATCGTTGCATTCCATTCCGAGCGCATTCATACAAGCTGCAACGTCATTTTGTTTTGGTTAAAAACACACCAACCGCTTATGCCTTGGGAAAAACAAAGGTTTCGGACAGCACAACGTAAATCCAACGTGTAGTTTTATGGAATATAAGAAACCAATCCGGGCCACGGACATCAGCTGTTAACTGGAATCTGCGAAAATTACTGCTCTCCAACAAAATGTTACTTAAAAGTTGGTGGCTAAATGGTTGGGCTAATGGTATCTTACAGTACCTTAAAATAGTAGTGAATGTATCTCACTTATTTTCTTCGTCCCCCATAAAGATAAAAAGTATGTTATGCTTTCTTACGTGTTTGGCAGAAGAAACCGGCATACCCAGCTGGGCAGACGCAATGATAACCGCATATTTCGTCGATGCACTCTCCGCCGTTCTGACACAGGTGCACTTCGCACTCGTCTGAAGAAAATCGAAGGTTAGCAACTTTTGCGATATCCAATGACGCTGCAAAACTTACTGATGTTGTTTTCGCAGTTCGTTCCGTTCCAGCCGCAAGTGCAATTGCACTGGTAGCTCGTGCCCCCGTCCAGCTTGTCGCACACGCCGTCGTTTTGGCACGGGTTCGAAATACACGGGTCGGGGAGGTCAAGTGTGAATCTGAAACGAACAACTGAGAGTTCTATACACAGAATATATAAAAAAACTCAAGTTTAAATACTTGGCAAGCCAGAAGATATCAAAACTCCAGTTTAAATACTTTGCAAGCCAGAAGATATCAAAACTCCAGTTTAAATACTTTGCAAGCCCTAAATTAGTTGAAACAAGCGCCAATAGATTAGGAAACAGTAAAAACGTACCGACAAACTGCGATATATGAATCGGCAAGTTGAGCGGCACAGGCCGTGTCGTTGTGAGCGATAACATCTCTCATACACTGCTCCATGAAGATGTCCTGGTTCTCGCCGAGACCCTCTTTGCAAAATGGATTGTTCATCATCGGTGTCAGGGCGCTCTCGCAGGCTTCCTTCGCCCACGTGGTGTCGTTGTTGCAGAAGACCAAGACCGGTGAATACGGAAGTCTGTGAAAGTAAGCACACTCGCGTAACCTAAATTGGTTGAAGTCCGTAATTGCTTTGAACCCTATGTTGATTGACCTGAAAAACAAAGTGCCCTTATAATCTGACAAGAAATCACTATCTCTTGACTTTTCCATGACCCTGCAGTATTAAAGCCATGCTGTACACCTGTCGTCCGATTAATACACAAGCCTAAATAATTTATCTGTAATATATGTTATAGGCTCTTAGACTTACATTTTAGCCTGTTTTGAAAGGTATGTATAATATATATTTAAGTTAAATCTTAACGTACTTTTAAGTATTTAAAAAAATAACTTTATTAATTGAAAATAAATAGGTTTAATAGTGGTATACTAACTTTGTTTTCTAAACTGTTATTCCAAAGTGATTACAAACAAAACAAATAGTAATCGTTGTTCTGTAGAGTGCAGTTACCCACCCTTCACATCCGCAGTCGTCAGGAGAAATCGGATCTGCGATAACTTTTACAACCGGAGCATCCGAGTGAGTCCAATATACGCCAGAAGATAAATCGCTACCACTTCCGGAACCTCCAGAGCTGCCTCCGGTCCCACCAGAGCCGCCTCCGGTTCCTCCGGATCCGCCGCTTCCGCCAGTTCCTCCTGAACCTCCTGAACCTCCTGAACCACCAGAGCCTCCGGAACCACCTCTAGAGTTCGTGTACGAGATATGGATGTCAGGACATCCTAAACAATGAGAATTGTTTGGTTATTAATGCAACACAGACTGATTATATATAACTAGCTTTAAATAGCTTTGGTTAGTTAGGTTTAAACTAACAAGTTAATTAATGCTTATGAAGCTTCGAAAAAGAGCGAGTTACCTGTCGCGGAACATTTGCAAACTGCTCCAGCTCCTTCGTCAAAAGTCCAGACTCCGGCGAGCGACTTATCATCTACAGAGGATTGCGCGCCAAACTTGATCCCAAAGTTCTGCTGGCATTCGGTTCGAGTGAATGTGCGTCGCCATAAATGACACTCATCAATGCTGCCAACGAATGGGAGCAAATATCCTGAATTGCCGACTGAACCGGTGATGTTTTCAGACCAGAAAGTTGCTCCTCCAAGGGTGACGTTTCCACCAGGCAAGAACCACAACGAACCTCCGCCGATTAGGTTTACGGCCCCGCGGATCTCGGAAGCGGATATTTTTCTTCCAATAAACACGGATCCGCTTGAAGCGACGTAATTGATCCAAACGTCGCCCGTACCGCGTTGACAATTGACAACGACCAGTCCCCAATTGAGGAAAACATCTGAGCTTGAAACCGTTATTCCTGTGTCGAGCCAAGTTCCGCCGCAGCCTAGAACCAGCGTGTTGTTGACGCAAGCAAGATCAAAGCCGGTCTGATCAGTTGCGCTTTGTGGAGGCCGGTATGAAAGAATAACGCCGAAACCGGATTGGGCCAATTTCACGTAGCATTCGAAGGCAACGTCGTCTGTCTGACTAACTAGCGATCCTGACAGTTCCAATTCGACATTCAAGTAACCCTTTTCACGGCATGTTTGGTTGCATGAGGCCAACTCATCGAAACGACCAAAGTACAAGCAATTGCCACCGTCAGTACCGACTCGTGGTTCGTAATATGGTCCATACTGATACACGAAGGTGGAATGTGGATGCGTGCTGATTGAAGTCACTTGACTGAAGTCGTTAAGAATTACTGTTTGCGAAGCACAGCTCGCACATACGTAAGCGCCATTTAGTCCTACGATGTCGTTGTTAATGTCATCGTCAGGTGTTCCACTTAGGCCAGGCGAAAGTATGTCGAGTATTCCAGCACCTGCGGGTCCACCGTACCTATCCGGCTTGTCAATGGTAACAAACACGTTGAGCAATGTTGACTTGACGCAAACGCGAACTATGCACTTGGTCTTATTGGCGGTTGTTTGATTCTCGTGAGTTTTGACGATTTCCACCCAGACGGTCGAGAGGCGGGTGATGTTGGATCCGTCTGGTAAACTGAGACCGGATTCCAAACCAGTTTGGATGTTGGTTTGCTTACCGTCTATAAAGAACACTGGATCGTATTCTGGCTCGCCATAACTGTTAAACGAGGAAGGCTTTTCGAGCAGGCCTGTCTGTGGGTAAGGCACGTGTATTACAACTTGGGAGTTGCCAATGCAAATCGAAACCTGACTGATGGAAAACAGAGGTGGGTCCTGCTGAGTTTCTCGCTCATCAGTAGCACTTCTTCTCCAGCGAGTCTAAAAATAAACATATATTGCGACTGAACGGGTAAAAGTTATTCTAAGGTATACACATAGTTTATTGTAAACCTGGGGAAACACTCGTATATCTAGCTATACGGTTAATTTGTATAAACCTATAAGTAAATTGACAACTATTTAGATATTTTTTTGTGCATAACTATACAAATACATTAGTGTTAAACCTGTAAAATCTTTAACAGACCGACTTCCTAACAAGGAATAAGTAGTTTTACCTGGCGAATATTAACGCCCAGTTCAGTCGAATTCAGCATCACGAACTCGCCGTCGGTCGGCAGGCGATAAGTCAATCCGTCGAAAGTGATATGCTCGCCGTATCCGTACGCGGTCGAGGTCACTTGCTGAAGGGTGTCGTTGGCGGTGACAGCAAACAGGCTGCAATCCGAGCCCACATAGCCGGCGGCGCACCTCGAGCAGTCGGGACTCGACTTGTCGAAGTTAACTGGACACGAGCAGCGACCGGTGACGGCGTCGCAGGTTCCCACCCCGCTACACGCATTAGCCGCTCCACCCGGACACTGTTGACTGCACGAGCGCCCGTACCAGCCCTTGTAGCACACGCAGGCACCTGCAAGGAAGGGATGGGCGGAACAGTTTAAATACCGTTGGATCTAATGTTGGATTTCTGTCATGTAGCGAATTTCAAGTACATTGAACCGGCGCTTCCCACTTGACGTTAAGCTATTTTAATTGTGTTAAAATGGTTGAGAAGCACAGGAATAGATAATTAAAAGAGCACGCATTGCTAGAAAAAAATAAAGCATATTAACAACTCTAAAACTATTATTACTTTACACGCCATACATTAAATAATGTACAGTTCATGCGGGGTAACTTTCATTTTTTTACAGTTTTTCCTTTTCTTGCATGAAGGTCACTACGTTTTATTGTGTGACGTAATGTCAAGGACTGTTTAACGAAAAGCAAACCGGAAAACAATGGTTTCTTACCTTCGGCATTGGTTTGGCCCGAAATGCAGGAATTGTCGTAGGAGAGCTGGCAGCGGTAACTGGATCCCATGAGCTGTGGCATGCTCGCGCACAACGAAGTACAAGGCCAGGTGGTTAGACACAAGGCAACCTGGCAGAAATCAGCAAACGCCACCACAGAGGAAGAAGCCAGTCGCAGACCACCGTCGCCCATGCAGTCCGACACGCAAGTCTGGTAGAAGTACATCGCGACGCCGGCGCCCAGGCTGCTACAACTGTCGTTCAACTGCTGGCTGTAAATCATGGCCTGGCATGTAGACCTAACGTCGGAGGCCAAGGTTTCGTTCGTATTGGGGTTGATCTCGTCGTTGATTTGCATCCCTTCGACAAGGCGCTCACGCGAGCAGCGTGTCCACACAGGACGCGGTCGACCACGACCCATTATGTTGAAGTCGTTGCCCGAAACGTAGTCCTTGGCGATTTCTCCTTGACCTATAAGTAGACGTTGAAGTAAGAGTAAAGAATGTATGCATCCAGTCTAGCTTTGCTGTAATAACATTGATTTTACCACTGAATCTCGGAGAATTTCCTAACATTTGTCATAAGATTACTGTTTGAAGGGTGTGCGGCAGTTTTTAGGGCCCTTCCTTATATGAGTTGGTTGCATTTCGGGGGATGATTAGAGGGTGATTACTAAACCGTTATTAACTATTGCCTTATAAGCATACGTACTCCTTAAACTGTATACGATTGAAGTATGGGACAACAACAGATAGAAAGTAATCAGTAAAGGGAAAAACAACAAACTTAAATTGTCATGATAAATTACCAGTAGCGAAGGTCCACAGACTGGCGAGGTTCTTTTCAAACGGTTCGATCACTTTACGCATGTTGCCCTGCACTTCGCTCTTGGACAGTTCCACGTTCCAGACTCGCACCTCATCGAGCCACATTACGAATGGCGGTTTGTTCTCCGCTGGCGATCGCCACTGACCGAACACGATCGAACCGTCCGGCTCGAAGATGTTCTCCTTCAGATCGGCGAAGGACAGGCGCGACAAAGAGCCGACCGAATCCGCGGCGTCAAACAGAATTACCTGAGGAGGTAGTAAAATTAGAGATGCCCGGTTATTTGCGCGCGCACCCACGATTGTGGAACAAAGGCATTTACACCAATGAAAATCAAGATGCCAAAAATCAAAGCAAGCTTGAACACCGATACCCCCTATCAAAACACGCAACCAGTCGTTTAAAATTCAGACATAGATTTCTCGCCTCCATCTATCTCTGCATGATGATGCAAGCACAGAACGACTTAACGTATGTACAAGTGTGCATGACCTTATGGATACAAGTGTGCATGACCTTATGGTTTCCCAAAAGCAAGTAAGACGATGTATTAAAACATTAAAAATGTGCTCTAAATTCTAAACTAAGTGGATATGATACGACGATGACCAATAAAAAATGCTTAGATTTAACGTCCCGCGGGAGAAAGATAATAAGGTTGTAGGACACGTGTGACCCAAATGTTCGGTTTTGACCACCCTCGCTTTACAAACAGATTAGCGATTTGGAAATGAAAACATGCCTTGTGAGCTACTACAAGACGGCCATTGGGGTTACCTGCATCTGGGCGTCGTTCTTCTTCCAAGTGACCGCGATGTGATACCAGGCGCCGGTCTGCACTTTGAAGGGGAGCACGTGCTCGGCGGTCAGGCTCGCCGTTTCCTGGGTCTCGTAGGTGACGCGCAAGTTCATTTGGCCGGGCGAGTCGGCGCAGGCCACCAGCTTAACGATCTTCGTTTCCAGGCGCACGTAACGGAACACGTCGTAGCAGCCTTGCGCTTCCTCACCGACGTACGCTTTTAAGTCGAACTCAAACGTGACGTCGTAGTCGACGAAGGGCTGCTTGTTGCTGGTCGATATTACGGAGCCGTTAAGCTTGAGGCAGTTGTCGGAGCCGGTCTGCGAGAGGCTCCTGTACGCGACGCTACAGGTTTGAGTGAAGAGCGAAGGCGCGTTGTCGCCATAGGAGGACTTCCAGGTCTCAGTGAAGCGCCCGATTTCTTCCGGCGTTAGTTTGTCGAGTTCAAAATCCTGCATGAGAAAAAGCATTTTGCTTTGCAGGGATGGCTACGGCATACGTGCACCGTATAGTCATTGAACTTGGTAAGTTAAGAATAAAATATGGTTTGTTCCTTTTTAAGTTAAAAAAATTTTAACTGCTTAACGCAAGGCTTGTGTAACATAAACGTTAGTTTTCAAAAGTCACATTTTGACATTGAAAAGCGTTTTTACATAGGAAAAGTTAAGTTTTAGAAATTCCCTTGTAATTTCGTTAAAATCGAAACTGACTCCTAATAGAAGAGAGAACAACATCCTCGGGTGTTCCGACTGTTTATTCATTCTTAAAAATAATAACGTAAAATTGTCATATCCAATATCCATACCAAGTTGTCGCTTGTTTTGAAATCGTCTTTAGGATCCGAGTTGCACGAGACGAAAAGACCAGACGCATCCTTGCAATGATCATTTCCCGTTTTCAGCATTAAATTCAGATAAAGACCGGCAACTTGTACTTGCAGGCTGTAAACAAATGTTCCAATGTGAATATCATAAAAAAAAGGTAACTGATACATTATCCTTGACCCACTATTTAACCTGTTTATAATCGTAATTTTTTTCCTTTGTGTTGACAATTTTTCGTAATAACAAATTTAAAAGCTGACATTATGATAATTGCGTCGTCGCTATAATCATTAATACCTGAATCCGGTTCCATTAACATCCTTTGTGTCGTTCTGGCTGATATGGTAGCTTCCTGCAGCAGGATGTGTTACTTGGGTAGTTCCTCCTATTATCACCCCTTCGCCGACAAGCAACGTTTCGCCGTTCATGCAAATCGCTCCGTCGACATCTTTTTCGTTATACCTGATGTTATGGTACATTGAAATATATTTTGAAACAAAGCATTTGACACAAAGTGCATTTTAAAACGTTTCCAGACCAATTAAAAGTTATTGAATTAAAATACGCACCCTGCTTGTATTATCAAGACATCATTTTGGTCGACTTGGACAGCAACAGATGAGATACACGGAGCAGACAAACCATAGCACGGGGCCGTGCGGATCTAAAAACAAATGTGAATTTACTGTTTTCCACCAAAAACATGGCTTTAAAAGCAAGGCTTAACTCCAAATTGCCCACTACACAAACAATGCACGTTGTTTAAATAATTGTCACATGTAACTGCCATGCTATACCTGTACAATGAAGTCTTTCATTTGATAGAGTATGTAGTCTCCGCTTCCCTGCATATTGTACAAGGCCCCGTCGAATGTAGTGAAATGGGACGAGGAAAATGCAAGAGAAACATAGGTATTTCTCGTTTGATCCTGTACGCTGCTTTCCGTCTGGTTGGTGGTGGCAGGTGTGCTCGTGTTTTGTGGAACGCAAACATGTGAAACTGCAAGAAGTGTTTTGCAAATGTAAACGAAAAATTGTTATCAACGAAAAATCAATATAGTTTGTTAATATAATTAAAGGTTTTAATACGCATATTGTTGCGAAAACGCAATATACACGATGAAAAACGGGATACAATACATGATTGAAGTTGTTTTAGGACATAAACTTCCGAGATGAGAATAAAACACGAAAATGTTATATTCCGGGTGTTGAATGAAAGGTCACACATATACTCTCTGACCTAGCCCTTCTGAAGTCGCTATTTGACCAACGATAACGGCTTACATATCAATATTACACCGAAAGCCATCGCAGAGTAAAAACGAATCTGTCGATCAAAGACGCAAGCAAGGCGGGCTAGAAAAACATCTAGCCTGCAGTGAGGTTTGAACTCACGACCTCCGGCCATACCGGGACGTTCGCTCTACAAACTGAGCTACACAGGCTCAGAAACGAGCGAGTCGAGAAACAACATATTTCCCGAATAGTCTGTACATAGCACTTAAGCTTGCATTGTCGATCAGAACAAAGTCGGACCAAGTTACGTACCTGGGCAGGTGGCCACCGTGCAGTCCAGTCCGAACCATCCGCTCACGCAAGCTTCGCAGTGCGTCGAAGCCAGGAAGTTGGGTTGGCATGCGCACTCCCCGGTGGCAGCGTCGCAGGTGCCGTGGCCAAAGCAAGGGTTGAAGCCGCCGCCCGGGCACTCGTACTGGCACTTGAGGCCCCAGTAGCCGTGCACGCAAGAACACGAGCCCGGATCGTCAGACGCGACCGGATACGGACCACCGATCTAAGAGTTACGGTAAACGGACATCAGACGCAAAACGGTAAACATGAATAGTGCGTAAAATAACCAAGACAAGTCGTTCTCTAAACAGCCAAAGGCTTTTTTTGTTTTGAACAGCAGAAATACAACATTTAGCTATAAAATACGACGGTCCAATATATACCTTTTCAAATTTATTTTTAGTAATCGATTTTGAGCACTATCTGTTATAAAATAGAAATACCACCACATATTATATATCACCTTAAATAAAACCCAGTATAATTAAACAAAAATTTTTAGCCCGAACACGTTATTTTCTTTACTTGACCTAAATCTATTTCGACTCACCTTGGTGGCAGTTTGTGACGCATTACACTCAGGTACGCTGCTGTTGCCCGATGATGCCATCAAGCCAGCAATAGGACTAAGGGGGTTCTTCAGGTACCAATGCACAATCGTTTCCTTGGCCAAACTGAAACAAGTATCATTGTGTTAAACCTTATGCCCTCATATCTTTGCGCGTCTATGAATTAAATTTACTGTACCTCACGCTGAACACGTAGTCGTGTTTTCCTGGATAAAACTGCGTCACTTGTCCCAAGTTAACTTGGATGTTACGCTTTTCCAGTTTGTCGACGATAAAATGATTGCTTGGTCCGGCATCCAATTTCAAGATGTGCGAATTAAGGTTGTTGTAACCAAACCAAACGACACCGTCGTTTTCTTCGACAGCAGGGGTGTAGCAATTCACCAACGGCTATTAAGAATAATAAAGTTTGTATAACCTTTTTTATCTCTACTATATATTACTTGGTATAATAAACTGAACACTAACCAAAATATAAAAATGCCGCAACAAATTAATTACTAACAGAATAAACGAAATACTAAATAAAAAATGTAACTATAGAGACAAATACAAGATAAACCTAGACGATATATTAGCATTGTGATGCCGCAGGTAGTCGTTTCGTTCAATCACAAACCTCGACCCTGTGAGTGCCACCACTGCCCTCGTGTGGATGCTTGTATTTTCCTTGAGCTGCAGTGCATTCGATCGTACAATGTCCTTCACCGACGTAGTCTTGATGGCACGTTGTGCACAGCGGCGCATTCCAACCGGTCTTGCAGCTGTGTGTATAGTTCACAACGAAGTAGATATAGCGTTTGTGGAAAGAGAGCACAAGAAATCTCATGTAAGCGACCCATTGTATGGGTATATCATTCCTTCTTATGCTCCAATTATTTCGCTTACCTGTCGCAGGTTTCTCCCACCCAGTGGCCATTGGTGTCGTCATCATAGCACACGCATTGTGTGTCGTTACCCGGCAGCCCATATCCGTGCAGACAAGGTACCTGCAATAACCAATTACACCATTTTGTTGTGACCTTTGTATATGGGCCGACGTTGCAACGGATAGGCACACTTTTCTTTTACGTATTTCATAGTATAACTTTATATAAACTTACGCAAAAATGTTTAGAGGATGATACATATCTTTATAAAATAATATTTTATTCTTCATCAAACTATTACCTTAAATAATGGAGTTCCCATACTATCCTATTATTTTATTGACTACCTGACTTACAGCAAAATGGTCAATATTAAGGAAGCCACTGGTTAAACAGTTACTATGTTTTATAATATAGGACTACTTAAATCATCGCTCAAAACAGTTTTTACGAATCTAAAACAAACAGAGATTGCTAAGAGGTGTAACATCGTCGCGTGTCACTTAAATTTTGAAAAGTATACAGGGACAAAATGACAGTTCAGTGTTTGCAGCTTGGTTGTAATGTGACAACGCAAATATAGCAAGTCCATAAAAAAGCCAAACTTTTGCCAAAAAGGTACAGTAAAAAATACTTTCAGGACAGAGTTTAGCTCACGAGGCGTCCTACTTATGTGTTTTTCACAGCCTACCTCACAAGCGCTGGAGAAGCCCACGCTTCCAGTCTGGCAGCGCTCGCAGTTGGATCCGGTGTAGCGCGCCTTGCATCTGTCGCATGCCGCGCCGTCGAAGTTGTGCTCGCAAACGCACTGCGGCACTTCATTGACCAGCAGACACGATCCTGTTTCAAAGTTGTAATAAATCGTGAAAATTTAATTCTATCCCCTTTAATTTTGGGAATTAGCTTTTATAATATAACTGTTGATGGCGTTTTAGTTAATCTTAGATATACGAACAAGGGTTTGAAGTGATATGGGTCACGGCACAAATAACACGGCCGCTAATGATAGGTCTTAGTTATTTCGAAAGTTGTTTTGTAAGCCTATACACGCAACATCGATAAACATTTGTGCTCAAAGTCAGGCTATGAAAATGTATATCAGATTTATTTGTGCCTTATTTATCAAACTAAAACTCACCAGCCTTCTGTGCTACTTTAAATAAAATGGGTTAAATGTGACATTTTTATTTTCTTCATGATGAACGTTAAAAGTACCTCTTGAATTGCAAGAGGGTGTTCCAGGGCAGACCAGCTCCGAACAATCAGGCCCAGCAAAGCCAGGCTTGCAAATGCAAACAGACTGCTCGTCGATTCGCACACAGCTCCCGCGTCCGTTGCATATGTCCTCTCCAGGACACTTCAGGTACTGGCAGGATGTTCCCTGAAAACCTGAAAAGGATCAAGTTTAAATTGAAGAATTGGTTAGCAGTAAAAAGGCGGTGGCGCGCAGCTACCAGACAATTTGTGCTGTAAAATTTGCCATTTGCGCACTGCTATCTTTTCCAGTTTAGAAGTTAAAAATCTTTACATTTTTTTACAGTCATATAAGAGCTGTTGGGTCAATGTCCCTCACAAATTGGCAATTATATTGATGCAAAATGAGTGAGAAAACAAAAGTGATGTCATCTATACAATTTTCACGACTTGCCCCAATAAAAAAACGTTGATCTTCCCCGGAACCCTGGCAAGGCAGCCTTAAAAGATTCTTGCGCACTAAAAAAAATGTTTGCGCAGTAAAATTTCTTCTCAGAGGGAACACTGGAGACGATATCTGAAAAGATTTTCTTGTAGGAAAGTCTCAATGATTTTTTTATAATTTGATTTTAGTGATATTTTTTGTGGGTATATTCTAAATTCAAGCTGATGCTTTGGGCGAAAATTTGGGGTTGTGTACTTTGCGAAGCAGCGCTTTTAGTACCAAACCTATTTTTTTACTTTATCGTTACTTGCTGTTGCAAAAACATAAACCGCGTACCTTCATCACAGACGCACGTGCTTCCGTTGGAACACTTTCCATGCGCTGAGCACTCGACATCGCAAGCGTCTCCCGTGTAGCACTGGCTCGAGCACTGGCACAGCTCGCTGTTGGTCGCCACCTCGTCCCCGAAGATGCACCTGACGTCACAGGCCACGCCGATCCAGCCACTGTTGCAGTTCACACAACGCGGCATCGAGAAGTTAATTCCGTCGCAGGTTCCTGAGAAACGGGATAGTAAGTTGTACACTTTCAATAAACGTAACTGAGAATTTCGGATAATTTTTGTCGCAGCTGGTAACCGATGTAAAGTAACATTTATCGGTACTCGTCCGATAATCGGGATTATTGTTGGCAATTCGATACAAAATTAGCTTGTTCGTCGCAGGATTTTGTTTTTACGTGAAAAGGCTTAACGCAAAAGGTATTTTAGGCCTAGAATAGCTTAAAAATTATTAATCACGGGTTTTTGATTTATTTAAATCATTTCTTTGACCATAGTAATAAGCTCATTAGGTATCGCGTCGGATCGCGGTTCGGTATCCCAATACCAAGTATCAGACACCACTAAACGCAATTTAAACTTTGTATTTGAAGTTTGCCGAACAGACTACGCGGCCTTAAAGTTTTCTATATCAACATGAGCGCTTCAAGTTACTGTGCCGATATAGTTGCTAATATAGCAGGAAGCGCTATATTTCACATTTGTCACGTGTTTCTGACATTTACTACTATTCGTTAAACTGATTAAGTCGTTATTTTATAGTCGGATACGTATATGAAACAATAAAGCATTTCAACGTGACATTTGGTATTTAACTTGGCGAAAAAATAATGTCAAATTAAGCAATGAGCTCGCTGAATATGCAAGGTACATTTGTAGATGGGTCAATGTGCTTATCTATATTTTCACTTAGTAATCCTGAATTCTACCTCGGTCGAAGCAGTCGGGCACTCCAGGGCAGTCTGGCGTGTTGCAGCCGTCGCCCTTCCATCCGCTATAGCAGTGGCAGGTCTGTTCCAACAAGTTGCAATGACCGCGGCCTGTACAATAGCTTCCCATTCCTGGACATCCTTGGATTTCACACTTCGCTCCTGTTGAAAAATGTTCACGTTGAGCATTTGCGTTACATATATCTGGCCAAAAGCGCCGATCGATTCAAATTACAACCCTTTGTTTGATTTTCTATCTTGATTGACATCGCTTGATTTAACGTGCGTTAGAATTACAGCTAAACTTGCTATCTTAAAAACAAAAACAGCAGAGTAGTCTAGCAAAGCTAGTAATTCAGGGCAGACACCTTGTATAGATTGTGATATTTATATACGAATTCACTCGAATAAAAATATACCGACGCCTTCATCGGCAAAATATATCTTTTAAGTTGTTTTAAAATATATAAATTGTCTTAACTGAATTACTAGATTGAATATTATGCTGTCACTGATCGGGAATTGAGGTCGATATGTATCTTGCACCGGTCAAGGTTATTTCCAATATTACACATTTAGCGCAGCAAACAAAGAACAAGACCTACCCCACCACGCTGCGTTGCAGCCACACTTTCCGTTTGTACAAGTTCCTTGTCCACTGCACTCTTGGTCACAGGCAATTCCGGTATGGCACGAATCGCAAATGCAGAGGCCGGATTCAGAAGGAGTTCCGTATAAACAGCTGGTTTCGCAGGCTTCACCAAACCAACCTAATTCGCAAAACACAATTAATTAGTAACTCGATTTGCATTTGTAGAAAACAGATAATTACCTAATTCGTTTTACATCTATGCTTAATATTTTATTTATTATTCCTAAAGAGCTGTGATGACCAGCACTACATTGGGGTTTATCAGTTATTAACCAAGCGGTATAAGCAAAACGGAATGATAGGCATAGAAAGCATTCATCATCAATATACAGAATATTATGTCGTCCATACCAACATAATATTAAGTATAGCATATTATGCCAGTAATCATGTATAGTCTAAAGATTTTTTTTTAACCAAAAGAAAGTAAAGAAAGTAAGAGTAAGGTAAAGGGTAAAGGGGTAGTGGCTAATTCTTCCGATTGGCCGAAAAGAAGGCCGGGAATGTCTGAAATGTCAGTAATAGGTTCAGGCCCAGTCCTCAGGACAACCATTCCCAAAGGGAGATGGTGCCGCCACTTGGAGGTAGGCACCATCCAAGTTATACCTGCGCATCGGCAGAAGGTCAACATTTTCGCCTTTTTGCTTGTGGTGTAGGTAATAGGTAATAGTGTCAGTAAGGTAATAATTTTAGTATTTTACTGGCCAAAAAAAACCCGGTGTTACCCAGCAAAAAAAATGCCAGGACACAAACCCACAGTGATCCGGTTAAAGACCACCGTCAGGTACGTATGACTGTAATTGTATAATGACCTTCTTGGCAATTGACACAGGACGGTGGATTGGTGTTAGCGTTGCACGTTCCCCTTCCGTTGCAATCCACCTCGCCAGGACAATCGGGAATGTGGCAGCCGCTGCCGGTCCAGCCCTGGTCGCACCAACATTGCAGTGAAAACAGATTGCATTTGCCGTGGTTGCTGCACGGAACGTCTGTAAAACAGGTAACAAGTGGGTTTTGTTAGAAACAAATTGATTTGCCGGAACTTTATTCATTCTACCAATGCTGTCGACCGTGCTAAAAGTAGATTGGCCAATAAGCGACAAATCTTTAGTAGGCCTATTGTTAACCTGTCTGGATATATACACAGGATACCTTCGGAAAGGCTTACTGGAATTAGTTAGCCTGGTCAGGATTATAGTGCAAGCAAGGTCAGGCTAGAAAAACAACTAGCCTGCGCGGTGAAGTCTCACGAATTCCGGTCATACCGGGACCGTCGATCAAAAAACAACCCAAGCACCATTGCCTGCTGAATCCCGATCGTTCACAAAACCTCGAACTATTCATGTTGTTTTTTACGGTAACACATAAAAGCATAGGCTTACCAATTCCTGGGCAGTTTGCCTGGTTGCAGTACGCTCCCCACCAGCCAGCGGTGAGCCCGGCGCTGTCAGTGCAATCGCACGTGTTGCCAGTAGTACAGTTACCCTGACCACCGCACAGACTGTGACACGACACGCCATGGTAGCAAGCGTCACACTCGCACACACCGCTGTCCATCGGGACTTGGCGACCGTGGTCCGGTCCGCATTGCGTTTGGCAAGCCGTTCCCATCCAACCCTCCGAACAGTTGCGGCAATACGGGACGATGCCTGAAAAGGTAAGGCATTTACTGATGATCCTGGAGCGAAAGATTCAATGAATCGCATTAAATTAGTATTGTGTTTACTTTAAAGCAAAACAAATTTAAATTTTAGAACCCAAGTATGATGCAGAATCATATATGTTATATGCGGTAAAAAATACATCCAATAAATCAAAGAACTTTTATTCTTTTCCTTGTTTACAGAAGTGGTTCCTAATTATATGGGCCGAACATTTATTTTCAGTAGATATCTTGTTTATTTTTTGTTTTTTCGTGATTTTTATCTGTACACGATAAATCAATAAACAACTTTAAATTAATAGACATTTTCAATCATAAGGGATAAAAAACTAGGTTCATTTCCTATTAACTTCATTTTTTATACGGAAATATACCGACGATTTCACCAACCTTGGATGTACTGTGGTGAACTTGGGTCGCTTGGGAAGCACTCGCCTCTACCGTGGCAATCTTGCTCGCATGAGGGCAGGTGACATCCGTTCCCGGTCCATCCAGGGTTGCAAATGCACTGACCGGTCGATGAAATGCAACTTCCGTGGCCGGAACAATCGATGCCGTTCATCCCTGTTCAGTCAATGAAAGGTGTTTGGTAATTTGGCCTTTCAAATTACTCAGCAATGAGAAGTAGCTGTAGGGTTATAGAAAGAAACTTTCAAGGCAGAAATTAACCCTTTGTCATATGCCACTGGTTAGTGTAAATACGATTATATTTTGTAAGAATTTTTATAATAAACTATCGTTGAAATTAAACGTCACTTTAACTTTTTTTAAACGTAGACTTAAACTTTTATATTTGTGATGACCGAAACGGTATGGCTATATCAACATTTTTGCTGTGTGTATAAAAATGTACAAGTAACGGGTCTATGTTAGCGTGTAAAGGTAACATTGAAACTTAAAATCACTTGTTACTTGATGCTACTTTAAGTTTCACCCCAAAAGCCATTTTACGACGTATCAAAAATACTATACCTGGGCAACCGGTTCGTCGCAGTAGTGTGATGAACGAAACGTATGTGTAAAAATGTACGAGTACCGGGTCTGTATTTGCGTGTAAAGGTAACATTGAAACTTATATTAACTTGTTACTTGATGCTACTTCACGTTTGAACCCTCATTTTACGACTTATCCGAAAGCTCTACCTGGGCAACCCGGTTCGTCGCAGTAAGTTCCGCGTCCTCCGTCGAAGCCGCACACACACCCGTCGGTGCCACAGCTTCCCACGCCAGAGCAGAGCTGGTCGCAGGCGTGTCCGTGGTAGCAAAGCTCGCAGCTGCAGTTCTGGTGCTGCTGGTCGATGCTGCCGTAGGCGCAGCGGAACTGACAAGCGACGCCGTAGTAGCCCGCGTCGCAATCGCACACAGGCAAGCGGTCGATCACCGAAACGCCGTCGTCGCCCGGAAGCAGCGGCGGCTCAACGCAGGAGCCGTGTGAGTTGCAGTCGGGATTGGCAGGACAGTCGGGTACGTGACAGCCAACTCCTGACCAGCCTGGTACGCAGACGCACACGCCGGCCGCCGCGTTACAGTCGCCGTGCCGGCTGCAGTCGATCTTGTGTCCAGGGCAGCCCGGCACGTCGCACCTGTCGCCTCGCCACCCGTCGAAGCCACATTCGCACACGCCAGCCTCGGTGCAGTTGCCCTGTAACGAAGAATTTCAGAAGTGAAAAAAGGGTCGGCGATTACAAAGCTTGGCTTATTTTATAGACGTCGCGTGTAATGTTTTAATTTGAGCAGCGGAAAACCAAGTTTTAAAACTACAGCCGAAAACCAAGTTCTAAAATACCTTCTACGGTCATTTTGTAATAAATAAAAAGTTTCTAGAAAGTGTAATCCGCCGAGATAAATTACGCAAAATTTCCAAATTCAAAACACAAAATATAGCGAATTTGCAAAGTCTCAAGAGTGATCGACTCAAACAAATCGAACAAATTGTCCGTTAATCGAACAAATTGTCCGCTCTCGCATTATTATAAATAACAAACATTATCCCACAGTCACGATAAAAAGTAAGCCTCTACCTGCAAGTTGCACAGGCGATCGCAAGCCTCGCCGGCGTAACAAGGATCGCACTCGCACCACCAAGTGCCGTTGACGGTACGACGCGGCGACCCGTTCTCACATCTCAGTTCACAGCTGTCGCCCATATAGGGCTCCTGGCACTGGCAGTAGGGCTCCTCATATTGGTAGAGGGACTCGGGAGCGATTGAAGCGTTTTCGATATGCGCGCGAGGTGGATTGCAAATGCCTCGACCAAGGCAATCCAACGCACCTGCGTATAGGGAAGAAAAAAATAGTTTTTTGTGTGAAGTGGTCTCGCGCCCTCAGTTATTCGAGATATATTTATTGGTTTGGTAAATTTGGATGGTTAATGTAAATGTCTTGTCTTTACCTGAACCAGTCATTTGTATAACCCGTTATCACAGGAAGCATTTTAAATATCAAACTTCAAGATTCAAGTCATAATTTAGACTGATCACAGCACCAAATTACATCACTGCAGTCAGATCAGTTTTTCTCAAACTATGCGATGCATTTAAAATAGATGGGTGGACTTGGGACGCACCCGGGATAGGAATTTACTAGTTTTCACGAAAAGCAAACTTAATTGTTGGTTTGTTTCATAACGTCATAATCAATTACAGCATTTTTTCAAAGAATAAATTCGAAAGCGAATGTCAGGGAATAATAATAAAACCTGCAAGCATTTATTACGGCAACAGAGGGTAGATACGAATCGGAATTACTATGGCGTCGCAACGCACAGTTTGAAAACAACTGGCTCATAGAAACCTTTCGCTCAATTACTCACCAAAGCAGTCAGGCAAATGACAAGCGACCCCCTTCCAGCCTGGATTGCACTCGCAAGTTTTCACAGCCAAGTTACAACTTCCGTGTCCAGTGCAATCAAGTGGCCAACCGGGACAACCGCCCACAGAGCAGGTGGGGCCCTTGTAACCTTGTTCGAAGTAACATTGGCAGTAAGACTCGTCGGCGCTGTTCTGTAGGCATTCTCCGAATCCTGGAAAAGAGATTATGTACATATATTGAGGCATAGCTTTGTTTTTTCCAGATCTCCCTGTCACGTTCAGTTAATTACACTGTCTACCAACAAAATTGTTGTTATCAAATTTTGTTTTCAAAGTGTAATTTTTTATTATTATAAATTGTTCATAGGCCAAACTTAAACTGATTATTATGTTTGAAAATTCTTTATTGATTTTATATATTATAAAATTAACCATTAAAACTAGGGTTTAATTAGTTAATATAATTTTAGATAAGATAGGAAAGGTGTTTTTCTTGCAGAGAAGGTGAGTTTTAAGTTACCTGAACAGATAGAGTTGCAGCCAACGCCCGCGTAGCACGGTTCGCAAACACACCCGAATCCATCCGAGTTTGTTCCGTTTACACAAGGTTCGGAGCAGAACTCGCCACCCCAGTTCGCTTCACACCTGCCAAGTCGATCACACTAGTTTAGACAGTGCTGAAACTAATCTGAAACGGTCCGAAACCTTTATTTCGGCCGTAAAAGTGTTTCGGTAGATGATTTTATGCCGGGAACAGCTTACCGGTGAACATGTAATCACTCTTCACGAGACCATGTCCCAATGTTTGGCCTATTCAAATCTTGTACTTGAAAACGTTAGTGCTTTTTTCGCGCGAATAATATTTGGTTTTGGAATATTTTAGCGTTTTTTAAATGACATTTTCAGGTCTAAAGCCGGTGCATCTAACGTCACTTTATAAAACCAATAGTTTTGCAAATGCACTTGCATTGCGCGCTAACTTTCAGTGCTCTCACTATCATCTCCTTTTTTGACAATTTAACCAATAAACCAGGGATATTCGATGGTAGTAGCCAAGGTTGATGTTCGAAATTAGACAATTTCGTTGAGTTCCTGACCAAAAAGTTAGTTATTATTTCTCAATAGTGCGAAAATAACATGTCTTAAGTGCACAGGGCGATTTATTGTTCAGCTTTTAAGTCCCTCCAAAATATTACCTAACAGTACCTACTTCAAAGTTAATCACAATGTTTGCTTTACAAAAGCTTCGTCACAAGCTCGTTGGATGCATTTAGCCTACAACTTCAGTTGCATATTTATGCACGCATCGACCAACTTTCACCCCTGAGTTTAAGATGAATAACGACTACAATTTTACTAACGTTGTTAGTTCATTTGTAGGCGCAGTGAAGATGCGCTTATCAACCGAAGCTAATTAACCACACAAATAGTTAAAATTAATCACACATATAAGTACGTTAATTGTCGTTTTTTAACGAATAAGTGAAGCAAACCAGTTGACTCCTTCGGGACCATTGTATTGCCGTAAAAAATTAAATGTTTTTTTACGAACTTGCAGCGTCGAGGCGAAGTGTTCAGACATTCCCCATTTCCGTTGCAGCCCTCGGGACAAGCAGGTTTCGAGCAATCGTCGCCCTCCCACCCTGGGTAGCACTCGCACAGTCCGTTCTCAACAGAGCAAGCTCCATTTCCGTTACAAGATCCGTCGAGTCCCGGACAACCTGCGTTATTACGGTAGACGTAGCTTGCAGGTTTACAATCATATTTGCAAATCAACGCACCTACTAAAAATGTGAATCTCAAATATCTATAAAGAAAAATACAACCTTTCGCAAGTATGAGTTCGCTGTAAGGGCTTTACAGCCTTGATAAATTAATAATGCTTGGAATTCAAAAATGCACTACGAATGTAACTCTCCTAGTTAGAGGTATACGAATGTAACAAAACAAGAGTTTAATAATAAGTTAGTCCACCGACGTAAACGTAAATGTTGTCAGCACAACAAAGAAGAATACGAAAGCATTGATCACAACAAACACAATGGTCGTATATTTTTTTACCTTTTAGAATAAAATGTTACCTTGGCCTATTAATTAAACTTTCCTTTGATATTGACCTCATTATGAAACTTTACCTTGATATTGACATTTGTCCCCGACCCACGCGTCGCCAACGTCACGATGACAAACGCATTCATCCAAATCGACGTCACAAGTTCCCTGGGTTGAGCACTCAATGTCGCATTCCAAGCCAGAGTAGCAACGATCGCATATGCAAGCTTGGCCGTCGGCAGACTGTAACAACATAAATGGTTCGATAACAGTTTATTTTATAGTAATAATATAGTGATTACGAATTATAGTTAATAATAGGAAATAATTCGTTCATATGGGAAATCATCTGAATAATTCCCCATTTAACAACACTGTTTTTTTTTCGATGATCTAAATAGAAAGGCCCATAGTTTCTAATTATATATTTTATTTTTGGTATAGTTTTTCTCCAGAACAAGAGTAATAATTAAACTCTTCGTTTAGTCCATAACAAAATATCATACATTGTCTTACAACGTATTTGCCGACATATAAACGCCTTTAACATTGTATATACAATATCTTATACGCCAGTCAGTTTTGCCATTTGCAACGTATTTTCACCTTCTGGCCGTTGACGCAACGCGTTTGACAACCATTTCCGATAAATCCGTCGTTGCATAAGCACCGAGGTATTTCGACGAGCCTGTTGACCAGTTTACCGAAGTCGAATTGATCGGGAACCATCATGTAGTAAGGCTCGGCAGAGCATTCTCCATTACCGTTGCAATTGGGGGTGCCAGGGCAGTTCGTTTCGTTGCAACCTGCACCGGCCCAGCCTTCGTTGCAAACACATACCTGAAACGACAATTTTTTTTAGTCCAACATTGGTGGAATAAAGACGATTTACAAAAGGTTATTTACTGACAAAATATTTATTTTTATATAATAATGAGAAGGGGTGAACAAGCAGTAGGAGGCCGATAGTCGCATTTCTCATTTTATTAAACGCGTGGAAGCACAGCTTACACAAAGATAGAAACGAATGCAATTCTTCTCCTTCCTCCTTCATAAAACCTACCCTTGTTAGACTGCATTTATTCAAATCTATTGACTTATTTTTATAAAAAATTATAGACCCTTGGTAGGAAACGGTAATAATCGGTAACTATAAGAAATTTAAATTGGCACTGTACATCCTAACAAAACTTAAATACAACACAAAGAAAAGAGCCACATAAAACGCGCTAAGAGTCACATGTGGTTAGAGCATATTATGTTTGTTACTCAGTAGTTGATTTCAAGAAACGATGTGCTGATAACAATCTTTAAAGTGCCTGTTAAATTCAAGCCCTAAGCCAGTGGTTCTTAAACTGGGGTCCGCGGTCCTTTTGGGGTCCGCGAGACAATTTCCTGGGACCTCGAAGCACCTAACAAAAAATCAACACGACGCTCCCGAAGAAAAACATTTTTGTGCAATAAAATTTTCAGGCAACTTACTTTTTCAAACCAAGCTTAATAAACACAATAATAATAACTATGCCGTAAATAGGCCTCATTATGGGACAAAAGAAGAATCAATTTGCATCTCCAAATTACCTGGTTTTCAACGTTGCAGACTCCTTTGCCAGAACACGACAGCACATCTCCCGGGCAGCCTTTAATCTCGCACAGGTCGCCCCAGTAGCCCACGTCACATAAGCAAGTCGATCCGTCACAAGAACCATGCCCAGAACATTCCGCGTTGCAACCGGAGCCGGCGTAGCACTAAGCATGGATAAGGTTCTCAGGTCGCCGCATAACTTTATTTTAGTGCAGTGTTTTTTTGTTTTTTTTTATTTTGTATTGAAATAGTAGTAATTACGTGCTACATATCTCAGAGTTCTACTTCGTTTGCTTTTACTTTTACACCTCCTATTGAGAATGTCCTATTGTTTTAAAGGTCATAAGAAGTTTACGTCTCTATTCAATAGAATGTTATACAACTCAAACATTCCCGCACGAAACTTTTTTAAAAGTTTTAAGAAAAAATATGCACTGTAAAGTAGGGATTTTCAATAATATCGGATCGGCGCCGATACCCAATTCCAAGAGGTAGTATCGGTACTCGTTAGATACTAGGGTGGTATTTCTGCCGATTCGATACCAAGTTAATACAACAATTTCAACCATGATTTGCGGTTCAACACAACCTTAATAATGTTAAAGGAATCTTTTTTCAAAAAAAATAGTTTAGCAACTTGGGGTAACTGCACTAGTTCAGTTATCTCCAGTTGGCTTAATGATGTGGAACAATGAACTTTTAACGTTTTAATTTTGTCTATTTTAAATGTACTAAGCATAGGTATGACGTCATTTAGAATAGGATGGCGATAAGTTTTGTCCAAAATATCGGGTATCGGTATCGGAATATAATGGTCAATATCGGACATCCCTATTCCAAACAAATAAGTGGCAGCGATTCATAATTGGCCGTTTTCAATAATTGTTTGACATTTTTATATATTTACAGAAAAATGTATTTTAATCAAACTGACAATGCACTCACAGCGTTACAGCGGCAAACTCCGCTGTTGGGCGGATCCTGGACGCCGTGCAGGCAAACCTTCTCGCAACCGTCTCCCATCCATTTCAAGGCGCAATCGACGCAGCGCGGAGGATCGTATTGTGTTTGGTCGCATCTGCCGCGTCCGTTGCAGTCCGGTTCACCAGGACAGTCCGGTTCCTCGCAACCGATGCCCACCCAACCAGGCCTGCACTCGCACGAGCTTGTCGCGCTGTTGCACGTTCCTGCAGTGTGGAGAAAATGATGTGCAGGTTATTTTTTCTAATAGTACAACGAAATGCCATCGCAGACTTCCCCAATCTGTCGATCAATAATAATAAAGCAGGACAAGCCAGAAAAACAACTAGCCTGCAGTGAGGCCGGAACTCACGATCTCCGGTCATACCGGGACCTTCGCTCTACCAACTGAGCTACACAGGCTCAGAGAGGAGCGAGTCGAGGAACAACCATGCGGCAAGTGTCAATGATTTTTTTCATGTAAGCCTAATTATTTATTTACGTTTAACTACAGTTCTTGCAAAAAATTCTTATTTTTAGTATAGTCCGCCTTATTACTCAGTTGTATTATTGACTGAAAATTTGACGTTTTTATTTTAAAATAATTTTTAGGACTACAGCCTTACGTGTTATATGTAAATAACTAACACTAGGGAGCCTAACAACTCATAATAACAACAAAAATATTGAAACTTGAAAATAAAATTCAAAATCAAAAAGATCGAGTAGATCGATATCGTCATGATTAAGACGCTGCGAAGATGATACAAGTTCGTATCGAAACGTCTTAATCTAGATATCGATCTACTCGACCTTTTTGGCTTTTTAACTCATTATCAAGCCACATTACAGGTCCGTGCATATAGTGTATCCAAAAATCTGAAACACTTCGATTAGGAAATTGATGATGCCTATTTATAAGGCTAAATATATATTTCTGTAAAATTTTGAGAAATGATTTCATGTTTTATACCCGTTTTTATAAACAGTCCTAAGATCATGCACCCCCAAAAATTGAAGATGAACAAATGTCGGTTTACCTCGTCCTGAGCAATCGAGTCCGTTCAATCCCGGGCATCCCGGAATGTCGCAGACTGGTCCTCTCCACCCGGAGGAGTAATCACAAACGCAAGATCCGTTCACGATCTTTCCGTGCTCCGAGCATTCCGAGTTGCATCCGGAACCGGACCAACCGGAGTTGCACACACAATTTCCGCTGTTCGCAGGTTCCTTTGCAAATAATTTCGTGAAAAACACTTAATTCATTTAACAATTAAATTGGATACAGTTATAAAAAAAAGATTTAGAAAAATCCTTTAGGATAGCAGTTATCGATTTCGGTAAAATATAGAACGAAATAAGGTGTAAAAACAATTTAAAACCCTTTGGAACCTAGCGGTACACACTGATCCATACATCGCCTTCTTTTTTTGCTATTTTTTTATCACGTTTATCTTTTACTTTTTTATCGCGTTTATCTTTCATAGATTTTTAACCTGACACGAGGTATTGCTGAAACGTCTGTAAACTGCGAAATGTCGATTTTATCGAATATTATGGCTTTCATATTTTTATTGAAATTTGAAACCCGTTATCACCAATACTAGACGTTAAATGATTGTTTACAAAAATAACAAACAAGTCACATACTTGCACTCCATTAAGGCATGGGGAGTTACAGTCGATTCCCATCCAGTTCGAATGACAATCCACGCACACGGGTGGATCTACATTCCCGTTACACGTTCCTCGCATGTGACAATCCGGTTCACCTAAAGGCATGTATAATGCGTATTATACGGCCTCTATTCAATCTGTCTAATTGGTAACAAACACAATAAAACTGTAACATTAATAGGCACAGCCGTTTTTTTGATGGCTATATAGCCTGCGATTAAATTATCTTAAATTACTGACCTGGGCAATCCGGGTATTCACAGCCAATTCCTCGCCAGCCAGGGTTGCACGTACACTCTGCAGTCACGCTGTCGCAATCACCACGGTTCGAGCAATCCAATCCATTCAAACCAGGACATCCTGCATTACAACTCCTCATTAATATTGAACTTAGATTCAAATCTATTCCGAATCGAAATCTCACCTGGCACGTCGCACAATTCGCCCTTAAAGCCAGCATTGTAAAAACACTCGCAAATGCCGTTAACGATTTGACCGTTTCCGGAACATTCCGAATTGCATCCGACTCCCGCCCAACCAGCTTCACAAACACAGTTTCCGCTGTTGGCCGGAACCTATTTAAACAAGAAGTGCGTAAAAGTTACATCACATGAGTAAAGCAGGAATGTAATCGGACAACGCAAACTGTTTTATACGCTTTACCTGTTCGCCGTGAAGGCACGGTTCATTGCAGTCGGCGCCCATCCAACTTGAGACACAGACACAGACAGGCGACCATATATCTCTTCCAAGCAGGTCTTTAGATATGTCAGCTTGAGCGACTGGTTTAATTGCTGAGCAGTTTCCTTTGCCGAAGCAGTCCGGTTCCCCGGGACAATCAGGCTCGTTGCAGGCCACGCCTCGCCAACCCGCGTCGCACACGCACTCGTGTGTGGCGCTGAGGCATTCCCCGTGACCGGTGCAGTCTTGGTTGTCGTAACCGGGGCAGCCTGGGACTTCACAAAGGTCCCCGCGCCAGCCGGAGAGCGGGTCGCAAGCACAACGCCCGAGATCTCGATCGCAACTTCCGAAGCCGGAACACACGCCGTTGCAGTCTTTCCCAGTGTAGCACAACTCGCACACGCACTGGTCGCCAGTGACGTTACCTTGGCCACAAAGCCGTTCGCACGCAGATCCGTAGTATTGGTCACGGCACTCACAGACTGGCTTCCCAGTTTCGGAAGAGACTATGCATTCACCGCTGTTGGAACAATCGGGTTCGCCTGGGCAATCGGGCACCGAGCAATCCGCGCCAGTCCACTCTGGCTCACAGAAGCAGGTGTGCTGGGCGGTGTTGCAGATTCCGTGATTGGAGCAATATTTAGTGACGGTGCTGTTCGAACCGCCTTCGTCCGTTTCTTCGACCGGGACGAGGACCGCACCCGCGCACCTCGGAACTTCGCACTTGTCGCCGGTCCAGTGATCGTATTCGTCGCAACCGCATTTAGTTTGCCCATCGTAGTGGACGCAGGATCCCCGAGACGAACATTCCAGCTCACAATATTGACCTTATGATATATAATATGCAAAGGTTAGGCTGCTGACAATGATAAATGGCTATAATCATGACAAGTATAAAGAGCATGATGCGCGCTGTTGTTTGTACAATGTACATGCCTTTTAAGCATAATAAAGTTCCAAAACATAGCGTGCGCAATCTTATACCATGGACACTACATATTAATGAATACATACATATTAAATCATGTATTAAACACTCTCTCACCAGCATAACATGTTTCGCACTGGCATTGATCATTCTGACAAACGCCGCGTTGACTGGCTGTTGGGTCGGTAACGTTCGTTCCACAGAAGAGATCGCAGTTTTTGCCGCTGTAGCAAGGGTTGCATTCGCACTCTCCAAACTCGTTGCACACGCCGTTGTTGCTGCAGTGCTCCTGCGAAATACAGGAGTGCTCGCAGCGCAGGCCAACGTATCCGTCGGAGCACGCACAGCAGCCGGTCTCGTGACTGCAGCTGCCGTGTCCGTTGCAAGTTGTCTCATCATCGCATTGGTACTGACAGGTGAAGCCGACGTAGCCGGCGTCGCACTGGCACGAAGCGGTCGATTCGTTGTAGTAGCCGCGGTCGGAACACAAGTGGCTTCGTAGGGCGATGGTTAGGTTCGACGAACAGCCGCAAGACGACAACTCGTTATCGGAATCGAAATACTTGAAGTAGCTGTCAGATGAGACCGGACAGAGCGAGCCGACGCTTCCATGGTAAGAAGGCGAGGTTCCGCCCTTGACTGATCGGTGCCAGAATAGAGGCTTCGAAATGCCGGTAGGTGAGTGAGTTTTCAGTCGTCCGCCTCCTCCGCCGCCACCTACTCTTGTGCAACATCGATAGCAGGTGTAGGAGCCTGTCGTGTCCCCGCCATCCGCCTTCACCTGACCCCAGCCTTGCGACCAGAAGTTGTTGATTGCAATGGAGCCTCCTGAACCGCCGCCGGCGTAGGTACCCGCGTTGGCGCCCCTTGCGGTGAAGATGCCGTCCAGTAAACCGAGGGAGCTGGTGGATAGGTGAAGGCCACCGCCGCCTTTTAAAATTAAATGTTAAATCCTACATTAAAACATCGTAAAGTAAGACACACTTACAATACAAGCAAAATACTTTACGAGTAAAACTGATCGTGCGAGTATAAAGTCATAAAAATAAGTTACTAAATGTTTGAATTTCTTTATGTTACATGTACTTCATGTTACAATACGTTTAATTTTTTTCATAAAAAATTGCCAATTATAAAAAAGTCACATAAAGGGAATAATTGTACAACATTACCAGGTGTGTACTGATGCCATGTATTAAAATTTTACAACATTCCGCTGCCAGTTTCATTAGGTTGTCAGGCTCGTCGCAGGTTCCCGACAAATGATTTATATTAGTAGAAAACATACCTGATCCTCCGTTTCCATTTCCACCTCCACTTCCGACAATCGATGGGAAACACGCAGTTTCGTAAGTTGGGCCGCCAGGGCATTTTCTGCAGTTGAAGTACGCGGTTAAACAATAAGGTTTAAACGATTCGAATAAATTTCATAGTATACACTCACTGTGAATCTGCATAGCCTCCAACGCCGCCGTGTCCTGCTCCAGTTCCACCGCCACAGCTGCAAGTTCGTCCTGCCCCAGGCCCGCTTTGTGCCGCGTATCCAGCGCTGTTGGCGTTAACAGTTGCTCCGAGCTCCAGCTTAAAGAGTCTGGAAGCGACGTTCACCGAGTCGCCAATGTTGAAAACAGACCTGGCATCGACGTCAAACCTTCGCACAACGACGCCGTGTAAACGTTTAGGCGTGAAAACAAAACCTACGCAGTGTTAGCAAGGGTACTTACCTGCTGCAAATTCGTAGAACTATAGGGTTGTAGTTGTCGGTGGCGCCTCTGATGTTCGTGTCCTGAGAGTTGAGGCGAGCGTTCGCCAACACAGTGAGCTTCGAGAATCGATAAGTGCCTGGGTTTTCGGCCGACACCGCGCAAGTCGTGTTGCTGCTCTTCAAGTTGGTCTGGCATCTGCTGGTCGATGTGAATCCGGTCTTTTGCAGACTGACATCCCCATGACTGGTGCCGACCGTCAGGTGCAGGGCCCCGGAAAGGTGACCGGCCACTGTCAACTGAGCGTTGGTTCGGGTACATATTGGCACACGCAGGATGCCGCTTCTAAACAAGTATTTAAAAAATACTGCCCTGAACGACTGACAACGGCAAATGTCGGTTTACTCTAATAACATTCTTTCGCTGTTAGCGGTACGAGAAACTTGCCTATAAACTATGCCAATTAGATATAACTATGAAGTAAGTTGTAAAATTTACAAAACAGCACAAGAGGTTGTCAAATAGAATAGATTAATAACGTAGCATTTAATACCTGAAAAACACATATATGCTTAAACAGCTGATTTATGATGTCACCTGTCTAGTCTGACATTGGAGTCGATCTCAACCCTATCGTCTTGAGGAGAAACACTGAACACCTGGTTGGAATTGACAAGCACCCAGCCGGTTCCGTCACCGGACAGTTTGTCCACCTCAACCGCGACGTTCTGGGTTGCTTTGACTCTCGCGGAATTCCTCAAGTAGACGCAACCGCGGCCGGTCAATCGGAGTTCGGTCAAAGCCAGGGTCGATGCTTGGTCGTTGCCCTGCCAACTTAGTTCGAGATCGTCGTACCAGCCGATCATGACGCATTGCAAACTGCTCGCGTCGCCTTTGGAATTATCGACGATGAGAGTTTTCTTTGCCTCGGCTTGCAGTATGTGACGGTCTGCAACTATAATTTAAAGGATTGTTTACACGAGTTTTTGTGGTTACTGACATAAAAAGGAATGCAGTTTGATTTAAAGCATTGTAATTCAAACGCACTTGGTGGCAGTTTTACTAATAAATTGTGTCAAAAATTGTAGCAACAAGGTCGCTTGATTTTGTTTTTTTAATTAACACTTTAATCTGCAAAACATAATAAATTACGTATGGATAAGTAGGAATTTAGGAATTTCGGAAAAGGTACAAACTTGATAGTGAAGAACTCTGTTGAGAGTCGGTCGAGTTGGTCATGTTTCCTAACAGACTTTCGAGTTCTTCCAGCGTCTCCTCCACGTAAATTGTTCCCGGAAAACCGAAACCGTATCCGACACCGCCGTTGCTTGTCGTGCTGCCGCGGAATTGGAATCCCTCCAAGGTGGAGCTGGAAGCGGATGTTGAAGACCTCTGAGTGACGTGGATCGCAATTCTTCCTCCACTTCCGCCGCCGGTTCCGAACTCGTAGTTTTTGTTGTTAATGTGTTCAGTCCAACTGTATCCACGGCCACCTTGAGTCTAAAATCAGGAAGCAAAAATAGTAAGATATTCGCCGATTCACGATTAGATTAGTGAATACTTTTGGATTATATCCCGATAGCCAAATTAGTTCGAGATCTGAAAATATCTAAGTTTGTAGTTGAATAATGAACACTTCATAAAAAAACAAAATGTATAGGCCTATAACTTTATTTTGCGGTTACATAAAAAAATATGTTTTAGTTCGTTGTCTTTATTACTCGTAAAAGTTAATAACTTCTTTAAAAAATAACTATTTTTCCAAACAAAAACCCTAAACATTCTTACTCAATTTAGATATAGATTTCACAAAATGCCAATAACTACGTTAGCGCTATATACGAATGCCTTCTAAAAAAGTTAAAAGTATACATAAAAGCAGTTGCAAATAGTAGCGACGAAAAAATAGCATAAATTCTAAGAAGAAAAAAATACAGTAACAACTATTTTACATTCTTCCATACGAGAACAAATAGGCTAAAGTTACTCAAAAGTTATATAACTTTTACTAAATGCCCACAATTTTTTATAGTAATCCTAAATGTTCGTAGTTTGCAGTCAAAAAATCCAAGTACCGTCATTGTTCCAACTCCAGCCATCGAAGTGGCGACGATCACCAAGCAGCCTCCAGATCCGCCAGAGCTTTGCTTGTCGTTCACCAAGGCATGTTCTCCTGCAGCAGTAATGCTTCCATCCAAAGTGAGCCTTCGACCAGCCACCAAAGTAACGTGACCACCACCGCGACCACCGCGAGAGCCTGGTACAACACCAACAAACCAACTTAATGACAAAAAGGAATATCTACGGTTGCATTTTAGATCCACGCACACTGTTTTTAGAGCAAGTATATCCAATGTATCTCCTTGCTGTACTGCAAAAATTTTTATTTTAAATTGGAAAATTTTGAAATATGTAGGATGACGTAGTTTATAGGACTTTAAAAGGGTTGGTACCAGTGTTGTAATGACTAATATCATTAACTTGACGTAAGTGCACTAAAGTCACTGTTTTTAAATGACTTGACTTGACTGAAGTCTTTTGGACAAATGACTTGACTTGGATTTAAGTCATTTTGTCAAATAACTTTGGATTAAATTAAGTATTTTTCATTAAATGTTATCTAAAGTTTTTCACATTAAATTATTTTTTTTCAAATTGTTGCTTATCATCGAACGAGTTTAACAATTTTAATAGTTTAACAGTTTCCTTTTATGTCAATGGCAAGACTTAAAATTGACTTGTTTTCATAATGACTTGACTGGGATGTGACTTGGACTTAAGTTATT
This sequence comes from Ascidiella aspersa, assembly GCF_963924565.1. NCBI lineage: Eukaryota > Metazoa > Chordata > Ascidiacea > Phlebobranchia > Ascidiidae > Ascidiella > Ascidiella aspersa. Next base: position 24,334,106 of record NC_139447.1, on the reverse strand, counting down.
TTTCAAATGACTTGACTGGGACAAAATGACTTTTTTACAACACTGTTTGGTACCAACCAATAAAAATCTTAGGGAAACTTAAACTATAAGCTATACTTGGTTGCGTTTACTATAATGTAAAAGCTAACTACTTTACCTCCACCCCCACTTCCAGCAGATATGGGTCGGAATATTGAGTCGAATGGAACCCGACTGTGTCCAGGAGCTGATACATCAAACCCTCGTCCACCAGATGAAGCGTAGGAACCACCTGAACAGCCGTAACTTCCGCAAGATCCCATTCCATACCCACTGCTTGCTCCATCGCCTGCCTTATCAGCTGTAAGTCTGGCCCCTACAACCAAATTTATTTTGAGCGTGAGCCAATACGTTCGAATTATGCACATTATGCCTAACTATTCGATTAATAAAATTTGGATGCTTTACTTTTATTTTACGTACCGGATTCAATTACTGTATTTGTGCTGTCAAATTGAACTCGTCTGGTTTCCGATGTGAACAAAGCACCCTTCTTCAACGATAGGTCGGCAACGTTAAAGGTGGGAATAAACGTGCTGTAGGAATAAGTTGCCGGCATGCGAGCGATGACTTTTCCTTGGTTGTTCACGGACAGAACCCCGAGTCTGAAGTTGCTTGGTGTTTGTATACCTAACCGATTCGCGTCGTACGGATTGGATTTGTTGGCCAACTGAGAAAACATTCAAGTTACTCAATAGAAAATATGTGAATCAAGTTGCCATGTAGTAATGGTGTTAAATAGTTGCGAAAGTTCAACTTTACATATGCCCTGGTTTTCATGTGAGATTGATGTGTTATCGCTACTAATAAAGATATCTTTCGAAACAGAGAAATTTTGTCAAAAGAAAATGTAGATTTTTTAATTTGTCACCTGGCTTGTGTGAGCAGAATCCAAGATATAGAATGTGGCTTGTCTCTCCATCACCAATTCGTGGACACCGGTCATTCTTCCAGCTAACCTGGTCACACGGCTGCGTAAAATGACGGTGGTGGGCAGCACCACTTCGCCGCCTTGTTCAACGTCAAAACTGCAAGAAATACGTGATTAAATCAATATTGAACAACATGTGGAACATATAAAGGCAGCTCTAAACAAAAGATAGGTGTGTAACCTTTGTGAGAATTATCATGAGAGTTTGCAAAAATATACGAGCGAAGATAAAGTTTGAGAAAGATTTATCTTGTATAGTATTACAACTCGTTTTAATAACGTGAAAGTAGCATGAGTCATTGTGTCACCTTACTTTGGTTAGATATGTGACAAAATTTAACAATTCAATAAAGTTTTACATTAAATCAAGACTTTACCTGCAAGGTGCATCCAAAAAGGTGTGCGTTGATTCCACGTAATGTACGTAGAGCACCTGGCGGTCTCGCACGGTGATCACACCTTGCTTATCACCAGTCAGTTCGTGAGCCACCACCTTCACACTGTCGCTTGCGGTCGACCGACGTTGTCGAACAACCTATCGCAATCGCAAGTTTGTATCACTTAAAAACATGCTATTGTTTATGAAATTATTGAATATTTCAAATCTATTTCCGATAATAATCTCGGATAGGTGATGATGTCTGATGCCACGTTGTAGTATCGATACTCGTAGGAAACTAGGTCGGCATCGATGTTGATGCGATACCAAACTCATACAAGAATTCCAGCCATGATTTGCGATTTATCGCAGCGATTATAATGATAAAGTTAACTTAAAAAAACTATATAGGTTAGCAACTAGAGATAACTGAAATTCCTAACGCTTAAGCAAGTTTTTGTCTAATAAATTGGAAAAATAATCTTTTAATGTTTCAATTTTGACTATTTGATTGTTGAAACATAGTAATGATGTCTTTTGGTATCGGATCGGATCGCGATACTTTTTGTCCAAAATACCGGGTATAGGTATCCGAATAAAATGTCAAGTATCGCACATCATTATTTGCACCTAGCCGCAAAACAAAAAAGTACCTCAGGGTGATAAAGAAGAACGCTGACGACCCCGTGCAGTTGAACCTCGTCGAATTCGTAAAATCTTGTGTTGCTTTCCATTACCATTGTGGGCAGAGCGGTGTAACCGACGGAAGACAAAAATCCCAGCCTCGAACCGGCGTCCACCTTCAGCATGGAGTGCTCCGGCTTGAACGTCGTCTCGTTGTGTAGGCCGTACTTTAGCTCGCGGTACTGCGGACCCCGGCGCGACTCGTACTTGTACATGGTGCCGGCGGAACCGTCCAGTGGCTTGCTACTCGACGAAGACGAACCCTGGTAGCCTTTGCCGCCCTCGGTCGTATAAAGACCGCCGTAGTTGTTTATGTGGCGCAGATGGACTCCGATTCTTCCTCCGCCGCCTCCACCGCCGACGAGTTGGTTCCCGTTGGTCAATGTTTGTCCGACGCCGTCGCCTCCTTTAACTGACAGCTCTCCGTGTCCGGTGAAGTTTGTGGCTTCGATGAGAATGCTTCCACCAGAGCCTCCGCCTGATTGCGGGGAAGTTGCACCCGCGCCCTTGGAGGACAGCAGTCCGTCGAGGTGAAGTGTTCTACCGACCTAACGAGGAGAAGAATTACTTATACCAGTGATTCCCAAACTGTGTGCCTTAAGTGTGCTTTTTGGAAACTTTGGAAAATAGGTTTTATATATTACCAATAGGCATACACGCAAGCATTTCAGACTTGAATAATACGCACTATCATAACAAGTTAATAATATTAAGACATTTTCATATAGATTGTTGTGTTGTAAGGCCGATTGTAAAATTCCTCTATTGTTGTTCTGTTCCGAGTGTGCAGCGAAATATTTAATATATTTTAGTGTACCGCAAGCCAGAAAAGTTTTGAGAACCACTACTTTATACGATAACTGTACTGTAAAACGCTATTCATCAGCGAACGACGCAAGTATGTTGTTCGACGCTATAAAATTATTTGTTGAATTGCTCACTCCATTGGAAGTCACTATGATAAAAAAAACATTGTTTACCGGGCTAACTAATGTGATGTGTTAAAGAATTGTTCAATACCCGCATATCGAGCGCTCCACCACCAGAACCTCCGCCGCTGCCACCGCCTCCGCTTCCTTTGTCCTTCGGAGTGAGCACCGAGCCATAAAATCCGTGGAAAATAGCCAGGGTGTCGTGAGTGTTGTTCTTAACAATTTCCGATGCTATAAAAACAAATTACCAAATCAAGATTTAACGAACCCCTGATCATAAGTCCATAATTGTTCCCTAAAAAGTCATACAAAACTTCCAAAGAGAAACTCAGTTACAAACTGACCACGGGACCATTTTCTCCAACGCTATTTTGATGTACTTTATCTCGCGTTAATATTATGAGGTGGAGTCTATAACTAGGTATACGTTTTTCTGTTGTGTTTCTGCGGTCGTGTGTTTAAAACTAAATCTTACACTAACCCGAATTGTGGCCGCCGGCTCCTCCGTGGCTAGCACCAGATGCACCGTAGCTCTCGGTTTGTCCTGCTCCTTTGCCAACCAGTTTCTCGTATCCGGTGCCATCTAGAGTTATGAACGCCCCGCTTTCCAAGTCGACCAGGCCGCTTTCGATGATCGCGCTGTTCCGAAGCAGGATCCTTCCGGTATACTTGATTTCCAAATCCGGAATGGTGACCAGCATATCCCTTCCGTCGTTCTCCACTTGGTCAGTGAAGACGAGCGAGCCCCCGTACTTGATGTCAGCCACGCTCACCGAGAAATTGCCGCGGTCTGTCACTTGGTCGTAAGCCCCGGCGACGCGCAGCGCTGTTCGTGAAGTGCACGTGAAGTGGACTGTGGCTCCGTCCTCGATAAACAACTCATGGACACCGGTCATTGTTCCTGTACAAGTTAGCACACTTAGTAAACAGATTGCAAAGGCAAAATTACACTCAATTAAAATTAATTATAAAATCGCAGTGAAGGCCCGTTCACACTACAGCTGAACTGAGGTGGGCGTGAATTGCGATTCTACTATGGCTGCCTAGCAGACAATGCAAAATCACTTTCACGCTTCGATGACAGTCGAGCAAAGCGTGAAAATCGCTACAAAGCTTCACTTTTTTCTAGCTGTACGGTGATTAAGTTTAGCAAAGCGTGAAGCGATCGCCATAATAGAAATCAAATGTAAATTACGCTTTGCTTACCTCAGCGCTGCGGTAGTGTAAACGGGACTTAAGCCTTAAGAAATTTTAAGCCAGTTTCTCACCTGAATACTATACATTCACTATATAGACTTTATGATTGATTTATGTTGATTACAGCTTAATATGTGTGGTTCTACCATGTATTTCGCTGTCGACGCCATGGAAATGGGTTTCGGCTGGAAGCTCGATTTCTGCAGTGACATCAATGAGGAAGCTACATGGAGCCTCCGTTCTGTTGTTGGTTGATTCTTTTACTTCCGCATGCAAGACCTGTCGAGGTATTTCATTAGCTTTTACGAGTTTAGAGTATAGTGGAAATCAATCAGCTCAGAAAACGCTATTATTTTCTGACCTAAATAACCTAAAGTGAGTTGGGCGAAACCTTATGTTGTATATTGTTACAATTATTGCGTTGCGTATTTGGTATTTGTTATGGCCACTGATTACACATTTTATCACGACTGCGAGTGATCTATTAATCGTGGCACATCCAATTAAAACGTAGTCGCGAAGGTTCTATGCTCGATAGTCTTACGTAGACAGGCATTTACAAAATCTAAGAATGCAAACCAAAACTACAATACAATTGGCCTATTAACAATGCATGCAGACCAAAGCTTTTAAACTAAGCAAATAGCAAGCAACCAAAATTTATATAATTTTTAAAAAACTGAATTACAAGATTCAGCTTTCAAGAGGGAATCCTTATAAATTGCCAGTGAGACAAATATCTATCGCTTAGATGCCTGTCGGTCTGGAATAACTCACTTGGTTGTGGCGAAGGTGCATTTTTCCAGTCTTGTCTCCCAAAAATTTGTGCACGACGAAATTGAGCAAACGTCCCGTTCTTCCCAACTCGTCAGGTGTCGTAGAGTGATTCGTAGCGTTGGAAACCGGTTGAGCGATAATCAGTCGAGCTGCTCCTGTCAAATGCATTTCCTCCACTTCGTACTCGAACGAGTTTTCGTGCAAGATCACAGACGCAACAGGAACCAATATGCCTTCGTTGTCCACGTGGATGTACCTTTGAATAAAATGGAAAATGCCTCGGTTGGAAAACATATGTTCCGACTTATTTGTTAAACAGAAATTTAAAATTGGGATGGCGCTAATTTTATGCGTTGACCGATATTGAACCTGGGAATCGTTTACCTGTGATCAACTTGCAAATAGGAAGTATTGGCGTCCTTGTTGTACTTCAAGATGCGATACTGCGGCGGTCTCATGTTCTCCTCGACGTACGAAGAGCCAGCAGCGCCACCTTGCGGATCCGTAACCACGTTAACGACGTCATAGTCCTGGTATTCCCCTAAAGTGGGATCGAAATCGCTTTCGGGACTGCTTCCACCAGGTCCACCGCGATTCAGGAAGGTTCCTCCGTAGGAGTAACGGTACCTGTAAAATGGCGACATGGCTATTTGCTATCAACTATAAAAAAATGGCTATTCTGTCGAGCTTCAACAACGAATAACAAGTAAACAAATGACGCACGACATGTTTGTAAAATCTAAATTTCAACGATTTCCTAAAATATCCCTAAATAAATGTGGTGATTAGAAAGTGTTAACAATATTTAGAACATTGTAGAAGTCTCACTGGCAATGAACAGCGATCCTTCCTCCTGCTCCTCCTCCACCTTCTCTCTTTCCTCCTCTTCCTCCTCTCACGTCAATCACTCCGTGACCTTTAGAAAAAGAATTATTCAATTCGCGTTTTTAACATCGATGCGTCGTGTTCAGTTAAGAGCGAACCATACCGGTCATATTAAAAGCCTTAACAAGGACGGCGCCGCCCGATCCACCACCGGAGTTCGTTCCACTTCCGTCAGTGCCACGTAGTGCCAACCAACCATCCATTTCGAACAACTGACCGACGTTCCATTCCAGATAACCTCCACCGCATCCACCGACATCCGACGCACTTGCACCATTACCTAGAAAATTAGGACCGTGAAAAAATGGCGTATACCTGTTTCTTTTTTAAAATTTTAATGAAAAAAATATCTAGTACTATAACAAGAAAACGTAGAGTTAAATAAATGTTGAGCAACATTTATTTAAGGTGGTTTTATCTTTGTTTGGGTTTGTAAAACCACTTTTCTTCGATATGTATCCGCTTTAAAGAGCATTTCTCTTTTAACAATCAATAGTAATGAAACAACTATCTAATAGCCAGCTTACCTCCACCACTTCCAGGAAGGACTGGTGAAAACACAGAATCGTACGCAGCAGTCGGGTCATTGACTCCCCCTCCTTGCCCTCCGTGGCTTGCACCCTGTCCCTTGCCTGCGACAACAATTTGGCTTGTAGGTGAAAATGGTCACAAACAGCAGATAGCCATGAGAAGACACACAAAAAAATTTACCGTTGATGGATGAACCTGCACCGACACCCAGTCCAGCTTTGTAACCGCGGCCGTCAAGGTGAAATATTCCACCGCTCTCGATTCTTGCGCAGCTGCATTGGATTTCGGCATCGTTCATGTAAAGGTTACCGTTGTATTTCACCTGCAAACCAAAACATCTGTCTTTTGCGAGTATCAGACAAAAAAGATAAATATATTGCAATGCTGTAGTAGTCGATTGAATAAAGTGATTAAACCTTTCAATGACCTACGAAAAAAAAATCGCAGTGTCGAAATATCTTTTCTTCCGGTATTAAAGATTTGTAGTGAATGACAAACATTGAAACATTAACCCAACCACAAAAACGGCAACATGACAAACCTTCACGTCACTTGCAGTAAGAAGCAAGAAGTCAATGATGTCCGTAAACTCGACGGTGCCGCCGGTTTTGACGTAAAACCAACTGAAGGAGAAGTTGCCGCGCTGTGTCATGTGATCGTACAGCACGAGGGTGGCGTTCGAACCGTCTTTAGGCAGCGCGGTGTTGGCAGAAGAATGGAAGTCGACGTTGCCACCACGCGACACGTACAGCTTGTGGATTCCAGTGATTCGACCGAAAAAGCTGCTGCGGGTTCCTTCGAGATGTGTCTTAAGACAAACCAATGTAATAATAATAACATCGTAGAGGCATTTTTATTTTACGCTCATTTTATTCAGTCATATGTAAGACTAGATATTAATTAATAAATTAATATGCTTCTCAATATTTAAACGTTCGTTTTTAACGCAGGTAGATATTATTTTGTAAAGCAAGCAAAACACAGAACAAAACATAGAACGTTATCGTTGATCAAAAAGCGATTTCGGAAGGCCTAGATCATAGTTGTTCTACAGTTGTACACGTTTGTAAAGGCTTTGTTATCTTACCTCTTGCGGTAAAATAATCTCAGAGCCAGCTTCAATGTAAAAACTGCAAGGCGCCATGGTTCTTGTCCAATTTGAGGGTGTATATTCCACAAACAATCGTTGGCCGCCGAACAGATGCAAAAGTCCAGTCCTGTCTCCAATGAATTTGTGAATCTCAATCGTAACGCCGATCGTCAAGTCTTCAGCATCGCTTGTCGAGTTCTGTCGTAATAAACAAATCGTAAGAAACGTAGCGGTGCTGGCGATAAATGCTACCACAAACCGTTTCATAGTCGTCCGGGTGATAGAACACGAGACGAGCATAGCCGGTTATCTCCGCTTCATCGAACTCGTAAAAACGCCTTCCTTCTTCCATGATAACAGAAGGCGGCGGAACGTTTCTACCCTCGTTGTCAACATGCACGTAAGTGTGGTCGACCGCCAGGTACGACATATTGGTGTTCGGGTTGTACTTCAAGGTGCGATACTGTGGTGGTCTTAGATTTTCCTCCACGTAGGCCGTACCTGGAAATCGTATAACATGCTTAAACGAGCTATTGTATTTCGGTCATACAGTAACAAAATAGTTTGTCCACTAATAAAACATAATAGGTGTGAATTTATATCAATTTAGCAAAATGTCCTAAACAACCTAATTTTACATTATCTTGCCAGCTGCAGTAACATTGATTATCCCTTATTAAAACCTTAAATCTGTGCAGGGGTGAAGTTTTTAACAGCAATTGACGGTGTCGAAAACAGCCTGAATTTTGATATTCTACTTGATCTTACCAGCTGCGGCTCCGTGCTTAAGGGTGTACGTATCTGAATCAGAACCGAGATCGCCCAGGCCACCAGCGTCGTTGTACTTTCCTCCATATTGATATCTCCATCTACATAAAACGGCGATTCTTCCACCTGCTCCACCACCTCCTTTACCCGATCCTCCGTTACCACCACGAACGCTGATCTCACCTGGAAGTTTCAATAGAAACATTGATGCAAAAAAAATACCGGCGGCAGCAATCTTAGACGCATGGGTTACAGCCGTGCGGAAATGTTAAGGTTGTGTAACTGTAAACTGTACATATTTTATATTAACAAATTAGCCTTTATAAGGGGTAGGAAAATGAACAACGAAACAAAAAAACAGAAGCAACAATTTAAGCGCATTTTCTTATAACATATCATCTTATTTATCATCTTATAAGAAAATTATTTGTACCGTGTCCAGTAATGTTGGTTGTTTCAATAAGAATAGAGCCTCCAGATCCACCCCCGGAATTAGAACCACTGCCATTCTTTCCATAAGCAGACAACAGACCGTTGAGTTCAATTAGTTCACCAACCTTCCAATGAAGATAGCCACCTCCGGATCCGCCCTGATTTGATCCTAAAATGGCAAATGGCAACATATTCTGAAATAATTTGAGTATAAATTTGCACATATTGGTGCTTTGCTGCCGGTTTTAAAAAATAGAACTAATTTCTACAATTGTTATTTCTTCAAATTTATTACACTTAGTGACAACATGCATTTCTTAAATATGTCTTATCGCTGTATAGTTAGTGTTCATCATGGGAAATCTGATAAACTGTATTTGTTATCAGGTTTTTCAAGTACAGACTTATGTTTAGCTTCAGAATTAGAAACAAGATCCTTGCTGCTCAGCCATTGTACGAGATACGAAGCACACCTGCATTTCCACCACCGCTTCCGGGTTGACTTGGTCGGTAAACAGAGTCATACGGATCTCCGCCTAGTGCTGGACCAGGTCCACCTCCTTGTCCTCCATGACCAGCACCAGTTCCGACATTGTCTACTGACTTTCCAGATCCCAATCCAAGCCCGGCTGAGTGCCCAGTGCCATCCATATGCAAAATACCTGCAAATAAATAATAAATTTGTTAGTTCCATGGTTTATAGTTTTCCTGTTCCATGGTTAGGTAATATATTGGACTAGTATGATTCAAATTTCGCTTTTTATTAAAAAACGTAATAAAATTTGTGTAGGAAATCAGATGATGGTAGCAGGGCGTACTTTAAACGACTCTTGGGTTACACCCAATAGAACAAGTAATACATAATTTTTTCAAGGACTAATAGTATATCTATTTTAAAGATTATATAAAGCTATACTTTAATTAAATTGTGTTGTTAAAAAACTGTTCTTAACAAATGTCACAGGTAGGCGATAATTAAACACGTTTACCTTCACTTTCCAAGACGCCAAGTCCAGACGTTATGAAGGTATGATACAGGAACATGTTGCCTTGATACTGAACCTTAAGCAGACCCAGATCAATAAATACGGACTTGCTGGCTTTCAGGAACTCGATTTGTCCTTTGCGCATGACAGTAAGACTGGAGAAGTCGAAACGACCAGGTTCGGTGACATGGCTCTGTTAAAATTACGGTTCGATTGTAAGCATAATATTAAAGATCGCATGACATACACAACAATATATAACGTTGCCTGTTTATTACACATGGATCAACGCTTTAGAGCAGGGGTTACAAAACTACGGACCGATTCGGACCGCAGAGTTAATTCTACCGGGCCGCGGCATTTTTCCTTAAAAGTTGAATTATTGTCGGATACCATTTTAAACCAAACCTTGATGGAATTTTAAACTGAACGACAATTCATCAAAGCTGGTTACATTTTTTGTCGCGTAGTCATTTATATTTCCTTCGTTTAACGATTTAAAGTAAATAAAGTTCGACACAAAATATATCTGGCCCGCGATCATTAAGCCTTACATTCACGGGTCTTATATTAAAAAATCTTTGGTGACCTTTATTTAGAGCTACGTTCTTACAAAACAATGCCAAACTGTAAAAAATTAAAGTTTTGGTGAGTTAACCTTTTTTCCATGTTCGACTAAAGCGACCTGTGCGGTAATCAAGAACACCAAATCTCCGCCGTTTCCGATCTTTAGGTCTTCTACACCAACCAGCATTCCTTCAATCCACGTTCTTGTGCCGATGAACGTTGACTTGGTCGGCATAAACATTTCGGCCCCGACATCAACCCTATGAAATTCAAACAATCAATGCTTAGCACCAATGCACTTCTTGGTTATGACGATCTGTGAATATGACGTTTGTACTTGCAATACTTTAGTTTAGTTAAAGTATAAAAGGTATGCTGCAAGCATTTAAGTAACAACTTGAATTAAGAGAAAAGGCGAAATATTTATTGATATCATAATACGTACGAACCTGTAACTGCAGGGTGCTGCCGTTTCATTGGCCGTGTTTCTCAAAAACTCCACGTACAAGGTTTGGTTGCATCGAACGTTGACTTTTCCAGTGCGATCTCCCAGGAACTTGTGCACGATCGTGACAGTCCTAATAAATACGACACTTTCAGGTAACAGCTTTGATGTGAATTTTAGTACAATTTATGTATGTCGAACATTCAATTTATCGTCACCAAACACATATTTTGGAAAACCGTTAAGGATAATCTTGTTCGGAATTGTTACGCACCTCATTCTGAAAAAGGTGTCCGATAGCTTGTTTAGTATAGGAAATCATTATAAAGCAGGGGTTCCCAACCTTTTTCCAATCCCGTACCACTTAGACGTTTTCTAACGCCACGCGTACCACTTCTTGTATTACAGTGGTTCTTCACCTTTTTTCTACCGCGCCCCCCCCTTTGGTAATTTTTCTGAGCCTTGCGCCCCCCTTAGATATTAAACAACAATAATAAAGTAAATTTGTAGTGTGAAGCGCGAAAGAAATTGCGTTTATTTGGTTTGTATTGGCTAAACCTTAATTTTCGAAACACACAAAAGCTGCTCGTGCTTGATATATTGGTTTTCATCGAGCTAATTTTGACAAACACGTTGTAAAAAATGAAACATTGCGTTAATCGTGTTTTAAAAGGGGTGATGGCACACAATGCAAAGGCTATATACTGCAAATAACATTACAAATTGGCGCAATAAAGTCCGAGTTCCCCCCAATTAGTGATGCGCAAAAAGTAAAGAAGAGGGTGGCATGCTGCACAACTTAGATCTTCTTCAACCATATCATACTGTTCTGAATAAGTACAGCCCCAAAGTTTGCAAATCGCTAAATTATGATCGTGTTTCTTCAGTTACCTTTCCAAACATGTGTAATTTTGATGTTATGTATAAGACAGCATACAAGCAGATTGAGTAACTAAAGCAACATGGAACTGATAAAACATTAAAAAAAAGTAAATATTGGAATAGTGCTTGCGCCCCCCTAAGATTTGCTTGGCGCCCCCGGTTAAGAACCACTGTTGTAGAACAACTATTTTGATCGAATCATATTTTTGCCTGTTTTTAGCTTACAACTAGCATTATTCAATGCTATTTGTAAATTAAGCTATAAATCAGTAGATTATATCTATCAAGAGCAATCGTTTGACATAATTAACGCCCACTGTTCAACAGCGTTGTACGCTTTACAAAGCAAATGCGCTACTTGTCGACAATTGCTATAGCCTGTCTTTTGAAGATCGGAATGGTACGAAACAACAGAAATAATTACGTAACAATAAATAGGCTTTAGGGATTTTTTTTGTAAAAAACCAGATCAACAAAATATAAAGTTGTGAATCCAGGTTTTTGTGAAAAAAAACGGAAGGTACTCGCGTACCACCTGGAAAACCGTCGCGTACCACCAGTGGTACGCGTACCACAGGTTGGGAACCCCTGTTATAAAGCAATCTATAAACATACTAGGCTTGGTTCGTTCACCCGTTGTCGGCACACGTTATTTAGTGAGAGAAAGATTGTCTGTATACCTGTTTGGTCCGTCTTGTTCCAGTCCGTCGTGCGATGGGTGGAAGAACCTAACGTTGGCGTGGCGGGTTATCCGCGCCTCGTCGAACTCGTAGTCATCCTTCGGGCGCCCATCCTCAACGGAAAATCCGCCCTGGACCATTGTGTATATCCACGGAACGAGATACCTGAACGTAAAATCATTCTACTTTGTTTCATGAAAAAGATTGTTTAATTGTGATCTAAGACTGTTTATGAAAACAGAAAAAACATAAAATCATTTCTTAAAAGAAACAATTTTTTTAAGAAATGGTTTTATGTTTTATTTGTTTTTATAAACAGTCTTATATCATCTGATACGAAAACAACAATCTTTATTTTACATTTTTTTGTCTGCGGGAAATTCCTTACTTTCTAAAGTGTTTCAGCTTGTTTAATTGTGAAATTGATGTTTTGTATACGAAGCAAAAGCTTATTAGACAGTTTTGAATAATACTAGATGACGGTATCACGATTTATGATCTCTGCAAAGCAAATAAAAGAATGATTTTACCCACTGAATTTTTGCTAAGACTTATAAATTAATCAGTTTCTACACATACTAACAAAATTAAATAAAATACGCCATAATTCAGTGTCCTACTTGTCTTGGTGGATCTTCTCGTGGGTGTCTTCCGCGTCAACGATGAGTAGGGAATGATCGGCGTACACGTGAGGAACCGTTGCCCCGGCTTTCTCGTACTTCAGCTGAGCATACTGCGGGCCACGAGCCGTCTCTTCCACGTACGAGGTTCCCGCCGCACCCGGGACTGTCCCCGATCCGCCAACGAAACGCAGGCGACCTGTGCATATATCATATCTTAAGTCTTAGAAACTGTTTTTCCGCTTAGTATGTTTTTCCATACCGAAATCTTGTCCCACAACTTAACGCGATAATGCCAACGATAAAAGTTCTATTTTAACAGCGCACCGCTTCGAACAAAAATCAGACAACAATGTGTTAAAGCTTATAATATTGCCATTCCACCATTTGCTCGTTACCCTAATTTCGGTACCCAAATTCGGCGGTTTTGTGTTTTTCGTTTTAGTTTTTTCGTCGTGCGTTGTACTGCCCTATTTTCGGGTTGTGAGTTTCATGCTATTTCCTTGCTAATCTGTTGTTATCTTTAGCCCTTCCACCGTTTGCTAGTCATTAAATCCTTATCTGCCTGTGTGTTCGTTACGTCACTGACTCACATACCGCTTCCCTCTGGGTCGGGTTTTTATCAGTGGCCGCTTCACGTATCATCGTTCTTATTTTTCTTTAGTGGTTGTAGCTGTTACACGCAGCTTGTCTCAGTTCATGTTAGTTTTGCGTAGTATTTATTTATTTTACACTTTAATATTTGAAACATTTTTTACGATTTATTTGTATAGAAAAACAGATGATTCCATATACTTGGCATCATATTATAAATTTTAAAACCTTGCTGGTTGGTTTTTGTTCAAAGCGGTGCACCTTTCAAGCTGCTAATTTTTTTTTTCAGTTGTTCTTGTTTTTTAAATTGCGTAAGATGTTTTTCAACTGTTTTAGCATATTGGAAAATTACATTACGCTCAAGTAAAAACAAAATTGCACATTTGGAAACCCATGTTATTATTTTACCTGGAAAGTCGTATTTCCACTGGGCGCGAACCGCAATTCTGCCTCCCGATCCACCATGACCGTTACCAGTTGCACTACCCCCGTTTACACGGACTTCGCCGTGTCCTGTTTGAAAGAAACATATGTTTTTTTATCTAGTGTTAGTCACATAAAAGGGTTAAAAAATTGTGTAAAATGAGTATGCCTACCAAGACAACACATACATGTCAGTCAATTTGTTGTTTGTTTAATATTATAACAGTAATTTTTAATTTAATTGGAGTCAAATAATCGTACTTAGATCCTAAAGTAGAAATATAAATCTACTCACATTGATTGTGTTTAATTCTACTCTACAGATTGGAATACATATAAACACTGAAAGACACGCCAGGACCGCCAGCATTTATCTATTGTTTGTTAATTTATAAATTTAAAAAAAAGTGCCCGGCTACATTTTTGTAAGTTTACCTGTGAAGTTGAGCGTTTTGATGGCCACCGAACCACCGCTGCCACCAGCAGCATGCTGTCCGCTGCCGTCAGACGCAGACAAGTCGAGAAGTCCGTCCATGTAAAACTTGCCCGCGTTTATCCAATGCAGCAGACCACCGCCGCTTCCGCCAGTTCCCTAAACGCGCAAACCATAGCTCAATATTTGATCAGGTTTGAAATAAATTTTTCACGCAATATTTTTGTATTGTATAACTAGCAAATAGGGTGAATGAGATTTTTAAATCGCTAAACTAACAGATAAGGGTAAATGATTTTCTTTTTTACTCAACTTTTCCTGATGCTAAATTTTGTGTTAAACATTGTTATTTATTCAAATAGATTGGATGACTACGTTTAATAAGTTGGCGGTTGCAACCTCTTAACTGTAGAGATGAGGAAAATTTTAATCACAATAAATAGCTATAACGCGCATCTTGTACAACGCACAAATATCACGAAATATTGTTGTTATAGTTGGGATATTACGGTCATATCTTTTTGGCATTTGGTTGAATGGATAGCAGCAATTGTGGAAGGGAAAAACAAATGTGAAAAAGGTTCAATGTTATGATTGTTGTCCCTATATTTTTTTAGAAAAGCAAACCACAAAAATTTGACATATTATGACGGGATCGAATCAAACAGCCAACAAATTAACAAAGAACACAAAAAAAGAAATGTGTTTGTTTAAGTTACTTGCGTTTGCGTAAGCGCAAAATTGTATGAGATTCACCATATTCATGTAGCACTAACACACCTGTCCATTTCCACCGCCGCTTCCGAGGTGGTTTGGTGCAAAGAGAGACCCGTAGGAATTTCCACCTCTTACATCATCTTTGTTCGAACCACCATATCCTCCGTGACCTGCTCCAAGTCTGAAAAAAGAAAAACATGAGCTAATGATTATAAATGTAAAGAATTAAAACTCTTAAATTCGAGTGTACACGAAATCCAGTTAACTGATTTTTTTAAATATATTTTTTACATTAGAATAACTTCATTAAAACATCGATTCGTTTTATGTACCCGACGCCATTTTCAGATCTTCCTTTGCCAAAACCTTTCTCCGATGAGAAACCGGTTCCAACCATGGAAAAGACTCCCCCGCTTTCAAAGTCCGTGTCGTCGGAAATGATCTTGCCTCTGATCATTTGGAGAAGCGACTCATAGTTGAGGAGCAGTTTACCGACACTGAGCGTAGGGATTTCACTTGCGTCTTGTATCGTGACTTTGGAGTTTCTAATTAACGTCAAATAACATCAGTGTTAATACCAAATCCACTTAACTAAAGACAAGTACCACCGGGACAAGCGTTCAGAAACCAAACAACAATTGTCAGAAATAGCACGACTTCAACAAAATTCGCATTGCGTGTATTGCGTTGATATCAAAGCATTTTGGCGTTGCAACATGATGTGTCAAATAAATCACAGGTAAACGCATTGAATTGTAATAAGCAAAAACAGTAAATTTCCTACCTGTGTATTTCCACAGTTGCAAATGACAAATTTCCTCTGCTTGTAATTCCAACAGTTTCCCCGTTTTCATACAATCCAGTTCTGTAACGAATTCGAAGTTAAACACTCGCAACTAAATTAGCTTTATCTCAAATATCCTCTTATAGGAATACGATCCAAACCTTGCGGTAGAGTGAAATACAATTGACGTTCCGCTGGCAAGTTGTAGATGAATTGATCCAGTAAGAAGTCCCTTGATATCAGTTGTTGTTCCCAGGAACATTGTGCGGTGAGGAAGAACCAGCTCAGCATCTTCATCGATCTTTAAAAAAATGTATTTATAATATGATAAACAAGTTTTGTGTAAAAGTTGTGTTTGTGTAAAATACAGGTACCTGGTAGGAAACTGGTGCTACGGTGAAACCATACTCAAGACCAGACGCATCGGCGTTTAATATTTGCCGATGACGCAAATGTACAAGTCCAGTGCGATCTCCAGCAAACCTGTATTGTGTATACGATGTTAAAAATGTTATATCCGTGAAAAATAATAGCAGAATACTCTAGCAAATATAGTAATTTAAGTCAGACGCTTTTTATAGATGATAAAATATATATATATATATTTTTTTGCCAGCAAAGCATCGTCAGTATATCTTAATTCGAATGAATGCATATTCAGTGCTCCGTGAAACATATATTATTATGATTTGACTTTGTTTATGTTTTGTGTCACAGATGTACAAGCCCTGTGTATTCATGTTCAGAAATGTTATATCCATTAACATTAAATTAATATTAAAATGAGTTGCTATTGTATTGCTTTAGTGCTTTCAACACTATTACGTACTTGTGGATAACGACGTTCGTGTCTTGTCCCTCAAACACGACCCTCGTACGACGGTAGATCTGAAGCTCGGTAAGCTCGATAAGATTGGATTGGTCGCTGCTCAGCATCACGACTGTTGGCATTTGGGAGAAACGGTCGTTGTTGTCGATCAGCAGATTGCCGTAAAAGCCACCTGAATCCTCGGATGACGTCTTTAAAAAAACATTGGAAGTTGATCAAAAAACAGCTCTTCTGTTAATGATAATTCTTTACCAACGTTACCAAACAAGCTTTTTTTTATTAACATTACTATGCCTGGTAGCAACAGTTTATATATTAAAACCTGATGTGGCACAGTTATATTGGTATTTTTACCTGTTTTCTTTTTCTTTAAACACATGAACACACTAGTTTAGATATTCACGCCAAATACCTGACGGCCATCGTAAAGTTGCAAGCTCTGTCCAATGTGAAACACAGTTCCAGCTCCCCCGTGTGTAGTTTCGTCGTTTCCAAGTCCACCGACGGCACTAGACGTGAAACAAATCACCCGTGTTTAAGAGAATTAATAAAATGGCATATCCCAATTTAAACATCTTGGAAGTTTACTGCAATGTCGGACAGGTGGAAAACAATTTAAGGGATATTTTATTGCAATTTTAAAGTGTGTCCAACCTGTATGTTCCGGTAAAGGTCATGGATACACGGGAGTTGACAGCAACTCTCCCCCCGGCACCACCGCCTCCGTAACCTTGTCCACTTCCACCATTTACATCCACATAACCATGTCCGGTGAATGTACCTTTAAACATTTTAAAAAATGTAATAACAAGTGGTGTACTTTGTTATTTACTGAAACATACGACTTAAATAGATTATTCTTTTCATATTCAGTTTGCTACGTTTAATGTTACGCTGCTGCTTACCTGTGCAGATATATTGTTGGAAATTTTTGACAAACCTGTGACCTTATACTATGCAAAGTACAGTGTTCCGTGGTGATGATTTATAGCGCCTTAACTGGATGCCAACAAGTGTACAAGGAATTACTTACCAGTAACCACGTAAACGGAGCCACCCGATCCACCGCCATTATTGGATCCCGTTGTTGCTGATCCTCCGTTTGCCTTGAGCATTCCGTCCATGTGAAAGGTGTGTGCGACATCGATGCGAATTCGACTTCCACCACGACCACCCTGAAACCGTTATAAACACCGTTAAAGAAAAAAAGTTGAAATACTAAAGAAATATTTAAATACCTGAGTCCCGCCTCCTCCACTACCAACTAGTTCTGGAGCAGAGTAGGAACCGTAGGCCGCAGCAGAACCAGCAGTGTAGTTGTTGTCGGTCTTTCCGCCGCCCACTCCGCCATGGCCAGCACCAACGTTGTCAGATAGACCGGCTCCAGGTCCCTACAACCATAAAACGAATTGAGCTACATACTATGTACAATTGAACATTGTACAGATCAACCAAACGCGGTTCGAAACATCTTATGTTTGTTTTTGCGAAGGGCTTACGTTTTGTGGTTGAGGGCCTCGGCCGGAAACGTCAAGATATGAACCTCCTTCCATTATAATTGCAAACGCCTTGATCAAAATTAGGTCAGCCTCTATGAATGCGCCGTATCTCATCGTCAATGTCCCCACATCCATTTTGAATGTCTTATCGGGCACGTAGCGAACGCTTGAAGATGCCTCCATCAGGAGAACTCCAAGGTTGACATTGATGCCTAGGTAAACGTACGCAATGCTGTTATAAATATACCGACACATTTATCCAAAAACAAATTCTATCGTTCAAACAGTATTAGCAGCATCTACAATCGGCATTTATGACCGACAACAACTCGGAAGCAATGACTACTTTACCTGGTTGTTTTGTTTCGCTTGATGGAAGGATCTGACCGTTTACTCCCAGAAGCAAAATCTTTCCCTCCGGTAAAGTGAGGTTCAAAACTTTAATCAGGTTTCCGTACAACTTTAATGGCGTCACCTCGTTTCCTATCAGTCTCGTGTCAGATGACATCACCAGATCCCCTGTTTCCAGGACCTCGAAGTTGACAGGTGGCTTCGATCGCCTACGTGAAAAAATAATAATCAGACGTTAGTAAAATGAAAGTTTTGTTTAAAATCCAAACAGAATTAATAGTATTAGGTGAAAAGTATTACTTAGAATAAAACTAAAAAAAGGCTTGTATTGTAACTAAAAATGTGGTTCAATTCATTTCCTTTTATCAACAGTCGGGATGGCGGTTTAGGCGTAATAATGTGGATAATAATTTTACACATGGGGTTTTGTGAACGTTTTTCAAAGCCCAACTAAAAATATTCCTTTACCAACGATTTAGCAAAAAAACTAATCTTAGTTGTAAAGTTAACATTACACAGTACTACCTTTCTTCCGCGGGTGTATACTCAACGTAGAACGTCTGGTTTTGCCTCACGTGAAGCAAGGAACTTCCGTCGCCACGAATGTTAATCAGCGTTACAGAACCTGCGAGTCCTGCCGACTGGAATAAAGCGGTTGTCTTGGGAGTTTCGATTTGGAAGAGCACTCTTCCCCACAACGAAACTTCGTCAAACGTGAAATCGGCGCCGTTGTATAGCGCGAGATCTCGCACTGTCACGTTACGCGGATTCACTTCCGATAATACGAAAGGCTTGGATGGCAAGCGATTCTGAAATCAGACGCATCAGTTTTAGCATAATCAACACAAAGTAGGCTACTCTTTAGGCACAGCATACCAGATATACGGATGTGAAAGAAAAAATCTTCGAACACCAATAAGTGCGATAAAAATTCTTAAAATCAGAAGCAACACATTTAGCATAATCATTACAAAGTAGGCTACTCTTTAGGCCCAGCATTACAGACATACGAATATGACAGAAAAATAAACGAACATCAGTGCGAAAAAAAATAAACACAACTCTATGGATTCCTCACTCCAAATTAAGCGATATGCTTTTTAAGAGGTGTTGTAATATTATTACTTACAAGGTTGTTCAGAATCAAAGTGGTGTGAAAGTATTCGACGGGGTCCGGTCCATCCTCAAACCGAACATCTTCAATGTACACGGTTCCAGTTCCTCCGTGGTCATGACTTCCGGCTGCTCCGACAGCAACCAGGGCGCCTCGGTAGACGCTGTTTCTCACGTGAAGAGCAATCCTGCCTCCTGCACCTCCGCCATAACCCTTGCCTCCAGTCACATCCATGAGACCGTGACCTTTTGAGGATCCTTTAAAAGCAGCACGCGTGGTTTAGCAGTTATATTCTTATAAGGCTTTGAGCTTATATTAACTGTTCCTACCAGGCATAGTAATATAAGTCAAAAACGACTCTAACGTTTTGGCAACCTATACAAGTCGCCTTGGCAGCTTGAATGACACCGAAAGCATTGCATATTCTGCAGGGGTTCCCAACCTTTTTTACACCGTGGCCCCTCTGAGAATTTTGAGAAATCAATGGCCCCCCTATATTTTTTCAACCTTTTGAAAAAAATAAGAAACGTCATTTTTTATTAAAAAATGGTTCATAAAGTAAGGGGTAGTGATAAAATAATATACAACACACAATAAATGTTTTTGCTCTGACAATGTCTTAATTGCTGGTTTAGTGGTGGAAAGAGCCAAGCCGCGTGTCATATTGAATATCCAAGACACTGCGCTGCTTTGTCTTCAGAAGTAACATTGTTGAAAACCCACATTCACAAACTCATGTTGATGAGAAAAGCAACAGCAATGGCATGACCATTTCATTAAGCTAAAGGTACGAATTGTTTAGTTTTGCCCAAAATGTGGTCAAGCTATCTTTCTTAAAGCTCAATCGGGTTAGGGGGCGAAGGCCCACAGGTTGGGAACCCCTGGCATATAGGTGGCCGAAAAGTTGATTAAGAGCAACAATTACCAGAGGAACTGTTTTTGAATAATAGTTTGACTTTTTTTTTTTCAAAAAGACGTTTTATAATATTCTTATTACGTCTTACTACAACCTCCAACCATTATGCTCCAACGTTTTATAACAATCTCTATTTTCGAGAAAACAAAATTACGCTTTAGTAAAAATTTGTTAAAAATTTACTTTTTGTAAGCAAATAGTTTTCGGTTGAATCTTCAACCATATGTTCAGTGCCAAAGTTTGGCCCCTACATTTGTGACATTTTTATGGATTTCTAATTCTGAAAAAAAAACTGTATCTTTCGTAAAACACAAAACACTGACCAGCAGTAATCCAAACAGCACCACCGCTTCCACCGCCCGCGTTGGACGTTGCGTCGCCGGCACGTGCATCTAAGATTCCGTCGAGGAACAATTCCTTCCCAATCTTCATCCTGAAAACTCCTCCACCACGAGATCCCAACGCTCCGTTGGATGCCGGTCCACCTCGTGAACCTCCCATCACAGGTTCGTAAATCGAATCGTACTTGTTTGCAGTTGTCTTGGAATTTGAGCCTGAAAATTTGGAATGATTTTGAGACAAATCTCATATGTTTTACCGAGTCATCCGAAACAGTTTAGAATGATTAGTATTTGTTATTGCTTTACTAAACTTACAACGTTTTCAAAACCTACGACCCACTTTTAGTCTTCATCAGTATTAAATTTGCCAAATATTAAAAAAATTGGAATTATCTTAAAACAAATGTCATTTGTTGAGTTTTCCGAAACAGTTTAGAATTCCTGTATTATCAATTCCGAAAAATCACCTAAAAAACAGTCGAACCATGATTCTAAGCAATATTTTTGCTTTACGACAAATACAACGCTTTCAACACCTACCACACCTAAAGAAATTTCTATGCACTTATAGTCTTCATTAGTATTGAACCGCCAAATTAAAGTGTTTAATACAGTTCATGACGACCGCCCTACAGGAACTGCTAACCGTATCCGCCATCGACCGCGTAAGATGCGCCTTCTCCCCATTGGGTTGGTTCGCCGGGCAGCGAGTCCTGTCCTCTTCCGCGACAAGACATAGTAGCCACCGGTTCCAGGTGAACGTCAGTTGCAAACACCGTGTAATTTTCGGCAGTCATAACCGCCGCCCATTTCATGTCGAGGGTCGTAGTCGTAAACGTCATTCCGTAAGGGGGCGTCATCGTTGCAGTAGACTCGGAGCCCAGTTCCCACACGGTTAACCTGCGATAAGTTGTCGATAAGGTTTCGCTGGAAAGCAATGTCTTTGAAAATTGCTTTAGATTCCTATCATGTTGTAACCGTAACCTTTTTATGCAAAACAAAAGTCATTCATTATTCACAAATGTTAGCATAAAGAAAAATTTTATTTCAAAGGAACGTTAATTCATGTGAATTTGTCCTACCTGAAATGTCCTGGCGAACCAGCATCCTTAACCCCGTCCACCACATGGCTTGTCTGAGCCCGGGAGCCTATCTCAGCTGATCTGCCTTGACCGATCCTTAAGTGATGTACTCCTACAATTTCACCGTGCCAGCGGAAGGCAAGTGGTCCAGTACCTATACAAATAGGCAACATACTCGATAACAAAGCTTTCGTTTCCGAATGTCGCGCCAATTCGAATCAGAGGAATCTTATTACTTAAAACTCTTTACTTCAGTTTATTTGCGACAGGAGTTTTACCTATGATATCGGTGGTTGTTGCAAGATGGGCACTTGCCCCTTCGTCGACCCATACACTCGCACGGGGCTTTATCACGGTTGCAGCTGTTTCAGCAGTTGAAATGTAATATGTGTGGTTCACCATCATGTGCACTAAGCCGGAAAGATCACCCGTAAACCTGCGTAAATAAGTTTGCTAATATAAAAAGATCCCCCTGGAATTTATTAAGCAGAGTTCCATAGCTTGAAAATTGAGAAACTCGCAATGATAGGAATTGCGTGCCACCTTTTATAATTGACTTTTAAATATATTTCAGTCACATTAACTGTTGATGATACAAGTGTGTATCGAAAAGTCATTTTTTTAAGAATATGCCCATTTACTCGACCTATTCAAGGTACTTTAAATAACTTAGCAATTAAAATCTATGTAAAAGTTGCTCTTGTTCCCATTAATCAGGTTAGGCGCGTCTATGCAAGAAATTGTCATTTTTTCTAGCACAGTTTTTCTACAAGTGTCACTAACAAGACCAACGTGAATACCCACTCATTTATTTGAAAAAAAACACGTTTACTAACTTTACAATTTGAAGACTTCTTGGCAAACCGTCGTTCGGCAACCGAAGAGCTGCGCCGTTCATCAACTGGATCTCCTGCAAGGTTGTCACGTGATCGGTTGTGGTCGCGTTTTCGTCTTCTTCGTCGAGAACGTAATAGTTGTTTTCCCAAGGTCGGCCAGCGCCATTTATGATGAGCGCTTCTTCAACTTTAAAAGCTCCTTCCTCTGTGACGCCTTCCGTATTTTTTTCTGGCACCAATTGATGAACGTAAACGGAGCCGGGCGACCCATGGCAAGAGCCGCAGGAACCGGCGCCTCCCAGAGCGTTGTAGCTTCCCTAAAAATGAGAGTATATAGTTTTTGTGGTAAATATTATAAAAAAGGTTGTTGTGAAATTTTTTACCCGTTTTATGGGCAAATCGTTTCTAACTGCCGTTATTATTTTGGTCGACGGCAAACAATTTCACTTTTGGACAATAATAAGCATTGCTGATGGACCTATACCTGTGGTCGGCAAACTGTGAGCCGCGGCCCAAAGGGCCGCAGAGTCATTTTTAGTGGACCGCGAACTATTTTTGAACAGTTAGTGTTATCAGTAGTTGTGGGCCGCGTAATAGCCGTTCATTTATTGTACTGTGTTTTACAAGTAGATGTGGCTAAGAATTATATTTGTCTATAATGTGGCACTTATAGTGCCTGTTAAACTATATTTTTTGCCAACTTTAACTATGGGAACAACAGGTGTTTATGATAACAATTGTTTTATGGCGTAACTTTGTGACGTCATTCTGATGCCTCAAACTCAGAACAAATATTCTGGATCCGCCACTGTTTTCGTAGTTGTTTTATGTAGTGGGCCTTCAATAGCTCGGAAAAGAAAACTTTTGGCCGCGACAAAAAAGTTTGCCAAACACTGATTAAAAAAAAACACTGTTTGCATGTTTTACCTGGAAAGAAGTCGTCTGGTTGGTGTATATGGCGATCCTTCCACCGGAACCACCAGCTGCTCCAGAGCCTCCGGAAGCTGAGAATGTCCCGTGTCCTGAAATGTGGTGAGCAAACACCAAGATCGAACCTCCACTTCCCGATCCGTGAGCTGATGAGAACTCCCCGTCCACCGAAATTGTACCTGGTGTTAAAAAACTCGTTAGCTGTATAATTGTGATTTACCTACGTATAATTCCAATCTGTTTCCTGGGTCCACAGCCAGTCGGCCACCGCTATCATCAATACAATAGTTTCCTATTTAGAATTACTGCTGTACAATAATAACCACCAGCTCGGTGAACAAGTTATACAATGTACGATTGAATAAGTATTCGAATTATTAATATATAAGCTTATATATATTAATATCATAAGCTTATTTCAGATATTAATATATTCATCGTTTTAAAACCACCCATGTATGTCACCCATTTCTTGCATTGAAGTAGAAATTCACGATTGTTATTAGGGTTTCTGGAGTATAAAACAGGCTTAAATGAGAAGCTATAGTTTGATTACGTCGGCAGCCTGTCTTACAACTTTAATAATTTTGGCGAGAGACCGGTTCCACAAAATACAGTTAGGTTACTTTACCTTTTAAAACGCACATAGTAAATCTTGATTATAAATCGGTGCATTTTTGGTATGTTAACATGTTTACACTGTATTTAGCCTTGAGGGAAATGATTCAAATTTCGGAATGTTTTTAGACTATGCCTTTTTAGTTTATAAGCTAAAACACTTTTGAATATAAGGTATCTCACTTCGACAATAAAATGGAAAAGATCCTTGCTTTCGTTTCAGTTGCTGTTTACACTGTTTATAAAAACAGGTGTAAAACATAAAATCATTTGTTAAAATATTACAGAAACATATATTTCGTCTTATGAATATGCATTAACAGTTTCTGCAGAAAAGACAAACATGTATAAACTGTCAAAAAATGTAGTTGAAATATAAAAAAAATAATAATTAAAATTTTAATAATTCGTAATTTAAGTTATACCTATACGTCTAATGTTACTTTTAAGGGCGTGACTACGTTTTGTAACTTTGGTTGTCCTACCTTCGTTTCGGATAAAAACTCCGACGTGTACTTCGATTTTGCTCCCTCCTCTCGCTCTATGTCCACTTCCACCTGACCCGGATCCTCCCATCTCGCGAGGAAGATATAGTGTGCCGAAGTAATCTCCGCGATCGCCAGATGACGAGGAATATCCTCCAAACGATCCATAACCACCTAACACGGTTACATTTAAATAACCTTTTAGTTTTCCACATAAAACAAATTGCTTGCAATATGTTGCGTTTTGTGTTACTATTTAGTTGAGTTACCGCACATATTCGGACTAGTTTACCAATTTGAATAGTTTAACATTTAAATTTTATGATAAGGAATTGACTTGAAATTGACTTGCATTTACTATGACTTGACCTTACGTGGGCAACTGATTACTTGGACTGAGGCTTGACTTATTTTTTTCCAAAATGACTTGACTGTGACTTACATTTTAAAATGACTTGTTTACTACACTGTATTCTGCTGTTGAATATATCTAGGACAATGTGAATTACCCTTTTTAAAATTCAGAACAAATATGAAAATTGGTTAAATCACTACATCGTCAAAATATTTATTTATATAATATGTTAATTATAAAAATCGATTACATTACATCAACCAAATCTCAGGTAAGTTCACCTGCGGCACCGTTTTTGCCATCACCGACACTTGGCGTGTAAGTATCCCGACTTCTGTCTGTCCCCGAACAGGTCATTAAGGCTCCGGCGTCCACTTCGAGTTGGCCAATTTTAAGATTGTAGGAAGCGGCAGAAAGGGTTGATTTATATTCCAGCTTCAGGGTACAGAAGCCTCCACTCATTGAAAGATCAGGCATAAACCTGGCGAATAAGAGTTAACGTTTAAATTAACGTTCAAAAAAATAGATAAACAGTTTTAATATGCTGTTAACAACTCGGATTCTGTTATTATGTTACCTTAATTGTTTGCATTTCTGCTTCAAGAAATCCGTTTTAGAATATTAAACTAACCTTAATAATACTGAGGTCGTACTTACTTAAGAGTTGAACCAGTGTATAAGTCCAATGAGCCCATTCGGAAATCGCCATCCCCTCCAATACTAACGTAAATTCCCTTTTCTTTCAACGCTGAGTGTCCGTGTTTGGCCATAACCGCGACTTTGTTGCTTCCGACATGTAAGTGCTGGACGTTTGTCAGTCTTCCGTTTAACAAAAAGGACACAGCCCCGAAATCTGTGAAGCCAAACAGGCTCTGGTCCGATTCAGGGTCGTTGTTGAGTGCCACGCCTGTTCCCGAAACCAAAAATCTTCCGGGCATAATCATTTCACCGCCCGACTCAATAACCAGGTTGACAAAAGGTCTATAAAAGGCTTGACTTGGGTTTGTGTTTGAGCTTGACGGCGAAGATGTAGAAAGTCCGTTTTTATCGATTCCCAGGTGAATGGTTTGCTTGGAATATGCCCGAATCAAACCGGTGCGATCTCCGTAGAACTTCAATATATATAGTTCAGGATGATCCGATGTGTTGCTATTTGCAGTTGTAGCGTCGATTCTGAGACCACCCCTTCTGATAACACGCACTTGGTCGTAGACGTTAGTCAGGGTTAGATCTGACGCAGTCAGCGACACGTATTTGAACACGTCCAGGTTGTTTCCGTCCACATTCAGCTCGTAATATTGAAGCTGGTTTCTTGTGGTTTGTATAAAAATGGAACCGGGGCCGCCGTGTCTATCTTCAGCACGTCCGCTGCTAGAACCGCTTGATCCTCTTGCCCCAACTGCGCTTGATGAACCCTGGCAGGATAAAAGGAATGTATTTCGATCTATTAAAACACAGTACGGCATTATTTGTCAAAAATATAACTACGGTTGATGTTCAAGTACCTTGAAATTGTAAACAGTTTTAACGACAAGCGACACTCTTCCGCCAGAACCACCGCCATAAATTGTGGAGCCAGTTCCAGAAGCACCAGCACCGCCCGATGCCTCCAATTGTCCAAACCCATATATGGTTCTAAATAAAAAACGAGTGTTTTTATCAGTAAGATCAGAATACTTATTTTTAAAATATCACAAATAAATCTTTATCAGAATACTAATTTTTAAAATAGAGCAAATTAATCTTTATCAGAATAGTAATTTTTAAAATAGCACAAATAAATCTTTATCAGAATACTAATTTTAAAATTAGCACAAATAAATCTTTATCAAAACACTTCGATTTTATCAGGAAAATAAAACTTATTAAAACCAAGAGATGAAATGAAATGTCTAACCGCGTCTTTATCGCAATAGATCCTCCACTTCCACCACTTCCTCCGTATGATGATCTTCCAGGAGCCCCATTAGCTTCAAGGAGTCCATCAATTGTCAAGGAAGTCACCATCATGGAAATGTAACCGCCGCCTAACCCACCACTGGGCTGAGTTCCAGTCGGCTGTGCAACATGGTTACCACCAGCGCTACCAAAATCCTGTGCAGAATGCACTGATCCATGGAATTTTCCTCCTGCGCTATCCTGGGCAGAAGAATATAAGGCTAGGTAAGTAAAATTTTTAATGTAAACCAAACAAGTACTATTAAGAAAGTCTATAATTGCGAGATTGTATTTAAATACGATTGGCTCTTTATCATAACGCAGTGGTTCTCAATCGGGTGCTTTGAGGGTGCCGAGAGATATTTGAAAATCTTTGATAATTTTTGCTCAACTCTTACAACTTTTTGTGAAAGATTAGAGTGGAATAAATCCAATTATAACATCCTACGTTGTGTAGAGTTGACGTGTGTCATTCCAGTTTCGTTTATTGTGACATTCTAGTGAATTACACCTACGGAAAAATCTTGTAGGTGTGCCGCAATCTATTCATTATTTTTTTTTTGCAAGTGGTGTCGCAAGCCATAAAAGGTTGAAAACCACTGTCATAACGCATAATTACCAATTTGTCTATAACAAAAATGCGGTGTCAAACGCGGTCAATCACAACAGTATTTTTAGCAGGCCTTCATCAAACGATATACCTAGAAGAAACTTAAAAAATAAACTGGCTGTAGATGGGAAAATAGCATTTTTTTGGCCGTGATTAATTTTTTTCTAATTGTTAGAATACCTTTCCAGATCCACCGACACTGGCGTGCCCGCCTCCTTCTTCAGCCGACAAACTCTCATCGTACTGAACGTGGGACTTGGAAGTAGACCTTTCGACCCCGGAACACGTGATGACGCTTCCGGGTTCGGTATGCACACTCCCGGCTTGGATCGTCATGAAATCGGCCGTGATCTTGGCCGCGGTCTTGATCCTTATATCACTCGCAATCAGACTGGCCCCGGTGTCTTTGGGGAACTCCATCCTACTGCCCGCGTCAAGCGTTAGGCTCGCAAGTTCGACGAGCCCGGTCAGCAGATCCGACTGCTGCTTTGTAGATGTCGCCGATGAACCCGAAACAATTCTGCCGGTCGAACCGAAAACTGCGCGCGTTTCTTGGCCTAAAACCAAGTGCTGAACTTCGTGCACCTCGCCCTCCAACCTGAGCGCCGGTGAACCGGTGCCTATGATGTGCGTATGCGTGGCCAGCTTCAGCACGCCCTCGTGCTCCACTTCGAAGTTGACTGGCGGTTTGATGCTCGTGTCGTTGCCCTTTGTGTCGGGCCGAAGCGTGATGGTGTGGTTTGCCAGTATGTGAAGAACACCTTATAAAAAGAGATAACTGTTTGGTTCCCGTGTAATTACTAACAAAGTAACTCGCCTTCAATGCTACTATGTTTTTTTATTAATATATCAATAGTTGGACCTTGCTTTAAAACTACAAAAAATTAACCTGTCTGATTACCGAGCATTTCATTAAATAAAGCTGCTAAGTTACTTTATAAGTTTATCTAAAAAAATGTATTTTAGACCTTGCTTTATCAATGGAAAAATAAATATTAAACCACACCACCGATCACCGAGCATTTCGTTAATCAATGCTTCTTTGTTGCTTTGAATTTTATATTAAGAAACTGTCTTTTAGATCTTGCTTCTTTTTTTCTAAGAAAAATAAATATTACACCAACCTGATCTATCACCGAGCATTTCGTTAATTTGAAGTTGCAAATTACTCGTTTTGGATCCACCACTCCCGAGCATGGTCAACCTTGAGCTGTCGTTCAAATAGAGCTCGTCCAAAATCAGGACGTCAGTCAGGTCGACGTCAATCAGCGGATAGCAGATCTGCTTTTGCTCGTTGTCGTTTCCAACAATGAGTTTCTTGTACTTCTTCGTTAAATCGTATATGTATATTGACCCGGGGCCTCCCCCAAGTCCAGAAGGAGTGTTGTCATAGTAACTTGACGTCACTACACCAGAGCCTCCTCCACCGACGCTAATGAGAAATAACGTATTGAATAACAATTACGATTTACATTTGTAACATGTCGATTTGCCAACAATATTTATTTGATACCAATAATATTTTATCAGTTTACAAAAATTTACTTTTATTTGATAAATTTTATCAATATTTTGATATTGTTGTTCTGTGTTTAGACGTAGAATGAGTATCAAAGATCATACAGAAGAAGGTAGCATATTTTAAATATTAAAAAAAAAACATTCATTGTAACATTTGTGCTAGCTGCCTTGTGTGTTCTTTGATACTAATGTTACGTCTAACTACAACCTTTAGTCATTATGTTCCTATGTTCCCTATATGTTTCATTATTTACATAATTTGGAAGTCACTTTATCTAAAACCCGAAAGTTAAAAAGTATCTGGAGATTTAATCAAACTTACCAGAATCTTCCCACGTATTGGTTGTGATCGTGACTTGCGTAAATAGCCACACGCCCTCCGCTTCCGGCTCCACAACGCGAGTTCGCAATCGCCGCCATTCGCGACTGATCCGAAGCAGTCAGCTGTGAGTAGGAGCTGATCTTACAGGAGCCACCAGCAGCCGAGATGTGACCGCGCCCGTCGATCTGACCGGAAACCTCGATCCAGATGCTGCCCCCGGATCCAGCCCCGGCGCCACTTCGCGAGTCACCGGCCGGAAATTCGGACGTTTTTAGCACGACATCCGCGCCGTTGGCGAGCAGGCTTCCATCCAAGGCAAGATGATGCGCGGAGATCTTGATTCGCGAGCCTCCGTTGCTCGTCACGAGACCTCTTCCGGCGAAGCCCGAGATCGCTGGAGACTTGTAGGATCCCTGTGACGTCATACACTGCCGTTTGGCCGAATACCAGCCGCCGCCCAAGCTGCCGTGTGCGCCACCAGCGAAATCCTCAGTGGTCGTGGTGGGATCGCTCGGCAAGTAGCTGGACAAAACCGGAGTAGCAGACATTCCGCTCACACTGACGCTGGCGTCGCTTTCGATGATTGCCGTGCCAGTTGACAGGGTCATGGATGACAGAACAAGGTTGACGCCACTCTTAATGACAAACTCAAACACGGAAAGACAGAAGTGATCGTCCACAGTGAGCGAAGATCCCCGTTTTACAGTAAAGGTGTTGAGGTTGTGGCAATCGCCGGAAGAAGTTTGCTGGGGCGATGCGATGAGCGCGTTTGAACCGATGTGCGTTTTCGACTTGTCATCAAATATTATGTTGGAAGTGGTGAGGCTACCTACAAGAAGGCATAACAACAGATGCACTTGCATGATAAAAGGCTTTTGAACGCTTTAACAAATGTATGCTTGAACAATGAACACCTACCTTCAATGGTTAAACTGTTTTCGTGTATCGTCAAAGTGTCCGGGAGCACGACCGAAGCATTTTGCTGGATAATGACGTTGAAGGACAAGCGCAGTTCGTTGAGTTTCGGAGAGATCACCCACTGGTGAGTTGCGTCGACTTCCACCCAACCTTGGCCGCCCGACGAGATTTCACTCACTACCAGTTCCCTGTTGTCGCCCGCCAATTTGATGCGTGCATTTCCTGTGAAGAATCGCAGACAATCACCAATTGCAGTTAATTACTAAAAATTATTTCCATTCTTCTCGAATTACATCTTAATTTGTCAGTTGTCATAAACGTTTTTGAACATGCGCAAGCGTTGCGGGTCCGCGTGCATGTAGTTCGTTTTGGTAATAGAAAATATTTTACAAAACGAATAGAAACACTTACCAATAAGCGTTATCTTGTCGAGGTTATATCGAGTGCTGTCAGTCATGTTAATGAACGTTGCGGCGACATCTTTGGTGGGATTTATTTCGTTGGTAGCGTCGAAGAAGACCTGCTTCGAAGCACCGGCTTGCGACAGAAGATCTTGAACGTACAAAGAACCTGCAGCTCCATTTAGCGACGTCACTGGGCTATCTCCTCCCGACAAAGATGTAAGTCCGCGGAACGCCCACCTGTAAAAAATACGAAAACAGAATGGAAAGAAGGAAAATAAAAATATATTACGAAGTTGACAATCCCAACTACACAAGTAGGTCGAATACATGCAGATAGTCTTTAAAATTACTATATACTGTTTAAATCATTTGGGCATCATCTAGCATAAAAAATGACCATCGTAAATCCTGTAAAAAATGTAAAAAAGGTGGTATTAAAAATTAGTCTCACTTTTCTCGTATCTGGATTGATATTCTTCCACCGCTTCCGCCAGTTCCCTCTCCGATACCATCCCCGCCGTTGGCCGACATCACTCCGTGTCCGGCGACCGACTTTGCTTGAATTGAAATGCCACCACCGCTTCCGCCACCGCTGTTGGCTGACGCCGCTGCGTCCGCATCCGCTTTTATCGACCCTACACAGCACACGTAACAACATAAGGTGAAAAAATATAACCAACTTTTGACCAATCTTTCTTGTCTATGAAGTGTACACGTAGAAATGATGCTTTGCAACTGAATGTTTTACAATCTTTGCGCTTGTCCGACAGGTAATATTTATATTTTTAACATTTCTATAAAAACATTTAACAGTGTTAATTAATATTTTCCGATTCGGCGGCCAGAAATCCGATCAATATTTTATTTTATATAAGCAATCTTTAAAAAAATTATGAGGAACTGTTGAACGACAAATTGTATTGTAAAGTTAAGGGCTTTCGCAAACCCGTGCTTAATCAGGTAGAAATAAAAACAAACACACTAAGTAAAGCGCAACTTCACAAAAACATGATTCGCATGTTTTACCTTCCAAAACCAAGTTATTGCCAATAACCAAGATCAAAACTCCTCCTCCAGAGGCACCGGGTCCGTAGGAAGAGGATCCACCTCCACTTCCGGGGTTGGTTGCCGTTGACAACCGCCCATACCAAGCGCTTTGAGGTCCTTTAGTTAAATCGTATCCACCGTAACCAGCGTGTCCTGCCCCTGACCCAACTCCATTGATCTACAAAATGCCAAAGCAAGGTTTATGTAAACAGCAAAGTAAGCTTGTATACTTAAATAGGTTTCAATACAGTATCTCAATAAATATTTTTTACAGGCAATTACATTTGCGGGCTGTACCTGCTTTCCTTTTCCTGGCCCAAGTTCAGATTTAAATCCTCCACCAGAAACTGTAATAGACGCGCCAGAGTGCAGCACGATATCGTTGCTTTCTATTGCCAGAGTATCGCCGACCAATTTACCGCCGTAGAATATTTCCAAAGAGCCTTAACAGACGAGATACGTGTTACAGAATATTCTCTAAAAAGTGGTTTATGGCAAGCAAAGCTTACCGACGGTGATCCTATCCTGAGTTCCACTGTTGGCCGCTCTCGTGAAAGATACGGTCGCTTGATCTTTGATGGTCAGTTTAGCAAACGAGTAGAGACCTGGTTTTCTGATTGAGCTGTACACCCCGTCGCTGTAGGAACCTGTGCGACCAGATGCCGAAAACGCTACTTTTCGGCCACTGCCAATCACCATGGAGAAGACGTTGACTAGCAGGCCTGTAATACGAAAATATATAAAGCTGGAATCATAGTATAAGCTTAAAATAATCCAAAGAACATTGCGACAAGTGTTTCACTAGTTAGCTTTTGTGCATGTTTATTTTAATATGCTGAAAGTACGTCTCAAAATGTTAAATTGTGGTTATCTATTATAAAATTGTGGGTTTGTTAAGCTAGACCTGATATGTCGTTTTCTGGTCCCATCATGGATATTGTGGATGGAAGTCGCACTTCGGACCCAGAAGACATTCGAAGACTGCACTTTAGTACCTCATTTTGTAAGTTGTCATGCAAGAGTAAAGTCTGGTTATCCCGTAACTCAATCAGGGCACCAGACTGACTGTGCATTCGGGTTATCTGAATAATTAATACGTCTGAATGAATAATACGTTAAATTAATTAAATTATCAAAAGTGCAAGTTTATTAGTCGTACGACACTAGTACCATACAAAAAGTTACCGTGTTCGGTAGTTTGCAATACTTTTAAGTTCGAATATTAAACTGGGTTCTAACCTTAAACTCAACGTTGGTTCCTTCTAGAAGCAAGTGCACTGCCCCGAGCAAATACAAGTCGCTATACTCAAAACTCGACCCTTCGCTCGAAGTTTTCTTTAAAACAGTAATCGAGCGCATATTGCCAGCCGTGGGTGTTTCTTCAGTGGCGTCCGACAATATTTCACCTGGAAAGTATAGTAACGATAACGAAAATAAGGAGAAAATACCAACATAGTGGCATTTAAAATTGAAAATGTACTAGAAACAATTTTTGTCATCAAAAAAAATGCTAACCGCTCCCAGAAGACTTTACAGGATGATTGGCAGCGATGAGGATGGTGTTGACAATGTTCAGGTGTTTATCCTTGATAAAAACGGTTCCTGCACCTCCAGATTGGACTGTATTAGATAGGTGGCCTCCGTTAACCAAGTACGAGCCAGTGAAGCGGGAGGCGCCAATCAGATCAACTCCAATGCGACCACCTGCACCAGCTCCCACGCCAGAACCAGACGACTGGTCAAGAACACCGTTGCCACCGGCTGACTCAAATCTACCAGTTCCTCGAAGCGTGCCAGAAACGGCCAAGTAAATTGACCCGCCACTGCCGCCGCCCAACTTAAGCCCAGAACCTTGTACAATACCAGCTTCGCCGTTGCTGCTTACCGTTCCGTCCATTCTCAAATATCCAGCGTTGATGGAAACTCGGCCGCCGCCAGACCCAGATTTAGCTTTCACCTCGCAACTATTTGTCGCTTCTGTGCCTGTTTGGCAAATCGGGTTTGACCCGTATTTCTCTCCGCCGCTGCCAACAAACAGTGGCTTTGTGACGTCGCCGTAGACTTTGCACCACGAAACCGTTTCCGGGTCACCACTGGAAGCTGACACTCCACCGCAGCCTCCGTGACTTGCGCCTCTCACCAGTAATATGTCGCTTGTGCTCGCAAGAGACCCCTCGCCCTCGCCCGCAACGTTTCCAAATCCGTCCACCGATATTCGAGCGCCATACGAAACAGTCACGTTGGGGGCCGTTATCTCGATATTGGCAGAACTCAACGTGGCGCCATATCGAAGGTCTATATTTTCGTGCACGTTGAGAACAACCTTTAATGCCACGTTCGGCTTGCCGTTTGAGATTTCGGCACCGATTGACAGCGACGCGTCAGTGAGCAAGGTGAGCGAGGAAAGGGTGATGTGGACTTCCCCGTCAGCCCCAGCGTCGCGTCCCAACACGTCAATCTCGGCTGTGGACGCCACGAGCGCTTTCGCGTTGCGTCCGACAGACAAATAGGCCATGCCCGTCAGCTTTCCACGGAGTTCAACGTCGTACTTTAGGTTGCAGAGCGACGAGCTCGAGTGCGAGAATCGAAGTCGACTGGGAACGTTTAGCTGCGCGCCCTCGTCGACACTCACCGAGCAAGGAAGAACGTAATCGGTGTTGGCGGCACCCTGGCTGTCAATGTCCACGCTTTGGCTGCTTGGTATTACAAGCTGGCCGAACTGGTTACCGATCAACGAACCAAACGCGATCGGGATTCTACTGTCGTTGGCAACTTTGATTTCCGCACGGGCCGATGAAGCCACAGTGAGTTTAGTGAAAGCGATCTTTCCATTTTGGGCCAATTCGGGTTTCAGCGCGAGGACAGTGATTAATTTGCTGGTGGGGGGACAGGAGCTGGTCGACGCGTCGGTGATCTTATTGTCGACGCGAAGTTCGTTCTCTTGATACTGAAGACCAGACAGGTAGGACAAGTGCATAACACCGGCAGGAGCTCTGCATAAAATATCTCATTTATGCGAAGTACAAGAGGTAGACATAAATAACAATAGAAAAAATAAGCAGGCAAAAAATGGATTAAAATATAATAGTAAATAATACCTTAAGGAGGTAGTTCCTTGGAAAAATCCACCAACGGCTTGAAATTCGCCAGTGTATTTGCTCAAGCTTGATTTCACATCAATCTCGATACGACCGCCGGATCCAGCATTCCAAGACGAGCCGGAACCTCCGGAAGCAATCACCTTTCCATGCCCACTCAGAAGGTTGGCTTGCAAGCTTATTTTTCCACCGTTGCCTCCGCTTTCTTCTTCACCTGTTGGTAGGTTAAGAAACATCTTGAGAATCGTCTTTTTTTGTTTCAGGGGAAATTCAATAATGTTAGATATAGAACAGTGGTACACAATCTTTCAGCTTTTAAAGGTCGCAGAAACAGTCGGTATTTTCATTAGGGTCGCCAGTAGAGATGCCCGATGTCAAGCTATAGTGTGTAGGGTAGTATCGGCGCTGATCCGATACCAAATTTATAAAATTATTTTAAGTCTTGATTAGCATTTTAATGCAGTGATCGTGGCTGTAGGTAAATGAAATTGTCAACGCCTAAGCGATTTTTGCCTAGAAACCTGGAATATTACCTTTGAGCATTTCAATTTTTGTCTATGATTTTTTTTGATTTACTGTACGACGTTACAAGTTACGTCGCAAGTTAGGTAATCTTAAAAAGCGTGCTGTTCGTGGGCGAACTAGATGGCAATTATGCAACAATGTTACGGTAATGGGGTAAATTGCGAAAAATATTTTCGTTTATTTGAGATCCTTTATATTTAACGCCATTATTCACAATAAGGGCGGTTTATTACCTGTCAACGAAGCTCCGTTTGCCGTTAGATTCCCGTTCAACCTTAGGGTTTGAACAGCAGCAATGTGCATCCAACCGGCATCCCTGGAGTTAATTGGCGGTAATGCAGTTTCGTTGGCTTCTATGGAAAGCATCAGGTTTCCGTTGTTCTCATACACCTGATTTGTGGCCGTTGCTTGACCGTCCACTGTTATCCTCGACCCAGCGTCAATGTACACATTTCTGGCTTTCACTGATATACCGGCCATGTTACGCTTTCCATCTCCGACGATTAACCTAAAAACAGAGGGAAAATATTTCGTTATTATTATTATAAAGGTATAAAGTAAAACTAAAGCGGGTCAACGCGGTCGTTACATTCGCTTGTCACATTGTTTATTTAACCTTGGACAACTATAAATCTCTATGGCAGACTCGTAACCCAACAATTAATTTCGTGTCTTTTTAAACAATAGCAAAAATCATGCCTTGCGTATAAAAAGTCACTGTACTAAACCGATATAATAACATAATTTTATACGTTAGCAAACTTAATTTGAGAAGAAAACTCATTTGTCTTAACTTGACAAAGATTAAATTAAGTACAGAACCAAGTAAACCAAAATTCAGTTTGTTTGGATGTTATAATAAGATAAAATAATTTACTTAGTTTAATCTTTGTCATTGATGTGCAATCAGAATCATTTGTTTTCGTCATTCGGATTCAGGCAGATTTTGTTATTCGAAAGAAAATTCTGTCTTAACTTGGTAAGTTATTGTAGCATAATCAAAACCATTACCTCGCGCCATCCTTCAGTGACAAATCGCCATCAGTTGTCAGGCGCACCACTTCCCCGCTGTATGCGGAGTTGGTCACGAAGCGCAGGGTAGAGTAGTAACGTAGGTCCAGGTTGCCGGCGAGGTTAACACCGAGTTCTTGGTTCGACGAGCTGCCGTCACATCTACCAACCACAGCATTGTGGGCGACGTCCAGCTCCGACCTTTCCAGCAGTTGTACGGTCTTCGCGCAGACCCTGGCCGTCGAGCCAGTGATTTCTACGGAACCTGCGGGGCGGACCAGAAACGATTCGGCGATCAGAGATCCAAGAATTGTAGCGCGATGAAGCTTTGCTGGAACCAAAGTCGACGACGAGGAACCGACGAAGGCGATGGTGGCGTTTTCGCCGACCACCACGTGACACGACACGGCTACTGCGTCGCTGCTTGCGTGTCCGCCGACGTCAAGTCGAATTCCACCTGGTTAAAAAACAAATGTTGAAACACAGCAAGATTCTGTGCAATGCACGTCAGTGATAAACTAACAAAAACGGAGATTAACAGGTTGTTCGAACAGAACTGCCTCGTTTTTCACACTTACGGTACTGGGCAAAAGATGAAATATGTCATGAAACACAGCACTACTCTGCAGTGGTGGTAACCGTTTTAGTTGCGGCGCGTTAAAAAACAATCGCGGGACACTTGATGTGCCGCGACACAATGTTTAAGAAAATAAAGCTAAAACACTTGAATGGAATCTCACGCAGACAATAACCTTTAAAAGAATAATTATTGCTTACGGATAAAATTATATTTAAACTGTTTGTGAACACAGGTGTTAAACATAAAATAATTTATTTTTACAGAAATATATATTTGACCATCGTAGGAATTAAGAAACTGATAAAGCCTATTGATACGGCGAAATATATATTTCTGTAAAATTTAAGAAATGATTTTATGTTTTACATCTGTTCTCATAAACAGTCTAAACATAACCACAATACAGGGTTTATTAGGTTTTTATTATCTGAAATGTTTAAAAAATACTATACGAACAAAACCGGGACAATAAGTTTCACCCAACAAATTACAGTCTGAAACATTACGATTTTGCAAGTAAGGTTAGGAACTTGCGAATATCAATTACCTTGAAGCTCAAACATTCCACTTCCATCGCCACCGAGTTCTTTGATGGCCGGTGACGTCACGCCACGTGATGCGACTACAAGATGGGCGCTGTTACGTATGGAAATGCTGTACGTGTTCTTCGGAATATCTCTAGTGTACACGCCAGCTCCATCGACTATCAACTTCACCGGATCATCCCCGCTTTCCGCAGAGGTTGGCTCGTGTATCGCAACCATCCCAACGCCTGCGTTGAACCGTCCCTTGAAGGGATCCCACAACGTGTTGCCGCTTATCGGCGCTTCGGTGAGGAAGAATTCTACAAACGACGCGGATTCGGACTCAACGGTTCCCATTCCAGTCAAACTTGCCGCATGTATCGTAAGCGATGCAGAGCTAGATGTGGGAATGAACTTCAGCTTTCCGTCAATGCGCAATTCGCCATCGGTCCTTATGGTGAAGTTCTACAAAATAAATATAAAACTTGCAAAAAATACTACGACTTTTTACAAGTAAAAATCGGTTTGTGGAATGATTTTAGCCAAACTAACCTGTGCTGAACGGATAACCAAGCTACTACCAAAGCTGATCTTCAATGATGATGTTGAAGTGAGAGTAACAGGAGTGTCGGTGCTTGTTAAAGTCATTCTGTAAAGCATTTGCCGCTTGTTCGCTTAACTCAGGGTTTCCCAAACTTTTTTGGACCACGGACCACTATTTGTAAATCAGTTTTTTCGCGGACCGCAATACAAAGCAAAAAATAAATAAAAGCAAATTTTATATATTTACAAAACTGACAACATCAATGGGATGGGATTGCTTCCCTCTGTTTAAATCATCAATTCATCATAAATTCAAAGCGCAACAAGTAAGATTTACGATACTGGATAGCAAAAGCTTTCGAAATCAATAAGTTGTGAATAACTGCGGCAATTTAATTATCTTTGAAAGAGTACACATACTGTACAACAGGGGTCGGCAACCTTTTTCTAGTCGCGGGCTAAAACCAAACTCAGAAAGGTCTCAGCGGGCCGCACGAAATGTTAACTAAGAATTATGTTATTAAAATGTTAGAACAACTGTAAATCAGGCGGGCTTCGGATATATTTTTTGTACTTAAAAACGTGTTTAGTAACTTTTAAGGAGGCAGTAATTAAAGTGTTTGGCGCAAAGCGGGACAAAAAGCGTTTGTTTGGTTTAAAATTTGAGTCCACACGTCGTTATTTATATTGAAAAGGGTAATAAAACCACTTTGAGAAAACGCGATAACCTTATGGTTAATCTAGTTTAGTGTTTGTTAACCTATCTAAGTCCGGGCGCACCTGGTGAGCGAAGCGAGCGCGATTTTTTTGGAGGGGTATACCGGCATTTCTTTCAAATTTCTTACAAGGTTTTATTACATTTCAAAAATAAAAATTAAAAAAGTATGTCCAATATTTTTGAATACGTTTTCCGTTCGTACGATACGCACTTTGGCACTTGGCGGTCAGTCTTTCACAGCGCAAGAAGCGTTAATCTAGCTCAAATGACAGCATCAAAACGTAAACAAACCTGATGTATAAAGATTGTTAACGCAAAGCGCGAAAATTTTCGCACTTACATAGGTAAAATTGTCAAAAAGTATGAGAAATGGACTCGTGTCTAGTTTGTCAAAGAGGCTGCGGGGGTCGGATAAATTACATTCGGGCCGTAGGTTGTCGACCCCTGCTGTACAACGTATATGTGTAACTTTTTAATTTCTTGTCATATCGCCACGGACCACCTGTGCAGTCGTCGCGGACCACCAATGGTCCGCAGACCACAGTTTGGCAAACCCTGGCTTAACTCTACAATGGCACTTACGTGGAGCCGCTGCGCAAGTCAAGGCTGGTCAGTTCGTAGTCTTCGTTCTCAATGGAGCAAGATTGACCGAAGCCAAGAGTTAGGCTGGTGTAATCACAGTCCACATCAAAACCGCACTGAACAGTATTGGAATCGCTGCCACTGAAATATAAACGAGGCAGTCTTAAATCGACAAATATTCAAGTGACATATTATATTAATTTGTAAATTTCGAACTGCAACCCTGTGTATAAAATTATGCGCGATTACTCACCTCATTTTACCAGAAGGGCACGCGACGCACATTGTACAATTGGCAATTCCGTCCTCACATTCTGACTGGTAGGTCACTGCTGTATACGTGAGGCTATGTGGTGGGCATTGGCTGCCTGTTGGCAACGCCATAATTTGAGTTGATCCCGATTTAAGCCACTCTGTAGCCGTTATATTAAATGAATTTTCGGAGACGGTTGATTTTGCGTCGGTTTCGAGCAAACCTAATCCGATTGCTAGCTTTTGACTGCCAGGATTGTCGCCACATGTTGACGATTTTACAAAATAACCACCTTCCATCACACTGACTTTTGGGACCTTGATAATTCCTGCGAACGAATACCAGTTATGTGTTTATTGAAACAATAGTAATACAGTGGGCACAGTTGGATAGCCAAAAAGTTTCAGATTGTATATTATAAATTTGATAGAAAAATCGGTAATGATTTGTGTTAAACAAAACTCGCCTAGGACACGCACAATATGTAATGACAACCTGTTTTCATTTCAATACACCTAAATTAGGTAGCTAAATATATAATGTGTTTATGTAGTTTATAAGAGTGTTTTTGTGTATATGATTTACCGATCAAAAAAAAAAACTTATTTACCAGGGCTATTTTTTTTAGTCCACTGCGTGTATGGGCCTAATGTATACTACCACTGCCATATTTTCAAATGAGATTGTAGCTGTACAACAGATACCGACATGTCTACCTTTGTTTGCAACGTCTTTTCCGGAATAAGCTGGGTAATCAAGTTCGAGCCTCGCGGTGTCTCCGATCTGCAGACCTCCAAGCTGGTCGATTTCGCCGCACCATTGCAGGCGACGTCCGTTCGAAAGAAGCAAGGTTGGCCTGAAACTGGGCAAGACCAGAGATCCGCCGAACGAAACCCGCACGTCAATCGGCAACAACATCACACTTCCAGAACCAGCGGTGGGAGTTAGGGTACCGTAGTAAAACCTGCGTCAAAACACCAAACAAATCATTTGGGTATGGATATCACCATGGTTTAAAAAAAATCGAAGTAGCGTTGAAAAACTTGTTTTGCAAAACTTTTCGGTGACCAAAGGTTTAAAACTGCAGTAGTAGAACCCGAGCTGAAACATCGAACAATTTACTTTCCCAAACTAAAACTAAAATATTAAATACATATTTTAATGCCTACTACACTACACGGCAAACTAAAATCGTTGTTAAAAAGTGAAAGCGAAGTGACGTAGTAGAACTTGTTTTACATAGCATTAATGAGTTAATACACTGCTTCCCAACCAGTGGGTCGTGACCCATTTTCTGTTATATCGGAAAGTTATTGCAATTATCATTACGTAACATTTATGCAACAATGCAACAAGTACGTAACAATTAGATGTGTTGTGTTACATTACCTATTTCAGTACGTACGCCAGAAGTAAGGATGCACGTTTTACGTTATGGTCGTATCTCATTGTGGCTCGTACAATAAAACTTGCATGAAAAGTGGGCCGCAAAGTTAAAAATGTTGGGAAGCACTGAGTTAGTAGATCTATCCGAACCTGTTGTTTTCAGTTATCTCTATGTACGACTTGTCTGTGGCTGACGATCCGAAAGGATGGGTCTGAATCGACTCCACAAAGAAGTTAGCCATTCCTTGGCTTCGCGTTCGTTCGGTCATCTTCATCTTGGAAGGGCCGCCGACAAACAAAATGGCGTCGACAGTTGCGTCGCCCCACACAACAGCGAAGTCGGACTGAATGCCCGAAGATGTGCTTGGTTTACCTGAAAAGTGGAGAAATCAAAATTATAGTTACACATAAGAAAATTATAAACCTCAAGGTATCATCAATCAACAACTTGTGAACAAAACACAGGAATCATGTAAGTCGAGTATGTTATGTCTTATTGACACTTCGCAATAATTATTCGTATCTTGACCGATGTTGCACTGAATATGTGATAATAGAAATCACCTTGACACTTGCAAGATTAATCTCGACCCTAATTCGTGACCAGTAACAGCAAAATACTCTAACAAGCTATCAATTCAGGTCAGAAACCATTAACAGAACTTAAAAGACATATTTAGATTTCGCCAACAAAGGCATTATCAGTAAAGCTTAATCCGAATGAATGATTTGTTGGCGAAAAATATATATCTTTTAAGAAATGTTAATTGCGTCTGACCTGAATTACTAGCTTTGCTAGAGTATTTTGCTGTTATCTTGACCAAGTTTGAAAACTTTTTTGGGTATTTTATAGTAAACCAATCATACCCTTGATTAAAATCTGTTTAAACTTGTACGACGGAAGAGTCGCTAAGCCGGGATCATATGACACCGGAAGATGTCCTGATGATGTTTGATCCGAGGTCGATTCGAAGTAGATGACTCCGGGTCCTCCTTCCGTGGCTCCCGCTCCTGGGAAGGCGGAGAAGCACTCCAGGGTGACGTCACTTGAGGAAGTCTTGTACGTCACGGAGATGATTCCTCCACCTCCACCACCGGATGTGATGGGATCGCCATTTCCGCCGTCTACGGTATATTTTCCATCGCCGTTCAGTGCAGTCACCTGAAGACAGATAAAAAAGGCGTGTTTACCGAAGTTTAAGCAGCGCTGGTTTCCCAAAAGACGATTAGGTTGGTTTTGGCAGCCCTTTAAAGTGATATTGTATTCACTCCTAAAAAAATTAGATATCTTCAATGAAGATTGTTGTGTTTAATATAAAACCTCTTATAGAACAATTACTTCATATAGAAGAAATAACGTTTCCCTTTTAATAAAATTAGATATCGCGAATAAAGATTGTTAAACTAAAACCTTATATAGAACAAATACTTAATTGGGTAAATCTTAAAAATCGTCATACTTATTTTTAAGTAAATTAACTAGTTCGACTGAGAACTTAACAATTTGTTTTACGTGTTTCGTTTATACAGTTTTTAAATTAGTAAAGTTCACCCTTTAGTTTCGATAATGTTTAATTTGACGTTGACCGCTATTGAAAACTTACCTGCACAAGGATGCTTCCACCAGCACCGCCTCCAGCACCAATCCTGTGCAAGTCTGTTGCGCTTCCGCCAACAGCCGAGATAACACCGTCGTTCGTCAGAGTATCTGAAAAATAACAGTACAAATAAATTACCTTGGAGCATAATGGTTGGAGGTTGTAGTAAGACGTAACATGAATATAAAAGCTCATACAGAAGTAAGTATCATGTTGAACGTTTCAAATAACTCTCTTTACCTTTTGAATAAAGAATTATTCGAAAATTAATAAAGAATTATTCGA
Source organism: Ascidiella aspersa (assembly GCF_963924565.1). Lineage (NCBI taxonomy): Eukaryota > Metazoa > Chordata > Ascidiacea > Phlebobranchia > Ascidiidae > Ascidiella > Ascidiella aspersa. The sequence continues at coordinate 24,291,132 of NC_139447.1, read as the reverse complement.
AACATTCAAAATGATACCTACATCTGTATGGGCTTTGATATTCTTATTAAATAAATTACAAATCCTCGTTTTTAAAGTTAGGGTTTTAGTTCTTGTGCTTACTGATCTTTCGAGTACCATTTTCCGCAGGCTGTTTCTATACGTTTAGCAAAAAACTGAATTCACCAGCTTTGATGTGGATCGCTCCGCCTCCGGAAGCTCCTCTTTCTCCGCCTCCTCCCGATCCGAAGTTAACCGGAAGCCAGAAGGGATCGTTGTCTTCGTACTGAGATGAGGATGAACTGGGTGATCCTCCCCTACCTCCGTGGGAGCCACCAGCGTAACGATTACGATCGAGACTGCTCGAGCCTGAACATTCGAAAGAGTAGATTCTCTGTTCAGTATAGATGCCTAACGATTTTATGTCAAACGAATAAGTTCGAACAAAATGCGTTTACTCATTCTACATATCATATCTATGCAGAATGTTAAAATTCGAACGAAATGTGTTTACTGGAGAAACATCAAATTTGGCTTATTTGCGCCGAAAAAAAAAATATATATACGCTTACCATTTCCTTGTGTTCGTTCGTGTCCCATTACATCCATCGAAATTAAAGCGCCATCTGCAATCATCACATCGCCGCTCGCTGTAATATCGATCCGTCGTCCAGTTATTACACCAAGTGATTCCATTGTTAGAGTTGTAACCTGAGCAAGTTTGTGTGTAAAATGTGTCAAAAGACTGATTTTAATCAGCTAAAATCATTCTTTTTACAAGCATGAATGTGTTTTGCCCACTTGTCATTCACGTATTACGATTAATCATTTTGCTTCAAAAATCTTTTTAACTTATTTTGGAGTTACAGAAGGTAATTAAGCTACAATAAAAATGGCTTGCACGTAATTTACAAACTCGTTTAAATCATTTTCAAACAGAAACCTGAATTTTCGACGCAATGTTTCTATCGTCGAATTCACTGAGAAGACTATCTGGCATAAATCGAATTCTACTGTCGGATCCCACGGTTAGTGAAGTTGCTTGTAATAGCACACCACGAATCGAACCGCTGATGGCTTCATTTGTGTATCTGGAAAAGGTGATTGTTTAAAAATTATCGTGGATAATACAATACCATATAATATCGAGCGTTGCTAAATTAAGCTACGCGTAAATACAAAAACATGTTTGGAGTTAAACAATGTATTTAATATGTCAATCATCAAGATGGTTAAAGTTTGACAAGCACCTAAGTAAAAGCACTCTATATATCAAATTAGACTTTAAATTTAGACAACGCCTAACCTTCCACGAGGCCCGAAATCCATTTTGCTGCCGATTAATTGCAGATTGCCAAATCCGACCATACTTCCTTCCAAAGTGACAACGACGCCAAGTAAAACGGTTCCTTCGTTTTCGTTCTGTGACGAATCTCCCGTACTTGAAGTCAGATGAGAAACGGTCACCATCGCGTCCTCGTGAACGTGAAGGTTCGATCCCATATAATGCTCAGCCGTACGAATAGTTACAAACTGATTGGGGCCTATAAAATATAGAGATCATATTTAAGTAAGTAATGTCTGCTGATTATGTAATATCGCACTACACAAAATTTCGCGGTTATCGTTTATTATATCCGTCTAATTCGTTACCCATGTCAATGGTTGGAAGATGCGAAACAGTCCTCGGGTTTTCTCCATAAAGTGTTCCGATTGAAATGCTCGCGTCACTGCTCACGTTTACACCTAAGATTATATGGAAATTAATGTAATAAAACCTTACGACTTTTGCAGCAAGTTTTATATAAATACGATTTTTAATTTTATTGATTATTAACATTCGCTATTACAGAATAAGAAATGAATTGCAAACACATAAGGTATAATTATGATAAGATGAACTGAATCACAAAAAAACGCTAACCGGTGCTCAGAATGGCCACACGTGCCGCGCCAAGGACGTGCAATTCGTCAAACGCGGTAACAGACTTGACATGGGACAGGATAAGAGCTTGCCCACCGTCATTATCGCTTCCACCCACGAGCCAAGTGGCTGCGACTGCTGCATTCACTATGTCGTTGTAGGTCACCGAATCTGTTGGCTGTCAACAAGATGTTTTCGATTTTTAATTGCCTTATTACAGTGTCGTAAACAAGTCATTTTGAAATGACTAAGTCCTAATCAAGACATTTGTAAAATAACTTAAGTCAAAGTCAAATCATTTTAAATAAATAACAAGTCAAGTACCAGTCCAAGTCATCAGTTGCCTAATTCAAGTCCCAGTCAAGTCTTAATTTGAGCAAGTGAACTTCAAGTCACGTCCTTGTTATAAAAATAAAACATTAGATAAATAGCTCAATTTTATTAAAAAAAAAAGGAAAACACTTGGGAAAAGACTGTCAAGTAAGTCATTTGAAAACAGTGACTTATTATTATCTGGACCTGTCTAGTTAAAAAAATGCACTTTATTGTTTATTGCAAGTTTATCGTACTTTTTTGATTATCCTCCCGCCATTGTCCATCACTATTTTTCGTTTAGTGACGGTTGCTCGAGACTCTTCATAGTAAACAGTTCCGGCGCCGCCATTACGCAGGAACGGGGCTTTCCCTCCGTATGCGTGAACCTGGCCAGTCCAGGAGGAACCAAGATGGACAGGAGCCAAGCTGTTCCCAGCAACTTCCGAGGAGAAGAAGATGGCAATGCGCCCACCTCCACCGCCTCCGGCGGTTGATCCCGTGTAACCTTGAAGGTAAAACATAACGCTGTGTAGGATGCACTTTAAGGCTGGGAAAAACTAAGTAAAACTGGTTAATCGATAGAGATATGAGACGCATAATAGCAATTAACTTGGTAAACACATGGCAAAAATTACAAGTATATGTTTTCAAAATTTTGAAGAAAAATACACCAAACTTGTAACAAGAACTGTGTTAATTATCTGAAACCGCTCCAATAAAGTTGTCCCATACTAACTGTATTCAATGGAGAAATGAAAACTGTAAAAAATTACCAAAAAACTTTAAAACAAGAAAATATTTTTTTGAAATTTCGTAATTCAACACGAAACGGATTAATAATCGGGGTAAATAACAACTGAGATTTATTACAACAAATACAGTCTTCCGCATTTCCGAATCCAGGGTAGTTGTAGCTTTTACCTTTGCCACCATCAGCCTGAATAAGGCCAGTTCCTTTGATGGATCCTCCCAAGCGAATAAGGATGCTTCCTCCGGCTCCGCCACCTCCGTTGCGACGATGTCCCGCATCCATGTAGGATACTCCGTCCCGTCCATTAGCGGCCAGTGTACCGTCCAGCTGGATGTCCTGAGCTGCGATGTGCAACACTCCTCCGCCCACTGATCGACCCTTGCTTCCGCTTCCACCGAATTCCTGCCGAGAAAAATATTGTTTTTCGATAAAAAAACGAACATTGAACTGCGGTGAAATCGCTTTGTGGTGTGCTTTGGTTATTAAGGGCTTGCAATAAAACTGAAGGTAATGTTTGTCTTGAAACGTTTTTTATAAAAGTACCTATAAGTATCAATGAACAGGTATATTCCAGTCAATATATTCAGTTGAAAAAATTTTTGTTAGAAACCTTTTCAGAAAAAAATACATAATTTTTTTAGATTATCCCATTATCGATTTAATGCGGCTTTACCTGTGGGTTAGCCAAGTCATCGTGTGGGCGACGGTATCGGTTGGAAGCAGTTGTAGCACTTGCGCCAATACCTCCCACTCCGCCGTGACTGGCGCCTGAGTTGCGATCCGGGTAATAAACCGAGCCCTTCCCTTCGCAGTTGTGCCAGTTCGAGTTGCAAGTAACCTTTGAAAATGTATATGGTTGGAACGTGCTTCATAGTTAATACAAATAATTAACCTGTAAAAACGTGATAGTTTACTTCATATTTATTGGGTGATTACGACTTGTGGAGAGTGGAATTTAAAAATACATGCAGAAAAACGATATAGGTGTTTAGGGGCATTACTGATTTTAAACTTGTTAGAAGAATAGTTTACGCGTAATTGAAACTTGTAAAATGAAGCCAATTAAATCGCAACTATACTTACGGAAACACTTGCAGAATCTTCGACGATCAGTTTGTCGGTTTTAATAGACAGCTTGTCTCCCGTCAAGGAAGATCCGGCATGCAAATGCACCAAATTTCCCTAGGTAATAATAGGTATAATTAATTCCAATACCCGCACATTCTCTTTGTTTTCATGATTATCCTCAAAGCAGAACACAATAGTTTAACTATTCACCAAACTTATTCTTTCCGACTCCGCCACAGATGCCTTAATCAAGCTATAATTGCTAGGATGTAATTTTAAATTATATTTGGATTAAATTTTACCAAAAAATACATTAATAAAGCTCGCTTAACATTTTGTTAAACAATTTTTTGGACATAAAGTGGCAAATAAATATGCGAGTCCTTATATTTATCCGGGCCTATATCAAGAAAAAAGTGTGGTTAATACGAAAAAATACCAAAATCAAAGCCGCACCCTGAGTTCGACACCGGCTCGTTGCGATTCGATCACGACTCTTCCACCTCCGTGAATTACGAGCTGGTTGAAGGGAATCACAGTCACGTGTTCGTCCGTCACGGCAGATGACGACTCGTTAGTGGTAATGTTCGAGCCATGTCTGGCGAACGTCAAAAAATGAATGGTTAAAAATTTACGAGGGGCGATTAATTGATGCGTATAAAAAACATAAGTCGGCTGTTGTATTGCTGAACTGAATTTGTTTACAATTTAACGATCCTTTTTCAGAAAATATTTGTGTCGATTGGCAACTCAAGTCTTAACTCAAATATTCATAATTCCAGCGTTTTACACTGTGTTTGCCTAAAATTGACGCACCACTGGACTAAGTAAAAAGCAAATGCTGTTTTTAAGCTTACAGAAATATTTGTGTCAATCGGCAACTTTTGTCTCAAATATTCCTAATTCCAGCTTTTACACGTGTAGCAATAAACTGTGTTTGCCCAAAAATAACGCACCTCTGGGCTAAGCAAAACGCAATTGTTGTCATTAAACTTACGTTAAGAAGAGGGTTCCATGATGACCGATTTCAAGATTTTGCACGCCGAGCAAAGTGCCCCGCATCATCAAACGAACGTCGTTGATATACAGTGTGTTTTCTGCTCGCATGGCGGCCCTTTCGTATATCTCGAGATTGAACATGAGCTCTGGGGCGGTCGGCGGAAGTGAAATATCAATACTCTGTGAATTGAGGTAACTGCTTAGTACGTATTCTTCTATAATCGCAACCTGATTGTGTTAAACACGGTTGCGTTGAGATGTATGGCACATTTTAAGGCGATGTTGACTTAACCTGAATCCATTATTTATCAATATAGCCAATTAAAAGTATTCAGATGGTAAAAATTGTTCCACACTGGTTAACACAACACAGGGAAGTATTATACCATAACCAATAATTTTACATAAACACACGAACAACAAGTATGGATTTAGGAGTAATTAAAGTAGTAGTATACCTGATAGTACCCGACGTGCAAAGTGCCAGAACTATCACCAGCGCTCTCCCCGACCGTGATGTTTACATGTTTGTTGATGTAAAACATTACATCTGCGTTTCCCATCAAGGACACAGACTTGAACGTCAAGTCGAAAGTGTCCTCTGTGTCCTCGTCCAACATGACGAAAGTTCTGCAACACCAAAAATTTCTAGAGGCAAACAGTACATATGTATATGGAGCACCAACTGTTTCGGATGTAATAGAGCTGAGGGTTTGTACTAGTTTCCCGGATTTGATGACCTTTTCTAATATGAGTAAGTGTATTTTCAAAGTTGAGTATTTTAATAATAGTCACGATCGCAATTTTTGATTTACTATTCGCAATTCATTAACCTAATGTATAGTATAGCCCAGTGTTTCTCACCCCTTTTTACATGGGGGCGTACCTAGAGACATATAAAAACCTGGCAGCGCACCTTGCGAGCGAAACATTTTTGAGGGGTACCGATATTTTCTTTTAATTGGTGTCAATTTTCGTTATATAGGCCCTATAATTGCCAATCTTTAAAGGATCTCCAGCCTTGAGACCAAAATTGGAACAACATCAACTTCGGAACAAAATACAGTTAGGAATAAGGCGTAAATAGGACTAATACCTAATAGTAGTAATGACGAAATCGGAATCAGACCTAAATGGCATAAATACGGCCTATGTCACCTTTTATCTAACCCCAAACCTCATCCATAACAGTCACTAACTTCCCTGATAATTTCAGCCCTAACCCAATTGAAGCCAAAACAGGGGTAAAAATAGCGGCGCCCAAATGGCAACAAACGCCCAATGCCAGACAAGTGGCCCCCAAACATCCCATACCCTTTACCTACAGTCTTAGCGTTGTTTTGTCTATTTAAGTCTTATTTAGATTAATTTGGGACTTATTTTGACATGTTTAGGCCTTATCTAGACTATCTTAGATCTTATTCTGTCGTGATTACTGCGAATTTGGCGTTATTATGTCGATGGTCTTAATACTATGGTGTTATAGATTATCTAATTGCTACTTGATATTTGCTACCGTCGGGTCTTGTTACGTTTTCTACCTGGAAGTACTATGAAAATCAATGAGCTAAGCTTAATGGAAAAGTAATATTTATACATATATGTTAAACATATTAATTTTTCTTCTTTTTTCTCGCGGCGCAGCTGGTAGCCTTCCATGGCGCACGGCGCACCGGTTGAGAAGCGCTGGTATAGCCCCATATATAGTTAATCAGACATGTTAGATTAAAACTATAAGTTTTTTTTTAAGTTGGAAATGCAAAACCACATACTTCGTTAAAATAGCCTTTTTCTGAATGTTTCTAACATAAAACATGCACACATATGTATGATCGGCCCTTTTGAAGCTGCTTTTTGGCCAACGAATACGGCTTACGTATCATTAGTACACCGAAAGCCATCGCAGACTCGCCGAATCTGTCGATCAATGATGCAAGCAGGGTAGGCTAGAAAAATAACTATCTTGCAGTGAGGTTCGACCTCACGACCTCCGGTCATACTGGGACCGTCGCTCTATCAACTGAGCTACACAGGCTCATAGAGGAGCTTGTCGAAAAACAACCATACGCTAGTTCTTCTAACATGCTAATTTAGTCACAAACCTAGAACTTTCCATTCCTCCCTTGTTGCTGTTCATCAAATCATCAAAGTTAACCAACTGGTGTTGGGGTTTCGGGTTACCACCATTATCGATAACCAAGCTATCTTCATAATGGGAACCTTGCCAAGCCATAGATAGCAATGAAGAAGACTGGATCTTTTGCCGAAGCAAAACAGTTCCTATAATATATTTATTTATATTACAATAATATAATTATATAGCATCTATAATAATTTATTGTTGGAAATATGAAAGAAGCGTTCAACTTAAAAACGTTTTAATTTACTTAAATTAAAACGTTTAACTTAAAAATTTAATACAAATCAAAACAAGCTAGATCTAAAGGTAGTTAGCAGCTGTTCTTACTAGTCTTTAAATAACGACGACGTGATAAACTGAAACATAGACTCATTCGCTTTGTTATATTTTACATATTTCTGCATTTGTATAATACAAATATCTCACCAGCTCCTCCGGATTCGTAGCTTCCCTTTCCACCAAGAGCCGAATATTGGCCAGTGTAGGTCTTGTTGGTAAACAAGAAAGCTATTCTTCCACCGCCGCCACCCCCGGTTCCAAGTCCGCCATTGGCTGATACCTTTCCAGTCCCTGCGTACAGTAGTACATTTCGTTGTAATTATTTTCGGACAAAATTATCAAGGAATAAACAAAAGGCAATCTTGAAGAGTATTTATTTGGAACGTTTCTGTTTTTATTTTGAAATATTACGTTTTATAATGTAGAATAGGGCGATTAAATCAACAAAACGTTTTCCATTATAAACGTTATTTTTATAGAAATGTGAAAGAAAGCGTTACCAGTTAGCGAATGACACTGGATGAAGACACTGCCTCCAGATCCTCCACCCGCATTTGGACTTCCATCACCGGACACGTTTATTGTTCCATCGATCTCGACCTTTCCACGAGCTTGGAGGACGACAGCTCCACCTCCTCTTCCCCCGGAGTGGATCACCGACCCGGATTCGCTCGTGGTACTTCCCCCGACGTGACCCAGGTACGTCGGAGAGTAGACCGACCCGAATCCGTCATCCACGACACTCTAAGTAAGTCATACCGCGGTAAACCAATCTATAGTGCAGCTGTTGTATCTCATGCTTTTTATGCTTCACGAAACGTTGCTGAGCATTTTATCGTTGTAACTTGGCTTAACCATGTCTTATTTACGTTTGTGCTTTTTTTACGATTCCCAAGTTTGAGGTTCGAAAATGTATTCCCTCTATACTGGCAAAGGTTATAGATAGAAACAGACCTAAACGAATCACCTCAAAACCTTACTTAAGTGCCGAAAGTAACAAACTGCGCCAGTAAAAGACAGAAAGTCTTTTCATCGTCGCCACCAGAGTTGGATCAATTGTTATTTCTAATTGTAATATAATTGATCCATTTTATATTCTGTGTAATTCTTATTGTTATTGTAATTTGCTAAAATTTTGGTTCAATACATTGATATTGAAAAAATTGACGTTTCGATAATCTTCCACGTTGTTTATTTTCTTTGGGAAGCGATGAGACATAAAATGTTTTCCATATTTCAGCAGCAATATAAAACTTAGTAAATTGTAATATAAGCTAAATCTTAGTATTTTTAAAATGGATTTGTAATTGTAATTGATGCAATTAATTACTGTTTTTAATGTAATTGTAATGTAATTAAAACATTTAAGGGAGTAATTGTAATTGTAATTGCAATTAAACTGAATTAATGTAATTGGTCCGATCGCCACAAATGCAAGTCAGATGTCTAACAAACCTGTTACAAATCATGCAGATAAATTCGTTATATATACCGTAAAAATGCCTTCAAATAACTTAACAACAACTTACATCCTTCTGTCCCTTGCCTCCACTACCGCCGTGTCCGCCGCCGGACGCATTGCCACCAACCACGTTCACTCCGGAGCTGGAACTGGAACCCAGGCCTGCTGAGGTGATCGATGCCGAGGTGTCGATCATCACGTTCTCAACATCGACTACGTTCAACCAAGCCGTGGAGATTAGCGAGCCCGGGTGAAGTCGAAGCTCTTGCGTCAGGTTAAGTGTCAGTGAAGGTTCGGCTGCGGCCGGGACTATGTTGTCGGTGTAGGTGGCCACCAATCGCCCGTCTGTGGATGGCAAATACGCGCAGAATAACTAACGGAAAACGAAAAGTTTTGAAACGTAAGTTTAGTCTAACACGGCGGTTCCCAAACTGGGGTCCGTACAACAGTTTCAGAGGGTCCACAAGGAGAATTAGTTTTTAGGCTTTTACCATTAGGCTTTAACGAATGTTTTTAAAAACATTTTCTGTCATTATTGTTTTATGATTTCTATTGTGACTCTTTACGTTGTGCTACCTGCTCTCAGTGATTCATTCGCATTAGTTAGAAAGTTGTTACATTATAAATAATCGTGACTGCACTAGTGTACTACAAGAAACATGGGTCAACTAACCCTAAGATTTTTATAGGGCTGCGAAAGGGTTAACCAAGGGACATTTTTATAAACGATTGGGAACCTTAAAGTTACACTTATGGTTTCCGTTAGTATAACAAGCCCAACATGTCACACGTTTTTCTTGCCTGTCAATATATCCACGGTGTCAATTGTGACGGTTCGTTTGGACAAGTACGCCTCTTCTCCTGGCTCGACATATGAGGAACGAATAATCGATCCATCCAAAATGTGAACGGACGCCATTGAACCGATAGTGAGAGTTTTCAGGCCAGAAATGAGGCCGTCAATGTATACGTCCTGTGAATTAGGCAGACGCATTATACGGGGATAATAAAGGCCAAATGCTACTAGTAAAACGTGTCAAATCTATACTACAAAGGCTACGTTGGACAATAACTGATTTATCTATGATTTAGCGATTACGCACTAAACTTACGATTTGTAAATAAGTAATGCTGGTTGTACAATTACGGAAAAGCATCCTATTTATAAATAATTAATATTTATAACAAGTTAAGACATTCATTGGTTTGGGAAAGTATACAACAAGTTATGTGCAAGCCTACCTGATATGCCAGCCGATTGAAAAAAACAGTTGGTGGCAGTGAAACAGCGCCGGAGCTATAAACACGCAGACCAGTCGGGAAAGGAGAGTCTGTTTCTTCACCGATGTTCGTCCTGACGCCTGCCACCACGTGTAAGAATCCAGAACGATCTCCGGTTAGTTTGTCGATGTTCAGTTGAACAAACGCCCGTGTGGAACCGACCTAGAATCAATGATCAAAATGAATAAGAACAGACTACACATGTCTTCTGATGTTAAAACTTTAAGTCCGCTTATGTTAAAGCTTGATTCTTTAAATACAATACTTAAAAAGCAAAAAAAAAATTAAATTGAAGAATTTCTCGCCTAAACCTAACAAATATTTACTCGATTTCAATGTTTATATTCTTGAATAATGCAACAACCTTATGAATTTGTAGGTAAACAAAAATACACAACGAAATGACGATTTTATCGTAAATAATGGTTTTTAGTATATTTATTAAAATTACTAAGAATAACACAGATCCTGACGTACAGCCTGCGAAAATACCAAGTTTAGTTTAGACGTTGTGTGATATTACCCAGGACCACGCTTTATTATTTCACTCAAATAAATTCCTGATGACTTTCAAAGATGTTTCATTTAAATCGATGGTTTTACCTTTTTGAAAACAACGTGAGCAGAATCAGTAACTTGAACTTGTTGTATTGCGTAACTCGTCTCGTCATCGCTTAGAAGCACAACGGTTCGGCTGCTGTCGTATCTGTCGCGCTCCGCTGAATCATCTAAAATTTTAGAGTATCTTTGATAAAACACACAACTTTAAATATTAAGCTGAAACACTTTAGGAAGTAAGGAATACTCCGCAGACAATAAAATGTAAAAGAAAGATTCTTGTTTTCGTATCAGATAATCTAAGACTGTTTATAAAAACAGATAGAACATAAAATCATTTCTAAAAATTTAAATTTTAAGAAATGATCTATGTTTTATCCGTTTTTATAAACAGTCTTAGATCACTTTAAATATTTACATAAAAATAACGCAAAATTTAACCGAACACAGTTTTTTTAAATTAAACCACAAATGTGCTAAATTAACAATAAGACAGTTATGATTTACCGCGTACGAAAGTCGACACCGGACGCAAGCCTCCGTTGCCTACAAACAGTTTCGATACGTTTTTGTTTTCTTGGACATAAACTGTTCCGGCTCCTCCCGGTTCCGATCCGCTTCTTCCGCCAATGCTCCTCATCTGCCCGACGAAACTGTACGAACTGTCGGCCATAATCGAGATACGGCCGCCGCCTCCACCGCCGCCAGCAGTCTGAACACGTTTTAACGTTATTTTCCGAGTAAATGAAGTCTATGTAACCCACGGCCGTTTACGAGAATGTTAACCGTATTGAAACTTTATTTCATTTCTATTTGTTTCCATTATTTTTATATTTGTCCTGGCCTTTTTATACTGCCCTGTGCGGCAGTGGTAAATTACTAGTCGTGACATATTTAAGTAGCGTCTGAACGTGCAGCCGTGCACCCTTATATTTCGGTAGTGTCATCACGTTCAACCTTTCTCTATAAACGCCGTTTGCTAAAGTATTGGATATAAAAAAAAATTATAAAACAAATTTACTGAAATTTTGTTGTATATGCCTTCCAATTTTGTTGTATAATTTTGTTGTATATGTTATTGTTATGCTCTATGCTCATATTACATCAACAATTAACAACATGTTATAAATTCATTACAATTATTGCGTATGTCTTGTTAAAGTGATTTAATTCTGTATGCTTATTTAGCCTTTAACAACTGGTTCTTCAATCATTAGTGTTAACTGTCAATGGGGCAAGGTTTACTTTACTAATGTTTTTTGTACTAAGTTTTATTACCGATTCGTGAAATTCTGTATTTGATGAAGTGTGACAAACGTAGTTTCTCCACCAATATCCATGATGACATTGGGTGCATTTGCGATAGGCATTACAAACTTTGCAATATTGAACACAAGATCCAGCTCCACCGTTTGCTTCGATCACTCCCTTTCCTTAAACAAAAAGCCATTTTTGTAAGCAAAACTCCCATTCGCTTAAAAAATTACTCGGCAAAGATAAGTCATTATGATAAGTCTGAATGCCCATTCTATAAATCTATACACAAGCAAACTTTCTCCTTCGTCCTAAAAATGGACTTTACAACTAACATGCTTTTTTATTAGGTTTGTAAACTTGCCACTATTTCTGCTCATGTATGTGCCTAACGAGCTTACAGTTAACTAGGGGATAACTAGAGATAGAACGATATATCGGTTTACCAATAATATCACCCGATATTTAATTGGCTTCTACCGATATAACGGTATCGGTAAATGTAGGCCGATACTTTGGCCGATATTTTAGTACAATAATATAATACAATTTTTCCTGTAAAACGAACAATTTACCAATTTTTTAATAAAAAAAGTTAAGTTTTAGCATCACGCCAAGTTAATATGCAAAAAAAATAGTTTAATAATTAATAAAGGTATATACACCAAAACGTTGTTTGGATTTTATTTTCAATGAAATCAAGTTTTTTAAAAAAGAATCGGTATCGGGTATCGGGTATCGGTCCAAAAAGTGTATCGTTCGATCTCTGAAGATAACCTTACCTTTTAGGTTCGCTGCCTCCAGCCATATACTTCCGCCACTGGCTCCGCTGTTTCCATATTGATTGGCGGTCTGTCCGTTTGCTTTAAGGCTTCCGTCCAACAGCAAATCAACACTAGCCTTCATGTGTATTGCCCCGCCGCCCGGAATCGCCTTCACATTAGAATTACCGTTAATTCGGCTATTACCTGTGTTTATAAATAACAGTGTTGTAAACAAGTCATTTTGAAATGACTTAAGTCCAAGTCAAGTCTTTTTGAATAAATAACAAGACAAGTCCCAGTCCAAGTCATCAGTTGTGCAAGTCAAGTCCCAGTTAAGTCACAATTTTCTTCAAGTCACGTCCTCGTCGTAAAAAATAAACGAACTATTGGAATTTATAAACTCGAACGATTATTCGAAATAACTGAACTAAAAAATAAGAAAAACCTAACATATAGCAAGCAAATTGTTTTATGTCCAAAAATTTGAATAAGTAGCTCGATTTTATGAAAAAAAACTTATAGAAAATACTTCATTTCAACCCAAGTCATTTGCCCAAAAGACTTAAGTCAAGTCAAGTCAAGTAATTTTGCCCAAATAACTTAAGCCAAGCCAAGTCATTTGAAAATAGTGACTTAAGTGCACTTAAGTCATAAGAACACTGATAAATAGCATGTTTAAATTACTTCATTAGCTTGCTTAACAGCTCCCCCTGTTCCGAAGTTGGTAGGTGAGTTGTAACTTCCATATGCCAGTCCGCTTCCTAAAAGTCCCTCTTCGGATGGGTAGGAGACACTAGAGCCGCTGCGTCCTCCAGTTCCACCATGAGATGCTCCTGGAAGCGATCTTCTTGCTCTTTGGCCATCTTGTGGAACACCGGGACCTTCATCGGATTCGAATCCGAGTCCAGTGGCATCCACCAATCCATCCGAATCGATTTCAATGTTAATGGCTGTCAAACAAGGGATTGTAAATACATTGTCTTGTGCCAGCTATTTTGCAATTTGCCATCTGATGGCAAACTCGATTTATTTGCGCCAAAGACTTTAAATTACTATAGAGAACCGATGCCAAAGAATCAGGAAAAATCGCAAACAATAAAACCATGATAAAGTTGTGAATCTAAAGTAGTTACAAATTTTGTGTACCTTGAACATTTAACTTCGCGCACTTAATTTTTCCATTTGCACGAACTGCCAAAAACTGCTCTAATGTAGCATTGATATTGTCATGGTTAGTTCCGTGTCTTCTGCAAGCCAACTCGCCACCGTTTCCAATTTCTAACGATTCCATTGTTATTCCACCGTTGCTATCGGAATTAATTCTTCCCTGTTTCAAGCCAAACGCATCATTAGTTGCACAACGTTTTGTAATGTATCAGTTAAAAGTTCACATCAGTAACGCGTTACCTCTTGGCTGAGCAGGACCTTGGAGCCGTGCGAAACGTTAAGCATATTCACATTGCTTGCCACGCCACCTTCTAGAGTCAAACTGGATCCAGATAGTTTAGTTTTCTGAGGTAATGTAACCTGTCCGTCCTATAACGTAAAGTTCAAGTGTTAGAGCCTTCTTATCAATGAGTGGCTTGTAGTCAGCTATATCTTACCTTGTAAACAGCAATGCTCACTGGAATGGTGACAGCGTTTGTCTTAGAACCATGGAGAGCGAGTTTGTGATCAGCAAGGGCGTACAGACACGCGGTATTGTCACCTTCAGTAACCAACATAAACTCGATACGTTTAGAAGCGTAATAGATATAATGACGTAATTATAATTTTTTTAAGTCAAAGAGAAAACCATAACTTTTTGGAGCCTCATTGTTGGTGGCTGTAGTAAGACAAAGTAATAATATCAAAGCCTGAATACCTACTTCTGTATGGGCATTGATATTCTTAAAAACCTAATTGATTTATATTTAGGTCAAAATACCTGAAAACTATTTAGTACTGTGTTAAGTCGTCGTTGTTTGTAATGCCTTCTTACCCTGTAGTTCGTCTATTTTCAGGGTGCGTCTGTGTTTGAGGGGTACCGGCACCGGAAGTCCCGCTACGTCCACTGGAAGAATTTCGATGTGCGCCCTTCCGCCGGCGTATGCTATGTGGAAGGTTGTCGAGTTTTCAAATTCCTCTACTTCCGGAGGAGGCGAGGTAATCCAAGTTCGCACATCCTGCATGAGTTGCCAAAAATAAATGTAAGTAAAAATTATTGGACTCCTAATTTAAAATAAAGCAGATACAAGGATGACAACTCGTATAGCTCAAGGCTGCCTATGGACCGCGAAATGCCCTAAATTAGCATTATAAAACTTAATTTGTTAAAGTATATAAAACATTTAACCTGTGTAATTAATATTTTTATCATTTCTTAAATTTTGCTTTATACTCGACATTCTCAACCGAACGGTAAATATGGTAACTTTGTGGACGCCACACAATTAGGCCAATTTCTAAACCAGTGTGGCCCGCGGCGATTTTCAGCAATAGAAGTTTGGGCTACAATAAGTAAAAGATTGGACAGGGCTGGTTTTGTCACTAAAACATTGTGCATGACGCAAATTAGCTACTGTAGTATGGCTGGTGTAATATAGATCATTGCAATTCAATATTACTTTAGGAGGAACTTTAGCTAGTGTAAATTTTAATTGCGTCTTGTTGGCCATGTTTTCTAATTCCCTGATGAAGGCTTTCTGAATTGTTAGCCTAAACGTTGGATTAACATATATATACCAGAAGAACTTATATTTGTAGTATACTATGCCTGGTAGCAACAGCATTCTTATTTGTGTAAATGGTTGATATAAAATAGTAGAACAAACTTACGTCTGGGTTTCCTCTTCTCCAGCCGTCCTGGTTGTGTATCGATAAGGTTTCGACGTCCACCGGGGTCGTGCCATCATTTTCGATGTTTGTTCCAGTGGGATGAGCTTTATGAAGAAGATAGGCCGTTCCTGCTCCTCCTCTGCCCAAACTCCGATCAAAACCAGCTCCTCCATCACCTCCGTAAACCACCGTGGAGCCCTGAAGTTACAAATGATTGAACCACACCGCTATCAATAGAAGTACTTCGAGCCGACATAACAGCAATAAAGACAAATATAAATCCGATGATGTTCGTAAAAACTTCGAATTTAAGAAGGTTACGAACCTGGAAGTGTGATTTTTCGACATAGCTAATGGCAATTCTTCCACCTCCGCCTCCACCTCCATACTGATCATATGTGTTTCCTCCGTCACCACCTTTAACCTGAAATAGGTTTTCGAACAAATTTGTTAGTTGTCATGGAGTTCGACCATCGTATCAAATTAGTACCCGTATTTCGTTGTCGCACTCTATACGTCTACTGCCATGCAGCATGCACCATTTGTGCTTGTGCACGCGTTGGTATTTCGCTAGCGTCGTAATTATTGGTTTACGTTGAAATGGCGTAGTAATTTTTGGTTTACGTTGAAATGGTGATTGCATTCTGTGTTCTATAAACTGTGATTGTTAATCGTTCTTTCATTCTACTTTACTTCTACGCCCATGAGCAATAAACCTTTTAAACTTTTTGAGACACGCCCCCTTTTACAATTTTAACAAAACTCGCGCCCATCGTGTTTCAATATCAAAAAACATAAAGCAGAACAGCAATTTATTTCCAGGTAAGTTGCATTAATGCGAAGGATATAACTGTTTTTTGGATACCAAATGTTTAAGTCGAGGTTAGTAGCAGGTAAATATCACTTCGCCTTAATGTTTAGTCATAATTCATACAGAGTTTGTCAATTTCTTGCGCCCCCCTTGTGAACCTTATTGCCCACCAGTTTAAGAACCGCTGTTCTACGAATACAACATTGGTCTACCGCCAGCTAAAAATGTTTTTTGAAGGACTCCAAAAAAGAAAATAACAGCTTGTATTTTAAAGGTAGGGAATTTTTTTGCTTTACCTCGATGGTGCCTGATCCCTCCAGTCGGAAAGCATTGATCATCACACTCCCACCACTTCCGCCTCCGTTCTTGTTGGAACTCGCCCCGCCGTTGGAACTCACGCGTCCGTCGACGCGGAGCGTGGCCGAAACGTTTGCGTGCAATATTCCTCCGCCCAGCCCTCCGTTCGTTCCGCCTGCGCTTCCGTAATGTGACGGTTTCTTAACCGAGCCGTATCCCTGCGGTTGCGCAGAAGTTTATTATTACCCTTCAGTTTACGTAAAACGATAGATTTAATTTGACAAGCGCGGTTATCAACTGGTCAAGAAACCGTCTTACTGCGAACAATAGCCTTTTTATATACCTTGTTTTTCGAGTTCGCTGGGTCGGTTGAGCCACCAGAGCCCCCGTAAGAACCTCCAGTTTGAGATCCTCCGTTACCTAAACAAAATTATACATGTAAGGTTGAGATCGACCGATATCACCTTTTCGGGCCAATATCGATACCGGATATTTACGTTTTTGCCAACCGATTTAGTTAATTGAAACTAAAATCCAAATACCATTTTAGTTTATTTACCTATTTTTTTAACTCTTATTTGGTATGTTAACCTGGCATAATGTTAAACAAAAAAATGTTTTGTCCAAAAATAGGAATGTTGTTTGTTTTTTAGAAAAAACTGTAGTATATTTTTCAAGTAAAATATCTGCCGAAATGTGGGCCAAACTAACGGTCAAATTTACTGATACGGATATATTGGTAAAAGCGAAATATCGGCCGATATTATCGGTTTATCTCTAAAGCAAAGTCTAACAAAAAAATAAAATAAAACAAACTAAAGGAAATGCTCTTACCCGGCATGTCACTTGCTACCGCGTCGACGTGTAATGATCCAAGTGGGTCTATCGCCAGTTCATTCACATCGATATGAAGGTTTGATCCTTTCATTTCGCCCTCACCGAAAACCTAAAGAATGGAATGCATTTATCGCAAAACAAATGAAGCTCAAAAGTGCACCAGTCGAGTCTGATGGTAACTTGGAGTAGTAAAAAATCATAAAATCTGGCGAACTTACCTCTATAAACTTTCCTTTCATCAATCTAACATCGTGCAGATTTTGCGTGAAAATAAATCCCTTGTTCCGGACATGAATTGTGTCGAAATGCACGGTCGGAGTGGCAGAACCGTTCGGAGCAATCATCTCGTACAAATAGAGTTGACCTGAAATGTTTTTGAGAAAATTTAATATTTTCCAAATAAGTTATGAATATTGCAATCAGAGACGTAAAAACACCGAATATCGTCAGCCCTATTGGTAGTGCATTTGCATTAGGACGAGGAGATATCTTCATTTTTACATATTAAGTTTGCCCTATTGGTAGCCTATGATATCTGAAGTTTAGTATGGCGAAGCGAAGCGAACAAGACATGGCTGCATGGAGTCGCGGCTGATTTTACATCGCTGAACATTTGCACGGCTTTAAACGAGGACGCAGAAAACAAGCACTCGGCGAAAATAATGCGGTTACCTTGTCCTAAGTCAAATCGAACCCTATACTTGGGTTTACAAACCTTGTTCTGCAACTGTGATGTTTTCAGCGTTGATCAGCACGCCCTCAACCCTCACAGTAACTCCTTCTACCTTGAGATCTCCCTTAAGTAAGGCCTGGCCCCGTCGATATATGTCGGTGTTAAATGGAAGGTGGGATTCCACAGCTGATAGAGTTTGTCCTGAGCCGATCATCATTCTTCCGGTTCTATCGCCTCCCATAGCTCCAACGCGGATTGTCAACGATGCACTTCGAACAAAAATAGCGGTTAGAAAGTTTATTGTCAATTTTTTTAAAAAAAATTTCATCTTACTTTGAGTTATCTTTTCTGACAAAAGCAAGATTCGCCCCACCGTAAACGTGAATCTCATCAAACACGATTTCGGGCGCATCGGCGTTACTTGGAACGAGCCATACTGTGGTTGTTGCCTAAACCAAAACATATTAAGATAAATTATGTAATTTTACAAACAACAGACCATATATTGTACATTTCCCGACTGGCAGAAAATCATATGGCCCACTAGTGAGCCATGATCAAGGACCGCTGGTTTATACGAACATGTTTTACCCTCGAAACGTCGTCGTAGAGTTCCGTGAGGTTGGCCGCCGGATTTCTCCCCAATTTTCCGAGGTTGTTAATGTAAAGGGTTCGGTTTGACGCTGGTTGCGTCACGTTCGAATCGTGAGTGATTCGTCCCTCTGGAGTGGCGGCATCCACAAACGTTACGTTCGGGAAGGCTGGAACCTTTTCCAGGTAAACGGTTCCGGGTCCGCCAACCTCATACCCTTGGCCTCCGCTCGATACATATTGACCTGTGACAAACATAAGTCCTCTATGTATTGGCTATAATTCTCTTAGTAAAGATAAAACTACTACAAATAACTTAAGCCTAAAACCCGTTCACATCTTTCTTGAAAACCATTATTTAACGTGATATACCCTTTTTTGTCTAAACAACAAAATACGTATATTTCGAATACCGCTGCAAGAAAATATGACCGTTAAAATTGTAAATTCATTTCCGCTTGTAAACCGTTTTCTCGTGCTCTCTGCCTAACAGAAAAGTAAACTCATTTTTTATTAAAAAATATGGCGTACCAACAAAGTAATTGTCCACGTAGTAAACAGCGACCCGTCCTCCAGCGCCGCCTCCGCCACCAACGCTTGATGAAGGGTATCCCGATCCTCCGGATGAATCGATCAGTCCCTCTCCTTCCAGCTCTCTGGTGCTGACGAAGATGCTCCCTCCACTTCCTCCTCCGGCTCGCACAGACCTCCACGGCCCACCTTTGGAGAAACAATGCTAGGCTTGAACCCGGACATTTCCTTTCGTTAAGAAAGCAAACTAAAACTTGATGGAGAATATCAATCAAACACCAATAAAAATAAAATTTGTAAAATGGATGATAATACACTGCGTAATAAACACTGCGACGAGCCAACGAAACTATATTTGTACTACATTGGTGTATATATTTTCCTTCTAAACAAGACGGCTGATCCTGTTTTTACTTATGTTTTTTAACTATGAGTTTTACTTGTTTATATTTCTACTATATATTCGGCCATTTTAGTACACATACCTGACGCTCTTTTAATGCAAAAGAAAAAATGTATAAGTTGCCATTCCTACCATTTGCAGAAAGCGTTCCTTCGATCTTCAGGAAGTCGGTGACGTTCAAATAGAGTCTTCCTCCCCCTCTTCCACCGAGATGCGGGAAGATGGACTGGCCTCCCGTTTGACCAAAGTCGGTCACCGATAGATAAGAGCCGTACGGAACCCCGGACGAGGCTTGGCCTGCTCCCCGGCCTCCAGTCGAACCGTGACTGGCGCCAGAACTTCCAGAAATTGCAGGCCTTCCTCTCCCAAGTTCTTGAAATGACATAAATAACGTGTACCTCACTTGACCGAATATGCAGTTTAAACAACCCCGGATAAATTTTAAACTCGTTTTTCTGTAATGAATATTTTTCATAACAGCATTTTGAAAAACACAATCAAAAATTAAACTGACCTTAATCTAAATTAAATTTGAAATAAAGATAGATAAGAGATGCGAGGATGTAAAATAATACTTGTAAATATTTGATAGGCGTATTACACAATGCCATTTTCACATATTTGATAGTCGTATTACAATTTGATAAGCGTAAAATGAAATGAAAAACGATTCTGTGGATTATCTTTACCTTCGTTCAAATGGAGTGGCTGCATTCCCGAAACCGATATTTCCGAGGCGGCATGCAACGTTACGTTGGTGAATTCCAAGCGAAGGTCGTTGGACACAATGCGTGATCCGCTTCGCAGATTGAGGATCGTTCCTCTCAGTGTGGTCGTCAGTCCGCCTCTGGTCGTAACGTTTAGCGCGGCAAACGTCCTGAGAGTCAAGTTGTGCAGCTGCATCAGCGACGAAGTGTGGTCCTGCTCGAGAACAACGTTGCAGTGTGACCCGATGTCGAGGCTCTCCATGTCTCCCAGTTGTCCTAAAGTTGTAAATCAACTTAGTCAGGCATGTGTGATTTTACGTATAAATACAGTCATTGAAGATTAGTGTTTCCTCTATGGTGTGCAACTGCGCAATCCGCGGCGATAATAGACAAACTGCGCAGTCATTATGCTTCTCGCGCACTTAACATATTTCAACTCAAAAGTTGAAAATATATTATATTTTTTTAGGGGCACAAGAGGGAATTTGTTAGAGGCCGTTTTCTTATCAATATTTAAGAGACTGATTATGCCTTATTTTGTGGCGAAATATATTTCTCTTTTAAAAGACTGGAACTTATTAATGACTGACTTTGACTAAGGCAGTAAGGCCTAAAGAATATTTGTTGTTAGAGATGTATATATTCATGCAAAATTAATGACCTGTATAGTTCAGTACAAAACGAACAGTACATAAATACAAAGTAGGTGAAACTATGTAAAACTGTTATAACTATTACACTGAAATTATACTCTCCAAATACGACATTTCGATAAATTGAGTTTACCTCTGATCGTCACATCCACCTCACGGCATGACAAGATGTCTGGTAGTTTGACTTCGGACCCTTCGTGGGCCAGCAACGCCATCGGAAGAACGTGTCCCTTAGACGTTTTACTGTGGAACACCTAAATTAACAGATGTTAAATGTATTGCGAAGTATAAAAAATAAACATATACGCAGCGCATCAAAAACTAGTCACCATCCTTTTAAGGGGGTAATATTCCTCAGTCTTCACTAGCAACTGGTGTTTACATATTTTCGTTTATTAAAAATAAACATTGACGTTTTTGTAGGGTTCAACAAGGCGAGAAACGGTAAGTGTTCTGTTTTTAAGCTTACATAATCTAGTTTAATTTTTTATAGTAAGATTTGTACGTTCTTTGTAAACCCGGTGATCCTTGTTTTGTAAAATAGATGTACCTGTTGCTTCCTTGTCACAATAAGTGATGTGCTGTCACCCAGTATGTCATCAGCAGTCAACTTGCTTCCCACTCCTTCCATGTTAAGCACAGAGCCTCCGGTCATTTGAAGCTGTTATAACATTTAATATACCAGAGTAAAACGATTTAAACGTATACTTATTAGAGGTGACCTTTTTGGATAATGCGGGCGCGTTAGCTAAGTGGTTAGCGCCACTGTCCAGCAATCCTTAGATCCGGGGCTCAACTCCCGGCTAAGCACTGTACGCGCGGTGCTTGTGGGCTGAGCACCTGAAAACCGTAGCCCGAAGATGAAGCAGAGAGCGCAAGTCGCGATCAAGTTAATAATCTCTGCAACAGCGCGTCTACGAGCTGAGCTGGCGGCCGTGGAAGAAGTACATCTCTCACTACTTTACAGACTCGTGTACATGCTAGTGCAGCGGTTCCCAAACTGGGGTCCGTACAGCAGTTTCAGAGGGTCCGCAAGGAGAATTAGTCTTTTAAGTTTTTAAACATTAGTCTATATTTTAAACATTATCTGTCATCTTTATTGTCTTTAGTTATGCTTTATTATTCGATCATATAACGTGTTTTATGATGTCTATTGTGACATCATAAAGCATCCATTATGCTGTACTAACTGCTATCAGCGAATCGTTCGCATTAGTTAGAACAGGGTGGTCCAAATCCAGTTGCAATTTCAGCCAAATAGATCTGGTTAATTAAACCTTTTTGCGCGAAATGATAACGTCTTTGTAAGCGATTGGGGAGTATGCAACATCTCTTTTACGCGAACATTTTACGCTTATAAAATGCAGTCTTCTAATTAAAATTTTTGTCAAATACGCAAATTTTTAGCGCTTCGCGCACACCAGTTTTTCCAGTCTCATATTTCGATGCTACTTTGTGACGTAATCTTTAAACATTTCATGCCTCGACCAAACGAAAAACGTTGATCCGCTTCTGGTAAGCATTTAGCCAACTTTATGTGGCCCGCAAAGAATATGCAAGAAATATTGTGGCCCGCGATGCAGTCAACCGTGGACCACCCTGAGTTAGAAGGTTGTTACATTAGAAAGAATCGTGACTGCACTAGTGTAATACAAGAAATATGGGTCAACTGACCCTTGAAATTTTATAGGGCCGCAAAATATCAAAATAATTGCAACGGGTCCGCTAGGCAAAATTTTTAGAAAAGTTTGGGAACCGCTGTGCTAGTGCAATGTATGGTGACGCGTGCATTGTATTGTGATGTATATGTAACGCGCACTCGAATATGTATGTTTTGGATAATATTGGTTCATATTTTCTCCTTGTACTTAGTAGATAACATGGCAACCAGATATATAAAAATACGCCGTCAATATTATATACACTCATGTCTGCATAAGTGATTCTTAAACTGTGAGCTGCAGCACACTACTGTGCCTCGAGAGATTGTTAAGGTGGTGCGATACCTTTTGTAATTTTCGTAAATAAGTTGTTTGTATTACGAATAGGCATACACGCAAGTATTTCAAACTTGAATACGCAAAATCCATTACAAAATTGATAATATTAAGACATGTAAATATAGTTTGTAGTGTGCTAAGGGCGATTGTAAAGTTAACACATTGTTTTTTGTTAAAAGTGTGCCACGAATTATTAAATATTTTTTTTATTGTGCCCCAAGCTAAAAAAATTTTATAACCATTGGTATAAATACACATCGACTTAACGACTAACCAATTACCCTGATTTGTTTTAATTTATTTGCTGCGAAGGTAGTTAAAAGGCTTAATGTTATGTTTATTATAATAACATCAATGCGTTAACATCAATAGGTGTTTTTGTAGACTACCTTATCGAAAGTGTAATTAGCAGGACCCATGAGCCATGCAGAGTCCGGTGTGGTTGCGTAGAAATCTTGCTCTGTGCTTTCGGGATCCTCGCTTGCCCATAATTCGACCTTGTTCAATTTAACGTGGTTTCCACTTCCTTTCAACATCACATAAACCTGTAAGTAAATCAGAAAAAATATCTGTTTTAGCCGCTACCAAAAGCTCCAAAGGAAGGTCACCGGAAGGTTGATATCATTAAACTTTTTAGCAACACGCCTTTAGGAAGATGGTGCTAGTTCGTTCAAAGACATCGGTCTAAACTAAAATATGCGGCCGGGACCGTGTTATCACCTTTTCGACTTTGACGTTGACCTCATATTCGGCGTGGTTAAGGTCATGCTGCTGCGTGCCACAATAAAGTGTGTCCACAAATCCGTTAGTGATGTCAAGGCGTGTTCCATCCCGAAGCAAAACCTCAACTTTGTGTTGTGTGTGAGCACTATATTTTAACACTCAAATTGAATAAACTTTAGAAGATCGAAGGTAGCTAAACTACGCTCTTTTTCGTCATTAGAACGTACAAAATTATTTACTCAATATAACTGTGCATATAATTTCGACAAAAAAGAAAGACACCGACAATCAAACCGATTACAAACGCTTAACATAACCAAAAGCAACTCTAATATTAGGTTTATTATAAAACAATTAGTTATTACAGTTGACCGTCATACCTTCCATAGCAATGTGGAAACACCCTAACGTGATCAAGATACATCGGGAAAGCCAAGTTAAATGTAACTGTTGCAGAATTCACGTCAGCTTCGTAACGGAAGTTGTCCCGACCGGAGCCATGGACCACGTTGAATACACTTCGGAAAACAAGTTCAGGCTTATAAAATTAAAGTAAGTAATTGTCGTTGTGTACTTCGAAAATAGAAATCTGTTAGATGGGTCAACAAATTGATTAACAAAAAATTAGTGATGGAGATGAAAAATCAAATTTCCTGAAAAAGGATGTTTTTCAAAGTTAGCGTGATACAACTGTTACAAATCTACCTGTGATAAGAGTATGCGTTGTAATGAGGGCAGCTGCCATAATAGCAATATGCCTTAGGGGCGGCTGATGCGGTAACTGTGATTCCGTTGTAAAGGTGTAAGGTTGTTGCTGTAGTTGAGAGACTGGAGTAAGGTCCGTTCATATCAATTAGCTTTACTTCGTTCAATCGATGAGCTGTGTTGGCATTTTCAGCATTTTCGATCTGGAAAAACCAGGAAGCTGATAACTACAGTTCGTTTTAAAAGTTTTGCCAAAAATGATAACTTTATTTATAGCGTTTTTAGTTTAAAAGAGTGATTCTCAACCGGACGCCCTGGCGTGCCATTTCTAATGCTCAAGGGTGCCAATAGGTATTTGAGAGTTTTTAAGACTCTGATTTTGCTCAATTGGTAAGCGTTTTGATAAAACTATTTGTGTACAATTAGAAACCATTATATAAAAAGACATTTTCCTACATGTTTTAATTTGATTGTTTGTTCCAGTTTTATATATAGTGACATTTCTGTAAAATACTCAACGATAATTCCGGTCAGGGAGCAGAAAATATATTTATTATTTTTGAGGGGTGCCGTAATCCTTAAAAGGTTGAGAATCACTGGTTTAAACTGTATAAAAAAGACAGTAAAAACTGTCAGACGAAACGAAAAAAGCGGCAAAATTTGCCACGTCAAACGTTATTGTACTCACCAATAGGTTTTTCGTTACTTGGTCAAGGTGCAAATCGTTGGAGACGACGTATACAGTCCCGGGCCCTCCGCGCTTAGCTGAGCCGCCAGAGCCGCCTCTGGCAAGCGTCAAACCGTGGAAAGTGTAGAGCTCGCCGCTGTCAATCAGCAACCGACCTCCGCCACCGCCACCTCCGTTACTTATTCCTGCAAGTCACAAATAATTCTCATACAACTGGATTACTTAAGAACTTTGGAGCACAACGGTTAGAGTTGTAAGACGTAGTAAGAATATC
This sequence comes from Ascidiella aspersa, assembly GCF_963924565.1. Classification (NCBI taxonomy): domain Eukaryota; kingdom Metazoa; phylum Chordata; class Ascidiacea; order Phlebobranchia; family Ascidiidae; genus Ascidiella; species Ascidiella aspersa. The sequence continues at coordinate 24,265,648 of NC_139447.1, read as the reverse complement.
AAAGCCCATATATGAACATCAAAATGTTAAAAATTAGTAAGGAGTTATTCGAAAAAAAAAGGTACCTACTGCTGTATGGGTTTTGATATTCTTACTTTAGAACTTGTTTGTGACTGTTAATTTTTTAAACCGTTACAGAGAAAAGAAAAACGAAAGGCAAGTCAATTTGGAATATTTTACAATTATTTTCACAAAATATAAAAGCAATTTAAACCTTTTGCCACAACGTTGGATACATAAACATTCAAACGAAAATCATCCCTACCATTTCCTCCGTTCACAGCGACCTCTCCCGCTCCGTCAACGTGAGGAGCTTTGATCCTAATGGTTCCTCCGCTTCCACCTCCACCGTTGCTCGATCCTTGTCCTCCGTTGCTTGAGATCACTCCTTCGATACGAACTCCCTCCGATGCAAGGATTTCCAAGAAGCCTGCAAAGAACAGATTGCGAAAACATACAGTAATTTTAATTATGATATTTGGTTTTAAATACCTTGAAAGCGTATGAAAGGCGTGCTATAGGTTGACAAATATTTATTACTACCATCCAATAAGAAATGTATTTTTTATTTACAAATACTTATTACTATCATCTAATAAGAAATGTCTTTTTTATGGCCAAATATTTATTACTACCATCCAATAAGAAATGTATTTTTGTTACTACCATCCAATGAAAAATATCTTTTTTATTGACAAATATTTATTACTAGACCTACTGTAGAGTGCACGAATAATTACCGACTAAGAGCTTTTGTGTTTAGTATACGTTTTATGATGTATTTGCTTATGTGAGAGAATTATTCTATGCGAAGCATCGCTAACTCACACCCAAGTGTTAAATGCTAAATGGCCTGTTCTGCCGTTATCTCTGCGGTCAGCAGTGGGATTGTCTCTAGCTATTTAAGACCGCCGCTATCCGCTTGTAAAACTAACTTCTACTGAGCTACCGACTGTACTGTTTACAGCTTTCTAATTTGCAAGTATAGTGTCGAACTATAGTTTGAACTGGTTGTTCGCTTATCAGCTAATACAATTCTAATCACCAGAATTATTGTGGTTGGCTAACGAGTTAACGCACGCAACTTAAAATTGAAGTCATGAGTTCAACAAACTAAACTCGTGCCCCACACTACCATCCAATAAGAAATATCTTTTTTATTGACAAATATTTATTACTACCATCCAATAATAAATGTGTTTTTTATTATTCTCAACCAAAAAGAAATATATTATATATTTTTATTGACAAAATTTATTACTACCATCCAATAAGAAGAGTTTTCTAACCTTACACAAATTAGTTAGACAAATGAAATATTTTCCTTAAGCAAACAAAAATGATTACCTCCTCCTTTTCCTCCGTTGTTTCCGCCACCGCTTCCCAAATAAGTGGGATTATCGAAGGCGCCGTAGGAAAACGAACTTTGGAGTCCGTACGAAGGAGGACTTCCTCTACCTCCGTAAGCACCTCCTGCGCCTCCCAGCATGTTCCCAAAGGAAGAGGATCCATTTCCCAAACCTTGTCCAGCATCCCGGCCTCCTTTGTCAGCGGAGAATAGACCTGTGGAGAAAAGGTGGTTTGCTGTGCTTGTGTGATTTTCAATTATACTCATATATCAAAACATCGGGTTCTTGGAATGAACTTTTAAAGTGGAAATTTATTTGCTTATGCCGCTTGCATTTTGTTAAGAAAAGCAAAATAGAAAAATTACCTCCAAAGTCGACTGTAAGATTGTGCGACACCATCCTCATGTTGTCCGTGAATACCCTTCCTCCCCGTTTCACCTCTACTTTGCCAATTTGAATCACAAAAGTGTGATTAAGACGATCCGAAGAGTATGCGTACACCTGTTGCAAGACAAGGTTATATGGACCTGTCGCATTACGTTGTTGCTCTACGTGTTGTTTGTTCCAAAAAATAAGGCTACTGAATGAGATTTTAGTTGGTGCAGATGAGATTTTAGCTGGTTTTATTTTAGGCTCTTTTGTATAATTTTGACAAAATAGTATCGTAAATAACAAAACAAAATCTAAGTTTAATTGTAAAGTTGTTCTTCCATTGTGTTTTGATATATATGATATATATTTTTTTCGCCCAGTTGCAATATAAAATTTCCTGTGGTGTATATGTTAGCGAAACGACGGTACATTTAATTAAAAATATTTGCCAAAAATAAACATTTTTACAAATTGGTTTATTGCCTGGTAACAACATCATATTTAAAATGTAAGTTGTTTCAAACGATGTCCTAACAGTTGCAACATACCGTGCCGTCCGCTTTCACAGTTAGTTCGTGCAACTTGAACGAAGACTCAATCAGCCCCAAGGAACCGTTGAAGGTGCCGCTCGCTTCTTTTTCCTCTATCTCGTGGGGAGTTGAAGCAGCGTGAGAAAACATCGTAACGTGGCCATTACTTTCCACCACAAGGATGCCTGTGTTGTTCAAAGCGCCGTTTAACTCCATCCAAATCTCACGTACAGTGACGTGTTTTGGTAGAGTCACATTTCCGTCCCTGTAAAGTAGTTAATTGCGAATGCTATATTTAAAAACATAAATGAAAAATGATGTTAGGGATAACATTAAAAACTAATCACTAGGTGGTTCAATCTAAGCCTGGTAAAAAGTTTCATTTTTTTAGTCTTTAGAATGCGGCAATGAAGCATTTTATTACATTTAATACAAACTCTGAACTTTTTTTTTGTACGACCTTTAATCTTTAAATGACCTAATTGGTTATCCTTACAAGACAATGAAAGATGGGCACACACGTGTTCAACAAGGTGATCTAGCCCTTCTGAAGCTACTTTTTGTCCAACGATTACGGCTTACATATCATAGTACACCGAAAGTCATCGCAGACTCACCGAGTCTTTCGATCAATGATGCAAGCAAAGCAAGCTAGAAAAACAACTCTAGCCCGCTGTGTGGTTCGAATTCACGACCTCCGGCCATACCGGGACCGTCGCTCTACCAACTGAACTTATAAAAGTTGTATAGTACAAGGTCTTACTGGTATAGCATCAAGTTAACCGCCATATATCCTCGGTCCACCGCATCGAAATAGAGATCCTGGTCTGCTCCGATGTAAAGTACTCCGCTTCGATCACCGTCAAAAGCTCCGATTCTTCCAACGAGCTCTTCGTTGTCTGAACTATTAAGCGGACGCAAAATTGTAAATTAAAAAAACGGAATTATCGGAACTTTGTTAAATTTGAATTACGTACGAGAACTCGTATAATGCAGCTTCCGCGTTTCCTTTAATGGTGAGCTCATCAAGCTGATAGAGTCCCGACACCGGTGGAATAAGCCAGGTGACTGGTGGAAGGATAGTCAAGTCAACGTATCTGAAATTAAATTTTATTTATTATTTTGTCTCGGTACTTAAAGCAAGATTTAAGTTCTATCACACGTTTAAATTTGATGTACAGATTGGTTTTGCAACCGTTTTTTTATTTTAGGCATTTTAACTACAGAGTTGCCTACCAATCGTGTAATTTATAGTTGCCTTCTACGTACACTATATCAAATTATATACCAAAAAATGAATTAATAATCCTTCGTTTTCATATAATGGCGTAAATTAGGACTTTTACCCGCTAATAAAGAAACAATACTAACCCCAAGATCTAATCGTTGGATACTATTTATGGGCCAGGATTTAAATTTATCACCAACTACAGAGCCTAAAGTTTTAATCTTAAATAGTGCTCACCTTCCATACGCGAGGTCGACTTTACCATTACTAGCAGCTCCCCTCGGATACGACTGTTTAAAGTTGTCAACGATAAGTTTCTTGACCAATGGCGAATCCGTATTGCCCACTCCTTCTAGGATAAACACTGTTCCGGCAGCACCAACTTCGTAAGAACTTGAACCTGTAATAGACCGGTTCGGTTTACAACAGGTTTCATGCGACTAGGGATGTTTAAAGTAGAATCCAAAGGTATTCTAGAATAATAGGTTTCGAATCTAGAATAACGAATCCAGAATATCGATTCCTGATAATTTTTATTTAATGATTTGACTTTATTTTTTGTGGTGATTATTTAAAATATTACTTTTAGTGACAAAACAGCAATTAATCGCAAAACCAATTGCTAATTTATGTATATTGTAATCCAAAAGTTAAATTGCTAATAATTAACATTATAAACAACTGCATTTACAGTATTTCTACAAATTGTAGTGCATAACTACACACAAAAAAAACATAAAACATAGCAACACCAGGTTGTTGCCGAAACTTAATTTTTGCCCATATTGTGGTTGCAGTGCAACACAGTTCACTTCACAAATTCAGTCCGTTTTTTAAATATGGTTGTGATTTAGTTTTACTATTGCATCTGATCTGTTGAAGTAGTCAAACATTATGCTGCAAAGTTACTACTGCCAGTAATCTTGACCATTGACACTTCGCACTTTGCTGAATATTGGCCTTGAATTTCGTCAAAACGCACTAGAGTTTGACCGAGTTACATGCGATAAAACTATAAAGATAACGCAAAATACGCCCTCAGAAACGCAGTTAGTGTTCATTACCACTGTGTGATACTCTGCTGAATTACGGCGTGGGGATTTAACATCTGCGAAAGTTTTGCACCGTCTCCAAATATACAAACCGAAGCACTGAAATGACAAGGCCGATTTCGCTTAGTAAAGAACAATTTGTTCTGGCGAAGTTACAGGAGGCACAGCGCATTGTTCCATTGATAAAATATAAGATAAAAATAAAAAAATATATAAGCGCAAAAACGTTTTTCCAAGAGCTGTTATGCTTCTCTGGTGATTATAAGCATTTTATTCTGGTTAAAATAAAACGGCCTCGAATTTTGAAAATTCGGCGCCTATGGTACAAACAATACATAGCAATACCTTTAAGGAAAATTGCGAAATCTCTGCACGTGACATTACACGTTAGCCGCTCGCCAAAGAACAGTTGACTCGCCAAAGAACAGTTGAATACTTAATAATAAGGCGAAGGTGATCGGCAAGGCCGTTCGAAAAACGCCGACGCCGCACTACACGGCTACATTTGGAACAAGCGCAATAGTTGATTCGCCATCGCTACACAGTTTAATCCAAAACGGGTCGCTCGCGTATGTAGAAGCAACATTTCGCGATGAAACGAATAAACTGTATCAGTTTAAATCGGCATAAATGGCAAAACTGGATTCAAATCCGATTTGGATTCGAACCTAAGGATTCGATGAACATCTCCTGCATATACATGCGTCAAAATAATATTGGTCACTTAATATGCAAAGCCCTAATAATTATAAAATTAAATAATTAAACCCAGTATTAAAGGGTATAAAATATGTCGTTCACTGAAACAAACAATACGAACAAAGTAAAAACACACATCTTAGTTTCTATTACGGGACTCACACTTTTATATCGAAAAGCACATCGACAAAAGGTGGTATTTACAACGACATTTAACATGACCAGAAAACGATGATATATATATCAAATCACAAACTGTAAGTCCCAACCTCCATAGGCATGTATTGTTCCGTTATAGTCGGTCCTCTTATAAATAAGAGCGACTCTTCCCCCGGATCCACCGCCGCCATTGCTGACTCCAGCACCACCGTTTGATGAAATACTTCCGTAGCCGTCCAAAACGTCACAGTTTACCCAGACACTTCCACCAGATCCGCCACCTAAAAAAAGTTTAAAATGGCAAGGTTGACTTCCAAAAACTTCAAAAAGTGACTCAAAAGTTTTTTATAGCACGGTTGTGCGTTAACTTGTCAATATTTCAATACAATTTGTCCCTAATACAGTGCCAACTTATTACCATATAGTAAACTAACATATTAAATGAAATAATCCAAATAATTCTTTATAAGCCTAATTTATAAGTTATTTAAAAAAAGTTTGAAATGGTCAACTTCCTAAAACTTGTGACTAAAATGTTTTGCGAAAGTTTGGCAAGATTTCAACACAATTTGTCGTTACGCAGTGCCACCTAATTACCATATAATACACTAACACATTAAATGAAATAATCCAATATAGTTTTTTTATAAGCTTGATTTAGAAGTTATTCAACAAAAAGGTTATGTTTTAGGATAACGCACACATAGGTTGTAACACTCCATTTCTACAAAATTTAAATTCACAGTGTGAGACGTTTTACGGCCTATACCTGCGTGCCCGCTGGTCTTCTCCGGTGGTTTAATTCCGCCCGATGTCAGGTGACCGTCGACGTGCAAGAGTTTAGTTATAATCCGAACAGAGCCTCCTCCAGAGCCTCCGTGACCATACGGTACGGGAAGATTTCTTAACATGAAACAAAATATTTACTACTGCGTAAATTTCGTGGTAAGTTTATTCTGATGTTAGAGGAATTTAAATTCCACAAAGCGTACAGTCCCCGCGGTAAACAGCGACCTCCAAATAACATGATGCTTTTACCAGAAATTGAAAAATCTTATACTTTTGAAGGTCTTGATTAAAAACGCCATGTTTTTACAAAGAAATAGATTTGAAATTAACTTTAAACAGAATTGCGATAAGCATAAATGTCATTCAGGTTAATCCGGTATAACGAGTAGTTTTTTTTACATTTTGGTTCGAAAACATAGATTAGAACATACAATCTCTCTATAAAAGTTTTTAATTACGTACTTGTCTGCATATATATATATATTTACTTGATTGTTAACAGTAACATTTCTTATTCGGTCGATTTAAAGGTTACAACACGACGTATTGAAATCTAACTTACGAAACAAGATTGTCGCCAAAGTAGTAAGTCCCAAGATTGGCGCCGCTACCACCAGGAGATCCGAACACATCAGGGACCTCGTAAGATCCGTAAGGAAGAGCGACGTTCCGAGCTCCTGCTCCTCTTGCTCCCGATCCTCCGTACGCTCCTCCTCCTGCTCCAGATGTTGACGTCACTCCGAAGCCTCTTGTAGTGGCGGTTTCTGTGACGTTGTATCTTGAACAAGAAAGAAAAACAACATGTGACGAGCTGTCCCTTGAATAACAAGTGAATATTTCTTATCGTTGGATGACACTAGACGCGTTTCGCTTCTGACGTCAAGCGCTAGCGTCAGTAAGTTCACACACATAACGTGTGGCCAGGGGTTAACGGCAAATTTCCTCGCTTCTAACCGAAAGCGTCAAAGTTGAAATATTTCTACTCTCCGCAACCGAAAGCGTTTTTTACTAATGTTTGACGTTAACGTCAAGGCGACTAGAGTGAACCAACCTTAAGGCAAAATGAACTTTTGAATGCAAATAAATTACACCGGCGATTAGACATCGGAGAAAATATATCAAGTGGTTTAGTTGTTTTTCGTGAAAAAATATTTATCTAAACTTTAAAGCAGTGCTTATATTAACCGGTGGGCGATAACGCTATTTTTTGTTTGAACATGCGTTTCAATTCAACTATTAAATTATTTTTAGGGCTATGGAGGCTATATTTAAGTGATTTTAAGTTAAAAACTATTACCAACAGTGGGAAACTTAAAAAAACATTTTACCAACAGTGGGAAAGTTAAAAACTATTACCAACAGTTGGGAACTTTTTTTGCAATCCGACAGTTTTCTATTGCAATTTCTAATTCGTACGGTATTGTTGTGGTTAAAAATGGTACATTGTGACCAAATATTTTTCGAGGTTGTTTTACTGGAAAAAAACCTGCAGCCTGAAACTTCAACATCCTCACCCTCCACCATCCAAGAAGATTTTTCCTCCCGAGAAGACAGACACGTGGTGGGCCGCATCGATGTGGAGATGACCGGTTGTGGAGAAATGACCTCCTCCATACACAGACATGTTGGTCGTGACGAGGTGAAAGCCAAGATCGCGTCTACAAATACATTTGTAAAGTTAGCCACAACCTTATAAGCCTAGGAATTCATATTATTCGTGCTGCACGCCTAAAAAGTCAAAGACGCCAAGAAAAATATTGATAGAAAGCTGTTGCTAATTACGATTCAACACATATAATTAAGAAAGCAATTTAGGCGTCTTAGGTAACACTTTTGATATGGTAGGCTTTTTGTGAATGACCTGGTTGTTTTTAAGCCAAAAGTCCCGGCGCTTTGTATTTGTAGTGACTCCAGCGCCACCCTCTGGTAAGTGATGCTCGGCTCCGGTCCGGATATGCTGCTGTCCCTGTTTAGCTCAGCCTTATGATTTTCAGTGGACTCAAGAACGAAGCTGCCACCGTTAAAGACGTGAAGCTCCTTGACGCCTGTCACGCTTCCTCCATATGAATTTAAAGAAACCTAATGCAAATTATGCGGAATATAAATAACCAGCTCCTTTACAGCAGGTTTATTAAACTCTAGTCTAGTACACAGAGTAATAAATCTTACTTTTTTGCAAAGGGTTTATGTATCTATTTGAACAGTTTTATGCATATCTTGTGATCTGTTGGCTAATAGTATTATATACATTTAAAGAAGTTGGTTTGACAAAGGAACACTGAACTGAACACCCAGTTTTTAGCATGAGTTACGAAACTTCGTATTTTAACAGCAAACCTTGTTGAAGTATGTTGTGTTCGGAAGATAAAGGTCCGCTGCTTCGTACAAGTTGAAATTCGCGGGAACGTTAATGCTGGACGACTCCACATTCCAGCTTTGATCGTGGCCAACTTGAAACGACCCGCTAAAGTCGCCACGAAGGTGACCAAGATTCATGCGAATGCCGTCAGAAGTACCCTTCGCAACAAATACATTTTCTAAGTTCGATAGAAACAATAAGGCCTATTTTCCACATCATTTCTCAATTAAAAAACACGCGAAAGCACAGTCTTAACAGTTTATCTCAAAACAAGCGATAAAAATAGGTTTCTTAAATGTCTTACCTTTTTTGACGCTACATATACAATTGCCTTTAAAGTAAGAAACTACAAAAAACACGAACTGCTTTTATAGATTTAATTTAAATAAAAAATATATACTGTTATTTTTTGTATTTACGTTTTGCATGACGGCTAGATTTCCATTACCGCGGAGATTCGTCTCGTAGAAATCATAAACTTCAGAAGTTTCAAAGCTAGGTTCGATCCATGTTGAAGCGCCCTTTAAACATCAGACCGTAAAATTAAGCTTTCTATACCAAAAACTGAAAAAATATATAAAATTATGTCGAGTATATAAATTATATTTGCACCCGTAACGACAATCAGGTACTTAAAACTTTAATTTTTTTTCAGTTCTACAATACAAATTAGGCATAAGCACACAACATAAGGATCACCTGCAATTCCCTGTGAAGAAATCGATCTGTCTCATTCTCTCCGTCGGCGTAAACCTCGACTTCTGACAGCGCGGCAAAGTAGTGGCCACAGATTTGTTTCAGGCCTTCAATCTCAATAGAGATGGAGTCAGCTGGTAGATGCCCGACCACGACGTCAGTATACGAACCGCTGTGACAAGTGGTAGGTGGAAGAATAAACCCGTTTTGACCAGAGTGCCCGTAAAATCGTGATGCTGGAATGTTTTCATCTGCGCCCTTCGTGGCGGTTAGAGTGATGCGAAATTTAGACGGCAAACTACAAGCGAGAGAAACCCGAATACGGTTAATGACGTAGCGCTTTTCCAACTTTAGCGTTACCGTGGCTTTTTTTCCGTCGGCCGCAAAGATCCTGTTCTGGGAAGATGAAAAGGTCTGGTCGAAGAGACTGGAGAGAAGATAATAGCTTTGGTGATTAACTAAGGGGTAATTACTGCAATAAATGTTGGAATGCCTATTGTACGGAGCAACGCTTGTTTGAACTTGGCGCCCCGAACTTTCCTTCGTGCTATAAGAAGATGCTTTCCCGATTGCCCCAGATGGAGCGAAATTGATTCTGTGACCAATGTTGTGCATGACAGTGTCCAGCGACTTCTGTCCGTCGTTGTCAATCAACAGAACCGGCTGCTTCTTGTGTTGGTTGAGTGAATAGACGGTCCCGGCTGCTCCGGCTTCGGCCTGACTGCCAGCGGATCCACCATAGGCCAGAAGACGCCCGAGGTACGGCAAGTCGTTGTCTTGAGACTTGTGGTAAATTGCCACTCTGCCTCCTGCGCCGCCACCCCCATGATTGGAAGTGTCGCCGCCACCGCCAAGCGCTTCAACGCGACCTGCATATTTAAAACAGCGCGTTATAAGACACTCAAAATTTGGCTTTGAGATTAACTTAAATTATTTTTCTTGAAGACATGAGATAAAATGGTGGAAACTGGATGCTTCATGCCAGGAGTGTAGCTTATCGGAAAACACATTAATCCAGTGTTCCTAAACCTTTTATGGCTGGCGGCACCTCTCAGAAATAACAAATAGATTGCGATACCCCTACAAGATTTTTTCCTAGGTAATTCACTAGAATGTCAGAATAAACGGAACTGGAACAACACACATCAACTCTACACAACGTAGGAAGTTATAATTGGACTTATCCCACTCGAATCCATACAAAAAAGTTCTAAGAGGTGAGCAAAAATCAGATTGTTAAAGATTCTCACATACCTATAGGCACCCTTGAGCATTAGAAATGACACGCCAGGGCACTGCGGCACCCCGGTTTAGAACTACAGCCTTAATCTGATATTTGTATTACCTGTCACGGCCCCTGTGAGTACTTTGCAGTGGGCGAGAATGCTTCCTCCACTTCCACCACTGGAACCGCCACTTCCGCTTCTGGCATCATTACTGTCCGCCGAAATGATCCCGTCCACTCGCAGCACGTCGTGTGCTTTCACCCTCAGCACTCCGCCTCCAACACCGCCTGTTTAAAAGTTTTGTGTCAATTCTTTTTTTATAAAAAAAAAAATCTTTACTTGGTAAAAATGTAGTTTACAATAGTTTGTTAAAGTTTCGTACTGCAATCTGGTAGTGATAAGAATGGCGTTAGCTATAGTTATGGTTTAAATTACTTTAGGTAATCGAACGAAATCCAAACAACTATGTTTTTAAAGCTGTTAAAAAACAAAACTATAGTCAGTATGGGATGTCCAATGAGCTTAATCTAACCCGAAGATCCGTATCCTCCGCTCCCGAACAATTCAGGCGTGAACGTTGACCCGTAGGGCGAGTTTCGTGGCAGACGACAGGCACTGAAGCCCTCGCACCCACCGCGACCTCCCATTCCCCCGTGGGAGGCGCCGCTGTGGCCCAGGAAGTGAGCAGTACCCGGGGAAGTCCCTCCGTTGGTGCCGTGGCCGCCATCGTTTACCGTGAAAACGCCGCCGTCGTCAACCGTGACGTTTGTAGCCTCGAGGTAGAGGTGCTTGGCCTGGATCAAAGCTCCGCCGTCGACTGTCATTGTTTTAGCCACGATCTCGTACTGCACTGAGTGCGCCTGAGGCCCGTTGCCGATAATCGAGCTCGTGTCTTTCAGCCTGACGTCATGCGGAAACTCGAAGCGCGCTTGCTTGCTGTGGAAGCCCACCAGCGCCGCCGATCCTTTAAAGAACCAAATAAGGTGAAATTCACACGATGAAATTGCATGAGCAGCGTCTAAACGTGTCCTGAAGGTATTGTTGCGGCATTCGCAGCGTACTTTTTACCCGAATACCAGGAGAAACCGCTTACTTTTTAAGTGACTGTTCGCTGTTTAAACGAATTTATATTAATGCACTAATGCAGATCAAAAGTAGAAGTGGAATCACGTGGACTTTATGACGTATTATTTTGAAATGGGTTAGGGTATATTTTAAATAATTATGTTAAACGGGTCGCGTTCCAAAATGTTAAAGGCTACTAGGTATTTTTTATGGAACTTATAACTAGATTTTTCAAAGATGCTTGGAAAATTTTTCGTATCCTAATACTAGTCACCTTCGATACTAATGAACCTATAAACGTAATATGAACTTGTGGCATAAGTGTGCTTTCATGGTCTATCTGAGTCACCCTTATGCTAGACGTCTTAAATTGTTTTTGCAATATCTCAACCCAGGATACATCTGCGTACCGGTTAGTAATCCAACGCACCTGTGAGAAACAACCTCAGTTGGGCATGTTGTGTCATAAGCAGCTCCTCAACGTGGCTCATGTTTCCCTCGAGGTGAACAAATACGTTTTCCAGTCGTGTGTGCCTGGCGAGTCCCAGGTGACCACCGTAGTAAACGTAGCTGCTGAAAGGCGTGTCGATCGTGTGTCGTTTCAAATCCACGTCTTGGTCGGGCCCAACGTGCACCACGCCACTTCGGTCACCTAATAAGTTATGAACAATTGGAATAGACTTGGTACAACGCTAAACGCTTTAAGAGAATTCCAGAAGAAATATGCATAAAAATTGACTTGACTTAAGTCTTTCAGACAAATGATTCGAATTGGACTTAAGTCAGTGAGTCAAATTATTTGAAATTAAGTTTTTTTTTCTTTTAACATTTTTCCATAAAATTGATATAAATTTTTGCGCGTAAAACAACTAGCCTGCTATATTTTATGTTTTTGTCATTTTATATTTGGGTTATTTATCATATTCAGCGAAGTTTAACATTTTTAGCGGTTTATTTCCATATTAATGACTTTACTGGGATTTAACTTTGGCAATAAATATCTTGGACTGGGACTTTAGAAATGACTTGATTTGTACATTATTCATTCAAAATGAACTATTTACAACACTGGTATAGTTATTACTTATACATATTTAAGCATATTATACAAGTAGCGTTCAAAAAATTGCGTCCTACCAATCATGTCCTTGAAGTGCATGAATATTTCTTCCTTGCGAGTGGCGTTGACGTGCGAGAGGTTCCCCTTGTTGGGAAGCATAACCGCCAGATGGGCGTTGCCAAAGATCTGCAACTCCTCAAAGCTCAGCTCGAGTCTTCCATCAACTGCGTCCACTCCGTTCTCCGGAGTCGGATCAAAGTCCGGATGTCTCGATGCGAGTTGATGACCGAGGTCGTCGGACATGATCCAGGCCTTAAAACTGTCGCGCGATGTGTCTGACGAAATATACAAACACCCGGGATAAAAAATATGGTGCGTAGAGATATATGTCCAAATATTTTTAGCATAGCAGTTGCTAAACTCCATAAGTTTTAGTTCAACTTTAAAGAGCATTTAATTCTTAAATTACCACGTATCGGGGTTGCTCAAGACAAACTGTAAAAAAATTGCCAGGAACATTAGAGAATTATAAAATACGTAACATTTGATGCGATCAAAGAGGCTATAACAGAGATAAGTTTGCCTAGCCGTCTTGTACAACACATTCAGGTTGTGATTTGTTTTTTTTGCCAGATTTAAAACCTAATATATTGTCGCTTGTATGCAACACAAAACTTTCCTAACATAAGATCAATTTTAACGTATAGCGCTCCCACCTTGGTACGATTGAATTTCGCCGACGCGCGTCGACGTGAGCATGTCGTTGTCGACGATCAGCGTTCGGTGTTTGTGGCCGACGTGGAACACAAACGCAGTGCCGGGGCCGCCCGATTCGCCGCCGTTGAAGCCCCTGCCACCGCTCGACACGAAACGACCCACAAAGGTGGTATTGTCGTGCAAGTAGGTGGCGATACGACCACCAGCACCAGCACCGCCGTTGCCTGCCCCGTTGCCACCGTGGATCGCCACCGACCCGTAGCCAGTAATCCTTTCACGAAGACAAGTAGTTTTTAGAATAGAGCTATCGAAATTGAGGGTCGTGCAACAGGGTTTAGTGGTCGCGAGTATAGCTAATATTAGTTTTAAGGAAAGCGTGTCTTTTTACTTTCTATATAAAAATGTTAGAACAACAAATTCAAAAAACATCCGCAAGTAAGTCAAATATGATTTTCACAAATACTTACAGTATAAGCCAACCATATGTTCTGTCTAACAATGTTAAACCTAAAAAACGCGGAAAGTTTCATAAACTGAAAGGGGCCGCCAAAGTTTTGGGAAAAAATAAACCGACGCACTAAAATATAAGGCTTAACCATAGTATCCCCGCTGTTGTGTGCAAAAATAAATATTATATCAAAATGTATTAAATCGAACAAGATCTGAATCAAAATAGTTAGAATGATATTGGACCGAATAAGCACCTTTACCCAATTATATTTCTAATTATTGTTGCCCTTTAACGGCAAAAATTAAACAAAAGAAAAACAGTTCACCTCTGTGTGTGGATCAAGATACTGCCACCGGAACCGCCACCCGCATTATGGCCTTCAGACGGCGGCCTTCCGTTGGCTGTAACCTCTCCGTTGTTGTCCAAAGTTCCGCTGACGTTCAAGTAAATGACGCCTCCCCCTCGACCGCCGGGAACGTGAATTGCCTGGTTCTTGGAATCGCGGTAACTCGACGTTCCGCCTGCACTTCCGAACAAGCGAGGCTCGTACATGTCGCCGTACGGCTGTCCAGTGTTCAGCTGCCCGCTGCCCACGCCGCTAGTTCCTCCGTGACCGGCTCCAGACGACCCGGCGTCGGCGGAATGACCCTTGCCGAGGTTTACACCTGAAGTTGTATCCAAGGTAAACAAGTTAATCGAGCCTGTCAAAACTACAGCAACGTCTGAGTGACGAAACGTGGATATATCGTTTAATGCAGGGTTCCTCAACCAGGGGTGCGAGAACTATTCCAAGGGGGCAGTGTTTTGTTTTAAGGTGTTTTGGGGGACCGTTTTTGGCCTATTTCTCCAGCGATTTTTTGTTATTTAAATGGTCTCTTAAGACTACTTAGCGGTCACCCAAACCAAACCTTAAAAAAAAAACTGCAAGGGGGTATGGGGATGCTGAATCAGACACAGAAATTGTTTACTGTAATATATATTTTTGCTCAATTAAATGTAAAACTAACTCATATTTTGGTATTGTGTTATCTGATACTTGTGTAAAAACAAAATTTTAATGGTTTTGTTATTAAAGCAATTCTAGAAGGGGGTGCGAGAACTGGTTGGTGAGTTGAAAGGGGTGCAGCAAGGAAAAAGGTACGGACCACAGGTTTAATATGTTCGCTAGGCTTTTACAATCTCGTGGCGAAGGTTAAACGTTTTTACTTTGAAATGTTAACTACTATAAAAAAATACCTTGTCCTAAATGAATCTATCGAAATTATGGAAAAACATAAAATCACACCATACTCAACACAAAATATAAAAGGGTTCTGACTGCCGCAGTTTTTCCCTTTTAATATAAGTAACTATAAACCAATATCTGAGTACAAAATGATAGGGTGACAAATCCAATCCACACTGTATTGTGTGTTTAGTACTCGCCATTGTTATGCCAATCAAACTTCCTTACTCGTTTTATCCGCCGCCATCTTGCTTATATAGACATTTTTTTCAGAGTTACATCTAAAGTGCGCAAGCATAACCGCTACTTGCTTCATTGACCAGTACCGCGAGTGGACATAGTCACTGGTCGTACCAGGTTAAGCAAACCTGCACTGAATATAGCAAGTCTTACCTCGCGTTACGTTGAAATGGTCGTAAATAGAGTATCCCGTTCCGTCGGCCCGCACGGCTCCTCCGTCCTCAATCGTGACGTTGTGCGACTGCACGGTTGCCATGGTGACGTGTAGTTTGCCGCCGCCTTCCACCTTGAAGTCGGACGTTTGGATGTCTATTCGGGGATTTCGAAATTCCGGCGACGTGATTGCATAGACAACTGCGTCGTCTTGAATGCGAACCGAGATGAACCTAACAAACACCGAAACGACATAAAATTCATGTGTATAGAAAAAAATGTTTAATCAAAGCGTAACGCGGTAACCGATTGTTTTTACAAGTTGTGCGGATTCCACACACACCTTATAATGCAGTTTAAATGTAGTATCCTCACGAGCTTAGTTGTGCTGTCCCTGACCGTGTGCTTTATATAACTTAAAAAGTGATCATGTGTGATTATATAGCAATAATTTCGTCATCGCTTTATTCGTGTAACACAAAACCCGAAAGTATGATTTTTATTTATAAAACAATTTACCTGAACATGTTGGAAGGGTCGTGGTATGTGTGGCCGCCACTTTCCATCGCAAGTATACCGTAATGGTGCAACGTCAACTTTTGAACGTGAGCAAGAGTTCCTGTAAGTAAGTAAAGTTTTATTAGAAAAACACATTATGCTGTAACGTTGTTTGAACCTTATTTTAAAAGGTAAAAGCCTCCTCAGAAAAACATAAAAGCATGTTTAGTGGCCATGTGATTAATTGAATGAACGGAAGCTTCAAAACATAACTATAAAGTGTTTACGCTCTTATTAACAGGTTTTTGATTGAATCAGTCATAAGCGACAAATAGCATTTAAAAAAAATGTAAAAAAAAGTTGTGTAAATTAGGAAAATTGAAAAGATGGTGGTAGCTCATAGCGTAAAAATCAGGTTGCAAATTAGGTAAGCTCTTCTAGAAGTGTTTGAACTAAAACTAGTGCGTAATATAGTTCTGGTAATGTAATGATTTAGTTTTTCTTTAGCTGAAACTCAAATATATTGCCAACGATTAACCAAAAATCTATTATTAGGAACTAAACTAATGCTATCACACCGTGCATCCAAATGGTGACGCCGTGGATGAAAGTCAAAGGAGCAAGGCCGAGAAAAGAGTCTGTATAGGCCCTGACGCTGAACGGAATGTCGATCTCGTCCCGCTTAAGATCGAGTGTTTGCTGGTTGCGCAAATGGAAGGTTGCGCTGCGGTCGCCGATCATGAAGCGGAAGTGCAGGTCAACTTCGGCCGGCGAATCGGCGATGGAAGCCACCAGCTCGTTACTCGACTCGCTACTGGAGTTGTGCAGCAAGATTGTGGACACCGCGACGTGCGCGAAACCGTACATCTGAAAACGCATTTTTTTAAACTCACTCGTTCAAGGCAGCTACAGTTTGCCAAAGCGCTCGTAAGTAGAATTGCTAGCATAAAGTTTCGTTCAATTTACGAGATAAGTTAAAATAAGTTAAAGGTGGCAACTACGAAACTAATGGCGATTTAACAATGATATAATAACAACACAAAGGGATAAAAACTACAAAAATAGGAGTTATAATAACTAAAAACTCACCTGTCTTGTTAACAAAAAAATCAACTTGTTTTAAAAAATAGTTAAAGTAATAAACACGCTTATTTTTGATAACGCTTCAATTGACCATATCTAAGAAAAAACAGACCTGTAATTCCTCGAAGCGATAATCGAACACGATTGAACTGTCGTTCGTGTGTCGCCGCGCGACTTCGGTTTCGTTTTCGGGACCTTCGCCATCTTGGTCGTCGACGTAGTCCGGAGGAGGAATGATCCACGTTCGGCATCCGTCGTCCGCGATTGTTCCACTGATCCTTCCCTCCTCGTCGGTCGCGCGTCCGTTGGTCACTCTGTCCTCTGGGTTGTTGGACGCCGGATTCGGATCTCCGATTATGTGGTTGTAATCAAACGGCTGAAATTAAAAAAGGGTTGCAAATATTGGGGAGTTGAGAAATACTTTTCCTCAATAAAGTTAAGCAAAACGGTGCAATAAAAATATGATTTTGATGTTGTGACGTTACACGGGTTTATGAAAACTTTTACAAGACATCGTATAACGACACAAAAACCAATCATTGGAGCATAATGGTTGGAGGTTGTAATAAGACGAAATAAAAATATCAAACCCCAATGATACCTTCTTCTGTTTGGGCTTTGATATTCTAAAAAATAATCAGATGAAAAGTAGTGGACAAAAAGTCAATGTAATGTAACCTTTAAAAAATTAAATTATACTGCTTACTTTTAGACCGCCATTGTCGATAAGAAGTGTCCTGTGCCGATGGATCATATGATAAAGCACCGAGGTTCCAGCTCCGCCGTTCTCACCGGTCGGATGTGGAGGCGAACCTGACGTACTCGATGCACCGGCTTTTCCTCCTCTCGAATGAACTTGGAAGCCAAACAAGGTTTGATTGTTCACGAAGTAGACGGCTATCCTGCCACCGCCTCCGCCTCCGCCCCCTCCGTAACTTCCACTTGAAGAAGACGCACCGGCTCCCCCATTCGTTGAAACAAGGCCGAAACCGGTTAACGTCTGGCAGTGAATCCACACCGATCCACCCGAACCGCCGCCGGCACTTGAAGAAGAAGTTGTCGGAGAAACGCCGTCGGATGATATGCTCCCGTCGACTTCTAGAGTATTAGAGACAATCATGTGGATGATACCTCCTCCGCGACCGCCTGCGTAGTTTACGTGAGCCCCATTGCCACCAGCGCTTCCGTACGAATCGGGTTTGTACAAGTTGCCGTGCGCCAAACCACTCCTCATTATCTCGACGTTAATCCTTCTGTGATAGTTGGGAGCGGTTTCCATCGAAGACGGGGATGTGACAATTTCGGTTTCATGACGTATGACCCGGCCACCGCTTCCTCCGTGTCCTGCTCCGGCTCCTCCGATGTGCAGACTCCCGGGAACAGGAGGGGATCCGATGTTAACGACGTCGTTGGCGGCGTATTCGTGGTTGTCGCTATAACCGAGACCAATCGTGGACAGCAATCCACCTGAATCGACCTGTCAAACATAGGTAACTATTTAAAACCTGTAAAGCGAAAAACAGAATTATAAACTAATAAAAACAACCCAGATTACTTTAACTAAAATTTGTAAGAAAAGACCTGTAGAACAGTGGTTCTCATAGCTGGGATTAGGAATGTCCTATACTTAATAAGCAAAATAGATGAAGTTAAAACGTTCAAAAATAAAAACTTTCTTAAGCGTTAAGAAGTTTAGTTACTTTAGTTGCTAACCTCCTGTTTTTTGTTACAAATTTACCCTTAATGTTATAAATCGCTGAATTGGTTCGCAAAATATGGTTAAAATTCCTATAACTATTTTGTACCGGATCGGCACCGATACGGCGATACCATCCTAGTATCGGACGAATACCGATATCACTACTTGGCATCGTGTAAGGCTCCAATTCGATATTATCGGACATCTCTAGTTGGGCATGCACATCACTGTTGTGTATTTTTTAACCATCCATTGAAACACGATGCTTTAATTTGGCGTAAAACAAAAGTAGACTGGGGACTAGAGGAATTGCCTAGTTATTAACGTCTAATTGTGAAATTGTTAAGAGTAAAAATATTCCGGTGAAAAAACGAATGGAAATTGTTTATGCTGTGACAAGGAAAAAAATACATAAGTTGATGTAGACACTTAACAGTTATACTTACGGTCGCGTTGTGTACATCAACCAGCAATTTGGAACCACGAAATTCTCCGCCGCCTTCAATAATCAAGGAATGAGCAAAGAACTCAATTCCGCGTGGTTGCGATGCAGGATCGGACACACCGTACACCAGACCAGTGTCTTGCACCCGCAATCGTTCCAACACGTAAACTCCGGTTTGGATCGATGATTGCGGATCCACTTCTTTAATTGACACACCTGTAAATTTATATGTAAGCATCGAAGGCGTTACAAATTTTGAACAAGTGTTAAAGTTACTTTTTTAATACTAAAGGGCAGTTGCGAATACTAAGGACAGTTGCGCGCATTTAGCATACAAAAGCGCATACAAGGTTTAGTTGTAGTAACCACTGATTCCGCTTTGGTCAGCAACGAACTAAAAGCATTTTCTATGTTTTAAGGTGTAAATCCAAATATTGTGGCTCCGTTTTTTCGATTTACCTATGCGAAGCGGCTTCTTTGCATTGCTTGCTATCAAATTTAAAGCACGAAACCGACTTAACAGGTAGAATCTGATATTCGTTGTGCTTTATTCACTACTTTACCAGACATTGAATAACTTGTTGCCAAAAAGGGCAGCCGTCGCATTGAATATGACTGATGTAATTTGTTACTTACGTTTTTTAATAAATGAGCAACATTTTATATATTGGGGGTAAATCTGATATTCATCTTTGTTAAAAGGTAAAACATACAAAAAAGGTTAAGAACCCCTGGGTTACAGGGACAGCTATTGAAAGTACAATAAAAGGTTTCTTTTTTACTGCTACACTTTCTAGGATCACTTAGAAACACCAAACAATCGCGTTTTTTGGGTTTGTGAAAAATATATATATAAGATTTGAAAAACATGGTTTGATGCGCCTGGATCCACCCCTAGTATTGGTTTCAGGACGTAGTATACCCCGACGCATTTAAACATAAAGATTAGCATTGAATTGTCAAGCGAACGCGGTTTATTCAACCAACCTCCATCGTGTATTTTCCTCGTCTCGGCAGTGCGGCCGTCGTAGTTAAGAGTTGCAAGACCCTTTCTTCGCACGGTGACATTGCGCATGTGGTCAACGACGCCAGAAACCCAAATCTCGACTCCGTGTATGAAAGTGGTTGGCGCGAGGCCGAGGTAGCCGCCATGATAGACGTAAACGCTGAAGGGAACGTCGATTTCAGGCCGCTCAAGGTCCATACTCTGCACGTCGCCGACGTGAACCACTCCGGAACGATCGCCCACGAAATATCGGAAGTGAATCGTAACGTTGCCAGGAACAGTGCTAGGGGCCACGCTCGTATAAGCGTTTGACGGTTTTAACGTCGTCGTTCCAGTTGGTTCTATAACGGCACCGCCCGTGGTTTGCGTTACAATGATCCTTGTCGCAGATGTGGTGGGCGCTGGAGTGGTCCCTTGGGTTGCGGTTGTCTGGTTCACGTTTTCGTCGCCACGCAATGTGTTCGAAGTGAAAACGGTCACTTGGTAGCGCCAGAGCTGGTCAACGGGGATTTTGGACGGATCCATCACGGCCAGATGGGCGCCGCCGTACACCTAATTAAACGTTTTCAATAAAGAAATTAAAAACTGAAAAAAATAATTGAAAGCCATAGGCTCTGTTTTCCGCTAACACAAAACAGTTTTCTAAACTGTGATTAACCATTTCTATATCAACCTAAATTATTTTAATCGCTAATTGACTAATTTGGAATTCGAAATATTATGTTTGAGAGCTATATTTTCGTATATATTTTTATTTTATGCGCCAAACCATCTTTAAAAGCACAGGCAAAATTAAACACTGGAGCAAACAATGCATGGGTAAAACCTTTGAGGGAGTTCATTACAATTTACCGATAACCACTATCCTACCTGGAACTCGTCGAAATGAAAATCGTGACCGAAGTTGGCAAATTTGTGCCCGCCGGAGTTGGCGGCCAAGATCCAAGCGCGGCCTCCATCTTCCTGCAAGTTGTTCCAGTTCACAAGTTTTTCCCTCGGCTTGGCGAAAACCCGTCGGGTTCCGATGCTTGCCCCGCCGTTCTCCACCCGCAGGGTTCGGTGTTTCTCGATGTTGTGGTAGAGGAAGATGGTCCCGGGTCCGCCGACTTCGCACTTTGGCGTCACCGACGTCGTAGTGTCTTCCTGGCATCTTCCGCCGTGCGCGTGAAACGTGAAGGAACTGCAAAAAAAGGAACACGGATGTTGAGGCATTGGGAAAAAACACATTTAATCGAAAAATATTTGCAGGTAAATAACTTAATATTCTTACACACACAGACATCTCACAAACTTTCTCTTTTATTATGTAGATAATATTATATTTTCTGTAATATATTTTTAAATTTTATGTTTTACTTTTTAACTACTATTATTGGCATTTTTACATGTTTGCTTTTACTACAGAAATTGACGATGCCTTATAGGCAAAATATATATTCCTGTAAAATTTGTTAACCATAATGCCATACGTTTACGAGATATATACTAAACATAAATTAATCATTATATCTTTGCGGAAATGAGGTTCAAAATAAGTTTAACGTTCTATTAAAAATAGAATAAATTTTTGTTTTTGTACTACAGTGCATTCCTAAATAGTGAATCCTGGAAGGTTTGAAGAAATAACAATTGGTATGGGTTACTGGCAAACAATGGATAACTTCTGTTCATTACAAAAAAATGGTGAAAAGAAATCAAAAAAGCTTACACACTTACCTGAAAGTTATGTTCTTGTCGAAATAGACGGCTACACGTCCGCCGGCTCCTCCTCCACCGTTGCCCTGACTTGCTCCCCGACCACCGTTTGCCGAAACGACTCCATAACCGGATATTATCTTGCTGTGAAGCCAAATGCTTCCACCGCTGCCTCCGCCACCACCGTTGGCATGGCTACCGGCGGCCGCTCCGTCGACGGAAAGAAGTCCATCGACGTGAATCATGCCGGTTACATTGAGCCAGATTCTTCCGCCACCAGAACCTCCGGCAGGTCCTCCTCCCGCGGAACCGAAAGCTTCCGGCTCATATAGATCTCCATAGGGTTGTCCGGTCTTCATCACACCTGATCCTCTTCCGTGTCCTCCACTTCCTCCGTGTCCCGCTCCGGACGGAACAGATGAGGCCGCGTAGGAATTTGCAGCGAAACCCATACCTAGGACATTATTGAATATTCTCAAACTTTTTGTTAGAACGCACTGGTTGTAATTAAATTTTACTGTAGTGTTGTAAACAAGTCATTTTAAAAAAATGTTTTTTTAAGTCCCAGTCAAGGCATTTGTAGAATAACTTAATAACTTAAATCAAGTAATTTTCCCCAAGTCATTTGTCTATAAGACTTAAGTCAAGTCAAGTCATTTACCCAAAAGACTTCAGTCAAGTCAAGGCATTTTCCCAAAAGACTTTAGTCAAGTCAAGTCATCTGAAAACAGTGACTTAAGTGCACTTAAGTCAAGTCATTGACTTATGTCATTACAGCACTGAATTTTAGTTTACCAAATGTGAACAAAGGTATACCTCACATTGAGATGTTGAGAACGTTTATTTGCTTTACACCCAAAAGATGCCAATTTTAAGTAGACCCATCCCTTTTGTTAAAGAGCAAGTTGCTTTTTAAAGAGACAAACAATCAATTGCTTATTTTTATGTGTTAAGCGCAAATCATGTATATTCAAAACAAATTAACATACTTATATATTATTGTTTTTTTTATAATTATTGTTTTTTAATTTAACATATTTACTTATATATCACTGTTTTTTTTTAAATAGCATATAAAAGGCGCTAAATTATGGGTGGCAACCTTCAGGCCGCGCGGCAAAATCATCAGGCTAGCGGGAATAACGTATTTAAATGTAATAGCTACACGGTCAAACGTATCGTTTCCTATACTCACCGGGGTTTATAATTCCGTGCAGCCCAACATTCAGCGAGCCGTTGCTGAGCGCAGGGCCTCCGTCTCCCAAACTGTAACCCCGGCCCTCGGCCGTCACCTTCCCGCCAGCATCGATCGTAATGTTGGTAGCGTGAACGTAGACGTGCGTGGCCTCGACCAGGCCTCCCCCGTCCACTGTGAGGTCGAGCACCCTGAACTCGGTGCCCGGGTCCTTGGTGGGGTCGCTGATCATGTGGATGTAGCCGGCGTCTTGGACGTGCACGAAGTCGAACTTGTACTTGCCGGCGAACTCGTCCTCGTCCAGCTCCGGGTAATAGTACGAGTCGTCGATGTCGTATTTGCTCGCGGTGCGCCCTGCGTGGTGTGGTTAAAACGACATTGACCAATTGGGCCAACGGTAGTGCGTATAGCACAAATATGTTTTTTGATACTCAAGGAGATTTTTGTTCAAAACAAATATGTTTATATTAAAATAGCTGAAATACTTTAGGAAGTAAGGAATCGCCCGTAGACAATAAAATGTAAAAGAAAGATTCTTGTTTTCGTATCACAATGAATCATTCATTCGAATTAAGAAACTGGCGATGCCTTATAGGCGAAATATATATTTCTGTAAAATTTTAAGAAATGATTTTATGTTTTATCTGTTTTAATAAGCAGTCTTAAGATCATTATATTAAAATAGTGTTTTTTTTAATCTTGGTTATGTGAGTGGTGCTTTGCGTATTCTACCAATGAGATGGTGTATACTGCGTGTATTTCGGTGTCCAAATGCGTACCAAATTCAAAAAACAAAAACTGTCTTTCTTTTTACAGGCACTAAATTTGCGTCAGTTATATTTTCTCACCATAACGATTTAACCAGAAGCGGCCTTCCCTTCGAACGGTGATATTTCGCACGTGGGTTAACGCGCCGTCCAGCCAAATGGTGACCCCGTGTACGTGGGTAACAGGGGCGAGCCCGAGGTGACCCAGTTTGTAGACGTGTGCGCTGAAGGGAAGGTCAAGAAACGCTCTTTCCAGGTCCATGCTTTGCCTTGGACCGATGTGCATTGCTCCAGTGCGGTCGCCAATCATGTGCTCAAAGTAAATCGTTGTCTCTGGGCCCTTCTCCGCTGCAGTGGACGAAGAATTGCCTGTAATAAAAGCGGTTGTGCTTTTGTCGGGAATGAAAAGTATGCCCACCCCGATGTAAACAGCTACAAATTTTATATGATGAGATAGACCGATAAGTATATAAAAAATTCGGTATCGGGTATTTGCCAAAATTGTAGAAAATCGGATATCGATATCATTCCAAAAAAGTGATATCGGTCGATCTCTAACAGTAACACTTGTCAAAAACGCTGTATGGAAACTATATGCCATATTGCTATTTACAAACAACACATACAACACACTTTCTGCGGAACTAAAATCAATATTCAACCAAACGTTTGGGGTCTGCTGTTTTCGTTGTTTCACAGGCATACCTGAAGAAGTGTTTTGTGCCTTGAGTGCATCCAAGGGGAAAATAGCGAAATGAGCTCTGCCCCAAATCTGTATCTCGTCAAAGTGGAAGCTGTGTGAGCTGCCGGACAGGATATGCTCGCGGTGAGTGGGCAGAAACCACGCACGGGACTCGTCTTCGGTAAGGTCGTTGTAGTCAGCTATGTAGTTGCTGTCCTTGTCGGGACCGTGTCCATTGTTGTTGATGATAAGACTTGTATGCTTATGAAGCAGATGGTAAAAGAACATGGTGCCCGGGCCGCCATAGCCGGTCGTGGTGTCAGCTGGCGTAAATCCTCCAGCCACGTTGCCAGGCTTGCCTCCGTGCGATTGCCACGAACCGGAGTAGGTTTTGTTGGAAGTGAAATAAACGGCGATCCTTCCCGCCGCTCCACCTCCGCCGCTCTTTATGCCGTGTTCCCGCCTGCCGATGCAGGAGTTGACGTCAGAGTTGTACGCGTCACAAGCGTGACCGTTACCGCCGTTCACAGTGACGTCACCGTATCCCCGAATGTTATTGACGTGTATCACGATGCTGCCACCGCTTCCTCCACCGGCAGCGCCTTGGTCAGCGTTTTCGCCATTCGCTCGCACAACACCATCGATTTGTAGTTCTCCGGTAACATTAAAGACAACATTTCCTCCTCCTTTTCCGCCGTTGTGTAAACCGTCACCTCCACCTAAGCAGCCATGCGTGATCGGATCGTAAAGGCTCCCGTAAGCTCCCCCGGTGTGCAGTTGGCCGCTTCCTCTGCCGCCTCGTCCACCGTGGCCTGCCCCGGATGCACCGGCGCCATCTTTACCGGACCCTGTCAAAACGACGTCGGCCCCGTCCTTGGTTGTGCTGGCCGTGTGCGCATCGCCGTGGCACGATATCGAGTTTGCATCGCCTGTGACGAAGCCGAGGTCGTCCACGATCAACTTGTGAGCTTTTACGTTCAAGGAAACGGCGTGAACGTGCCCGCCGCCAAACACCCTCAGCGTGTCCAGCGCAACGATGGTCAAGTTGTTTTCAAGGTCCGAAGATCCCGGGATCGCCGAAACCTCGCCGCCGTCTCGCACGTGAAGCGACACGAAAGTGTAAACGCCGACGTCGCCATTATGTCCGTTCTCGGCGGTTCGGTTTGAGCTAGAGCCGGGAAGAACACGAGTGGTACCGGTGGTGGACAGCTGTAGTTTACAGCCCGAAGCCACGAACAGGTCTCGAATGGCGATGGTTCCATGTACTACGATTCGCACACCCCGACACACTGTTTCCGGAGGAAGGATCAGCAAGCCACCCTCCTCTACATAGACGTTGGTTTGCAGATCTCCCCATTCCACCCGCGCAAACTTCTCGTGCTGGTATGGAGTCGCGTCGGTTATCGAACCTGCAAGTTTATGTATTAAATAAACCAAACGTAACAAGAGAAACAACCATGAAACGGGATTGGTTTGACAAATGTTAAATGGCAAATGTTTTTAATGTGATTGGATCATGCGCCTTAAGACCAAAATCAAACGCGAAACGTCGTTTTTCGTCTCTTGTTTGATCGACTGTAAACGCAGGATGTTTTTTTCTCTTTCGCCTTTCGTTATTCGTACAGGTTGACTGATTAACAAGGGTATATTCGACAAATGACAACGCTAAGTCAAGCGTACTTTTCTCGCTAAAAACGATCGAGTTAGGCTAATGTTTCTTGCTGTTCGCTGTCTGCGCTAATATCAAGCATAAAACGGGATTTGTTTGACAATGTTGAGTATTTGTACACTTTCTAGCTCTAGGCCAAAAATCCATGAAAAAGTATAATTTTATACGTATGTTGGTTGTACACCTCAGTGTTATTTAAATGAACTTTTATTCTTTTAAAAGCTTACTTTATTTAAAATTAATACCCTACACTCGTTGACTCCATGCACTATGTAGTGAATAGCTTATGGCATATTAAATGTTGTTTGCAATTTATCAAATATGACAAATCACTAAGTTCATCAAAGCAGTCTACCTTAATTAAATTTCAATTAAAAAATATATTGTTCGATTATACGAAATACCAAATATCTGAAAAAAACACCATACTCACTAATTAAAACAGTCTGTCCATTTTTCACATGCAACCAGCCTGTCGTGTCCCCAGATGCCAAGTAACGCATATCTAAGCTGGTGTAGTCACTTCGCAAAGCCAAGCGCGCTCCTTGAGTGATCGACAAGCGGCTGAATTCCGCTCTGGTCGCAATTGCTCTTTCCGTGCCGTTTTTGTGTTCTGATTCCGCGAGGCTGGTTAAACCGTCTTCAATCGAGGTACCCGACAAAGCACCTGGCAATTTAATAGTATTGAAAATGAAGTATTTCGCATGAAATGAGTTTTTGCGACTAAACCGAGGGGCAATTTCATTTATAATTTTTATTTATTTTATGTCGTACAGACACGTTATACTACCACATTGACAATTTTTTTAGGTCAATTTCTGTTCTGCCAATTATAGGATAGCCGTTTAGTAAAATGTGCAACAGTTAACTAATAAAATTAAAAAGTAACTACCTAAATCAACACGCAAGGCTTGCGAAAGACTTAAAATCAATCGGCCTAATCAGGATTTTCGTGCGAGCAAGACCAGGCTAGACCTGAAATTTTTTTCTTGTATAAATACGATTTTCGTGTCCTCATTTTTTGCATGGTGTTGTCCAAACACTTGCCAGTTTAAAATTTTATAGATCTAGCTACGACATTTCAGTAATTTCATTTTGCATGCTGCAGAAAAAAATATTTGTTTGCCACAAAAGTTCAAATATAACCTCTGTTATTCTTGACGGCCAGCCACGTTGTTTGCAAGCCGCTGTGTAGCGACGCGGAGTAGTACACGGTCCCGGCTCCTCCATATGCTCCTTGAGCTGAACCAGATGTCCCACTTCCTCCAAAGGCGCTCACGTCTCCCTTCCACCAGCGCAGGTCCTCTCGGAAGTGCACTGCGATCCTGCCTCCACTTCCTCCTCCGCACGTCAGCTGATTGGACGCCTGACCGGCGCAGTTGCCAGAACCTCCAGCGCTCGTGATCTTGCCGTGGCCCTCAATTTGGTCGACGAACAGCGCAACACTTCCTGCAAATATTCCGGATGTTAAACAGATTTTATTCAAAATGTAAGCCACTAGAGTTACCAAATCAATGTGATGCAATCAACGTACCCCACTCTGCATAATTATGTTATTAAAATACTCATTCGGTTTTCAACCACATGGCTTGGTGAAGCTCGATTCAGCGCAATAAACATATTAAAAACAAAACATCGTAATCGCTTGGAAGTAAATCATGACATGTGGTTATTCTTATACAAAGTGAAGCCGCGTTAAAAAAAAAAAAAAAAAAAAAAAATGTGTGGATACTGCGTGCATGAGCAACCATTTTGTGCACATGTGTAGCCACAGGAAATTGTGCATATGTTACGCGTGTTCGATCGCGTTACTTTGTTCCAGCATTAATTAAAATATTTTTAATTCGTATCTGACACAAAATGGGATCGCACCGTAAATTCTGATTTCAATTTATGTAAATTGGGATGGCTTGTTAAAAAGGTTAAAGAACACTGTTATAGAACACTGATAGTCTTCAACAGACTATCGGATCAGTCGATCAATTAAAGATATTCATGGAAGCCAGACTAGAAAAACAACTAGCCTGCGGTGAGGTTCGTACTCACGACCTACGGTCACACCGGGGCGCTAAAACTCCCTTTGTTCTAGTTTAGGTCGGCCAAAAAAATCTATTCGGGTCATTTGGACCTGAGTAATGAGTTCAAAAAACATCCCATTATTGTGATACTTTACTTTGGAGTTTAGATGTGCGTTTGGTCTTTTTTGCAAGGGTCACACGTAGGAAGGTTATGGAGGAAAATATTTAGTAAGCCTGAGAAATGTATGCTTTTGTTTCCTAATAAGGTGATTGGGTGCCTTAAACAGCTGTTATTTATGTATATATTAAAACCGTGCCATCTCGAACCATGTGTCACCCCAAAACCTTAAGATTGTTATAAAAAAAACGCGTTAAAGTGCCGCTATACAAGAATAATTTGTAAGGCTGTGGCCGGTAAAAACTTATTACAAACGATTTTTACTCAGCGGAATTTTGATAGAATTTCAAAATAATTCAAGAAATCCGCTTTCGACAACATAAACTTGCCTCCGCTTCCACCACCACCGGTGCTCGAACCAGTCCCATCGGCACTGATTACTCCCTCAACGGTGAGTACAGGGGTCGTTATGTTGATGAAACCTCCGCCAATGCCACCGGTTCGTGTGGACAAAGCGGTGTTGCCAATCCCGCCGGAGCCGAATAACGCGGGCGCCGTCAAGCTTCCGTAGACCGGGTCGGTTTCGTGTGGCGCTGACAAGCCATATTGTTGATCGGACTCGGCGGCTCGACCACCCTTTCCACCGTAACTCCCGCCAACCGCAAGTTTGCCAGAAGCTGAAAGTAATTTAACCGCGTTAAAGTGGCCACTTGTAAACCGCCGACTCGGCGTTTCAACGCTGTTTTCTTGACCCTCGGTCCCACTTGGCAAACCTGAATGGCCCCTTTAAAGCCGAAGTCTCCTTTGTTATTTGTCTTCATTCGTGTGGCCTCCTCTCAAGCCTCAAAAAAACAAGCTGAAGTGAAAGCAGCCGCCTGTCCGTTCAAGTGACAAGGCTTTGTGAACTTTTGACATTCTTAAGGTTGTAAACAAGGGCATAGGCCACTTCAGATCTCATTAAAAATCACTAGAAATTCTTGCGTACCACCCAAAGACCATAAGGTTAAATGTGCAAAATTATTAAAAGTTGTCGGCATACAACTCGTTGGTCTATACCAGTGGTTCTCAAACTTTTTTATTCCGTGGTATAAATTGTGCTTTAAAAAACAGCAAAACACAGGTCGTGAATCGTGATATTTTGCCGTTACGTTTACGTATACAGTTGACAAATAGTAAATAATATAGAAATGACCTCATTCCTATTATATGGTTTTTTAAATGCTAACAATTATTTTAGAAAAAAACATGTTCAGTTGCAATATTTTTAAATAGCTCAATGGCCCACTAAAAATAGTCTTTTGGCCCACTCCTGGGCCATGGCCACAGTTTGGGAACCACTGGTCTATACATACAAACACGTTGGTCGTTTTGTTTTTACCCCCCTGAAAATAATATTTTAAGTGCTGCATGACAGAACTAACCGTATCCCACTCCAGAGCCGGCAATGTTTCCCATTCCGTTTGCCGATAACAATCCATAAGAGTCGATAGTTACAGCTGGTGCAGTGATATCGGCAGCACGAACGTCCATTCGGCCACCTCCTTCTACCGTTAGCACTCCGTGGCGATAATCGTTCTCTCCGGCCTCTTTTTGCAACTGCGTTTGACCGTTTTGAACGGTTTAGTATTAAAAGCGGATCATAAATTGTTATGTAGTTTCTATGCGCTGTTTCTTATCTTTTACACATAGTTGTGAAACTCGCATTTTTGCCTTCCAGAAATGCGATGTAATTTTTGTTATGCTATTTAATGAAATCATAGATATACATTGCGAGAGGTAACCTTACCATAAACGTAGCAAAAGTTGAAAAAATCAATACTAATTAAATTGCTCATTTATTAAATACTATATGCGATAACCACTCTGATAACACAACACTTTTTATTTTAAGATAATGCCTGTTTGTTTAACTTCGTACATAGATTGTCCATTTGTTGCTTTCCAATCCTTCCAAGCTGTTCAGTTCTAACCCGGCGTTATTTTGTACTGTAATTCCAACACCTTCAATGAGGCGGCGATGTGGGTACTGATACGACAAAGTGGATCCTGCAACAACAAATAACTAGCATCCTTTCCAGTTTCGCGGAAAATTATTGTTGATCCAACAGTATTGCAATGTTGTACAACTGTGCAGTTATAAATTTGGATTTCAATGTAAAAAAATCAAGTTACTGAACAACAATTAGGTTAACATATGTCCCACGTTCCTTTACCAATTTGTATCAATCGACTTACCAGAACCAACTAAAATGTGAGCCCTCGATGAATCCAAGGTCCCCCAAAACTTGAAAGTTCTTGTATTGCTTGCTGGCGTGCCAGTTAGGAAGGAAACAGGACAAGATTCACTGCATGATAATAAATTTCAAAAAAAAAAAAGTTTGCCTGTCAAACTGATTATACAAAGCACAGATAACTGGCATAATAAAGAAAAAAATCGTAGATTAACAGCGCATTACAGAAGTTACAGATTTAACAATTAGCAAGCACACGTAACTTTTGCAAACAATGAGGTTTTAAGGTTGCAACGCA
Organism: Ascidiella aspersa; assembly: GCF_963924565.1. Lineage (NCBI taxonomy): Eukaryota > Metazoa > Chordata > Ascidiacea > Phlebobranchia > Ascidiidae > Ascidiella > Ascidiella aspersa. The sequence continues at coordinate 24,234,874 of NC_139447.1, read as the reverse complement.
ATCAATCAGTCAAACGCGTTGTGATGAAACAAGCATCCAAGTTAAAATTTGGCAAGGTGCGTAGGCCATTACTTAAAGATAAATGTAATAAATGTGGTTCTTAGTTCTGATTTATATGTGATTTTGATGGCTACCAAGTCTAACGGTGTTTTTTGGTGTAAAGTTGAAATAATTTCAACCATGCATAACTCAGTTTGAAAGTATAACCAGTGGTGGGATTCAGCCGGTTTGCACCGGTTCTATAGAACCGTCTCGCGGAATTTTATGAGATCAGCGAACCGGTTAGCATTACTGGTTACTGTCAATGGATTTTTGCATCTTATTCCATACATAGATTTTTGAGATCCAATAAGCCTAGGTATATGTTTTTTTTTTAAATGTGCAATGGTCAAGGTCACACGTTACTGTTGTACATAATGTTAATTTTTATAATTGAAGTAATTTTCCTTTTGTAATTGTTTGTCTAAAATATGTAATTTTAGCGTCATAAGTATAAGTCACGATGATACGAATGCCGCTTTTTATTAGTGTGGCAGCTTTGCTGTTAGCAGTGATGGGATTCAGCCGGTTGTCAGTTCGCAACATTCGCTGCAACCTTGGGTTGCATCCTGTTCTTGCAACTGCTTTAATTATTTCCCGCAAAATGTGACTTTTTGTAACAGAACCGGCTGACATATATGACTTTTGGTAATAGAACCGGCTTTAGTGAAAGTAAATAAAACATTTAGAACAACAGATGTTAACTTTTTTCCTTGTTGCACCGCTTTCAAATCAACAAAGAATATTAGAATTGCTTATATAATAAAACAATTGTAATTTTATTTTATAGGCCTACAATTAACCGATAACTAGGGCGCTTATTTTTGACCTAAAGAAATAAAATTTTGACAAAATTGACCTAATAGAAATACATTTATTCAAACAACGCATATTTGTATGAAGTACTGCAATATCATCCTGGTATCGTCATGTATTTGTTTTTTGATGTTTTATGACGACCGGTGCAACACGAATTGGTTATTTTTTCGGGATTATGCAAAACAAAACTTGTGCGAATGCTTAGTTGATAACAACTATTAAAAGGCCAAACAAAACTACGTTGGTTACTTTAGAAAATTGTTGAGCAAACGGTTTGTTCGATATACAAGGTAAAAAGGTTTCCCTGATTTAGAACGTATATAAAAGTAGACTTTAAGTATCAGAATATGTTTAAAAAAACTACAGTCATTATCAACGTGTCATGCGCATATTAGACTTGGGTAATTACCTTTCTTTTTAGCCTAATTAGATTATAATAAAATTTCGCAAATAGAATTAGAATGCTGGAAATCAAACCAAACTTGGAATAGAGTTAATAAATTCAAAACATATTTGACAAAATTGTTTTTTTTTTCACATCGGAAATAAAATGGAGAAAACTAATATATAAAGATTGCCAATTTTAGCGCTAATAAAACACAAGGCAATATGGCGAATAAAAACGCCGTTAGACAAAGTAGAATATTTGGCATAAATTGAAATTAGATTCGAATTAGAATTATCAGCATATTGCTCTCCTGTCAAACTAGGCAACTAAAATAACCTGTAATTGAGCTATTCAACAAACCTGTTGTAAAGGTATTCGTGAAATGCTGGTCGAAACTCAACAATGGCAGTTGGAAGCTTTAGTAATCCCTCCTCGTATATTATCGGCATCACCGTCATATTGGCAAAGTGATATGATTCGTTCTGAAAAACGAGAAATTATATCGGGGCTTTTTGCAAGCTCGGAGTAGTTTTGTAAGCACAATTGTCAGAAATTTTAAGTTCGCGATTAAAATTTGGGTAAGGCATTGATTTGGCCTTGTCTTTTTCATCCTGCTGCAAAGTTATAAAACAGTAAAATTTTGGTACATTATATTTTTTTTTAATTTTCGTTTTTTCTTTTTTTCTGTTATAATTTTCCACAGTCAAGTGATAAAGGCCCCACGATTGAATGATTATTATTTACACTCATGATTGATTGATTGTTTCCTTTTTTAAACAATTTTGTGCCCAAATTGGAGGTTCTGTGGAAATAAAGCTGTGTATCAGTCTTAGATTTGTAACAACAAAAACTCCTAATAGTATTTTCAGCACTATTGTTATATGCTATTCTCAGTTGAACTAACTTGGCCATTTCGCCTGTTGAAAAGTTGAGAATTTCGGTCTAAACCAGATGTGTCGAATTTGATGCCCCAGAGCCACATGGCGCGCTTTAAGAGAAGATACATACATGCGGCTCCCGTAATATTACCAATTTTTGACGCTAAATACCACGTTGGAATACTTATGCTGTCATAAATGAACGGATTTGCTGCTTTGACACGTTTAGAAAATCAAAAAATTTATTGTTTGAAAACGAAAATGTATTGAACAAAATTCTAGCGCTTGCGGCGCAAATTGTTACGTTTCAAACGTTTTTCTAACTCGTGGTATGTATGTCGCATGAAAACATTTATACGGGTGCCCATGCCACTTTATAGACTACTTCTTTAACTTATGAAACGCTGAAACCTCTATAGGTATATCTAAACTATAAATTAGCATAGTGCAGATAAAATAAATATTTTTTTTTACACGTACTAAAATTATCTCACTCGGCCCTCAGTATAACATTGGGGAGAAAAGTCAGAGGAGCATTAAAGCGCAACTTACGTGCGTCCAATCGACCTTTGTGTGGGGTGGAATGTGGAGGTAACCCGTATCGTCGCCGGCAAACTTCTGCACAGTCATCGCCAAGCTCAGGTCATTGTTCTCAGTCGAATTTGCTGTCAGGCGAGTGTATTCCAATGAAAGGTGAGCTCCGCCGTATATTTCCACCAATGTGAAGTCATGTGTGGCATTGACGCGGTTTTGTAACACTGCGTTTGCTCCTGTAGACATTTAGGAATAAAAATGACAAGCGTTTTAACGTATATTAGTTACCAGGCAAATCGACATGTACCCTATTAAAGGCATGATGTGCATACTTCACTGAAAAAGTCAAATGGGTGTATAGCCTAGAAATCCTTTTTATCACGCCCAAAATAGCCTACCACCCTAACCTTCCATACAGTTGTGGCCTAGATGACTATGAAATACAAACTTTTACAAACTAATAAGATATTTTTAAACTGCAATTTGACTATAATATAATGATTGTCCTTGTCTGATTAAAATAAAGATTCAAAAACTTGGGGGTCCTTTTTGGTGTACATCGAACAATAATCAACATTTTAACAAACAAATCTAAAGGTTCCATGACAAGTCGACAACAACTTTCATTGCGTTATAGGGATGTTAATCAACGACTACCACAGATGTTTTTAGCTCCGCAACCCATACATATTTATCTTATCAAAGTTTTAAAACGGTTCTAACCAGTTTGATAGAATGTTAAAAAGTTTTCTTCAGTAGCCCTTGTTCCGCTGGGAAGAGTTACGCTTGGTCTTTGACAGCCGTTGTCGATTCTCAGCACTCGAGCCGTCGATGAGTTAAAATAAGTCGTTCCAGGGCCTCCAGGTTCTCCATTGCTATTGCCGGCAGCTCCGCCTGAACGTAAGCGATTTTAACAAGCGATATTAAAATAACTCGGCATAAGCTATCGCATTTGGCAGCAAGGATAAACCAGGACAGTTTTATACCAGATTGTGAACAACACAAGGAATTCGTTGAAAACGTATTCAGGAAAACAACAACAAAAACCACGAACAAATAGGAGAATCAGACGTTACCTTTGTTGGTGATGTGACCGGTTCTGAAGTCTCCTACTTTCACGTAAATGTTCACCCGACCACCAGAACCACCTCCCCCGTTGCCCGATCCGGATCCACCGTTGGCCGAAATCGTTCCAGGTCCGAAGAGCCCGTGTGCCTTTATCCACACTGCACCACCGCTGCCACCCCCGGAATGCGAGGTCTGTTATGTTCAATCATAGTATAAATAGCAAAATACAAATAACTAAATAAAGAAAGCATTAGTCCAACAAAGTTACATATTTTTGTCGTCTAATGCTTTTTACGAATATGTATTTAAAGTATTACTTCTTTTTTGCGGGACAGGGTTTCAAAAGCCCTAAAAATCGCCTGCTGACCCCAAACAAAGCACATGTTTTGGGTACATGTTTTACAAGTAATCTTTGTAATCAGTAATTAAAAGGAGACAAAATCGCAATGACGCTATTTATGGCAAAAATCTATGTTATATTGTGTTGGGTGCAATTTTCGTAATGGAATGTATCCGCTTTACCTGGCACTGGTAATTGTTATATTGTGTTGGGTGCAATTTTCGTAATGGAATGTATCCGCTTTACCTGGCACTGGTAATTACCAGTAGAAAATTAGATAAAAATGTGAACTATAAAAACCCTGATCTTACTCTTGCAGGGCCGCCGTTTACGGATATCGATCCCGCAAAGTTGATGGTATCAGTGACATTAAGTTCCAGTCTTCCGCCACCTCGACCCCCGGATGTGGGAGAATTGGCGCCTCCGCCTCCGCTTCCGCAAACTCCGATGCTGAAGATGTCGCCATGGGGTTCTTTTGGTTTAAGGGCGTTTGCGTGGATGTAGCGACCTCCTCGTCCACCATAGCTTCCTCCACTCGATCCAGTGCTGTAGGTAAGGCCACCTCCTGGGATAGAAGAGGCGCTTAAATATTTTTCGTATTGATTTTTTTAATCAAAAGTTGGTTTGGTATATAACACAGTCATAAAAGTCAACCTTAGTATCTTTTATACCGAACAAGCAATCACCAATTTAGTAAACATACAAGTAAAACAAATGCGCAAGAACTAAAAGTAAGCTTAGTAGGTATAGTTGCTGACAATTGCGTAGTTAACGGTAAACAGTGCGACACGATGTATAATCACGATATTTATCGACCTCCACCTTTGTGATATTTTAATGTGCCCCTGTAACGGATTTAGAGCAAACAAAATTTAATAAAAAACACATACATACCTAAGCCGCATCCACCTGCTTCGCCGCCATAGTTGAAATTCAAATTTCCTGTCGACGATATGTCTACGCTGGCTGCATCCACGACAAGAGCTGGAGTTCGCACAGAACCACCCAGTTTTACCACCAGTGCCTTCCAGGTGCTTGGGTTTTTACAGTGGGCGAAACAATCGCCATTAATCCTCTCACCGCTTGCGGCCAAATTAATGGTGTCCAGATTGAACAAAGCGCCGGTGCCAATTTCTAGGTGGCTTACTCTTGGACTGTCTATGCCGAACAGGTTGACCCAATTGCGAATTTCAAAATTGGAAGTAGACCCTGTAAAACATTGATTGATATTGTGAGACACTGCGTCATAATACTAAGAAAAATGTGATACAGCCTGTTCGCCGTTTTTGCAGGGTAAGACGAAAAGGGCTGTCTGTTTTTTATTAAAGAAACTTCTAAATACTATAACCCCATGTATATGTAATGCTTAGTATACCTGTGACTGATATCTTGTTGATATGCATGACGTTGTCTACTTGGTTGGCCGTCATTATTGTAGCCAAACCTCCATTACTAATAATCAAATTCCTCCAACCATCGCCAGCGTTAATATGACCAGTGTCAAGTGTTCCTCCAGCTATAGTAAGGTCGTCAATGAATAAGTTGGAATAAATACAGGTGTTGTTGACCTGGCACGATTGACTGGTGTCCCTAGGAATTAGCAGCTTGCCTCCAGACGACAGACTAACACTCGTCATGGCCGTTCGTAATACGCCTTTCATGTGAACGAAATCGTAAAGTTGCAACTGCAAATAAAAAACCCAATGTTTTCGAACCTGTGTGAAATATTTTTAGCCTATTAAAAGCGTATTTTTAAGTCAGTGTGTAAGTTCAACAAAAAAGGCACATAATATCAATAAAAAAGAAATGCGATGTGATCTTACCAAGCTGTTCTCTCCTGTAATCTCAAGGCTATTTATGGGAACCATAGCTCTAAGGTCGGATTCGTTGATTTTACGAGGAAGAATGAATGCCTTTCCACCATCTTGAATAAACAGGCGATCCCAACCGGAACTGAAGTTAAGCGCAACCTGATTGCTATGAAACTCGCCATTTTGAATGTGCATGAAAGCGGTGTACACAGTGTTGGGAGGAATTGTTTTTGTAGAATCTTGCTCTTCGTCTGATAGTGGCAACATCTGCATAGTTCCTCCGTTTCCGACAAAAATTGAGTCGACAATTTGGCGAAACTTACCGGTAACGGCAATCGTGTCATAAATTACGAGATCGCCGTGACAGTTAATGTAGGTAACCGGAAATTTACTTCTAGAGTCGTTCGCTACTTTAATCGTAACGCTTCCACTACTTCCGATTTCCAGCGAGTTCCAACCGTCATAAACCGTTTCCCTGTCGAAGGCGGTGGAGTTCTCAGCGACTTCCGAGTTGTTTTTGTTCAGAAGACAGGTAGTAAGCAAACCGCTGTGAAACCGTCCGTTCACCACAACAGCACGGGCATTAATGGTAGATTTCCTTAGCCACATCTTCGGAGGTTGTGCTGAGGACTGGACGTCTAATAAAAACACCCCCGAATTGCCGACAGTGATGTTGCTGGTGAGTGAAGCAGTAAGACCTCGTAAATTTAAAGCTGTAAGGACTTGGAATTCGCCATCGACTCTTAATCGATCAATCTTGTAGACATCAGCTGCAGTTAAGGTCAGAGACCCACTTTGCTCTATAGAGAGGGTGTCCCATCCATTGCTAATATCCAACACGTAAGCATTAAACTTTCCCGCCACATTAACATGTTTTGCGTTCAGCTTATAAACCTTTTGATTGTATAAAGTGCTATTTTCTGGTGGAACGAAGGCTACATTGCCACGTGACCCGACAGTGAAGCTTGTCAAGCGACCAGAGCTGTTTGTTACCTTACTTCCGATTGTCCATATTCCGTGAAACTTCACGTTTCCGTTCAGAAGCATATTATCGGAGTTAAAAAGGAGAGTCTTCGGGCTATCAGGACAAATCAAAGCATTGTTTTCACCACAAATATCGACGTCAAAGGTGCCATCTACTGTTACGCTGTCAATCGTGTAATCAAACGTTGTAATCAGATTTAGAGTGCCCCCTGCTTTGACGTCAAGAATATCCCAACCTGGGCTGATGTCCAAAAGCGAAGGGTTAAATGTTCCCGAAACCACAACGTTGGCTGCTTTCACCTTAAACGATTTTTGTTCACAAGACGATAGGCTTTTTGGTAAAACAAAGGTTAAAGCTCCATTAGCTTCGACGACAAAATTATTAATTCGGTCGAATGAGCTCGTTGAACGACTCCTAAATTCAACTATTCCATTCACATTTACAACACCATCTATTGATACATCGTTGACAAGAAACTTTGGAATGTTGTCCCGGTTAGGACAGGGAATCGGACTGTTAAAGTCAAAGCTGCCACCATTTTTAACCGTAAGATCTAACCACCCGCTACCGCCAGGCAAAAATACGTCTGTCAGAAATTTTCCACTTATTTCTACATAGTCGGCAAAGAGCACTGTGGGCCCATTAGCGGTGTCTTCCATGGCCGTTTGAAATAGTCCTTTAGAACCGCTCACTTCAAATTTGTGTGCTCTATCGCCAAATTTTCCACCAATAGACACATGATTGCGAAACCGTAGCATGCCTTTGATAAGAAATACATCAGCGCGTAGCTCCCCGTTCAGAGTTAAATCAGCTTTGCCAGTTGAACCGATTGTAAAGTTGTCCAGTGACTGATCGTCAGAAATTATAGTGCGAGTTTCATTTCCCCCTGGAGACAGCAGTCCGTCGATGAAAATAGACTTCTTAGCGTTCACAGTAAAAAGTCGTTCGTTACTGGTATCCTCCTCTTTGGGCCAAACAACAGAACTCCCAGAACGCATAACTAACTCAAGACAAGAAAGTTTAAATGCATTTGCAGCTTGCCACGTTGCCTCACTGCCGCCAGATTTGGAGGTTACGGTCAACTGGCCGCTATTTTCGATCTCAAGTTTAGTTTGAAGCGTATTGGAATCCGCTGTTGGAAATACCTTAAATTTTCCACTTGAATCGATTTTAAGTTCCCGAAGCAAGCCGTTCGAAGGAACGTATTCAACTGGACCGCATTCAAGCTCTCCGGCTATGTTAACAGTTGAGTCATCGGCAAACACACACCCGCACGGGAATCGCACTCTTGCTCCTTGATTGATCACCAAACTTGCCAAACTTTCTGCAATTTCAAGACGATATCCTCCACACGATGTTCCCTGGAACATGGGACTCACAACGTCGAGATTTGTGTTTGTCGCTTCGTACAAAGTGCGCTTTGGCATAAAAACGACGTTGGCTCCTCGCAACACAACCAGTTTGTTAAACCGAAGGACGTCAGCGTTAGAAGGGTTTTCGTTAAAATTGAATACACTAAGTTTGCTTCCCGATCGTTCACCGAACGTAAGAGCCGATGTGGAAAATGTAACCAGTTCTCCTTCAACTATCAACGTCCGCTGTATTTCGATGTTCTCGATTCCGAGCTGGAGCGTTGAATGCGAGAATGTAGCAGTTGTTCCCTGGATAAACGTTGCGGAAGAAATAAATGTGTCGACAATCAATGTTGTTCCCGATACAACGTGGAAACCGGTAGAATCGTCACCTAGAACCCTTTCCGATTTCATCGCCGACGCATCAAGTTTAACTCCAAGTTGGCCACCAAGAGATAACCGGGCTTCGTTTAGCTTCGTTAAAGTCAGCAATCCTGATGCCGAAGACCAAGAAGGCAAACTCGAAATTGATAATGGGTCGTCCAACAACCAGGCGATTCCTCCTGATTCGTCAACGGTGTACACGTCGCAAGGAGAATCGACAGTCTGCCGATGAAGTGGAATAGACGGAACCAAACCCATGTTGTCAACGTGCAAACTTGAAGAACCTTGTCCGATCATAAGGACGGTTCCTGGTCCGCCTACTTCCCCGCGCGACATCACGTTACTTCCGTCGGAATCGCAAACACCACCTGGTCGTTCCTGGAATTGACCTTTGACCCCTGCCCCTGGGGAGTATCCCGATAATTGCGCAGCAAGGGAAATTCTCGAATTCCAAGAAATTGGTCGGATGGTCACTGAGTATGCTAGAACTGGAAAGTCAAGTTTGTTTTCAAAGAAAGCTGAATTCTTATTAGCAGGAAAAGTGTATGCATTGTTGGCACTTAACACAGTCTTGTAAACGTAATTGCCAGCGCTGTTGGTGGATAGACTAGTTTTACTACTTTTCGAGTCCAGTCGGAATTCCAGTTGAAACTCAGTAACGTACTCATTGGTATTGGGCCTGCCACGAGTTGTTATACCAGTGACGTACTTGGGCCCGTCGCTGAACGTGAGAGTTAACCACTCGCCTGCTCTGCTATGGGGCCTCCAAGCGTTGTTGTTGCTAGCTAAAATACCATGCGATGCGGTCCCGCTAGAAGCTGACGACGATGCGATCGAAAGAGTTTCTTCGAAGAAACCGCCGTACGACATCACGTGACCACTGTAGTAGTTTTTGAGACAGTCAACTGAGATTCGTCCTCCGGCGCCGCCTCCGCCTGTTCCTAAGCCTTTGCCACCTGTAACAAAATTATGTCCGGTAAATATCCTTTCCAATACGTTTAACCCAGGCCAGGTGTGGGCAACAAGCGACCGAATCTGCAGGCCCAAACTGGCTCTTACGGTAAAATTACTTGAACTGACTTTCTATCGAGTTATTATTGCTTGGACTTGCTTTTCGTAAATCATAAATTAACGCTACGGATGTCGATTAATTTTTATTTTTTCATTTTTTGTTGTTAATTCTTTCTTCATATGTGAAATTATGCAGGAAAATATATTAATTAATCTGGGGCTTGATAGCAAAAACTTTAGAAGATTTTACAGCAGGTTGCGCGCTTCGGCATAGAGGTATATATATAGTTTTGAAATTTATTTAAGCAGTAAGCAAATCCAAACAGTGAAAATAACTAATGTTCGAACTGAGCCATGCGCCAAACAAACTCTATGTTAAATGGTGAATTTTGATACACAAATAATAATCATTAATCTTGGCAAAATTGTTTAATCAACTTATTGTGCCGAATATTACCATAAAGCAAACTGTGACTATAACGTGCATATCAAAAGGGCGGTAGAAATCTTAGAAATCTCTTTTATTGCATGACGCAGCTAAAAACATTATAGGCTGCACAATTGATTTATTTGACGAACTTTTGCTAGCAATTTCATATAAGGACCACAAAACGTTATGACTTGCATTATTCCTAAGTAATTCCTATAAGAATAGTTTCGGATTTACAAAATCCAAAAAAATTCAGTCAGATCCAATTAATAATGGCAAACGCACATCGGCATTTTGAGCGCAGCCTTTCAAATCGAGGACCGCGGATTAGAGGCACTCGACGCTAAAAATACGATGCGGTCTTTATCCTGAACTCCTTGAGGGAGCAAAAGAGCTGTCAATCAAGCTAGCTTGACAGCTTGCTTTTGTGTTAAGTACGATAGATCACCTCCTCGCCCGCAAACCTTTGATTGTTTTACAAAGTTTTGACGATGTCAACAAGCCCCAAGCACACCACACTCACAGGAAGAAAACAGCTTCAGTCAATCAAGAAAGCGCCTTAGCGTGCAAGTATTTTAATGCTGCAAGTGACCTTTGCCCTATTAATTGGCCTCATGTGTAGAATATTAAAAATACCTACATATATCAAACCTAAGATAAATTTTATATATAAAACTTTTTATAATCGGTATCAAAAAAATAGTCACCAACTTTTGGAAAATTTAAAACAGATACGCTATTCGTGAAAGTACGACTTTTATACTCTTTTGTTATTTATTTAATCTATAACGAATATAGTCAAAGCAACTCTCGTGAAACAATAAAAAGCACATAACCTAAAGGCTATTTAAACTTAAACCTTCTATAGGTTTTCATGTTTTTTTGTGAAGCGTCGCGCCTGCCGACTTAAAAGCTCTGAATGTATTTTATATATTAAAAATATATTCTTAGCCTAAATAGATAGAATAGTGCGATCAACTGCTACATTTTAGTGTTTACAACAGCGAGACCTGCGTAAAGTTAAAAAAGCCTTAATATATCTTTATTAATTGTATTACTCTTTAAAATCACTAGAATTTTAACAGATAACATGTGTCTGGCTTCCACGAAAAAACGATTCGTTTTGCTTTTATAAAGTTAGAGGTCACTAAGGTTGCTCCAATCCGTTACCTGACGCTTTTATTCTTCCTCTTCCAGAGCAGTTCGGAGCTTCGAGTCGGATGCTTCCTCCTGCGCCTCCGCCACGATTTGAAGAAGTCGCATCACCACCACCAGCTGGGGGGGTAAGAGAGCATTTAGTTAAAGTGCACAGCAAAAAGGCAAAACAATTTTTTTAATTTAAACAAAAAAGTAAGCGGCCACGGTATTTTGTTTTCGGTTTGTAAACAAAATTTATGATTTAAGTTCGGGTCTTGAGTAACTCGTATCGATTCATTGTACCAAATACACATTGAAACCTATATTTTTGCTAAGACAAATCATTTTATTAAACACTTTCTTTTAATCGAGTGCAGCGGTCAGCAAACTACAACCTGCTGGCCAAATGCAGCCAACGGTACAGATTATGCCGGCTTGCAGTAATAATTTATAAAAAAAATATTTAAAATGTATCGGATGCAATTTAAAACTAATAAACTAAACAACAATTTCCTACGGCTAAACACAGTTTTGATTAAAAAATATTCAAGTTTTTTTCGTTTAACGATAAATAGTTATATTAATAAAGTTCAAAACAGAGTTTTATATCCAACCGGAGATCGTCAATCCTTACAGTTTTCCGGCCATTTATGAAAAACGTTTAGTGACTCGTGATTTATATAGTGCAACGTCAATGTAGTTTCCTTTGTTGATTAATACCTGATATAATTCCGTCGACTAGGATTGCTTTTCCGGCCACGATCTGGATGACTCCTCCTCCGGCGCCTGCTCCTGTCCCTCCTCCTCCGCTACTCCCATGCAGGAGTGGGAAGCGAGAACGATCGTAAGGCTTTGCTTCGTTCGCGGTCAGCCACCGGTTGCTACTCCTTCCACCTCGTCCACCATGACTTCCTAAAATTGTGATACGAACCTTATAGTTGTCGGAAGCACTGCCCAAAAGTTCTTATAAAATCCCCAAACTTGTGTATGAACTATAACAGTGTGTTTAGATCGGCGATAAGCGTCACAAAAGCAGTGTCCATAATGATTTTGCTGACAAATGCAATTTGAAAAAAGTTTTTTTGAATAGTACGATTGTTTTAACACCTCTCAAGAAAGAAAGCGAAATAATGTGCTAATGTTTTTAACCAACGCATTTTGCAAGTTTATGCGGTAAATTTAAGTATATATTTAACCGCAAAATGTAGTATTCATGTTAGTTAACAAATTTCAGTTTTTTGTTTGTTTAAATGCAAAATATTAGGTTATTTTAGTGCTGTTCATTTATTTTTTTAGCCATTGCAAGACATATGTTTAACATACAATACATGGTTTCTTTGACGCTCCGACAATAAATGGCCTTAAAGGCATAAAGATAAAAATAGCATTTCGAAAGTTTTATCAGCAAACGAGAGCATTTGCTAGTTAATTTGCACATGCACGTGCAACCTGACTCGCCAAATAAATGAACGTTTTTATTTATTTTATATGGTTGGGACAATCATTCCAAATCTTTTATTTGTACACAGAGGCGGGTGAACAAGCCATGAACCGAAGGACCATTTTATCGCGTTTTACAAGAGTTCTGCTTTTTTGTAATTTTGGCAAGTCATTAGATTTATCTTATTGATTTCATTCGGTAAATACCTGATATAGGCGATCTTGGAAATCTTGCAAACGTTATTTTTATCGTCGAAATATAGGCTTAAATTATCTTGAATTAATTTGCCGTTAAACAAGGCAACACAACTAGTTTCGGTAAAAAAACACAAACAACAGGGAGCAAATTAGTAGCAAGGTTTTTACAAATTCGTATCAGGATCCGTTACGATAAAACAAAGGTTTCACTTCGATCAATCTTTCAACAAAACGGTCATGATCTAAAATTAAGCGATTGATGGGGCAATTCAGATTTTAACCACTATTTCATTTTATCACTTCTACTACGCACTATGACAGGCAATAGGCATGTACAACACACGTCCCGTCCATCTTTAATGCGGCCCGCGTAATGCCCAAGATATAAATATTTTTTTACAGTTTACTATACTGTAAACCTCAAAAAAAGTTCAATAGTTTTGTAAAGAGTCGCATATAGTGGCCCTGCGTTAAGTCAATTTATGCCACCCCAGAACACGCTGAGTTATCTGTTGTGAGGGAAACCAGGCCAAGGTTCCTTAAACTGCAGTTTTTCCAGGTTTTACTATGTAAATATTTTATGTGTCTAATTAGCCACCTTTAAAATAGAAAGTTCAATAAAAAAACAAATAAACGGTATTCTATATTACGCACGAGTTTGCTGAACCACATCAGGTTTTTAAAGATTAAAAAAATTGTTTTATGACAGGATGTAACTCCGTAACGTCATCCCTGAAAAATTATCATACAACTTGAGCATGCGGACGCGAAGAACTTTTTTCATGTTGCGGCCCTTACCATTTGAGTTGTGCAGGCCTGAACTACGGTGTCTGCAACATTTTTTCCGCCTTTACTGCGTTCGCAACTTTGGCATTTACACAACGTCTCATCCACTTTCGCTTGCCTTTGCTATTAGTTACTTAGGAATACTGAGAAATCCTGGGTATGTATGCACAATTAAATATAAATCGTGCCACCCGGAGTAGTTAATTCGCGCGTAATACGTTACGTGGTTTGGATAAAAGGTGTTTAATGTTGCCAATCGGCAGAGTTTCGGCGTATTATGACCTCCTGTTATTGTTTAAAACCTATCAGTTTTAAACCATTTGATACTCAGTTAGCATATGGTGTTATTTTTCGGTGACAAGTGTGTTTACGTTCAAGAAATTTACTGGGTACACACGTGACTCATCTTGCGTTTCTCTCTTGAGCAACGCGGTTTTGGAAAGTTCTCGGTGAATCAAGTTCTCAACAAACTTTTATTGCAATTATAGGCATACGGAGCACGCAGTGCCAATGTTCGATGTTTCGAGAATTGACGCTAAGCAATGTAGAAACTGTGGTTAAAATATTGCTATTAATATCAAGTTTAGGAGCCATATATTTTAAACATGGCCCTGAGCGGCGTTGTAATATTTCGGAAAGTACCGATTTATACCAAACTTTTTCTGAGAGCCCAGTGTTTTCGCTTCAACCTTGTTAAAAGTCGAGCGTTAGTCACTGGTTTTGTCAACAATAACAGCAATAAAGCGCTGGAGTCGACCCCCTTTAGGCACAAAACACGTCGATTGAAACAACTGAAAAAACTGCCAACAGAGTGGCAGTAAACTTTTTATCGTAGAATTCTTGTTCACAAAATGTTTGAAGGAACTTGTAAACGGTCACGTGCGCAACGACAGACACACAAGTGAGGGAAGTTCGTGACATTAACGCGGGGTGAGGTGGCTTCATTTTGCTTTACTGAACAACAGTTTGCCACCGGTAGTTAATTATATTTACGACAGTATAAACTTTACAAGTTTCTAGTTTACAAATGCGGTTTAGGGTTGATTCACCCGGAGTTTTCCTAAATCAATATAAAGTAACGCGGGCAAAATAAAGTCTGTTCGGTTAAGATCGTAAACAACCCGAGAAGAAAATGTAACGACTTGATAAGAAAGCCCTTAACAATGCTAAATTACTTCCTAATTGCTCTTTTTACGGCAAATTGCTTTTGCACGTACCGCACTTTAGGTGAATCTAAAAATGACGACGATGAGAAACAAGTGGCCGCAAAAAGGGCAAGTTCAGTGATATGCATCAATTTGTGTAAATGCACACGGCCTAAAGTCTACAAGGCTTTAGCTTTCCCGAATTATTCTACGAAAACTTACCCCCTGACCCCAAAGCATTGCCAACACCAGGTCCCCCGCTGGAGTAACCACTTCTATCCGCGATGACTCGGCCACTGACAGACACGTTAAAATACGAATCGACCTGTGAAAAATAACAATTTTAACATTTGTTTTCGTCTTCGGTTTAAACAAAACAGTGGTTCTGCCGTGTTTTAGTCAGACGATCAGTAAAAATACAGGAAGTATTTCGGCTGAAGATTCAGCATATAACTGCAAAATACCGATAAAGGAGAGCGGCGACGGACACTGGGTTACCGATCTTAGGTGCTCTCATATGAATACTGATAAGGCTTAATGAAAGAAAATTTTAAAAAATGTAGTTTCAACTATATTTACCTAAACTGGTAGAATTTCGTTAAAAGCATTTAAAAACCTTAAATGACGGGGAAAATGTAAAATCCAGGTTCAACTTTCAAGATGTAAAGCAAAGGGGAATAGACCTATTTCATATACTTGTCTTAACAATAACCTACTGACCTTTATAACGCGCACTGCCGGAGCTGTTCCAGCAAACGGCTCACCGATCGACAAGGTTCCTTCGATGTACAAAGCATTCAAAACCAATATGTCCGGTGCCGATGCTGCTATTCTGCAGTTCTGTCCATTGGAGATTGTTAATCCTTGCAACGTACCATGGTCGCAAACAATATAACCATTGGAATCGTTCGCCTCAACTGAGACGGTGTTCACTACAAGTCTGATTAAAATTCCCAACCAAAAAGCAACTCTGCCTTTCGGCATAAACATTGCTTTGGTTAATCAATCTGCAAAGTAATCACATGCGTTAAAAGCTGTTATGAAGCATGTTACTTGACATTTCAAATCCTATAGAGCCCACGTCGTACATTACAAGTCATGGTGCAACATAGGCTTCATCTGTTTTCAGGAAAAATATAACAGACAGGTCCAAAAATAAACGATCAAAAGTGTCTTTGCAACCTCGCAAAGATTAACAGGAACCTTGTTTGTTTTTGTTTACTACCTCTCAGTTGTTGTACCTCTAATATTAACGAACAAGGTATACTTGAATTCACAGTCAAAGGACGCGTTGATATTTATCGCCAAATGAAAAAGGCTATTTGACCGCAAAAGTTTGTTGACCGACTCTGACAACGCTTTCTCGCAAATGCGGGCGTGAGTCATTTGGCCGGTTTACGCGGCCAGTTCAACAACGGCAAGCTCTTTTTTCAACTATGTCATCCCTTTTTCACGGTCTGTTTTTTCATCCGACGTAATAATGGCACGAACTAACGTTGAAACTGGAAAACCACTAAATTTGAAAGCGATCGCATTAACAATTTCAGACTGTGCAAAAGGCGAAATATATTGATGACTTTGGTCTCTCAAACTGTTTTAGAGATTGTTATACCGTAAACACCAAGATCACCACAAGATTATAAGAGGTCTATATATATTGTATTTGTATAGTGGTTTAAAGCGCGACAAACTACTAATAAAATGTAGATTTTTTGTAACCGCTCACTTCAGAGCGCAGTGCCTTGTTATTTTACTCTAAAATGTTGTTTACTGTAGCAAGTGATCGTGTTTCCTGGTGACTTAGTAACGAGATCGTTATATATTTTTTGCGTTTATACGCACGTGAACCGAAGTGCAATGTGATTGCCTGACTTTACCGTAGGATTGCGGTGGTGAAGTTGCAAATTTACCAGTATGACTGTTCATTGCAAAAAATAACCACAACTGTATAGTTCAAAACATTTTAGTAACCTTACACTTGTTGAAACTTCTTCATTAACCCTTTGCAAACATATTACAAACTGTGACGTGATATCCTGTGTGTAAACAGCACCAAAAGACATCAGTCAAAGGCGAATCCAGGTTTTTGTTTGGTATAGGTCATCAGAACTTAAAGATGACGTCACAAACTTCATAAAATCTTGATGTCATAAAAGAAATAACTCGAGCTGCAGTCTCTTGCATATCTATGTGCAAATGTTATCGAGACCAACATTAAAAAATGGCATGTAAAGCGTTCGTGCGAAGCGTAAAAGAAAATTATTTGGCCTAGTTTAACTTTAAAAGAAGACGTGGCTCACGTTGTAATAGGAAAACAACAAAATATTTACAAACTGTTCGGTGTCAAAACGTCATACACAAAAAGTCATACACTGCGTAAAAATGCTCTAAATTGATTAATATGCCAGAAATTAAAATATGTGAATAGTCACTCGTGGCAAAACAATAAGTTTGAATGAATTGCTGTTTTCTATCAGGCGGCCAACTTGTTAACTTTGTGTGTTGTTTTTACTTTGCGAGTTTCCCCTGTCTTCCTGAATAGTTAGCCGAAACGTCGGACAAACAAATATATACAAGAAGAACTTATTTTTAGTATATACTATGCCTGGTAGCAAAAGCATATTTATAAACGCAATACTCGCACTACGTCAGTCGATTTGCTAAAATATGACAATTTCTGGACACTTTAAACAACAAAATTGTGTTGTGAAGCTAAAGGACAGTATAGCGTGGATACAAAAGAAAAGGAAAAAGAGCTATTTGTCACAAAAAACTCTTCGTCAACATCAAAAAAATGTTCCACGTACAATATGTCACGTAGCTAAATAACTAAATCTAGATCAGGGGTCGGCAACCCCTGGCACGCGTGCCACTTGTGGCACGCAAGATGATTTTGCATGGCACGCCAATTGATTTAACGCGCACGTTATATCACCTTAAGAAAGTGCAACCATTACACATTACTACTACATCACTAACACTAGCGCTAACTAAATGGTTGCACACATTGCCAGTTCTTGTCACAAATAAGTGTCTTAACTGTGTTGTATTTAATATTATTTTTTGTGAGCGTCATACTTGTTGTTTACCACTAACCGTTCTTATTACGTCACAATGCCCCAAATTTGGCGTAAAGTTTACTACGTTAAAGCAGGGCGAGGGCATTCTACATCAGTGGTTGTCAACCGCCGGTCCGCGTCAACTTTCCTGCCGGTCCGCCAAATATATTACAAATTTTTATCTCAATTGCAAAAAGCAACATGTTGAAGGCGGCTTGTCCATCAAATTTAAAACTTAGCCAGTTCCGTAATTTGTAGCCTTGTGACGTAACATAGAGTTAACGGTCTACTTTGGACTTCATCTTACGTCACAATGCTGCAAATGTTGTGCCGAACTATTTAAAAGTAGGCTACAACTCGTTTAAATCCTAAACTTTAAGACCAGTTGTACGTGAAAAACTTCAATAGAACCACGTATAACACGTATGATATCAAAAAGACAGCAGCAAATTTCTCATTACATAGAAATTTTTGTTATTTGCTAAGAGAAACTGATCGTTAACACTTCTAGGTATCGGTTTAAAAGCATCGAAGTATATTTCAAAAAAGATACGTAAATTAGATGTCAGATCACGGCAGGGCTGCTGAGTCGGACTCGGGAGTCGAGCAAGACCAGGTAAAACTATCCGAGTCCGACGTGTGCGGCATGCGTAGTACCAAATTTCGAACCTGATAAGGCAGCAAACTGTAAATTATTAAGGTGGAATGGCATATGCCCGTGGCATATTTTCCATGACCATAGAGTGGATTGCGGAATATCCACCTTAATTTAGTTACGTAAATTGGTGAAATACAGAGGCTGAGTCGGACTCGGGACGTGATGAAATCTGATATTTGGCGGAGTCGGACTCGGATTGTTTTTAACCAACTCCGCAGCCCAGATTGCCAGTGCGAAAACAAACATAGAAAAATGTTTGGCGTGCGAGTTGTTAATATTTTGACATTATTCATAAACTGGCACACTGCGTACGAAAGGTTGCCGACCCCTGATCTAGATAACAACTTAATCAATCCGTGTTGCAACGATCTTTTAAATATATTACTGGTGTGATCATATATAGTCTGTGGCAGTATTGGCTTGTAAAATTTTACAAATTATTTTATTCGGGTCTTGCTTCATATAACTGGCATGGACAAGGTGAACGTTTATAAGCTTAATATTGTTGAGCCTTGACCGGCTAATCACAATTCGACCAATATACGAATAGACTTCTGCATACTATAGGAATAGGCTATTAATAAGATTTTCAGAACGAGCAAGGCACGGTAACTCATGGTAGCCTATATTACAGGGTTGCCATACCGTCCTTATTTCTAAGATTTGTCCTAATTTTAAAGGGCCAGGTCTTAGAAAACTTAAATGTGCTTATTTCTAAGAAATGTCCTTTTTTTCGACTTGCGTCCTTATTTTGTCTTATTTTCAACAACTACAGAGCTTCGATCGTTTTCCTCTGGTAACCAGTGTTGAATAATATTCTAAAATTATGCTTTTGCGCCGAGTTTTTATGACATCATAAATAAAAGGGTACTCCGCCCCGTGGCATACAAGTCTCAAGATTTTACATCAAGTGATGAGATGGGTATTGACATTGGGCAGTGGTACAGCAGTTTTGGCTGCTGTACTGAGATACAGCAGCTGACGACATTTTAGCAGTAAACAGCAGTACAAGGTTACTGCTGTTTAGCATACAGCAGAATAAAGTGCGGCGAAGGCAGCATTTTTTGGCGAAGTGGTTGGTAATGGGGAAATGGGTGCAGTGTAGTCGACACTTCAATAATCAGTAAAGCAGGAGTGGCCAACACTTCGATCGCGATCGACGGTTTGATTGCCACATTTAACCTGGTCGATCGAGCTATATGTCGGATTTTTTAAATAGCGTTCTTCAAGCAACATTAACAGGAGTATAGACCGATAAACAAACCATAAACCTTAAATAAATTTCTGGAGCAGATTGTTTCTGGCAAAAAGTATGGAATGTGATATAACACGACTCGTATTAATTCACTGCATATCCAAAAACGTTTTTTAAATGCTAATCTAATTTTTTTCTGTTGTCCTTATTTTGGGGTCCATGTCGATGGCAACTTTGCCTATATATGTCGACATAAAGCGCTATTGCACAATATAAAAAGTTTATTATATCATGGTTTCTTTCACGTATTCTTCAAATAACCTGTCTTGTGGCAGTTTGCTTACATCTGAATTCTGAGGGTCAAGAAGACTTTTATCGCCCTACTCTTGAATGTATTGATACTTGATAGGAGACGATCGCCCTCTAATACGCAATAAAATATCTAAAAAATCCCATTGTTGGTATCCTAAATCAGTTCTCCACAGCCGCTGTGTCGCGAGACCATGTCAAGTTTTCCGTGAAGTTTCCAGAGGTGTTTTACTTTTTTCTCGTTAATAAGTACATTTTAATAATCATCAGAAATACCAAAAAATGTACATCACGGCGGGCATTTTATGCAATAATCCAGGTGTAACTTTAAGGTTTGTTTTAATATCTAAAACTTTTTTAAAACAGGTGTTATGAAACGTAATACTTTTGAAAAAAAACAATGCAAAGTTGTCAGGTTTTATTTTTTCCCAATGCTATTAAAAGCCTTTTATTTGAGATATTTTAGGAAGACCGTAAGACCTACAAGAAATAAACCCAATCATTTTTTGACGCCTTTCCGCATTGAATATTGAAATCGCTTCCTTTGTTTGCCTTGATTCATTGCCTGTATTGTTAATTGGTATATAATTCGTAGGTGTGCCGTCGAATTTTTTGACTTCTCTTAGTGTGCCGCAAGTGAAAAAAGGTTGCGGAGCACTGGCCCGCCCGTCGTCCAGATCCATTTAACTCTTCCGGCCCGTAGCATGTTTTTCGATGATCGTAATATACGGCTTTTATGAATACTTTATTAACCAAAAAGTTTTTCGGATGCAAATCGTAAACTAAACGACCAGTCTATAAAGCTTAAAATAAATTTTGTAAATATTTTATTTTATCTTTTATAAAAAATAATAAAGTCAAGTAAGGTGAATAAAAAATGAATCTGGCCCGCGATCTTTAATCTTAACGAGTATCCTGCCCGCGACTGTCAGTTTTTATAGTTACCGGTATCGTAAATAAGCCCTGTGTTTTGCATTTTCTCGCTATAATGTAACAGTTATCTCAGGAAACAAGGCAAAAAAATTCATAAAATTAAGTCAAATACCCAGCAAATCCAGGACAGAAGAAAATATAAAATTGTCTAAATAAGACCTAAACCTGTCGAAAAGTTCTAAATCACCGATGCGCCCAAATTAGGGTTTTGTGAACACCTCGCGACCCAAGATAGGGAAAACTAGTGCGAAATATAATAGTAGTCAAATTGTTAGGAAACTGTTTAAAGCCGGGAAGTCGTTTTACTCCACTGACCTAACAAACAATTAAACTCCAATATTGTTCCGTAATCCACCAAACTTGATTTAAACTCATACATGATTTATTAAAGAAAGTGACTCGAATGCCGCTAAAACTGCTTATGATGCAATAATTCAGTTTAATAAGACGAAACTAAAGCAAAGCATTTTGCGATAATTCAGTCTATGTTGGGATGGAACAAACTTGAAGATAAAGAAAAAAGTGAATTTACAACAATCCAGTTTTTGGCAGATTTGAATCGTACCTGCGCCACACATGTTTACGCTTCACAGCCAAATATATTGGGGTCGCGACCCATGCTTTGGTAAACACTTTCCCAAATTTATCGATATAGTACTAAATGGACAAAATAACGCCTGATACTGTGGGGTTTCAGCACCTTTCGTTTTCGGCAACGTTGGCCCCACATTTTGTCCCTATTTAGGTTAGGTGCGGGTAATACGTGGTTGGCGTTTAAATTATTAGAAGAGTTAGTGATAAAGTTAGGGGTGGGCTTGGGGATTTGGTAAAAGGTTGTATAATTTATTCTAACCATTTAGGTCTTCTTCCGACGATATTTTATACGATTTTTAGACGTTATTACGACTAATAGCTATATACCAATTTTAAATTATGTATTCTGATTGGATCAATTAAATGACACCTCTTTGAGTGGATTGCTAAATATAGCCTACAGCTTGATTTAGTTACGTAAATGAGAAAAATACAAGCTTAAGAGTTGTAGCCGTACTCCGCATCGACAAAAACGAACATTTTGCCGGAGTCAGACCCGAAACTCCGGAGTTGGACTCAGGTGAATTTTAGATATATAAGTCGTAGGTGTTCCGTCGAATTTTTTGACTTCTCTTAGTGTGCCGCAAGTGAAAAAAGGTTGCGGAGCACTGGCCTAAATACGGTGTTCGCACAACAAAAGTCTGTCATCTCTTTATGTTTATGTTTAAAAACTTTTTTATGTCTGTTACCGCGCAAAATTTAGGTAGAGTTTGCAAAATTTCGCATTTAATGCGGCGGTTTTAATAGCAAACAGTTTTCAGTTTTAAACGAGGTTTTACTTACGTTGGACGTAATTCGGTACATAGGGATTACGTATCTGCTTAAAGGTTTTACGTTTGTGAGTAGTTTTAAAATTGCTTTTTGGTTACATACTTTATTGCATTGTATAAAAAAACTGTGTAAAGATAGTAATTTAATCACACAAGACGAAGAATTGAATTTGTTTCTTTAAAAATTGCTTTTTGGCTACTTACTTTGTTGCATTGTATAAAAAAACTTTAATAGCAATTACCTGCGTGAAATAGGTATATAATGCCTTAATTAAAATTAATTGCTTTAAGGTTTAAGAACTTCTTGAAGTACGCATGCGGCGGTTTTAATCATAACCAATTTTCAGTTTCAAACTAGATTTTACTTACGTTGAACGCAGTATGGTATAGGAATTACGTGTTTGCTGAATATCACGCAATGCGAACAATGGCTGCTACAACTTAGGGCTTTACGTTAGTGAGTGGTTTCCTATTTATATATGTCACTGGTTTTCGTTACGTAAAATATGTTTGACGTGCTTAGACGTTGGGTATTTAGTCGTTTCATGTTAAGTAAGCACACATTATTTGTAATTTTAGTTTGCGAAGACGAACAATTAGATGTTTCACAGTCACGCAGATAAATGCGATAATTTATAACACCCCATCCGATTAAATGCTGCTTCCACACAGGTTAAAGAATGTGACTTCATTTCAAGCCACGATACTACGCTATTCGTAACATTACTTTTTAGTAACATGATAAATTACTTTTTTAAATCATCGGCAATAACACGCGGCTCAAGCAAATTACGCAGAGTACATCATAATATGTAATAGTTTTAAGAGGCCATCTTGATTCAATCTTACATTTTGTTTAACCTATGCTCGAATTTGTTATGGATACAGCGCCTTTGCCAACATAATACCTAATATAGTTGCTGCTTAATTCACAAGGGCCGCATCCTACTTTAATTATAGAAAGTATTTAGGCTACCCGACTCATTTTATACACAATACAGACATTACTTTCGGTTACGATTCAAATTACTTAGACAAACCACCCTTAATGAGGCCCTAAAAATACCCCCTGACAAAAGATAAAACAACCGCAACCCCGTAAAATTAATTAGTTGCATTAAATTATTTTGTTTTAGGTAAACATTAAGTTTATTTGCAGCTTTTAATATGCGTCCCGGATTTACGTTTCCGAAAAATGGCAAGCCAATTTATTTATCCCTTAAGGGTTGGCCTACCATATGTCCTCTTTTAGGAAGATTTGTCCTCTTTTCTCAAGAAAATTGAATGATCCTCCGAAGACGCTCAAAAATCTCCAAATGTCCTCTTTTTTCGCATTTCGAGTTAGTTGCTTATACTTTCAACAAAACTTTTAGGCGAAACGTTGTATTTATTTCCAAAAAATACTGTAGCCATCAAACATGCTGAATTGCTGGTTTAAAAAAGATTTTCTAACAAATTGCCCTACCAGCCCTACCCTCTTGATTGTTATTGCAAGCATTGCACCAGAAAAATTGCAACCGAACCTCACATGTAAAGAGGCCCATTAATAAAGCAAGGGTGTGTAATTATTCACTTTAAAACGTAGGATTTTTAATCGTCACTTATAACTCTCTTCGTAGCGGCCAACAGCAAAACAATCGCGCTCGCAACAAAAAGATCATATTTGCGCTCGACTTAAGGGGCCCCCCGCCGTTCTCTCTACACATATTTAATGCAGTAACTTGCACTGCGATGACAAAATTACAGCTATAAATATTTATTCGAATAGAAAAACCCCAAATATACTTGAAAAGGCTGTGTTTAACTTTATTTTTATAAAATATATAAAATGTTGTTTAAATAAATTGTTAATTCAAAAAAAAAAAGTTTTAACACAGGGGATTTTCGGAGTTCTGTGCGTTGTGCACATGCAAGTAAAGCTAAAAAGCATAAATAAATAACATTTCATCACATCTACTGAGGTGAACATCATTGAAAAAGAAATGTGTCCATTTCTAGAAAAATTATTATATCTATCCCTTCAAAAACAAATACTTTTATTTAAGTTCATCCTGAGCTATTTAGTTTAAGTGGTGTAGCAATTTTGAAACATCATTATATTTTGTAAATGATGTACCATAATTGCCACTTTTTTATAACCTCATATATAAACAAATAATTTTTTCTTTCTGGTTAAGGTTTTGGTTAAAAATTTGTAGCGAATTGATTTGTATATATAATTCTCCAATGTTAATTCACAAACAAAAGACATGTTGAACAGAAAAACACTGCTCCTAAGGTAATTTATACAAAAATGTTACAGTTAGACTCCATATTTTTTTTATATATTTTGTTTTTCAAATTGTAACATTTAGTATTCAGTTGATTTATGTTGAACTTTTTTTTTGTCTATAAACCACCAGTTTATTCTTTTGTTATTGTATTTTTAAGAAAGGCAAAACCATATACGACAAAGGGTGTCTCTATCTCTGTGTAATGTTGCGAATCCAAATTCCCGAATAGTCACGACTTAGCAAAACAGTTGCAGAATTGTGTATTATATTTAAAAGCAAAAAATAATGTGAAATTCTTTAGCTGGATATCAGATATCTTTGAGCATAATTTAGACATGGTAGCAAAAGGTTTTAAATCTTTATGTATGTATTAATGTTGCAAAAAAGTAAATGGCGGTGCACATCCACGTTACTAAAGTCATATCCACAATAGTTGATCTACCTTCAATAAAAAGAAAAGTATAATGGCCGATTTTAACCATTTCAGGGACTGTCTAAAAAGAGCACCACACTGGTCAATATCAGCTTTTTCAATAAAAGCTAATCAGACTCCTGATGCAAAGGCAATAATAGAGAAACAACTCCGTGCTGAAATTACTCCTCCTGCTGCCAAAAAAAGGTAGGGAAAATAAATATATTTATGAAGTCTTTTTTCTCTGCATACATATTTCAAAAAAGCTTGCAAATTAACTGAAAACAGTTCATTCTATAGTGTTGCATTTTACTCACTATATTGGCATAATATTAAGTTTTGGCAACAACCTGGCTGGACATGTATTGCATTTTACGCAGCTGTTTTGAATGACAGTTGTTCAGAATGTTAAATATTTCGGAGATTATTTTTTTATTACAATATACACATGTTAGCAAATTGTTTCGTGATTTATTGCTGTGATTGTGGGCCCTGCAGGGTAAAGATTAATCCCTCCTCCAAAAAATATTGAGATTAAAAAATTTAATAAAAATTCACTAGGATTCAATATTCTGGTTTCGTTATTCTAGATTCACATCCTAAAGTTCTAGAATCGCCTGGGATTCTACTTTGAACAACCCTTCTTGCCTTTCAATAAATTGTTTACAATGCCCATTCTACATTGTTATGCATTGTTCATTAAAGAATTTTTTATATTTTACCCACACTGATCATATAGCTGATATTAAAACCATCAACTTGGGGAGCACATATCTGCATGGATGAAAGACACACACAAACATATGTGTTTAATAACATCCGTGATCTAGCCCCTCGGAAGTTGCTTTATGACCAACGATTACGGCTTCCGTATCAATAGTACACCGAAAAGCCATCGCAGACTCGCCGAATCTGTCGATCTATGATGCAAGCAGAGCAAGCCAGAAAAACAACTGGCCTGCAGTGAGGTTCGAACTCACGACCTCCGGTCAAGCCGGGGTCGTCGCTCTACCAACTGAGCTATGCAGGCTCAGAGAGGAGCGAGTCGAGAAACAACCATGCGCCAATACTTGCACATTTTGTTAGTACAAGCAACTTCACACTGGGGGATCATCAGTCCGTATCAATCAATGAAAGACACACACAAACATATGTGTTTACTAACATCTGTGATCTAGCCCCTCGGAAGTTGCTTTATGACCAACGATTACGGCTTCCGTATCAATAGTACACCGAAAATCCATCGCAGACTCGCCGAATCTGTCGATCTATGATGCAAGCAGAGCAAGCCAGAAAAACAACTGGCCTGCAGTGAGGTTCGAACTCACGACCTCCGGTCAAGCCGGGACCGTCGCTCTACCAACTGAGCTATGCAGGCTCAGAGAGGAGCGAGTCGAGAAACAACCATGCGCCAATACTTGCACATTTTGTTAGTACAAGCAACTTCACACTGGGGGATCATCAGTCCGTATCAATCAATGAAAGACACACACAAACATATGTGTTTAATAACATCTGTGATCTAGCCCCTCGGAAGTTGCTTTATGACCAACGATTACGGCTTCCGTATCAATAGTACACCGAAAATCCATCGCAGACTCGCCGAATCTGTCGATCTATGATGCAAGCAGAGCAAGCCAGAAAAACAACTGGCCTGCAGTGAGGTTCGAACTCACGACCTCCGGTCAAGCCGGGACCGTCGCTCTACCAACTGAGCTATGCAGGCTCAGAGAGGAGCGAGTCGAGAAACAACCATGCGCCAATACTTGCACATTTTGTTAGTACAAGCAACTTCACACTGGGGGATCATCAGTCCGTATCAATCAATGAAAGACACACACAAACATATGTGTTTAATAACATCTGTGATCTAGCCCCTCGGAAGTTGCTTTATGACCAACGATTACGGCTTCCGTATCAATAGTACACCGTGAGTTCGAACCTCACTGCAGGCCAGTTGTTTTTCTGGCTTGCTCTGCTTGCATCATAGATCGACAGATTCGGCGAGTCTGCGATGGCTTTTCGGAGTAATATCTGCATGGACGATAACATGAAAATTCTTCTTACTTTTAGTTTCAGAACGTTCAACTGCCAAAACTTGTGTTTTCTTAAACATGTGCACAACCTCATAGGCTATTTCTAAGGGTCACAGCCACACAGGTTGTGCACCTTTGCCCTGTAAAGGTGTTAATCACTTAACTGATTATGTGGATGCCAGTTAAATTGGGCGAAAAACTCATATAAAAAGTTATTATTGAATCCTATGGAAATGTTCAATCTCCTAAGCTTAAAGTTTTGAGAGTTATGGACTATTTTAATGTTTACTACGAGAGGTGTGGACTTTAATAAACCAGTTAAAACTTTTACTTAAAAATGCTATACTATAATACAAATAAGGTTGTTATGCTGTTATGCCCATAGAAAATGATAATTATTATAATAATTAATAATCAATATTATTCAGGAAACTAAAAACAAGGAATGTAACCCAGTTGAACGTCCAATATTACTATTTAATAATATTGCTTAACCTACCTCAGGGACGGGCAACTTCTCCAGTCGGCGGGCCAGATATGGGAAAAAAAGTACTTGGCGGGCCGGATTCCAAATCGTTATATTAATTGTACTGTCATAGCCTACGTGTTTTGTCGCATAATGGCGGCTAATGTTGTACTCTTTAAACACGGCAACACTTTCATTGCACAGCAAACATACTGCTTTCTTGCCAATTTGAGTAAATAAGTACTTCGGCATCCAATCCTTGTTAAATTTGCAACTATACGTTTCTTAGCAAAATCCAAGGAAAATAATGATTGTAAGTTCTAAATCTAATTTGGGAGCATATGATAAGCTCTAAAAAGGACCAATACCTAAAGCAGAACATTGAATAAAACATTGTATTAACACCAACGACATAATAAAGCCAAACACGCAGTAATATCTACGACAGAATAAGAACTACATCGTCTGAATAAGACAGACATTTGTCGGAATAAGTCCTAAATTTTTCGAAATAAGGCCTAAATGGCCAAAATAACGTCTGAAACTGTAAGAGGGTATGGGACGATGGGGGGCTATAAGTATAATGGCATCGGCCGTTTTATGTTGAATTTTGGGCGCCGTATGTCGCCGCTGTTTTGGCACCTGATTTTCTGGCCCTCTTTAGGGTTATTGGTGGGTAATAAGGGTTAAAATTATTAGGGGGGTAATTAGGGATGGGGTTTGGATTAGTCAAAATGTTTTATAGGCCTAATTGTGGTCATTTAGGTCTTATTCCGACGGGTTTATGACTTATTCCGATTTAGACTGTACTACGACGATTAGGTATTAGTCCTATTACGGTCTTATTCCGAATTGTGTGCTATTCCGACGTTAATGTTGTTCTTATTTCGATCTTATGGCTGGATTCGTATAATTTTAACCCAAGACAAAGAACCGAAGAATAACTAAGAATCACTAATATTTGATGTAGTAAGCAAGTAGTGGGGGATTGCGGCAGACTATTGCCGCAGGCCACATTATCATGTAAAACCGGAAGCTGTCTGCGGGCCGCTCAAAATCCCGTTGCGGGCCGAATGTTGCCCGCCCCTGACCTACCTGAACCCGCATCCTAACCCAAATAATGTTTGCTGTGGTAGGATTTTAGACGCGCCTTCATTTTTCTTTTCTACAAAACTAAGACTAATAACCATAGTGTATATACTTTAGCAGTCTAACCAGTGCAAATTTGCTGTTCTTCCATGTCAAACACTAGCAACTATGTTTGACTTCTGAAATACTCTACTTCACACTTTGCTGTCATAACGGTTAAAATAATTAAACTTCAATGCTCATTTTGGAAAAAAATGGATTCTAATCTGGCTAAAACATGCATATATACGGGATTTTTGTCTCACTGTCATGAAAATATTACGATGATCCTTCTGTATTCTTAATTTCAAGCCTTTCCATTTTATGACAGGTCTAACACGGCAGTTCTACGGGCTTTACAAAGTACAATAAAATCATCCGTTTTACCATCTTACACTGACCTTTCATCCCCTCAATTTTGGAACCTAAATGTAGGAGAAGGTGCTATCAGGTATTAATCCATGTGTATGTTAAAAATAATTCAGGTAAATTTAATATTGACATTAGCTTTATAATAAGATTTAGATTTTATTTGTTTGTTTTGGGATATTTGTGTTGAGAGAATGTGGCAAGATGTTCAGATTTAATTCGTAAAACTAAAAATAATATGAAGTGTTTGCCTCATTCTATATATAATTTGTTTGAGTCTTTTGTTACCAATATACAAAACTTCATAGCATACAACAGGCAATTGATTCAAAACTGCAAAGCGTATTTCAGGCAAAATAGATGTTAAACCACCTTTTACAAAATCAATGTTTGTTAAATTGTGGACTTTCGGCCCAAATGTTGGCCTTCAAGCAATTTTTGATCGGACACAAGTTTTTTTAAAGGATATGTGGCTCATAAACACATATCCTTAACTAAAGTTTGGTCAATTTTAAATTAATAAACATTTTTTTTATATTGCTGTGTGTGATAAAACTTGGTTTAAACTTCATACCTGCCCTGTTCGTTCAAGAAGAACAGATGTTTTTAAGAATGCACTAAATTATGGTATTGATGTCTACACAAAACCAGTTTACAGATCACCTTCTCATGACCTTTTTACATTTATTAACAAGAAAATGGGGATTTTGTTTACTTAATATTAATTTACAAAAACTTTAGGGGACTAAAACTAACAGTTGTCAAAAATTATCAAATTGTCTAAATCGATTAATATTTAGGTTGTTTAAATATTGTGTATGAATTACCAAAATGTTTTTTTTTTTTCTGTTTTAGCAATATCTAAGTTAATAATTTTGGGTTCCTGACCCTGACTTTAATTATAACTAAATGTATAATAAAGGTGTAAATGTTTTGGTTTTCAAAGGCCTTGCTTAGTAATTAGAAATTTATCTTGCAAGTCAGACAAATGTATAAAGATGAACTGGTTGCATACTCTCAAGGAAGACGCTAAATGTAATGTTTACAAGTTGTCTGCTTCAATGAGCACACAAAAGGACATAGCACCATGTTTATTTCTTTTTCATAGACTGCTAAATCTTAAAGCTCACTCCAACATGTAATTTAATATGCCTATATATATATGTAATTACTGAATAAGAAATGGCTTTTGTCAACTGATCACTTTGTTTATCTCTAGTGCTTCAAAAGTAAAAACCAAGGATGCAAATAACTCACATTTTTATCTAGACAAGGAGAAAATGCAGCCAACTATGTTATCCAGAAAAAACCAGAATTGTTTCAACATAATTGGAATTCTGACAATGTAGAAACTTGGATTAAGATGGCTTCTCAAGTACAGTTTAACGATAGGATATCTAAAAAAGAAATTAGTGGCGAAGAAAAAGAAGAAATTTGTGCTGATTCCGTTGAAAACGTTCAATCTCTGATTGACAAATTCAAAGTACTGTTGTTTTACATTATTTATAATACTGCTATGCTTCAAGGTATTGCCCAATGTTAGGCTACTGGTACAAACGCTAACAATGACAATGATTATGTGTAAAGATTATGATATCATTTTTTAACTTTTATTAACACCTGATGAATGGAGATGCTTGTTATGATATACTTTTTTATACAGTATTATTATTCTTTAAAAGTATGTTTTGAATCTAAAATATAACAGGCAAGTGTATTTTTAATTTTTTAGTTGTTACTTCGGCACCATGGGCCCCTGAAATATTCCAAAATGACCATCATGGCCCATGCCTTTAGTTGACCAATATAATGAGTGTCATGCAACACAGTGATATTATTACAAAGTTTTCATTTTTCATTATTTTGAGAATATATTTGTTTTGGTTGTAATTGCTCATAACTGTGACCTGTTCAGCAGTTAAATAATTTGCTGTAAAATGCAATTCTGCAACTTTAATTACTGTGTTTCTGTTTCTTAGCAGTAAGATAGTGTGTAACCTTACAACAGTTTAATCCTATTTAAAAATAGAAAAGCAATATCTAACTATTATTTGTAAAAACCACACAAGATTAAGTATACAATGCGGCTTACATTTGTTTAAAAAAATATTTTGTTTGCTTTTCAGCCAAATGAAGCTACAGCTATGTACCTCCGGCTTCATAATGCATCTGCCACAATACCAGATAATATAACCAACAGTCTGTTAGCCTTTTTGGCGGTGTATAGAATTCCTGAAGATGTGGATGGAGCATATTATCGCCCAATGGAGGTTTGTTATTTTTCATAGATTTGTAAGACAAATATTCATTTATATGATCTTATTTATAGATTGACATTCTTTTTTTAGGGTGCTAATAAAATCAGTCATACTGTTTTAAAACTGACTATTGCAATACACCTATCATACATTAAATATTTTTATTACTATTTACAACCTAGGAAAAAAATATTATTGTTTTAGATCTTACTGCCTTGGAAGTTTGAAAAGAATGTTGACATGTCAAATTTTGTACAAGTCTTTGAAACCCTGTCATCACCTTCTAGTGAGCAGGACATGTTGATGATAGCAGCGTTCATAATGGTACTGGTTTTATATATATATATATATATGAGTTCAATATTTTAGTGTGCTGAACTAGGAAGAGTTTAGGAAGTTATTCTTATTTGAGTAAAAAGATACAGGCTATACATCAAACTTTGATGGATTTAAACCAAAATTGATAAGGGCATGAATCATAAATAAAATGCAAAACTGCTTTAATTTATTTTACTAACATTAACCCTGACACCACCTGAACCTAAATGAAAATGTTAACCCTATCCAAATTTGTGTGCCTTTAATACCAAAAATAGCCTTTTTGTAAAGTAAAGTTTTATAATGTGGAATGTATAAATCAAATCACTTCTGTGTAACATTACCTTTATTGCCAGTGCTTAACCAAAAATAATTATGACTATTCTGTCCAACCAATTTTAAGTGCCCAAAGTCAACTACTCCTATAATTTCAGGAAAACATTTTTGTCTACATACCCACAAAACGGTAAATCACTGATGTGTTGCATAGGGATGTTCAAAGTAGAATCCCAAGTTTTCTAGAATAATAGGTTTCGAATCTAGAATAACGAATCCAGAATAGCGAATCCTAGTATATTTTTATTAAATTATTTAACCTCGATTTTGTTTGGGGAAGGGATTAATCTTAATCTACCCTACAGGGCCCACAATCACAGTAATAAATCGTCCAAACAATTTTCTAACATGTGTACATTATAATTAAAAAACTCTCTCATATGTTTAACATTCTTAACAACTGTCATCTGAAGCCGTTCTGTAAACTGTAATATGTCAACTGTCCAGGTTGTGTCCAAAACTTATATTTTTGCCAATAGTGAGAAAATGCAACACTCCACACAGAAGTCTAAAGCAATTCGGTCCTGATTTTGAAAGCATTGTTAAGTCTTATTGCTTCTTTTTTGACTAACATGATCTGTTATGCAGTCAAATGATGTACTGCAAAGAATACAAAGTTATTATTGACATAACGAATTCTTGACAATTACGTTGTGCATAACTGCATAACTTCCCTGAATATTGGCCTAAAGTTGACCTGAAGTAACCCCATAGCGCATTTTGTAGACGGCCAGCACGTTTTGCAACGCTATGTTACTTTTGCAACTTAACGCATTTAGGGAAATTGCGAACTCCACACCTGACATTACACGTTAGCCGCTCGCCCAATAACGCTTGATTGACACTTCATTATTAGACGAACGTTATCGCGAGACGCGGTAATTGGTCGCCCGAAAAAACGCTGACACTGCACTACGAGGTTACATTTAAAGCAAGCACTAAAAATTGGTCGCCGCGGCGACAGGCCAACTTACCACACGCGTTTGTGCAATTAGGCGCAACAATCCGCGGTAAAACATTAAATTATATCGGTTCCAATTACCCGAAATAAATGGCAGAATTGGATTCGAATCCCATCTGGATTCGAATCCAAGGATTCGATATTCTACTTTGAGCATCCCTAGACTGTTGCATTTGTTTTTATTTTTTGCAATTCTGCATTTTTCAATGTACTTATGTAACTCTATATCAGGTGTGGGCAAACTACGGCTCGCCGGTATGTTTTTATGACTCTTCTAGTCGAATCGTTAAGTTCCAATATTAAAGGCTACCAAGAGTACCGTTTATAAATGTTTCTCTCTTTTTCTTTTCTTTATTTAGGCCAGCATTTCGTTTATGACGTAACACTAGACATAACACCCGAAAAGTTAGTTAACAGCAAGTCAACACAATTTTATTGCTAAGGTTTCAGAGATTAGAAAATCAAACAAAAGAATGATATTTTTAAATATTGTGCATGTTTTTTGTTATTACCGTTATTATTATTGTGCTAATTATTACCGTTTTGTTATATTACAGTTCTGTTATTATTGCTTAACTTGCATTATTTACCGTTTTTGTATTGAAATAATTGTGAGGCTCTCTTCTGGTACTTGTATTTTCTGCAAATGGCTCTTCCATTGAACATATTTGCCCACCCCTGCTCTATATGCATGTTACATTGGGTATATCAACTTCAGTATGCAGCATTTGTGGAAGTTTTAAGCCAGCGGTTCTTAACCTTTTATGTCTTGTGGCTTCCTTCGAAAGACTTTTAATCCTCGTGGCCCCCCTCGATTATAAAAAAATTAGCTAGAATTTGTAGCGGCATTATTCTTTTTTCGAGAATGCTTTTATCACGGTGATTTATAAGTTTTAAGGGTCGTAATGATGCATTTAACATCACCACCGAGCAGTGCATATTTGCGAATTTTTGACATTTGATAACACAAAACCTTGTTTAAGCTTTCTGTAAAAACGTATTTCCAATAGTAAACATCTGACAATGGAACAACAACAAATCTATCTCTACAAGCCAAAATGGTAATGTCATTATTTGACGTTTTGTGAAAAAATGTTCAACTTGCTTGTATTAGTTTTACTATCATTCTAACTTGCCGTTTACAAATTAATTAAATTGCTGGTTAAACGTTTCAAAGGAATACGGAGGAAACTAGAAAAACACAAATGTTGGTTGTAAGTGACCTCGTAATGTTTGGCGATTAGGATTGCAAACTTGAGGTTGACTGTTGCAAAACTTCTCACGAACAGCAGGTAGTAACATGTAAAAAAAATGCGTTACAATAGGTCAAAGTAGGTTTAACTACAAGTTTGAGTTTAACTGAAAATATTGAAAATAGTGACACGGTTTTGCAATACCACAAAATTGCTACAGACTTATGCTGGTGGCCCCCCAATGACAGCTCCTTGACCCCAGGGGGGCAGAGGGCCGCGGTTGAGAAACCCTGTTTTAAGCAATAGTAATTTGTTACTTTTAAAGCAATAAAAAGTATTTGTGATTGACTGATTGTACATTCAAAAGCAGAGTGGTTACTTCAAGGTGTTTTTTCTTGCATTTTCAATTTATCACAAAAGTCCTTGCATATCCATACTTTTGTAAATACCTCACATTTAAAGCAGCAATAACTACAAACTGAAAACAAATTAAATGTTGTGACCTTGTACTTTTATTTTGCTTCTTCAAGATAAACTGTTAACATTTGTTGGCCACTTGCCTGATATAGATAACCTTAATTTTATCTGAGCCAGCACAACAGAACTTTCATCAGCAATAACTTTTAATGCGCAAATGCGAGGTTCATCCAATATCATCCAACTACATTATGTTATACATTGTTTTCCAACTGCACATTTTTATCATAACTATCACTGTATACAAACTGATTTTTTTTGTTATTTATTTGGTATTGAAAAATGGACAAGAATTTGAGCTTATTTTTGACCCACTTCGGGCTTAGGAACTCGTTGTATGTAAATTATGCACTGTCAGTGACTAACTTTTGAGTTTACCAGTTTAGTGGTAAAGTTATTGTTTGACTAATAATTTTCTAAAATATTTATTCATTTTTTTATTAATAAAATGCATATGAAATAAAGTGCATTTTTTTAAATGCAAATAAAATTAAAAATTACCACAATGGTCCATGTTAGTGGTAATTACTTTTAGTTTACTACCACTAAAATTAAAAAAAATACTATACACAATACATAATACTTAGTTTTTTCTAACTTTAGGTATTAAAGTTTTACATGTTTGTTATATTACTATTAATATTAGAGCTTTATATGAATATATTATTTTGTGCTGTTATAATAGAACTCAAATAAAAAGAAGGCCTATGAATGGTACATAAAAAAATTGCGAGCAAATGATGTTCTACCAGATATTACAACCTTCAACAATTTACTACTAAGTGAGACGCCAATGGGTATGAATTCCAAGACAGGAATGGTAAGAATATAGTTAGCTTTGTTGAATAAAACTATATTAAGAACGAATAGTAGAAAAGTGTGCCAAAGTAAAATGCTGTGCAGATAAAGTACTTAAATGTTGTGAATATAAAAGCAAAATCATTTTTTCATTTTCCAATCTTAAAAAATTAGTTCTTACATGCTAATGTAGGGGTTTATTAGAAAGTTTCAAATATTAATAAATTTTTAAATACCAGAGTGGCCGAGTACCTTTAATACCCTTTTTTTTTTTGCTGTGACTGACACTTTATTTTATGCCAGTCACTTAATCCTAATGAGATTTGAATTTTGTTTTCCTGTTTTGTAAAACTAACCTAAATGTGGCCCGATACTATATACCAGGGGTTCTTAACTTTTTTTTAACGCGGGTGCGGACCCCTAAATATTTTTTTTGCTTTGCATGTACCACGGTAGGCAAGAAATGCTCAAAAATGACGTCATAAATTCATGTCACAATACAAATAGACTTCATAAATATGTTTATTTCCGTCCGAAAAATGTGAAACTTAAATGGAGTCTAACTATACATTCAGTACAAAACGGTTTTATTTTAATTAAACTGTTTTTTTTTTAATTAATTACTTATGCACTAGAATCCTAATTAGGCCTTCATGGACCCCCTAAAACAAGTTCAAGGACCCCCAAGGGGTCCATGCACCCCAGTTTAAGAACACCTGCTATATACACTGCAAAGTGTATCTTAACTTTATTTGCATATTTCAGCACTATTTAATTCGTGAACAGTAGTGTTTTTAAGATTAGCTGTTTTATGACGGTATGACTTGACATAGTGAGTGACACTATCTCTCAAAATGTGGCCAACTCACCATATGGTAGCAGGGGCGTATCCAGAAAATCGAAAAGGGGGCCCGGATTTTCAACTTAAGGAATTTCCCCATTTTCCGTCTGACGTTAATCAATAATGACGTCAACGTCATAAAATAGTTTCGTGTGTGGCGTCATAAAATAGTTATTGTAATGACGTCATAAAAATATTTAGACACAGCCAATTATCCAGCAAAAACGTGCGTCGAAACCGCTTATTGTGCAATCATTTACTTCACGTGAAAACCTAAACCAGACCGTTAAATATGTGTGATTGATTTTGGTAGAATCATGTTTTGACTATCAGCAGCGCAGTTTTCCAAGTTGCATGTAGGGGACCACATATTTTTCCCCAATATTCTAGTTTGATTTTGCATAATTATTCGCCTTTAACTCATCTTAATTCAATTGACCATTGTGACGTAACAATGTTTACTTTCACCTAGGTTTGGCTAAATAAAATAGCTAGAGCTGGACTGACCCCCAACAATCGAACCTTCATACATCTGTTGCTTCTCCCACATTCCAAAAATGTGTCTCACCTGATGAACTTTTATTCATCCGTGATTAAAGAAATGGATGCACTGGGTCTTGGTAATTCAACTACTAGCTAATTATTGTTGTTGTATTATTTTACAGTACTACGATCCTTACTTGTTGGCCAAAGTTCCGAACGTAGTTTCTTTTAACCACATTTTAACAGTCGCACTAAGAGATTAATTGTCTATCCTAAAAGTTCTGCTTGACAGTTGACACATCTCTCAAGTCTCGAGTGTCTTTTTAAGCGATGCGCATATCTAAAAAAGCATATGTAATCATACTGCAATTTCTATCTAGAATTTTCATGGTTTCCGTTCAAGCGTTCCAATTTTATTAACAAAAAACTTTCGGTTCAGACAATTATCTTTTTCAGACTTATCTCCTGGGTTGTTTTTTGGTATGGTTTCACATCCAGCAATGAATTCAAGGGATGAGCGCGTGCTGCTTAACTTTATTTTAGATATAATGGAAGGGCGGGAACTCGTTGTCGTGGACAAATCTGATGGTTAGTTCTTGGTTGTTTTTTTCATCAATCGAGTTGAAATTAAGCGCTAGTCAGCGTCTCTAGTAAAGTGTGTTGTTATACTTTGTCGTGTACAAAAATAACAACACATGTCCTATGTCACAATCGTTTTTTTTTGCAGTGATTGGATTATATCGCCTCTTGAGGAGGTCGGAAAAGCACTACGAAGTCGTCAAGAAGATTTGGAAGATGGTGAATTACGGAAAAAATCATAATATTATTCAACAATCATCAAACTTCTTCCAAACAGCGTTCTAGTAGGTTTTACGTTGCTGATATCATACTCCTAAAGCTATTAAGTACCCTTAAAGCTTTTTCCCTTTTTACACGTTAATTAAAAAATAGTGTCACATATAGTTTAGTTTGAGTATAAAATAATAAAGAGCATTAAAAGAAAACCTTATTACAAAAACATGCCTAATTTTTCCAAACTTGTTTCACTACTTTTAGATTCATTTTTTATTAAATATACCTAGAAGTTGTATGATTTGTTTTATTTTGTGTACACTTACCAATAGAGGGTCAGCAGAGTTCACGTAACCATAACGCAAACAAATTCAAAACAATGATTCTTAAAAAATGTTTTTTTGTATTTTTTTTTACCTGCTTAAAGATTAACACTTATTAACAATATCCGTTACAATGATTCTTTATTTTAGTATTGTTTTTACTTAGTGTCGTTTGTAAATTTATTTTTGCTTCCAATGATTTTGGAGCGCTGCTAAATCAAATTAAACAATATTTTGTTAAGTATACTTTTAATGTAAAAATATAGTTTAGTTATATTTGGATAAAAACGTGTGTCGCGAACGTCTTTATTCTATTCTTACCACTAGTTTTAAACAGCAACGACATAGTGTTTACAATCACTGCCCTAAACCGGAATTTAGTGAGAGAAAAAGGGAACTAACTTAGTTCTTGTGTTTGCTACTTATTTTCTGCACATTGTCTGAACGATCGCTGTTTTGTTTGATTGCAGTTCTACTTACCTACGCTATGTGATAAAAAACGACACTCTGGAGAATGCTTGGGCTGCAATTCAAAGCTTAGTTCCCGCAGTAAGTCTTAAACGATCCATATTTTTTTTGCTAGCACGTAAAGATATAACTATAAGGGGTGTTACTAACTTTGTTACATATGATCGTCTTCTATTGTGTTCGAGAACGGTGATATCTGCGAAATACATCAGCCCAAAAGTGTTTTTTTTTATCTCGATAGTACCCAACTAGTACACCAAAAGCCATTGTGTCGATCAATGATGCAGCAGGACAGGCTAGAAAAACAACTAGCCTGTTGTTAAGTTCGAACTCACAACCTCCGGTCGTACCTGGACCGTCGCTTTACCAACTGAGCTACACAGGCTCAGAGAGGAGCGAGTCGAGAAACAACCGTACGCCAATACTTGCCACATTCTGTTAGTACAAGCAACTTTACATTGAAGTGGATGTACAGTACCATATCATTATTCAATGAAATATGCCCACACAAAGTCGCACATATGTGTGTTAACAACTGTGATCTAGCCCTTCTGAAGCTACTTTTTCACCAACGAATACGGCTTACGTATCATTAGTATACCGAAAGCCACGCAGACTCACCGAATCTGTCGATGAATGATACAAGCGGGGCTGGCTAGAAAAACAACTAGCCTGCAGTGAGATACTAACAGAATGTGGCAAGCATTGGCGTGCGTATGGTTGTTTGGTTATGGGTATGACCGGAGGTCGTGAGGTCGAACCTCAATGCAGGCTAGTTGTTTTTCTATCTTGCCCGACAACACATTGTTGCTTAAAGGACTACATTGATGTCTAGTTGTCGTAAGTCGCTTTGTAAGGACTTTTTTGGTGTTTTTTAAGTCAAATGGAACGCAAATCAGCTGATTTTTCGGGTTAATGCAAATCTTTTAAAAACTTCCTTATGATATAATTAATGACGAACAGCTATTAAATTAAAACATAGCAAATGCGGATTAATACATTTGTCCAAATTACAGATACGCTCCAGTATGCTTTTTAATACAAAATACAGTTGAAAAGTGCATGTCATTTTAAACTTTAAGAATATTTTTAAACACTACAGTTCTTGTGCTACCAGTTTCTTCGTTAAGTGATAACATGTTTATATTAGAACCGCGCTTGTCATTTCTTACAATTATCTGGACCGTTTAAATTTTCAAAAGTAATTAGATAATCAAATTTTAACCTTAAACTTTTCCTTGTAGAAGATTCAGTTGTTTGCGAGTCATCAGATAATGCTCTTAGAATCAATTAAGAAGTCTGGACGTCCGGAATATTTACCCGTCGCATTTGCCGCTTGTAAGTGTATTTGCTTTGCAAAATTGTTACAGGGTTGTCACAAAGTCTTTGATTTGATTTACATATTGAAAAGTATTTGAAAAACTCTATGTTTTTGAATTTATTTTATGTCCAGCTTTAGTTGTGTGTTTTCAAATTGTCATGGCATTTATACTGTTTTGTTATTTAAATTATATTCAAAATTCGTCGATCGGATTTTAGGTCTTAGTTTGTTAATGTTGTAAAAAGAGGTTCCGCCAGTGACTTGAATCCAGAAGTTTGCAATTTTCTTCTGTTATTGTTATGTGCTAAGACTGTACATTCGTAGTGATTATTTGACTTAAATTATATCTAATATGTATCGCTTTACTTTTTCCACTTATATACTTTTTACTCAGCAAATTAGATAACGAATATTGGCTGCATACGGTTTTAATCCTATTTCGTCATTGCAAACCAAGCATATATTTAAATAATATGTCCGCACTTGTTTTATTTTAAGAAAGACTGTATTACAGTAACAGTATATATTTATCAGACATGGGCGTTCGGGCTCAAGTTAAAGATCGAAAGATTTGGAGTAGTTATGCCTTAAAAATGGTGCGTCTGGCTGACGATGAAGTCCAGGGCCAGATCGTACAAATAGCCTTAGCCAATGCAGAAAGATGTCATACGAGAGACGAGACTGAATTAAGCATGTAAGTAAAGTGGCTCAGAATTTTCCTGTATTTTTTGTGGGGCCCAGGACGCCTTGATTTTTTTTCCGCAGTTCAATGATCATGCTACTTAATTGCCTCGAAATTGTTATGCTGTGTGGGACGCAATCCGAGATATCTGCCGTCGTTAAACAGATCAAGTATCACCACAGGGAGAACGGTCTAATTGTTCCGTAAGTTTTTGTCAAAGTAATTTTTATTTTTAAACAAATCAAGAATGCAAGGACTTGACCTTT
Organism: Ascidiella aspersa; assembly: GCF_963924565.1. Lineage (NCBI taxonomy): Eukaryota > Metazoa > Chordata > Ascidiacea > Phlebobranchia > Ascidiidae > Ascidiella > Ascidiella aspersa. Next base: position 24,194,410 of record NC_139447.1, on the reverse strand, counting down.
CCTGTTATCTTTTTCAAAGGGCTTCTCATATTTTGTCCTCTCATTGTTTTGAGGGTGTAGTAGAGCGTTGCAGTCTGTGTCCATCGTGTGGGTTTTACCATTTTTAAATTCGCCAATGATAAATATCGGTCTTAAATAAGCTGGTTTCAAATAGAGTTCTAATTGACAGTACATATTTACCATAACCCTGTTTATTCTTGTTTTTCTTTGCGACGCTCTCGAAAAAATTTCCATTACTGTGATGCCACCAATGATGCGAATTTATTTGTCTATTTTTCGTTAAAAAAGCACAACCGAAAGCAAGCAAAACCTAACTACAACTACTGTGTTAATCTAATTCCAAGATTACATCTTAAAAAATTATTTATCATGCATATCCATGTTATGCATTTCCGAGATCAATTTTAGAATCAACCGTGTAATAAAATCACGTAATAAATTAGTATATTTTTAATTTATCTTTTAAATTATCCTTTTTTAAATCCTTATTTTAGTTTGTAAATGTAACGTTCTATGGATTCCACAAAGAAACACAGGGTTCTATTGATTCCTCTTGGTTTATCATTAAACCTATTTTTATTTCTATACAGTATTTGCTTCTGTTTCAGACCCGACACGATCACGAGGTGTAAAGATGCGTTGAAGCGATTTGATCTTACCTCAGACTTGCGGGCGGTGAGTCATTTATGATATATAGATATTTTGTGTTTTTTTCTGTTACGATTGCAAAAAAGGGCTCAAAAACGTATTGCGTTGTACGTATTACATCAATCTGTATTTTTATTTTTTATCCATAAATTAAGCTGTTCTGTGTGGTGCATTGGATTAATAACATTTTTACGCCTTTTCAGGCAATTTCGACGCTGGAGCGCTCAAGCACGCAGAAAACACAAAAGATAAGCACCGAATACTCAAATGTATTGGACAGATAAACCATAGAAATGTATTCTGTGTTTGTGTGAAGAGACGATAGTCAAATACCGTTGTCCTAGCGGCCAGGCCAAACAAATATTGTCGTTTTTTATTTGTCCTAAAAAATAAATTGGGTTGCTGCGGGCAATGCCTTATCAAGCGCGAACTGTTTTTTATTCATTTTTGTCTGTTCGTTCAAAGAGTGCAAGCGGAGCCAAACAAATGAAGTTAAGCGATTGCCTAAAGTAAGGTATTAAATGAATTCACATTCTTAATGTTTTGCCTCCGAACAATAACGAGAGAAATAACTCTGCACATGGACGCTTGATTAGCCCATAGTTAATTGCTCTTAATATCCTGCCGGGAGACTTTATAACGAAGCAACATTGATCGTTGACAGAGTTAGCGCTTACTGCGACTTATTTCATCCCGTTGGGTCAGGTGCGGCCGGCGGCATATTGCCCCTAATGAACGTGAAATATACTACAGCAATAAGACCGAAATTAGAATAATATTAAGGTCCGAATTGAAACACAGTTTGGAATAAGACCAATATAGCATGAAAAACGAATTTCTTTTGATGAGATATTCTGCAGTACTATTTTAAAGGTTTAATTCGGTAGCTTAGATATTATAGTTTAGGGAGCTTTAAGCGTGACGTATATATTTAAAATCATTTTCTAATTGACTTGAACCGTGAAAAAACATCTCTTTAAAGATGACTTTGTTGATTTACCTTTTACACATTGAATTTAATGTAAAAGTTCAAAGACAGAAACCGTCAGCAAGTTCAACATGATATGCGTACGGCTTTATCATCAACTCAGCCACAGCCATGATTTGGTATGGTTAGTTTTAGGTGAGGGGTCCGTAAGCTTGATATTTTTTTCAAAGGTGTACGTGACTAAAAAATGTTGGGAACCACTGTTTTAAATCAAACACTACGTTTTACGCCCGTCAGTTGTCAAGTCGTTTGCTAAAATAGCAAGTCAACATCAAGTCCTGTCATTAGTAAAATAAATTAAACGTTTAACTATTAAAATAGGCTAACTCGTTCGATTATGAACAATAACTCGACTAAAAATAACAAAAACGCAATATACAGCTAGAAAATTGTTCTACGTGCAAAAGTAAAGATAAATAACCTAATTAAAATCCAAGTTATTTGACACAATGACTCAAGTCAAAGTCAAGTCATTCGTCTGAAAGACTTTAGTCAAGTCAAGTTGGTCAAAAGACTTAGGTTAAGTCAAGTCATTGTCTTTAGTCGTTATAACAATGTCGTTTCCTTACAGTTTCAGGAGTCATTTAGGCCCTATTTTGACGAATTTACAAATTATTCTGACAGGTTTAGGTCTTATTCAGACGATTATAGTGTAGTGGACATTTTAGTATTTGTTACTATTGTTGAAATTAAAGTTTAAAACCAAACTTTATGACGTGAACCAATGACCATTGCACATTTGACCGTAAATATAAAACAAGTAACACGGAGATGTTACCCGTTAACACAATTCTGCTAAATAATTTTACGGCGAAGCAATGGTTACAAAAGTATTAGCGATAAAGTTATATGCTGGACTGTTAGTAGCCTACTGTAACACTGGATTAAGCAAAGTAATATACAACACAGACATATATCACATCAAAATCGACAAAGCGGAGTTGGCTTGCTTACTTGAATTTAACTACAAGCATCAATAAAAAAATGCCAATGCGAAATGCTTCCGAGTCCGACTTATATAACTCCGCAGCCCTTCTCTCTAGTCGAGGGATCAAGTTCTTAGCAGGTTTCTTTTTTTCATGTAACCCAATGGCTGTGAATGATGCTGCAGCGAAAAAAATTTTTAGTCACTATAGATCACTTCTTGGGCACAGACCAGCGACCTTTTATTTATCGGGACACTGCAGGAGTGTAGGTTATTGCTGCCAATTTTCTATTAAATTCCATAGAAATCAGTGTTTACAGAACAATTTGTGTTTTCTTTAAGGGGAATTCCTGAAATATTGCTTATTTTGCAAATGAGCAATGCACGATATATTGCACTTGGACTAAAAATGTCAGCGGTTGTTCGTTTTAACCACAACAAAAACTTAACAAGTAGTATAATTTAAGCAACCCAAATAAGTAGCTCATTTTAAAGGAATTTTTTCACAAGTTTTTCACCCTTTGTTTATCCCAAAAAACCAAGCATGGCAAAAATTAACTTATTATGGCATGTTAATCCAGGTTGGAAAGTAAGGCCTGCGCGGGGAATAAATCCCAAAATCAACGCCAAATGCGCTTAGCCGCGAAAAATTGCTCAAACGCGCAAAACTTTCGTCGCGATAACGGTTTTCAGTATAGTAGTCCACTGCTGGAAAGTATGGCAGATCTCGCGGGTGCACGGCCGAAAAAATCCGTGTGACCGGGTGCAACAAAGGCCAAAAAAGTGCACCTCGGGTGCACTTTATGATTTTAGGATGCATTCTGTATTGCATACATTACACTGTAAACGTATTCCGCACAAGCGTTTTACATATTTCGGGTGCAGTTCAGATTTTTTCGGGGTGCACTTTTAAAAGGTTTAAAAAATCTCGCGGGTGCACTTGCCATACTTTCCACAGTGCTAGTAGTCCATTTTCAGCCGTGCAAATTTTGCATATAACGTTATTACAGCCGCGCAATTTCAAGCCGCAAAATCGTCTCTCCCGCGCTAAATCCAAAGTTTCCAATCTGTATGTTCATGAAATTTCCTTCTTAAATATGAGATTACCGTTTAAATAACTTGAAATATTCTGCTGACTGCTTAACACATTTTACTTTGAAGTAAAACAAAACTGTACTAAATTAGGGTTTGCAAAATCTGGTTTCGAACTTGTTGACTACTAAATGTGCATGACAAATTGAAAAGTTTGGATATTTTCAGGGGTGCTATAAGGCAACTGGACATTATGATTCGGGTACAATGTGATGTGTACCAGGTTGGAATAGATATTTTTAGTGATTGATGCCAAATAGTACAATACTAATATTTCTCATACCCATAGGTATTAAACTATGGCATCATTGTTAGGAAGAGCATTATGCTTGTACCAAAAAAGTTTTTCAGTTGTTAGACTTGTTTCCAATGCCAGAAAACAAGAAATATGCAGTCCAATAAAATGTACCATCAAACCTTGGTCAATATGTAACCAACCAGCACTGTTTATTCATAAGTCTGTTGTTTATCACAAAGTCAAAAAAGGTGGATCCCCAAAGGTAAAGCAATTGATCAATCCAAAGGATGTCGAAGAAATTGTAGATATAACTGCAGTTAACTTAAAATTCCAAGACATTGTTAAGCATTTGCATAATGATTTCCTAACACAATTCCGGGTTATTGCAGACCTGACAATTTTTGAACAACTTAAAATAGTGTTAGAAGATGGAAGTTCAGTTTCACTTTGTGACATTGGTCAAGTTGTCAAAGCTTCCCCCCGATTGATAACCATTGACATGGTTTCTTTCCCTGAGTATATAAAACAAGTGGAATCCACACTTGTGACAAGTGAACTAAACATTAATCCATCAACTGTGGGAAATATGATTAAGATCCCAATTTCACATGCAACTACTGAACACCGAATGACAATCATAAAGCAGGCTAAATTGAGAGCCGGTAAATCTAAAAATGAGCTTCAACAACTTTTAGACAGTGAGACAAAGAGCATCTATTCCATCCAGGGTATTCAAACAGATGCCAAGAAACTTATTTCACGGCAATACAAAGTCTATTTTGAGCAAGCAATGCAGCAGGTTGAACAGTTGATCAAAGGTAAAGAAAAGGCAATTCAGGAAACCTAAAAAAATTGTCTTGACTGTTCATTTATTTTTACTTTTATTTCTGTATGTATTATAATATTATGACAAATTTTCTGATGGCACCACGATGAGCCTTGTTCTTTCTTCAGATTGTTATGTTATTCAAACCAAACTTTAAAGGAGCATTCCATTTAAAAGTGGAGTATTTTACATTTGCCTATTTTATACATACTAGAAAACACTGCTTTGGAATCCGTTTGCAAGTTTCTACGGCCAAATTACTATACAAAATTGTGGTACTTAAAAGTAATAATCTAAACCAGACAGATTATTATTCCTTTTTTAACAGTTGAATATAGAAGACTTTAAAGTAGGTTTCCCTGAACCAAAAGTAAAAAATAAACCTTATTTATGATCATAAAAGATGAAACCAATCACCTTTTTTTACTTTTATACAGAACTCAGGATAATGATTTTATGGCATGTCCTCTTTTATCTTGTTAAAACTTTTCGGTGCCCTTCACATTTGACAGGAATAAACAAAATATTTCTCGTTGTAATTGTATATTTCCTAATAAAAAACTGAATATGATGTCTAATATTTCAGCATACATATTGCCAAAGTTGCATATTTTAACTAACTTTTTTATAAATTCAACATAAAAGCATCTATAACGAGCATAGCTCACCGGGCAGTGCAAAAACGTCTAGTCTAATATATCAAAGGATAGCAATTGAACAGTTGAGATTTTTCGTGAAATGTATAGTGGGGACGCCACTGCGCTGAGGAGTAGCCTAGCAGGACGCATATACGATAACTAAGAAAAAATGGAGAACATTTTTTTAAACGTGCAAATCCAAAGTTTGGGCATTTGTTTTGACATTTGGTATGTAAAGTCAGAAAATACGAATTTTCAGGTTTAGCACTGGTGTTGGATTTATTTAGGCCCACTTCCGTGCCTCAAAACTCGTCCAGCAATCGCCACGGTTGATGCAAATTGCCATGGTGGGACAAAATGTCCCTGTTCTTGTTTCATTGGAGAAACGCGATATTTCATCTTATAAAATACTGTATTTACACCAGTTTACAAAACTTGACAACATTGTTCCATTTCAAAACCGGAAATATGAAAATTCTGCAGCGTGTTTCTTGGGGAAAAAGGAAATCCCGAACGAAGTCGTGCTACAATCGCAGCTGAATCCAGCCCAAGCGCAAAAAAATGCGTTAACTTGGTTTAAGTTGGCTTAACTTTTAATTTAAAAGGGTACGTGACGCTTTGTGGTCATGTCCCGATGCCCTTCCATCCCCTAGATCCGTCACTGAACCAGTAGGGTAACTCGTCTATTATAAGGTCTATAAAATTAACCTGCTCTGGCCGCTATACCAAATACAGCTGATCATTAGGGCGATTATGTTTTTTCTTGTTAAAGTTTTTCGCCGCGCAAAAACGTTATCGCACGGATAGCTTAACATGTCGTAGTAATGTAGTTTATACGTAGCAAAGTCATACTATTCAAATAGACCTAATTTATTGCGAGCATTACACAGCCGGAGGCTAATATAAGCAAAAACACATCGCAGGAAATTATTCGGATAAAACAATGCGGAGATTTTAAATCTGAAGACGGAGACAAGTTATTCGGCTGAGTAGTTTTGATGGTGTCAAACGTTTTTAAAGGAATTTTGTATTGTTTCTTCGCGTCGAGTTAAGATTTTTACAAAAGAAATTATCTTGATGGATATAGATGGGTTTGTTTAAATTTGTAATTTATTGTTTTTGTACTATGTTATATACAATAAATTTAAATAATATTGTGAGATTATTATCCAAAAATGTTTCTGGTAAAATTTTTGCCATAATATTTTGTAGGAAATATATTTATAATAAAAAAATGACAATAGTCAAACTTCGTAGGTTACTTAAAGTTTTATTGCTAATGACAATAGTCGTTGTGATCGTTTCGTACAAAAAGGTAAATCATTCGGAAGTCAAAACAAAAAGTCCAGGAATGAAAATGCACGATCACGCACCAGCACTCATCAGGCCGGTAGATTTACGAGAAGAAAAACCCGGAGAATTCGGTGAGGCGGCTTACGTCACAAATTTAAACGACGAGGAAAGGGCGGAGCATGATCGCTTATGGGCAATTTACGGAATTAACCAATATTTAAGTCAACGCATTTCACTACACCGAGTCCTAAAGGACACACGGCCTGACAAGTAAGTGACTCTTCAATAACTATCAGAGTGTTAGTGAAAGCTTGAAAAAAGTTAAAATTATATTGCTACGTAAGCCTCACTGTTATCACAGTACTGTTACTATATAGATGTAAAACGGAGAAAGCAAACTACAAATTGCCCGAAACTTCGGTTATCATTGTCTGTTTTAATGAAGAATGGTCAACGCTCCTAAGAACTATTTTCAGCGTTTTGCACAACACGGCAAACGTCCTGCTAAGGGAAATAATTCTGGTTGATGATTACAGCGATTATGGTATTAGAAGGCTTGGTCTCTAGATTTCGCCATATAAAAATAGCTATAAAGTGTTAAGTTACTGAGATATTTGTTGTTCTTAATTAAGCTTAAATAAAAAAAACAGGCCTAAAGATAAATAAAAGTCATATACAAAGCTATAGGCTATGTATTGTCTGTTAACAACCCCTCCTGGAGCGGTATACTGACCAACGATAGCGGCCCATATGTAGATTGTAGGCTATTATAAATTATATATATATATGTAGTGTGCATACTCGTGTAAGCGACTACGATAAAAAACGTTTTTGTAGATATTACAGAAAAGGTAAAAGCACATTTAAGAACAGTTTCCAAATTTCGTATGACACGAACAAAACAACGCGAGGGACTTATCCGTGCTCGTCTCATTGGATTGGAAAAAGCAACAGGTAAATGTTTCCCTACATTTGTTTGATAGTTTAACGTTTTAATTTTTCACCAAACAACCTTTAATTGTAATAAGCACAATCGTACGTTTTAGGTGAGGTTATTGCTTTCATGGATTGTCATTGCGAGTGCACAATAGGCTGGCTTGAGCCGCTCCTCGAAGAAATTGTTAAAGACAACGCCACACTCGCAGTTCCAGTGACTGACACTATTGATTCACGGACTTTCGAGTATATATATATATATTATATAACAACTACTTCTCTAGCATATTTACATCTGATCGGCTTGAATTGTATAAAAGCGGAATAAATATTTTACGATTTATGGAGTTGCAAAAAACACATACTTTGCTATGAAGAATCGTGAATCTATCATTCAACAGCAATTTTATGTTTTATTTCATCTTAACAAAACTATAACCAAATCTATACTTATCTAGGTTCTATAGACATTTCATTGCCGAGCCGAACATTGGAGGTTTCACCTGGCAGCTTTTTTTTCACTGGCGCTTCATGAGCCAGGAAAAACGTTTAACGTGGAAATCACCAGCCGAGCCAATTCCAACTCCAACCATTTCAGGGGGTCTGTTTGCTGTTAACCGAAGATACTTTTACCACATCGGAACATATGACGAAGGCATGCGGATATGGGGAGGCGAAAACGTCGAAATCTCTTTTAGGGTTTGTGGCCTATGACGGACAACTTAACAATCCTGAAAACCGACAAAACTACGGTGGTCCATGAACGCTAGAGTCACCTATAACAGCACTTATATAACTGCAAAATTTATTTTTACTTTTAGACGTGGATGTGCGGCGGAAGGGTGATCATTGTTCCGTGTTCACATATCGGGCATGTATCGCGCGAGGTCATGACTTATCCCCGAGATCATTTCTGGCAAAACGTGAGAAGAGTGGCTGAGGTTTGGCTCGACGATTACAAACGTCACTTCTATTTGCGCATGCCTCAGAAAGAGTTAAAAGTAAACATTTTTTGTGTTCAGGGTCCATTGTATACCTCCAAACATGCAGCTAATGAACTTTAGTTGACATATTACTGTAAATATGCTGGGACTAGTAAATGACAAAAACATATTTTGTTGTTTTGCACGCAGAAAGACTACGGTGACGTCTCGAAACGCAAAAAGTTGCGTGAAAAATTGAAATGTCATGATTTTAATTGGTATTTAAAGACGATTTACCCGGAACAACATGTACCCGATGATATACCTGGCTCCTACGGTTCTGTAAGTGTTGAAAGTTCATGGTGCTTTAAATAGAGTTGTTATAACCTGGGACCTGCTGGTCGCACAGTGCTGTCACAACCACACAAACACTATTTAGGTTGTCTGGCACAGTCTCCATTTAATGTCGCCTACCACTTGCAGAAAATGCATCTGATTTTAACCAGTAGCTGAACTTGCTCACTATGCGACCAAATACCTAGAATATTCGCAGGTGATAAAGCCACTACGCTATAATGTTTGTTGATTTGATGCAATTAAATGTTTTTGCACGTTTGACTTCTGTGTGACATGTCGTCTTTTTTATTACTCGTAGATTAGACTTCTCAACATGAAACTGTTATGCCTTATTCCGATGACAGGTCAAGATGGACAACAAGTAATTATTTTGTATTACTGTCATGTTGGGGTCGAACAGCAGGTAAGGTAAAAATAATAATAAATTTAAAATAAAAAGTGTTAGGTCTAAGAAATGGCATAGCTAGATGCTTTAGTTTATTGTTTATTCTAATTCAGTTATTTTTACAACAGTTTTTCGAACATACTAAAACGAAGGAAATAAGATTCACAGACGTTCACGAAAAGTGTGTTTTTGCTGCTGTGGACAAAGTTTTAACAGACAAATGCTCAAGTGACAACAATCTTTTTAACTCGTTGCAACTATGGACGTTTGAAAAGGTATAGCCTGGTGAACAAAAATTGGTGGCGTACTTTATATCCAAGAAAGTTAAATCTAAACCTGTAGGACAGTGGTTGGCCGAAGTTTTAACCGCGGCGTAAAATATATTTTTAAGAGCTATATTTGAAGGCCCACTACATAAAATCACTACGACAACAGTGGCGGATCCAAGATATTTGTTTGGGGGACCACGAGAGTTTTATTTGACAATACTTCAAATAAAAAGGAAACGCGCCGCATAGTGAACGTAAAAGAGATTCGAATATTGCTTGAAATGTCGTCATTAATAGTCTAATTCAGTAGTTCCCAAACTTTTTTGGCTCGCGGCACACTAAACAAATCTTAAATATTTCGCGGCACACTTTTAACAGAACAACAATATAGTAATTTTACAATCGCCCGTAATGTAACTATATAGAAATGTCTCAATAACATTAGTTTATAATGGATAGTGCGTTTATTTAAGTCTAAAAGCTTGCGTGTATTCCTATTGGCAATACAAATAACTTATTTTCTAAAATTACAAAAAGTTACACGACACACTTGACAATTTCTCGAGGCACACTAGTGTGCCGCGGCACACAGTTTGAAAATCACTGGTCTAATTTAACAGAAATTGACTTCGCAGAGTTTATTGTTCACATGCCGCAACATTCCATCATGCATTCCTGGATAATAGTTAACGCGAAGCGCTAATTTTTTTTACATAGTCAAACTTGGCTAAAAGTATAGTTTAGTTGGGCATGCCCTAGCCTAGTGGCCCTGTGTTGAAACTGTAAGCCATACCATTTTGTTTAAATACACACGGCACTCAACTTCATGATAAAATGTCATAAACAGAGTGCATCCCAGTAAAATTTGTTAAAACTTCCACATTTTGGCCGCGGCACACAGTTTTTCGACCACTGCTGTAGGCTACATAAGTAACCATGGACACTGCAAATTAGTTACTTAATTGTCAGCGCTTGTGTGAGTTTTTCGAACTTGTTTTATAATTTGGTATCTTACGAATGGATATACTCCTTCAAAGTTTTATTTTTTGTATTGTTGCCTATAACTTGATTTGTATTATTTAGAATGGACTTATACGAAATCAAGGAACAGGAAAATGTGTTAATGGAGTTAAAGGTGAAGATATTACACTCCAAACTTGTGACTCGTCAAAAGTATCCCAGATTTGGGAATGGCATGTTAGAGAAAACTAACAGTTATTAACTGACATTTTCGACATGACGATAAACGCGCTATTGATACGAAAAAAAATACAATCTGGCTAAGCAACTGTTCTGAAAAACATAAACCTATACTTTGTATAATATAGATTATCTTTTTTGAACATGCAAGCCTGTTTTGTTATTTTTAAAGTTTAACTTAACATTTTCACTTGCTAGTTGTTTTTATTGTAAGAAATGTTTTATGGTTTTATTTGTTATTAAAACGTCTGAATATGGACTCCAGCCAATAGACCGAAACTAATACAACAGCGACGTCGGAATAAAACACAGTTTGGAATAAGACTAAATTCGGAATAATGTCTAATTAGGTCAACTCTAAATCAATATAATACCTAAGTGGCCAGAATAAGGCTACAATCTTTTACTGCACCCAACCAGGGTTGTGGAGTCGGACTCGGTACTCGACGGAGTAGGTTTGTTTTGCTATAGTGTCGGACGCGGAACTCGAGTAAGACCACGTTAACGACGCGAGTCCCGAGTCCGACGTTCGAATGCGCAGTCCCAAATTTTGAAACTGAAATGGCCGCATACTGTAAATTGTAAAGGCGGAGTAGCATAATGGTGGATAATTTCAAACCCTGTATTGTGAATGGATGAGTTATATGACACAATTGGGTTTCTAAATATCCACCGTTACTTAAATTGGCGGAATACAGGCTGCATGGACAGTAAGGGCCGGAATCGGGACTCGACGAAATCGCACATTTGGCCAGACTCCCGAGTCCGACTCCGGCCAAAAAAATACACCCGAGTCCGACTCCAGCCAAATGTAAGATTTTGTCGAGTCCCGAGTCCAGCTCTGACTCTACAGCCTGGATTTTACCCATTTACGCAACTAAATTAGGTGGATTTACAGCAATCCACTCATATTGGTGTCATAGTTGATCCACCCGCATTGCATGGTTTACAAATATTACACATTTGCTATTACCCTTTTACAACTTACATTTTGCCGCCTTAACAGTTTTAAAATTAGATGCGCATGTCGGGCTCGGGACTCGGGTAGTTTTACGCGGTCTTACTCGAGTCCCAAGTCCGGCAAAACAAACCGACTCGGTCGAGTCCCGAGTCCGACTCCGCAGCCCTGACCCAAACCGTACTCCTAACTTCCCTGATGATTTCAACCCGAACCCAATTTTAACCACACCCATAACCCACCACTAACATCAAACCGGGGCAAACAATCTGATGACAAAATAGTGGCGCCGGCCAAACTAGGGCGCCCAAACGTCGACACCTAGTGGGCGATGCAAAATCGTCTCATGCCCTCTTCTTACAATTAGGAGTTTAGGCATTTAACCAAGTTTCAAGTTCCGACAGGTTTATGTATGATACAGACGATTTTACATATTATTCCGTCGTGGTTATTATTGCTTATTGTTTCTAAACTATTTCGATAGTCCGGGTTGTAATTACCACCAGGGACAAAGAACAAGATAGCCCCACATATCTATATTTTAGTTCAAAATACGAGTGGCAAACTTTACAAAAAAATGTTATTGAAAATATTTTTTCACATGTTTACTAAGGTAATCTTCAGTTTTCGCAATTAATACTTTTTGGCAGTATAGTGCAATAAACAAAATTATTGCAATTTAACTGCTTTTCTGCAAATAACAGAAACCCTGTTTTTTAGCTAAATTTGCGGTCTATTAATCTACGTGAATGAAAGATTTGCCAATGTAGACTTGCCAGCCAGAAGATTTGATTTGTAAGCGTCCACTTACACTGGGGTTATTTAGTGGTTGTAACAATCGTATCCTTCAATGAGTTTACTAAATCAATCATTGTGACAGACTTTTGAAACTACAGCCCGTCGGGAAACGGTACACTTTAATATGTAATAATAGTAAAAAGACAGACTGGATTTTCCCTTGTATTTGCGCAACAGCAAGGACGCGGAACTTAAATGATTCCGATCTTGTTGGCAACATCAAGCGCGTCGTAGTCCGGTGCCAGCTTAACATAGGCTTTTTTAGTGCCGTCGGGTCGAATCAGTGTGTTCACCTTCGCCACGTCGATGTCGTACAACTTTTTTACGGCCTGCTTCACCTGGGGCTTGTTAGCCTAGAGAAAAAGCATTTGGCGTAGAACTTGGAATTACAAAAGTAAACATAAATTGTGGCTAATACACTAAACATAAACATGTGTAAACTTTTTTTCAAATAACTGCTCTAATTACTTTTGGCATGACAGATAAGCATTTTTATAAACAGGGTTTTTAAATAGCAACAAATAAAAAAATGTGTATGTAAATGAACTAAGTACCTTAAGGTCCACAATGAAAACAAGGGTGTTATTATCTTCAATCTTCTTCATAGCACTTTCTGTTGTAAGAGGGTGCTTTACAATTGCAAACTGATCCATTCTGCAAATCACAAAAACAGGATAACTAATATATTGATCAATTTTCTACAAGACAATTCTAATTTCATCAAACAAACGCTTATTTTTAGAAATTAAATCTGCAAAGAATATGTTGTATATCCAGCCTCTGTCAACATAGGAAACTTATTTGTGGTAAGATGCAAATTAATTTGTTGTAGTATTATAAATCTATTATTTTAGAACATTAATGGAATACACAATAAAATCACACAGTATTTTCTATATGACAGTATTCAGTTTATATATCGTAACAAAATTAGAAGACTGTTTTATTAAGCTCCAGTTTGGGATATTGTATACGGTAATATGTTTTGAGCAGCCTAAAACTGCACAGCTGTAATAAAATTACCTTCTATAATTTGCGACCAACTGAAAATAATTTTCTACCAAAACTATAGGTAGGCCAAGTTTTGCATGTTTGCTAGACCAGTACTCCACAACCTATTTTTTATGTGGAGCACGCCTATCAAATATGATGAAAGACAATGGACACAACATACGCAAATACTCTAGGCAGCCCTTTTTTCTAATTTTGCGATTTACTGTCATCCTAAAATATATTAAGCCAGCCAAGGTTAAAATATCTTAAGTCAGCCAAAAAAAATTGCTCCCCTGACAAAAGCGATCAAAGAACTTTTAATAGTGTATTCAAAAAATGAAACCTGACAATTGTGTTTTGTACTTTGCCTTAAAATTTATTTTTCGGGACAGCGGCAAGATTAGTATAGACCCTTAATTACATAAAACAATCCCAAAATGCTAAATACATCTATAACCATATTTCATCAGTTTCAAACAAATGGAAAATCTTCCTTTGGTGTAAAGTTCAAAAACAATTTCTGTATATTTATACTCCTGGTAGTTTGGGTATAAACTGTTTTGAAATAAGATTTCCAGTAATTAAATGAAACACGGATTTAAAAATTTTAAATAAAGTATCATGGGTGCATTTGACATACTTTCCAAAATAGGGAATGATAGAAATGCCTACGCAGGCCACACAATACCACATGAATTTTACTTACTTTAAATTTAGGATTTGTTTGTTAACAGTTTACAGTAAAGGCCCGTTTACACTACAGCTGCACTGAGCTACGCTGGGCGTAACTTGTATTTAAATTCTATTGTGGCGCTTGTTTTACGTTTTGCTAAACTCAAGCCCCGTGCAGCAGCTGCAGCTAGCTTAAAAATACGCTTTGGAGCGATTTTCACGCTTTGCTAAACTTAAGCCCAGTGCAGCTATAAAAAAAAACGTTACGTTTGGAGCGATTTTTACGCCCACCGCATCTCAGTGCAGCTGTAATGAAAAAAGTTTCACTCCCAGCGCAGCTCAGTGCAGCTGTAGCGTAAACGGGCCTTAATAGATTAAAAAATCTTACTTGTTACGTTTCACTACACTCTTGCGTGGGTATTTGGGAGCACGCGGCAATTTTTGTGTACGTGGACGGCGAAAATGAACAGACTTGCGGAACTTCTTTTTCCTGTGGGCATGAAGGCCCTTCAGGACAGCCTTCTTGGCTTTCAGAGCCTTTTCTTTAGCTAAAATAACAATATTTCAATAAAATATAAGTCTAGTTAGAAGATTAGTAGACACACATTTATTAACTTAAAACTGATAAAATGTTTGTGCTGTTTTCTTCATTAACAAAACTTATTATAAAGCATTCTGTAAAAATTCAGCTTACGCAAATATAATTTGAAGCTGTACGTAATAACTTTGGGCGATGGTTTAGAATCCTACCACATTTTCGTCCGGGGGTTAAATTACTAACAATATTTGGGTTAGGTTGGGTCAAGTATTGTTATTATACTAATTCTTACATATTTATGCCTTCCTTGCAATTTCAACTTTGACAGCTCGTTTCGTTACTGTTAAAATAAATGTGGTAGGATTCTAGACCAGCGCCTAACTTTAAATTATAATGGCTTACCTTTAGTGGTTGTAAAACATAGCTATTTAGATCTATTTTATACCTTTTGTCATATTATATAGCTAGGAACGCCGATCAAAAATGTTAATAGCAATTTCGACGTTTATACTTTACTTATAACACATTATTAAAACAAATACTTTACGTACCTCCCTTTGCGGCCATGATTTTTAGTCAAAAGACAGAAGTGAGCGTGTTGGAAGAGATCGTAACACTAGTGGCGCTATTAAAACGTTAGAAATAAATATTTAAGGGGAGTGATGGCTCGCAAAAGCAGTTTTACAAAATAATTTGGGACGCGTAAATTTTATTCATTCTTGTTTGTTATGGCTACGTTTGACTCTGTAGACGCTCATCTTTTATTGCCGCCTATGAGGACAACAGTTTGTTTTTGGCCCACATGTTGTTTTTGTTCAAATTAGCAATAATGAGAGGTTGTGTGAAATTGTGCCATTTAAAACCAGGGAGTCGAACCGGAACCGACCGGAACTTTATGAACCGACTTTGGCTCAATTTTATCCGAACCGAAACCGAACCTGAACCATTTTTTGTAAGATTTTAGGGAGCCGAACCGGAATTGAACCGAATAATTTGAAGGAACATGAACCTTAACCGAACCCGAACCTGTAAACAAAAGCGGTTCACTCCAGCATGACGTCACAACCTCTTTTTACAGATTTAAGTTACGACATGTTCGAAATTTTATGACAAAAATTATAAATATTGATTAAAACAACTTGATATTTTTATTTTTTAGATATTTCAATAATGAGTTGCTGTTTTTTTAATACGTCACGTAACTTAGATTAAATGACTTGCAATTCAAATATTACTCTCTACGTCAACTTATATTGTATCCGAACCGAAACTTTTTGAACCGGTTTTGAAATAACGATGGTCGAACCGGAGCTGAACCGGAACTTTTAAATTGCTCGAAACCGAAAACGGAACTGAACCGGATTTCGAAAAAATCCTTGAACCTGAACCGAACCTCAACCGAAAAAGTCAGCGGTTCGACTCCCTGTTTGAAACCACTGCAAGTACCTGTAATATAAATACACTTTTATTGCTGCCACCAGGCTGCGGTGTCGATTAAAAAAAACGAGTCCGACTCCGGGTAAAAAATGAACCCGAGTCCATGTGCGATTTCTTCGAGTCCCCGAGTACGGCTCTGACTCTACAGCCTGTATTTCATCAATTTACATAACTAAAATGCGATGGATATTCAGCAATCCACTCATAGAGGTGTCGCATAATTCATCCACCCACAATGGTGGAAAAATTTTCCACCAGCATTTGCTGTTACACTTTTACAATTTACAGTTTGCGGTCAGTTTCGTAATGGGGTACTGCGCATTACACATCGAACTCGAGATTCGGGTAGTTTTACGTTTTACGTACTCGAGTCCGACTCCAAGCAAACCAAACCGACTCCGTTTAATCACGAGTCCCGACTCCGACTCAGCAGCCATCAATTATAAAATTCAACTGGCCGAAAAAGTATATAACCTATTCCTATGGGATCCAAACAATAAAGTAAAAACACAATGGAACATGGTTTACAAGATATGACAAAACTTTTCCGCTAATGCAAAAAAAATGATAAGCTGGTGCAACAAATGTGCCGTGCTTGCCGTTTGAATTGTAACATGATCTTATATCGCTTAGGATATTGATGACATGACTTTGACTGGTCGCATATGAGTGCTGGATAACGCTGATTTTGATGCATTTCGTTGACAAACATCCCGTTGACGTTGGTTGCCACATTAATTAATTAAAATGTTTTGGTACCTATAATATGCTAACGTACGTAGGCCTATAAGCCTACATTTCTAGCTTCACTTGGGCCAAATCACATTAA
The DNA here is from genome assembly GCF_963924565.1 of Ascidiella aspersa. Taxonomy (NCBI): domain Eukaryota; kingdom Metazoa; phylum Chordata; class Ascidiacea; order Phlebobranchia; family Ascidiidae; genus Ascidiella; species Ascidiella aspersa. The sequence continues at coordinate 24,177,467 of NC_139447.1, read as the reverse complement.
TTACAAGAAATATTATGAATCGAAATGTTTTGTACTATTTTGTGGCCATGTGATTTTAACAGGACGCGCGGGGCACACTAGGCCTATTTCTGTTCATCTGTTCGCTGCATTCAAAATCGCTCTGGTTAACTTACGAGGTGTGTGTTTTTGTGGCCACACTGCGAGGCCAGACTAAGTTTTAAATAATATCAGCTAATCGAAGATTTAGCCACTGCACACGTATTAAAAAAGCACAAATCTTAGAAATAAGCACGGATTTATGACTTTGATTCGTTGTGGAAAAATCGTATATATAGGACATCCCTAATTGCAAGAATATTTGGAAAATAACGTTGTTATCAATATCAAATGTTAAAAAAATTATTTTAATGTCAATGAATAGAATTTCACAACACTGTCATATATTTTACTTTATTAACATATTAAAACAGTTTATTCAACAAATATAGCCTATACTAGAAATAACAAGCATGAAAATCAACAAATGAATACCAATGTAAAGAAGTCAAGAGAAGTTTAAATAAGTTTTCAGATAGATTAAGTCTAATAAGTCAAATGCAGATTGCATAACCTTGTAATATTTTTTTCGGGAACACACAATGAGACCTAAAAGTCTACAATACCTAAAGCTGAAAAATCTATAAAACTATACCGTAAAAACCAACGACATAATACAGCCAAATACGCAGTAATATCCAGTACACCATAAGACCAAAATCGTCTAAATAAGACCTAGATCTGCCGGAATAGGGCCTAAATTCTTCAGAATAAGGCCTAAATTCATCGAAAAAAAAAACTATGTAGACTGTAGTGAGGTTCGAAATCATGACTATGATACGTTAGCCATCATTGTTGGTCAACACGAGACTTCAGAAGGGCTAGATCACAGTTGTTAAACACAGATGTGTGTGTATTTTGCGGTAATCTTATATACTGATGCTATGTGAAGGTCCAGCCTGGTCAGCCGATTCAGAATTTGTAACATCAAAGGTTCCAGATTCCGACGAGACGATTTTTTTGACAGGAGGACGCAAAGGTTGGTGACCAGAGGAAGGCGGGACTGAACCGTGTCGTAAAGTATTGGATCTCATTGAAATGTTGGTCACCGCTGTGGGATTACTCTCCTGAGATACTACGGGCGATGTTGTGGACTGGTTCGGTTGTTTGCCATTTTCGTTTCTTCTGCATTTGCATAGCCTGAAAAATGCACCGACTGCTAGCTGTAATTTTTTGTGTGGGCAGCAGATAGGAGCGGAAACCGATCATCGAGTGATAACGGAAATTCGTGGCATCAGGGCCGCAAGCGTTTTACGTTGGCATAATTTAAATGTTTAACATTCGAAACTTTACCTCTTTATTCGTGGAAACATTTTGATAGCATTAGTGAAAATATTTATATTATTTTATATACCATCCAATTCACGTACTGATATTTTTTCGCAGCAAAGCAATCGGCCATGTCATTAGCTAACCGATGCACAAAAACTACAACACAATTGTACAATAAGTCCAATAATAAGTTCCTAATCTGTCCTACTATATTGTACCTTTTCTCTATGGGCGCTATGAGGATTTTCTTCCATTCCTTGAAAGACAAGATGAGGCAAACTATATTAACGAAGAGATTAATGTCGAATATGACAAGGTAAACCAGCTCAGGAACAACAAAGGCAAGTTGAAGCACTGTAACGATCACGTCGGAGAAGACACACACACAGCAAAGCAGAAAAACTTTGCGGATGAGGAGTTTCAGCTTCTTCTCCCTAGAAACAAATAAAACGTTTCATAAAACAATAGATGTCGCTATTATGGCGGAGTAAACGAAAATGTACACACAAACAGGAATGCATATGTGTGTACTTTATTTACCTTTATAGGTTGGACTATGTGGGATTGTGGGTAGCTTTATGCGGTCCCTACAAAATTTAAAATTACGCACTTCCTGGCATCAGATTTTCTTCTCTGCTTCTTTAACGACGACTTTCTGATTCTCCTCCAGATTGCAGAAGACACCGACCCGTTTGAACCTCTTCTGCTCCCTCTACTTGGTGTTCCTGGGCGGGAAGATCCATTTCTATCTTCGCGTCTGAAACAGAGTTTGGAAAACATAATTTGTTAATTTATTTCATATTTACGACTCCTGGACCAAATATATTTTAATTTTTTTTTAATTTTTAACTTTGGCGTACCTAATATATCTTTTTTTTCGCAGTGTTCCCTGTGCCGAAGTAAAAGGCATTCCTTCATTATCACTTTCAAACTCTGACTGAGAAGTATAGGTGTTTACTTCGCTTATGAGTCCCGCGTCGCTGCCTGGAAATAACGCCAATGAAAGAAGGTTATTAGAAGGAACGTATTGTTTAAACTTTAAGACAGTGTTTCCCCACGTATCGGTTGTGACCAAAAGTTGGACCGCCTGATAATTTTTCTGTTGGTCGCTCAAATGACCATGAAAGAACAAATTATAGACAACAACGTTGAAAACAAAAATACGAATAAATGGTATTAACATTGTAAGCTTCGCGCTTAACACATAGCATTATTACCCCATAGCAAAAAATACTTCAGTAAATAAACTTACAAGTTACCACGTGTTTTTGTTCAACTTGAGCGAGCAAGTTAACAAAAGTCTCGAAGTTAACATAAATATCTCGAAGTGTAGTTACTACTTAAACCTATATACACCGGAAGCCTTCGCAGACTAACCGTATCTGACGACCAATGATACAAGCAAGGCGTCAACTAGCCTTCAATGAGGTTCGAACTCACGACTATGATACGCTAGCTGTTATCGTTGATCAAAAAGAGACTTTGCAATCTTTGCTGCGAATTTAACTTAAAAAGGAAACTGCATACATTTGAGTTGCTTAAAATTATCAAAAATCAGCCACCTTATTTGATAAATATGCTATATAATATAGACTAATAGACATGTGCCTTTAAAAAAATAATATCAGTGAAAGTGTCTCTATACGTGGGCTGTTTGACAACTAACCAAAATATAAATTACGCTTTGATAGAAACATGATAGATAAAGGTTTAACGTAAAATAATACAACTTCGAGCGAAACGAGTAAAAAAGTTATTGTCATAGTTTAACCAAGGTCGTTAATATAATTTGATTGTTATGGAAATTAAAACAAAATGCTCACCTGATCTTATTGATTCGTCGTCGCTGCTAAATGTGCCTCTACCGACCTTGTAAATTCCATGCGAACTGTCGACTGAGTTTCGTCGAGATACGTCTGTCATTTCGATGGTGAGCGTTTCTCCGCCTGCTCGCTTGCTGTGAGCTCCCATCATGGCAACCCTTGCCAAGTCAGTGCTCTTTCGAGGGGTGCCGAACTTGCGGGACGGACTGGGTGAGGGTTGCGGGGTTTGGGATGGCGTTTGTGTTGGGGTTTGAGTTGGAGTGCTCGTTCTCTGTTGCCTCTTCTTTGTTGTGATAAGCGGGTAAAGCAGCAATCCAAGAAGACAAAACTGAAGCAAAGCAATGATTTTTTAATTAAATGAGGCATGGTAAAATAATTCAGTTTATAAGTAATTAACTTGGACCTAAAGCTTTTAATGAACTTTGAAAATTAATTACTAGTTTTATTGGCAAACCTCCAAACCTAAATATTTTACTTTCTTTGAAATTTAACCAAACAACATATATTTAGTTCGTAGTCAGGCAAATAATGAAAGAAAAAACAAAAGCGCTTCGATCGATACCTGTATGATAAAAGTGATGACAATAAAAAGGACAATCAAAATTTCGACATCTGCTTCGTCGTTGACATCTCTGCACCCGGTTTGTGTCGCTTCGTACTTCCACTTGTTGACAGACGGGATTTGGTACATAACCGAGATAGCTGTCCCACTTAAGGCCAAAACGACCAGGGTTACTTTGCTGATGATGCCGATACTTTTATTTAGGAGGTGCCTTAGCGTTTTGTCTGAGTAGAAAATGTTCTGACGGTACCACAAGAATATGTAAGCCGGGTAGACGCTCAGTATGTAAAACGCTATGCTCACTGAAGTGGCGACGCGGCAATTTTCGTTGGTCTGCCATCCCCAAAATGCAACGAATTGGTCGGAGACGAGTCTGCCAAAAGCCATGGAGGTGCTGAGAAGACAAATGATAAGAAGGTTCCTAGTCGTACGACTGTTGTTTTTCTTTTTTAGTTTCAGCGTGTAGCAAGTGACCACAAAAAGAAGTACGAAGACCACTAAGGTTAGTATGACCAGTATTATTTCACAGATGATCCAGTAAGGTTCGTTGTATGGACTAGGCGGCGGCAGACTGCTTGCTGGAGTCGTTGAAGCACCTACAACCATGTTTAACTCTTGACGTTTTCAGCTTTGTCGAAATATTACATGGCAGCACTAAAGCGTACAGTTTTCACACCTTATATTTTACCAGTAACTCTTTTTTAGGTTTAATACACGGCACGGACCTTACGGCGACTAAACTGTTGATCAACTGTTTTGCGCATTTTTATCAGGTGCCCATTACCACTCATATTGCGTCATTTCGACTCGGAAATCATGCGACTGCGTTGGCTTGATGCAATGCGTATGAGGTCACAGGTGTCCTGTATCGCGCGCTGTTGCAAGAGGGCTCGCGGCTTATGATGTTGGCCTAATAAAATATGGCACCCAAATCAGAGTGTTTGAAACATATTTTTTTATTTGTTATTAAATACTCTTATTACAATGCAATACTATTTTTGCAAAACTTGTTTGCGGTTTACATTGCTAGGCGTCCGCGTTGTACGCTACAATGCTGCCAATATACCGATGTCGATTCAAATGTAATGTAATACCGCTAAAAATGCATTAAATTTTCTCTAGCGTAACATTAAATACTATACAGCTTTTTAATTGAGTCATAATTTCCGCACTTACACACCTATAACGTGGATGAACGCGTAGGCTATGTTTATGGAAAAGATTAACATACAAAATGGAAAGAATGAAGAAACGTCTTCTATTTATTTATGAGCATCTATAGATGAATTCACGATTGATTAGAAATGATTGGTTAGTACATTGTAAATCAGTTCACGACCATGACGCGAATAAAAAACTCCCACGTCTAGCCCTGTATAGTTTATATTATGAAAGCACTTGAAGATAATAGCTTGCACCTAATTAGTGATGTAATGCGGAAGTTCCTAATAACGCTGCATAAACAAACTTAAACCTTTTAAACTACCATTAAACTGAATACCTTATTTTAAACTATATTGTAAAAATGTAACGCTAAGTTGAACACAAACGATGCTATAATTAGGATTGTAAAAAAATTGAAACGTTTTTGTCCTCAAATTGCAGCCCAAATTAGGAAAAAACGTGTGAAGTGTAACAAGTGGACCCATTCTAATATACGTCGCTCTACATTAGTGACTTTGCATTTTGTTTTCATGTTACCTATAGATTGTCACGTAGGGATCAAGTTGATTTTACTGCAATAATTCGACTGATAAACATTGCAAATGGTAAGCCTCGTAAAAATCTAAAAAAGTTAAAATCACTGGATTAGAGTACGATGACATTTTTAATACGTAATTTTTTTATACGATAACCCACGCATGCTAAACGATAGTCCGACGATTACAAAGTTTTGGCATCATATCCTTAAACATACGGTATGCAAATTATGAGCGAACTTTTTAATTGCTAAAAAATACATTTTAATACTGGTCGATGGGAGAAGAATAACAATCCATCTGGCAATTTACTGTATAAGCGCATCACTTTATTGACATTTTTTGAATACACAAAACGCTCACACCGAAAACGTTTGATACATATAACAAACTTATAACGAGATTGTGACGAAACAATTGAAATGATATGACGTCGCTAACTTACGTCAACCATGTGGGCGGCATAAGGTAAAACTATATAGGTTATATTGGACAGCATTTACATGGGGCGGATAAGTACTGCATGACACTGGGAAAACGATAATTACCTATTTGTTCAAAAAAAAAATAATAATAAACACTTTTTGAGTCTTGGACAATCGTACTCAAACAATATTGACTTGCGAAAAACATACTGCTAACCCCAACACTTTTGTTGGTGAAGCAAAATATAAAATTGGCAATGTAATTTTCCAGACCGAAAATTCGAACATCTTGGTGACAGTGGCACAATAAAAGACAACGCAAGAAACTAATTACAGAAAAAATGCGCAGGAGGTTACTAAATAGAATGCAGTGGTGACATGTAGGGCTGTGGGCGAAGTTAGATAATAGCGCCCAACGTTGTTCTACTGTGATAGAAATAATTAGTCAGTTTTTGTCGCACGAGTTATGGAGATGAATATAGATTGATGATGAACTCAACTAGAAGAATGACGTTGCCGGTTGTGAGACTGCTTTGAAGTGAATGTCCAACGAAAAATAAACTTTTCATGTGAATGTTATCCGGGCCAGTTGCAGAAGCGAGCGAGATGATTTAGAAGGAAATGAAATTGTTTAAGCGACAGTCACCCCTTCGTTTACTTTTGTTTCGGAGTTTGGCTCGCCATCTACCGACTGAAGTCCCGCTAGTTTCGGGGCCTCACTAGGACTTCGTTTACCTCCAGCACCAGTGGCCGTTTTGGGTCGGCCGGCTACAAAACATTTACAAATTTATGGGCGAAAATTGCGTGGTACAAGAGTTACAGATTAACGATCAAGGATTTAATGTAATGCAACCACACGAGGCTCGCGAGCCGCGGGTTGGCAACCCTGCACTAGCCTGGGCTGAGAGTCGAACAGCAAAGACTACAGTTACATATAAAAACATCATTACTTTTGTTAACTTTTTTTCTGGCGTTTTAATTTTTGATTGACAGTTATATTTTATCGTTTTTTCATGCCTTAGGGTTACATTATTTCATTGTAATGCATTAGATTCGGTGTGTTTTTTTAAAAAAATTGGGTGATAAAGTCAGGTAAAAAAGATTTCACCTTTTCCCAATTTAGGGCTTGCCTTTCCCTTCTTCTTCTTTACTGGCTCTGTTTAATGAAAAACACAAGGGATAATATTACTTTTAGTAGAAAAAAGTCACAATTACAGATAAAATTGTTAATTGCAAGCAATTATTTAATAGGAAGGATTGTGGAATTCCTTTCTTTTTGTTATTCTATATTTTTAAAAACATTGTTCTATGTTTTTCAAACAGACCTTGAGGCTCTGGTTCGGGTTCTTCGTCTTCACGTTGTTCTCGAACCTTCTTTTCATTCTGTTTCGCCTCTTTTACGTCGATTTTTTGACGTAGGAGCAGCATGCATTTGGGCCAGGAGCGAATCTTGTTGTCCGACACGTTCAGCTCCTGAAACCGACCCAATAAATAATATTTCTTGTTGACCAAAACGATTCTGTTTACAAAGCAAAATGAAGCTAATATTGATGATGATCCTTGATAAACGATCATTGCGTTTGGTTTGTTTTTACACTTCACTAAAGAATATTTTTAAATAAACCATTAATGCTTCTACAGTTTTAGCCTCGTAAATTTGCCTTTACTACTTTGAAATATATGTAAAAAAAATGTAGATTTTATTATTTTTAGTCTTCATAAACAAACCTTTATTGAAGGCAATTTACCGAGGCCCTCCGGTAAGCCCTCAAGCAAATTATCCGAGACATCGAATTTTATTAAAGATTTCATCCTCCAAATGTCACCAGGGAGGGACTTTACGTCATTACTTGCAAGGTTAAAAATCTAAAAAAAGTTATAAGGCTTCTTGAAGAGAATAAGCTATTCTTAATTTTTATATTCCAGAATTGCCTTAAATTTTATATTGTAGAATTTCTGTAGTATTACAAAAACAAACCTGCATTCTATACAGATAGGGAAGATCAGTGGGGATTGCCTTAACTCGGTTTTCCGAAATGTTTAAAGAAATGAGAGACGCCATGACATCGATTCGGTCGTTTGGCAATTCAGGCAGCCTGTTGCCTTAAAAACAGTTGAGGTGTTAGGATTAAATGTTATCGAGCCTGTGTTATCGACCGAAGGTCTATTTACACGGCCAAATTCCCTTGATTTGTTAGGTCTATGTATATAGCTTATTTTTACTGTTTATATCCCTGTAGTGGTACTGTATTATTTTCAGGCAATTCTTACCTGATAAATCCATTGTTATCAGCTTCTTTAGCTCTCCGAAGTTTTCTGGGAGTTTCTTGATCCTATTTCCCGACAAATTTAACGATTGGAGAGACCTACAGAAAATAATAACAAAAAACTTGTTTCCAAATGAATTATACAATTTGGAGGAATCTAAGTAACGAATGGAACAAATTTAAAACTATCTGTTGCCATTTCATATTAAGCAGTTAAAAAGCAGGGCAGCCCTTTGTAATTCTCGGGCTGGACAAACACTTGTGGTTCTATTGACAACTAAGAAATGTATGTGGCGTCTTACAAGAAAAAATAATCACAAAACAGAATGGTAGTCCTGGACTCCTAACAGCGATTTTTCATGTGGCGTGAACGACAAAAATACTTGTCCTAAAGAACAAATATTGGTGCTCAGGGCGCTTTTTGGATAGAAAGTTGTCATAAAACTGTCCGCGAAAATGCGGGTAGTACTTAAAAAACATAAGCGTATCGAACATAATTCGTCCACAGTCTTGCGTATAAATGACGCGTCATGTGTTTAAACCATAGACTGTTTCCATGCTATATATAGAACAGAACTTCGTAGTCTGTTTCACCTAAGAAGAACATTGGTCACATAATGTTTTTTTTAACGGAATAGGAGGTTTTGGGGAGGCGAGCAACAAAGCCAACAAACCGTAGCTTGATGATGCCTTGCGTGAAAACTTCTAGGCAATTGTTCTGTGCATAAAGCTCGCGTAAGTTTCCTAAGGACGAGATTTGTTCCGGAATCGCTTCAATCTTGTTAGTTGAAACGTCGAGAACCTGCAACTGCCGGAGTCTTCCGATGTTTCCCGGGATCGCTACAAAAAGTGTGCTCAAGAGTAATTAATCAACAGAAAGTTACACTTATATCAGAAAGTAACAAAACATGATCCGTGGAGATTGTATGGTTTCGTGTTATTCATAAATAACAGTCTTTTAGAGCAGGGGTCGGCAACCTTTTTTACACTGCGGACCGGTTTAAAACTGAAATTTTTTGCGGACCGGCCTTAAAAACAACAAATGCTCAGTAAAGGAAATTTATTACAACTTTTTTCAATAAACGAATTAAAATGCATACGTTGTTTTTAAAAACTTTCCTGCCTGAACATAAAAATAATAATTAATTTTATTGTGGGACGTTCTTTGCATGATTTGATTCTAGTGCACTTTAGGGTGAACACGGTATAGCACAAAAATATATAATATTTTGGCCCTTTTTCGATATATTGTACATACGAGGAGTTAGATTTTACAATCAAAAAATGCATTTTAGGATGTTGTGAAAGTGCTCTATAGTTTATATGGCCACAACACACTGGTTAGTTTTGCACCTCACGAGTGCTTGAAACTAATTGTGACTTTTTATATACAAATCAACCATGGAGTATATTTAAACGAAAGTTAATGTGATTTGGATATAAAAATACTTTCAATCGTTTTTGACTTTTCCTAGCCTTTTTCCGGCTTTTACGTACGGTTTGGGTTTAAATCAAAACTTTAATGTGGCAACCCTGCTACGGACCGGTAACGAACTCCTCGCGGACCGGCACCGGTCCGCGGACCGGCCGTTGCCGACCACTGTTTTAGAGTATATAACTAATTGCATTGTAATAATAAAATAATTAAAACATTCAAAGATTTCCATACATTTAATGTCATTTCCTGATACTTTAAGCTCCTTAAGTTGGCGACAGATGCATATATGAAGTGGAATTTCTTCCAATTCAACTCCAGAAAGATCAAGTGATGTTATGATAATGCTGAGTTCCCTGAAAACGTAAAACATGGACTAAAATAGAAATATAATGTTTAAACACTTGAGTGCCAAGCAACATAAATATTTTTTTACTTGTGTAACTTTGTGATAAGGCTTTTATTGTCTTCCCCGCCAGGTGGCGGGAGGCGCCACGGATTTCCAGCCAATTTTAGGTTTCTTAGAACATGTCCAGCTCCATCTGGAAGCTGAAAGCTAACGAGGTTGTTTCCAGTGAGATCGAAGGTGTGCAACATCTCGAGGTAGCGGAAGCTTTTAGGCATCTGTGAGATAAGGTTTCTCGCGATCAGCAGGACCTCTATTGTTCTCCATTTACGAAGGTCTATGGGGAGTTCTGCAAGTTCGTTGTCGGACACGTCGAGCTTTCGAAGAAGCTGCTGCTCTCCCAAAGTGCTCGGTAGACTCTGCATGTGGTTGTTTTGCAGGTAAAGGTTCTTCAACGCTTTCATGAAGCCCATTGCGGCCGGAAGTTCAATAATCGCGTTGTGTGCAAGGTTAAGAGTGTTTAGCCACCTGAAACACATCAAATGCAGTCGGATAATGTTTTAGGCGTGGACTTGTCTTAAACTTTCTGTAGATCAATCACAGTATTAAGCGCACAAATCACATGTTGCTTATTCGAAACTAAAACAACGTGTTGTTGACATACAAATCAATTTTTTTCTTAGAAGACAAATATGACACATGGAAACACTGAACTACTTTTGATTGTTTTCGTTGGTTATTGCAAATTTATTTCTAACTACAAGCCAACAGAAAAACTTTTAGTAAACAGAAAAACAGTCTATACCTGAGTGTGTGAATGTCATGTGGTAACGAAGAGATATTGTTATGAGACGCATCTAACGTTTCCAGTTGAAGTGGCCCTAAAACATTTTCAATAAGATCTAATTATTTAAATAATAATTTTGGTATTATCCCCCAAAAGGTAAGGTTTTATTAATTCTTGTAGTTGTATTTATGCAAATATACTACTCAACCGAACGGTGGATATCGAATTGTCATTGAAAGCAAATACACACCGATTAAATGAGCCAACTTCTCTATGTTGTTGTGCGAGATATCCAGCTCCCTCAGCATCACTAAACCGTTAATGTCGGAAGGTAGAGTTTGTAGCTTGTTGTGGGATACCGACAAAACTTTAAGTTTTTTTAGCGACCCGATTCCCTCCGGTAACTCAATTATTCTGAAACGAAATTTTGTTATAGCGATACTATTCAAATACATTCAGCGAATATTAATACTATCACGTATTAAACTTATAATATTATTGAATGAAAATATAATGAAATCGTGTATGTTTTTATAAGAATATATTTGTTGCTATGCGTATTATGTTTACAAAACCGCAATTGTTAGTCGACTTGAATGTAATAGAACAAAGTAAATGCCTGTTATGTGAAATGTTTAGGTTCTCCAGGCTGAATCCAAGAGAACAAATTGTTCCTGGTATCGTTTGTAGATTATTGCTTGAAGCGTCTAACGAATTCAAGTACTTCAGGGCTCCAAGAGCTAAATTGTCAACAAAATTGTGTTAGGAATGAAACGCATCAAATCCAAATCTATTAAATATTATAAACGTAGTTTTTTTTGTAATGAAGGTGTCACATAAAATTATGTTCTTCTAATTTAGACGCATACATAGAGGCTATAGACTTGCGCAATATGGCTATGGCTATCATAGTACTGTCGTTAAAAAAAACGTTTATCAAAACTTAAAGCGTTAAATTTAAACCAATTAACTCCTAATGCGTTTTGGATTTTTTGTCGTTTTAAAAAGGAAACTTTACAATCTTGTCAAACCAACCAGTGGGCAAGTAGTCGAGATTGTTGTTGGCCACGTTGATATGGGTCAGGCGATGCAGCCGATCAATTTCTTCTGGCAATTGCTGGAGTCGGTTGTTGGACAAGTTCATGCGCGCTATATTTCCTTTACTTTTTTTCGTAATTACAATGGACGGCATGCTTTCTATTTGGTTATGAGAAGCATTTAACTCTTTTGGCAACCTGTAAATCGACTTTGGCAAAGCTTTTAGAGAGTTATTTGACACGTCGAGCAGTGAGAGATTGGGTGCTTGGCCAATGTTTTTGGGCAATTTCTTGATCCTGTTGTTTGATACCAAACAGTTTTCTAGACCGGTTGCTTTGTGGATGGTTTTGGGTAAAGTCTTAAGTTTGTTGTCGGCTGCGTTTAATGATGATAGCTTCTTTAATCGCGAAAGTGATGGGGGTATGGCAGCTGCGTAAAAATAAATAAATAAGTTTTAGTGTGTCTAAATACACGTATATATATATATCGAAGGTTTTGTGTTCTTTAGTTGATAAGCTCACTAAAGACGTTATGTTATGTTAATACACGCAAACTTTTCTTGACAGGCGACAATTTGAGAAATTTCTTCAACCAGCAGTTCGCAATAGTTTTTAAACCGTAGACCCCGTAACTCAGTGCTTCCCAACCTTTTCAAGTTCGCACTTTAAATGTAAGTTTTATTGTGCGACCCACAATGAGATATGACCAAACAACTAAACTTACATAAAACGTACATGGCGTACGAAATAGTTAGTGCGACGCAACACATCTAACTGTTACGTATTTGAGATATTGTTGCAAAAAATGTTACGTAATGGTAGTGCAATAATTTCCGGATCTAATAGAAAACTGTACTATATAGAAATGTTGGGTCGCGACCCACGGGTTGGGAAGCACTGCCTTAACTTACAGGAGCGCGAAAATTGTAATCGTTAATGTAGTTTACATTATCGGAAAAATATTTCGTTTCAGCTTTTGGGGGGGATTTCCTGGTTGGACCACTGCCTAAATCGCAACCTTATAGATTGTATAAAGTAGGTCGAGGGAAACCACATGTTCACTAAAATGATAAACAGTTGGCTTAATCATGATGTCTCAAACAAATGCAAACATATCAAATTACCCACTGTGAACTGTTGATACGAGATTCAATCGCGCGTAGTTTACCTTTGTATCAAAACATATGTTATGTTAACAAAACTATAGTTTAACCTGTTCAATCATTTACCAAGTACGTTGTTATGTACATCGACTTCATGTAGCGACTGTAATGCTGAAATGCTGCGTGGAATTTTCTTTAGTTTGTTGTTCTGTGCGTGAATCACTTGGGTCATCAGAGCAACTTCCTCGTTCGCGTAAACCTCTTCCGGCATCGACTGAGAAAACGCAAACGGAGGTAGTTGGGCCATGTTTTTTTGCTACAGCTGTTAAAAACTTACGTTTTAATTATCAAGTTCAAAGTTTAATACACCATTTAATCTGAGGTAAAAGCATTTTGTTATGACTAGTTGTAGGACAGAGGTTCTTAAACTGGGGTCCGTAGAGCCCTTGGGGGTCCGTTTAACTAGTTTAAGGGGTCTATGAAAGCCTAATTAAAATATTAGTGTTTTATTTAAAAAGTCATCAAATTTTTAAAGAAAATAGTTTAAAATAAAACATTTTTACACTGAATAAAGTTAAGACTTCATTTCACTTTCACATTTTTGGACCGGAAACATCAGATTTCTGAAGTCTATTTGTATTTTGACGTAAATTTATGATGCCATTCCGCGGTAAAAAAAGTTTAAGAGCCCCTGTTCTAAGTTGACCGGCAATCTGGCATACCCAATATATGCTCACAATTACCTTCAAGTTAATCGTGTCAAAATCGACCACGATTTTATTGCTAAATCGCTTCATGTGACGCGATACGTTAGTGGGCAGGGCCTCGTAAGTGCTCCCGGGCCCAACCCTGGGCGGAGGCGCATCTTTCTTCTTTCTACCTGCTGACCGGGACATGATGTTTCGCACTGCCGGTACTAGAGGTCTTTTGCTCGAAATCGCTTGTACCTAAATTGTTTAATGAAAACAAAAGTAGCATTGTAATTCTCGGAAAGAAATAAACAAATTAAAAAAACGCGAACCAATACTTCCCATAATGAATAACTCTTCGAAAAAATCGCTGTTTTACCTTTTAGTCGAAAAAAACTTTTAATATATTGGAATTTGACAAGACAGAAACGGTAAAAATCGTTATTGTTTTCTCCTACGTGTTTTTTGTAAGACGAGAACACAATGCTATTATGTTTACGGAATGCGTGGCAACAATAGACAACGCGAATTAACCTTTTGTTAAACGACAATGCCACACGGAACAATAAACAATTAAGGGTTCGCGGACAATGTTATTTTTTGTGGGGCGTTGTACTTCCGAAGCAATAAATTGAATACCTTGACAAAATCATTATTAATTAATTAAAGGTAGCGTTAATTAGCTCGATGTATATTCATTGTTAGATCGATTAGCATTTGGTAACAAAGTGCCAACAAAACTTTTCGTTTAGAAAACAATTAGCAATAAAGATAATTAGCTTTCTTGAGCTTGTGATCATACCCACTGAGAGGGTCAAGAACGCTTAGACGTGCTTATGGTTACCCAAGTGCTTGAAGTGGTTTACACAAGTTTGGTGGGATAAAATTTCCGACAAAGGGATATGAAGATAAAGGCGATTACAAATACGCAAAAAAACGTTTTGTTGTTAACGATGTGCCATCTGTTGAGGTTAGTTATAGCTGGCGCTGTCGCAGATAAATACATCGAAAATACCGAACGTCGCATTTTAATAGATATAGGCAATTGTCATCAAAAAGACCACTAGTTGGTGGAATGGTGGCGAATTCAGTCCTTTTTATGCTTTTAACGCGATACGTGTCGCCATTATTGTTATATATCTAATCCATAAATTTCGGAGTACGATAATAGGTGAAAAACATTGATGTGAACTGTAACCGGTGCCAAGTAATGGAATGCGCGGGGGATAACATGCAAAATAATTTTGCTTGCCCAATATAGGTATTGTACGATCAGCTGTATATCTGGTACAAAAAGTCAAACACTATTTATATATTACTACAAATATAATAAACATTATGTAAAAAATTAATTTATATTTAACAAAAAACTCACCATTGGTGTAGACTTTCAAGATACTGATAGCAGTCAAGATAATAAAAATTCACAAAGTTCGCAAGTTTGTAAGAGTTTATTGTATACTCATAACATGCAAAGTGGCGTCACAAACATACCTTTATTGCACTCTCAGTTGTCCCAGAACCGAATGAAGTGAAGTTTATTATAATTTAATGTTTTTTACTATTTCTAATCAAAACCTTAAATGCAAAAAAAACTTCATTCCATAACACCGTTTCTATACTCCCATATGGCGTATCAAAAATCAATTAAGTCAAGTTTTGAAGAACTCTAGACCGTACTCCAACTGAATCGTTCTAGTTCAGGTTAATTTATCCATTATACATAGCTCACAATAAATTATTTAACACCGGAGTAGATCTTAAGTTGCTGTATTGACAACACTTTTTCCTGTCCGTCCCAGGAAGGCAATACAGGAAAATAACTACAAGGTACGTTTGTCCTACATATCCTGAAAGCTACACACAGACAGCAGCTAACGTTGCCTTTACACACAGCAACTAGCGGTGTCAGGTTGCTAAGATACAACAGACACGTGCTTCTCCCAACCTGTTTGCTTAGTCGTATTTGGGCAAACAAAACGGGCGAGCAACCGGAGGTCTTGCTATGCCGGCGAACCTTGTAAGCAACCTTTTGTGTTTTGACAAGTAACACGATTTAAATGTCTGTATACTAAGCCTACGTGGCCTCCCGCACTGGCGACTGTTGTTGTTGCGACCACTAACGCTGTTGATAAAAGTTCGGCGTGGTAATGAATTTGTCGTTTTTCGTTGTGTAAAAGCTATAATATGCCAAAAGTATTACCCTATAATCATTCGGTTATAATCCATATATTTAAAGGTATCCCTTGTGTTAAAGACGATATCTTTCTGTAACGAGGTATAATCTGTAGGTAGGCTACATTTAAAAGTTATAAATATCGTAAAACGTCAGTTTTGAAACCTTTCTTGAAATTACCAAGAAATATATTGGAGACCATGCATAAAACATAATGTGTACAGCATTGTAGGGCATCTTATATGGTGTAAAGGCGACTATCAACTGTATTGTTAGCTTGTTTGTTTATTCCATAACAGAAGGTAGCACAATAAAGGGGAAGAAAGGAGATCAAGGTTTGCTGTTCTGGCCTCGACGAGGGTCCTATGCTGACGTACACAGTAGATAGGTTACCGCGCATTAGACAGACATGAGAAGAAGATAAATAAATAGAATATAACAGGAATATCGTTTGGCAGATAAAGTGACCGCAAAACAGAGGCAGAGTCGCTACGTACCTCCGTTCGCCGCGAAAAGTTTGAACATTAAATTTATTATTTAATACACAACTGGAGAAATCCAAAAGCAAAAAACACTTAAACGAAGTTAATTTGTGAACGTTCAATGCAGCAAAACACATGGTGTATGACGTTGAATTGTTGAAATGCTGCTGTGATGTTTGTTTGCTATTGCATTTCGTAAGAACATATGAAAATTCACGCCTTTCCAAAAAAAACAGAAAGAAGTCAATTGTTCACCAATATGGTAATACATCACAGTAAATGGAAGAAGAAAAAAGTATAAGACATATACAAAGGAAGGAAATAATTTCGGCGAAACAAAAATTGCGGCTTCATCAAGTCGCAGGCTATTTCGATCACGAGGAATGCAGTTGACCGCATTAACGCGGATGAATTTACCATGTTCCCACGTGAGAGCGGGAGCACGGATTTGGAAGCAAATCAACGCTCAGGCCTTTAGGCGTATATGCAGCTTATACTGATTCTTCTCGACAGGGCGTTGCATGAACACAGGTAAACGGAAAAGTACAAATAGAAAGTTTTAAAGCAAAACGCATAGCCTATTTTTATCCCTATGAAAATGCGTAATTTGGGCTTTGCGTGTATATAAGTAAGCAGTACGTGTCAAATCGCCTGCTAAATTTGGCTATTGCTTATGAACTTTAGGGTAAAATAACAAACAGGTCCCATAGTAACCAGAATTCAACACTCAAACTCGTTTTAAACGTGACAATTAATAACAAACAAATGGTTGTGCGTAGCCGTGGCGTATAGTATTAAAATATGCCTTATTTAAAGGTCGTACATTGCTATTCAAACATATTTGTCAGATAGAAAATAAAGATA
The DNA here is from genome assembly GCF_963924565.1 of Ascidiella aspersa. NCBI lineage: Eukaryota > Metazoa > Chordata > Ascidiacea > Phlebobranchia > Ascidiidae > Ascidiella > Ascidiella aspersa. Next base: position 24,160,442 of record NC_139447.1, on the reverse strand, counting down.
AAATGACATACAAATAGTAAGGTCAAAAATTACACATCATTAGGATGGGGCTCATGTGATATTGCAGGCTACTGGTACTGGCTTGTTTAGTTTATTCGATAACTAAAGGTCGCAGAATAGAGGGGAACGAAAGAGACCAAAGGTTGCTGTTCTGGCCTCGGCGAGAGACAGTGTGGTCTCGACGTAGAGAGTAGATGCAAGGCACATAAATAGACACGAGAAGAAGGCGATAAATATAATATAACAGGAATATCATTAGGCAGATAAAGTGACCGCAAGGTAGAGCTACAAAGTCTCTGCAGCAGTATTTTTTTTTTTTTTTCAAAAATGGATAAAATTGATTCCAAAAAGTGAACAGAACACACTTGGTCCCTATACAAAACCTTATATCGACCACACATCAAGATCCTTTAAAAGACTAGCCGAATGAGAGATTTTCGTGCAAGGCTACCGACATTGCCTGCGGCGAGGTTCGAAATTAAAGACCTCAATGTCCATACGGGGTTATATTCACAAATACAAATACCGATCGCTCGCTTTGTTGATCTGAAACTTTTGTTTAAGATCTGTAGGCCCTGATTTTTCATCAAAATGATTGCGACTTGTATTATGGGACATTTTAAAGTTTTGTTATCGAAATTTGATCCTATTCAACTTCAGGGTGATTTGCTAAACACAAAGAAGCATTGTGTTGTGGGCAGTCGAGGCTCTTGGGTTTTGATTTGGGGGGCATACATTTTTAAGGGATGACGTCACAGAGTTACACCTAAACGAAAATTCGTCTAGTATTTTAAAGTTTTGGTTGGGTAATACAAAGGTGGTATCGATTTGCGCAAAGTGAAAAAAGGTCTTCTTATTGTTTAAGTTTCCAAAAATTCCATTTTCGGTGGTGCGATGAGCCGCACACGCCTTATTAATACTAAAACAAATTAAAAGGGTAAGACCAAAGTCCATAGAAATAATACAAGTTGTGCAACTCAGATTCATGCGCGCTCAAATGTTTCCCAAATCGCCTTAATTTATAATTGGCGCTTATGGTAGCAAAATAGAAAATCATCGTTTTTAATTTTTTTCGGCAATTTTGTAAATTGTGACGACCCAATATACAAACGTATATGTATAATGCACCGAATTAAGTTAAAATATGTTACATTTGTGTGTTGTATCGCATTAATTTGGTTAGATTAGCGTTCGAACGAAAAGGTCGCAACTATACAGGTTTAGACATTTTGTTAGGTAAGAAACTATTTACCTGGATTACTAAGTAGGTAAATCGATATACAATTACAAATTAGTATATGCTTGCTCTAGTGTGCCAGGCAAATAGCCAATAGGTTCTTTTTTGTTTATTTACCCGGCTAAGAAATTTATTTAAATGAGTTAGAAAATCAATCATAAAAACAATGCAATCATCTAAAAATTAAAATAGCCAATTTTTTTGTAGTTTTCTTATAAAGAGATATATAAATATCTGAATATGTTCAAAATGAAACCTAGCATATTGTCTTACAGGTCATATATCCCTGTTCTTAACAGAATAATTAAAATCCTCCTGTTCCTGGACTCCCTCCTATAATAATTGCAAGATATCTTCACTGCATCCAATGGATTTTTTAAAGAAAATTATAATTTAGCAAAAAAATGTTCAACTTTGTTTTTAAGCTACACTGTAAATGTGAAAAATAAACTTCCTTGATTTCAGTTTGAATATTGGCGTTTGTTTACATTCTTGAAAATGAGCCATTTTTAATAAAATTATGTGTTTATGTGAAATTATAACAAATGCTTGCAATTATTGTGATTTTGTAGTTATTTATAATAATTTGTTTATTTACTTAAAGATTAAAACTTGCCAATATAAATGCACTGACCAAAGACTGTTAAGAATTGTAACTATGTGCTTGGAAAATAAAAAAACGTTTTTTTTTAGTTGGTTTTATTATAAATTCCATTCTTTTACAAATAATAAAAACAATGCATAAAATAAATAATAAAAACAAAATGAAACACAAACATACTGAAAAAGGGGAAACCAAATGACTAGGCCTACAGAAGTGGTGTGGGATAAAGTCAGTTGCAACAGACTTTGTTGACAACAAGCATAGCTGGCAAAGTAAACCCACAAAATTGAAACTTCAGCTTGGTGTAGGAGAAATTAACATTGCCCTCAGACCTCAGTTGAGAAAATGTTTCCTAGTGATAGGGTATATTTGTTTCATTACTTGATGCTTGCTTTAGCCACACCCTTGCACGGAAGTGTCGTGTTGTGCAAGTTCCACTCAGTTTAAACTTCAAAGGGCAAAGTTATGCCAATAACTATAAAAGTATTGTTAGACAAAAAAATATGCTGCAAAGGTTGACTAGGAACAGAAGACACTGTGTGATTAACCTTCAGACCTATGTCGTCCATAAATTCAATTTTCAAAATTGTTTCATTTTTAGATAAAATTTTATATAAAAAATATTGTTTCTATCAACCTAATATCAAGTTGTAAATTCATTGATTTTACAATCCCGCTGTAAAAAGATGGGAAATAAAAGTTTGCTTTCAACATACACAAAGCTATTATCTATTACCAAATTAACAAACCAATAATTAAGAGTCTATTCCAATGGACAACTATGCTTTTTTTAACGTATTATGTATCCTTAATGCAGGCTATAAATTTGGAAAGTTACTTTAAAATTTAAATGCTTGTTCAACCAACAGTAACAATCAAACATTTTCTTTATTTTTATTACACTTTACATTAGTTACTGATATTTTTGTTTGCATAGTTAACTAAAGTATTGTGGACGACAAAGTATGATCCTGACATGACACGCTAATATCGAGTATATTTCGGCTATTTTTAAGCAAATTTTATTTATTCTGATTTAAAATGTTTAGTTTGACTAGCATTAATTATTGCCATTCATCCAAATGTTTTTTATTCGGCAAAATCGTTAATAAATTGCGATTTTCTGCTTTTTTGCCATAAGCGTCTATTGTCATTTCAGAAACAAGATGGCGTCCATGTCGCTATAACCCCGAGCGAGTTAGCTGCGCAACGTGATTTCTATAGACTTTGACATAGTTACCATGTAGGCCTAAGCACAATCCTGGCCCTTTCGACAACAGGACTCAAAACCAAAACGTGCACATTGTGCGCACATATGTGCACGGTTCGGTGCACATTCCAAGGTGCACATTGTGCGCACATTGTGCACTTGTGATATGTACGCAAACCGAAATGTGCACATTGTGCGCACACTTGCGATATGTGACGATTAAGTGCACATTGAGTACTATCGCTCAATGTGCAACTTACAATGTATCAGTGAACGTTATACAGAAAAATAAATAACTTCATATTAAACGATTTTTCCGATGATGTTTTAAGTAATACATGTTATTTTTCGTGCCATTCTTTTTATTATGATATATTTTCTATTTGAGTTCGGATTTCCGATTATATGGAGTGGATTTATTATGCATGTTATTTTTCGATCGATTCTTTTTATAATTCTTTTTTTTTTAATTGAGTCCCAATTGTATGGATTTTCGATTATATGGGTTAAATTTACCAAACAAATAAGTTAACAACTGGGTGTAACTAAACCTGCAAATTTAGCCTTAAAACCCGTAAAAGTATTTTTAAACGTTCATAATTTTTAACTACTCTGCTTATGTGGGCATGGTTATGACGTCATTGGGTATCGGATTGTGATACTTTTTGTTCACGATATTGGTTATCGGAAAAAATGTCACGTTTTGGGCACCCCTACCCAATTGCATGTCAATAGGACATTTTAAACGTAAGGCAACACTTCTTGTATTTAAAGATCTATGTTTGACCATTTTTAATCTAATTCAACTGCAATATTGGATTTTAATTTTGTTAACTTAGAAAAAAATTGGTTAGAATTAGTTGAACATGAATTCTAAAAATAACTTTCGTAATTAGCGGCTCTATCGACCTCGTAATTGGCGGCTCTATCGAATTTAAAAAACTTCAACACAAAAGTTTATTTTATAAAACCAGAAAATTGAAGGCGTCACGGCACACATTTAGCACAAAAGCAATTAAGGAACAAAACAATACTCACTTCAGGGCGAAATACCAATCGTAAGATAAAAAGTTGGAAATGGTTGAATAGAAAAATTTTAAACGGAAAACTGCAGCAGCAATATTTGCGAAATACTTTAAGCAAGATTATAAACGAAATACTATCGATAGGTAGGTAATATGAAAATGCGACAGAAACAAATTAAATATAACCTCAAATGACGAAGGAAAATAAAATTATAGTAAAAATAAATGAAAAATGAATAAAAAAGGAAAGGCTATCGAAATAAAAAAATTACAAAACACTACACTAAAGGAAAGTTAAAGACGAACGTAGAAAAATGCTACAGAAACATAAAAAATATATAATGTTAGATTACAGAGAAAAAAATAATTACTGAAAATAAAAAGTAAAGGTAAGGCCTACATTTATGCAACATCCAAAAAGGTAAAGAATGCTGAACTGTTACCGAATCAGAACCGGAACTGAACGGAATAATTTGAAAGAACATAAACCTTAACCGAACCCCAACCTGTAAACAAAAGCGGTTCACTCCAGCATGACGTCACAATTTGTATTTAACAGAGTTAAGTTAACGCCATGTTCGTAATTTTATGACAAAAATATGAATATTGATTAAATAAAACGTTGATTTTTCATTTTTTCTATATATTATCAATGAGTTGCTGTTTTTCTAATACGTCACGTAACTTAGCTTTGTAGAAGCCACTTTGTCATATTGTGTTTACACAGAGAATTTTTGTTTTTAATCGATGTATCGTAACGGAAAATTTTCAGTAAAAATCTATGGCCTAAATTCTTTGCAACCACATTGTAATGTTTACGTTACTCCTTGCAGTCAATGTGCAAACGATAAGCGGAAAGTTTTCGGTAAAATCCCGTTACGTAGATTTGTTGCAACCACATAATATTTGCAGCGAATTTGCAAAAAAATTCAAATTGCTGACACCAATTTTTATGCGTCAAGGTATTTACGTCCGTTTTTTTTTGTATATGTTTCAAAACACCGCGGTCTGAACATTAGTCGGTTTCCCCGGTTGTGTGATTTTCAAACTGTTGACATTTTAACTGGAGGCAGAGGCTGTTTCGCAATCGCATTTTGACGTAAAATTTGTATGTTTCGCGTCAGAAATAAGTGTGAAAAAGGTTTAGACCACGCCTTGTTATCACGTGATATTTTGTTAAGTATTATAAGAATTAATGACGTAAATCTTTCTTTATCGCAGAAATTTTCTTAACTGATTCTCGTCTATAAATAGCGTGTTCAATCAATATAAAATGGCTTTTATAGCTTCTACTCAGACAGCAAACTTGAGTGCTTTTGTGACTGAACCAGAGAGAGGCTTTTACAGCTTTGACTGAAGACAGCAAAAATTGACTGTTCATGTATCTGAACTAAAGGAAAGAACAGGACCTGAATGGCCTCACGAAGACAGGCCATCTCAAATCTTGTAGGAGTGTGGTCGATTCATCTTGGCAATTATATAAATAAAGACTCATTAATCTGACCCGCACCCCACAGCTTAAATGACTTTACAATTCAAAAATTATTCTTGCCTCTAACCAACGAAATTGCAAACCGTGCTCAAAATGCGTCCGATTCTCTCGGTATCCACCCGACGAATGACGATGCAACACAACGCCATCCAAAACGCAACCGCACACAAAGTTGTCACACAGCGCTAGAAAAACTGAGCCTTCGAAATTCACACAAAGTCCTATCCCTGAGGGAAAACCAAGTCGGTGGGTAGCTGACCCGAACGGCGATTCCCGCGGACAAACGCATTAGTCCGGAACAAAGGGTCTAAAATAACCAAATTTGTGACAATCTGTATATCTTCTGGTAAGTAAGAAAAGTACAAATCCTACATCTGCCTGTCTGTCTGTTTTTAACAGGGAGTCGAACCGGAACCGAACCGGAACTTTATGAACCGGTTTTGGGTCAATTTTATCCGAACCGTAACCGAACCTGAACCGTTTTTTATAAGATTTTAAGGAGCCGAACCGGAACTGAACCGAATAATTGAAAAGTACCTGAACCTTAACCGAACCTATAAATAAAAGCGGTTCGCTCCTGCATGGCGTCACAACTTCTATTTTACAGAGTCAAGTTACGCTATATTCGAAATTTTATGAAAAAGGTATGAATATTGAATGTAAAAAACGTTGATTTTTTAATTTTTAGATATTTCAGTAATGAGTTGCTGTTTTTTTAATACGTCACGTAACTTAGATTGAATGACTTACAATTCAAAGATTATTCTCCACATTTTGACATTTAACGCTAATTATATTGTATCTGAACCGGAACTTTATGCACCGGTTTTGAAATAGCGATGGTTGAACCGGAGCTGAACCGGAACTTTTAAATTCCTCCGAACCGAAACCGGAACTGAACCGGATTCCGAAAAAATCCTTAAACCCGAACCGAACCTGAACCGGAAAAGTCAAACGGTTCGACTCCCTGTTTTTTAAGTTCGATAATAATAATCGACTGCCGGACAAATAGCGCCTTATCATCACACGCGGTGGAAAAAGTGATCACGGAAAAAAGAGTGTACAACTTTTTAGCCACCTTTGCCGCACCGGCACATTAAAAGCACATCAAATTCAAGTGAGGTGCACATTAGATGCAGATTTAATGTACATTTGGCGCAAATATCGCAAGTGCACAATGTGCACCTTCGAATGCGGTGCACACATAACAAGTTCACATTGTGCGCACAATGTGCACATTTTGGTTCGTGCACATATGACAAGTGCACATTGTGCGCACAATGTGCACCTTCGAATGCGGTGCACATATAGCAAGTGCACATTGTGCGCACAATGTGCACATTTGGGTTTTGAGCCCGTCCTTTCGAGTTGCCACTATCACGTGATGTTATTTAACTCATCCATGACGTTACCTATAAAGTACTTGCGCCTTTGAAATAAATTAATGCCTTCTCAAAGTCGTTTGTTTTTGTAGTGACGATCTACTTAAAAACATAAGCAACAGGGTTGCCAGGACCCGTGGGGTAAATAAACATGTTGTTTTCAAAGTTCAAGCAGCCTCTTGTTAATTCTACTAAGGTAAGTTGTCACAAGAAAAATACTATTAGTTTGTTTAGAGTATTAGGCATTACAAGCTAGTCAAAATGCCTTTGCACTTACGTGCTATATGAGTGGTTCCCAATTTTTGTGGCTCGCGGCACACTAAAAATATGTTAAATATTTCTCGGCACACTTTTAACAGAACAGCAATAGAGTCATTTTGCAATCGCCTTTAAAAACTATATGTAAATGTCTAAAAATGATTAATTTGTAATAGGTAGTGCGTATTTAAGTCTAAAATTCTTGCGCGTATGCCTATTGGTAAAACAAAAACTCTATTTTCCGAAATTACAAAAAGTTTCGCGGCACACTGGGCAATCTCTCGAGACACACAAGCACACAGTTTGGGAAGCACTGTGCTATATGATGTCTGTGTTTGCAACTGTGGAAAGTATGGCAAGTGCACCCGCAAGTTTTTTTCAACCTTTAAAAAGTGCATCTGGAAAAAAAATGTAAACTACACCCCAATTATGTAAAACATACGTTTACAGTGCAATGTATGCAATACAACATAATTTTTGACATTGGTTGCACCAGGTCACCCGATTTTTTTTAGTTGTGCACCTGCAAGATCTGCCATACTTTCCAGGCTGGTGTGTTTGTGTGACGGATTTATTGTGAATCTTAATCTCTTCTTTGTCATAAGCATTTGGGCTTAAAAAGTACCTTCTGAATTATTGACTGCAACTGTAACTGCGCTGATATTTTTTAAGTGGCATCTGCTTTATGCTAACTTGCTTCTCTGATCTATAGTTCGAAACTGGTTGTTCGTTTATCAAATAACACAATTCTAACCACTTCATCTTCAATTTATTGTGGTTGGCTTGAAAATTAGTCACTCACACCTGGTGGGGCTATTTACCCGGCCAACAAAGTAATTTAAATTAATTTCCGAAAATAGATTGGCTTATATATCTTAAGCAGCCACAAATTATGGATTGCGGTCAGGTGTGAAGATCTTGGGTGTAAAGGTGTTCATCATAGTTTTGCACACCTGATCACCATCATTTGGCTTAAACTATTATCTGCCTAGTAAATCTACAATAAAAAATAGGTCTTTCTAGCGTATATATTTTAAAATTTTGGCAACAAGTTAAGCAAAAAAAAGTGTGTGTACCTTTAATAGAATGCAGACTACAGTGAAAGTTCAAAATTACTGAAGTCTCAGTCAAGTCGAATTTCAAAGTTAACAAAAATGCAATATATAGAAACAAATTGTTTTACATGCAAAAATTACGATATATAACCCATTTTGATTGAAAACATTATTAAAACACTTAATTAGACCAAAGTTACTTGACACACAAGTCAAGTCATTTGTCCAAAAGACAAGTCATAACAACATTGCCCGACTGTATGGTGGATAATATATATATGTAATAAAACTGGAGTCAATCTTTTAAAAAAACATGTGGAACGAAGATAACTTATAAACTATATGTTTGTAGCTAAACAGGACTGTAACCTAAACTACAAATTATGCAGTATTTTAAAAATTAGGTGAATGCAGGCCAAACTTTACTTTCATTTCCAAAATGTAGGTTATGAAAAGAACATATTCGTTCACGAAAAAGGCGAGCTTGTTAGCATACCTTCATTATTCATGACCTCTTCTTTTACACACAAATATTTTTTACAAGCATGTTATTATGTTTAAGAAATCAATAATCATTGTGTTATGTTCAGTTATAAGTTTTCTGGACAAAAAAAATGGTACCAGTTCTTATTTAATGAATATTTGTTTTATATTAAGGCAGCATCGGAGAAACCAGCCAAACCTAATTTGTTTGTGTTTTCGGATGCCAATATGAAACCATCATCAGCTGGACCCCCTGTCACAGCAAGTGGAAGTGGACAAGGTATGTCTAGTTCCAACACTAGTATCGGATTTTACTGCAACTAACAATGAGCATAAATAGAATGCTCCAATTATTTTTTATTTATCACTTTTAAAAGAAATAGTAAGTGTTTACTGCCATGTAGCTTAGAAATTTAATTTCAACTAAGATATTAATCCGGCTTATAAAACTAATTTCCTCTATCGTCTGTAACCAGGGAATGAAACAAGAACAAGACAGGAATTTGAAAAAGTTTGGCCAAAAAGACATCAAAAACAAGTTTATCATTTGGTAAGTGTGTTGTTTCTTAGTGTGTCCTAACTTCTATACAAAATGAGCAGTCCAACATTGTTTTATAGAACCAACTGAAAGTGAACAAGCTTCCAGTCCACATTTCATCACCATTGGACCGTTATACAGTTCCTGCAGTTTATGCAATGGCTGTTGTATGCACTTGTTTAAGTATAACTTCCATCATTAATTTTGCAAAGTAGTTGTTTTTTAAAGTTATCGTTAGCAGGATTGCATTAAATTATTAACATCAGGTCTGTTGTCTATCGTTTTACTTGTATAGAATTAATAGAGCAGCGTTAGTGTTGGCGGGGTTATATTTTTCAAAACAGGCACTTCCAAGCATAAAAGATACTAGAAATTTGAATTCATTTACAGATTTAGTGGGCGACTTTCTTTCCCACCTTAATTGTTACTGCCTTGGTCTTTATGTTGCAACATAATCTCAGAGAATAGTTGAAACCCACAGTACATATTTCGTTTATCATTGCATTTCCATAAAAACATGTGCAGCTTTCAAGTTAAGGGTAAAATTGTAGAAGCACTTTCATTGGGTATCTTCCTCATTAGCTATGCCTTCATTGTCAGGATTGGGGTCCTCTCCCTGGCCCCAGGCAAATCCACCAGGCCGATCAGCTTCTGGCAAAACAACGTAGTCTTCGCTGTCTGGGGCAGGATCAAACAGATATTTGCTGAAAGCAAACGGTTTACAGCTTATAAGACAAATTTGTTTTTAAAGATAATTTAACACAGCTACTTACAGTATTCTGGGAGTATGTAAAAGTTTAAATCCACCACTTTGTTCTGGAAAAACGTCTTCCAGAAAGAAGTAAATATGTCCACAAACCATACCTAAGTTAATTAAAAAGCAATTAGTGAAAAACAAAAAAATGTAGTTATGTTGAAACACTTACCAATCACATCAACTATTATGGGATTGCCAAGCATAATGGAAAATCCAATTAAGACCCAGGGTAAGTAAGGAGCCTAAAGAAATAGAAAAGGGATTTGAAGTTACAAGAAGGATGCTGCAAAAATTAAAACAAAAATCACTCACATGAAATGTTAGAATTCCAAAAAAGCTCATTCGAATATAAGGATTTCGCCTACTCCAAACATAGACAAGCATTATTGTAAAAGCTTGTCCCAAAAATACCAGGTTTACAAACAGTCCAATCACCTTTATTAATGACTAAGGAAATAAACCATTTAAAAAAGTATAGTGTACAATGTACACTATTAAATTATTGTTGATATAATGCTACATATAACTAATGTTTTAAAGGATACACACATAAATATTCCACCAAGCAAAAACATAAACACAAAATCAGCGGTCCTTCCTCTGAATGAACCCTCCTCTAACATGCGACAATATCTGTATCTGCAAATTTATAAATGTTTTAGTTGCTTAGAATCAATTGATTGTAACAGAAAACATAATTATACATACAAAAATATCATATTAAACAAGAAGTTGAAGCCAAAAGTCCCAAAGAATAGAAAGTTTGTAACAAGCCTCCAGACTTGGTATTGTCTCAGAATGAGATCTGGATTGTAGTATATTTGAAATGGTGAAACCACTTCCATTTGCTAAATAAATTAAAAAAATATTGTTACTAAGGCATTTACGATTTCCACCAAATATAAGTGTGATTCATAGCACACTTTCAACAGATGATAATATATTTTATATATCCTTACCACAGCAACTGTCGTTAAAAAGCAAGCTGTCGTGTAGGCTCTTGTTATCGTTGGAATTTGCATGTATTCCTGTTGAAAGGTTACATGCGCCATTCTTTTCTTGTTGTTTTTTTAATTTGTATGAAATTAATAGCAAAAAGTTTTGTCCGAATTGTCATTCAGTCTTGTAATCACGAGGCCAGTAATAATTACAAACCATTGACCTATTTATCAAACTAGAACTGAAAATAAAAATTTCGTTTTAGGAGAGGCTGAAAGATGACAATTCTACACTAGGAACTCCAGCAACAGGTAATGAGCAGAATTTTTGTTATAAATCAACCAGCTGATAATATGCTTCGATGGTTACAGCAGCGTAAAGCCACGTCTGGTCGGCGGTCGCCTGGGCAGTTTTCACCTTTCGCTTGGGGCGCTTTATCTATATAAACAATATGATTTGTTTAATTTCAAAATAAAAATATCTAAGAGTAACCTTCACGCAAAACAAGCTACGTTGAAACCTCAGGTGAAATAACAAAATATTTTTATCCTAATATAATTTATTTATGCCCATTTTGTCCAGTCATGCTAGGCACGAGCTGAAAACTATTGAGGCGTAACAGTGACAACAACAACGTTTTTCTGTGAAAATTGAATAAACGGTTAAACACAATAAACGAATCCCAACAATCGTTTCGTTGAAGCTTATTATTTGTTGTTTTCCTTTAGATGGTAAAATGAGCCAAAGCGAATTGGAAAGTCCAGAGGAACCATATACTGATCATCCATTAACACCTGTAAGTCAAATCAAAAGCAAGTTTGATTTTCATTGTTATTCTAATGCATGGTTGGCAAACTTTTTTGTTGCAACATAAAGTAATCTTTTCAGAGCTATTGAAGGCCCACTACGTAAAACCATACTACAAATACAGTGGCGATTTTAGAAAATTCGTTTTAAGTTTGAGGTATTAGAATGGCTCATTCTATTCACATTTTGCTCTAAGTAATGGTATGTTTAGTATATATTAACTTTTGACTTCACAAGTAACATTACAGTTCAAGTAGTTTAAGACACGTGTTGTTTGCAAACCAATTTGTGTAGTAATATGCAACTCAAACAAGTTTATTAAGCGAAACGCAAAAAATGCGTCTATTTTGTTTTAGTTGGTGAATAGTTTACCTTAGACATGTGCTCAATACATAAAAGATTAACATTATATCAACTCTACATCTGAATGGCGGCTCCCGCAATCACATAAAAAGTTTGCATCAAACATAATACAAATACATTATGCTAGTCTTGTTTTAAAATTTGGATAAATAAAATATGTTGGGAGAAATTGCATTGTGCAAGTAGTTAGTTCACACAACGTTGGGCTGTTGACACCAAGAAAAGGTGAAATGTTACACAGCGCCTTTAAGCCGAAAATACCGCCATGCCACAATGTAAAACATACTATAAAACAAAGATTATCCCAAATTTTGCGTTTACATATAGTTAAAGTTGGCAAAAAATATACTTCGGCAGGCATTCTCAGGGCCACATTTCGCATGCAGGCCTGACCAAGCTGAGACAATATAAAATTTTCTAGCTAGACCAACTGTAAAAATACAGTGCAATGTATGGCTATCACATGACCAACAACTACATGATAATACTTAGCTATTCAAAAGTAACTCATGGCCTACTAAAAATGGCTCTGCAGCCAACTTTGGACTGGGGCCCACAGTCTGCTGACCACTGTTCTAATGAGTAATGACTTGAGCCGCAGTTTTATATAACCGTACTTGACCTTATACACTGAACACAAACACTAACTTGCACCCTAACCCCGCGAAATGTGTGTTATTTAACAATGCTATAAACCAGGGGTCGGCAACCTTTTCAGCTGAGATAGCCATAACCCGAAGTATTTTTGGTTGTAATCTCATAAGAGCCGTATTATATTTTTGAACAATTGTTTAGGTTTGCAAAAATAGTAATTTAAAATGGGTCGCTTAAAAAGTCAACATAGTAAGCGCAAAAAAATACATCGGATATGTTTGTAACTTGGTTACGGAGTGCCGTGGCATGAAAAAGACCTTTTGGATGCAAAGGGATTTGTAGTCATAATAAGAAATGATATAGATCAAACTTATCTGCAAGCAAGATACATCATTAAAAGTGCCATATGGCGTCATCAAAAGAGTCATATAAGGCTTGCAAGCCATAGTTTCCCAACCCCTGCTATAAACCACAAACAAATAATTATTTATCATGACTCGAGTTTGTGCCTTTTGCCTAATGTTCAAATTAAATCAAATCTGATTATTTGGGTTGGGGTGATCATTTACGTTTTTCACCTTTCACACAACTTGTATATCTACGGCAACCTAATCCACAGCATCCAAAACACATTTTTGTAGTTTTAGTTTGTTGACAGTTCACATTACTTTGGAATTACTTTCTGTTTCTGTCAACCATCAGATTTTGATAAGAATTGTTGATTCAAAATTATGAATTAGCTAGAACTAACTGTTACCGGCTACTGCGGCGATTGTTCCAGGTTGTTTTATAGCACAACAAAAGGCTAATGTTTAAGGTGATTTTAATTGTGGTGGAAATAGAATTTGCTTTACAAACAAAATGACAGTTGACTGTAATTTAAGGTGAAAAGCTTACTTATAATACTGTAGTTATTGTAATAAACTAAAAATTTGTATGCTAATAGGTGACCAAGACTTAGGATAAGACAGGAAGTTTTAATATTTTAACAGTTATCTAGGCAGGGATATATACAATTAAATATCAAAAACAGTTAAAATAACCGCACCAGATATTCTAGTTTAAAAAATAATTTAATTGTGTGAAAATGTTGTCATCGAGTGCTGTCTGTTAGGGTAGTTTAATAGTCATTGTTACCATCAACCGAAAAGGTGTTTGACAGAAAAGAGTTGGTCTACTAATTCAGATCAAATGCAAAGATGACATCATAAACATGATTAATTCGTCTTGAGCACTTGTCACTAAAACAATACTAGACTTGCACACATGTTTTTACTCCGTTTACATTAATATGGCATTTGTTTTCACTTAATTTCAATATTTACAATTTCCAAGGTATGTAAAAAATGGTATAGGTGCCGTGTTGGCAATAATATAAACATTTGTTACCAATATTAGTCAAAAAAGGTAATATCAGTCGATCGATCTGTAGTAAAAATATCCCCCCAAGTGTTTTAAACTATTTACAAAATTGTTTTGCAGTTGTAATTTGGGCTCATTTGTGTGCATCCAAATAATTTTGTTGCAAACTTAATACTATTTTCTACTTTAAATAAATACAAATAAATTAAGTGATATCTATTATGTTAATTTACATCACTTATCAACATTTTTTTCTCATTAATTTAAATTATTTTTCTTTAAATAGTTTAAATTTTATTGTTTATTATATTTCAGATTGAGGATCTTAACTACAAAGTTTTTGAAAAACAACCTGAAGATTTAAATGTAGTAGATGTCTACAACATTGCTTCCAGTGTTGGTCAAGAATTTGAAAGGCTGACTGATGCCTTTGGAGGTAATTAACTTTTACACACTATTATGCTAACTAATTTTTTTGTATTTTTTATTACTTTGAAATTTAGTATTATACTAATAACAAAATTTAGGTTTTCTAAGTTGGTAATATCTATATTTTAACTCAAATTTCAATTTTTTACTTGTTATTTTAGGAGCGATATTTAGTGGTGTCATGCCAAAAATTATTCGCATTTTGGAGATTTTGGAACTCTTAGTGGTAAAACGACAAGAGGAAATCAATGAAATAGTTGAAGTGAAATCTCAACTACAAAAATTACAGGCTGACAGTAGGCTAAAAGATGTCAAACAAAAAGAAGTATGCGGGTTTGTTGTTTATAGCAATACATTTTATTCATATAACAAAAAATATAATTGTCAGGAGTTGGAAATAGTTGAGTCCAGTTGGAAAGATGAGACCAGAGAATTGCTTCAAAATGTACAAACTTTGCAAGAAGACAACCAAAAGCTCGTTCTTCTGTTCAATGAAAAATTTCAAGTATAAATAGTGTATAATTCAGGGTTTTTTAAACTGGGGGTGGCGCTGATGAGGCTAAATGCGATATGTATGCCATATTGTGCCATGTAAACTTATATTTAATAGCAATTTTTTCTATATTAATAAATGTGATTATACTAAGTAATATTCTAGTCTATATTATGTGTCCGAAGTGATCCATATTTTTTTTTAATTTAGACTATTTTAACCAAATAAATGCAATTTTTCACCCCTTGCAATATAAGGCTTAACTTCAGTTGCATATTTGACCACAAGTTTATTTAACAACAGCAGATTTTTTAGGATTAATTTTTGTTTTAATTTTGTATAATTATTCTTCTGCAACACATCTTAATACAAGTGGCCATTGTGACATAACAAACAGCTACAATGTACTACAGATGCTGATTTACATAGGTGCATTTTGCTAAAGAAAAACACAAATATAAAAAGAAATTATAATTCTATATTTTTTTATTCAAGGAAACATGCATACATATGTGTTAATAACTGAGATCTAGCCCTTCTGAAGTTGCTTTTTGACCAACGATTACGGCTTACATATAATTAGTACACCGAAAGCCAAAAAGGTCTATACTTTTTAATAAGCCTTTTTTGTACTGAGCGCTGTTTATATTGATATGTAAGCACTGTCTGTATAAAGCAGCCTGTTAGCTCGGCCTTTGTGGATATAAAACAAATTAGAGGGGCGCAAGTTTTAATATATTGTGTAAAGGGGGGCGAGCCTGAAAAGTTTAAAAACCTCTGATATAGTTCAACACATTTTTTTTTGTTTTTTTCTTTAATTACTCAATTTGTAAAATCTTGATAAGATTTCCATATTTTGAACTCATTTACTTACAGGAAGAAAATGACAATGATGTAAATTACACATTGTCGGAACAACAAACATCAATCATTGGAAAGCTGCAACAACAAATTATAAGCCAAAGAGATGAAATTAGGTCAAAAAACAGAACAATTGAAGAACAAAACTATGAAGCTGATGCAGTAAGAAACTTAAAGAATTATATAAAATTGTTTTGCACCTTATACATCAGATTGATAGTATAACTAACTAAGGTATATAAATAGCCTTTTATACACAATTTGGTAATTTAAATATTTAGACAGAGTTGTAATTAAACAAACCATAAAATCAACAGGGGAAATTTCTGTGACAATGTCAATAATAAAACAACACTACATAAGCCTTGAGATAAATAGTTTTAATAGCCTTACTTGTTCTATGACACGCTTTTGTATAAGTAAGAGGATAACAACCAGTATGGTAGAAATTCTGACAACCTTGTGACTATTTCAGCTGATAAATCAGCCAGAAAACCGAAGAAATTAGTACAAAAAAAATTTGTAAAAAAAAAATAATTTAAATTTTTTTTGAAAGATTTATCTCGCAAAAATAAAACTTATGGTTGTTTCTACACATATTTAATTGAATGTAAAATATGTAGGAACATAACGCAGTACATTTGGCAGGGAATAATATTGATGGCATACAGATTGTTTATTATGTTTTTTATATAGTACTCAATTTCTATCATAGAATTGTTGTGTGTTTGCTGTTTTACTTTGATTCTGCAATTACTTCTATATTGAGCTAAAAAAGCAATCGATTCACGGTAGTCACTATTTTTGTTAAATCGGCAAGTATGAGATTCGTATGGGCATATCAGGTTTGCACCAGGCCATGCTTTTCCACCTAAGGCTTTAACTACTTTTTTGGTTGTTTTACTGACGTAAACGCAAAAAAATCTCGCGTTTCATTTGACCATTCGCCTCCTTTTGGTATGATTGTGTCTCAGCAAATTAATTGATCCCAAAAGCACGATACCAGGGTTTCTCAACCGTGGCCCTCGGCCACGGAGCGGTCATTGGGGGCCCACGGGCATAACTCTCTAGTTAGATATTGCAAAAACCAAAGTGTTACTATTTTGAAAATTAACCATAGTTAACGTTATTTTGTGTAGTTTATTACGACTATAAACCATTCTTGTAACGTTTTGGTAACACATTTTCTGACACCTGCTTTGACTCGTCAGTGTAAGGATGTTTAAAGTAGAATATTGGATTCTTTTTATTTGTTTCATCGCGGAAAGTTAAGCCTAATTGGTCGTTGGCGAATGGCAAGTTTGTTAAAGGCCTGTCGCTGTAACAAAACAATTACTGTGCTGCTTCAAACGTAGCCATGCAGTGCGGTGTCAGTATTTTTTGCGCGACCAATTATTACTTGTCGATACCCTTCTCGTAACTATGTTCGACAAATGCTGTTAGCGAGCAACTAGTGTGTAATGTCAGGTGCAACGGTTTCGCAATTTCCGGGCGTTCAGTTGCAAAAGAAACACTCCATCGTAAAACGGGTAAAGTACGCTACAGGGAAATTCAAGGTCATTTTTAGGCCAACATTCACCGGTTTATGCACAGCTTATTTGCAACAGCTTGTAAGTAATAGTATTGCATTAATAAAACGAAAATCGAGAAATCATCTTGACGAATGTAGTGACATCAAAAACATAACCGAATATAAAAAATACATTAGGTGCGTCGAAGAACAAGATTTGTAATGACTAACTAAGTTAATTTAAAAGTAAATGCATTTATTCGTTGATTATTGGCTGTATATGTTAATAACATAAAAAAGTAAACGTGAAAATACGTTAAACACAATGTGAACATACGTTAAACACAATGCTTGGAAAAGTGAAAATACGTTAAACACAATGCTTGTTTTTTTATAAGCAGGGGGCCACGAGGGTAGAGAGCCTTTCAAAGGGGGCCACGAAGCATAAAAGGTTGAGAACCACTGCACTATACATACTATGGCATGCACTGTGTCCCGACTACATTCCACAATTAGTGCCTGCCAAAAATCCGAACCAATAATTTATTTTGTCGAAATTTTACGCCAAAATTTTGCCATATATACGCTAGAAATGCTTTATTTTTCATTATAATTTCACGGCCAGCAATATTTCATGCCAAATGATTTCATTGGCATACTTTTGGATGGGCATTTCATGCCATAGATCTTTGGTGGGAAGGTACTGGAGTGCAATGGGGCACCGTGTGACTCTAACCTTGGCAAACATTGTTTTATTAAATTGGATTATAAAAATTGTTATTGCGAGCAAAATATATTAAAAATTTTCCCAATTTAACCAAAGATTTTTTTTCACGTTTTTCAATCTGGTTTTGAGATGCATGTTTGCACACAAGTTTGCCCCAAAACAGACTGTCCATGTAACATAGTTAGAGTAAGAAAAGCAGGCCTGTGCAGTGTGCACCCCCAGGCACAAGGTTGTACTTTAGCAGGCACATTATGTATTCTTTTAAGTCTCAAAAAAATTTTCGCCTTCTGCCCACCTTATTCTACTTACTTTTTAACACCTGTGTTTAGTGCCTTAGCCTGCCAAGGTTGATATTCCTTAGTTGACCACATCATTTAAGTTTAGGGGCGCGACTAAAAGACCAAAGAATTTTGATATAAGATCAAACTGTAAAATTAAATTGTATATTAATGACGGGAACCAAGTCCAACTGACACTCCAGATTTTCAACATTACAATACATACTACTGCATATAAAATCTAAGTTAAGTCACGGAGTGTTTTCAAAGTCATTTTAATTGAGTTTTGCCTTGTTAGCTCCCTATATTTATACAGGACATTTTAGACGTGGTGAGTTTTCTGAATGGTCTGTGTCTTGCAGTTAGGCCACACGAGTAGTGGACTGGCAAGTTACACATAGAAAACTTGGCTGGCTGAGATTAGAAGATTGTTAATGGTGTTTGACCCCCAGCATATAATGCTGTCCAACACATAAAATGCCAAACATTTTAACATGAGAATGCCCTATATTTTAACATACTTAATACATATTCTTTTTACTATGTAGTATTATAACATGTTTTAAAATAAACTTCAGTTAATTTCCAAACTATAGTTTATATGAATTTATTTTTTTTTTCACGTTATAGGATGTTCTATTTGTAAGATATCAAATAGCATTAGTTACCTGTAATCAATATACTGTTGCCAGAACAACAATTTTTGCAATTAGTTACCTGTAAGCCAGTAACAACCTACTTAAGTGATGTTTAGTTTGCTAAACTCGCTCTTTGATATATATATTTTATATTTTAATTTGTTATATTAGTATTTGCAGGTAGATATAGCTATAGGTTAGGTCTATGGTTTCACCTGAAAGCTAGCAATGGTTATCTAGAAAAAAAACTTTTAATGTACTACTGGACCTGTATTGTCATAATTTCTCCTCTTTTATTTTAAATAGAAAGTTAACTAGAAGTGCTACTCATAGCTACTCATGGTATAGATATAAATTCATCTGTTAAGCATCAATTTCAGGTCATTTATTTTATTCTCACTTTTAGATTTAAGACAAAAAGAACATAATATGATGGATGATGGCTGCTGGGTGCTTTTTGACAATAATGAATTAACATAAAAAAGTATAAAATACTGCCCAAAATAATATAAATATGTGTCAAGTATAAGAATAGCACCTTGTTGCATCCCATATTGTCTCAGCCATAGGAATTACTTGATTTCTTAAAAAATGTTTGGCAGCTATTTAATTGTTCAAATACGTTTTATAAATGTTTAATTTGTTTTTAGCTCCAATCTCAAATTCAGCGTCTCACAAAGTTAAATGTTGGCGTTCGACACAAAGTGTCACTTTTGGAACAGCAGGGAAAGTCATTGATTGAACAGAAAGCTGATCTTGAGTCAAGATTAAATGAAAAGGAAAAATCTAACCTTGACCTTCAATTAAAGTAAGACCTCTTGTCATTAACTTACCTAATTTCTAGGACCCTTCCAAAGATACATGTCAGAGTAGCCATTTTATGCAAATGTCATTATTTTATCTCCTTAAAGTATAGCGTAATGTCACTAATGTTACCTTGTGCTACAAGACTATTGCCGTGCTACCACTGTTTTTAGTGGTGTGCCACTGGTAAATTAAATTGCCCCCTGATGTTTTGCCTAGGTTTGTTTTAAAGCATATGTAAAAAAACAAATATAAAACAAACTAACAATCTTTGATCATAATATTTTAAAATATCATTTTGAGAACCAACTGTAGAATAAGTATGAAAATGTAACAGTATATACAGGCCTAACAGGCTTGTCAACTAACGTGGCTGTAAAACAATCATTATTTTAATTTTGTGGGTTAGTTAACTATAGGATGCACGAAATCCTCTCATGAACTTTGGTTTTACAGCACTTCAGCTTAGCTGAATCTGGCTGATGAGAGATAGATGGTTTGACCACTATGTTATCAGCATATGAGTAAATTTAGCGTGCGACATCATCATACACACATATTTGACCTGTCTGTTTTAAAGGTTGCGCAATCCTACCATAAAAAATTATGCAAGTAATAATACTGAAAAAAATTGTTAAAATATAATATTGATTTACTAACTAATATCCTTGCATGTACAAAAGTGTTTTACCAATTTATTTATATTGAGGTTTTCACACATTGTTGTTATTAATCTCCTTTATTTTAAAAGCTTGCATACTTCGATAGTGCACAGTCTAAAGAATTTAATACTATATATGTCAAGCTGTTTACTGTTATGCAACCTTAATTATTTGTACATTATTTTCGCCATTTTTTTGTGTTTAGAACGTTACCTTCATCACAACCCTCAACCCCTTGCCAAGAAGTTTCATCTAGTAACAGTATAGAAGAGGTTTTAGAAGACAATGTAAATATAATAATCCTATCTGGAATCCATTGTTTTTTACATTTCAAGCTCGTTATCACTTCTACCATTCACATCAATTTTGCTAAATAAAAAAGTAAAAGGTGTTTTGGCTATTTTGGGGGGTTGCTGGTTCTAAAAATGACCTTAGTTTTTAACAATCACATCAATTTTTCACACAAAACGAAACGCTTTAAACTTTTTTATGGTTAGAACAAATAAATAGCATTAGGCATTATACACTTTCACAATTATATAATTGTGTAAGTATGTCTATGTCCAAAAAATGAAAATGAATAAAGGCACATATGTATCTTGATGACAATCCTGGAATTAACATTATTATATGGAAAAATGTTTCACTTTTCTAACTTTCAAGAATGTTTATAATATGCATTCTCCCTAATTCTCGTAAGACACCAACAACCAACAGTAATTGGCTATCATATTAATGTTCCAGTGAAAACTTCTACAGTGAAAACATTGCATTGCATTAAAAACTTCTTGCGGTAGCCTTATCTGCCAAAGAAATTCCTACTGTGTTGTATTAATTGTCTTCTTCTTGGCTATTTATTCTGGTTTTACTCTTTCCGGAGGATACCTCCTTGTTCTCCCGACCAGGCCAAAACATTCATCTCTGGTCTCTTCTCGCTACTCTGCAACCTTCGATGATGCAATCAACTAAGCAATTTAACAGGGCATAAAGTAGACGACATTCAGTCCCATTGCCCTACATTGATTTCTTTTTCCATAGTTTTTTCTTTCTAGGTGGACACTTCCACCTTGCTCTTCACTGATAGCCCCTAATTTTCTGGAAACTAATCCAAATGACTGTGCAGAATGTACAGTTCTACACTCACAACCTAGTTTTTAAATTTCGAAACAGAATTATCGGTTCTTTGTAATTAGGTGATTTTGATAATGTTTTCGGAATCAGCACCCAGTATTAACTTGAGACATGATCTATGTATGTTACATTTATGTAAAATTGATGTAGTGTGGTGTAAAGCTCAATGCTTTACTGTTCCTATTGCCTCTTCCATCATTAAAATGAAAAAAAAAATACATTAATACAAAAACTAAAAGTAAAATGTATATATATAAGTAATTTTGGGAATTAGTATCCCAAAAATTAATTAGCATAAGTCTTTTTGGGGCAGAGCAGTGTTACTTCTAATTTTAACGACAACAAAGGCAAATATTTGAATAAACCAACTGTTTATCAATGTATTTAGGACGACGTCAAAGCATTAAGGGGTCTTATAACATATCCTGACCATTGCAACCTTTTTAAGTCCAAAGCAAATGCTGCCTGACGAAACTAAGTCATTTTTTTACTTTCTTTAGTGGCCAGGGGATCCCCTTCTAGCGAACAAGCTGGTGATTGACCTGAACGACCCGAACCGGCCGCGCTACACATTACAGGAACTGCAAGAAGTTCTCAACGATCGCAACCGCCTCAAAGCTAAGCTGTTTTTGCTAGAGGAGGAACTACTTTTCTACAAGGGGTGGGTACTGGGGACGCCTAAAGTTAAATATAGTTTTTTTGAGATTCGAATCTTCATCTGCCGTTTATATTGGGTAGTTGGAAGCGCTACAAACTCTTCGTTTTACCGCGGATGGCTGCGCCTAAGTGTACCTAATACGCAAGTGGAAAGTTTGGATGTAAGGCATGTCGTTGCTGCAGACCTTAATTCACACTTGCCCTCGCGTAAAAAAATTCACACTTACCAAAACGAATAAATTATAGCGGTTCCAATTACCAAATTTAACTGGCAACATCGGATTCAAATCTAAGATCCCTATATGTGGGGTATACGGAGATATTAAAAAGCTGTTAAACATGGGGGGTCGGCAACGTTTTCCGCGTCGCGGGCGTTACCAAACTCAGCAAGTTTTCGGCAGCCCGTAACAAATTTCCACAACAATTTTGTTATAAAAACGTGTGGCGTTTGTTTGGTTTAAATTTGCAAATATTTTAATTTACAAAAAGACGTGACGCATTGGCCACACACAAAACAAAAGACTTGTTGCTATATGTTTATCATAAAAGAACGCTATTTTTTCATGTTACTTTCATGTTATAAAGTGGACATGCACACATCGCTTTGGCTGAAAAGACCCCTCAAAACCCAAATATACTTCAAGCCAAAAATATTCCTGTTTCTAGTTTGTAAAAAGAGGTCGCGGGCCGGATAATGTACACTGGCGGATCCGGCCCGCTGGCCGTAGGTTACCGATTCCTGGTACACAACATAAAAAATAGGTTGAAGAGCACTGCCATAGTGGGCACTGAGCACCTTGGTAGTTTTGTGCACAAATCAGCGACACGTTCACCAAACCTCTGAAATGTGGGATATAAGTTTTCAATGTTTTACCACTGGTTGAACACATGTTGAGACAATAATCGGTATCTATACGAAATAATATAGATTTGTATTGACTTTAAAATAAATACAACAAAACTTTGACGTTGGCGTTTTGCAACAAAATAATAAAAGTCACGAATAAGATTAGTTGGGTTTACTGGTTAAATAATTTCACTACGTCTCGTGGATCTCTGTCAATGATATTCTGCAATTACTTTAGGTTTTCCTAATTTTCTTTTCTTTGCATGATAAAGATCGGTATTCTCGCATTATATTAAAATTAGATAAACGGCATTAAAAAGCCATTTAAAACATTCTAGGCTGAATTAAATCCGCACACGAGCTTTACCATAATTTAAGTTTGAAATACAGTATACTATGTCGAAATTTTCACATTTCATATTAATTTTTTTTTCTTTTAACATTTCGGCGGTCCATGATCCCAAACCTTTGCATGCGATTTAATTTCCTAATTTTGCACGTTGTTTATTTGACTTGAAGCACAACTTTTAATTATTTTGCCCGTATTTTTGCATGTTTTCGACAACACAGATTGGCAAGAAAACTCGGCTAGTAAGTAACACAATTATATTTTCTGTTTAATTTGTTTTAAAATAAACTGCATGCTATGTGCTTATGATTTTAACTTGGTAACGCATAGTGATGATATAACATTTATTTAACGTTTGTCGTAATTCGATTAAATCCAGTCAAAGTAAAATGTTGTTTCCTAATTTTCCAGCGACGAATCGTGGGAGGAATTAAACTTCAACGAAATCCGGGAATCGAAGAAAGCGCTTGAGGGGAAAACTAAACCTGCAGAAAGCGGCATAAGGAAATTGTTAGTTGTTAATTGTTCATTTTTTAGACTTTTATATTTCTGTTACACTATAAATTTACCTTAATTTGTTGTTTATTGTTGTTTTCTTAGTTTAATCGTCACACATTAAGTATTTTTGTTGCCCCACATTATAGTGGAATGACGTATTTTTTTAACAAATTTTAAGCTTTTCCTATCTTACTGGCGACGTTACCTGGCGGAAATCGAGTCAGCCTGATCCAACCAGCTCAAAAGAAGCAGCCAAACCCCGTCACCAAGTGGTGGATTCGGCCGACGAGGAAGACCTGCTGTCGACAGGAGACATCGAAAAGCTACTTCCCGGAGTTACGGTGACACAGTACGACGAAATAGAGGACCCACCCCAGTCCTCTGAAATGCAGGTCATGTCATCGGATTCGGTGCGCAACGATCTCGTACCGTAATAAAAGTACCGTTATACAAAGCTTAAAACTTTTGTTTCGTCTTGTCTCAAAAATGCAACTGTAAAAACCAAGAGCTTTCGCATTTAAGGATTGAAAACTAATTTTTACACAATAGGCCTACCATTTTAAGTATACATATTCTTTATTCGTGATTCTACTTATTTGTAGTGGTTCGTTGGTATGATTGCTAAAAGTTCGCTTTTTGTTAATACTGTATACTTTAGCAATATGCTTTCGAACCACAAGCCTCAAATTCTAAATATTAAGTATGTTATTTTCATCAGAAGTATTTTCCTTCAAGAAACTATAAAATATAATTTTTTTGTTTAAATAAACGCTTGACGAGTGATTTTACTTCGACTACGGACTACACCCAGAATTAATCAGCCTTTCTGTACCGCTGTTTTTTGAAGATTTATCACCAAGTTTTATTTTTTCTATTTACTATTTACTTACACACTATGTTTTTGCATTTGTATGTTGATAAAATTAAAACTTGTGATATAAGTTTTATTTAAAATCGTTTAATACTTTTTGAGCAGTTGTTTGCAATAACTCTCAGGCGCAACAAATAGTGTTATATTGCGACAATTTTACGATTATCAAATCGGTGTGCCAATGTTGCCGCAATTAAACTTTGCCTTAAATGCCATTTGATAATTTTTTTTCGTTTATAAAAATGGTGAAACCTTCATGCTTTTTAACTTGCAATCACTGTAATAAACATTCTTTGAAGCTTTTGCGTTTGTCAATTTCTTTTTTTCGAGAAATGTCAAAATAGTCAGCGTTTGCGTTTTTACGTGTTTCCCAAAGGCATAAAACTTAAAACATATAGCACAACGACCAACTGCGATATGCTTGATATCAATCACACCAGGGGTCCTAAACTTTTTACGCGGACACCAAAAAATACATTTTGGTTCGCGTGGACCAGGGTCGGCATGTAGTTTTTACAGTGGACTTGGAAACCGGCTGTTTTGGGTCCAACAAATGTGAAACTGAAGCTTAAATATATTAAAAGAAAAAAAAGGTACCAAAACGTTTTTTTAACTCTTTTATTTCAATTAGGCCTTTATGGAGCCTCTAAAACTATTCCACGTATCCCTTGGGGTCCACGAACGCCAGAAGAAACCATGAATTATATAGCCTACCTATGGAACATGTTAATCAACCCAATCGACGATAACGTTCTGCTCTTTATTTTAATAATTTAACGCCCAACTTCAACCAGACTACAAATAAGTCAACGTGTTTACTGACGTGACTGTAACGCTTAACCTGACCATGCATTTAACCATACATAATTTATCGCTTATTTTCGACTTCACTGCCGAGGTTGAGACGAGTCGTGTTCAGAGGGTAGACGACTGACTAAAGTTTGTAGCTATTTTCGTCACTGCCGTGTTAGTAAATTTATGGCAGATGAAATTCTGGTACAGCATAGGTTATGTTTTTTATCTGACACTGACTTAAACTACTATCAGCTTATTTTGCTGTACAAAAAAGTTATTTAAAAAAGTGTAAAGAAAAACTTTAAATTCTGTAAAAACAGAAGTAATTTGAATGCAGCAAATATAGTCCTTATAACTTGTATGGATTATTAAAATATTTTTTGCTCAAAATTCAAAACTGTAATAAGAAATATAGCCTAGGCCTACATAGGCTATATGAATAATGTGCTAATAATTAAAGACGGACTCTTGTATTCCTGTGTGTTTACAAAATTGTGGATTAATCTGTAGGCTACCTAATTTTCTCTGTTTAAAAGCCCGTGGTGATATTGCATTCCGAAATAACATACAGACGGGGTTTTGTCGTTTACATGAAAATATTATTTGTTATAGTTTAGCATTGAGTACGAAATAAATAAATGTTAGGCATTGTTTCTCTAGCTAGTTGTTTTATTCTGATGTATTTTAACAACAAAATATTTATAAGGTGCGGTAACATAGACGAATTATCATCGTTGAACATCCAAAAGATATGTTTAAGAATCCGTTTTCCTCTGCTTCTGTGGCTCCTGAAATTACTGTCAATGAACCTGTAAAAAATGAAAAGACTGTTAACCTGGATAACCCAGAAATTGTAAGAGATTGCTTTCAAACCGACATTTCAACACTAGACGAACAAGGGGCGGTCAAAGATAATGTCACTGAACAAAACAGAAAAACCAATGAAAACATAATCCAAGTTCAGCCGGCACCAAAGGGAAATATTTTCGTTATTTCTTCTTCTAAAGATAAGAATATTTCTGCAAACGAGAGCCGTCGTCCTAACGAAGGTATGATTTAAGTTATATCGATAAAAAAAAAACGAATGACCTTTCATAAACAATGTTTTTTAGTGCGTTTTTTTGAGCTACATTAATAGGCCTACATTGCAATGCTTGACTGTCTTAAAGATTACATTTTTATAAAGGAAGCCTAGGGCCTTTACAGTTTTTAAATGAAATTTCGCTGCCAACAGCAATTAAGGCTGTCTTCCCAACCTTTTTCAAGGCGACCGAAAATTAAAAAAAAAAACATCAAACTGGGTTAATCTTTAGTCTACTGGTAATGGAGCGGACCAGCAGGATAAAATATAACCGTAACACATTTGCTGTTCTCGATCGAAATCAATGGCAAATTGAATGGATTTTAAATATATTTAAGAAGGAAGGGCGTTCGCGCGAAGCGCTGGAATTTTTGGCGTTTATCAGTTGATATTACCGGACTTTTTATTTAGAATAAACGTTACGCATTGAATATTTATCGAGACGTGTTTCCAAGAATAAAATTGTATGGTGCGTTCCTTTTTTATTAAATTTTGAATTTGGCATGGTGTTAATCAGGTGGTGTCAGGGCAGGCCTATTCACGGCGCATTTTAGTAAAATCTTCCCCTGCTTCTGGTATAGTACAATTTCTGAATAGTGAAATGTATTAGGCTATAAAACATCCGGTGTTAATTATGTAAATATGTTTTATGGCCAGACCCTCGAACGCGGAAAACTATATTGCAGACAAATCACTAGGCTACTATAGACGAAATATGAAACGGCAACGCAAAACAGATATTAAGGCTTCAATAAAAAATACAGCGCACAAAACCTGACCACGTTAATTTGCGCGCTGGGACAAAGTTTTACTCAAGTAGAGTCCTAGGCTTTAACAAGATATAAAGCGCACCTTGAGGTAAAACGTAGCTCAAGTTATGCGCAAAACGCCAGTGTCGTAACGACTTAACTTAAATGCACTAAACTAAAGTCACGGTTTTCAAAAGACTTGACTTGACTTCTTCAGGACAACTGACTTGGGTTGAAATGATTTGTTTCTTTAGGCATTTTCATTATATAATTGGGGTATATATATTAAGTTTCGCACATAAAACATTTCTTGCTATATGTCGCGTTGTGTGTAATGTTTTAGTTGAGTTATTGCTCATATTCGGACTAGTTTACCAAATTTAATTGTTTGAGATAAATGTTGTTACTTAATTTTTTTTACACATGACTTTTTTTTTTACTTAATCATTTACAACACTACATTGTAAAACGCTTATGTGATAAATTGACATATGGTGTGGAAAGTAGGTAATCAAGCCACATCCAGTTCATTTTAACGAAATGTATGACACTAAATGTATGACTATAAGACCCATACCTGTAAGAATACGTCCAAAATTCATGGCACCTGCCGTTTTAGTGTCGACGTTTGGACGATCTAGTTTGAACGGCGCCGCTGTTTTGACACTGGATGGTTTGCCCCTGTTTGGGGTCAGTGGGGGCTAATTCTAGGGGTTAGAAATTGGATAGGGTTAAAATTATTATGGAAGTTAGTGATGTATTTAGGGGTTGGGTTTTGGGTTATTTTAAAATTTGGCCTGAATATGGCCATATTTAGAAGTTATAACGATTTTTAGGTACCGTATCATAATTTGTCTTGATCCGAACTGTGTTTTTATTTTCGATGTTGTTCTTATTTCGGTCTTATGGAGTTCGTATGAAACACGTTTATTTCTGTTTAAAAAGTTTAATATAAAACGATTTTTAAGGGTATAAAACGATTTTTTTAACGACCTATAGTCTGTTTTTTACGTACACACGCGCAGTACCAAATTTCCAAACGGATAAGGCGCAAACTCTAAATCATAAAGGTGGAATTGTATTGGGTGGAATATTTTCGAAACATGATTGATAGTGGATAAACTATATGACAACCCCATGAGTTGATTGCTGAATATCCACCTTTTTTGTGACTGAAATTAGTGAAATCAAGTTGGCTGTATATTGAATCCAGAGGGACTCGACGACTACGGCAGTCGACACCCAACCAAATAGAACGGCGATCCATTTTTTTTATTTTACTTTCATTTTGTACTTAAATTTTTTACTTTTCATTTTTTGACTTAAATGAACCTAATCCGCCATCTACAGTTCTACACTTGTTTATTTACTGGCGTACACGTGCTTATTTGCCGGAGTGGCGTAATTTTGTTGAACAGAATGCAATTATGAGATAATAATGCCATATGTCAAGCGTGACGTTTGCAATTGTCTTAATATTAATCAATTGGTTTCAATTGTGTATAGTTTTTTAGCTTGACAGGCCACCCAGAAGAATTACTTAGGGTCGCGACCCAAACGTTGAGAAACACTCTTCTAAAATTTTGTTTGAAGTATGCTGTTTATAAATGCCAGCTAACAAAGTCTTATAAACCAAAGTATCCTTCAAGAAGTTTGAATTGACTTGTATACATAAGCGGATATATAATAGCCAAACAGTACGATTTGGGTAGACATGGCTTCGTACCCTGCTTGTATTGGAAACCAAAACATCAATACAAAAACGAACTGTTTTTGCGCCAACACAGAAGAATCACACATAACGTCTCGTCTGGTGGTGCCAGAGAGCTCCAAAGCTGATGTTCAAACGCCGTTACATTCCGCAAGGATTTTCAAAGTACAGCCTGTATTGCCAACCAAAGTAAGTTTATCAAATCATGTTTCATACTTATACAGATAAATCTACAAAATATTGTAGTGTGCAAGTAAGGCTGGTACTATTTGGCATCTGCCCCCTGCTTTGCTCTATTGAACTTAACCTTCGCGACGGCTCTGCTTGAACGATTTTACTCTTTCAACCTTTCATTTTTTAATTTGGGAACTTCCCAACCAGTCTGCATTCTGTGGCAGGTGTACACCCGAGATTTTTTAAAGCAATTTGTGTACACACTTAACTTAGTAACATGAACAGCTAAATTAAAAAAAAACATGTTGAATTGTGGTAGATTTTCGAACTTTAGGTGTGCATAAAACCTTGATTGGCACCTGCGCACCTCAAAGTTTAGTGCTACACACCCGAGATCTTTGCGTAAAGTGCCATGAAATGAAGACTCGCTTCCCAAGTGTTTAAAAACTTGCACGAGCTTTCTTTCCCGTTTTATTTGTTAAGGATTTTAGAATAGGTTTGATTTTTATTTACAATTTATTATAAAGACAAAAAAAGTACTCGGCCTACATGGTTATGATTTTTAAATTACTTTTTATTTTATTTAGAAATTAAACGTTTTTGTTTTGTAATTGTGTGAGTTTTTTTGGTTAAAAATAAATTGAACAACTTTTATTCCTGTTTACGGTAAGTGTGAAATAGTTCAGCTAATTTGTAGTTTAATGTTTTTATTGACATGTGTTAAGTTATGTTTATAATTGGATATTTGCTTTAAACTTGGTTGTATTGCTGTGTGTGTTTTGCTGATAGTTGTATTATGTAGAAAACTAGGCATTGCTGTGCATAAATAGTAATATATGTTGCAACCACGTTGTGAATTTTCATGTTATAATTCCAAAATCACTATTCTATTAGCTTGGGTATTTTTTAATTTGATATGCTTGAGCACCATTTGTATGTTGGGATTAAAACAATCAAGTAAACAATTAGCTAGATGATTCTATAATTTGTCTCCAACTTAATTTATGAATTTTCACTTTTAGTTTTTATTGAATTGTGTATTTGAATATATATTTATAATAATGTCTATACACTCATGAGTAGGCCTACATATGATATAATAATAATGATCAAATAAGGATATGTTGGAAAACATTATTGACACACTTATATCTGCCTCTTGCTATTCGTGTAGTTCGGTAATATTAGTGTTGACATATGTTTGACTATTTTACAACTTGGTAAACAAACATATTGAGGTTTGCTGGAGTTGGCGAGTAGCTGTAAAGTACATTCTCAGTAAATTTTAAAATCTGTTTGTGATGTGGGTGTGGTTTGATAGCATTTCGATGGGTGCAGCAATTTTAGACAGTATAAAAGTGTTTTGTTTCAAATTACTTCCACAGAGTAGATGAACACACCTGTCGAAGCCTTTAGTCCAAAAGTATGTTCATCAAAGATATTGTGCAACCCAAATTGAGAAATAAAGTATTACTAAGAACTTGCAGTTATGAGTGTACAACTTGAATTAACTAGATCAAATTCAACTTTTTAACTTATTATTGTAGTCTTCTACTTACATGTAGAACTAGATAAAAACAATTTTTTTAATACTAATGCATTGTATTCACTTGAGAAATAAAAGAGCATCAGGTTATTTTTAGTTGACAAGTAAATCTACTAAAACTTATACATCTAATGTTTAGGACTTCACTTTAATATTTTTAGAAACAGAGTGTCTGTTTTATATTTAGGGTAGGGTTACTAAACTATAAAAGGAGCTATTCCCTGGGCTGTTTAGCGTATTATTTTAGCATACTTCGCTTTTTACTATAGCTATCAAGTTAGATACATTAGATTGAAACGAATACATCTAACGTAGCAGTAAACCAATCAAAACATTATATGTCACTAGCTGTTCCCTATTATAAATCGACTTGTCTGCGCAAGTGCGAGATTGAAATATGACCAGGAAATTAGGCGGCGAGTGTCACCCCTAGGCGTTTCGCTGAAAAACGCCAGGATGTACATGATCAATTGCAGCAGTTTGATAAAAAGTAGCTTGATTGAACACCGTCTGTTAACTAACACGCATGTACTAATTGAATTGGGTAGACTTGGTTGCGTTGTAGTGGTAGTAGCCGATCGACACAAGGCAAAAATTCCTGCATAGACCATATTTTTTGTGCGTGTTCAGAGGTGAAGTACAATCATGTCTTCTGATGAAACAGCCACTGGATTCAAGGTGAGTTCACATTAAAGTGGTGTTCCAAGTGCAAATCGCGCGTCTTTGCCTTTTTACTTGTAATAAAACGTCAAATGGTCATAAATGTACTCTTTTTGTAAGTTTGCAATTCCATTAAAATATTACTGTTAAGGGACTCGTTTATGGTTGTAACTTGTTGGGCTTGTTAACGTTTGATTTGTGTAGTATTCTGATTTGACAGTGAAATCTTCAGCATTTAGTAACTTTAAACGCCATATGTCAACGCACAACGCGCAGCGACTTCGCACATTTTTCTTAGAATGTAAACGCCTCGACGGTAAAACAACATGCACTACAAATATTAATATTAGATTTTGAAAGAGATAATATGCTGTTTGATGTTTCGCGATTTTAACAATCGCTAATAGGCGTTGTAATAAAATTTGTATTTTTTTTTTTCAATTACTTTGTAATAATTTTCCTCAAATATTTGTCTGTAAGTCTTATTTAATTGTCGCGTTTATCGATCGTGGGTTAGGCAACGAATAGCAAAGATGTATAATTAATATCGCCTTCCAAATGCAACATACTCCAAAGCATATTTTTAGCATTTTAAGTTAACCTGTTTTGATAAAAAGTTAAAGCACGTCACCTAAAGAAGCTTTTAACTGCATGACATACTTTCGCTGGACTCATTTACAGGCGGTTAGGTATGTTCGACCATTCGTGCATTACGGTACGAGGAATTCCAACAATGCAGAACGATGTCGTCATTTTTATGCTAAGCGGTGTTTGCCGAGATGGTATGTTGTCCCTGGCCGTCGTTTGACTGGTTTTGATTTATCATTTGGGCTGTGCCAATTTTTGCGTTGGTCGTAAATTCGGCGATTTGCTTACGATTGTCATCTTGTTTAAACGCTGACTTCTTGATATTTGGATGTGTCCGTTTGACCTTGTTAATTCAAGGTTTGTATATGGTGAGGCCCGAATTGCTAACCAGACTGACCAACACCAGAATAAATACGACCTTGTTTAAGT
Organism: Ascidiella aspersa; assembly: GCF_963924565.1. Classification (NCBI taxonomy): domain Eukaryota; kingdom Metazoa; phylum Chordata; class Ascidiacea; order Phlebobranchia; family Ascidiidae; genus Ascidiella; species Ascidiella aspersa. Next base: position 24,127,848 of record NC_139447.1, on the reverse strand, counting down.
CGGCGCTTCTCAACCGGTCTGTTTAACCCGAGCTCTTTTAGGTGTGCCGCACTCTTTTGACTGAGATATCTTATTTTTTGCTTGAGAAATTAAAGCTACACCCTGGTCAAATCTAAGCATTTCACAAGCTTGTCAGATCGTTAACGAATCGATTACGGAATATGATTGTATTTGTTCTTTTAGATAATTGTTTTACCGCAAAACCTTTTGTGAACCCCATAATTGTTTACCGGTCTAAGTGTGCTGTAAGGTAAAAACCCTTGGTGATAGTGGGACACCACGTAAAAATGGTTAAAAATCGCTGGTTGATTCATTTACGTTAATATATTCTCAGAAATGAATTCACATCTTGTTGAAGGAGTTTTAATATATTGTTTTCCTAAATAAACTTGAGCAACGTTTTCTTTTCGAGGGTTAATGTATTAATTAGAACCTATGACGTCATTTAAATGCGTGATTATCTCCAACATGATAGGTTAAAAAGGTTAATGCGCTTTTCCATAAAAAGTTGAAAAACATCATATTTTTGTCGTGCTAACACGTGCTACCCCTTGAAACGCAATGTATTGGGCATAGAATACAACGGTGACACAATTGGTAACGAAATAATTCTACAACTAGTTTTAAAATTACACCAGAAAATTCATTAAACTTTTTTAAAATACTTCTTATACATCGAGAACCCAAGCTTCTGTAACACTAAGGTTTCGCAGGATGTTAATTGAAGTCAACTGAATTCTTACAAGTATGGGCCATAGAACTGTGTTACGTCTCTCAGATGATACCCAATAATTTATAGCCCAGTGTGAAAGCATATTTGGGAATATATTTAACCCACATCAGATTTCCGTTAAAAAATCTCATTTTACACTTAACATTAAAATATGAGGCAGCCAAACTGTTCTCTGCGTTATATTATTTACATATGTAGGTAAAAATAGTAAATCTTGACACAGCTTATCGCCAAGCAATCGAAAGTGGGTACCAATTATTCAATTGTTTCCTGTATTATAGGATGCAAGTAACTAATAACTATATATCAGGCTGTTTGCGACCCAATGATTCAAGCACAGGACAACAAAGTGTATCCTTCATCCCATCTCTTTCGCAACACCACGTTGTTTTATTGCAGCATAAAACGTTCTTTTTACAATTTTCCTGTTCGGTATTTCAGGACATTTTTTTCATATGCGATTTATCGATTGACTAAATTACATTACGTTTCCTCATTAAGTCATTACCAATGTCGGGTATGGATTTATTAGCAAGAATAAGGGCTACTAAAAGAGTTGTACTTTTCTTTCCTACGATTTAAAAATATGACTGCGGCAACGTTAAATATTTCTACAGTTAAACGTTTACCTGCACGTTTTCAACAGTAAGAAAACATATGCGGTTTGGGCAAAATGAACCAATAAAATACTTCTCGCCTCAATGCATCGTGATGCGCTTTCGTTCACACCAAACCAAAGGGCGTTTTTTCGCACGCATTTTACGTTTGTTAACAGCTGTATCATCCCCGCTGCATGTTAATCAGCAACCCTTGAGTCAGATTTCGTTGTTCATTCAGGTTTATGAGGCTAGACGAAGGCCATGTGCAATCAATGAGGTAATTTGTTTAATCAACACTCAGTTTATCAAGAGAACCATTTCAATGTTTATTGAGTAAATTTTTGACAGTGTTTAAATTACGAGCATTGGACAGCATTGTAGCTTGTTTCAGTGTCGTCATCTTTGTATTACAAATGACGTGATGTTCCGCTTCAAGTTCAAACTAATAAGTTATATTCGCATATTGCTTTGTCACCAGCAATATACTGTTAAATTTCTACTTTACTACCCACGTTTGTAAATTAGACGAGCAAAAGCCTACACCCACATGAAATCACGGAAAAGAAATATCCTTTGTTGATTTAACTGAAAAGAAAAGCGGGAAAACTTTTAGTTAATAATCAGCTGTAGGTCAACAGACGACAAGGCCAATAGTCGCACATTTGCTTCGGCCAGCGCACTCCCCGTAAATATACAGTTCTTTGCCATTGTGCGACTTAATTTGTTTGCTCTGTAATAGGTTTTTCTCTTTGAGCAATTTCCGTGGCCGTTTGGAGATCACTTTGAAATGCTTAAGCATTGATACTGAAAGTCGGTCTTTATCGTAGTAATGTTAGCCTCAGTATAATAAGTCGCCAAACGTTTAGCCGTGTATATATGACTGTTGGCTTTCAAGCTAAGCTGCTGTGCCTTTCAAACAGTAATCTGTCAATATTGTTGCAAAGATAATTTCAATCAAAAAATGTTTTCCTTTGGGAAGTAGGGATTACTATTAAAAGGGTACATCAAATATTTATCCCAAGAGACCATTTTTTGGTACGCGGAGCATATCTTCTCGTATAGTATGTACAAAAGCTAGGGTTGTATCTTTATGCTATAATAAAATCATCGCCGCATCTGTTTTTGCTCATTTTAACATAGAAAGTAAAGCGTTATCGATAACAGAGATTTTTCAAAAAATTGCATTTACTTAATTGTTAAGATCATGTTAAAGCAGAAAGTAGTCTAGTTCTATTGTAATGCATTTAGCCTCGTTCGCCTTGTTACTATAAATAGCTCTGTGTCTCCACGCGTTCCTTAGGCGACTTCTAAATGGCGGCTCGACGTGCGTAGCGTGGTACACACATTTCGGCCTAATTTGGTGCGGATAAAGTTGCTGATTAATAAGTCCAAAAAAGGGATTGTCTAATACAGATTGTTTTCGTGTTTAACACAATGTTTTTTATTCGGAGTTGGTACTGCGACAGGTTCGGTGCATAGATGCAAATAGGCAACTCAGTCACAGCGTGGGAGAGCTTACTGTGGCCTTGTGTGACATTGACAGCTGTTTGCAAGGCAAGCCGTATGTGATATAACTCGTGGCGCAATCCATGATCGGTGTTTCCGATGGTGATATATGGTAAATTTGCCTTGCCTTGACGTTATGATACTCAAAACCATAAACCACGTGCTTCGCGATGTCTTCGGGCTACAGCAACTCGTCACATATAACGAAGAAGGCCGCCAGACTGTGCGACGCACATGTGAATTGATAGTATGGTTTGGAATGCATATGACTAGGTTCAAAAGTTTGATTTGGAAAGTTCGCGTCAGTGCCTTTTACTCTGGCTGATGATTTTACAGGAAACAGAATCGAACTATCGAAATAGGCATATTGAAAGTTTGAACTTGTTGTAATTTTGCTACGTGATAGTACTACGATAACTTGATAAACATCGTGTACTTTAAACAGTAAGAATGCCGATAAGTTTTGTAATTGACCTGGATTAAAATTTGTGGTTTAGCTTTGCTTTAGTTGTTTTATTTTGAGCTTTAAAGTCAAAATCACGTAATCCTTTTTTGTTCATTTTGTTCCGGGATTTTTGTTCCTGCTTGCTTTTACCCCGGTAACGACCAGCAGTAATTACCAGAGATAATTGCCGGAAGTTTACTGCTGGCGGTTCTTTTTTGTAGTTGACTTAACCCGTTGATATAATCCAGACCATTACCAAATAAAAATAAAGTAGCGTTCCTGGTCGTTGGTAATGGTAACTGCTGAATGTTTTCAAATCAAACACTCTTTTGTTTTCTGTATTTTATTTGTTTAATCTACTTTCCTGCATATTTACCTTCCAGTCATACATAGCTACTTTTATACATGGAAATAATCTTTGTATATTTCTTATTTGGTGACACGTATCATATTGTAAACATATGGTTTTGTTTCGACTTAAGCTGTTGGCGCTGACGTTGAATTAACTACTGCATAGGTTTTTTTCTGTGAATGTTCCGGATATGACGGACTGGCTTGCCTGTAAATGTAACAGCGATGCTTTTAATTTGGTGATGTGTGTAGGCGGCGAGGGTGTTGGTCACAATAACATAACGTGTTACAGATAAATAAGAATCAGTATTAAGTATTCATTCGGCGCATGAATAACATTTTACTGGACAAGTTTCAGTTTCAATTAGGCTCGTGATTATTAAACCCTGTTGTCGTTTGTGTAACTAAACTGTAGGTCGTTTTTAAGTATCAAGTGTTTTGTTATCACACCGCGCGGTGCCACTCTTGGTTAAACACACATGGTGTATTTCTGTGCTTGTCATCTGTACAGTTTCATGCTAGCAGGTTTTCGTCAATTTTGTATGACGTAGGAAGGTTTACTGATTTATTGCAACGCGTGTTTTTTAGCTGTGGGATTTACTCTTGCTTTTATGTTAAACATTTAATAAACGCTTTGAACAACTAGTTATTGACTTGGAATAGTTTTTTAGGTAAGTGAAATGAAATATAAAATTGTTTGTTCATGTTCCAAACGTATGTTAGTATGTTGAAACGTTCAGTGTAGGAGTATTGCTAGGTAACCCTATTATTTGGACACAGACAGGGTAGTATCACGCTCAGCTTTTATTTCGTATATCATTATTGCAAAAATATCAGCTCCGCTTAGTTTTTTAACTGAGCGTAGTTCTGTTTCTGCTAAGTAGTTTCCGCGAATTACTCGGATTTTACTCTTAAAGTGCAAGTTTACTTGTATTTTCTAGCGTGGTGAAAGATACTCTGTGTCAACGATGGAGGGCGCATTGACCGCTCGCGACAGGGTCGGGGTTCAAGACTTTGTTTTGCTTGAAGATTTTACGAGCGAGAATGCCTTTATCAACAATCTCAAGAAAAGGACTAAGGAAAAACACATATATGTGAGTCTGAATAGATATTCGTCTAACAAAGTGATATATCCCTTTTACAAGCTGTTGTTCGCCTAACTGATTTGTTCCAAGGCCTTAAAATCGGCGATGATAATAAGCAAAATTTGTATAATGACGTTCCCTTTATGTTTAGTGTAAAACATTTTTAAACCATTTGGATACGGCCTGACGTTTCGTGCGTTTGATGATTAATTGTTAACTCATTTAGGATGTACTTTTCATCTACAGCTATGACATGTCCATACAGTCTATAAACTTCCGTTTACATTGGTTTAACAGCCAACCCGTAAAAAATATTTGAAATATAAACTGTGTAATGTTCTTTTTCTCAACATTTGCCACAACTTAATCAAATGTCAATTTACAACCAACAGACATACATCGGCTCTGTGTTGGTGTCAGTAAATCCTTATCAGCAGCTATCCATCTACAACAAATACAACATGGATAAGTATCAAGGCGTTAACTTCTACGAGATGCCGCCTCACGTGTAAGTTAACTAGTTGAACCAACATGGTTAGAAATCACCCAAACAAACTCGTGGTCCATACTGCGAACGTTGTTGAGCGTAAATGTGTCGTATTTTACTCCTGTATCTCGTTCGTTTGTTTAGCGCCATGCAAAATTATTTGTGCGCACATGTAGAAGCGGTTCATACATAATTTAAAAGGTTCCCGCGTCTTCCGTCTATTCAATCAAAGTATCGCGTCTAGATGTAACTCGAAGTTGATTTTATCAGAAACCAAAATTATGAACTGCTAAGAAGAAGTGTTAGGTTGTTTGATTGTGATTTAAAAAATGTAGTGCAATAGATATGCCTCATTTCAATTTCCGAAAATGTACAATCACTGAAAATTCTTAGGTTCGATACATATCAGCTAGATAACATAAAAGTAAAAAAGATGATTTCTTAATCGAAAAAAATACGTTAAATTAGCTAAAAAACTTTAACTTGAGACATAACTGATTGGGCTCAGAATGTACATTGCTGGTCTTGATATATTGTTTTTTTCATCAAGATGCCTTTACAAAGCTGTTGTGAGGGCAATTGAGTCTACAGCTGTCAGGCTGCATGTAAAAGAAAAGTAATATATTGCACATTTTGCACTTAACTTGTTTCAAAAGTTGGGATACACAATGCAAATGGTATACAGTAAAAACAATATAGATTCGCGCAAACAGCAATCTACTTAGTTCCGGCGCTAGACTTTCTTTTATTACAAAGCCATTGTGTTAGAGAAATACTTCGGGGAAGCGGGATCCTTTTTATTGTTTATCCAATCAACGGTACCAGATGGTTCTTACTAAACATAGCCCGAATCGGTCGTAAAAAGTACAAAACATAAATAAAAGGAGCCCAAATGCCGAAAAAATAATAAAATGAGTATAGATAAATAAAAAATTGGCGGGCGCCCCTAAAATCGCTACTTCGGACATTTCGTGACGTCATATTTAACGGAAATTGTTGAGCATCCCTGTGATAAACAAAAGCCGACTTGGCGGGCTAGTTCGTACTTTGCCCAGGTCTGTTCTCGAGGTTGATGCCGACAAAAACGCACAAAAGCAAACAAGCCAAGTGCGCGCCAATCTCTGTCAACGTCGTTATCAAGCAAAGTAAGTTTCCAATATATTCATCCCCAGTTACGCCATCGCCGACAACGTGTACCGATCGATGCGGAACGAGTCACGTGACCAGTGCATCTTGATCTCGGGCGAGTCGGGCGCAGGCAAAACCGAGGCGTCCAAGTACATTCTGCAGTACCTAAGCGTGTGTAGTACCTCCAACGACCAAGTGCAACATATCAAGAGCCAGCTGCTGCAGTCGAATCCCGTGCTGGAAGTAAGCTTTTCCGTGTGATCGAACAGAAAAATCTTTCTGTCCATAAGCTTTGTCTATCTCTCCTTTTTGTTCCCGCATTATGGGTTGTCTAAAAGCACGGTAACCAGGTCTGGGCGAATATTTCAATGTTGGATATCCGAATATACCCGTTTTTGTTTTGAATAATGTAAATACTCAGACATTTGGAGGAAAGCAATACGAACGTAGGAAGACAACCAAACATTGAGGTCAATAAATCACTTTTTTTTATAATAATAAACATTTGAAGAAAAAAAGTTGGACCTCGGACCTAATTTATTGTGGGACTGCAGCACGCTTGTTGGGCCCCAACTCACCGAGGCGATTTTAATCGTTTAATGTTAATTGTACATGCAAACAATAGTTGCTGCGACGTCATTTGTATTTAAGTCATTTGATTAAAAAAATAACACCTATTTGCGATCACGAGGATATTTGATTACTGTTTATCGATTAAATACCTTTACTTTTAAGGCAAATTATCGATCGGAATTTTCCCTTGTGCTTTATAGTTTTGCGGCTTGTTTTCTCAGCTAGCATGCCTCATTACTGTTTTAAACTCCCCAAAATCGCTCCTGTGCATTTTCCTTGTAATGGCTACCTCCCATCGTTATCCCATATCACTTGCACTGTTTTGTTGGCACATATTTAACGTTAACCAATTTTCCTTTTTCTACGGTTTTCCCTCGGGAACAGCTGATTTCAAGTGTAACTGTTAATGCGTCGGTGTCTTGGAATAATATTTGTTAACGTTGCGATTAATGTTGTTTAAATTGAACAACAACTAACAATATCTCCACAAATGGTCGACAGGCTTTCGGTAACGCGAAGACTCACCGGAACGACAACTCGTCACGCTTCGGTAAATACATGGACGTGCAGTTTGACTACAAGGGGGCGCCAGTGGGTGGTCACATCCTCAATTATCTTCTCGAAAAATCGAGAGTGGTAAGTCTTACACGAGCTCATAGCGATTAAATGCTCGGCATATCATTCGGCCTTCATGTTTTAGTTCAGCCTTGATTTGTGTCTTAAAATTTAGTAACCATTAGATTTGTAAAGTGAATTGTTTCGCACACTTTAAAATCCGAAAACCACTATTGTCTTGTTTTGTCGATTTTTGTTCTGTTTACCCGATCATGAATAAATAATAGGGAATGCATCCGACAATTAGCGGCGACATAAGCAAAGTAAATAATTGATTCTCGCCAACGAGGTAATTAGCATTAGAGGCTTATTGCGTACAAAGTATTTGTGTTCGAAACAAATAACATAATATATTTTTTAAACCCTTAAAAAAACGGCCCTAATTAAACTGGGAAACCATTGCATAACTAAATATCTTAGGCGATATCGGACAGTAAGAAAAAACGTTTTTGTAGGTTCACCAAGCAGCTGGAGAGAGGAACTTCCACATATTCTACCAGTTGATCGAGGGGTCGGACGAAACACTACTGCGCAAGTTGTGCCTCGAAAAGTCACCGGACTCCTACTACTACAGCAACCAGGTAATTGTTCGCCATCGGTAAAATCACCGTGTGAATTTTTAGGCGTTTATACACATCTTCTTCCAATAAGCATTAAGATTAGTACCATAAAGTTGTTGTTACGCAGGGAAAATGCGCAAAGGTTTCGTCAATCAACGATCGCAGAGACTTCGAGGCGATTCAGAAAGCGTTCAAAGTTCTGGATATTCCCCAAGATCGAGTCCACGTAAGTTTGTTCTCAGGTGTCTCACTTCTTATTTAAATCCTTAGTTTTACTGTGAAAATTAAACTCGAGTAATCGAATATCGGGAGCTAACCGTTTCTGTATATTACCAATACATCTATATCAGGGGTGTCCAACTCAAACATGCCAGCGTGCCAATTTTTACCTTATAACTTCTTCCCGTGCAAAAGTTTAGTAACTAATCCTTTGTAATATTAAAAGCGCTTTTTTACAAATAATAAAAACGTTTGTTTGCACATGAAAAACATAAAATAAAAAAAAATAAAAATCTTAAATAAATCCCGCAAAACATTCAGGCCAGCTGAGTAGCAGCAGTGCGCATTACTGCATCTAAGTATCTGTCGGTGAGCTGAATTTGGTTCTTGCGTGCCATTTTTTATTAGGTCGCATGCCACGTTTGGCACGCGTGCCGCGTGTTGTACACCCCTAATCTATATCGCTAGAAATGTCAACTTGTTCTGTTTTTTAATTTTGTTGACATCTTTGACAGAACTTGTTTGAGATCGTGGCAAGTGTCCTTCATCTGGGCAATGTGACCTTCAAGGTCGATGAGCACGGACACGCCGTGGTGGAGAACGAACACGTCGCACAGAAAGTATCTATTGTAAGTAAATCTAGTATTAGCTACGCTTGTTCTAAGTCTTGTAATTACCATTAGGCTTAAATTGAAACCAAGCAAATATTTTTGTGTTTGAAATTATATTTATATTTACCAACATTTTTTCTCGTGAAAACAATGCTAATAGAATTTACACAGCATTCAACAGTATGTCATCAGTTCATAAAATGTACAAATTTACATTTATTTCTTTACAGTTGCTCGGCTGCTCGCTCGACCAGCTCATCAAGTCCTTGACGCATCGGACGATCGAAGCAAACCGAGAGAAGATGCTGTCCCCTCTCGCCCTGGACCAGGCAGTGTACGCCAGAGACGCCTTGGCAAAAGCGATCTACGGCAGAATGTTTAACTGGCTCGTTGCCGGTCTCAACGGATCCCTGTCTAACAAAGTGAGTATGAGGAATATATCTGTTTTCCTTTTTATAACTTTCCCGATTGCAGCGTGTTTTTCGACTTCGATTGAAATCCCCTTCGCTGTAAGTTTCCTTATCTCTGTTGCGTACAGACGTGAAATAAGACATATTTCGATATTGTGTATGTTGCTTTTAATAACTTTTTTTGGGCTCTTGTTTTTATTTTCACTCAGAAAATAAAAAAAGGTTCTTTACAATCCCTTAGGTTTCCTATACTAGCTACATGCGCATTTACTTGTAAATTTTTGTTAAATTTATTATGGCACGTTTTGGTTTTATTAACTCGCAATTTTTTTGCCGCAAATCGAAACACACTTTTAAAATATATACATCGTTTCGCGCTTAGGACTTGAAGCGGAGGAATCTGATCGGACTCTTGGACATATACGGCTTCGAGATTTTCCAGACGAACAGCTTCGAACAGTTCTGCATCAACTTCTGCAACGAGAAGCTCCAGCAGCTCTTCATCCAACTCACCCTCAAGCAGGAACAGGAAGAGTACAGAGCTGAGGGAATTGAGGTGATAAAGGGCGGTTGGCTGACCGATTGCCCACGACTAATTTCCGTTGCTTGCTTACTATTGTAGATCAAAACCAAAAACGTTAGGTTAAACCTGTTAAGTGCTTAAAAATATCGATCAGATTTTTTTCTCCTTACAGTAAAAGTAACAATACACTTTCGGCATTACATTTGCACTTACGGCATTATTACATTTAAATCTTTGGAGCATAATGGTTGGAGGTTGTAGTAAGACGTAATAAGAATATCAAAGCCCATACAGAAGTAGGTATCATTTTAAACGTTTCGAATAACATAGCTATGTTGAAAATAAATAAAGAGTTATTCCAAACGTTCAAAATGATTCCTACTTTTGTATGGCCTTTTATATTCTTATTACATTTAAATCGTTTAAATGAGATTGTTTAAGCCGATAGTAACTGAGTTTTTACGTCTTTTATTTAGTGGGTACCGGTCGAGTATTTCAACAACAAGATCATTTGCGATCTTGTGGAGGAGAGGCACCAGGGTATTATCGACATACTGGACGAGGAGTGTCTCCGGCCGGGGGAGGCAAACGACAAGACTTTTCTGAAGAAGCTGGAAGACACGGTCGGTCAGCACGAGCGCTTTGTGACGTGAGTTAAACCGGAATTTAAACGTGTATGAAAATTAACACAACAGGGCTGGTTACTGGAAAGAAAAGCTTTTAATTACGTTAACAATAAATACATTTTTTTTAAAGTTATTTGTATAAATACAGAACTACTTTCGTTTAGCTACTGTAAAATGCGATCGTTCGTCAGGCACCCTCGTCTTGCACCCACATGTAGATAAGTTGCTTTAAAGTCATTGCTGTCGGTAAAGTGTAATACTCTGATAATTTATGGCATTTAGCTTCTGACAGTTTAAACTTTTTACAGACATCGGCTGGGAGATTCAAAGATGCGCAAGACAATTGGTTACGAAGAATTTCGATTGCTACATTATGCTGGAGATGTTACATACTCCATTGATGGTGAGTGCGGGGTTAAAAACTTTACCTTTCGTGATTAATTTTTGCAGATTTCATTGTACAACTTGGATCTGTTTGATGCATTGCGGGTATCTTTACATGAAAATTATTTGCAGGGTTTCTGGACAAGAATAACGATCTGCTTTATCGGGATCTCAAGGAGACAATGTCGAACGCAACCAACGAAGTTATCAAAGACGTTTTCCCTAAATCGGAACTCGCAAAGTAAAAGCACAACTTATGCGTTTGCTTTAGAAGTATTCAGAGCTGACCCACTCAATAAAACTTTAAAACTAATTTAATTAATCTGCTGGAATTACAATTAGGGTTTTATAATAAGACTTTCGCTCTATTCTGCTATAAAACTTATTACAAAGGTAAAATAAATCGTTTTATTATTAAATTATTGTTTATTTGTTTAATTATTTCAGGTATTAATGTCCGACCGATACTTAATATTTTATCCTGATACCGATACTCGATATTTTTGACGAAAAATATCGCGATCCGATCAAATACTTGTTTTTAACTTAACTCCAGTTGTAAACCTAATATTTTTTAATAAATTTACTTTTCAAGGTATAAATCGCTGACTTATTTTAACAACAGTCTTATAGTATTCCTATAGTGTACAATATTTTATTATTCTATGCATGTCACTGTTTATGTTTACCTCAGTATGAAGCGTCCCGACACAGTCGGAAGCCAGTTTCGATCCAGTCTCAATAAACTTATGGATATTCTCATGTCCAAGGAACCGTCTTACGTTAGATGTATCAAACCTAACGATGTAAAGATGCCAGGTAATTATAATGGCAACCCGAATTTGACATACTTACTATTCAGTTTAAAACTGGCTTTGAAACAGCGTAACGATTTTAACGCAGATCGTTTTGATGAAAACCTCGTACGTCATCAAGTGCAATATCTTGGTTTGATGGAGAACCTTCGCGTGAGGAGAGCCGGATTCGCTTATCGAAGGACCTATGAGGTGTTTCTAAAAAGGTGAGCATTGCTTTACACTTTTTACATATACAATGGGTGTATCTTTAACTCAAAAACATTAACACAATGTTGCTGTAAATCTCTGTATTTCAATAAAAGTATGTTTTAAATAGTAGGCAAAACTTTTTTTGTCGCCGGCCAAAGTATTCTTTTCAAAGCTATTCCCGGTCCACTACGTAAAACAGTGGCGAATTCAGGATATTTGTTTGGAGTTGGCATTAGAATGACGTCACAAAGTTGCGTCATAAAACAATTGTTTTTGGAAACACCTGTTGTTCTCGAATGAACTCGTACGCAAATATGAAGCTAAAATGCAGTTAAATGCAGTTTAGTTGCGCATATCGCGAAAAAAAATCGGGTTTATTTGTTTTAAATTGGCAAAGCTTCAATTAAAAGAATACGTGGCGCATATAGCACGTAGAAGGATTCGAACATTGTTTGAAATAACGGCTTTTATAGGATAATTTAACAGAAATTTGACTGTAAAGTTGTGAGTCCGGTGTGGTATTATGCAGTTAAACCAAGTGTATCGCGCGAAACACACAAAACATTTTTACGGGAACACACACAAAAACCTAAAAAGCAACAATACCTAATGCAGAGAAATCTATAAAAGTATAGTATTAAGACCAACGACATAATACAGTCAAATACGCAGTAATATCCAGTACAGCTTAAGATCAAAATCGTCTGAATAAGACCTAAATCTGTCGGAATAAGTCCCAAATTCATCGGAATAAGTTCTAAATTCATCGAACTAAGGCCTAAATTTATCGGAATTAGTCCTAAATTCACCGGAATAAGGCCTAAATTTATCGGAATAAGGCCTAAATTAATCGAAATTTGTCCTAAATTCATCGGAATAAGGCCTCAATTCATCGGAATATGGACTAAATTTATCGGAATAAAGCCTAAATTCACCGGAAGAAGGCCTAAATGGCCATAATAACGCCCGAACCTGTGGGTAGAGGGTATGGGATGATCGGGGGGCATCGATCTGGCGTTGGCCGTGTTGGTATCACGGTTTGGACGCCCTAGTCTGACCGGCGCCGCTAGGGCGCCGCTGTTTTGGCACAGGACTTTTGGTCCTGTTTGGGGTTATTGGTCAGTAATGGGTGGGGTTAGAAAATGGGTTAGTGTTGAAATTATTAGGGGAGTTAGGGGTGGGGTTTGGGATTAATTAAATTAATGTTTAGGCCTGATTCTGAGGTTTTAGGTCTTATTCCGGCGTATTTAGGACTTTTCCGATTTAGACGGTACTAATGCCATTGGTATTAGTCCCATTTTAAACTTATTCCAAATTGTGTTTTATTCTGACGTTGGTGTTGTTCTTATCTTGCTATTATGGCTGGAGTCCATTTTTACCTTAGACGTATATATTTATTTCATAAAACATTAGTACTAATGTTTTGATATAGTCTATATCAAAACATATAGTCTATCCTGCGCAAACTAACTTTTTTAGTTTTAATTTTCAAGTATTTTCAATTTAATCATGACCGAAATATTGTATCATAAGTATTTCATGTGGCAACCTGGATTATTGCATCTTAAGTGATTTTCTGAACGGTTTGATGGCAGCCAGCTAACAGTAGCTGCTAAGACTGGTGTAAGCGGTAGCCGGACAGATACTTTATTACTTTTTTTAGAAGATCATTCGGCACTGGCCTAGAACCCTACCACAGCGTTCAAACAATTATTAAATTGCCGAACAGTGTTTGAGTTAGGGTGAGGGTTCGTTTCTTTTGATGCGAGCTATAGTTTCGTTTCTTTTGATGCGAGCTATAGTTTCGTTTATTTTGATGCGAGCTATAGTTTCGTTTATTTTGATGCGAGCTATAGTTTCGTTTCTTTTGATGCGAGCTATAGGTTCGTTTATTTCGATGTGAGCTATAGGAATAGGTTCGTTTCTTCTGATGCGAGCTATAGGAATAGGTTCGTTTCTTTCGATACGAGCTATAGGTTCGTTTCTTTTAAAGCGAGCTATAGGCTCGTTTGTTTTGATGCAAGCTATAGGTTCGTTTCTTATGATGCGAGCTATAGTTTCGTTTCTTTTAAAGCGAGATATAGGCTCGTTTCTTTTGATGCAAGCTGTAGGTTCGTTTTTTTTCAACTAGGTCGGGGAGGCGAACCTCTGACCACAGATTTTTAATGACCCACTTGCCTCTCTAGAAACACCGAAATGTTATCAATCATTTTCAGAAAAGGATAAATGTAAAAAACAATTCTTTGTTAGATAGCACTATTTTGTTTAAATCAGGGCTTCCCAATCTGTTGGTTGTGCAAAAGTGTTTTAGGTGTGACGAGTAGGCCTACTACATTAACTGCACTTCAACAAATGCGTGCCGAAAAGCAGATATCTAAAATAGTTTCGTTAATCGCTGTAAAACGGTGGCGATCCTTGAAGGGCTCGCAGACTAAAAATTCTGAAAACCCTGGTTAAACCAATAAACCATGCTAAAAACTTTCTGCTGAACTCCTGTAATCCCATAAAAAATGTTGCAGCATTTGGTAACTATTTAGATTAGTAATATTTGTGTGAATCAAAATTTGAATATTGTCCAAAAAGTAGCATATAATTAAATATATGAATTACTTGTGCATTTAGTAAGGAAAAAAGTCGTGTTTGTGACCCGCGGAATGAAAAGGTTCGCCATCCTTGAACTAGGTCATTAAAAGTTGCGGGTATTATTGTTAAAAGTTAAAATCAATCCTTTGTTTGTAATAATAAATCATTGTTTCATAGAACTGTGTAGACTACTACATCTAGTTGTCTGTGTCTTTTTCTATTTCATGCATGTTAGAAAAAATATATTTTTTGATGTTTGAGGCTTGGGTCGTGAGATGTTCATAAAACTCAGATTTGGGTCGCGCTCAAAAAAGTTTGAAAACCACTGGTCTATATCATCTAGCAATCACGTAAAAGTTCGCACGAAACGTAAAAAGCATATATTACGTAAAATATTTTTTTTTTGATAAATGTTACTCAAGTTATAATCTACAATAGCCAGATTACAATGTTTAATAGAAAATTACATTAACTAGATATATTTTGGTAGAACTTGCATTTTGTAGGGAGTATAAGTCCACATATCGTTACGCTTTTGACACCAAATGGTGAAATATTACACGGCGCCATGATGCCGAAAACACTGTCACGCCATTATGTAAAAATTACCATAAAATGAAGACTATACGCGCGAATATGCGTTTATATAGTTAAAGTTGGCAAAAAATATAGTTTGAAAGGCAGTCTTAGTGCCACATTTGGCATGTGTGCCTGAACCACGCTGAGACAATACCAAATTTCCATCTTTTAAAATACAGATGCAATGAACGTACGCGTACGCCGTACGGCTATCAAGCGGCCCACGAATACATGATAAAACTAAGATACTAAAAACTAGCTCGCGGCCCACTAATAATGGCTCTGCGGCCCACAGTTTGCCGACCACTGTTTTAAACCATAGAATACAGAGTGAAACATCAGATATGCATTGTGTGCAATGTGTATGTTATGTGAAATAGGACCCGTAACTACCGCCACGTTGTTGGCACTCAACATTTAGTTATTTAAATTCGTTAAGAAAACTAAATGATGATGCCAATTTCAAATAGATAATGATTTATGAAGAACTGCCGACGACAACCATGCGAGGCGTCGAATCCTAAATAAAAATCTAAAACTTGTTTGTTTTTTGTGCTAAAGGTATCGGTTGTGTATCTTTCCAGGTACAAAAGTTTGTGTCCGCAAACGTGGCCGAATTGGGATGGGCCGGCAAAAGAGGGCGTGGCACTTTTGTGCAAGCACATCGACTACGACGACGACGACTACCGACTCGGCAAAACCAAGATTTTCATTCGCTTCCCGCGAACGCTCTTTGCAACTGAAGACGCTTTCCAGGTAGTGTTTCATTACAGTATTCGCAACATCGAATATTTATAGTAACTTTAAAATATTTTAAAGCTGTGGATTTTTTCTAAAACCTTGTGTTCTGTCTGTGGCTAAGGCCGCTATCTTTAAAACAGACAAGAAACAAACCTTTTAATCGTACTAAGGTGTTTTTGCTAAAATCCGTTTGACCGCTTCTGCGATCTGTATTTTAACTTGTTTTTCTTATGCAAACAATCGTCGCTTACCAAAAATAGTCCCGTTCTGTACCTTCGTTTTGCCGTTTAACCAAAGGCAATAAAAATACCAGCCAACCTTACGACGTTTGCTTTGCGCAGATTCGTAAGCACGAGCTCGCGACGCAGATCCAGTCGTCTTTCCGCGGGTGGGCGCAGTGGCGCAGGTTCCAGCGCATGCGATCCGCCGTCACACTGCTCACTTCTCATTGGAGGAGGGTGGCCGCGCAGCGACTGAAGGAAAAGCGAAAGAAGGCCACCGTAGATATCAGGAAGTACGTTTTCGGTTGTCCTTTTCGTTGTTTGTGTGTGTTATCTAACTGTTCCGACGCGTTAATTCCCAAACCCGCAAAAGGTTTGGGAACAACAGAGAATGTTATCTCTTCAAATAAGATAAGATAAGATAGCGAATTGTTTTTTAGATGATAGACAAAGGGAAAGCTGTAAAGTACGATGCGATTATTCTTCTTCTAAGTATCCGACTTCACTTATTAAATTTAATGTTTGTACCTACAAATAAAAATAGTACTTAACACTATAGTCTCCGTAGATCGGACACCGCATGTAACTTCTAAAAAGGCCACTTGCTTAGTCCTTGTACGATATCCCCCTTTATACGATTTTGCGTCAACGCAGGTTCATCTTGGGCTTCATCTCCCGCAACAAGCCGCGCTGTGCCGAGAACGCCCACTTTCTCGACTATGTCAGGATCTCGTACCTGCAGAGTTGCAAGGACAAGCTGCCCAAGTCGGTGCTCGACAAGTCCTGGCCCAAACCGCCTGCCGCCCTCATCGATGTACGTTAGTTGTTAGTCAGACTTGCTTGTAACTAATATTTTGGCACGAGTTTTTTAAATAAAAAGGAAGTCACACAATAGATTCGCTGGTTTTCTGCTTTTAAACTGTTTTACTCCTGTTCACATGTACTTTCAGCACTAGGTTAATCACGACAAATGTACGTAACTATCATTCGGAGATAACTAAAGTATTTTTATACAAAGTTATTTTAATTGCTTTCCCTATATACTATACAATCTGTGACTGTAAATTCAATCGTTGACACGTTATCGTCCTATTCGTTGGCATAAGGTGCTGCGATATTTCTAATCCTAAACTTAAAATATTTTTACGTGCGTATTTTCGTTTCGCAGGTTGGTTCTAAACTTCAATCGCTCAACATGCGTAACATGACGCTAAAGTACGTAAAGGCCATTACTCCAGAGCGAAAAGCGATCATGGAAGAAAAGGTGCTCGCCAGCAACATTTTCCGGGCAAAGAAGCGTGGTTACGAGGAAAGTGTTTCGCAGCCATTCCAAGATAAGCGCCAAGGTACTGACCTTTTTTATATCTTCAACTGCTTTGTTAACGCTGCCTGTAAGGTTACGTCCATTCGACGGCGTTCTGTGAAGCTCTATAGTGGGTATCGGAACTAACCTATCGTTCGCACAAGGTATTGTGAGAAGAAAATTATGAGAATTACCATAAAGGTTATCAAAAAATGTAGCCAAAGGTCTGTACAATTTCAGCAAACGGATCAATTTCAGGGGAAGCAAGGTTTTACGTGTTTTGGTCGTTTATCAAATGATCTCACCACTTGCAGAATCAACAATTATGTATTTCAGTTGACCAACTCAAACCAAAAATGCAGCAAGTGATGGATCCCGGCGAACGCGCTCTCTACTGCTGCACAGTGACGAAGTACGATCGCCATGGTTACCACGCGCGACAGCGCACCCTGGTGGTGGGATCAAACGCGACCTATCTGTTTGACAGCAAGGATGGAAAACTTAAACAGAAGATTCCTCATTCTGCCTTGAAAGGTATCCGTCCCTAATCACTGTATTCAAAACAAATTAAACAATTATTGTCCGTCAGTCTTCTGAATTAAGTGTGTTTAGTTTTGAAATCTTTTTTTTTGTGGTCTTTTTTAGTTTCCTTGATAAATTATTTATTTTTATGTTGGTAGGTATTTCGACGAGCAGTCTTGGTGATCACGTGTTTGTTCTGCACGCGCCGTCAGAACAAAAAGAGAAAGGTGACGCAATTGTGCAAAGCGCTTTCGTAATCGAAACCGTCACCAAATTGGCGAGCATTGCGCAAAAGTCCAAGGATGTCAAAGTTGTCGAAAATGGCAGGTTAGAAAAATTGATTTCTTAGGCTGCACTTGTCTAAAATCCATCCATATTGGTAGATAGTTGTTCAGAAACTTTTTTGTTCAGCATATTAATGTAAACTTACTTGACTCCTTGTATTCAACCCTTCATGACTTTTGAGAAGTCTGTTGGTCGTGAACCCTCCTGGTTTTGATTACAATAACTTTCCATGTTTTGATAGCATATTACACAACATGTCCGGCGGAAAACAAGGTACGATAGAGTTTCATGCCGGTGACCAACCATCGGTGGCCAAGTCTAAGCAAGGCTCTCTAGTTGTGGTGAGCATTTTTACGTTATATACTACGAAATTTATACTGTAAAATATAAGTTGTATGATTTTAGAGCAATTTTTCTTTAATCAGTTTCTGGCTGCAACGCGTTTGTAAAATTCATTTCAGGTCGCGCCAGGACGATAAGACAATTTACGCAAAAAATATTGTCCGATGCCCAACAAGTACCGATGGTATCAACCCTGTAGCAGCATGCTCCGCAAGCGGCAAAACCTTTTTAATATCTATATTTTGTACAAAGAAAATCGCCTATCCATTTGTTGCACTTTTTTATCCAGGCGCCCTTTTCAGCACTAATTCAGTGATCACTCTATCCGCCCATGTCAGTCTAGACTAGATCAAAGGATTTGTACACCTTGTGCCATTACCAGCGTTGCATGTTCGCCACAGAAAAAGATTATTATCCTTAGCAGTTACTATTTTGCTAAAGTGTTTCGTCGCAGTCCAAATCAATTTTGTTTGCCGCCAAAGTATCGTAAGAACTTAAGTGTAGTAAAATTGCAATACGACTCAAACTATCCTAAGCTTTGTACTATAAATTAATTAACAGTCCTAACTGTATAAGCTAAGCGCGATATGCTTCTAGTGTTTTTACCGTATGTTTAGTGTAATTTTTTACTTACTGTTTCCCGCAATCAGTCGACATTGACAAGTAATTCGCTACCGCGGTTTTTGTTGTTTTAAAAGTTTTGCGTAGCTTTTTAATTCCGTCGGCTTTCGGACAATCATTCGCTTGTGGGAAAGCTTGTTTGCTGCGATTTAACCAATGAATAAACAACTAACTAAACTGTGTTTCGTTTGACGGTGAATTTTGTTCTTTTGTAACATGCCACTGTATATCATTTACTGGTGATGGAAAGGTTTTAAAATATTTTCGAGTAACGGAGGTATTTTTTTATTCCGATTTGTGTTGGCCCTGAGGGTCGAACCAGCGAGTTGGAGGCCATGCCATGATAAACTACATTTTTTTTTGTTTTATGTTAATTAGTATTTCATGAAGTTTTTATTGACACATTAAATACACTTCTAAACATTTAATCAACATTTAATTAAAAATATCATTACTTTATTTTATACACTTCTATATGGGCACCTTTAGTTGCACGAAGCACATCTAAACGGTTAATTTCGAAATTTTGTCTGAAACAATAAATGTAGTGTCAATAAAAACTTCATGAAATACTGATTAACATAAAACAAACCTCATTGCGATATCTCATCATTTCACTTTTTAATAATTTTTTAAATTGTAAAGAGACTTTATGGACACCCTGTATATCTTTGTGTAAAGTGATATTAATAGTCCTGTGATTGAAATTGCTCTATATAGATGGAAATCGCTTTTTGGTGTAAACGAAATTATAAACCAACGTTTCGGCAGCAAATATCAGCTGATTCCATCAGGGTAAAATTAAAACCAGAATACGTTAGCCAGCTACAAGTAGATAGCCGGAACCACGAGACCATTTTCAATGAAGTAATAATATTGGTTAACCCGGAAGGATTTAATACCGTCTTCTGGAATAGTGTGGTCAGATCAGATTATCCTGTGCACTTCCCAATCTTCTATGGATTGCAGTAACCCTATTCGAATTTTTGTTCGGTTATTCACTATAATGTCGCACTAAACAGAACTGAAACAAGCAACATCAACTCTACACAATGTGGGAAAATATAGTTTAGTTTATTATACTCTATTCGTACACTGAGGGTTGTATAACTATAAGGGGTACAAATTGAGCACAAATCAGACTACTAAATATATCCCGGCACCAATGAGCATG
The DNA here is from genome assembly GCF_963924565.1 of Ascidiella aspersa. Taxonomy (NCBI): domain Eukaryota; kingdom Metazoa; phylum Chordata; class Ascidiacea; order Phlebobranchia; family Ascidiidae; genus Ascidiella; species Ascidiella aspersa. Next base: position 24,107,615 of record NC_139447.1, on the reverse strand, counting down.
GGAAATGGCACCCAAGAATGACGCAGCACCCCGGTTTGGAACCACTCCGCTAACAGCATAGACGCTCGGTTATAGACACCAACTACACTGAGCTTTAAAAGCAGCAAGTGGACAGATCAATAGATAAGGTAAAAAGCAGGGATGTCCTGTAACGCGGAATTTGGTCCGGGGTCAAAACTGATCCGGTCGGATCAATTTTGGCGTTGAAACTGCCGCTAAAACAGGTCCGGCTAGGCCAAAACTGGTCCGGCCTTCAAAATCGCTTATTTATCCTTGAACCTGTGGGGTGCGGGTCCGATTAATGAGTCTTCATTTATATAATTGCCAAGATGAATCGACCACACTCCTACAAGATTTGAGATGGCCTGTCTTCGTGAGGCCATTCAGGTCCAATTCTTTCCTTTAGTTCAGATACATGAACAGTCAATTTTGCTGTCTGAGTAGAAGCTATAAAAGCCTCTATCTCTGCACTAGGCAGTACTGGGTGATACTGTTTTTTTATTCGATTATGCGACTATACTTATTGGCGAAAATATTTCTAAAATGCACAGGAAATATTGACGTAGATATTCTTACGATTTTCAATAATAAATCACGTGACAACAAGGCGTGGTCTAAACCTTTTTCTCTCGACTCTTATAGACGGAAATAATATTTTTGTCCCAATATGGCTTGAACAAAAGCGCTTCGATCTACATTGCGACGTAACTGGCGTCCGATTCTAAAAATAATGGATTGTTGACAATAAGGCGAATTTCAAAACAAAGCGCTCACATTAAACGGATATACGTCACATCACATACAGCTCTGACGCATAAAAATTGGTGTAACAAGGCATTCGTTGCAAACTCTAGCAAGAGATATCGGCAATCGAATTTAAACAAAAACTTTCATGACGCAACATTAAGGCGATAAAACAAAGAATTAATTTGATGTGCTGACGTGTTGCGACAAACCCTAACCCTAAGATCCGACCGGACCAGTTTTGGCGCTTGATTACGACCAAAATCGGTCTGGCCGGATCGACCAATTTTGGCGTGACAGTCCAACCTGCGGCCTGTCTGATATTTACGTGCGGCCCACCACTTATTGTCACTTTCGGTAGGCTTTATTAAAATAAATTGTTTGACTATCACAAAAACGTGTAGAATGCGCAGTATTTGATGTAGGCCTAATCTTATGTTTTTTCTGAGGCCATAATCGAGTCTAATGTCGCATTTCAACATCCATCGAACACTTTGTGCACCCATCATTGCTAAGCAAGATGTGTGTTTTTGCAGACCGTTTTAAGGAAATATATCAGCCCAAACCTGTAAAAACTCGAATTTTCGCGCTTCGCCATAATAAAAAAAATAAATAAGGTCAGGATTACTTGCATATTTACGCACGAGTTCACTCTCCGAGAGCGGGTATTTATAAGTAAAGTTGTTTTATGACGTTACGATATGACGTAACTTATGACGTCACCCCTTTAATTTGAGAGGTTTTGTGGCCTATCGAAATTTTTAAAGTGGCAATGCGGCCCATTCTGCTAAAAGGTTGGACATCCCTGGCATAAATGATTGTTGTAACTGCTTGACCATAAAATGCGTCGAAGTAATGCAGCGTACGCACTAATGTTTTGTGCTGTTATACACGTCACCAGTAACCGAAGGTCTTGTTAGATTAACGAGCACATCTTATATCTCACGAGTCACTAGTATATTTAAACTTTAAATTGTCCCATTTACAGTAATGACTTAAAAAATGACTTTCTTTTGGCCAAACGACTTGACCAAAGTCTTTTATACAAATAACTTGGGCTGCCGAAGGGATTTATCTAAAATTGTTTCAGCCATTTTAATAGCGGTAAACCAAAACTTGTCCTACATTTACCACTAAATAATTGTTTTGTTACCACCGAATAATAGTTTGTCTTGTGCAATACTATAATCACTACTAAGAAGTTTTAACCATCTACACCATTTATAATGTTTTTTTTATTAAAGTGCAACTTTTTTTTAAACTCAAAGGAGTAAAACATAAATAAAGTTTTATTTGACACAACAATCAGAAAAACTTTTCCAGTGTTTGTTTTTCAACTTGAACGAAATGAACATCATTGAGAGGATTTGACGCATCACCACAACCATGAGAACCTTTGCATCATTTGTAAGATTTTTATTTTTACAAAGCACTTAGTTCTCATCTGCATCTGAATCCTGTTTCTGAGTTGTTATATCAACATCTGTTTTTTCACATCCTTCTGGTTCCAACTTTACTTCATTAAGTATGACGTCAGTGACTTCTGATTTATTATTGGCATCTGAAAGGAAGAAATGGTTAGACTAGCACTTCTTAAGCCCATATGAAATTTTTTCATCTGTTATATCACTGAATCATACAACTATTTATCATTAAACATTAGTTGGTGCACAACATATTGTATACTGTATAGACTTCTGTGCTTATAAAAATAAATGTACCTACAATTTTGGATCTTTATTAAATAATGCCAAGTAAATATACTAACCTTGGACAACATCCTTTATTTCAGAACTTTCAGGAACCTACAAAAATATATTAATAATATTTAATATATATTATGCATATCTTTAATATATATATATATATATATTTTTTTTTTTTAATACCTTAAAATATTTAGAACAGTGTGGTCCAACTACACTGTTATTGTTGGTCACAATATTTTTTTTATGGGTCGTTGATAAAATTTAAAAAAATATTTGTTATTGCTTACGATCAAATCGCCTAGCCACACATTAATGAATTTGCAGTAAGCGCTTACCAAACATTTTTTGCCAATTTTGTATATACAGTATGTTTTGCATTATCGATTGTCAATGCACAAACGTGCCTCTTAAATACTACCACCATTTATGTGTCAATGCTTACCCCAGGGGGGGAATTTTGAGGTACGCAAGCAATTTTATTTTACTGGCAAGTTGTGAAGATTTTCTGTAACAATGATTAAAATTTTTGTGACAAGCGGGAAAAAAGTTACAGCTGACTAACTGCAGCATTCAAGCTAAAACCAACATGCTATTAAGTGTATACTTTATTTCATTATATTTTTTTAAGGTGTCATACATGCAGATAAATCAAAAGGGTTGCCACTAAATAAAGTTTGAGAACCCCTAATCTAGTAAATGGTTTAACGCAATATTCAAACAGCTTTGCAAATATGGACACTTCAGACAACTTTTGTTTTTTCATGAACTTTTGATGTGATTTTGGATTGGCCATTCAGGTATGGATATAATGTAGTGCTGATCTTTTAATGTGTCAATTATTGTTCAAGAAAATTGTTCTACCAACTGCAACATTTTTTTTGACGGAATTTACTTAGCATTGGTTGCAAAATGAAACAACGGTTATTTAAAAAACAACATGTTTCTTACTGTACTTATTATATGATGTAACTTGTGACATCATGTTCCGCAAATTAAAATCTTGGATATACCCTTGCAAATTTAATATCTAAAACGAACTGCTTCTGATCGCCCATGACAAAGTGTAGTTGGACCTCGCTTATTTAAAACGTTTAACACAAAAACCTTTTCTTGTGGTTCTACTTTGATTTGCTTTGTACCTAAGTGATGATATGTTTTCTTTCTGAAATGTAAAAAATACTCAAGCTTTAAAACCATAAATAACACTTTGAAGTTTAAATTAACAAATGCTAAATGTCATTTTATTATCCAAGCCTAACAAGCCTAATTCATGGTATATATATATATATATATATATATATATATTACTTTTAAATAAATACAAAACCCTTGCAATTTAATCAGTCTAGAAAATATTATAAATAAAACTGTACCGCAATTTTTTAAATTAAAATAGGCGAGATGGTGTCACTAACTTTTGGGGTGGTAAAACTTCAGAATCTGAATCCGATGAAAAGGTTGCCTCTGAATCAATTGGAGAATCGGGTATCACCTGTTCATACTGCAACAAGCGGTCCAAGAGAAAGCTATTATCCCTTGAAACTTTTAGAAGTTTTCGTTGAGACTTGTTTAATTCAGATTTTAAACTTTCATGCTCCTGAAAATACACATTAATATAATTTCTACATCAAATATTACATAGACATGCAGAGTTTTCGAAAATGAAGTAAAAAACAATAGTAATTCTAGGGTTTGGCAAAGTTCAGTTGTATTACCAATTTTTTAAAATGACAGTTTAGTATCATTTGTTTATAACATACGTCAGTTACCTGTTAAAAAGTAAAAAATAGTAAATGTTTTGCTGAAAATTTGAATTGATTTATTGAAGCTCATTTATTTTATACCTCGTAAATCCAATGGTATTATTTTTTGATTCGTCAATATTCCAATTAAAGTGTATCTCTCAGTTTTTAAATAAATACAGTACTCAATTGTTGTTAAGATTCCATAATTTATTTCAGTCCTGTATCTGGTCACCCCCTATTAAAGCAGTTGTTTTCTCAATGCACACTACATAGAAAATTTTGTCAACACTTTATGCTTTGCAAAACAATTCAAGTATCAGTCTGTATGATTCTAGAGATTAAAACAAGTATGTTTAGGACCACTACTCTGAGGCTAGCTATAAACTATACATTAAAAATATTAAAATTGCAAACAATTTACATTTTACTGTCCAGATATATATTAGTCATTTTTTTAGTAATATTTTTAAGAGTCATCCTTAATGTATATTTTTTGAAAATTGGAATATTTTACTTTGTCAAAGTTAGAAAAGCCTTAAAAACTTAAAGCTGCACTAAAGCTGGGGTCTGAACATATGTATTTGCATCCGATTTTGTTCAGGCCAAAGGACAATTATGGTAGGATCTTGTTCCAGTATAGTATTTCTATGTTTAAGTGTTTTTGCTTACTTCTTTCTTATTACTTTAAGTGTTTTGCTGTTTAAATACTTAGATAATTCCATCAATGCTACTTTTACAGTCATTAAAAACATTACAATGTTTAATATTTGGTCAGAATGCGGGCGTTGGGCTTTTTTCGTTGACCAAAAGTTTTACAGTGCAACCGATCCTATCACAAGAAGATTTCCTGTGACGTGTGTTGAAGAAAATCCATTCAGTTTTGATACCATCTCTGATTTTATTATGTTCACTATTTTCTTTTGAACCTCATACACAAAAATATAGATCATGATCATTATCATTTGAGACAACACAAATATTTTTGTGACTTAACATCCTATTGAATCCCTAAAATAAACCATTGCCGGGTGTAAAGAGCTGCAAGTTGTTCCTATGTGACCCCTGGACTTCATCTTGTATTAGAAAACTATAGTTTTCAGCAAGTCCAACAAAACAACTACTAGCAAATTGATTTCAGTAAGCGCTACCCAAACAACACAGTAAAATGTATGTTATTAGTTATCACTTTTTATCAATCAGACAAAAACAGCATATTAAAAAAAGTAAAAATATTAGGCTACTCACATATATGACATACTTCAGCTTTCGCTTTAAAAATTTATATTTCTTGTCATAGCTTTCCGACATTATACATTCATAGCCCTGTTTTAGAAAACAAACCACGAGAAATAAGTAAAGTAAACATCTAACTTATGATATAGAATACAACTTCAAAGGGCCAACCACTTTTCCAAAGTTAAAAGTATTTTAGCCCAGTGGTTGCTAACAGGATGCTAAAGGGTGCCTAGAGATATTTGGGATAAATCGTTAAATTGATTAAATACAATAACAGTTTTATTTCTGAATTTTCAGCCAATATTTTCAATTTATCTACGCAGGGAGTTTACCTAAAGGTATAATTAGTGGATTGTCCACGACCTCAAGGTCTAAAAATCAAGCTTCTCTGTCATTGGATGCCCTAATTGTCCTAGACCTTTTGGCTTAGAACTGCACTAATTTCTGACGGATCGGGTGACCACCTTAGGTGTGCAGACTGTAGACTGTGGCCAAATAAATTATAACCATGAGGACAAACTCTTACTTTTGCCTTTAAGCCAGTGGTCGGCAAACTGGCCCTAAGCACTCTTTTTAAAGCTATTGAAGGTCCACAAAACCACTACAAAAACAGTGGCGGATTCAGGATATTTGATTTTAAGGCGACATATTACACGGCGTCCTACTATATTCTATTGAAATCCTACTATAGAAGAAGGATATACGCGCGAAGCGCGAAAACTTTTGCCTTTACAAATAATTGAAAGTTGGCAAAAATATAGTTCGACAGGCCCTCAGGATTTGGCACGTGGGGCTAAACCACGCTGAGACAATATAAAAATTCTTAGCCACACGAACTTAAAATAAAGTGCAATGAATGTACGGCTATCATGCGGCAACCACTACATGACAACACTATTCAAAAGTAACTCACGGCCACTAAAAATGGCTCTGCGGCCCACAGTTTGCCGACCACTGCTTTAAATTAAGCAATGCGTTCTACTTTTCGCAGCCGTCACGGTCTGATACATAATACAAACCTGGCGTTGGTTAAACTTGTTATGAAAGAAGTACGCTTTTTGGCGTATTTTGTTGTTTAATGACCTCTAATCTTAATTGATACCGTTTCCTGTTTACAAAATCGACTTGGCAGGACAGACAAGGTTATCACAAGTTGCGTGACACTTTCTTAGGCCCCTACTGTAGATTTTTGAAAGGTGTGTTACTGTTAAAATGTACGCGATTGAGCTATGCCGTTGATTTTCACTTGGTTTATGTCCGAAATTACCGGGTTTATGTCCGAAAATTACCTTATATATTAGGTGAATACCACTTAGTTTGCTGCAAAACCCAAGGTGCCTATACCCTCTTTAAACCCAAAGAGGTTATAATCTCCTTGTTTAAACCTAACTGTATGGCGGAGTAAATTGTTAGCTTCTCACTGTAAACAATATAGGCCATGTATTAAACTAATTAAACAATGATTCATATGGCGAAGTATTATTGGTGTGCTGTTTATGCAAGAAACTAGCATTTGTAAGGTAGTTAGAATATCAGTAGTTATCAGATGTAAAAACTACGTTATGAACCTAAGTTAGTGGTCTATGCTTTCAAAATTACTCCCTAAACAAAAATCCTTGACCTGTTTGTGGATTTGATGCAGTACACGAACAGTGATAACAATAGTAACAACAACCAAATCATTTTGTTTTAGTTAATAAAAAATTATTGTTATACGGTCGACTCAATATCGACACAAAATAAAGACCCCCAACTTTCAAAGCAGTATAGATACGCATTTACGCATTGTCTGTGTACTTCTTTGTAACCTTTCTCTGGAAATTGGAAAAAAATTTTTGACCGAATTACCACTCATTGTTTTGACAAAAGTACGTACATAATCGTAATTTTAATAAACTTTCGCTTTTTGAAATTTCTTCATAATTTTTGCTTTTCACGTAGACCTTACTCTTTCGAGTTCTTGGTGGGATATCATTATTTCCCAACTTGGCATTTTTGCTAACTCAAGTTACCAATTTAGCAGAAACGCCACAAATTTTCAGTGTGGCCAAGACAAAATGTTTATCCAAATTTATATAGAATTGACGATCATCAAATCATACGTTTTGCGCAGTATTTCGGTCACGATATCATGAAAGATTTTTTATGTTATCTGGTAGGTTATTATGAAACACAAAAGTACGTTTCACAAAGACAGTAAAATTTATTAAAATAACCAAGACTGAATATTTTCATTCATTGCTTTAACTGGCGACCATTTTTATTTTAATAACCAAGATCAAAACTCCTTACACATTTATGTTCTACTTTCCGGTAAATCTTCGCTCTTGTATAACCTGGGTAATTTGAAAGCCCGGTTATACGAAAAATAAATTATTGTTATTTTTTTGCGTTGGGGTTGGGCGTAGAAAGGGTCGCCACCAGCAAAGATTGATTTATTAAAAATATCGAAAGTGATCTCTGTAACATTACTGAATTGAACCTTCACATTTTAGATTTTTGTCGGGTACTAAAATAGTAGCAAAGCGACTTGATTCAAGCTTGTAAGAGAAATATAGTGATTTTTCACTTACAGTCATCCTTAAAAATTTAGTTTATTTGCATAGGAAGTCTTAGGGACAGTGGTTATAACATATTTTGATGTTATCTTGTGAAAGGTGGCCAAACAGTTCGCCCGCTGTCATACAACAATATAAGATAATGTAGCAAAATGATTCAATTGGCAAAGCAAAAATCTTCAAAATGGCAATCCGAGCAACGTTTAGTCACACTTCCTCCTCTTGCGTGAAGAGCAACGAATACTAAAACCGCGAAAGTTGGACACATTGCTTTAGGCGAGTACCCGGAACTTGACCTTGATGCATATAACTGACCACCAGTGAAACTATAACTTCAGAAGCGCATTTCCTGCAATGAAAGCATGATGTTATATCGACATCAAACGATTTGTTCTACGGGTTACAAGAAAATTTTAGTGTTGAAATATACATAATTTTCTTGAGGGGAGTTTAGTGTAATATAAAACGAGGAAAAATGGGAATACTGTATGGTCTTAACAGACAGATTATTCTAAAAATAAGGACGACCGAGTGATAAGTAATAATATATGATATGGTTTTTATATGGATGAATCCAAAGAAAATAAATAAAAGAAATGGGTTTGCATATTATACAATTGATACTCAAAAAATTACAGACGAAACAAAACATAAGTCACATTTCTTAGAAACAAAAGCAATAATTTAGTAGATCTTTAAAACAAACTGTATCTTGAAAATGTGGACGCCATTGCAGCTCTGACTGAGCCTATAACCTAACCCAGCGTGGTCCAACTTCTTTTCATCGCGGGCCAAAAAAAGTTTTATCTTACGGGCCAATGTTTTTTTAAATGTTTTTTTAAAAAGCGATTCTAGGCTTATTGTTGGCAAATTTATATAGACCACGGCAGTGGTTCTTGACCTTTTTTAAGCAGCGCTCCACTTTGGTCATTTTCATATGCCTTTCGCCCGCCTACGAAAAGCAATTCGGCATTTTCTATTAAATATCACTAAGACAACTTGAAAATAGTAAAGTGAAGCGCCAAAAAATTGAGTTTAATTGGTTGAATAAGCGCTAAACTATAGATTTAGGAGGCTTTTCGCATTGGGCACACAACAAATAGCTCGTGCTCGACACATTGATTTAAACAGTACGTTATCTTGTTCAAAAGATGTGACGACACACAATACAACGGCCATATTGCAAAAACAATTCGTGCAAAAAAGTTTGAGTCCCCCTGTTGCAAGCCTGTTGTCATATAAAAAATATGGATAAAAATAGTTTAAACGGGGTCTGACTTTTATCGTTTATCTATAACTTAGACAAATTGTAATTAAATAGGGCCGTTCTACATTCGATGATATGAAAATATGCAATGGCACTGAAAGGGACTTTAGGCTTAAAACATAGCCAAGAAAAATAGAAAAAAAAGATGCGCGCGAAGCGCGAAAATTTTTTTCAGTTTCAATGTTAAACATGGCAAAAACAGAGTTTGTAGCCTACAGCGCTGTCGGAGTGGTGTACAACCCAAACGAAACCATTAAAAATATTGCAAAAAATTTAAATATTGATTTAGAGCTCCCGCCCCCCTAAGAATTGCTTGGCGCCCCCTAGGGGGGCGCGCCCACCAGGTCAAGAACCGCTGGCCTGTGGCATATATACTAACTTTGAAATCTACACCTTTGTTCAGCTACAGTAGTTATGATATCACAAAGGATGATTAAATTTTTTTGTCCATTACAATAACAAAGAAGCAAAAATTGAAGTGATATTGCTAGATTGTAGCAAAGCTGACGCTTTGTAGCAAAGCTGACAAAAAAGTGGAACTCGCAGTTGGACCACACTGACCTAACCTATGTCAGTCTTAAACTTTTGACACTTCTGGTCTGCTAAAAATACAGAAATCCTTTTACGGACAGCTAACCAGATGCAAAAGGGACGATTCATTACCGAGATAACTATAGGGCTAGTCTTTACTTAGAAAGGCGTATTGAATTAAAGGTAATCGGGACAACAAGTACGTAGCCTAATAATCCTTAAACTTGTATATTTGTATAACATACTTTAGTAAAAGTAATTTACTAGAAGAAAGTGAATAATCAATGTACTAATGGTCAGTAACCATCAATTAATCATTAGATGGTTCGTATCGGCTATTCATAAAAGGCTAGGTACTTCGATGCTCACCTTTAGATTTTTTAATCTGCCCTCAATGACGTCGTGCGTTTGTTTGCAGGAAATCGTGATGCTATCCGAAGCCGAACGGACGATTTTCATCACAAGCTGGCGGACGTTCTCATCTGGCAAGTCCTTTAAGGCGTCAGAGTGGTGATTAGTTTCAAGATAACTCCGGGTGTCGAAGTAGTATCAGTACAAGTGCGATACTTACTTAGAGTCGTGTTGCTGCCGATCGGACAACACATTTTGTGTGCATTTTAGGAAAGGTTTAGTCGTTTTACACCTGGTACAGCAATTTTTTGCAGAAAACGTTACACAAACAATTTAAGTAAATTTTGACTCAACAACCTTTAAAACATTTAGCTTATTCGGCCTTGTAATGAATTTCTTTGATATCGGATCAGACGTGTGTTATTTTTACCTAAAAGGTATTATCGGTATCAGAATAAACTGTGTGACGCAATTGCCTAGATCAGAATGGAAGAATTTCTTTGTTCGGTCATATGTTGTAGCTAACTGTTTTGAATTACGTCGTTTAAAAAATAGGTCGTAACGTGACGTAAATAAACAAGTCAACCTGCAGTTTTAGGTGAACATTTGAAATAATAAGAAACAAAAAAAGATTTTACCCCTTTTGCCTCGACTGCAAATCTGCGAAGGCTGCACAGAAACCACCTAAAAAACCTTTCTAAAACCGTGACCACTTTTTTTTACTTTTAATAGGGCCGTTATGCTTCCGATAATAAATTTTGTTTCAAAAGACAGAAAACATGCCATCGTATTCACGGAGCTCATAAACTAAATAGGTTTCCACAAAACATACTAAACGTCAACCATTACAAATTTTTTGCTTATTTAAAGTTGAAAAATATAATTTTAGGGTATGGCCCGGTGCCCAAACCCCTAAGCTAAAGAGCCCAAATGGGTCAGAAACAGTAGCAAATTCGAAAGTAACCTAACACTTTACAAAAAAAATTGGTGGCCAAACAAACTAGCAAATCACAAAGCTGCGCGACATTTTCGTTCAGTAAATTGCCTTACAGTTGCGAATTTATCACACGTGGCAATTGGAGTTACCATACAATAATTTAAATGTCGCGCTGCAAAAGTTGGTCGACGCCCGACGGCCACCCGAGGGGTAAAACCAGGGCTACGGAGTCGGAGTCGAACTCGGGATTCGACGGAGTCGGTTTGTTTTGCTGAAGTCGGACTCGGGACTCGAGTAAGACCACGTAAAACTACCATCCCGAGTCCAACGTGCGCATACGCATAACCAAATTTGGAAACTGATAAGGCAGCCAACTGTTAATTAAAAGTGCAATAGCAAATGGCGGAATATTTTCCAACCGCGTATTGTGCGTGAATCAGTTATATGAGACACCTCTATGAGTGGATTGCGTATCCCATATCCATTTTATTTCAGTTATGTCTAAGCCGGACTCGGGACTCGACGAAATCGCACATTTAGGGTTAATTATTTCGACCGGAGTCGGACTCGGGTTATTTTAAACCGACTCCGCGGGTCTGGTTGAAACCAGGCATGAACAACGATAAATGACTATTATGCGCATAACTAAACGATGTGCATTGTTGTTTTTCGCTAAACATTGCAACAATTACTTTATGTATGATCACGCAATACACAAGCAAGTCCGCACTGATTTAAAATACAACGAATTAAGCAAAAAGTATTATTATATCGCGGGCTTTACGTGGGCCGCATTGAAAGGTTGCGCGGCCGGTGGCCGTACCTTGTGCAGGCCTGTTTTAAAGGCAATTTAAACAAAAAATAAAATGACTCCTGAAAGTTTAAACATACCTCGTCGTCACTGTCGATATCATCAGCTCTTTCGTAACTCTTCTCGGCATCGGCAACCAGGCTTTCAGCTTTAGCTTTAAATTTGCATACGATAGAGGCAAGGTCCTCGCCCAGAGTCTTGAAACTCTCAGTGGCACTTTGACATTCTTTTATCCAAGTTGGCTGCATAAGAATAACAAAAGATACTTAAACTCAATAATTTTAACGCAGAAAAACGTCAACCAAAAAATATAGGGGATAATTGTATCCAGAATAGTTCTTTTGCCAGTGGTTCGACTTTGGACTATTTCTAAAGAGTGCGGACTGTTGTGTTGATAAAACAGCGACCAAACAAATCTTTAATTAAATTATTAAAAGTTCAGATATAGTATTATATTTTAACTGGAGCTCATTACAAACTGAGGTGTTTACCTCTTGGGTGTCTGGAGATGGTTTTCCCTTTTTCTTTCTTCGTCTTCTTTGAACGTCAGATTTTGCGTCACTTATGACGTATTGGAGATTACACAGTAGAAGAACAACAAAACTGAACATCTCCGTGCACATAACCATTCTGCCAGTCATAATGAATGGCATTTGTTATGCAAACGTCAAGTTTTTTTACACAATTTTAGTGTTTTATTTAAAAAAGATGAATAAAAATTTTAACTAAATAAAAAAATAATTTACTTTTCCAAGTTGTTTGGTTCTAACTTTAACAAACAAGGGGGAATCTTTTCCGCTAAAATGCTGATTTCACAATTAAGGAATTCTTCTTTTAGAAACGAGTTTTCGTTCTTGGTTGCTAGGCCATCTCGAAAACTGTCAACAAATTCTAAAATCGACAAAACAACACTGATTAAAGTTTGGAGTTCCATATAAAAATCGTGTAAAAATATAATAGTGGAAAAAATTTTTTTCCGGTCGAAAAAAAAATTAAGATAACAATAATTTTTAAATTGCATGCCACACGGACAGTCGAACACACATAGTTTAAGTTGATTTTTTTAAACAGGTAAAAAACCTTTGTTTATAAAGTGAGTAAGCCAGTATGCAAATAATCTTTAAATTCTGCAGATGGTAACAAATTATTTTCAACGTGCTATGACTAACCTTTAAGGTTGTCTAATATCGTAGTAATATATTGTGAGATTCCTGTAAATGCTGGTGCCTCTTTGCCTTGTGTACTTAACACCGAACTAATAACCCTATAAAAAACTGTAATTAAAAAGCGTATAATGGCAAACATTAATTTACTACAAGGTAAAGCTAGTATAACACACCTCTAAAGAGTAACACTAATGTGTTGAGTTAGAAAACAGAATAAGGTGCACATTTTTATTGCATTATTGACCAAGATGATGGGCTAAGTAAACCTAATAATATACATTAGTCTACTGATGTACAGCTAGACAAGGCAGCCATACATCTGTTAACAGGATTTTAAAACTATTTTAAATCACACAGGATAAAATGATAAAGATCATGGGTGGTTGTAATGCAAATGTCTTCGTCACCAAAATAGATTTGACCTTTAACTGACATTTGCGGAAGGGCACCTAATTTACAACCCTTTTCCAGTGGGGCAAGGGGATATTGATGTACTGTAAAGTATTTATAGTTTTTGGAATAGTTTTCTGTTCTGGCTCTCAACGTGAGTAACACTTTAATTTCACAAAACCTAAAATCATGCAGCTAAACTGAACACAAGACAAATAATGTGCAATACATTTTACCAACCTGAATATCAGTAACATGTTTTGCGGGTATTTTGCGCTATTTGCTAAGTAGAGGGGGGAGGGATGTGGTCCACAGAAGTGATATTTACAAGGCTCTTGGTGAGGAGCACAACAGAACTGTTCCAGTTCGGCAACTAGTGTTTCAAAACCGAGATGTTGAGCTAAAAAACGTTCAAAACAAAAATGATGAATTGTCCTGTTCCTACACAAATTTTTGAACATTATTCATTTAGAAAAATGTAGGTTAACACCTCTGAATAGGTTATATAAAACTACATAACATGAATACAATAAATTTTTTTTACGGATGAGATGACAAATGGCGCTTTACAAAAAAAGGCAGATCAGGCTCAAAAGGAAATCATTTCTATTTTATCAAACTTGTTAATTTCTAAAGTATTCAAGATTTTTATATAATTATCTGTCACAATATTGCGTTTAGAAGAAAATAGCAATCCATAAATTTAACAGGAATGTAAATTCTCTTATTTCATAAATCTAGAAAAATTAAAGTTTATTAACTGTGGGGGGAGTTGTCAATGTGTCCATTCACTTGAACAGCCTTTGAAGGGGAAAGGGCAGCATAAGCGCACTGAACAAGCAGCTCCCGGAATTGAAGCCACTTCTTTTGTTCACTAAAACTCTCTTTCTTTTCCTCAAGGCTAATTTGCCTACAAAATATGTTCAGTTACATAGGAAAAACTGTGAATACTATGACAAAAATTCATAAGAATACACATTTATATGAGAACATTAGTTCTATTAACTATAAAAACACACTTTTCAGCAATGTTAACATCACTTATAACAGTGAAATCTCGATCATCGACAAGCTGATTAAAGTTGATTCTCTCTTTGTCTACCATTTCCAATAGATTAGAGATTGGCTGATCACTAAAAGAGTACAATATCAATTAAACAAAGTTATGTATTTAAAAAAAAGCATCACTGGAAAATAATAAAAGTTAACAAAAGAAAACAATTTAGCTCACATGTTTCCCTGAGTAAAAAGATCCATCAAAACATGTTCAGTTCGAGTCAAAGCAGATTGGACGGAGTTGCTGATATGACGTCGATATTCAACAAACTCTAAAACCTAAATAGGTTTGAAAAATGAAGCTTGCATTATAAACAAAAATTTAAAACATATTAAAAATATATAGACATTGGCGGACTGGAAGCCTTTAGGGGGCTTACAAAAATCACCAATTGTGGTGGTGGTATTCATAATTATGATGTAACAAAGATCATTTAATCAATTACCATTTTTATAAAATTGGGAAATTGTTGATCATAATAATTTTAGCGCTAACAAAATATAGTTAAAAAACCTACAACTTACTTTATGAAAAGTACCATTTCGAAAACAGGAAATGAGGCATTCATAAGATTCTTTAGTGTTTGCAAGGAAAAAACTCCGGGCTATTTGAAATACTTGAGAAGCAGGATGGTAGTGACCGAGGGATGTTACATGTTGGCACACTAGATATCTGAAAACAATTTACATTTCAAAATATTACCCTTAAAAGTTGGGTGACAGAAAAATAGGTATTTATAGTCTCACTAAAGGCATTACAAGTAGTAAATTTTAGGATAGTTTTAAAAACATGTATTTAAAACAATAAATTAAACAATAAGAACACTGTACTTTCCTTACCCTAATGTATTTTGCTGGATGTGCTTGATTTCCAATGAATCATAGAGATCTGCACATGGAGAAAAGATTCCCAAACGACAGTATATTCTCATGAGCAGAATTTTAATCTCATAGTTGCTCTGGCTTTCCTTAAGAGTCTGTTCCATTATCATTACACTTCTCCAAAGTAGTGATGTGTCACCTGCACATAATATCAAAATTGTGTGATTAGTATCTAGTGTCATCACAAATTGTATGATTGTTTAAGTTATACTCAGCAGTATATCGAAAGAAATTGGAAACTAACAGAATCTGCCGATTCATACTGAAAGCAAGGCAGGTTAGCAAAACAGCAGGGAGGTTTGAAATCATGACCTCCGGCTATACCGGCACAGTTGCTCTACCAACCGGGTAACAAAAGTTTAGAGGGGAGAAAGTTGAGAAACAACCATGGCGCCAATACTTTGTACATTCTGTTAGTACAAACAACTTAACACCAACATAATGTAGCAGGTTAGTTGTTTTTCTAACATGCCTTGCTTGTATCATTGATCGACAGTTTCAGTTAATGTGTGATAGCTATTGGTGTGTACTACAGCCGTTGTCGTTGGATAAACAGCGATTTTAGAAGGGATAGATCACAGTTGGTAAACACTTATGTTTGTGTATCTTTCAATATACTCAGCAGGTTTGAAATAAACAGGTTTAAAAATTACTTGATAAAAAATCATAATCATCTTTGGTAAATATGCATACATAAATAAAATTGATGAATGAATTATTAAATTGACATACCAGATTTTTCATATAAGTCAATTAGCAAACGAATTGCATTTAGGCAGTAGTTGTCAACAATTCGTGGATCAGTTGTGCACTGGTCATCACCTGTATGAACATCTGAAGAGTTAATACGAAGGAATATGTTCAGGATGTTATGTTGACTCAGAATTGTTTAAAAAACTTGTTTGCACCGCCTAATAATATATCATAATTGAAAATCCTGATTAGGGCGATGGATTTCAGTAGCTATGCAAAAGGTACTTATATCCATGTACTTTTATCTGAAATAAAAGTTTGACTTACAAAAACATATTCCATCTTGATATCTTTTAATAAGAAGCTCAATTAGCTTTACTTTTTTTTCATCGCTCATGCTTTCATGTCCACCAAGAAAGCTATTAAAATAATAATATTTTACAAACTTTATTCAAAAAGTAAAACTTGAAGCACTGTTTAAAATTTACCGAGTTGCTTCTACTGTAAAAATATGACGGTGGAATTCTTTTTGTTTGCGTTTATTTATCTCTGGTTTCAGTTTTGCAGGGAAATCTTTTGTCACATCATCAAATGTAAATGTTGCTTGCTGCTTGTAAAGCTCTTCCAAAAACTTTAGAGTTAAGGTATAACAGTTAAAATGTGGATATGCCCACACAAATAGTATAAAATACTGTATTGGATGTACCTCATCTATTTCTTCTTTAGGTAATAATTGAAAGTAAGGTTTGAGGTCTAGGGTGCAGCAAGGTTTAGTAGAAAAATCAAGAGCATACTCCAAAAGCAGTTGTTTTACTGAAGCTTGTGACACTGGGGCATCTACAGTTTAAAAAATCCAAGAAATGTTAACAGTTATTAAAATATGGTAATTGAACTTTTTACTCAAAAAAAGGTTAAAATAAAGATATTATAAAACCTATTAAATTATTCATATGAAAAATGCACTTATTTGCTGTGGAAACAATTACCTTGTTGCGTCTTCTGTCTTGCTTTCAGACGCTTGATTAATTCCAATCTCATGAGGTAAGGTCCACGACATTTGCCTTCATACAAGTCATCCTGCTGTTTTACAAGGTTGCCAACAAACTTATATGCATGCTCAATTTTGTAATGTGGTCCGTCTGAATAACTACAAAAAACACAGGTTGTTGAAACCACCTCAATGAAAACTAATTACCAAGGCATTAATATTTTTAGCATATTATGAAACCCAACTGATGTAAAATAAAAATCAATGCATGTGGGATAGCTAAGCATTAAGAAAGGTATAATTTAAGACAGTAGTTATTAGGTAAATTTAATTGTTTAAACCTCTTTTTGTTCCTAATGGTGACAACCAGTATGGCAGAAAGCTGGCGACTTGGCGACTATGTCGGCCAAAGAATTAGACAGAAAACCAACATCATTTAAGTTTTGGGGCACGACCAAAAAACCAAAGAATTTACGCCTAAAAGGCTTGTCACCAGAAGGCTGGCAAGATTCTGCCAGCCTGGTGACAACCTTTTTTAAAAAATATTCCAAAATATATTTAGCCTTTATTAGTACTTAAATTTATGCAATATGTAATATATCATATGATACAATTTAAATATGGCAATCAGTTAAATATCATTATCTGACTGTCCAAACATTTCAAGTTTTTAATGACCAAAAAAATGACTTTATTTTTGTTTGATTCCAACAGTATTGCCCGACTGTTTAATGAGAGTTAGTCACATGTACTAAGAGTCAACCCAAACTGAGATTATTAAATAAGAAGTTGTTAAAGTATTATTTTTTCTTAGCATCTTCAAAAAAACATTTGAACTGTACATTTTAATTAAATAAAAAGACCTTATGACTTCTTGTTAAAAAAAACTTGACCTTACTTGCCCTAGCTATCACCTTTAACTAAAAAAATGTTCACAACTATTAGCAAATTTACTTGGATTCTTCTTCTGCGTCTCCATTCTCTGATGGTTTCCATCCCTGACTGAGAAGTTCAAAAAAGGAATCCAAGTAACCATTGACATAATTCCACACATCTGGACTGAAAAACAATGACACAATATTTATATGTCATGGCTTGCAAAATATTTTAAAACAATGCAAGGATTGTTCCCACCTTTTGCTTAGTAAGTTTTTGTACTTTGCATTGACAGAATGCCACTTTCCAAGCTTTTCCTCTGTGGTAACTGAAAGGGGGGTATAGCCAACAACTTCACTTGTAACCTTCTCTACACAACACAGATGAGTTACATTATACTTTTTTTAATAAATGATAATTAACTGATTGGAAGTGATTCTAAATTGTTCAGCTTACAATGTTAAGAATGCAAAAGCAGCTAAAAAGTATAAATTATATTAAATAAGTGAATTTCAAATTGAGAATTTGAGGGGTTAATTACAAAATACTGTCATAAAAGTAAAACATCAATAAAAAACAGGTAAGATAAAATTTGCAAGACAGGAAAATAAACTAAACTAATTATTTCACACCGTATCTGTTAATTAAACAAGATATATAACCAGTGACTAATAATTTCCATAAACCTGATAAAAATATGAAAAATTTTTACATTATAAGCAAAACAATTTTTACGATCACAATACTTACTTCCTAAATCTTCATTAAGAACTTTAAGTATAAGTTCATGTTTGCCAAGTAACTCCAAAACAAGCAAATACAACCGTACTTCTGCAGACATGAAAACATAAACAAATTAAAAAATATGTCTTTTATCATTTTTACTTAACATTTATGAATTTGATACAAACATACGAAAAATAACTTTGGATTAAATATTAAGGTTTATCGCGTCCCTCTAACATTTTTTAAAATTAGGCATTTTTTACTATTACATTTTTCAAAAATATATCTATCCATGTAAGGTAAAATGTTGGATGAAACAATTCTATTTTAAAGCCTTAAAGTGTAAAAAAAAACTGAGATTTTTTTTAATAGTCTGAGAGACATTGCTAAAAAATTGCTAACATTATATAATGTAGTACAAAAATAATTTCCCAAATGTTTAACATTCTAACAACTGTTGTTGTGTTTCAGTTCTACTTTTTTTGACTAACTTGATCTGTTATGCAGTCGTACTACATCGAATAGAACGTTACCATTGCCAGTAATGCATAACCAATACATAACCTCGCTGAATATTGGCCTGAAGTTGACCTTAAGTAACCCTGTAGCGCATTTTGTCTTTAAGGCAAGCACGTTTTACGAGGAAATGTTACTTTTGAAACTCAACGCAGTTAAAGAAATTGAGAACTCTCACCTGGCATTACACATTAGTCGCTCGCCTAATGATGCTTGATTGACACTTAAATATTAGTCGAATGTTATCATGAGAAGCAAAGTAACTGGTCTCCCAAAAAAATCCTGACGCCGCACTACATGCACTGTAAATGTGTTGCTACAGCGATATGCTTTTAATTCAAATTTGCCACACGCGTATGTACAATTAGGCGCAACCTTCTGCAGTTAAACGAAAAAATATATCTGTTCGAATTACCCGATATAAAGGGCAAATTTGGATACAAATCCCACTTGGATTCAAATCCAAGGATCTGATATTCTACTTTGAAAATACCTAGTAGAATCCCGAAAATACCTAGTAGAATCCCTAATCTTTGAGGTGGATTAATCACAAAATAACCTTTGGTTACCAAACAGCACCTAATCTGGAAACTTTTTGGTAATATATCTATCCTCAAGTCGAAAATTAAATTAATCATGACTAGTTTTCTGAACAACTCCTGTTTAATGCAGTTGTTAAAGTTGTGATGCATAACTGCATTAAAAAATAATACATAAAAACAGGATAGAAACACCAGGCTGTTGCCCAAACTTTTTGACCTCATAGTGAGTACAATGCAACAAAATACACTTTTTACAAATTTAGTCCTTTTTATAAGACATTGTTGTGCTTTTGCATTACTTTATGTGATTTGTTAACTAGGCAGTCAAATTATATGTTGCAAAAAGTACAAAGTTATTAATGCCAATTATATCTAACCATTGTTTAGCAATTACACTGTGGCAAAACACTGATGAATATTAATCTTAAGTTGATCTTGAGTAACCCTATGGAGTACTTAGATGTTTCAGATTGAATATTACATTTACAACTTAATGCCTTTAAGGAAATTGTGAAATCCCTGCACCTAGTATTCTATGTTAGCCATGAGCCAAGTAACTCTTGAATGACACTCAATAATGATTAGGCGAAGGTTAACAACAGGTAATTAGTTGTAAAAAAAAAAATTCTAATGCTGGTAATCAATTTACCATCACTACAGGCCATCCTTAGTAAAATAAATAAATTATAGCAGTTCCAATTATCCAATATAACCAGCAAAATGGAAACTAATCCAATTTGGGTTCAAACCTAAAGACATTCTACTACATCCCTAGTTATTAGATAACTTTAGGGTGTCATTTTTTTTTATTTTTATGCCCCCACTCAAATAAAAACACTAGATCGCCACTACACTTTAATTGGTTTTGTTTGGGTTCCATAGCTTTTACCCAAACAATAAAAAAAGGTTGGGACCAACTGATCTAAGGATATGCATTTCAGACATAGGCTGCAAACCTGCTTCAGCTTCAATTTTGCCTTTTTCAATGTGCTTTTCTATCATCTTTTCAGCCAGTGGGAGATACATGGCTTGGGCCAACTTTCTGTCCTCCACATTTTGTGCCTACAGTGGAGTAAAATGAAAATGTAAAAAATCAGAAAATAAGTTTAAAAAAAAAAAATCAAAAAAATCTGTAATTACTTGCAGCACTATTGCCATAATGCCCCAGAATAAATAAGGATTCTTCGGATGCTGCTTATAAAGATGCATTGCTACCTAAAAAAAGAAAACATAAAGCCATCATTTTAAAAATCAATGGATCTAATTTCATTTTAAAATTAACAACTGTATGACTTTCTGGTATAACATACTGACAAATCAGTGTTGTAAAACAATATGCATATGCTATATAATATAAATATGTGTGTATATATATATATATACATATAGTATGTTGAATTACACTGGTTTACAAATTTAAACTCATTGAATTAGGCGTTTCCCCCTATTTCGAGGTCACAGATTCCGAAAATGGCAGTAGTTTTTCTCTATCACGTCAGGTTTTTTCTGTACAGAATTTTGAAATTTTATGAAAAAGCAGCAATTTATGTTTTTTTGATGTAAGTCTGTCCTGTTTGTGACAACATATTTTAACATGTTACGACATTATGTAGTCTGAAAAAGAATTAGTGAAATTCTAAACAAAATGGCTTGTTTAGAATCAGTATATTTTTGCAATGCGGTTAAAACAGCCTGTCTTCCAGAATAGTTGGAAGCATATATAGTAGGGGGGGGGGGGTATCACTTTTTTTTTAAATCCACCTGATTCGTATGGATTTTGACAGATAGACACCTAAAAACATTGTATACAAAATTTAAGCTCATTTGAACATGTATTGGTGTGAGGAAATAGAGTTGAATTTTTGCAGAAATTTGCAAAATCGGGTAAAAATGCGAAATTTTAGGTTATGTTTAAACCATATTTTTGAAGTGAAATTCATCTGCAGTGACCTAATACTTGTTTTTTTAGACATTCATGGAATAACTGAAACAAGTAAGATCTGCAGAGTTTGCATTTTATCATTTATTTGCAGTAGTATTAAAAATTAAATTTGTGCCGAAAATCAAAATTTTATAAAAAAGGCAAAATTTTGGATTTGCCTTTAATCTCTACTTTTCAAGTAAAACATGACTATAAATTAATGTTTATGGAAGATAAAACTCACTACAAATAGATATAGCGGCAGGAGACTGTGTTTTAATGCTAATTGGGCCAGTATTAAAAATTGAATTTCTGCCGAAAATGTCAAAACAATAAAATTTGTCCAGTGTTGCCTGTCACTGCAAATAACATAAAGTTCTGCTTTGATTTAGAATTTTAGATGATGCATGGAGTTTTCTGGAGTTCAACCTGGAAAGAATAATTTCCTTTCTTATTTTAAATTTACAAACAATTTTACTTGCTGCTATTAGATTCTATTAGCTCTTTCAATTGACTGGGAATGATGCGCAATTTTACTAAACATTATTACAAGTTTTGGAGCACAATGTTTGGAGGTTGTAGTAAAACGTAGTAAGAATATGAAAGCCCATACAGAAGTAGGTGGCATTTTAAACGTTTCGAATAACTCTTTATTCATTTTCGTCATGTATTATATAACCTTTCTGATTTTTTCCAACTGATGTGGGCCTCCTTTAGTAAACTGGTTCTGTTGGATATTTCCAGTTTGTCATTTCGTTATAATCCTCCGATTTAAATTTAGTGTTTTGGTATATTGAACTGTTTCACACTGTCTTCTCAAAATTAATTTTGGCCATGTATCTTTTTAGATTATGGACCGCTTTTCCTCGTAACATTGGTTCATTGTCAGCCCCTTACCAATGTTACAATTGCCCCCCGGTAGGCTACTCTATCCTTCTTTTTATATAAAAAAGGCAAAGTGTGCATGATTTGGCGGAATTACAGTGGAAAGTTCATCTTACTGCAAAAGTTAAATCTCTAATAAGACTGTATTCAAATTTTCATAAGTTATTATTCAAATCCCCTTTTTACATGTTCAACGAAATATTCGTTTTTACCCCTAATTGAAAAAAATTCATAACTCAAAATCCTGACGTGATGGACAAAAATGAATGCCAGATTTGAACTCAGCATCCTCAAATTAGTCAAAAAAGGTTGCCACCTTGGCTGAAGCAAATATGCTGTAAACCAGTGTTATAAAAATTTGAAAGAACAGAAATCTATACACAGATTAGGCAACAAAATATTCAAAATAATATTATTATACATAAGAGAAAACATAAACGTACCCTTTGCATGTCCTGAAACTTATCATGTCGTACATAAGACATGAATAAATGAGAAAGGTACTCTTCATTTTGTGGACATTTTTTGATTGCTTTTTCATACATAGGACTAATCAGTTCAGCTGTAAATTATTGTATCAATGTGTTACGAATACTAGCTGCTAATTTTGACTTATCATAAAAAAATGCCAAAAAACAGGTAGCTATAAAAAAGGCATTTGCAAGCCCTGTAAAAAACCTACTTTTGTGACACTCTTTGTAGTAAAGACTAAGGCCCTGAAGACTGTTTTCATCAATTGGTTCCTGCTGCACAACTTCGCTAGCCAGTGCTGAAGCTTCCTCTACCCTTCCCAATCGATGAAGGGCAATGGTCTTTAGCACCTGCAAAACAAGACACTTTTATTAGGTGGTAGTAAAGTGATGTTTTGCAATACACAGGAGAAACCAAAGGGTATCCTAAACTCTAATTTCAATTGTAAATGTAAAATTAACTCAGTTTTTAAGGGTAAAACTAAGTTTTTTTTTAGAAAGGGTTACACCAAGAGTTAAAGTTACAAACAAATAAACATATAATTGAAGAAAGTAGTGCTTTTCATGTCTTAAAACAAGTTTGGTTGATGCAAAAATGTTACCACAAAGCTACACCTTTGCGGCAAGTAGATCTTTCTGCTTTTTTAAAACCTTTTCTGCTTCATGGAAAGCCTTTTTGTAGTTTCCATTGTCAAGCAATTCTGCAGAAAATTCATGTTGATTAATTTATAAATTCATGCAATTTTGTTGAAACGTTAGGTATTATTATTCTCGTATACATATAATCATAGAATCTTTTTAGGGTGTTATACTTCTATTGCTCAATAAAACTTACCATAAATAGGTCTTAATCTTCGCTCACTTATGGTATTTAGTACTTCAGTCGTCATCTTTCACACTTTGTGAAGTGTAGACCCTAACATTGAGGCTATAAATTAAACAACTAAGTTGATTATAATACATTTAATATGCAACAATGCAATATAGCATTTTCTTATGTTACTTGACCACAAGTACATAAACGACTGGCGCCAGTTGAGGGTCCCCACATTTAAAGCCTATTGTACCAAAAGCAATTGTATTTGCTAGAGGTAACTATTGGTTTTTAAAAGTTAATTGTTTTGTTATTTAAAACTCCGGCTTGCATTTTAAACTCTGATTTGTATCTGGTTTACATCATAAAACAATTCTAAAACAAAACAGAATTGCCACATATATTTAGTATAAAGACTACACCCATAATAAACACAAATTAGAGAAATAGACAAGAATGCCAGTCTGCATTCCATTGCTTTTTTGCCAACATATCAGGTATGAGGTTATATGCAGATGTGAGTTCAGAATCCTGTCATAACTCCTGCATAATCGATTTTCAATGCCATATTGACAAAAGTAGGTATCTCAGTAATTAAATAAAACGCGCAAAGTCGCAAGTACCTACTATGGAAAGTGCAACCGGAATTATTTTAACAGACTACACCTGCAGAAATGGAAAATGAATATGCACCTGGTTTTCCGATATGTTTTAGTGGCGGGGTAAACTTTTGTCCTTAGTTGCACCCGGTCGCCTAGATTTTTTTCGGCCTTGCACTCGCGAAATCTGTCATACTTTTCAAACGGGGCACTTACGATTTACAAGTGTACATAATAGTCAGTTGGCAAGCAATATTATAATAATTTAAAAATTGTATGTGCCAAACTCGCAGGTCACTTCCTAAGTTCAAAGTTGTTAAAATTACGTACATGATTGAATGTTTTGCGTATCTACCATTGTCCTATAAGTTGAGAACCGTTGATTAGAGGGGAATGGGCTCATACAGGATTTGAAAATAAAAGTATAAAATGACAAGAATACACTTTTAAAAATATATAACGTAGTTTTTCCAGGCTAAGCAACAGACGGTATTCTTCTAGTAAGCTAAAAATAGAATCGATGTTGTTTGGTTCCACACTTGCGCAGCGCGCTACTACATTCTCCACACTTGTGTTGCCTTATGTTGGATGAGGGCTAGGATAAAACGATATACAGTAATGTATTGTATAATGTAGACTACATTGAACAGGTACTGCTTCTGTTTTACATAAATAGAACGCTTGTTTTAAATAACGCTTAAACAATGGTTTAATAATAAAATATTTTTAAATCGAATATAACACCCAAGTCCAGGCTAGCAATTTGGTGTCGTTCCACATAGAGGGGCGTTTATTACATCACTAATCCAAAGAAAATGTGTCAAAAAAACACGGACTGGGAAGTAATAAACCAAACGCAGTTGTGTAGCAAGTCAAAAAAGCATTTTTTGACCTGTGGGTAATTAAAGACGATCAGTGATAGAGTGTACCATTAAAAGACATCGATAACGTGAATTATTTCGATTCACACATGCTGAACGCCACGGCTTTGTGGAAACTAGCAAGCTTTACAATCCAGGAAATAGATAAATTAAATGAGAAAGGCTAAAAGGACGTAAAGAAGTTTAGGTTTCAGCTGGCACAGGGTCTAGGGCGAGCTGGCACCGCACTGCGAGGTTTATTCATAAATTATTTTTTTAACTAAAGTAAACTAGTTACTATTTAAGTTTACAATCTAGAATCTAGATGTATATTGTTTTGTGCACAATATCGTTTTATGCGCGAATCGTTTTATATTAGCCTACAAAGAATCGGAATTTGTGTATGTTGATAGATACTAAATTCAGTATATTTTTTCAGTCTTTGCAATTTGTGACAAAATAAATGCAATCAAAACATAAACTATGTAACATGTACTTTTTATCGACTTTAGCCCTTCAGCTTATGATTTAAAAAAAACTATGATTTTGTAGAAAAGCGCAGTACCGGTAGTTCATTATCGAAAGTAGAGAGTTTCCAAATATTAACTCACCGCGGTCCTGGAGGTCTTTCCGGTCCTTACGACCCCCCTGAATCCAGTGGTGGGATTCAGCGGGTTCGCACCGGTTCTATAGAACCGCCTAAAAATATTTTATGAAATCAGCGAACCGGTTGGCATTACTAGTTATTGTCAATGGATTTTTTGTATCTTATCTAATCAAGGCTTATTGTATAGGTATTGATCTAATACACCGATTTTTAAGATCCAAGTGGATCACGTGTTTTTTCAAATGTGCAATGGTCATGTTCCCATTTAGTGTGGCTGTTAGTTGTGATAAGATTCAGTCGGTTTGATTTATCTTCGTAAGATGAAGTTCTGCCGTATATATCAAAATAATCAGGTTATTTGCAGAAAATATGACTTTCTGTAACAGAACCGGGTGAAAAGTATGATTTTTTTGAGAGAACCGGCTAACAAAAAATTTGAATCCTACCACTGCCTGAATCAATCGGCAGATTTTCGCTAGGTTCGAACTCGTTTATGGTTTGGTGTTCTTCCGAATTTTCGGTTTAGTCGCAGATCGACTCTTTTAAAACTTACAAATAACAGTTGTTTACCGGTTCCCTGGTTAAAATTATCTACAACCATGTTTATTTTTTGTCTAGTCATGAAGAAATGCTTATTCATCACGTTATTTGGGTACAAAGTTCATGCGTATCATGCGACAACAAAATAACGAATCGCACCTTAGCATGCAAGTAAAAACTCTGTGTCATGATGTAGAACTATACCCGCCCGTTTTTCTCATTTTAACAAAACACAAATATAACTATACAATTATGGTATACATTAATAGTAAAAGTGGTATAGGGCTATGAGCCTTGTCTAAAATTGGTTTTATCAAACACAATTTCGTCGGAAACCAAACATAGAGCAGTGATGCTCACTATATGTTGCGGGCGGCATGCCTCGTGTGCTGCGAAACTATTCTAATTAGGAAAATAACCTTTTAAAACTGCTTGTAGGCATACAAACATGCCAAACAAGCATACAAGGCTTAAATGCACTGTACTATCCTAGAAAACTAATACAATTATGGTATTTGCGTATTACAATGCAACATATAAGGCAATAAGGGCGTTTGTCAAGTTTTGTATCAATATTTTTGTTAAAAGTCTATCAAGAACTTTACTGCATTAGAGTGTGTTTAATGTATTGATTAAAACTACTTGCATTGCTTACTCAAGCCATATTCTGTTGGTAGTGATCACTTGCTATTTCGAATTTAATCATTAACTTTTTCTTTCTCTTTTTGCTGTGTCACTCAACTTTTTTAACCCGCACAATTTGCACTATGTTTAGTTAGGTGCAAATTTTTTAACTTATTTAGTCATCTTCTAATTATTTATAAATGTTTCGAATGTTCATGAAATCTGAAAAATCTATACGCCGCATAAAGCGACTAAATGGAATTTTAGATGAAGAAAGTCGCCACCTATTTCTATCCAGTAACAATCATGGTATGTATTTTTTGCAAATTCTAATGTGATTTAACTATCAAGATCCTATTTTTATATAGTTATTCATTTATTACTATTTTGCAGGTGGTTCAGTTTCAATAGGAGGTACAATAGTTCCTGTCAAAGTTCCGAAAAATCCAGAATTCGTCCCCTTTCACTATGGTACGCAAACAAACAAAACAAATCATTTTAAAATCATAATTTATTTAATAAAAGGTTCACACTAAACATGTGGTATAGTTGTATAGTTAAAAGTGAATATTATATATAAAATGCAATAATTAAAAAAATAGCTTTTCTGTTATTATTTCTGTTTGCCTTTCGATGGTTGAATGACACATATGCATTATACATTCAATGCATGACAAAAACAAAGGAAAAGATGAAAAAAAATGCGTGCACCAACAAAACAAAAATACTGGTGAATATTCCATAATTGAGATAGGAAATTTTGCACTCTTGGCTGGCAAGTGCCATTAACCTAAAATTGTTTGTTGTTGTCAGACCCACTGGACGACTCAATTTGTTTATCTGCTATAATTATGTTAAACACCACAACTACAAAAAGTGGACTAAACAATTACATGGCATAGGGAAAATCCTATGCCGTATGGCTGAATGCTCACGACTTTAAGGCCTATTATTGAAAAAATATTGTTTTGACCAACTAAACCCTTTTTTTGGCATCTTATAATTAAACGGGATTAGAGCTGCATTTTTGAGCACAACTTTGCTTGAAAACAACTTATCTATATGAGAGTGTGTGATTAAGAAAATCAGACATGTGCATCACCTGTTAGGCTTTTGCATCCATCAATTTATATGTTAATGTCACAAAAAAAATTGCCAGGTAAAAGTGCTGTATGGTAGACACCCGCCAACTGGTCAATTTTTATTAAATATCAATGCTGTGATCCAAAAAGTAGCTTTCCCTGAAGCAATGATCTCATAGTATTGTTCTAAAAGCAATTTGGTAAAGGGGCTACTGTATTTTTTGTTGAGTTTTTTTTTTATCTGTCATAGATTTATTATTTACTGAAGGTAGTTATTAGTTTATTCCATTTCATTTATGTTGAATTTATTGCAGTAAAAGAAAACAAAAATCTACCTCAGTCAGTAATTCGCCACCTACGGTGGATGGCACAAAAAGACTTGCTAGGACAAGATATTTTTCTCATTGGACCACCGGGTCCTTTAAGAAGAGTTCTTGCCATGCAGTATCTGGTAAATAGTTCATTATAGATTACACTCTTGTTGAAATTCATGTTAGGTTAGTGTTTATACTAAAATTATATATTACAGGAGTTGACAAGACGTGAAGCAGAGTATATTGCTTTGTCCAGAGATACAACAGAAAGCGATTTAAAGCAGAGAAGAGAAATTCAATCAGGAACTTCCTATTACATTGATCAAGTAAATAAAAACATTGTGATCAATTACTAGATAATATAATATTTAGCCACTTTTAAGTTTATGTTTTATGTAATCATAAAAACATGTTTCTTTTGAAAAAGGTTTTAATCTTTCAAATTTTACGTATTTCCTTATACCTAAATTTTTAAGATAACCACATAATATTTATTGCTTTGTAAGTTGTAGTATTTGTTGAAAATAATTAAAAGCCATCTTGTGTGTGTAAAGTTTTTATTTTAATGGGTAAGGGTTCAATTTTATGTCTAAAATGTGGCCATCTTAGATTTTTTTGTCACACTGCAACTTTTTTTCACATAACCTACCCAAGTGTAAACATATTTACAAAAAAATCTATATTTTTTACACATTTATTTACTTATGTGTACCAGGTTCAGTATTAAGTTAATGAAGATCAAATATATATATATGTATCTTCATTAACACCATTTTAAATGTATTGTTCCTAATTCATTTTTTTAATTGTAACTTGTACATTGTAAAGCGTATAGAGCTCAGTTTGTAGAGAAAATGTACCAGGATGGCTGTGGTCATGAGTTACAATTTCACCCAAGGCTAGCTTTACCTGTTAAGTTAGTAGCTGTATATGGAACCCAAAGTATTTAATCTCTAACAAAACACACTTGCCAAATTATAAATGGTTTCCGTAAACATATTACTATTTAGTGTGCCGTGAGGGCAGCAACAGAGGGAAGGGTGCTTGTGCTAGAGGGAGTCGAAAAAGCAGAGAGGAATGTTTTGCCTGCCCTGAACAACCTCCTTGAGAACAGGGAAATGCAACTTGATGATGGCAGATTTCTTATGCATCCCACAAGATATGACCAACTTCTTAAGGTGAATAAAAGCGAAAAAAGCTACTGGCTTACATTAAAAGCACCTGTGTATTAAATACATAACTTAAAGAGTGTTCCCAGAAAAATGTACATAAAGAATACAAATTACCCCTATTTTTTATTTTATCCTTTGGATATGGTTTTCAGACAAGGGTTTATTCTTTAAGTTTACATTTTATAGATTTGTAATAAAGGTTATGGAACTAGAATCCATTTAAGCCATCTGTGATTTCAGACTGCAGTATAAATGTAAGAGCGATTCACCACAATGTTATGCTTCATGTTTTTTCCAATGTAATTAGAATAAACATTTTTTTTTTTTTTTATATTACTCATAGTTTTTTTTTAACAAAAAAAGCATATATATTTTTTGTTTAGTTGTTTTCATAGATACTTTTGTGGGTTACTTTCTAATCCTCCCTAGGCATTTTTTGTGTGACCTGCAAACCAAGGTGAATTTAACCCTAAAGAAAATATGAAAAGACCCAATATGAAAACACCGGCGTATCCAGAAATCTAAAAATGGAGAAGGGAATTGCACCATTTTTCGTCTGACTTTAATGGTTAATTACGTGATAAAATACTGATGGTAACTACATCATAAATCTGCTTATAGGTTAAAAGTTTCCTCACAACAATTTTTTCAACCAAATCTCATAAGTGTTTTATATTGTTGTAGGTGGATTAATGCTTCAAACTAATACACCAATTTACATATGCTATACTTTCTACAGGACCACTCAAAGGAGACGTTGGACAAATGGCAGCTTGTTCGAGTCAGTGAAAACTTCAGAGTGTTTGCCCTTGGGTTGCCAGTTCCAAAGTATAGAGGCCACCCTTTGGATCCACCTCTCCGATCAAGATTCCAAGCAAAGGATATCTATCACATTTCCTTTAGTGTAAGAAAAGCACATAACAATATTTTATTTTATAGCATGTTTCCTGCTCACGTCACTTAAGAACGTCACTTGAGATTTATTAAAATATGGCATTCATATGCTCTAATTTAAGGTGGTCAAAATCCTGGCCAACAAGACGTTATTAATTCAATAATCTACATTGATAGAATAAAACAAAAAAATCTCATAAAAAAGTAGGCTTTTAAACGAATATTTAACCAAAATTAACATAAGGTTGACAGATAATGGCATTCATGTTGCCTACTTTATTTGTCCAGCAAACAGTATGCAAGAAATATTCTGGTTAAAAGGTTCTAAAAATGTTGACCAAATATTACTAATTTCTAGTTTTATGTACACAGCACTTGCTTTTGGTAAACCTGAACTTTATTTTAATGTGTGATTACAGGATCAACTTGAAGAAATGGTTGCGTTTGCCCCTTCTACAAGCACCAATCTTCTAGCCCAGCTTTTATCATGTGGAAGCACACTTAACACGCAAGACTCAGCTCAGCTAGGATTGCCAGACTTTCCTCTGGACAATTTATCAAGAGCAGCAGGCATTTTGGAAAAGGTGTTTTTTCTGAAAAAACACTTTTTTTTCTACATTAAGTTTCTTTGATCATATATCTTATAAGAAGACTATTTAATGTTTAGATCATAAGTGTCAGAGAAAAGTGTATGTCCATTTTAGTGAATTAAGAAAATATTTTGTATCCTAAAAATAATTTTGTATTGAAAGAAAACGTAAATGTTTGCCCACATGTTTATAATATGCATAACTCGCGTTCTAGTTGCACTTATATCTAACAAAAATATTCCTTTTGTAGGTTCCCAATTATCCTTTGTCAAGCTTAATGTCCCATCTGTATCCCTATCAACTGCTGCTAAACAAGGAAGGCCTACAAGCAGTACAAGACACATATAAAGTAAAATTGCCTTAATCGGGCTTTATGGGTTTTTTTAGTTCTACAATGAATAACGACATTGAAAAAAGTGGGTGTTAACTCTAGATTTAGTACCATATAATGATTTGGAAATAAAAACTATTTTTAAGAAAACTTACTAATTACCAAAATTGTTGAGACACATGTTTCTTTTGCTTTAAGTCATTGCCACAAGATAATTCTTTTTTTTTTCTATCTTCACATGTCTTTATCCTCTTTTTTATTTGCAGAAGTTTGTTTATAATTCAACTATTTTATTTTTACTTGCCAAAAACACTATCAGTAACACATACAATTATTTGATTTTTATTTCTTTGGCTGTAACATCTAAACCAGGGTGGTCCAACTTCTTTTCATCGCGGGCCAAAAACAAGGTTTATTTATCTTGCAGGCCAATGTTTTTAAATTGCGATTTTTAGGCTTATTGCTGGCAAATTATACATAGTCTATGGCATATATACTAACTTTATGGAATGTATACCTTTTGTTCAGTTACGGTAGTTATAAAATAATTTCAACACCAAAAAATTAAAAAAAAAAAATTGAGATGATATTGCCAGATTGAACCAAAGCTGACTATCAGTTCGCGGGCCCAAAAAGCTGAACTCGCGGGCCTGCAGTTGGACCACGTTGATCTAAACTAAATTAAAATTGTGCCCTCCAAAAATAGCAACGTTTGAATGATACAATTATTTGTACTGGGCAGCATGTTTGAAAGAAGGTCAGGGCTTTTTGTCTATAAAGATCACATAACAAATTTATACTAATAGTAATAGTTTACAACATGAGTTCTTAATCGGTAGGCCATGGCCGACTGTTGGACCACAGAGCATTTGGATGATTGTAAAGTTGGTGAAAATTTTAGTTTTATTCGTATAATTCTTCAATTCGTTTTACAGTACATCCTCAAGCTTCGCCTTAACAGTTGCGTTATGTGTACTGTGTAGGTTAATATAAAATATTCTTCCTTTTTCACATTTTGAAGTTATTCTTGATTTCTTGACAAATTTTACGTATGTAACAAATTTAAGCAAAACTTTAAGAAGTGAGCGACGGAATATTTTCACAACAAAATTGGGCAACGACCCAAAAAAGGTTAAGATCCCCTGGTATTCAAAGACCGATTCGAGTGGCAAAATAAACCTACCCGCAACATCCAATATCACTATTTAACGTCAATATAGCTTATACTTATTGTTAGAAAAATTGCTATCTTAAACTGTCTGTTTCTATCCCTTTTCTTTTTCGAAATCTGAGTATGATTTACCTATTGCATGCAGTTATAAGTGACAGTTTTTGTTTTTTGATCAAATTGCTTAACGACTCATAAAGAACGATTTAAAAGTCGCCCTTTCGGAGTGTTTTTTTGTATTACGGCAGCACTATGACTCTTCGCAGAAAGAAGGAATCTTTATTACTTTGCTTACGATGTTTCAATTGAATATAAGGCTATGTGTCGGTTCAAAGAATTGATCAATAGTTCAAATTATCGTTAACAGTCAACTTGTTTACTTGTGGGCTTGAGAATTTTCGATTAAAATGTTAGTTAGTGTTCAGTTCATGACTACATTCCATTTGCCCATCCATGTGTTCAAGTTAACAGGCTGATCCAACCCTGTTTTCTTTAGAATATTACATATTAATGTTATAACATTTTTTTCACGCAGACATTTGACGTTACGGAGCCAAGTGCGCAGCCCATTCTCTTCGTAGATGCCGTTAAATATGGCAAGGGGCAGGCAGTTGCTTCCTTATCCCTCAACAACCAAACTCATCCGGTCAAAGTAAGTGCTTAAAACTTTATTTTGCATAACTATTTTTTCTACTGACCGTATAGCATCTGTCGAAGTAATTACGGCTACAGTTGTTCTAAGTGGTTCGCAGAGCTAAATTGTTTACTGTTTTTGCATGTTTAAACATAATGATAGTTATAACAACAAAATTGAATAAATCCCCTTTATATGTAAAATTTTGCAATGCAGGTTGCCAGTGGCGATCACGTAAGTCGAACTGATGACCATTTTGTCGCCACCACCTACCACAGGCGTCTTATGGCTGACCTTTTGCTCACACACTCTGTTATGGACTTCTGCATTATTGGCGGAAAGGTAGTTTTACTGTCCGTTTTGTATATGTTTTATATGTACACCGAAAAGTCATCGCAGACGCACCGAATCATTCATGTTTTTAATTATTAGTATTTTTGCAAAATTATCAGAAGGTACCCCGTTACACATTTATTTGTTTTTTAATATGTCTAACGTAATGTTTAGCGCTGTGAAATTTAGATCGAACCGCCTGTTTTGTTACGCGCTGACTTTTCTTTCAAGTTGTAAAGTGTATAAATCATGTAATTTACACCTGCCGTGGATCACATCGTTTAAACCGATTAAACCTCGTTCTTTGAATTATTCTTAGGTGGGTTTACGTACCTAACGCTTTCAAGCAGATAAATCGCTATTTTCAATGGTAATTGAATGCATGTCATTGAATATCCTTTTTTAGGGATGTGGGAAAACAAGCCTGCTGCGCGAGTTCTCCAAGCTGCTCCATTACCGCACTGAGCCGATGATGATGTACCAAGACATGACGTCACGTGACATCCTTCAGCAGCGGTATACCTTACCTAACGGCGACACCGTGTGGCGACAATCACCGCTTGTTTTGGCGGCGCTGGAGGGCGGCCTTGCTGTGTTGGATGGTCTGAATCGAGTCAACCCCGGCACTTTGGCTGTTTTGCAAAGGTATTTTTTATATGCTGCGTGTATTTTAAACGTTTTTTACAAAAATAACATATCCTAGTGTATTTCTATAAAAAAATACATCTAAGTATTTGAGCGACACATACCTAGCATCCCAATACAAATTCCACTTTAACACAACATAAATTAAACAATTATCATATTTTTCTATGCATTGTGTTTGTATAAACTGTTTTTATTTGCCAGATTGGTCCACGACCGCGAAATAACGTTGCACGATGGGACTCGAATGCTTGGCCACGAAAAGTACGATGATATGAAGGAGAAACTCGGAAAAACCGACGTGGAAATGGCCGAAAGGTATCGTTTCGTTATTTTACGTTTTATTCTTGTAAACCTATAAGGCAAAAGGCACAAAAAATACGTAAAATTGTTGAAATGTCAACTGACAGCTATATAGTATATGGCATTTTTTAGTAAATCGGTCAAGGAGCTTTTGGGTAAACTAAGCAAACACACCCAGCTACTAAGTTTTATTTTCGCATTTTCCTAAAAAAATACCGGTTAAGAATTTATTTAAATTGCAGACTGGTGCAACGTATCCATCCATCTTTCCGCATAGTCGCCCTTGCCGAACCGCCCAAGCCGGGTTCTTCTGCTCAACAGTGGCTCACACCGGAACTTCTCACACTATTTCTTTACCACCACATGGCGCCACTGAGTGTTCAACATGAAACGGAAATCATCCAGTCATTGGTGGGTAATCAGACAAAGGACATTCTTTACCCCTTTTCAAAAAAGTACTTGAACTTCAAAACATATTGTTGTGTGTTTCTGTTATATTTCTCAACCCAAATTACATTGAGATTTTCATTTAGATACTTACCTGACGTGTGTCTTCCACCGTTGGGTATTGTCGTGTTTTTCCCCCCAGGTAACACTGTTTTTTTTTGGGGGGGGATGGGGGCAGATACCAAAAATACGTTGGTATTTATATTTGTACCTCCAGAGCGACACCACCTCCTCAGCGGAGATTGGTTGTCCGAGAAATGGGCCTTAAAATTACTAACATTTAAGCTATTCCCGGCTATTTCTTACTTTACTTTTACTTTCTTATAGTTAGTAAAAGAATCTCTTATTATAGGTTCCGTCTGTTAACTTGGCCGAGTTGAAAGGTCTACTTCAGCTGTGTCAGCGACTTCGCAGTAACAAGGACTCCAACGCCCAATCCCTCGCCGGTTCTTTGTCCACACGTCAACTAATACGAATCGCCAGAAGGTTGGCCGCCAGCAGTTCGTCGCAAGGTGGCGCTGATGCGGAACGCCTAAAGCTGGTGTCGGACGCCGTCCACAAAGCATGTCTGTCAAGGTCAGTTGAATATATTAGAATCTTATTATTTCCGAAAAACAAAAATTGTAAAAATTTATTTTACCCGAGTTGATTTATTTTAAACGTTTTTTGGCATAATTGATTTACAGAAGAACCGTTTAAGCAAGCATTAATGAAAAATCTGCGTTAATTTTTTTTTTAATTTTGCTTGTCGGGCACCAATCACCTGAAACTTATCACATACAAATAACAGACCTATACCTGATAATTAGGGCGATTATCGTTTGACTTGTCAAAAAAAATCAAAAGATTTAGGTCAAAATTTGTCAAAATAAACTAGTTTTTGCTTTAGATTTTTTAATTTTTTGGTCTAAAAATAATCGCCCCACAGATAATATTTTTATATATATCGAAGGTTTATCCCTCACTTGGCGCGCACCACTCTGTGTGATGCATTGGAGAAGAGTGGACTTCCCCCAAAACCCCTTCCGGTGAAAAACTTAACGTTACAGGACATCACGTGTGAGTAACGCTTGGTTTATTTCTTGAAATTCCTCGACGCGATAATGTGGCTTTTCATCTCATTTGTTATTCCTGCTGTTTGTTTAGGTAACCCATGTATTTAGGAACCATTTGCCACGTTTAGTTTATAACGTTCTTTTATTGTGATTAAAATTTTCAAACATATTTTTTTCATCAAAAACTGCTTTGCCAATTGCCTAAAATAAATAAATATCAAACTTTGTAGTCGACTGTAAAATACGTTTATTTTGTAACGTGAAAAAAAATCGTAAAAATATTCAACGATAGATTCGCGACACTTTGTCTAAAATTTGCCCCATATGTTCCATAAATATCCGTAGTGGCAGTATTTCGTTTTTTCTGGTGTAAGTTAAGGAAAATGATTGAATTGTTTCCGTGGTCAACGATACTCAGTACTCACCTTACACTTATAGGCAAATATAACCCTTCGTTACTAACACTCAACTATATATCTATATATACCATTGCTCTTATTTGTTCCAAATGTTTCACAATAACGAAACTGAAGCGATGTTTTCACTTGGTGATATGTTAAGGAAAAGCTGTCATTCATTTTAAGTTCTTAAATTTTCTGATTTATTCATACAAAAAGTGATAAGAATCTGAGTCGGAACCGAAATAGTCAGTAACTTAAGCAAACAAAATCTTGGATGTACATTGTACAATGTGCATTGTGCATTGTACATATCATAAAAAAATACAGTATTAAGAGCCACATAAAACCGGGCGAACAGCCGCTGGTTGTCCACTCCCGATTTGCAAGGACCACATATCGACGGTAACATAAACCATCCTTAACATTTTTCAGGTCGAGTTGACAATGGCTTACTGCGCATCGGCGACCAAGCTGCTCCCGTCTACGGTTCCGAAAAGGAAACGGAAGTGACGTCATCGACAGCCAAGGTGCCCCACACTTTGTTCTACGACAATGCTCAACACTTGGTGGTGATGCGCGACATGTTACAGGATTATTTGCTCGGTGAACATATCCTTCTTGTCGGGAATCAGGTGAATTGAATTAGCTGTTAATGTTTTATCTTGGATTTTTGTTTTTTTGCGACCTGGAGGATATCAGTAATATATACTTTTTAGCCTTGAAGCAAGTAAACAAATGGCCTGAAGTTATGGTTTAAACGTTTTTTTTTGTAAGGGATTTGCTTTTCTCGATTGGGCAAACGCGTTACCCATTCATGACGGCGTATTGTATATTAATTGTTTGTTATTTATTAATTGTTTGTTATTGTATTGTTATTCAGTCACATTTGCCAAATTTGTGCTATTTTTTATTTTTAGGGAGTCGGCAAAAACAAGATTGTCGACCGCTTTCTTCATCTTCTCAACAAGCCACGAGAATATCTTCAACTTCACAGGTTTGCATTTGCTTATACTAAAATTTGATCATTTTCATTGAAATCAGAAGACTATACTTTGTACGAGCAATTTCTATCTTGTTAAAAACAATGAAGCTAATGCTTGAATGTTTTTAATTATTGCAATATTATCTTTAACTTATTAAATGAACCGACTAAGTCGAACATACTTTTGTTTTATACCCGAAATGGCATTGTACTAAAGAACCATTTACTTACATTTGGATGCTCGCACATACACAATAAGGCGAGTGCAAATATTGATTTAATGTGCTTTTTGTACATTTTTTAGATTTTCTTAATATTGGTGGTACGCGAACACAACTTCAGAATGGGACGCGAACAGACAAAAGGGCTTTACCACTTTAAAAATAGGATTATCTAACTCAGACAATCAAGTGTGGCCTGTGTTTGTTGTTCCACTCTCATTTAGCTAGAAATTTCGCAAATTTTTTAATCAAAGAAACGCCATCAAACCTCTCAGCTCACGGCAGTAATAACAAGACCTATATTCCTCTGCAGAGACACGACCGTTCAAAGTCTCACGGTGCAACCAACGGTACGCGACGGTATCATCGTATACGAGGACTCAGCTCTTGTGCGTGCCGTCCGACTCGGTCACGCTCTGGTGGTCGACGAGGCCGACAAGGCTCCGACTCACGTGACTTGCGTCCTGAAGGCGCTCCTGGAAAGCGGCAGGGCGACGCTGGCCGACGGACGCAAGATTGTCACCGGTGAGTGCTTTGCCTTTCGCCCTTGAAATAAATGCGTTACACGAAGTAGTTTGTTTCTATTAATTTTGCTCGACCAAATATTATTCTGTAGCATACCCTACGAGCCAATTATTTCCACGTTTTATATTCTGTAATATACCCTCCGTACTGGCCAAATTATTTTTTCGTTTCCATTATTTTGTAATGTACCCTCCCTACTAGCCAACTATTTTCACGTTTCTATCATTTTGTAATATACCCTGCCTACTAGCCAATTTTTTCACATTTTTGTTATTCTGTAATATACCATCCCATCCGAACTAACCAATTATTTTCACGTTTTTATCATTTTGTAATATATCCTCTCTACTAACCAATTATTTTACGTTTTTATTATTCTGTAATATATCATCCCTATTTGCCAATTATTTTCACATTTCCTGCCAGAAATAATAGAAATAAGGTATATTAAAAAAATGGCGCTAGTGCAATACAAGTCAAATGTACGCTCTTAACTTTTGGTTCGTCAGATCCCGCAGAGATGCACAACCTTTCTTCTTCTGTGAACAAGGAGGAAATTATCCTCATGCACCCTGAGTTCCGGATGTTCGTTCTCGCCAACCGACCCGGCTTTCCGTTCCTTGGCAACGACTTCTTCGGATCAATGGGTGGCTTGTTGCAAATAGTTTTTTACATAGATCCGTGATACCAGGACCAAGTCATTCGTTATGCGAAACAAAGTTATTTAAATCCAGGCAATTGAAAAACAAGGCTTGGTAATTTTATTTATTTGGAATTTTCCTATTAGCAGTATGTGTCTACTACTGCCTACAGTGTTACAATATTGTTAAGGTGTGTAAAATCGCTTGTTGATTTAGTCAATTTTAAGGCAAAAAAACTCGGCGCAGAACACTGTTATACTACAGAAATTAATTTAGTTTTATTTTCGCTAAAAACGCTACCTTTTTACCTACGCAGGTGACGTGTTCAGTTGCCACGCCGTGGACAACCCCAGCATCAGTTCCGAGCTCGACATGTTACGTCAGTATGGAGAAAAGGTTCCCGAGGCATCACTTCGCAAGCTGGTGGCAGCGTTCGGGGAACTTCGCGACCTGGCCGACCGCGGTCTTATTTCCTACCCCTATTCCACACGGGAGGTCGTCAACATCGTCAAACATCTTCAGGTGGGAGGCGGTTAACAGAATAATTTTGTGAATTGGCGTTTTGTTGGCACATTTTGTCCGTCTGTAAGGCGAAAGCCTTGGTATGCTCACGGGATACCACCATTTTTTGCCAAACTCTCGAGTTGCACCCTTATTTATTTCTATAAGATTTAGAAATAACTGTTAGATTTGAATTTTTTTTCATGTTTTGAGAAAAATAAAAAATATGTCTATCTTGTAACCCATGAAACCCTCATTTTAATAATCCTGTGTCGCGTCCATTTGTCTAGATCTATAGACCAAATGTTGCCACCTAACTTTGTAATGTCCAAGAGATGCCTAGTAAACTTTGCGTAACGGCCTTTGTGTTATAATGAGCAAAAATTCCTTGAAATTGACTTACCTGCATTCGTGTGCTTTCGTATCCAGCAATTTCCCAAAGAGGGCCTCGCCAGCGTCGTGCAGAACGTGTTTGACTTCGACGCTTACAGCAAGGAAACGCGCGAGCAGATATCGTCGGTGATGCACAAGCACGGAATCCCTGTCGGGGCGAAGGCGCATAACATCAAGCTCGCAAAACCGTAAAAATGCCCACGTAGTCCGTATTTTTTCGTGGTTCCTTTTTCGCTTTTTGTTGATTATCATGTCCGTCTGCAGACTGACAGCTAGCTTGGGGTTCGGGTTGCCGCAGATCACTATTTTATTGTGTTTTTTTTATCTTCGTCGTAAATTGTATTTCATTACTAAACCTCTACCAGCAAACACGTGTTTTATTTTGTGTAAAGTGTTCCGTTGAGTTGTTTCAGGCCTGAATTTCGCACCATTAATCGCTTACAACCAATTTCTATGCAATAAAACGACGACACTTAATAACTGTGTTGTGATTTGTATGCAAGTTCAGGTCTGCCACACTAACAACGAAAACACTTAAACGCAATCGATGTATCGCAAACAAAAGCTTTGTAGAGCATTGCAATCCGTCATTAAAAAATATTAGTAAAAAATGTTCGCTAATCTGAAAACGTTTTTAGTTTAAAAAATCCCAGGAAAAAGTTTAAACAAATATTAACTATTCTGAAAAACAATTTCGTATAAAATTATACGCAATATATAAGTTAAAAACTGGAGTTATTTTTATTTATAGCGAACTCTATATAGGTTAACTAAATGTTTTCCTAATATTTTAAAGGTGTGTGGTTTGGTTTTCCTGTTTACAGTTCCCAGCATTTTTCTGACGGATTATTTTGGCAAATTGGTTAACAAAAGTTATTTACGTTAACTGCAGAATTGCGTTGGACGTACCGAAACTTTCCGGATACTGGAACGTGCTCAATAAATCGAAGGAGACCGGTCAAATCACTAGACACAACATTCAAGTTAAGGTCGGTGGAATGTTGCGGTTGTTTCAAACAAATATCCTTTAAAACAGCAAAAAATAAAGCGACAAGTTGTTTATGGATTTGTTTGCATTGAAATATTTTACCTGGATTTAATTTACATTCGAGTTGTCCTTAAGATTTAACGCCCATGACGCCCTGGGAATTATTTAAATTCGTCACCAACTGAGTTATCTGATAGAGTTCGAATGTATTTTAGCTGGAAATATTATACATAAAGTGACAAACCACATAAAAATCCCTGAGAAAGGGTTATAGGAAATATTAAAAGTGTACTGCTATGTTATTGGGTAATAGAATCTAATATATATTTGGTACTGGCACAATTGGGCAGAGGTGCTAAACGCTGGACGCTATGCATATAAGGCATTTAAAACAATAGTTTAAACTGGATACAAAAACACCAGAGCAATACAAAAAAGTCGAAGAAAATTTACGCCAACATAAAACCTATAGCGAATTACATAGTTTTACCATGTTGTGTAAAATTTGGTTTGATATACGAGTGATTGCCGAGTAAATGTCGTTGTCAGTGTTTCTAACTTCTCGACGCAGGGCCCGGTGTATCTGAACGTGCAGCAATACGAGATCGAACGAACCGAGGACAGAGGCTTGGACTTTACGGAACAGAGCGCTCACTGGAGCCTGCCGCAGTTTTTCCAAACCAACATCGTCACCGACGTGGCCACAGCAACACGTGAGTAATTGGACTTGTCATGCAGCTATTTACTGTTGGACTAAACGACATGACTTACTATAAAACGTTTAACTGTTACTAGTCACACCCTCGCTAGTTCAAAATAAACTATCGCCTTAAATATTTTGTAAAATAGAAACATTGGAAGCATGGCATATTTATCTATTAATTAAATTTGTAAGTTCCATTGTAGCACTTTATTTTATGCAAGTCTTTGGAGTATAGATTCCATATTAAAAAATCAGTATTTCAGACTCCAACAGGGACGTCACTTATGTATCGGTGGTCAACTCAGCCGCGCTGTTTGCCGCCACTAAGGGGAACGACCAGATACGATTCGTCGATCTCTATGACGTACTTCCTAACGTCGGTTCCATGGTGCAATCGAGCTTGAAAATAGCTCCAATGGGAAATCCCCTTGCCGGCCAAGTGGCACTGTTTGAGGAGAAGGTGTGTGTGAGTGTGTGTTTGTGTTCATACACAGTTGCACAAATATAATAATAATAAAATCCAAGCAAAACCACAAAGGTTGTAAAAAAGATCCAAAAAAACTTTATTTAACAAAAGCAGAATACTATAGTTACGCAAAAAGCATCGTCAGTTCTGCTAATATTCTACAAACACAACGAAACACCAAAATTATATATAAATAAAACTATTCAAAAGTTTAAAAAGCCAAAAACAGAATTACAATACAGTTCAGTCGAGGTGTAAACCAATACTGACGTTTAAATTTGCAAAATAAAATCACAATGCCTGAAGCAAAAC
This sequence comes from Ascidiella aspersa, assembly GCF_963924565.1. Taxonomy (NCBI): domain Eukaryota; kingdom Metazoa; phylum Chordata; class Ascidiacea; order Phlebobranchia; family Ascidiidae; genus Ascidiella; species Ascidiella aspersa. Next base: position 24,065,470 of record NC_139447.1, on the reverse strand, counting down.
ACCGTTGGACAAGAAAACGCAAAGAAATTCTGAGGTCGTGCAAAAAGTAGGTCAAGTAAAAGAGATAAAAACGTAAGGTACAATGATTATTTAATAGTGGGTGTTATAATATGCTGAATATTGATGGTAGCTCCTATTTTATTTAACCAGATAGCCTCATGAAAGTCCAGCTGGACCATTTCGGGTTGTGCAACAAATGTTACTTGTAACACTCGTGAATTGGGGGTTTACACGAGTGTTACAATGTACTTTGAACTTTAGAATAGTTTTATTTATATATAATTTTGTTGTTTCGTTGTGTTTGTAGAATATTAGCATAACTGACGATGCTTTTTGCGTAACTATAGTATTCTGCTTTTGTTAAATAAAGTTGTTTTGGATCTTTTTTACAACCTTTGTGGTTTTGCTTGGATCTTACGATATGGAGAAGAGATCAACAACTAGCAATGTTGGAGCAGGCTTAGATCCCAAAATTAACAAAAATAATAATAATATTATTATTATTTCATCAATATAACAATAATATGTCGACAGTTTGCATGTGACCATTCTGCTGTAAATAAAATATAATCTGTTATGTAGCACCGTAAATATATATCTGCTTATAAGCAGAGTTACCATCTGCCAAGACCCAAAAACCACGCTTCTCTGTCATGACGCTGTAGTTTGCCACTTGTAATTCTTCATTGCACGGTTTTACGTGATGCTTTTGGTGATTTTCAGGTTTAAAAAAATCTAACTGCGATAGTTTTAAACAATACCTTATATTGAGCTTTCTTATTCTTGGCATTCAGTTAAGTAGGTCCTTTAAAGAAAAAATTTGCAAGAAACAAATAGGTTGGTTCAAATTTTATTTGGCATTACGAATTATTTAATTATTATATTTATCTAGGAAAACGCTAAACTATACTTTGTAATACCAACCGCATGTTTAAGAAATCTACAATAATAACATAAACATACAAACTACACTGTTTGGCTGGGCACTAATTTGTTGGTAATGTGTACTTTACGAGATTTTTCTAAACGAAGAAAAGTACGATTACTATAAACGACAAACTAAGCACACAACCCAATATAAGAACGTTTCTTAGATTCAAATTTTGAAGTATTTTCTAAGTCACTGTCCTCAAATATAGGCACAAACTTTATAAAGAAACAAGGAAACCCAGCTTAAAGGCTTGTACAAGTAAATGTGTTTTTAATGAATAAACAAGTTGAGCTTTAGACTTTTTACCAGGTTTCATTAAAGCACCAACTATATTCACTTCATTTACCACGGAAGTCAAATATAATTAAAAAAAACAACATGCCAGAAATATAATTGTTTATACCCTATCCAGTTTAAATACCCTATCCAGTTTGGCCCATTTAAATTTCGAAGGTACTTAAATGCATATTTTGAGGGAAAGCTTACAAAAATTATACCTACTTCAGAGCAAATTCCTTCTTCTGGTGGACCCAGGAACGGGAGCAGTGAGGCGCCTCCACATCCCGGACATGGAGGGGGAAGCAACGAGAGGAGGGAGTATGTTCCGGAAATCTCAATCAGCTGGCGGGAATGAGGGATCAAACGTCTTCCGGATGTGCACAGAACTGGCGGAGGACTTTTGTTCACTGGTCTTGTACGAGAGGGAAGGGTGAGTTGGCCGTTTTTGTATTGACCTGTCGCTTTTATGGCAATGCTGTATAAATGTTCCAATTTTGGTTGTACCAACTCCCAGAATATTCCACGAGTTGGAAAACTATAGTTCTTTAATACAGAATATATCAAAACAAAAGTGGATTATAGCAGACTGTTTCTCTTTTATCATAAAGCTATTCTAGAAAATATATAATATGTATTTATTGGAATAAGCACAACTCTGTAAATTTCTGCTAGTGGTTGTTCACATTTTTAAAAGTCACATTTATCGTTCTGTTTCCCATGGTTTGGCCTTTAAAAAGAGGAATGATAAACGAATTGGTGAAATACAGTATTATTTCTGTATCGCTCAACGAATTAAAGTTTTGTTTTATAATCATCAATTTTTCGGGATTTTTGATACTTTTGCAAATTTTGCTATAATGCGTGAAAATATAAGCAAATGATTCTTCTAAATCATTATTTGTTGCGAATTAAAAAACATCACATAAAACCAGGAAGCAATACAAATTTAAAAAAAGTCTTCTAATAAAATTAGCGTCATTGGACCGCAGAAGCTGTTTATTGTTTTTAATAATACTGGGACACAAAACAAACTAATACACTGATCGACGTGCTTGAACTAAAATATTCACTGGGAACATCAAATTCCAGGTCGATTTCTTCTGGTAATGTCAGTAAATAGATCAACAGTAACATAATGCACAAGTATGTAAAAGTGAGTATATCAAGCGTGCCAGTTACTACCTTACAGTCGGGTGTTAAATGTACAAGTAATGTTTAATAAATTGCAGCACGATTCATAATAAACTGTGGTAAATCATTTTGCATAAACAGATGAAACATTGATTACTTTGCATACGTCAAGTATGATGCACAGTAACGCACTACTAGCCTTTTGTCAGTCTTTGAAGAGCATTAGCGATTGTATTCAAATTTTGAAGACAATTTATAGTGCTTTCTTGTTTTATAAGCATTTATATTTTGATTTTACCACTAGTCATCCCTTAAAACAGTGCTTTTCAACTGGGTGTACCATAGTTATTTAAGGGTATACCACTTTGATGGGGTGTACAAAATACAGGGGTGTACCAGATAATGCATGACAATAGGCCGATGATTAGCTATTTCTGATAGCATTTGCGTTTACTTTGCCCCTCTCACTTACCATTGCGAGGTAATATTCCTATTATCTTATATTATCGTGCGACCAGTTTGACCTGTAGTAACCTGTTGCTTTGACGTAACTTTGTGGCTATTTAACATAAACGATATAAACGACGTTAAAGTAAGCATCCGCAGTTTTTGCTGTACACGTTAAAGGTTTGCCAGCACAAAATAGTAACTTAATAATATCTGAATGTTTGTGACACACTAGTTAGACAAAATATGGTTGCTACAATGCCCTGAAGCAATTTCAAAAGCCTGCAACTGAATGTTTTGTGGTGCGGGTCAAAATCCAAAGTACACCGCGGGCCACATATTTTGGTTTCGCAGGCCGCATTTTGAGGAGTAACTTGGGCTACTTACCCAGTGAACTTATTGAGTTACGATCATATTTGGTTCAAAAGGCAGAGTTTAAACAGTTTAAAAACTATACTGAATTTTGGATATCACTTCTCACCTTTCCTAAATACGTAAATCTCAGTATAAAAGCGATTTCCATCCTTGCTCGCATACCCACGACATACCTTTGCAAACTAAGATTTTCTGCTTTTTGAAATTAAAACCAAAAAAGAAATTCTATCAAGGATGTTGATACGCGTATGAGAGGAGCACTCGAAGCAAGGCTACTGCCTCGGTTCACACAACTGAATGAAAAAATTCAACAGCAACGCTCGCATTAAATGACTGATGAAATATTGTATTTGTATAAAGATATGCTAGAGATTTCCTATACTTGCAGCTCTGCTTATCCTTTTTCCGATTTAGTACTACTACAGATTTGGTATATTGCGTGGACTGGGATCTATAAGCTTTGAGTAAACGTAAAAAGGGTGTACCATTCCCAAAAGGTTGACGAGCACTGCTTTAAAAGACCTATTTGCATACATTTATACACATTCCACCAAAATATTCAAAATATCATAACAGGTGAATTCCTCAAAATGTTGAGTTTAAATGCTAGTGTCTGATTTTTAAATCAACCCTAATGCTAGTGTCTGATTTTTAAATTGTTATTTGCTTCGTATATTGATTTATTTTAAGGTATTTAGGTATTTATTTAGTTTGCCGCTGCAAGGCAAGTCCAACGCGTTATTCTTTTAATATTGTTTTGTGGCAGACAAAAAATATTTCACGTTAACGTTGCCGAGGGCGAAGTTAGGGGAATCACCTCCCCTGTAAAGATTGTGGATCTCCACATTCTTGCTCACGACAAGTGGCTTGTGACCGAGGCTGACTCCTACCGGTTTGTTATGTTGATAAAACCTTTTTTTGTTATTTGACTTTATTTTAATGATTGTAACGTTAGGTCTCAAATATTTGTAGTAATATTATATTATATAGTTATTTTAAGTTGTAATATGTACGTAAATTTATCAAGTTATTATGTGTTAACTTTCAGAAAGTACTTAATCGACACACGCTCGGACGAAGATGTTATGCCCAGCCAGTTCAAACAAATCAACGAGGAAGGAGTGGATATGGGATTTGGATCGTACTCGAGTAATTAAAATATTTTATCTCATCCGTTCTCAATGAGTTTACAAGCATTGACTTTTTTATGACTAATCTTACACTTCATGTCTAACAAGTTATTTCTGGCACAATATGATTACATGGATTATTGCATTTCTCGTCAAAAAATTGCAGTGTTGTAGTTTAATAAACAGCATCCCTCAAAGTATACTACTACCTTATGCAAACTGTTTTGCTTTGCATTTCCTCGAAGGCACAGGTACCCCAGAAAAACTTCTCAGTGCAGCTACCGCTTCGCTGCCCACCAATGAACTGACGTCATCCCTTGGCCAGTCAATCGATTCCCCCAATCGCGTGTTTGCGGACGAGAACAATTACGCGCGGTGCGTCGTCGGATTCCCCGAGTTGTCGGTTCGTTGTTTTTTATATTCATCATGCCTTTGGTTTTCTTGATAAACGCTAAGTAAGGCGACAGTCGTAAAATAAGTTGGTCATTCTGCGAAAAAGTCGTCCGCATATACATGGTACCATTGGATATATGAAAGATGTATATCTCACCCCAATTTAAAAGTTTTAATGTTCAACCAAGTTTAAAAAGATTAATGACATTTTCTGTGCTGCTAGTACATTATAACGCACAAATAATGCTGTGCGCTGTACCAACACTATATATGTGCGCTGTACCAACACTATATAGCTGTGCGCTGTACCAACACTATACAAATCCCAACTCATAAAAAACAGATAAAAAAATCAAGAGTTTCTCAGGACAGTTCGTGGCATATTTGTGTTTTCTATAAGGCCAAAATATTTAGCAGTATACAATATAACAACTACAATTCAATGTTACAAAGTAAACAGCTAAGCGTTATCAGAATTTCTCCCTTGCACTACATATGACCGTTCAATGGGGATGCCGTTTAATTCGACGTATCCTTTTTCTGTTTTCCATAACTTAATATTATTATTTTACTTCCTTGGTAATACTGCAATTCTATCTTTCAGTCGGCTAATGAGGTGTACGCTCTTCCACGCACGAAGCTGCCAACGGCTGGAATATTGGACAGTGCGAGAACTTACTATCGGGGTTTGTCCAAGGCCATCCCGCCCAAACCAATCAGCCGTGTTCTTTCCAAGGTTAATCAGGTCATCCGCGTTGTGCCGATGAGTTCTGTCCCGGAGAAGGCATTCGAAGAAGGTTTAAATTTCGGCTGATTTAACTTAAGATAGATTCTTCTAGATTTACACTTGCGAAACTTTAAAGGTGTGTGATGTAAATCGTCGGCACTGTACTGTTCTAATCTTGTTAATTTAAAGATTCCTATTTAAAATTTTAATGTTTTCACAGGTGCGAGGCCTGGAACGAGTGACTACTGTTTGGAAGTTGTAGATCTCAGTCACCACAAACTGCGCTTTATTCCTCTACCGCCGTAAGTGTCTTATAAACGATTAAATTACACAAATTTGCTTACTATACGTTTATTTCTGATTGCTTCACTGTTAGACAAATCATAATAATATCGTATTTAAACCTTTATTGTTTAGGTATATAATTATGTACGAGTACAAGAATTAGATATAATGTTAAAAATCACTACCGCCACAGACAGTCGATGCCTTACTAAAATGGGTTTGCCGAGTAAACAATCACTAGATATTTTATTCGAAAAACTTTTTTTGGTTTCCAATAACCCTTGCCTGTAGCTGCTATAGCTGTGTAGTAAATCGCCAGTCTTTTGTATAGCATATAACACCATTCTGATACTTTCTATGATCAATTATGCTTTTTGTGTCTACGTCTTACAGACCTGTATCCACCTCCCCATACGTGTCGTGGCAGAGCAGTGTTTCCGAGAGCGGCTACCAGCTAGCTGTTGGAAACAACGACAACCTGGTCACTGTAGACTCGGCTGGGTAGGTTTATGTCGTGGATCTGAATGTTACCCAGCAGGACTGCGGAGTCGGTTTAAAAATAACTCGAGGTCGGTTCCAAATCTACGTACTTATAGGGGGTCATATAGAAAATTTGGTACGCATGCGCGGGTCAGGTAGTCTTAAATATTCTTCGATCCCCGAGTCCCGAATCCGACTCCATCAAAATCAACCGACTCCGTCTAGTCTCTAATCCGACTCCGACTCCGCGTTCCTGTTACTAACATATTACAAAGTCATTTCTTATTTAAACACGAAGCTGTGTTGTGTTGCAGTTTGCAGTTCACTGTTCAATTCTTTTAAGTAATGATTTTGTACAGTGTACACAAAAAAAATTGAAGTTCGTTTGTGTTTCGCAGTTATGTGCGCGAATGGGAAACCGGGTTAATCAATCTTCAACGATCTCTCGATGAATGGAGGTCAATGATCGGATCAGGGGACGAACGTGACCATTTGCAGGTTTACAATTTTGTTTGTAGCTATAAGAGTATAAAAGATTGTCTTATAGTTAGAAATAAATACTTTAAAGACCAAGAGCATAAAATTTATCATTTGTAAAATTAAAACAAATTTCTTTATTGTGTGACTGCTATACACATCGCCCTGATGAGAATTTACTGCACTATAGGTTATTGAAAGGTCGATACATTTATTAAAAAATATTTGCCGGAGGATGTTTTACAATTGATAAAATGCCTGCAACAGTTTATTCATCAAAATTAATTTATGCGATTTGGTACCAATTTTTTAACCTTTGCTATTTTCAAAATAGGCAAAGTAAAAATATATATGGCCAATATCCATCAAACCGTAAACCACATTTTCTAGATTAACACCGAGAAAATTAGTGGAAAAGATGTTCTCGCACCCAAGCATGGCAAAATAGACCCCAACAACAACCCGCACGTCGGGGGAAACACCTGGGCAGGTGGGACCGGAGGCCGAGACACAGCTGGGCTCGGTGGCAAGGGTGGACCCTACAGACTAGACGCCGGTCATGACGTCACACAAGTAATTGTGCATTCATCGTATGTGCAGTGAATGTTGTTGAATATGTGCGTTGAATGTTCTTAAATATGTGCGGTGAATGTTCTTCATTTCCATGTTGTGTATAGAGTAGCACGTAGTATAAGATTTTGGTTTAGTGGATAATAATTCTTCTGCGTGCCATATATAACACAGGGCGGTGTTTTGTTAAGGTTCCAGATTGGGAAAAGGAAGCTGTTCCTGAACATGTCAAAAAGGCAGCCAGGGAAATGGGCAAAAAGGCATTTAAGGAAAGGTAATTTACCCTAATAATTGTATATTTCTTAAGTAATCTGTGTAGTACGGAATCCAACCTGACAAAGCATCTAAACATCTATAATGCGCCAATTAACCTGACTATGTTAATTACCAGGTTGCAGGAGATTCGCATGAGTGAATACGACGCCGAGATGTACGAACGCTTCAGTGGCAGCGTGAGGAAGCAGGTCAAGGCCATGAGAATTATTCTCGACTCCTTGCAGGTTCGAAACTATTTTTGTCAATAAACCACCTAATTTTATGTATCAAAAGAACGTATAACAAAAAAAAACACATACTGAGATTAGTCTTTCCGTATGTATCAAAATTCTATTATTTTTTTTCAAAAGAGGTTTATAACTATGTTTGAAAAACCTTTACTTTAAATAACCGGAATTGACTAAGATCGTTCCGCCCAGTGCATTTGTTAACTTTTCGATACCAAATGGACGCATTAGCGAAGTAGGCACAAGAAGCATCAGCACAACTCCTGCATATTATAAGGCATCTACAGTACAAATAGGAAATCATTAAAACGTGATATGAAATTTTTAAGCTAAAAACCTTTCATTTTTTTTTTTTTTTAATCTGAGTTAGGTTTCTACTTTATCCGAGACATAGTGCAAAGTGTGGGTTTACTGTGAAAGCCAAGCTTGGTGTATAGGACCTGCATACCACAATATTTACAAGTGTTCGTCTGTGCGCAGGCAAAAAGCAAGGAACGGCAGTGGTTAAAGCATCAGCAAACTGGCGAGCTTGACGACATGAAGCTTATCGAAGGACTTACCGGCGAGAAGAACGTTTACAAAAGGAGGGCCGAGCAGGAACCGGAAGTGGGTTTTCTCGTGCTTTTAAGTATTTTCGCGAAGATGCTAGCGTGAAACTTATTGCTTTTATTCCAGCCTGGAACGCCGCAACAGAAACCGAAGAGGATCCGCATCTGCGTTGATGTGAGTGGAAGCATGTACAGGTGAGAAGGAATTTTAGCCGCGTGTTATAAAAGGTTTTTATTTTTAGTGATCATTTTTCATATATATTGTTGTCGGTTAACCCATTGTTGGACAAATAGTGCTCACTGCTCAGTTTGTGCATTTCTAAAAAGCTAAGTTCTCTATATTAGTGTTTAATGGTGCGTCGCACTGAATCCAGGTTCAATGGACTTGACCAGCGTTTGGAGCGAACAGTCGAATCGGCTTGTATGGTAATGGAAGCTTTTGAGGGTTACAAGGAAAAGTTTAAGGTAATTTTGAAAGCTTAATTATAATCAATTCAAAAATTTCAGAAGTTTGTAGATGTTTGTAATACAGTAATGAACACGACTCATAAACAAAATCCTAAAATTGAACGGAGACGTGTTTAAGATAAATTTATTTTTTAGCACTGTCTTCCATACAGTAAACTTTGCGCAACACGTAAATAGTGATATTTGTTTTCATATTGATTGTGTACAAAGTCACTTGTACACTGCTGTGCTATTTATTCCAGTACGAGATCTGGGGGCACTCCGGTGACGGCTACGACATTCAGCTTGTGTCATATGACAAACCTCCTGCCAATGACAAAGAGCGTCTCGAGGTCCTCAAGACCATGCACGCGCATGCGCAGTTCTGCATGAGCGGCGATCACACACTCGAAGCCACGCGATTTGCCGTCAAGGTACCGAGCGAGCTGATTACTACTAATAAATATAAACTTTCTTCACTATGACAAAACAATTTTTTGAAACAAAAGGTTTTGTTTGGTTCGAACTTTTATTGTGTTCGACATTGTATACCCGACACAGTTAAAATGCTCTAGTACAGGGGTCGGCAACCTTTTTTACACTGCGGACCGGTTTAAAACTGAAATTTTGTCGCGGACCGGCCTTAAAAGCAACAAATGTTGAGTAAAGGAACAACTTTTTTCAATGTCCTAATTAAAATGCATGCGTTTTTTCTAAAATTTCCTATCTGAACATCAACATTGTTTATAAACATTGTTTGCATGATTTGATTCTATTGCACTTTGAGGTGAGCACGCTTGAAACATCAAAAAAACATTATATATGGCCCGTTTTTCGATATATTGTACGTACGAGGAGTTACATTTTTATCAAAATATCATCTGGAAACCTGCTACGGACCGGTAATATACTCCTCGCGGACCGGCGATTGCCGACAACTGCTCTAGTAACAAATGTTTTTTTCACTCTCTGCAGGAGATCAAGAAGGAAGAGGCTGATGAATATTTCGTGGTGATGCTGAGTGATGCTAATTTAGAAAGGTTAGGTTACACTTTTATACACAACCTCAACATAAGTACATTTAAATTAAACAAATAGTAGGGTATAACATAGTGATTATGATGTGTAGTAAAGGGCGACATGTTCAACCCAACTAAGCACCAGTGATCGTTGTACTTATAGATATGGTATAAGACCTCACGTTTTGACGGAGACGTTGACGTCCGACGAAGAAGTCAACGCTTTTGTCATTTTTATCGGCTCCATCGGCGACCAAGCAGAAAGGTAAATTAAGTGTAAATAGTTTTTTGTTCCATCATAGTGTGTTTACAAATAAACGCATAATGAAATAATTTTTGCTGTTTTGTCGTAGTTTGGACATCATATTTGACCTTTTTTTTTAATTTAGCATTTTTTACGCTACAGGTTAAAGAAACAACTGCCATCCGGTCGTTCTTTTGTTTGCCTTGATGCGAAGAACATACCACAAATCATGCAGCAAATCTTCACATCCTCACTTTTTAAATAAACGTGGTGAAACTTGGATGCCGGTGCAAAATCTCTTTAGATTTTACTTGTTTTATTTCAATTTACTTGAAAGTCGCTTAAATATATACCTATGCAAATACATTTAATAATAATTTGCAATTATGAAATTACTGGATAAAATATATAAACAAGAATATAAACTCACCCTTTGCACTTTTTAATTAAATTATTGTTCTTTATTAATTTATTTACCGATTTCATTAAGTAGAATTTAAATTCTGTTATGTGTTCTGCATTGGTAAGAACGATATTTTAAACATAATAAGACAATGAAGGTAATTATTATCAAAACTATAGCGTATTAAATAGTGTTCTGTTACTCCTATTGTTTATAAGAAACGTTTATTTAGGTTTCGATATCCTAGTTACCATCTAATCTTAGTCTTCCAAAACTACCGTTTATCTAATTTTTGATTTTGCTTATAATTAACTAAAAAACTTGCATGTTTATTAATATAATGATAGGCACTCTATGTAATTACGTATTTTTGACCTTTTTGTCATTTAAAATCAACAGCAACGTATCATGGGATTCCTAGTTTCGGTAAGAATATAATACTTGCCAAGTTTCGCACAAACGTGTTATTATACAATGTTAGTCGCTTTTTCATCTGGTGCCACTTCAAATCCGGCATTTTGCGCTTCGCGCGAATGTGAAATACTTTAATATGTTGTCATGACATCGTAAGTAAATGGTCTTCTCCAATTTTAATTGTAACAAATTAAAAGCACAATAATGATGCGCTTGACGCAAACTTTTGTGGTTTGTGTGTCTGAAAACGTGGCGGCGCGAAATATTTGGGTAACATGCAGGTTATTTCACTCGAAGTTAAGTTTTTCGTTACGTAGGTCCAATAATTGCGTAATTCATCTACTCTATATGTTCAATGAGCTAATTGTTTTGTATGTTTACGTGCGGCGTACCCATCAACCTTCCATGGGGCACTGGTTAACAAGTGCTGGCCTATACGTATGACGATTTATCATTATAAATAATAAATGGCCGTATTTGTCAAAGGCCGTATTCGTTTTTGCTACTATAACCTGATGAAGCACGGTTGTGTGAAAGCTTTTTGAGAATTAATACAAATTGTCTTTATATAGTGCCACATGATTACATTCAATATATTTAATGTCCCAATATTTTAGTGGGCCAGCGCTTCGTGCCTCACGTTATTAGCGCGCACGTTCAACGAGCACACTATACTTCTTGAGGTTGCTTGTTTTTTTACGTAGACTTCTCATTCCCAGTCTGAACAATTTCCTATCCCCCACTCCCATCAGCGTCATTATGCGGCCCTTAAAAAAATAATGCGACAAAACGACTTTTACGATAGATTGTGACGTCATATGTCGTGCAATGATGAAAATAAACTCAGACTAAATTGCAAGAACATTGGTCCTTTTTTCATTTTGTTACAGCTTTTCCGAGAAACAATTAAAATTTTGTCCCACGTCAAAGTAAGTTTATAAGATTGTTGTTTTTTGGTGTAAGCAGAGGTCGGCAAACTGTGGACCGCGGCCCATATGTAAGGTTTTTATCATTCTACAGTGGGCTGCGAGCTATATATTTTTTTAGTTTTGTGATGTAAAATTGTGGGCTGCGTGATATCCGTATTATCGCTGTACTGTATTTTAAACGTTGGTGAGGCTAACATTTTTTGTGGGGCACAGGTCTGTTTGACTAACGCCAGTAGAATTAACAAATTAAATAGTTACACTATCAATAGTATTTTTACTAACATCTTCGTTTACTTAAGTGCCTTCACGATCTAAACGAGGCGGCTTAAGTCAAACAAAAATACCTTCTACAATTTACATCCTCTATTTGCACATAATAACTGCTATTTGGAAGTAAATCAAAACATCACATCACTTATATTGCGTCCCATCTGTTATTAACTTGTTGAAATTTACTACGAGTTTGTTACTACTAGTTTCGTTGGTGTGTTTAGTGTGAATGTTTTTTAGATTTTTGCATGATGATGGATCTACGAATAGGCCTAGAATGCAAAATGGCACCCGGGTGGTACATATTTAGGTTTTTGGTGTTTTTAATGTTCAGCTTTTGTCTTTGTTCAAGTGACAACACTTCTTCATATAAAAGTAAGTCGTTTGCTAACGTTTACTTTTGTAACCTATACATTGGTCTAACTGTAGAATTGCAGACTGATAGGTGAAAAGTTACACAAGCAATAAAATGGGTTTCAGTTTTTTGTTGATATATATTATATATATATGCAATAAGTGAAAAAAAAAGTATTTAAGAAAATTTATTTTTTCTAGTTATGAAAACAGAATAGTACGATGTTTAACTACTTAGGCTATAGCCTATTTTTTTTAGTTTAACGTTTTCTATCGATTAGGTTGTAGTTAATTTGAAGTATTTTTATTTTTTTATTATTAGGTCCAACACCCCCGTTGTGCAACATAATGTTAAATCCACAAGATTCCAACTGCACTTGTTTGGAACCTAACGTGACGTGCAACTGCCACAAGACGAAGAGCTGTCAAACATACTCACCCCCTTGCGTCCCGGTAGATCGAAAGTGCGACGGTTACAACGATTGTGGTGAATGGGAGGACGAAAAAAACTGCTCGTGCAACGCTAACTTGTTCCAATGCCAATGTTACGGAACGCTCCCTTGCAGTAATACAGGCTGCATTCTTACCGGACGTGTGTGCGACGGCTACAACGACTGTGGCGATTGGAGCGACGAGAAAGGCTGTATTTCTTGTCCCTATGGGCATATAGAGTGTGAATGCTACAAAAACAGAAATTGCACATACGGAAAAGGTTGCGTTAATGCGATTGGCCTGTGCAATGGAAACGATGTGTGTTCGGACGATCCACCGAACAGAAACTACACCTACCCAGCGCACGTTTTTCAATGTGATTGGCATAAAAATGACCAATTTCAGCTTTTCGCTCAAAGTACCTATGGGTGCGTGGGGCAAAACATGGTTTGTAATGGTATGAACGATTGTGGTGATTGGTCTGACGAAAAGGGGTGTATATGCCCGAGCAGTAAATTTCAATGTGCCTGTTATGCGTCGCAATCCTGCTTCGTATTTAACCCTTGCATTGAGTCTTTACTTGTGTGTAATGGAAGGAACGACTGTGGCGATTGGAGCGACGAGATAAATTGCACCTGCCCCAGTCGTTTCTCTTCTTGTGATTGCCACCACAATTATTCCTGTTTATCTGAAATCGGTTGCTATCATGAAACTTTGAAGTGCAACTTTCGTTACGACTGTTCTGATCGTTCAGATGAAAAAGGCTGTGAATGTCTCGCAGAAAGATTCCGTTGCGATTGCCATGATGGCCACACCTGCATTGCAGAGTCGGCTTGTATTGATATTTCGAAGAGGTGTGATGGTAGAAACGACTGTGGCGACTGGAGCGATGAGAATGGATGTCAGTTTAAGCAAGAAGAAATTTTTATGTGCCACTGCTATCAATCGAAAACTTGCCATTTTTCTCGGCAAAAGCCCTTACAGGATAAGAACATAATCTCCACCAGACAAGTCTGTGACGGGATCGTAGATTGCAGTGATCGTTCAGACGAAAATATCGACTGCGAATGCCCAACCGAAAATTTTCGTTGCAAGTGTCGCAGTACAAACACGTGTTACCCACCCAGCGGTTGCATAACTAAAGACCTATTATGTAACGGCTTAAACGATTGCGGTGATTGGAGTGACGAGCTTAAGTGTAAGTGCGGGGAAAACGAATTTGAATGCGCTTGCAATAAACACGGGAATTGCAGGGGACGCGCCTGCTTACAACCTAATGTATTCGGTCAACCACTTGGCCTTTGCGACGGAAAGAATTCGTGCTGGGATTGGAGTGATGAGTTTAATTGCAGTGCAAATAAATTTACTGAGAAATGCCCCGACCGAACAATTATTTCACGTAGGGCTTTTTGTGACGGCAAAGCTGATTGTAAAGACGGGTTTGATGAGGCCAACTGTGAGTTGTGTGTTGGAAACCATGCACGATGTGGGCTTATATTTAACCACCAAGAGGGTAAGAACGCGACTGTTCCGCTTCAACGTTGCATCTTGTCTCAGTGGGTGTCTGACGGATATTCGGACTGCGATGACGCCAGCGACGAACCTTGTGTGACGTCATGGATCTGGTGCGACAAGTGCTCAGTGGCTGTGAGTCGATGCGACCCAGACATTGATCATATGTATTTTAAAAAAACGAGCACACACTGCGCTACTACACAAACTTGTTCACAAAATTTAACCTCCTGTCACGTGAACGGCAGGTTGTGCGCGGCGCCCTCCTGCGATGTCTCGACTAAGCACTGCAACGAGTTGTTTTCATGCGAAGATGGCAAAACGTTCATTAGCAATCGCTACTTTTGCGACGGCAGTTCGGAGTTGTTTCGAACCTGCCCAGACGAAAGTGACGAGCAGGTGCAAGGGCTGGGCTTCAGATGTGCTGGGTTGGCCCGGGCTGGCCAATGCCTTCTACCACAGATTAACCTTTTCGATGACGTAGCCCAGTGCGCCGACAAGTCCGATTTATGTTTTGTGAATGGGTCTTTTAAATGTTTCCAATGCTTGGACGGAATAAATATAATTTCAACTGGGCAAGTTTGCGACGGCATCGTTGATTGCCATGATTTGTCCGACGAGTGCCTGTGCGGCAATCAATCCACTTGTAACGCGATACTGGGCAATTTTAACCGCGCTTGTCCGACTGAGTACATGCCATGTCTTCACGCTCATGACTGCGTTAAGGTAAAATCGGTAATATGCAATGAGTCAATTGCTTGTGCGAACGAATCCAACTTACGATTCTGTTATCAAAAAAAAAACCAGCGGCAACTTCACGACGCAGTTTATTGCCGAAGTGGAACAAAGGCCCTAAAATGCGACGGGCGCCCTACTTGCTTGCTATATGAGGACGAATGCAACTGCCCAAACCCTCCATCGTTCTGCGATGACCCTTGTATATCGGGCTTCAACACCGTTGCACCAAGAGTTTTTCCCCTTCCGGACAATAAAGCCGTTTGTGACGGCATCCCGGAAGCTGATTCATACTACTATTCACTCAGCACTTATCACAAAACTAACTGTACCCTATGTGACGAGAGGAATTGTCCGATGCGATTCTTCTGTCCAAGTAAAGGTCTGGTAAGTATCGACATATCTGGAGTTTGCGACGGAACAATCGACTGCGACGACGGAACAGACGAAGACGTATCTCGCTGTTACGAGTCCCGATTTTACTGTGACGAAAAAGCTAAAGTTTCCATTGACATTCAATTTCGTTGTGATGCGATTAAGGATTGTGAAAATGGGTTGGATGAAAGTCGAGAGTTGTGCAAAAAACGGTTTTACTGTGACAACGGGGAGCCTATTTCAATAGATGCAAACTTTCGGGAAAATGGAGTTCAGGATTGCAAGGACGGAAGCGATGAGTGCGTTTCGCTATTTTCCGACCCATACGAGCTGATAGCGAATCCCTTTTTTCGAGTCATGTTTTGGATAATGGGAATTATTGCAATTATTGGCAACATGGTTGTTTTTATTTCTACAGCGAGACAATTAATCGTTGAAAAAAAGAATAATGCTGTAGCTAAGTGTTCTAAACTGATGGTTATTAGCCTTTCTGCGTCCGACTGTTTAATGGGAGTATATTTGATTGCAACCGTTAGCAAAGGAATCGAATTTTCCGGACATTATTGTCTCGCTGACAAAAAGTGGCGTTCTAGTATGATGTGCTCTATTCTCGGAGTGATGGTGGTGGTTTCGTCTGAGGCCTCTGTTTTGACGATGACCACCATGGCAACCTATCGCTTAGTATCAGTATATCGGCCCTTTCTCACACAACATTTTCGACCAAGTCGAATTGTGTACATGTTAACGTTATGCTGGCTAGTTGCGGGAACTTTGGCGGTGATTCCCCTTATCCACTTTGACTCGGGATATTTCGTATCCACCGTCTGGTTCCCGAACGAGCTTTTCGACAAAGACGAGGTTTCGCGACAAAACATTACAGCGTTGGCTGGTCGACTTATCAGCAAAAACGTGTCATCGTGGTACAAGGCGAAAGACATAGTGCGCGACAAGCTTCCTTTCAACTTTATTGAAAGAGAAATCGGTTACTACGGTGAAACTAGCGTTTGCATGCCTCGGCTTTTTTCCAGCCAGGCCTGGCATTACTCAACCATGCTAATCACAGTCAACTTCGTTACCTTCCTGTATATCGTGACTGCTTACGTGCTGATTTACAAACGCAGTTCGCGGATGAATATGGCGAGAAACAAGGACCCAAGCAGTGAGATGCAGAAGCGTATCTCGCGGCTTATTATGACCGACTTTGCTTGTTGGATTCCTATTAGCCTCATGGGATACATAAGTTTGGCTAGTGTGGACTTGCCACCGGAGGCATATGTGGCGAGTGCTGGACTGTTGCTGCCCGTGAATAGCGCTCTCAACCCGTTGCTTTATTCGAATGTAATCGCGAACATAATATCCGGTTTCTGTTCCTCGTTCAGGGGTCTGCTACCAAACGCCTTTTTACGATAACAAATTTTTCTCGAAAGAAAAATATGTCGCCACGGAAAAATTATTTTAAATAGCAAAAATCTAATAGATCTGCCGAACAAATTCAGTTTTCCATTTTTATTTAAACGCTGATGCCTGACATTTATAAAGCATATGGGCCAGGCTGCACAACGTATGACACGCGGACGCAACCTTTCAATGCTATCCGCGAGAGGCCCACGATGTAATATCATTTTTTTTCGGTTCATTGCTTATATTTTAAATCAGTACTGAACTGCTTGTGCATTGCGTGATCATAAATAAATGCTGTAATTTTAGCGAAAACCACATTGCGAATAGTTTAGTTGCGAATAATAGTTGAAAAGGTCGCTTAGAGTGGATTTAACTTTTTTGCAACACCAGTGTAAGCGTAGTAGCCTTTGTGCCCATTTTACAGTTTGACAAATATAAGCCTAAGGAAAAATTGTTATCACATCAACGTATAGTTGCATAGGATTAAAATCCAGGTCGGAATGAAAACAAAATTTATATGCAGTGGTTAATATAAGCCAAAACCATTTCTGTCGAAACGGCGTTCCGGTAAAATATTTTTTGCAGGTACGCCGTACTAGTAAAGAAATTGTTTTTTACCATGCCATCATGCCTCTCCTGGCATTAAAATTAAGATTTCAGTAGCATATTTGTGCACTACATCGATCGATTCCATCCAAATTCCTAAGGTTACGGTACTTGTTTTATTTTTCCAAGTTTCACCTTTAAAGTTTTTCGTCCGCTAGTAATAGCCTACCACACATTATCACTCGTTCTTAAAAGACATACAAATTGTGTCTCGTAAATATTGCTCTGTTAATGATTTTAGCCAATATGTTGCAGTTTATTACCTATTATTTCAAAACACTCATAAGCTGTATAAAAAAAATATTTTAGAATTAGATCATGTAACAAAAATAGTAACGGCGTCATGAGTAAGTGTAGGTATAGGCTTTTTAGCAGTGGTAAGCAAACTTTTTGAGAAGTGTTTTTGTTTCAAAGTGGGGCGACTAAACTCGAAAACATATTTTTAAGCTCTTTTGTGTATTTTCTTCACTTTGGTTTATTTAAACAGCTGAGTTCTGTCAAGTTTACTGCAAAATTACATCTTGCAACTTCTCGCCAAGGGGCCAGCAAAAATCTAAAATAAGTAAAAGTACAAATCTAGTTTGAAAATAAATGTTGTTTCATAAAGACTAGCCTATAGTTGTCACAATGAAAAATCGTTCGTTTGATATTCCGTTAATAGTCTTTGAAAGAAATTTTAGTGTGTGATTTTTTTTTGTGTGAATTCAAATGTTTTACGTCAAACTGGGGTCCGAGAGAAATT
This sequence comes from Ascidiella aspersa, assembly GCF_963924565.1. Lineage (NCBI taxonomy): Eukaryota > Metazoa > Chordata > Ascidiacea > Phlebobranchia > Ascidiidae > Ascidiella > Ascidiella aspersa. The sequence goes on along the minus strand of NC_139447.1, from coordinate 24,047,311 downwards.
TTGTTGTCAAACTGGGGTCCGAGAGAAATTTCATTTCTATGGCTATATTTATACCTTGCGGAGGCACAAAAATATAATTGCGGAGCAGGTGTTAATTAAGTGTCCTATATAAGTCTCGGTGAATTTGACAGGGTTATGCTCTATGACGACATTATTTCTTTGGCCCATGTTAAACTGTTGGATTGTGAAGGTGTCACTCAGGGAGTGGGTCAACAGGCCAAGTTTCTTAAGCTATATGTTTTGCCAACTACTACTATAATTAATTTTCGTTTTTTATTAGTTTTTTTGTCTGTGCTGTTTCTGTTTAATCAAACTATAATTTTTGTTCTTTCGACCAATATGCCATAATATGTTAAGTTATCCAGTCGATATGTTTAATTAAAAAATACAAAAAAGTGATACACGAAAATCTCTCGAGGCAAACTGGTGGCAGACCGATATATTATCATATATATATCGGTTTACCGATAGGCCTATTTGGCTTCTACCGATATATCGGTATCGGTAAATGTAGGCTGATACTTTGGCCGATATTTCAGTATAAAAATATGATATGATTTTTCCTGTACAACAAACAACTTCCCATTTTTTGATCAAAAACATTTGGGTTTAAGCGGTCGGTCTGGTATCGGGTATCGGTCGACAAAATTACAAAAAATCGGGCATCGGTATCGGCCCAAAAAATGATATCAATCGATATCTAATACTTATAGCCTTAATGTCTTAGAACTAAGATTTGCGTATTTATGCTCGACATCGAAGGTTAAACTCGGCTTTTTTAAGCCACGCCCGGTGTTGACGCAACATTTGAATATTTTTTATTGTCCCGATAAAAATTATTCGGTTTTCATCACACCTTCGTAACGCCTGGGGCAGTCCATGATCGGCTGTGTATATGCTTATATTGTATTTGAAGCAAAATGCCTTATGAAGGTAGTCCGTGTTAAAAAATAATTTTCCTATTCTTTATTTTCTGGTATGCGGTCAGCATGATAAATAGCTAATTCCCAAAAAACTCGCTTTTACGCTTTATATAGAACTTCACAAAACATTTTTCAAACGCTCTATTTACACTATACATTTCATATTTAAACAGCAAATTTCGAAGTTCTCAGAAAAGCTAATTCAGTGCGAAACTGTGGGGCACGAGTTTAAAGTTGAACTCCTGACTCAATTTGAAGTTGACTTGAAGGTTGCGTGCGTATAACTCGTTATAGCCAACCACAATGCTTCTAGTGATTAATAATTGTATTATCTGATAAGCGAACACCCAGTTGAAACTATAGTAGGCGGACAAGTTAGCATATAGGAGATGCTACTTGCAAATATCAAAGTTGCGAAAAGCAAGTCGTGAACAAAGAAGAAGTTAGTTTACAAACGGATAGCGGCGGTCTTAAATAGCAACAGACAATCCAACTGCTGACTGCAGAAACATGCCATTTAGCATTTAACACTTTGGTGCGAGCAGCGTTGCTTCGCATAGACCATTATCTCTGACATAATGAAATACATCATAAAAGTTACTGTAAACACATAATAGCTCTTAGTCTAGGGCTACCATAATTTCGGCACCTTAAAAGAGGACATTTTCTTGCCTGCAAGTAAAACGAAAGTGGAATTGTTACGTTTGAGAAAAACGTGCCATATCTAAGTATTGCATTAAGAAAGTGTCTGCTGAGAACCACCTGATGCCATAGACAAGTGGTTCCTAATCTTTTTTAGCCGTGTCCCCTTTCGTAATTTTCCCATGCCTTGCGCCCCCACTCTCTACAAAAAGCACTTCGGCATTTTTAATTAAATATCACTGAGACAACTTGAAAATAGTGACGTTTGTCGTCGGTCGCAAAAACGCGAAAAAAATTGGGTTTAATTGGCGCTACACTGTAAATTCAGAAGGATTTTAGCATTGGACACACAATAAATTGCTCGTGCACGAGATGGTTTTGGCAACGTGTCGTGAGGGCATTCACTCCAGAGTCGTAAATAAAAATGTAAGCGCAAAAATTTAACTTTGCGTTATCGTGTTTCAAAAGATGTGGTAACACACAACAACAGCAGCACAGCAGTATTGCAAAAGCATTGATTCGCGCGAAAAAGTTTGAGTCCCCTGTTGAGCCTGTTATCCAATTAAATAAAACATGAATAAAAAATAGTTCGAGCGGTGAATGAATTTTATCGTTTATCTATAAGTTAGCAAATTTTAAATAGGGCGGTTATACCTTCAATGATATGAAAACATACAACTGCACTCAAAGAGACTTTGTGCTAAAAAAAGTTAACATACAAGTAGAAAAGATTCGCGCGGAGCGCGAAAATCTTTTGTCGTTTTAATGTTAAAGTTGGCAAAAACAGAATTTGTACAGCGCTGTAGGAGTGGTATGCAACACAGCGAAACCATTGGAATCATTGAAAAAATTAAATATTAACTTAAAACTAGCGTAAAAAAAAGTATGAGCAACTAACTCGAAATGCGAAAAAAGAGGACATTTGGACATTTTTGTGCGTCCTCGGAGGATCATTTAGTTTTATTGAGAAAAGAGGACAAATCCTCCTAAAAGAAGACATATGGTAGGCCTATCTCAGTCGATAAATTCATGCAATCTACATATATCTATCCAACCAATTGAGATTTGTGTTTAGGACGATTAGAGCGAAATGAACATGAACAAGGCAATGAGTCACACGAGTTGTAGCTTTTAGCAATAATACGTTCAATAACAAGATGTTATTCTTCTGTCGATAAGCTGACGAACGACAGGTGTTTTGTTGTTGTCTATTTGTCTCGTTCAAGTCCTTCCGTCATACATGGTGAAAATCGTGAATCTGTGAAAACATAAAAGAGAGAAAGGGGCCGTTAATTGTTCGGGAATTCATTTTATTAGTGTTTTACATTGAGCAACATCACCTTTATAATTTTGCTTTTTTTTAGTTTGCACAATTCGTTCAATGTAAGTATTTTGAACAAACGACGCATCACAAGAAAATCCAAGCCCATACAGAAGTAGGTATCATTTTTTGATGTTGAAAATGAATAAAGAGTTATTCGAAACGTTCAAAATGATACCTACTTCTGTATGGGCTTTGATATTCTTATTACGTCTTACTACAACCTCCAACCATTATGCTACAAAAAATCCGTTTTTGAATTGCTGCTTATTCTCTATTGCTTTTGACAAAGGCAGGTAATGGGCTTATCCCAAAATTCGTGTTTTGACTTGCACGAATGAAGCACGTGTGTCGCGCGTGGTTGAAACATTATGCTTTTAAAGAGGAATTTTTTCGTCTCGTGTTTTTTTCTACCTAACTATAGACGCTTTGTGCGTTCTTTGATTCAGACTTCCCTAACTGAAACCCCAAAACGTACCAAATGTTTGAAAGAATTGGAATTTTCACACAAAATTATTCGTGCACAACAATATTAAATGTGATTCACAAGTTTCACGCGTTGATTTCAAACTAATGAGCTCCAAGCACAAAAAAGTAAGCTCTTTTAAAATTTATCAACAGATCTATCGATCGGCGTTTCAACTTAAATTCGTTCACAAAAACAATTTACAGACTTTCCGGTCGGCATTTTAACTTAAATATTTTTTTAATATTTTTAAAAGTATTTTCACCTGGTAAACAAGCCAGAATCAGTTTTTGTGAAAACCATGTTCAACGGCAAATTGCGTTTTCCATAATTCCGCGTGGTGATTTTTCCTCCATCGGCGGCGCTTTTTTAGCTTGTACCGTACTTCATCAATGGCGTTCCGTATTTTTAAGCAAAAACATCAATGGCGTTCCGTATTTTAAGCTTTGATGATGCCATGGAGCGTCTTGTGACGTATCTTTCGACGAGAATTCCTCCAACAGCTAGCTCCTTGCAGGTCCCAAACATGACCGCAAGTGAACAAAGAAGAAGTTAGTTTACAAACGGATAGCGGCGGTCTTAAATAGCAACAGACAATCCAACTGCTGACTGCAGAAACAGGCCATTTAGCATTTAACACTTTGGTGCGAGCAGCGTTGCTTCGCATAGACCATTATCTCTGACATAATGAACTACATCATAAAAGTTACTGTAAACACATAATAGCTCTTGGGTAATTGCGTTGTTCAAAGCCCCTATAAAGCAACCTGTGTTGTGTTTACGTGTGGGCCTAAACGTTTTTCTGCTTCATCGCGAATTAAAACCCATCAGATGCAAAAGTCTGGCTTCCTGCCTTTTGAATCACTTGATAAAATACTCGGCGTTGCCCAGGTTAGATAGAGTATTTGCTCGTTTAATTATGTAAATTAATTACAACTGCAATAAGGACGACAATTTGCGAAATGAATCTGAATTTCGCGTGGTTAAACTGAATTTCGCGTGGTCATGCGGTGGAGCATCTGTATCAAATATTTGCGTATACGGTAACTGAAAAGACAACTAAGGCGATCAGGAAGAGTCACTACAGGCCCGCCTAAAACTTTTACTTCCTGACTATATGTGTAGCGTCATAAGTAATAATTAGTGGATAATTTGGAATGTATTGTATTGTGTATTTATCAAATGTGTTACGATTTATGATTTGTCACTTTTTCAAGCCCTTTACCAAACACTCGCTGTCATTCTGAGAACAAAGCATTCGGCTGTTTCACACATGAAGAATGTTATATCGTGACACATATTTCCGTTATAGATAAAAGTATTTCACCTGTGTGAACGCGTTATTGTTGCAGTTCCCGGCTGCCAAAAAGGCTTGTTATAAATCATTTCCGCTTTCTCGTGTCGCCTTCTTTCTTTCATGTAAACTTTCAACTTGTATATGCGAAACTTATATCAATATATATCCAGTCTTGTCTAGACAATACAGTGAGTGGTTGTGCTTGCCGGCATTTGCCGGTTTGCCCATAATAGCCAACACAAACTGTGTGGATTTGTAATCAGACTACAACAATACTTATTGAAGAAATAGCGAGGTTGATTGATTGAGGAAAATTAGTTTAATGAGACTTGTAATTAAACACGCATGCTTCATATGTGTTTAATCGCTATTTCATTTATTTAAACTTAACAAGGTTAACAAATGTAATGTAGGCCAATACAATATTTATAAAGAATTCAAAAAATAAAATTGGAATGGTTAATTTATGGTGAAAACAAACAACAAGGTTTCTTAGGTTCCACCTTTGCCGCAAGGTATAACGGTCACAACAGGGGGTCGTGACTTTTTATTGACACCCTGTCAGTGTCACCAAATGTTGTCAATGGCAGGGTGTCACGGAATCGGTGACAGGTGTCAGCAATTTGGTGACACTGGCAGTCAGTCATAATTAGGGCCATTTTTATTTTAACCTAAAAAAACAAATTTTAACTTTATTTTAACCTAACAAAATTGCTTATTTGTAGAGGCTACAGTTCTTCCTTGAATTGATGCCAGTTACCCAAACATCATATTTTGTCTAATTCAGACTCAAACGTAATATTTTTTTCGAAAATCAAGGTGTTTTATGGATTATAAAAAGTGCGTTGGTTTTTTGGCGATAAATATAACTTGCTTAGGCATTTTTGTATTACAGAATGTCAGTAGGCTATTTCTAAAATGTAAACTGTTGATCTTCGAAAAGACCACGTTAATGAAGATGAAGTGTTTTATAAGAATTATTTAAATACGCAACAATAAACAAAAAATGGACAATTTGCGATAAAAGTTACCTCTGATCCAAGTGGACATTGTGACATTTTCCTGCTTTTATGGGTTAATGTGGTTTAATTGTGTCGCAGTTCCTAATTTACAATGCTTCCACGACGATTTTTACAAAAAATACTCTCAAGAAACACAAAAACGTTGTCAAAAGCCATAATTTGACGAATTTTGACTTCATTACAAAATTTTGACTTTATTGTAAATTTTAACCTATAAACTTCTTATAAACAGTCCCCTAGGTGCTGAAAACAACTTTATTCTTTGATTCGTGGACAGACGAGCCCCTTAAAAAATTTTAACTTTATTGACTTTTGCGTGCCCTAGTCATAATAAAGTCACTCGACCCCCTGTAGTGATGTGACCGTTAGTACTGGAGTGTGGATCCTGTACCTTACGCTATTTCTGTAAGTTGATTGCTTTCTGTTGTTATTGAATAAACACAGATTCGTTTAATACATTGATGTGGGTAAGCTGTTGGAACACGCTACCCATCAAACGGATTCAATCTTAGCGTAAACTTAGCATTAGCCTCTAGAAACAAACAAGAGACCTGCAAGAGACTTTACTACAGTCAATCATGCCGAAAAAGCAACCAGCAATGAAAAAAGGTAAATATGTTATAAACTGTTATGTTAAACTTTTTTTAATTTCAATTACTTTATTCGTTTGGAATATACAGTGAGTTTTATTTCAGAGCAATCTCGAAAAAATTAGAACACATAGATCTGAATTAGTCTTGGACAAATAAGTAAATAATTTTCAAAAATATAACCAGTAAATATGTACCAAAAAGGTGTGTGAAATACTGGTATTGGATAGCTGCTATTAACATGGATGGCTTAATGTTATAAAGTACTTATGTTTGTATGTTTTGTTTTAGATGAAAAAGTTTTAGTTCAACTGTTTGACATGATTGAAAGTAAGTGACAACTCTTGTTAATATATAGTTATTCTATAAAATACTTGATGTTGCCTAGGATAAATAGGCTATTTATAATTTTTATGTCGCTTTAAACTCAACATGATAAAAAAAAAAAATTGTCTACTGGTGTTTTACCTGCGGTGTAAAGTTATTATTGTTACAATAAACTAGGACTGTTAAATTTAAGTTTTATATCATATGATATTTAATTATTTGCATTTATGTAGTGAGGCTAGCAATTGTAAAACAGCAAAGCTTATTGTCTATTTACTGTTAAGCACTGATCATGTCCGCTAAGTGCCAAAAATGGCACTGATAGTGTCATGTATTGACGCAAAATTTTCACACAATAACAGTAAAACCAGAATTGTTTTGGCCAAATTTATTTTTTGATAGCTGTCAGTAAATATATGTTATTATACCACATGCTAGTAAGTGTAACTAAATTTCTAATCGTCTGGCTAAAATGTATTATCTTAAATCTGGCTTTTGCTGCTCGGTCTCACTTACTCCACTCCAGTTTTATCTTGCAATAAACAAAGCGACGGACGGACAGACAAATCTACATAAAAAATATATTTTATAGACTTTGTTTTAAATTGCTATACAATCTATTAACTCTTTTGTTTATAATTTGTTTATTAGGAATGCGTCATGTAACTGCTGATGCAGCCGATCAGAGTTTTGAATCTATGTTTGCTCCAAGGCGCCATGACATTGAAATGGCAAGAAATATGTATAAGATGATGAAAGGGACAGAAAATACTGAATCTGACAAAAAAGTGGAGCGTTTACTTGATAAACTTGCATTTAATGTGGTAATCATTGGAGAAGCTGGCATTGGCAAATCTGCACTTACTCAAATGCTACTAACTGAAATCCGCTCAAACGGAGTGATGAATGACAAGAGGTTTATCTTCCATATTTGTGTGGCTGATATAGATTTTACCAAACCTGTTACCTTAATTAACTTTATCACCATTGGAATGACTGGAAATTGGGAACAAGACACTTCTTGGACAAGTGATGTCCTTGAAAATTTTGGTGAAGGAAAAGAACTATTGATCATCCTCGATGGTTTGGATGAATGTAATACCGATGCTTTCTCAAAGCCGGGCCCAGTCCCACAATCAGTTGGTCGGCAATTTCCTGATGTTCACATTAAGAACTTAATGCTTGGCAATGTTTGGCCCAAAGCTAGAAAAGCGATCACTTGCAGGCATAGAGAATTTTATGAAATGGCTGAGGAGTATAGGCCTTCATATGTTGTCTATGTAACTGGATTAACCAAGGAGTCCCAAATTGGTGTTTGTAAGCATGTGTGTGGAGATTCCGGTTTGGAGGATGTCATCTGGGATTTTTTAGAAACCAACCCCCATATTCAAAAGTTTTGCGTGCTGCCAATGCTCTGTCAACTTATAGTTCAAACCATTCAAGGATGTGTGGTTAATCGCAAGGTAGATTTAAATTTGCTTGGCAAAGTAAAGTTAGCACCATTGTTTCCGCAAGCACCGGTGCAGCCAAGGCTTTATGTTACTTCTGGGGATGAAGACCATTGAAATGGCTTCTATTGCCAATAAAATATATTTTTCTAACAGAAAATTGAAAATCATGGTTACCCTGATTAATTCTATGTAATTTCAAGTTAAGGGTTCTTAAAATGGACGGTGTGAAAAACTCACAAAGGAAAAAAAAACGGTTTTATATTCCGGTACAGTGACCTGAATGTTGCAGGATCCATACTGCTATGGTGTTTGTCAGATTGGTATAAACACAATAGTGCAAAAATCAGTGCAAAAAATCATTCACTCGTATTAGCATCAGGCATTATATGGCAAGCAATGCCATGAAACATAATAATTTTACATGTATACGAGTAACTGTTTTATTTTCAAATCACAGTTTTATAAATATTGTACTGATTATATTAAATGCATTACTCCAATATTTTCACCCCATCAATGTTTCTTTGTTTTGATTAAATGAAATGTATTCCAAACATCCAAACATCACTGGCCAACAAAATATTTTTAAGGAGTGGCAAACAATTTTAACAGTTTCTCATTTCTGGGCAATTTGTGTCTCTGAATATGCTAATAACAACCTAAATTTGGCTATATTTTTTTTTGAATGGTTCTAGATTTAGGGATATTATTATTTTTACATTTTTAATTTTCAACTATCGGTAATTTGCACATTGTAAATGTTTTTTTAATCAATATGCAACTCTTGGATTATCCAATATGTTTAATTGAAATTGTAGCATCCTATTTCTTCAATAATAAGGTATTGAAAAAATGAATTATTATTTTGTAGCCTGTATATGTTGTTGTACTGAATAGGTTTATCTTTGCAAGAGATTTGATTTCCTAAGCTTTCGTTAAACTGTGCACGATGAGATACATTAAACACAGTTAGTTAAAAGGCATTTCAACAGGAGCTGAGCGATCCATAGGGGATCTCAACTAGTTACTTTACTTACTTATGTTGATTTTCTAATGTAAAATAAATCTCTTAATGTCTGGCATTATGCACTTTGAAATGCCGTGGCGTACTCCGGCCATAATATCGAAGTAAAAACACGATCAACTTAGGAATCAAACACGAATGGTAATATGACCAAAATTGGGCCGATACCCAATTGTCGTTATCACGTGAAAATCGAAAAAAGTCTTAAACTTGTCGGAATAAGTCATTTGCAAACTTTTACCTCCCGCCAAACTTCATCACAACTCCACTTAACCAATTGCTAAACCCAAACAGATAAAACAATACTTTTGCAAATAGAGGCGCCATTTAACTAGGGCACACAAACGTCAACGCCAAAATGGCCGTTGCCAGACTGATGGCCTACCTGTAGTTTTAGGCTTTACTGTCCTGGATATTACTGCGTATTTAGCTTTATTTGCTTATGATATTTCTTGCTAATATATATAATTATTGTTAGGTTGCAAGCCACAAAGTAATTATAAAGGGGGCGCGCTAGAAAAATAGGTTAATAACCACTGGAACACACTCTTTCCAGGGACTGATCTAGTAATGACCTAACCAAAATATAATTTAAGCGTGTTTTGAAGACTAAAGCTTCGCGCGATTCATTTTTTTTCTTTGTCGTATATTCCACGTATTTTAGGCATTTAGGCCTACCGACTTCGGTCGAATGTATATAAAGTCTTCAAAATATTAACGAACATTAGTCTACCAGCCGTTTTTCAAGGGCTAAAAAATTCGATTCACATTTTTTCTACCCAATTCAGTAAATGTCATGCTTTGTGTTCTTACCGATTTATAGGCCTACCGTCTTTGCAATATGGCTAATGGCCATTACCGTATACCGCAAGTAACACATAACACATCGGCAACTTTAAGCCTTACTAAGCAAAACAACATTGTAAGTTTTTAATACGATTTTTACTTATTTTAACCTTGAGGTTTTGGGTCGATGCTACCAGAATTTGTCAAATCACAATATTTCCAACAATGTACACATAGTTTGTCTATGCTCTATGGCAGTTGTTTTCTTGCTCAGAAACAATCTCGATTAGTATAAACATGTGAATTACTGCAGTCAGCGACCCAATTTTGGGTCGCGACCCATAGGTTGAGAAGCACTGCTCTATGGCATTCGTTACACCCCCCACTAAATCTAAAGTAAAGTTTACTATTTATACAAATAGCCGCTTTTTTTCGCGCAACATTCGATTTGTGTTGCACATTTTCGCACAACTTGTCATAAAGTCGTTCTTTTGCTTACTTTTCTTATAGCGTCACAGTATGATGTAATATTGTGTGTGTATGAGATCTTATTTCGATCCGGCCCGCCACAACATTTTATGTTTCTCATGCGGCCCCCCAAAAAATAAATAATTGCCCACCCTTGAGCTACGCCGATCTTTTACGATTCGTTAACGTTTGTTATCAAGCTTGTCAACATTGGTGCTTATTGAAATGATATTTAATCAGTCGTAATTCAGTTAAAAAAGGTATAATTGGTTCCGCATTTCCGTATTAATTACTGTTGCAAAAGTATGGCCCTGCTTGGTAAAGTTTTTGAGGTAAATATTACGATAGAGGTTAAATACTTCTTGTAATATCCAATTTCAAAATCAAGAAACGGACAGATTTTATCTAAATTCTAAACTACTTACAGATATCGTTACTTCTGATGTGCCACAAACATTCGCGGATTAGCTTTTCTCGGGAAACCAGTTATGGTGATTGAAGTTTAATTTTTCACCTAAAAAATAACCACACCACACCACTTTAAATCATTGCGTCAGTTAACTGTTATGTTACAATTGAAAGAAACAGAGAAGAAAGTCAAACCTTGTCATTTTCCTTAATAACGCGATTTTTTTTAGTTGTGGCTGCAAGTGAACATGCTCTGGATATTATAAACCAGGGCTGCGAGCCGACTCGAGACTCGACGAAGTCGATTTGTTTTGCTGGAGTCGGACTCGTAAGACCACGTTAAACTATACCAGAGTCCGACGAGCGCATGCGTGGTAGAACCAAATTTTGAGAAGTGTCCGACGAGCGCATGTGTAATTCCAAATTTTGAAAAGTGTTGTGAATGAATTATATGACACGGACACCCCTATAAGTGGATTTTTAAGTATGCACCGTATTTGGTTTCGTATTGGCGGAAAACAGGCTGTAGAGTTTGAGTTTATATGATCAATTAATATGCTTAACAAGTCTCATTGCCTTATCAGTTGACATGACTTTCAAGCACGGCTGCGGAGTCGGTTAAAAACAACCAGAGTCCAATTCCCGATCCGGCCAAATGTGCGATTTCGCGAGTCCCGAGCCCGGTTACCACTCTACAGCCTGTTTTTCGCCCATTTACCTAACTAAAAATAATTTACGTAACTAAAATCGGGAAAATATCCACTTTATGTTACTGAATACGACAAAATATCCCTTTATGCCTTAAAAGTTGGCGGCAATTTTCGTTTTAAAATTTGCTACCGCGCATGAGAACGTCGGACTCCGGTAGTTTTACGTGGTCTTACTAGAGTCCCGACTACGACTCCAGCAAAACCCCGTCGAGTCCAAAGTCCGATTCGAACTCCACAGCCCTGCTTTCAACTGCCGCATACATTGAACTGTGTTAAAGAAAGAGCAATTTATTTTTTCAATAAAACAATACGTAACAGAAAATGTAGAAACAGTTTACAATAAATGAGCAATGTACATTTCTTGATTTAGTGTCAACATTACCTCAGGTAGTAAAAGTAAAACTTTAAATTGTATCACATAACTGGAATTTATGAATGCCCTTTTAAAAAGAAACTACCTAAGATAAATGCAATGACAAGAAGAATATGAATTAAATCTAATATTTTCATTTTTTAATTAATGAGACGTGGCCTTTTCCACTTCGATTAGGTGCTGTTAGTGTTGCTGGTAATTTTTCAAATGAAGTTTTACTTGACAAATTTGTACTTTTGTTGTGTATAGTTCCACCAATTTGAGGCGGTGAGGTATAGCCTGCAGCTTTATACATGCGAGCAATGTTGCTACCAGGAGTTGAGTCAACCTTCGGTTTTACAGCTGGTTTGGATGACGTAGGTTGAAAGCTAAAGTCATCTACTTTTACTGTTTGGGACACAACATTTGTTGTAGCAATAGGAATTGGGGTTGTTTGTGGTCCTGGTTTTGGGGGTGTCTGTTGGTAGGGAACCACTGCTGCTGCTGGTTTGTTGAAACCATAGATTATTGTAGACGACTGAGCTTTTTGACTTCTGACGGATGACGAATTTGGTATTTGTGTCTTACCGCTTATACCTGTCGCTGATAAAGTTCCAGTTGAAGCCCAATCATCTTTCACAATCTAAAACATTCAAAATACAATTATAGAAAAATCTCTTTGTAGCATGCATTGAAAAGAATTATGTGAAGTAAAAATAGAAAGGACAGTCAATGGTCCTTTAATGAACATACTTGTACAGTAAGATTGGCAACAAGTGGTGATAGGCGGTTAGTGACATGGGCTAAAACCATTTGCTCATTGGCATCCCTCCGTACGCGAACCTGGACAGATCCAGCCATGATCAAGCCATAGCTATTGCACTGATGAAGATCATTGTGTAACTTTGGTGGTGACAATGCCATTGTATAAAATCGCTCCTGACGAATTTCCAAAACTCCATCTAAATTTTTTTTTGATTGTGAACAAGAACAATTAAAGACGAGAATGGAGACCTTAACTGCAACTTTAATAATTTGTTCATATTTCTGAAATAAATTTGGTGTTTTTTACAAAAGTTGAAATGTTGACTTTTTCATTTTGGGAATATTATCAACTCTGGTTATGTGCTTTGTGTGTAATATACTAAACTTAAGGTGTTGCAAAAGGTTTTGTATGATAAATGGTGGTCGCAAGAACAGAAAGGTCTGGAAGCACTGCTCTAGATGTTCAATTCTCTATAGATTACTGCTGCATGTTCTGTAGACAGGTACGCACAACACAATATTTTGAGAAGAACAAAATTTTAACAGCATTTTTGGATGAACAACTACATAAGTAATGATGCATCTTGAATAGCTAAGGTACTAACATACTACCTGGCTAAGTCCTATTTAATTATGCCAGCCAAGGGCACTTATAAACTGATTTATAGTTTTTTTAAGTCCGTTTGTAAAAAAAATCTTCTGATTTACAGATATTTATGCCATGTCTCCTTTTAGAATATTCCTACAATCTTGTTATTATTATTGGAAGTTAAGGTTGCTTTGCAGTTTTGTGCACAATATTCAGCGATGTTTTCTCTCTCAGAAAAGAGCTAGGAACACCTTTAGTGATTAACCCTTGTTATATATATACATAAATATTCCATTGTACATCACTGACCTAGTGTTTGAGCTTCACTTAGTAACTTATCCAGCTGAGAAAGTACAAAAGGTGGAGTTGTATTAAGCAAAACCCTGGCACTACAATTCACTATGGGCCACATTGTGCACACGGTGATGATGGCTATCAAAAATGCAGAGACTGTATCAGCAAAATAATAGGCACTGAAAAATAATAAATTGGATTGTAAAACTAACAAACTACCCTATTTATAATTGTTTTTATAACAAAAGTCATTATATACTTACTCTATTTGAATCAAAAGGTCTGTTAGTAACAAAAAGGCAGCGCCGATAAATGAAGCAAGAAAAAAAGGGTCGACTCTGGGCAAGAGTATGCGTCCCAGGCCCGGAACAACACTGCACAAACCGTGACTCATGTCTGCTACATGTTCTTGGATCACAGATGACGATGAAGCTAAAAGAAACATACCAATTACAAATAGTAGCGATTTGCATTTTAGTTTATTTATGCTCTTTTCTAAAATGATGAGTTTCCGTTTATTGTCAGGGATTCTATATACACATGTCTTGTGCCCATTTTTCCTAAGCCATAACTGACCCGAATATGTTAAAAGAACCCAAACCTGTCAAAAGAGCGAGATGTGCCAACATAAAATCAAGTTTTGTCATGTATAAATTTAAAGTTGTTTACAAACTATTAAAATATTGTTTGGCGATAAATGTACTACAAAGCACTTGGAAAAGACTTTGTTAAGCTAACTTTAAGAAGCTGGTTATTATTAGGCAATTAAAATTTGCCCATAAAATACACTTCAAAACTCAAAAATAATAAAAATACTGCATGCTCAACGTTGCATTTTAGTTTTTTAGTTATTTCAAAAAATAATTAGGTATTTGTTGTTATGCCTGCATAAAAAAAAAATTTTTTAAAAAACGCGACTACACTTTGCATAGGTATAACATCATGGCATTCTCTACTTCCAAGCGATTTATCATGTTTCGTTTTTAATATGCTCATTGCGCTGAATTTCATTAAACAAAGCCATGTGGTTAAAAACGGAAAGAGTAGTTATGTCCAAAAATCAATATTTGCTGAAATCTTTGTAACCTAGCAGGTCCTAAGAGCTAAAAACACCTAGTTTATGTAGAAAAAACAAAGGCTTATCTTTGCTATGTACTCAGTTACATATATTAGTGTGACGTCACTGTAAAGAAAACAAAATACATAAATTGAACTAAAACATCAAAATATGGTGAGTGTTGGCGCGACCCCAGAAAAATACATGCATGTGTACAAATCTTTTATATAAATGTGGTACTGTAGATGTAAAAATTATGTATCAACCTTCTATTACCTTCTGTCACACTCTGGAATGCTTTGTTTTGAATTGACATCATTTTACCCGTATGAAACAACAATCCAAAAAATGCAGCTGGAATTAAACGACCTATTGCAATATCTGGCTGATCTACAAACCTAAATAAATACCATTAAAATGTTAGATGTTTCTGTTGTCCTTCAGTTGATAAATTTTTCTTACCTTGACAAACACTCCTTTAAAACAAAAATTGAAGCAAGTATTGAAAGCACAGCAGATGAAAACACAAACAAAAGTTCCAATCTCACATAACTGAAAAAATGTGTTGTTTCATCGATTTGACTTTGTTGCTTTGAGATAATCCAAATAGATATCAGGCAAGTGACCAACGTAAAGACATCAAACACACTCTGGTATGCATACGCTCTTAATGCTGTCATAATAATAATCAATACAATTATTTACATGTTAACAAAACATTTTTAAATATAAAATTATATTTAAATTCTATAAAGTTTAAAGCATCATGCTTCAGTAGTTTTACTGTTATAGTATGCAGGGTTTTAAAATGGCACTCGGTCGCTCACCAATGCAGGTGAAATTCTGATTAATACCCACTCCCTCAAACTGCTGAGAATATTAGTTGTTGTTATCAGACTTTACCGTGGTTTAAATTGCTGACCTGTGACAAATTATGTGTTTCTACGAATAAGGGCCAAATATTTTTAAGTTTCTAATGATACACGCTGCTAAAAAAACAAAATCAAACTACTGCGTCAAACATGGTAAAAAGTTCTAAACATTTAAGGCCCACTAAAAACAATCGAGACAACCATCTAAATCATGTAAGCGCATTGCAAAGAGTAAAAAAAGTCACAGATGGCGTGCCAACATTTTTGGCATGTGTTATTTGTCTGGGTGAGTGCTCATTGGTAGACACTTGTCTAGCTCGGAAGTTTGTGGGCTTTAATTGTATATTAATGTTTTAATTGTGTGTAATCAAATGATAAATATTACTTTTTAGTAGAAAATATGTGAATAACATTCAAATAACTTAAAATTTATTTAAAAACATTTTTAGAAAGTTGATATTTGCTTTGGTACCTATGTTACAAAGTTATCATACCTAAGCTGCTTGAAGAGGAACACCAACTGAACATGAAAAATAATAGAACAAAATTGATGATAAGTAGAAGGAATGTGCGGCGGGCATTTCTGATTGAAAGCATGGGCTTGACAGCATATTTGAACTGTCCATAGACTCTATTCTTTTTCTTTATGAAGGGATGTATCGTACTCTGGAGAAAAAATACTAGTAGCACTTATGACCCCCAATAAAATGAAAAGTTTTACACACTGCACATTCTTTTATGTAAAACATGTGACAATATAATTTCAATTTAAAATACCTTAAAAAAAAAAATTATTTGAAAATATTTTGTCATTAAATCAGATACAAAATAATTTTACTTATGTTTGTTCGGCAGCTTCTATAAAGAAAAACGTTTTGAATTAGCATTCACATACTGCAAGTTTTGATAACTAGCAAAACCAAATGGTAGTTTAATTACCGATAGGGGTGCTCTTCTGTCACCAGAGCCGGTTAAATCCCAATCTACACAAATAAAAAAGACTGAAATTTTTGGTTTTCTTAACAGTTAATAGTAAAAAGTATTACTTGGAAGTAAAATAATGTAAATACATAAAAAGTATATTAACCTACCAAATTCTGGATCAAGTGGAACAGAAGTATAATCTTTAGTTTGATTATGTTGTGGTTTTGGGGTGTCAATTATTCTTCCATTGTAAAATTGATTGGTCTGTCCATCATTTAGGTTACCATCAAAATAATATGACATATCAGTTTGTTTTTTTAGACAATATATGAACTTATCTATTAATGTGAATAAGTAAAACTTATAAATTAACTGCAGAAAAGGTTAAACTTAATTAGGTTTTTCCACAGTCACCCATATGTTGTAAATATAATATAAATTGTGGAGGTAAACTCATAAAAGCACAATAAACAGGACAAAACTTTTAATAAAGTGCTCTATGCACCAATGTTGTAAACAAGTTAATTTTGTAATGATTGGAAGTCGTTTGCGAAAATAACTACTTAAGTCATTGTCATAGAAGTTCAAGTAGTTTTTATAAAACTAATTATTCAAATCAACTTTGGAAACTTCTCCAATCATGATCGATATTTTAATTTCCGAACAACAAATGTAACATATGGCAAGGAAACTGTTTGAAGCCGAAATTGGGGTAAGAAACTTAACAAATTTTACAAAAAATGTTTCATGGAATACATCCCAATGACTTTTTCAAGACAAGTCATTTAAACACAGTGACTTGAGTACACTTAAACATTTATTAACTTGATTCATTTCATTGCAACAGTATGAAGCACTACGCTCCACCTAATTAGATTTTAATTATTTGCCTTTCTAAACTATTGGGGCTCTATCAATTTGGTACGTAGAAAGTAACGAAAAAACAAAATAAAAAGGTACCGTCTACAAATGATGCTCATTAAAATCCTATCCCAACGCACATTATTTGGGTTAGGTTGCGAGTTAGCTTTTGGGGGGTGACTGGGCCAAGCATCATTTTACATTTTTGTTTTTTTTACGTACCAAATTGAGCCCCAAATTATTTGCCAGCCTTGTCTCCATGTAGTTTAACATTTTTATGTTTTTTTTTCATTATAGGGAATTACCCTAAGTCTTTCTAAAGCTTTCCTAAATGTGGGATGTTTTTGTATGACATTTGTGGTTGAAAACGTTTGATTGTTTAAGTCGGCAATGTTATATGTGGCGATGTTATTGCTCTAGTAGTTAAAAAATCCAAAGAGTGTAACTCTCGGTGTACCAGAAGTCTTTTACTTGATTTGATTATTGAAAAGTCTTTGAAAGACTGGTATAGGACCCTATTTTTTTTCCATAAGTCGTTAAATTATGTGCAGCTTAGGGTTATGGCAAATTCTCTTACTGCCTCTGTGAGAGTATAATTTGCGCTAAATACAAAGTTGCCATAAAAATGATAGGCCACTGTGGAAAGTATGGCAAGTGCACCTGCGAGTTTTTTAACCTTTCAAAAGTACAGCCTGAAAAAATCTGAACTGCACCCCAAATACGCAAAATTTTTGCGCGGCATACCTTTACAATGCAATCTGGGCAATACAGAGTGCGTTGGAGAATCATAAAGTGCACCCAATGACCTAGATTCTGCGAGATCACGTTGAGATCTTCCATACTTTCCAGACAAGATGATTTTCCAGACTGGATGATATGCTACTCTGTTAATGTTACATCTATTTTAAGTTGTAAGAGGCTATGAGAAACCCGTACCGAAATTCAAAGTACGGTAACCGGTGCACTTTCCATATATGTAATCTAGTCCACTTTCCATATAAGGCTGTAAGTATGAGCCGCTACGCAAAGTTCAAAATTTAAACTTAGGCAAACATCGATTGAATTATTTTTTAGCAACTAAGAAGTACCTTTCTCTGCACATTATTTAGGTTAGGGTGTCGCTCAGTGTTTGGATAACGGCCAGTCTGAAAAGTATGGCAGATCTCGACAAGATCTCGCGGTGAACGAAATAAACAGGTGCCAGCGTGCAATAACGATAAAAAAGGGCGCTCGGGTGCAACATTAAATTTCCGGGTGCACTTTATGATTTTTTGATGCTGTTTATATTGCATACACTTTGCACTGTAAACAAAAACTTGCGGTGAACTTACCATACTTTCCACCAGGGCTGGGGAGCCGGAGCTGGAGCCCGGAGCCCGGAGCTAAGCATTTTCTCTGGAGCCAGAGCCAGAGCCGGAGCCATTGTTTTTATTTTTGTGGAGCTGGAGCCGGAGCAATTTTTATTCTTTTTGTGGAGCTGGAGCCAGGGCCGGAGCCCTTTTTATTATTTTTGTGGAGATGGAGCCATTTTTCAATTTGTGGTGCTAAAGCTAAGAAATTATATTTTGTTCCATCTCCAACGTTAGTTAGCCAAAAGCAATTTTTAAAACTTGCCATTGAATAAGTGACTGGTGGCACCGGAGCTGGAGCCGGAGTCATTGGGTGTGTGTTTGATGGCTCCGGAGCTGGATCCGGAGCCAAAGGATATGAGTTTTACTACTCCGGGGCTGGAGCCGGAGCCAAAGAATTGAGTTTTGCAACTCTGGAGCCGGAGCAATTTAATAATTGTCTGATGGCTCCGGAGCTGGAGCCGGAGCTAATGTTATTTTACGGTGGTTCCCCAGCCCTGCTTTCCACAGTGGGATGAGGGTGGGTCAAGTATTAATATATTTATTATTTTATTATATTCCTTAACCTACGCAAATGCTAATCAAAAGTATTTGTGGGACAGGACGTCTGTCAGACTTTGTACCTAAATTTTAATCCAATATTTTTTTCTTTCTATAGTAAAAAAAGTAATGCGGATATTTTTACCTGAGATACATAATACGATTCTAAGAGTGATATAAAGTGCTTAAATGCTCCAATATAATCTTTTTAATACCCTTATTTCTTTGTAGATTTTTTTTTGGTAGCTGTCAGAATTTTAGTTTCACACTAAATTGACCCTGCTGAGTGTCAACACACAAAAATACAAACATATATATTCTAAAACAGGTTAACTTTTAAGTAAATATTCCACTAAAAAGTATATCATAATGACTCAATTAGTGGGTAAAAAAGTAAAAGCCAAGCTTACTTATATTGGAGGAAAATCTTATAGCAGTAGTATGACCTTCAAAAATTGGGGAAATGATCGATTTAGAGATCAGGAATTTGAGTTTTCTGCCAAAAACTACACTCAAGGATTGATGTTTGCCCCTGCATATTGCTGCTCTGATGAATCTAACCCAAAAGAAGAATTTGAAGGTAGGATGTTATAAATTAAAGCCATAATGGAAACCGTGGCTCATGTGTCCTTTTACTTGCTGAAAATATTATTAAGAAAAATGATATTTATTCTTGGAACATTTTATTTTACAAATTGTAGTTTATATATACTGTACGTTTACTTAACAATATGATAGTGATTTATAAAAAGATTTTTCATATTTGTTTAGAATATCCTCTTGCACTTCTCTATGCTAATCGTTCTGCGGTCTTTTTTCGATTAAAGAAATTTAATCTTTGTGCAAAAGATGTTCTTAGAGCTTTAGCAAATGGAAAACACCCTACTTCAAGGCAAGTTAAATTAATTAAATTATGTTTGGCTAATAGGTTTTAAATTTTGTGTATAGTTTCTATGACACCTGTAAATTAATTTTATATAGTGTATATCACACAGGTATAGTTTCCAAGCAATAATATGGTGTAGAAAATTTGAATTGCCACTTAACCCTATTTTTTGTTAAAAGTTGTGTGATATCATTCATATTTGACATAAAAAAACAAAAGTAAATTTTCCTGTATCTCTTTTGGGGATTACTGGTTAATTTATTTGCCCACGTAACTTCATTTTGAATTGTTACCACAACTAATGATATATGTAGTACAATTAACATTTTAATTGTCTTAGAAATGTTTCTTTTTAACCTTTTTGGTTTTACTGCATTTTTAGACAGTCAAAAATAACTTCTCGTTTGGCGTGGTGTTACTGGCACTTAAAAGATTACAAAATGTGCAAGGAAACAATGAATATGTTGCTTAATCAAACTGAGAGCAAACTAACAAGGGTAAGTTTAAGTAAACTGTTTAACACTGTCAACAAATTAAAATCGCCAATCGAGTCAGCAATTTTTCATGGTTGAAATTATTGTGGTTTGGTGACTTTGGTCCAATTAAAATGGTAGTAAAAAAGAAGAGAAAAACTACAAACCAACATGGGTACACAAATTTGCAATGCCAGAATGCAAAAAGGGCGTAAACTTTTAATATTTAGGAGATAAATGTGTGTTTGAATTACTGATTCACTAAACTATTATCAGTTACGCACATATTGTTAGCATTAAATATTATAGACAATAACAATCCTAATGTGCCACCCCATCTTATTGTGTAATCCCATGAACAAATCATAAAAGAACATCATTGTGTTTCTGTTTTCATAAGGCACAAGTATGATTTTAATGTTTATCATTAGGTTTAATTTGTTGTGTTCGTATTGTTAAAATATATGTTGGGTAAAAAGCTCCGTTTTATATCTGTTTTTGTTTTAAACTACATTTTTAATGGAACAACTGGCCATTGATTCCACGCAAATTAAACTAGTTCCCAAGTAGGCTTCATTGTATTATTTCAGAGGATGTTGGTGCGAAATCCCTGAAACATTGAACCTTGGTTAAGAACCACTAACCTAAACAAAGCTATCCCCAAACATAGGGTATAGCCATAATGACTTTAACTAAAAAGCTTTTTAACAGTACGAATGTTTTTCTTTTGGTTTAATATTCGTTTTTTTTTACTGAAGATAAAACATTTATTTATAGAAATTTTACATTTGACAGGAAATTAAGGTCTTGCAGCACCTTTTGCACAAAGTTGAAAAAAGCAAACACACAAACAAATCATCTCTATTACATGGTGAGATTAATATCCAGTAAATTACCACAGCTATTCATAATTTTATGTTTGTTGTTTTTTATTTAGATACTGAAAATCTAGATTTTGACCCTGACAACATTTTGGAAAAATTGAACATAAATTCGAAAAAATTAACAGGTATGAATTCGTTTTAGTGGGTAAATTACTTTATCTTTGTTGCATTTGTTTTGTAATCTTACGTTTATTAATTTTATCATATTTTTTCATGTATTGATAAACTACTTTTTTTCCTAATAAATTTGTGTTATATCGATTCCTAGGTCGCTTTTTAACAACAAAGAAAATGACGTCGCCAACGGAAACTATGTTGACAGAGATTGCCTATGCAGGAGTACTTCATGCTGCTTTCCGGAAAACACACTGCAGTTTTTGCTTTAAAGTAATTTCACTACTTTATTCCTACATTAATTTTTCTGATTGATGTACGTTACTGATGTTGTGCCACTGCCAAATCTTCTCCATATACAAACTGCGGAAGCTGTTTTTGGTTTGTCTCAGATATTTTGAATAGTGTCTCTCATTTAATTTAAGGAGAATGTTTGTTTGTTTGTTCTGCTGTGTTTTTTCTGTGGGTATTAGTAGCATTAAGAAACCTGTCTGACTGCAGTTCAACTTAACTAGAACTTCATGAACTGGTTTTGGACCAAATTTTTTGATCAGTAGCCGAACCTGAACCTTTTGTAAGATTTTAGGGAGCCGCTACAATTCAATAATTATTCTCTACATTTATTGACCAACATTTTAGGTGAAACACATATTATATTGTATCTAACCCGGAATATTATAAACCAGTTTTGTAAATAATTTTAGTTGAACCCGAGCTGAACTGGAACTTTTAAATTTCTCAAAACCGAAAGCGAAACTGAACTGGATTTCGAAAAAATATTTTAACCCGAAAAATTGTCATGGATCTAATTTGTTGCAGGAATGTAATTTAGCTGGTATCCCATGCCATGGATGTACCCACGTGCTGTACTGTGATGAAAGTTGTCGAATACAAGCTTGGCAAACTTCGCATTGGTTGGAATGCTGTATGGGTCCAGTATTATTAAAGGTAAATAATTATAGTAACATATTTAGTACATGCATAAAACTACAGTACCAACCATAACAATAGTGTTAGAAACACATATATATATGTGAAAAATATGGGTTTGCAAAAAAATCATTGATTTATTGTTGTGTTTAATGATATATATTTGTTTTGAATAATTATCCAGGTTACCATGAATATACTTATCATTATGTTTATATACTTCTCTTAGTTGTCTAAAGCAGTGGTATGTCCAGTGGGTTTGGGGTTCCAGACCCCACTTTTTATAAGTGCTAATATTGCTTTTGTCAGGGTTTAACTCACTGTCTAAAGCAGTGGTTCTCAACGGGGGGGTCGCCATGTAGAATTTCATCAAGGAAATATTAATAAGAATTAGGCATTATGAACTAACAGTTTAGCAGTATAGAAGCAAAAGCAATCGCCAGTCTAACATTTGTCTTCGTTCCGCTTTTGCTGCAGTGAACCTGTCGCGTTTAATTCTGAGCAAAAACCATAAATTGCCCTAATTTAACTGCTGTGTCCAACGGTTTGTAAATCATTGGGACAATAATCTTTCTGTCCTAATTTGGCCGAATTTATTTGTAACATTGTGGGATAAAGTAAAACCACGGGCTCACAAGGCCTACAAACTTTGTTTATACCGACTTTAACAACGTTAATTCAAAAATTGTTCGCGATTATGATGCGTATTTCTGCAATAATTTTCTGCAGTACTAATGCATCAGGTGTAGAATAGGGCGCTTTAGTTCCAAATTGATATTAGGCCAAGTAACAATAAAATTTGTGCTAGGTGTACAATAGGTTACAGGCAAAGTATTTCTTCTTTTCAGCGGTATCATAACATTTTAAATACACTTTTCCGAAACATCCACAGAATACTGGTAATAACATTTTGGTCTTACCATTTTGGAAAAAGGAAATAAAATTTACAGACAGCTTAATAATTGCACTGCTGTTAACGACTAACCGTTTTGTAAATTTGTAAGGGATTTTGTTTGCTCACCAATAATAGTTACCTCCATTGATTCCCTTTAGTATCGCACTAGGTTCATGCTAAATATGATTTGACCTAAAATGTCAATCTCTAGCAACCCTGGCTCAAATCGTAACTTTAGCTTGTTGTACATAGAACATTTTAGCCACATTTTGATACAATCTCAGAAATCCAATTTTAAAATGTGTTTTTGATTTACTGAGGTTTATTTATCTTACACTATAATTGGGTGTCGCGCAAGATATATCGAAAACTTAAAAGGGGTCGCGAGAACCAAAAGGTTGAGAACCACTGGTATAAAGCATCTTTGTTTGTTATGTAGTAATGTCAAGCATATTAAGGTAATGCAAACACAAAATTTATCACAAACTGCTATCTTTATTTTTTTGCATTTAGGGCTGGTTGGACACCATACACAGTATATATCTTCTCTGTAAAGCTCACTATTCTATTTATTTCAGATTGGCAATTGTGCATTAAACACATCAGTGCATAAAATAGTTTATTACACATGCAGAGAGAAATATGCAATGAAACAGAAGTTTATGTATGCGGTTGAAAAAAGGACAATACATAATTTAAAACACAAAATCTTTAAAACAACCTTTCTTTTTTTCTTGCTAAAAATGTTGAGTTAGGCTCAATTGATTGTTGTTTATTGTCTGTGCGCAGATAGCTGATGTTAGTGTAACTGCTGATTCAACTGAAACAGATTTTCAAACACTGAATGACATTCTCATAATTTAGCATAGCATTAGTGGAATTATGAATATCTTAAAATCAGTCACACATTTGGCAATCTTGGTTTAAGTTTCCAACACAAGGAAAAGATTGCACACAGTGCTTTCCAATGTTTTTTTTTGTGCTTCCTTGAACTCAACAAATTTTCATAACGCCTGTGCCTTATCACAGTACACCTGGGACATATCTAGGATATTTGTTAGGTAGTGGAATAAAAGTTTTAGATGCAAGATATTAAGTGATGTCACAACACAAGTAACACAATGTGTAATACAATGGAATTTGGATAATGACCCTTATATGTATGTTGCGCCCCCACATAAAAAAGACTTAAAACGCCCTCCTGCAATCCATCAATGTTTACAAGGGTAAAGTACCACACACACTGGGAAACACTTGTCTAAATGTTAGCTTTAGCTGACTGTTATCTGCTTAGAGTCTGTTCAGCACAAAAACTACTTGAGTAGTTGAATTCTAATAATTACTAGCCCTTTAAGAACCACTACTGGCTTGGGGTATTTCCTAAATTTAAGGCATGTTATAGTGCAGGCGGAAAATGGAAAATAAAATTCGACCTTCTTTTTGAATTTATCATTACCCCAGTCTAAAGCTAAAATTACAGTTTTGTTATGGCATTGGTTTGATATTAATATTAGGTGTCTGTTCTTGTCTTATATGACTTTTATATTTTTCAGTTGCAACCAACACTCCATCTTGCTGTGAGACTTATACTCTGTGGTAGCTATGAGCTTTCAACTCTAAACACTGCTAACGGCAAAGAGTTAATTAGCGGTCACACTGTTGAGTCAATATCCACCAGTATTAAGGAGACTTTTGCAAAACTCAAAGCAAAATCAGGATCCAATCCCAAAAAGAAATGGACAATCAGCAATGAAATAAATGAAAATGCATCTGGATGTAACCCAGATGATGGAAAATATTATGGTAAATACTGGAGTGTTTATTGTCTCCAGTCACACATACAAGAACACCCAAAGGCCACTGTTTCAAGATGTGAGGAAATGGCTAGATGCATTGCGACTGTACTTGAGTTGTGTGTTGGTACTTCCTCTACTGACAAAAAGCACCAAAAGGATACCTTGCAACTGCAGCTAAAACAGATTTTCAACAGGTTAAGTTTAGCTGGACAGCAAGGCAATTTCGATAAAGCCTTATTTGATATCTGTACCTTTCGAACAAAAGTGGAGAATATATGCACTAAGTTTGCTGAGAAAATACCAAACTTTAACCTTAAACAACAGCCCCACTTGTTCAGCAAAGGTAAGAATATTGCTTTTCACTATTTATTTTATATTTATATACTACCTTAACCTAACTAACGAGTTATTCTAAAAATAAAATATAAAACGATTCATAGTTATAAACATTTATAGCAACGCATTTTCTTTTTTACAGAACTTCCAAAAACCTTTCATGGTGTTCTCTCAAATCTAATCAAACATCACATGCTTCAGCTTTTTACAAACACACAAGCTATTACCGAACTTGTAAATGAAAACACTGATCAAGGTAAGTTGTCTTGTTTAAAAAAAAAATTAGTTTATTAATTATTTACATGTCTTATTGGTTTTATAGATGTCCCCACTGTTTCTCAGCAGCGCATTGCCATCGCTGTCTTTCCTTATGCAAGCCTGATGAATCACAGTTGTGATAACAATACATTTGTCAGTTTTTCTGGAAACCAACTTACGGTAACATTTGAAATAGTGTTTAAACCCCTTTGCATGGTCTGCTACTTTTACAAGGCTTCAGGTCCAATCATATTTATATTAAAACATTTATTCTACATTATGTCTTCCTCTTTGGGTATTTTTTAAACACTATGCCCCTTAAATATAATAAATGTGTTGTCTTGTCAGATTTAATTTTCTTTGGGTTTCTAATGTTTAATAATATTTGTATACTAATACTTATATTGATAAACATGTTTATAAAACATTGTTCCATAATTGGTTCTCAAACCTCTTTGGCTTGAGGCACACTAAGTAAATGAAAAAACTTTGATGCATACTTCCTACATAACAATATCGCCATAACTTGATAATCACCTGTTATACACATATGGTAGGTAATAGGTAAATACCATAATATCATCAATTTTTTTTTCGTATAAATGCCTGAATGCATATTTGTAACACAAAACTGGTATTTTTTTAATTACTAAAAGTTTTAGGCACACTATTATCTTTAAGGTTGCACGCTTCTATAATTGCGGCTATACATTCAAATTTTTGTAATACATGCATTCAGGTCAAAATGATTCGATCACTGACAACTGGAGAAGAGGTGACCCACTGCTATGGACCTTGTTTGACTCGCCACTCATATAAAGACCGACAGAAGATACTGGAGGAACAGTATTTCTTTAAGTGCCAGTGCAAAGCTTGCCTAAGGCATAAAACAGGTGTTTTTTTTAAGAATAAATAATATAGCTGAATCTTTTTGATTTCTTTATATAAAAAAACGTTTTGTTCATAAGAAGCCTTGGTTTATAGAGCTTACTTAAAAGTCCCTGTTTGATGCATTGTACAGCATGCAGCATGTTGATCCTGTTTAACTTACTGCTTTTTCGATTCACCCTGCCTCTGCATAAAATTTTATTTTACTTTTCTTTGAAGGCAACTCAGATGACCGCGCCTTCGTACAGCAGCTGACTGCCTATAAATGTGAGGCTTGTAGTGGTCCTGTGAAGATAACCAACACAAGAGAAGATAAATCGATATGGGGAAGATGTGCAGACGAGGCTTGCAGGCGAACCCAAAACCTGACAGAGGCGCAAAACATTTACACAAGAACGATGGTTTGTCCTGCTGAGCAGAATTACTTTAACTGTGTAACATCAGTTTAGGTTTTCAATCTCAGATCCAATGCCACCGTAAAAACATCACCTACATTTAGATAGTTTAAGACATAAAAAACAGTTATTAAAAATCCAAATAGTATAAAAATATGCCTACAGGATTATATTAGTAATCAGGGTTTGTTCATTCATGCTTTTATGTCTAGTACTTTTTGTTAACCAATTTGTGAAAATGGAATAAAAATCAAATTTAAAGCTAACTGAAAAATCACTGTTTGTGTTGTTTGGACAAGCCGTCTTGCATTGTGAAATAATAATACAGTCTATTTTTTACAGCAAATCATAAGTGTTGAATCTATCAAAGTCATGAATGGAGATTTAAAAAGAAATCTTCAAACGCTTATGAACGGTTTAAAAGTAATGGAGGGAATTTTATACAAAAATCATGAAACGCTTGCCGGATTACATGATCAGATAGCTTTTTGCCTCAGGTAAATATTATTTATGCATTACAAATATAGTGTAAAACCGCATGATTGTGTACGGTAATAAGTAGATTGCTTTTGTTGCTTTCATTCAATTCATATAGCCAAGTATCATATAACTTCTTACTTTTACCCCATTGGATATTAACGACCCACCAATATTTTCATTCAGTTACAATAGCCAAATAAAATATGTTTACTTCTAATCTATTGAATATAGCAAATTAACTACTAAGGATGTCCCATGATTTCGGATCGGGGGTAATACCAGATAACAAGTGGTAGTATGATTTGAAACCGCATGGCTCGTTTTCTACCGCCGTAAAATATATATATTTATCAAAAGGCAGTAATAATATTTATTTGGAGGTGCAAACGCCCACATCAATGTACTTGTTTGACCATAGCAATGGCGAAATTTTGTATCGCATCGCGACACTTTTTGTTCAAAATGTCGGGTATCGGTATCAGAATAAAATATCAAGAATCGGAATATCCCATTAACTACTACATAGCATTAAAAAAATCTTTTAAATATTAGCAAAATCTGTAGTTATATTTTCCAAATTGTCGTTTAGTTTATTACTATCGATTTGGGTTCAAATAGTTGCAAATCTGTGACTTGGACAAATGTATTAAACAGTTTTATCTCTTTTTTTTAGGTAATGATTTGTAATTCTTCCATTTTTATTTTCAAAAATATCCTAGGTATTTGTTAATTTTATCAATTATTTTAACCTTGTATTTAAACGAAACTGTTCGGTCAACAATTTTTTAAAATAACTAACGTCAAGCATTTTTAGGAGTTTACCTAAACCCGAAAAAACGATTTTGTGTTCCACCGGCTACAATAAAACATAAAAAACAAACG
Organism: Ascidiella aspersa; assembly: GCF_963924565.1. Classification (NCBI taxonomy): domain Eukaryota; kingdom Metazoa; phylum Chordata; class Ascidiacea; order Phlebobranchia; family Ascidiidae; genus Ascidiella; species Ascidiella aspersa. Next base: position 24,019,056 of record NC_139447.1, on the reverse strand, counting down.
ACTGACAACCCCATGAGGCAGTAATGCATTACTTAATACAATAAAGCGTTGTTTAAATCTATATATTCCTAACTGGTCAAAATTATTATTCTAGGACAAAATTTCTCAGTTTTAAGTCAAAAAATAATTGCCCTAATTATTAATACTATTATTATTAATAGACAAACGCTGTTTCATGAACGATTTTTATCAAAAAAAAAAAATTGTAGATATATTAGTTTTTATATAAAATAAGCCTTACTTGTTTTCCTTTTTTAAACAGTAAAAGCTTCGTTAAATCGCTTTCCTGTGTTTGTTTGTAACAACAACTTAACAACACGTTTGATCGTTCGCTTCCTTGTGGCAGCAAATTGGACGACCGTGCGTCGCATCTGCGTGCCATCGAGCACCTTCTGGTCAGCGCAAAAGTGGTCGGGATGAAGTTCGGATCGTCGAGCATCGAATACGGACGCGAAATCTACAAGCTGGTTACCCTCTACTACAGGACCGACCAGTATGACCTGGCTGAAAAGTATACAAGCATCGCCAAGCCCGTCATAGACGCCCACCTACCGGCCGACAACAGCGAAAGGATGGACATGGAGAAGATGGCGACGTTCTTAGAGTGCTGCAAGTTGCAGAAGAAACTTGAATGCAAGATGGCCCAGATAAACGCCACCAAGGCGTGAGGATGTGGAGAATTAGTTCCACTAATTTTAATCGCTGGTGTGAAACGTAATTGACTTAAGTTTCTTGTCAACCTTCAAAACCCTGTCATACAGCATGATTTATATTTAAAAGTTTAAGTTTCTGCACATATTATTGATTGATGGGAATGTAATCTGTGTACTTATTTTTGTGTATTTTGGTAAAAGTCATCGAAAGCTGTTTCGTGTGTTTGTTTGCAAAAAAACTGTTTGGTGCACAACGATCTATTTTTTGCCCGTCTTATTTCGCTGCACTGCTGCAGGTCTACCAAGGATGCTATGTCATGCGCTATGCAACAGTTAAACAACGATAATAATATTGTTGTTGAAAGTTATACTGTAAACATTTTTTACACCGCCATGTTCCAATGTTTCGCTTGTTTCTGTGTTTTGTGCGATTTACTAGCTTTAATTTTTCAATTACAGGTCGTGTCTTTCAGAATGGTTTTAACCAAAGGTAGCATAACACTGTTGTAAAAAAATATGCAAAAAGTCACCAACGCTCTGATTCGCGGTGGTATAAGTTCTCGGAATTGCCTTGCGCCGTGTTTGAGCGCCAGAGCTCTTCACTTGTCGCCGGTCGGAGGTTTCAAGAATGACGAGACCGGCGTCGCCGTAAAGCAGGAGATTCGTCGCAGACGCCCGATTCCCATTGCCATGGACTGGAAGGCGCTGGAGCGTTCATGGCGCTACATAAAGCACGACTTAAAGAACCGGTTTGCCAGCAACGAAACACAGGAACAACGAAAGAGGCTGTCCAAACTCGACCACGTCTTATATTACTTTCGGAAACCGGAAGACTTTCAGGTGCTGTGTTTGAGTCGTTTAAGATAAATGCTTTTCATAAATATAAATACACTGTAACTTTTATTGTTCCGTTTTGTTGCATCAGATTCTGCGCAAAAGTAACTTGATTTGAATTGCGATTGATTATAGTGTTCAATATTTACTTTTTAAGATTTAACTTTAATAAACAGAGAATCCGATACCTATTTTTGTTACACAAACTGTTTAAATCGCAACGAGCGTGCCATATTTGTTTGGACCTGGTTTTCAAACAACACAATTTTCTTTGATCATTATTTCGTCACTTTACAGCATTGGTATTTAATGACTGACGAGGACGTGGGAGGTTATAGCTGGGCCGAGCTAAGGCAAAGTAAAAACGAGTTGACCGCAAGGTTTCGGGGTTACCTGAGCCAACGCCGACCGCCTTCTCGAAGGTTATCCGACGACCCACTACAAGACAAGCAAGTCTATAATGGCTTCGTTTATCTGGAAACCAAGCCGTTTATTGTAAGGAACTACTTTTACCGGTTTGGTTATATATGTTTTATACAGCTCCTGTTGAATTGTTTGTTGTTAAAAAATTTTAAACAGCAGGGTTAGTGAGCGAATGTTTTTATGTGACAATACAGACGATTTTCGACAAGGCCGATTTGTTGAGCCTAATCGGTTTCAATGTCGTCAAAATACGGATCAGGGGCGATGGTCGTAAATACTCGTTCGAAATGGTGTGCAACTTGGGCCTTGATACAAGGATCACTTACAGCGCACCAGTTTTTACTAGCGGGGGTCCCCTTTGGGAGGAGATAACCGTGAGTCCCTTTAATTTGTTTGTTTTTTGCTAATATAATAAAAAGTTTTAGCTTCGGATAATTCAACAGAGTTAATGCATTTTTTATGGTTGTCAGATACCGTATGTAAAGTTTCTGCCCACGCGAAAAAGTTCATTGATGGACAGGCCGACCGGTATGGATATCAACAAGGCAAGTAGCTCAATTTTTTTGATCTAATACTAAAGTACTAATACAGGAAAGCTAACTGGCTATAGGTTATGAACCCCAATTGTGCTTTCTTTACGAATTGATAGCTCGTAATGTGTTTACACTTCTTTATCCCAGATTGAAAACTTCAGATTTTTTTTGAGCGATGGCATCGAGGGTCCCTTCCAACTGGAGATAGACTACGTTGCGTTGGAACGTGACCCGACATTTCCTTTTCGCGGCACTACCTACTATTCTCCTTGGCAAAAAGTCGACGGAGACTCTGGCGCCTGAAACCACTATTGGAAAAAACGTGAATTATATTTTCGTGAATCAACGATTAATAAACAAAACATATTGCACAAAACAATAGTCGGAGAGGTCCAGATGACCTAATAAACGACGGAAAACACTTATTTGTGTAACAGATTTTTGTGATGACAACTTCATTAAATTGCAAAGCCAAATAGGTCGAGTAGATCGACAGCATCTTGATTAAGACGTTTGTTTCGATACGAGTTGAACTGAAGATGATACAAGCTCGTATCGAAACGTCTTAATCAAGATGCTGTCGCTCTACTCGACCTATTTGGCTTTGCAATTTATTATCAAGCTACATTACAGATCCGTGCATAGTGTACCCAACTTCTTTAAAATTTTCCAAACCTTGCACTTCATGCGTTGAATGAGGCTACCATAGGGAGCAAATCGCAAAAGTCACTTATTATGTTCAGCCTTACACACGGCGACAGGAAGGATCGAAATGCACGACCATAATTTTATTTTTTCAATCTTCCTTCACGACCATGACTTGGCGTCATCAAGACCACTGTCGGCAAATGCGGTGTCGATGGCGCGCACAGCGATTTCGCCACACAGCACACACTCGTTGGCGATCGAGTCGTCAAGGTCGAGCACCAACTGCTGCCTCCTCGACCTCCGATCTTTTATCGCTTGTTCATTGCCGGGTTGGGTCGCTCCCATTGTTAGTTGACGTAATTCCTGTTTAAAGGGACAGAACGGAAGATCATTGGGATATGGCAGTTATATTCGATACTAATAGATTAAAAGCGGTTTAACAACATCTAGGCTGATACGCTGATTTGCCAGGATTAACTGGGAGGAATACCCAAAGATGTTATAGAAAAATATGTCTATGTACTATATAGCGTTTCAATATGTATAATACACCTCAAGCTGAATTTAGGTAGGAATTCATTTCTTGCTTAGCGTTTTAAACATATTTTCCGTTTATGCATAAAAGGTTGATTGTTTACGGTTTTCTCCTTTTAGCTTTAGGGTGGCGAAAAAACCTCGAGGTCCTCGAGCAAAACAGTTTGTAAGGACTCAACAAGTGATAAATCAGAGTAAATATAGATATCTTGGCCAGCGTTACCTGCTGAAGCCGGTCGGCGTTGGTTCGCTTGGCGTCGTTAAGCAGCGGCCTGACCTCGGTCCACAGACAATCGCTGTGGAAGGCGTGGTTGCAGGGGAAGAGATAGAAGCCACGCGTGAGGAGAGGTCGCGTGCAAGACGTGCAACGCTCAGTGGGCCCGACCACTAGATGCTGGTTTCTGGAAACAAAGCTTATGTTGTTAACCCCGGTACCGCACATTTTACTTAGCATTTAGCAAGTTTGGAGTCATCACACATCTTATCGAATTTTGCTGACATAGCTTTTTCAACAATAGTTGGCGATACATCGCTATTTACAAAACAGTTAACGTAACTAAGACTCCTTCGCCCCAAAACTAACATAGGAAACATCCGCCTTCCCTAACAAAGGCTTTTTTAGCTGTGGGACAAGCATATGTGATGAAAATTGTAGCAATATTCCGTATGTACTTGCAACAGCGAGTTAAATTTACCTGGTCTCTTGTATGTTAGCTCGTATGGAGTGAGCGCTCGTTGTTGCTTCGTTCATCTCGTCCTAAAGCAAAGAGATGTATAGTTTCAGCACATCGGAAAGCTTTTATCATAAAACTCTACTAAGCTTTATATATATATTCTAGACCAGGGGTCGGCAACCTTTTCCTAGTCGCGGGCCCGACCCAAAGTTAGAATGGTCTTGGAGCCGTATTAGCTAATACTTTTGTTGAAACGTGTAGTATTAAGCATTTGTGATAACAATTAATGTTAATCAAGGGTGGACCAAACTTTTTTGCATTTGAAAATGTAGCCTACATTTTAATTGTTTAGACTACATTCGAGTCAGTCCAGCGTCATATATCATCACAAGAGGTGTTACAAAAATACCCCTGTTCTAGACGTTGATCAGATTAGTTTACCTTTAGCTGATCGATGTGCTTATTGTACTCGGCCAGCGATTCACATAACGCATCCTTAAAATGGTCTATCGTGACAAAATCCGGGAAGAACGGAAGAATGTCTTCGATCTTCAGCAAGTCGCCAGACTCCTGGTTACAACAAAACGTTTATTAGATAAAGTATAACATACAGGTTTGATTAGTCACGTTAGCGTTTTTTGGCGCTTGATTATAGAATCTCTAATATGCTTCCATAGGTCAAATTGAATGGAAAAAAAAATTTCATGCATTAGGCCAAAACGCTTTTGCGTTTGGAAATAATTGCCTTTAAAGATAGTAGATGTTGGAAAGTAAACTATCGCTGAAATCCGTAACTTTATCTGATCGAATCGGCCTTGATACCACTCTAGCATCGGAAAAGTATAGGCACTCTCACTTGGCATCCATTGTAAATGCTCCGATTATGATTCAATAATATCAGAATTCCTATCAAGAATAAACCAGTGAAAAAATATAAATGAGCAAACCTGCAAAAACATCATCGCTCGCTTGATGTCTTTCTCCTCCTGTACCACGTGTTTAGCGATCCGGAGCCAGAGTTTCTTCCTTAGCTCTTCGTCCTCCTCTTCAAGCTCCTGCCGATCCGCTATCGATTTGGCAAGCTCAACGTCCACCTAGTGAGCAGGAGAAAACAACATTACGACTCCCCATGCAATTTTTCCTTAACATTTTAAAATCTACCGGCAACAATTAAACGTCAAAAATTTTTAGTAGCATTTAAAATCGTTTTCTGTAAATGGTGTTGCAAAAAATAAATTAGAAATTAGAAATGTTTAGGAACAGGTGTGTACACCTTGAGCGCCATGGCAACTGCTTCCTCGTAGAGACACATTACAGTATATATGATGACACACGATCGCAGAAGAACCGGATTCCTTTTTTCGTCCTGCTTATTGTTGCCAAGACATAACCTTAGCGCGTACTTGACGTCATAGCACACATCACTTGCGTCGCTGCCTTGGTCTTTCAAGTAGCTGATAAAAAAATCAAGGCAAATTGTGTTGACTATGTAATACAATACGGTATTTCGTGAATCGCGGGTTCGATTTAATCCTTACATATACTAAATTACCGATATCAACAAAAGCTAACAGGCTTTATGATTTTTTTGGTTGTTGGGAGATCACTTATAGTTTTACACAGCGACTGGCAAAACAAATAGACTTAAAAGATCATCCATTTAAAAATAAAACAATAACTCACCTGAGTACCGACTCCGGTTGGTGTCTGACGTACAACGATAACAGGTAGTTGTGAATTGCCGAGTCTCTGCATTCGAGGTCACGTGTGCAGTACTCCAGGTAGCGCAAGGCTTCAGCCCACTGCTGCCGGTGACCGCTCTGGGTGAAACGCAACACAGCTAATAAGGACCAAGTATCGACCAAGTTACCCGACCTGGTGGACATTATAGCTATGCATCTATTGTTTTGAAAATCTTAGTGAAACGATAGTTTTCATTTACACTGTGAGACAGTAAGGTAATCCACGTCATTCCATGGAGGAGACTAAATTGTGAACTACATATCTCATTCAACATATAACGCATAGCAGAAATTTCCATCGAATTAAAGAGAACATTACATTAAATTATACATAAGCTAAGAAAATTGAATAAATAAACCAATCAATTGATAGCCTACTATCACTACAAGGTCAGTAATGTTTCCAATCATCTATAAATACGAGACTACCTGAGTGCAATTGACCAGTGCTGGAATAAGATGCTTTGGGTCCATTTTCCTTCCCAGGTGAATCCAAGCATCAACGGTCAAGTTGGGTATGTGCTGAAATATATTACGCTTTAAATCGAAGCACAACAGAGGATGTCGATTCGTTAGTGTAGGCGTATACCTGCATTAGAACCGGTGAAAATTTGTAGTACAGTTGAATGTTATTTTGCTTGCGTAAATGTTCCAGCGCAGCTGAGTAGTTTTCATTTTGTACATAGTGATTTACAACCCGCTCGTAGTCCTGAAAAAAAAAACGTGTATGTAGTAGAAACACAATTGCTGAACGCGGTCTATTGTGTTATGGCTATTGATTAGATTTCTGATTGGTTCAAAATAGAGCTTTTGCCCTGACAATTTATCATCCGTTTCTTCTTTAACTTCGGTTTCACGTTTTTTCGAACAGTCCATAAATGGTTGAGCGAAACGTCCTACAGCAGGCCTACACAACTCAAGGTCCGCGTGAGAGTTTGTAAAAACATGGTCACAAGCAGATGCTGATCAAGAGAAAGGAGGTCACAAGGCCTATATTTTTTAACAACTTAACCTTGCAATACATATTTTTACTTTTTCGTTTTTTACCATGTTTTTGTCACCTTTTTAAATTGAAAGTTTAATTTTAGCCAAATAAACGTAATTATTTTGCTCATCGCGCGATTAAGACTGGATTTCAGCTGCATATTTTTCGCTCAAGAACAACAGGTGTTTTAAGATAATTTGTTTTATGACGTCATGACTGTTATGAAGAAACTTGTAACGTCATCCTTAAAAAATTGTCATGCAATTGCAGTATGCAGCCTGTGGATTTTTCTGCTTTTTGCGGCCCTTGTACCATTTAGAGTTGTGCAGCCCTCTTTTACAATTATCTTACCTGCATTAGAACTGCAAAAAATACATAGTCCTCAATCTCTCCATGGCTAATCAGAAGATCATAAACTGTGGCACGGTTCTCCTGAAAGCTTTCCTTCAATCGACCCTTAAAACATGGTAATTAGGGAAAAGCGGGGCAAAATGAATCTCTTTTTTTCAAAAAAAACTTATCTGCTTAAAATCAGGCAGATTTAGTTTTGCAAAAATCATTAGAGGGGAATGTACTTTTGAGGATGTTGATGTAAGGATGGTATAGTATGCATTGGCTACTAAAGTTAAAATAAAGCTGAAGATGTAATTCCCATATTTAATGCTCATGCATACCATTATTGAACTTGGATTATGACGTCACATTATGATGTAACTTGTGAAAAAAATCTTTAATAATTATTATACCGCCAAACAAATCCTGGATAAGCCCCATTCATGCAGCAAAAAAGCAGATAAGTTATGTTTTATACATATGGCACACTGGGGATCACTTTTGTGTCACCGGTGGTCGGTTTTCCCTGCGCAGAACGTTCTTCAGAAAATATGCTTATTTTTGGAAACACGGATCTGCACTGAAGATGGCATAAGCACTTGCCGAAACGTATGCAAATAAAAGAATGAATCTTTTATCATTTATTTGGGCCACTCTTTTTTACTGAAGATTATGCTTATTTTATTTTTACTGTTTATCACAGGTGTAGCCAGGGTTACCATACCGTGCTTATTTCTAAGATTGGTGCTTATTTTTGGGCGCAGTGTCTTAGAAAACTCAAATGTGCTTATTTCTAAGAAACGTGCTTAGTTTGTCTTTTTTTAGTTTCTAAAAGCGTTCTTTATCAATTTTTTATTTATATTTACCAAGTTATTTAACCCAGATTATAACAGTAATACATTAAATTACATAATAACAATGGATTGTGATTGTTTATTCTAAATCTGAAAAGTACATTGTAGCCTATAGAAGTGTGGTAGGTTGCTTTAGCAATCAAGTAGTAAACTTTCGGCTTGACGTGAGGACTGGCTTTTTTGTGTCAGTACAGACACAATGCTAAATCAGCCCAGAGGCTATGGAAAACACAATATTACTATAAAAAAAATTGCTAGATGCATTTCCGTAAATCATTCAATGAATAATTTTATTACAACCATAACTCCGCCAAGTGAACCAAACTTAACTACCAGGCACGGTCAGAATTATGCGTTTCATGCTGCCATGCACCACGGTTCCTTTTAAACTTTAAAAGGTGTATAACTGGTGCGTTCTGACGCGAAAAAATCGACAAAGCTTGCATTAAATAAGGGTGACTAACTTGCCAATTTCAACCAAATAAACGCATTTTTTCGTGCTTCGCGCGATTAAACCACGTTTTGCGCATACAAAAATAGCTGTTTTTCAAGTTTTTATTTTATTTTATAACGTTATTTCTGAAACCTTGTATTTCACCCCCGGGATCTTTAGTAACGTGCTTATTTTTTTGGAGTAGCGTGCTTATTTTTTGGTCTGAGCAGATGGTAACCCTGGGTGTAGCCTAGGCGACATTTTGGTTGCTACACTGTCCATCAAAAAAATTGTTTTAGCTAATACGAATTCTCGCTTAAGCAGTCTGTTTTGCCTTGCCCTTTCCTACTGGGATATTTTATGCATAATGATGGAAAGTGCGTAACGTGAGTGCAATCTGAACTAACATATAGGATTTTAAGAACAGCACAGTAAAAAATTAACATCAACAACACCATTGTCTCAAAAGTACCTGGGCCAGCAATTGCCTAAGATTGTTTCTGCTTTTAACTTTTTCCTCTTCATCAGATTTCGATTCCGAATCCCTAAGTTTCCCAAGGTCGTTCAGATAGAGTTCGATAAGCCAGGTTGACAACATGGTCATTTGAGCAGTTTCACCAGGCTATAAAAGTTAATAGATAAAATAAAATAATTCAAGCTAACATCTTTCAGTGTATATTTTGGTAAAATAGGATTTTTATAACAAACCACACCAACATAATATGTAGAATTATAAAGGTAACTTTGCCCACTAAGTAAAACACCTACTTTAAGGTTGCTGAGTTTCTTTTGCAGGTATGATCTTAATGCAACTTCCTTGCCCGCCCTTAAAAACTTTAAAGTAACATCTTCAAAAGAGTTTTGGGTAATGGCAAAATACAAGGCACTTTCCTTATATTGACCTTTTACGAAGGCATGTTCAGCTTGCCTGGTTAAAACCTGCACAAAACCATTTACTTATTTTGTTTAAATTCTAAACTGTCCATAATGTTAAACATGACCAAAAGGTAGAGAAACATTTGCATTGAATAAAAGTCTAAAACGATATATTAATTTTTAACATTTTAAATAAACCTTATACAAATGATTGTTAAAATTATCACAAACATGAGAATATTAAGAAAGATGGATTTACTGAAATGTTTGTTATTTACACAGGGATTTTACCAGCAACACGAAACATATCGAACTGTTAATTAGCTTGTAGATATATCTTTATCAAATATTTTCGAAAAACTTAGAAAAAAGCCTAGATATATGGAAGATCTTTTTTTTATAAAAAAAAGTACTACTGATTTAAAAATGTTGTTAAAAAAATGTCCAGTTATAATTTTTTTTCTTTTTTTTTCTTATTACAATTCCTTCAATTTGTTTATATCAGTTTTAAAGGTGATTTTTGTAAGTAATTTGGTTAAAAATGTTTATTTCAAGAACATAAATGCGAGTCCAAGAATATACTGTTGTAAATATTATTTTATTAAACCCATGAATCGACTAACAAAATTTGAAAAAAACTGCCACAAAGAAAGGATTGTGTAAAATTGACAATTTATGCGTGAATATTCTTTTTCTTATTTAAGATATATTTTTTGTCACAACATTATTCTACTACTTACCTTGTCAAGGTTTGCTGGGTTATCTCTGCAGTGTTCACGGGCCAAATCAAACTTTCCCATGTCAAGGTACATCTGCCACACATCCCTTGCTTCCTTTACAACCTAAATGTGAAAGTAATAACAACACAATAAAGCATTCAAGCAACATGTCAAGAATACTTGGAAATTAGTACAAGCAATTAGTTACTTTTGACATACCATAAAATAAACATGCTTTACTATTACCTTGTATTTAAATACTGCTTTTTCTGTAAACGTCCAAATTGTGGTTTGAACAGGATCTTTAAAGAGGCCCATTAATTGACCAAATCTGTTACAACACTTAATTAAAAAAATAAAAAAGGCTTTTCGATACATTTCTAACTTGAAGCCTTTAAAAACCTTTAAATTCTATTATAAATAAAGATTTTAAACATCCCTTAATGTTTATATAAATTGTGAGAAACTTACCTTGACGTATAAACGTCTTCAAAAATAAGTTGCTCATTGAGTGAGCAAATCACTTTAAGTCTATCTGAATATAACATGAGTAAGTGAAATTCAGTTAGAACTATGTTTAACACTTTGTCATTCTCCTCAGCAAATGGATTGGCATTATCTCCTTCTGTAAATAAATAAAATCAAGTGATGCGAAACAAAAAGATAAACTGAATGGTAACACTAAAAGGAGTTTCTTAAGATTCTTCTGAAGGTCAAGAAACAAGTATTACATGATTATTGATCACTCACCATTAAAAAGTTTACTGATAGCTCACATTCAAATTGTAGTTTTTAATTTAAACCATATTTATACCTGTATCTGGATAAGATATAAGCCTTGCATTTGCAATTAGAGAACGGTTTTGCAGAGAAGACTCTTCAGTTGTTTTGGGGACTCTAATATCTCCTATGTAGACGCCAGGGGCTGCCATCCATGCAAACTGTGCTGGAATTTGTGCTGCAACAGATTTTATATTTATGTATAAAATCCCTGTAAAACTAAGTCCCACAAAGATCCCCTTCAACAAGTTTAGCATATATTTTGTATAATGTGTTTTTTTGCATGCACACTTGTTTTTTATGTTTTAGAGTACATTACTATAAACGACATTAAAACCTTATGTTAATATAATACCTGTGGAGGACTTCATGTCATATAACAAAATTAGTTGACTATTGTCTATTTCTCCTGGAAGATCAATGTGTCGAGGTGGAGTACTGGCATATGGCGCAAACACACTCTAGAAAGGTATACGAAAAACAGGTCACACCATATGTAGTTTTCAAACATACTTCTTACAAATGCATAGAAATCTGTTTAATATCGAAACAAATGTATTATACTAAAACACTCATTATCATACAACACAGTAGAACTTCAATAAGGCTAATCAAGATTAGACACCCATAAGGAATTATATTGGATCTTAATTCAGACATACATTTTAATACAATTGAAAGGTAATACGTAAACCAAACCTGAAATAGAGGTACATCTCCACTGTTTATGTTGACAATACCACTGAATTGATAAAATCTGCTTGGGGTGCTTGCAAAAATACAATACTCATTTCTTCCATTTCCTTTAGTGGCAGTACAGAAATACTCCAGTCCAGTGACAGGGTGACCTGTTAAAATATAAAGAAAATAATTCAAAGTTTATAATCAAATTTGTTGTTAAGCAGTGATAGGTTTATTTGACATTACTAGTGAAGTTGTCCTTCTTACCTCTTCCATCACCCTTGGTAAGGTTAAACACTTGCTTGAAGTATTGATCGACACTTCCCCCAAAGAACTTTATGTCCTCACCAGCTTCCACACAGCATTCCATGATCAACCCCCAACTTGTCCCAACTAGTACAGGCCCTGTTGTGTTGCCACTTGATGTCTGACACCAGGCAACACTTTCAATTTTATGACCTAAAAATTGGGTTTGCTATTATATGGAACTTATTATTACATTAAGGCAGTGGCCGGCAAGCTATATTGATTGCAGCCAAAATTACCATTTCAAGAGCTCTTAACGGCCAATTACGTAAAAACATTAGGATCACATGGGTGGATCCAGGATCTTGCTTTTTAAGTGACCATGGATATATTTAGTATGACATCACAAAGTTATTTGCCATAAAACAATTATTCCTAAAAACACCCCTTGTTTTCAAGTGAACTTGTGTGCAAATATGCAGTTAAAATCCAGTGCAGTGCTAAAAAAATTGCGCTTATTTGCTTTAATTTGGTAATACTTGACTTAGGAGGATATGCGATGCACAGGAAACAGAAAGTAATAATTACACTTTAATTTTTTAAAAATCTGGAAACCCAAAAGGCAATTTAAAACCAAAGTAAGTTATTTAAATAACCTTAATTTGGAGTAATAAACAAAATTCACATTTTAACGATGAAACCACCAAAGAATCCCAAGTTTACCAATTGTAGCCATGTGAAGCATGTCCGAAGGCTTTTTGCCACTTAACTTCGCCACTATTTACTCTAACAGCGAATATTACCAGACATGCATACGTAATAGACATGACAAAGGTTTAACAACCAATTTACTGCAGTAAGCTAGTAACACATTAATTTAAAGAATACCTTTGAATTTGTTTAAAGTTTTTGGTTTCCTAGAATTTGCAGATAAGAAAACAGTTTCTTCTGAGGTTAATGTAAGTAGAAGAAAGTGTCCAGTTGGGTCAAAATACATTTTGTAAACAAGATCATCTCCTCGTGTAACCTCAACCTTTAGGCAACATACAAATAATATATTGGTTTTATTCTAGTTGAAACACTTCAACTTTTAAACAAATTTTAACGCCTACATCTAAGATACTGCAGTAAAGATTGTTGTGTTACAATTCAGTTTTTTGTTTTTAAAGTAAGAAATAAATTCTATCTGAGCAAAATATATATGTATATACAGCCTTGAGTGGTTTTGTTGACTAAGAACCTGGGTCACTACATTGAAGAATTTAAAGTGATAAATATTGAAATGGTGAACAAGTTTACCTCATCAACATCATCTGGATGTAAAAGGTTAATCCGCAGAAGCAATCTGCCAGACATAACCATGCAAAGCATGTTATTGCAAATGGCAAGATGAGTCACTTTCTCCTGGGGTTTAAAATTGATCTAGAAACAGAACAAAACTGTTGCTTCACTAAACTCTAAAATGCATTGCCAGTTTTTTGCTGACCTTGCTTTTGCTGAATATTGGTGTCTCATCTTCAAGCCTGGCTGATATGTAGCCACTGGATACTGGTTCTGTAGATGTGCTTGTCGCGCTAGATGCTCTGCTAACCCGCTGTGTTGTATTACCGGTACCACGGGACATAGTAGCTTCATATTGATCAAATATCGAAGACATTATTTACAAGTTAAACAAACATTGGAACTTAAGCAGAAATAAAATGTAAGCATAAAGAACTTAATTAATGAAGGTCACTATCTATAGCAGTGGTTTTAAAACTGTTATGGTTTGTGGCACACTTCCTACAAAACGAAAAAAAATTGACAATAGCCATTAATACACGACTAGAAAATGGATGAATACTGCAATATTTTGAGCAATTAAGGATTTTCTTGCAAGCAGCTCCAGGCTAGAAATATCTATATGGTTCAAGTCACGACCCCACCATACTAGGACGGTCGCTCTACCAAATGACCTTTTACAGGTTCAGAGGAAAGCAAGTCGAGAAACAACAAAGCCTGCTACACTATTTCATAATACACAACATCATATAAAAAGGGATTTACAGTACCGTAATGAGTAGGGCTGTTATTTTTTTACAAAAAAAATTTTAACCTAAAAAATTCAAATTTTAACCAATTAGGAATACATTGATTTAAACAGATGCAATGTTGTACAAAGTACTGCATTAGTGTTTTGGCGTCGACGTTGGTTATTTAAAAAAAAAGAAAATTGTTAAGCAAAAGTTTGGTTGAAATACAAGGTAACAAGATTTGCAAAACATTAACGAACTAGCATATTTATTGAAATAGGAAATAATTGCAAATTACAACCGAAAAAAGACACAAAAAATACTGTTCAATGAATTGTCAAAATCAGAGATACAAAACTATCTGAAGCAAAAACGAGTTCAAGCTAAACTTAGCATGATAAAGAAGACATGTGTGGTTAATTAAAACTGCTTATGTTGTATATACCATATATTCCACTAGTAATAATAAATAATAATACAGTTTAAATGTTGTTGGATGTAATTTAAAACTAAATTTGATAAAATATTAAACTGAACGACAGTTTAGAAAAGCTCATTACAGTTTACGTTTTTGTAAAACAATTTTGATTTTGTAAACAATTTTGACTGATTCATTCTTTTATAACAGAAAAAATCTATTTTACAATATTATCGTACAAAATGTTTTTCAGCACACTTAACAACCTCTTAATCCACACTGGGTGTCATCGCACACTTTTAAAGAATCATGGGTCTACACATTCTTGGCATACCAATTTACTAAATATGGTTAATCATATTTCCAAAAGTAAGCTTAAATAGCAAAGTTAATGGCGCTGGTCTAGAATCCTACCACAGTTCTAAAATCAACGCACAAAATTTGAGTTAGGATGCGGGTTAGCGTTTGGGTGTGGGTGGGTCAAGTATTATTATATTCTTTATTTAATAATAATACCTGACCGACCCTAACCCAAACGCTAACCTGTACCCTAACCCAAATGGTGTTTCGTTGTGGTAGGATTCTAGACCAGCGCCAAGTTAATAATTATATGGTAATTTATACCTTCGCATGCTGCAATCACCTATTTAATCTGTTGTTTATTTTAATGCATATTTCATAATCAAGCTCAGGCAAAACATTTCTTGAAACAAGGTTTAAAAAACATAACTATGACTTAAAAATATAGCAATGAGATTTGTTTGCATAGTTTTTTACTAGTATTTTTGACCAAAAAAATACCTCGGAAAGATTCAATTTTATCTATTTTACTTGTTTGAGAATGGGTAATTGAACTAGGATCGGATTGCGATACTTGTTGTCAATATCGGGTATCAGTATCGGAATAAAAAGTATCGGACATCCCTAGTTAATAACGTAAGAGCAGTTTCCGCCGCAGATTCGACGTAACTGCATTTGTGGAAAAAATGCGCCACCGGCTATTCATGCATGAACTGGAGCGATTTGGCACGTGAGTTGACGTCATCGCACACGACAAATTGTAAACACAACGATCTTCGTCCCATGACTAATGTCAGCTGATTGCAAAGACCTATCGTTAAATGACGCAAATGTAAAATAATATAAGTGTTGCAACCGATATAACATGTACAGATATAAAGGGGGCGATGTGGGTTATCAGAACATCTCAGGGTAGCGTGTTGACAAAAGTTATTAAAACGAAAACTACGTTGTTTTTCCATAATATACGAGTTTGTAAATGTTAGTAGTAGTTTTTGCAAAGCTGTTTTTTATGAGCAAAGTTGCTATATTGATATATTTGTAAGTAATTAAAAAAATAACTTTGAAATTATTTGAAGGTTTTTGATTAGAGGTAATGGATAACCGGAAGGTTTTTTATCAAAAACAGAAGTCATCTGATAGTTTTGTCCTGGTTGGTGATGATGCATGCTTTGCACAGCCAGATGTAAAACGCAGAATAAGTACCTTTGAAATGGTAACACCAAAACAACTCGACATTTCTGATAAAGATGAAGTAAATTCTTTAAAACCACAATTTCAACAGTTGACCAAAGACCAATATTTGCAGTATTTTGATGTCGATGGTAGAGTTGTTCAAGAGGAAAAGCTTCGACAAGACTTGTTTCATGGTGGCTGTGACCCGAAAATCCGAAAATCTGTTTGGTCATTTATTTTTGGTTTGTATCCTATGAGCTCCACAGAAAGAGAGAGGGCAGACTTTGACATTGAGCACCATTATAAGTACCATGCTCTTAAGTTAAGATGGCAGATGTACATGGGAGACAGTGATGGAGAGAATTTAAACGAAGAAATTGCCTTGTCTTCTGTTCCACAAGCAGACTTTATGTCAGTGGACTTGCCCCCATTTAGACCTACTGATTCAATAAAAGATTCTACCCACATAGACATGGCAAAAACTTATGCATGGAAAGAGAAAATGGACCAAACCCCTTCATCATGGTACAGGGTAATTGACAAGGACATTCCTAGGACTGATTTAAATCATGAATATTTCAAAGAAGCACCTGAAGATCATAAGAGAAAAATGAGAGACATCCTAATAACTTTTGGATTTTTTCATCCAACAATAGGATATGTACAGGTAAAACTCAAATTTGTTTTAAATGTAAAACACTTTTTTCAATAATATAATGTATTTTATTTACCAAAAAAGTATTCATTTTAATTTATTTGTGTATAGGGCATGAACGACATCTTGACCAGATTTTTGGTTGCTATGGAGTGTGAAGTTGATGCATTCTGGTGCTTTACTCATCACATGGAACGAATTGAACAAGATTTTGATGAAAATGGCATGGTAGAAAAAATGGAACTGGTACAAAGTTTGCTGAAAGATCTTGAGCCAAATTTGTACAGGTATGTATATATTTATTACATTGCCAATATAAAGTAATGCTGTGTGAGTAACTTAAGGTGATTCATAATCTTTGCTATTCAGTCATTCAATGCTAAAAATAACATCTGAAGTGTATTTTCAAGCCATTTATCAAACTGCAATGTTGCGGATTTGATATTTTGTCATCGATGGCTGTTGGTCTCATTTAAACGCGAGTTTGACTACGATGAATCTATTCAATATTTTGAAATGGCCCAGTCCAACCACTTGGAACTAGACTCTGCTGCTGCAGTAACAGCAAAAGATACTCAGCTTCGAATAGAGGTAATTTTTAGCCACCTTGTTACGTATATTTGTTGTTTAATTATGTTTATAAATCATTATGGTGACACCTTGTATCATTATTTTTTACATAGTATGTATATTATATATATATATAATTTACAGGCAATAATAACTGGTTAAATGTTTGTTGCAGGTTATGAATGATGAAGGAAAATCTCGATTTAATAATCCTTTAGTGAAAGAAACAAACTATACATTTGAAGTATTTGTTTGTGTTGCAATTATAATGTTGAAAAGACAAATGTTCTTGGCTTGTAAAGAAGCATCCGATGTCTTTGAGGTGGCCTGTAACATTCGGGGTACCATTTGTTTGCAAGAAGTACATGCCAAGGCTTACAATCTGTTTTTTAAGTATTGTAAGAAATCTGTATCAGATGAATACAATAAAGGAAGTAAAACTAAATTTTTCAGCAAGTTTTTAAAAATGTTTCCATCAATATCCTGGAAGTGATAGAATTGAATATTTTTTTCTAAACAATTTAAATATTGCCAAACTTTCCTGAAGATGTTCCCTTTGTATACTTATGAATTACTTTGCACTTATGTGTAGATGTCTGTTTTTATACTACTACTATTTGCAATTTTGGCGTTATGCAAAAATAAAATCTTATTATTTTTAAAAGAACACTTATTACTACACAACCCATTAGGCAGACTTTTTTTTTATCTTAAAATATAACCTGTAAAACATGATTTTGAAATTTTGTAGTGCATAGTGTTGATTTTATTTTCATGGCAGAATTAGACAGTGGGACACATTTTATAAGCATGTGTTCTATGTGCATATTAATAAAAATAAGTACTATCAAGAGACATATATATAACAACGAAAAGCGGTATTAAAAAAACATAATAAAAAAGTTTTTAAAATGTGTATATATAATAAAAATCGAGAAAATGAGAAAAAACAACAACCAGAGATAAATTTTTGCTTAGAAATAAAACTGCAATGGATTTAACAAAAATAAGTATCAGTTATAGACTTATAGTATTCTTTATAACTATTGTCATGGAAGCAGAAGTTCATTTAAATCAGTTTTTAGTAGTGCCAAATTACAGTACAAAAAAGGTGAGAACCGCTAGGATTAGGGATGTTCAAAGTAGAATATCGAATCCTTGGATTCGAATCCAATTCTGCCGTTTATTTCGGGTAATTGGAACCGATATCATTTAATGATTTGCCGCTTATTGTTGCGCCTAATTGTACCTACGCGTGTGGTAAGTTGGCCTGTCGCTGCGGCGACCAATTTACAGAGATTGCTTTAAAAGTAACCTGGTAGTAGTGTCAGCGTTTTTCCGGGCGACCAATTACCGCGTCTCGCGATAACGTTTGTCTAATAATTAAGTGTCAATCAAGCGTTATTGGGCGAGCGACTAACGTGTAATGCCAGGTGCGGAGTTCGCAATTTCCCTAAATGCGTTACGTTGCAAAAGTAACTTTTACATTGTTATGCGCAGTGCAATTGTCAAGAATTCGTTATGTCAATAGTAACTTTGTATTCTTTGCAGTACATTATTTGACTGCATAACAGATCACGTTAGTAAAAAAATAAGCCCTAAGACCCGACAATGCTTGAAAAAACAGGACCGAATTGCTTAAGACTTGTGTGCAGTGTTGCATTGTACTCACTATTGGCAAAAATATAAGTTTTGGCAACAACCTGGACAGTTGACATATTACAGTTTACACAACTGCTTTAAATGACAGTTGTTAAGAATGTTAAACATATGGGAGATTTTTTTTATTATCATGTACACATGTTAGAAAATTGTTTGGGCGATTTATTGCTGTGATTGTGGGCCCTGTAGGGTAGATTAAGATTAATCCCTTCCCCAAACAAAATCGAGGTTAAATAATTTAATAAAAATTTACTAGGATTCGCTATTCTGCATTCGTTATTCTAGATTTGAAACCTATTATTCTAGAATACCTTGGGATTCTACTTTGAACATCCCTAACTAGGATTCAAAACTTTATGAATAAAAATCAAATTAATCAGGTGGTCCAAGCCCAGGCATAGCATCGTTATCTGTGGCCATGGTAAAATTGTTTTATTATTGTATACATTAGAGATTAATTAAAGATAAGTGATCAAAAAACATTAAAAGTGTTGAAACTGTTTGTTTCTGAAATCTGAATATATTTTTCAGGTTACCCATTTTATTATTTGTTTGCATATTTTAGTGGATTTTAAGGATGCAGTGTATCAGACAATGAAAGATGAACACAAATATGTGTGTTAACAACTGTGATCTACTTCTGGTGTGAGCTCGGACTCACTGCAGGCTAGTTGTTTTTCTAGCCTTCCCTGCTTGCATCATTTATTGACAGATTCAGTGAGTCTTACATGGCCTTTTCGGCTATCAGACACAGAGTCCTTCTAAGCTGACTAAATCTTGTTTTGTGCTTAATCATGTCCCCTAAGTTAAAAGTTTTGCGAATACACGCACTTTTGCTTGCACTTCCCCAAAATAATTTACCTCAGTTTCCTATATAATTGATTTTGTTTGCAGATTTGCCTGTGAGTTGAATGATAATGGCCGGATTGCTAAGTTTATGTTTAAAACGAAACTTTTTGACATCAAAAAAAAAAATTTTTAGGCCCTGACCAAAAAAGTGCTTGATCTGCCCTGGCATTCATTTAGTTTACCGCTTGTGTTCCATACCCCTGTACAATGAAAAAAAAACTATTTATGAAAAAAATATTGTGGCCAATGATGCTGTTAACCTTGGACCACCCTGGGATATACCATGTGATATTAAAACATAATTATATCTACAAATAATGCATAATTGAAAAGTGCAGTCAGGATAAAAAAATACAATTAATCTTTTTAGATGCACATTGCACATCTAAAATAATGTAGATTATTAATATAGTCTAACATGATATATATGAATGGCATTGGTTGATGATGCAGCAAAATCTAAGAGCAGTGGTAAGTTGTTACTGCATAGCACAAACTTGAGAAGCATGAGAATCACCATCCACATTAGATTGGAAGATTGCAGCTTTACCTGAAATAAAACAATAATTTTAAAATACCGCTGTATCTTAATTGTTGAAAAAAAAAAAATAATAAATAAATAAATAAAAATTCTATTTTAACTGCTCAGGTTACCTTGTTTTTTCATAATCATTTCAGATATTTTCAAATACTCATAAAAATCAATATTATTTGAGTTGTCTCTGTCAACTTCTTTCATGGCATCTTTCATTCCTTGCACAGTAACCATAGGCCCTCCAAAATCTTGAATAACTTGATAAAGCTAAAACATAAATAAAATGTCATCACATTTTACTAATATTATGAAGCCCACTGCTCATTTTAAAGCAAGAAAGTTATTATTTTAATAGTCAATAAAAAATATGCGCGACCAGGTAAATAGCAGTATCTATATATCCTTCGGACCAGCCACAATGTGTGAGGTATTTTACCAAGTAAGCTTTGTCGAAACATTGTTACTGAACGGCAAATCCATGGTAGGATTTATCAAAATGTTGAACTGCAATCCTTTTTAGTATTTTAAACTTACATGCAAATGTTTAACAGTAAAAACACAACATTTCACATTTATTTAATTAGTGGTTATTTATCCTCATTTTCATTTGTCAACTTATTCGAGAAAATACAGGTAGAATTTTTTAGTCTGTAAAATTTGAACTCAAAATTATGAAATTGAAACTATTAATAAATGCTTCAACATTTAAATAGCAAAATTCACAGTTATTTTAGCATGAGAAAGATAAACAATAAGTGAGCTACTTATGTGCTTCTACAGTAGAAGCAAGCTTATATATCATTTCACATCATCAACCCTATTCAAAAATAATCCTAAAGAGTTTTTTCTGGCAAATTTAACACTTAGTCTACATGTTACACTAAATGAAAACTAGCCTGTTCAGTGTTCACCCATACATCATACTATATACATTGGGTCAAATAATATAGTTTTGTAATAATGCATTTTACAGAGTATAACTAACATATTTTTGCAAGGTTTGTATTATATTAAATACTAGACGAAATACCCGGCGTTGCCCAGGTTAAATAAAATATTTACCAGTTATTTTAACAGGTTATAAATTAATTACACCACAATAATCACCACAAGTAAAAGTCTACCTGAATTTCGTCTAGCTAAACAAAATGAAACAATCCAACATATTGTGGGCTCTTTGTTACATGTTAAACTGCTGGCCTCATGTCATAGCCCATAATTATGGAAGATAAATGTGGTAATCAGAATATACCCAAAAAGTAATGTTACGGATAGTGTAAGAACTTTGTAAGATGCACAAATGCAAACATAGTTTTGTAATGTCATAACAAATTGGCTTATGATTAAACGTTTGCACTGCGTGTCACTAAATAGAAATTTCAAATCATGTGATGTGTTTTTATCGTGTGTCTAACAAAGAAGGTTAACCTAATGTTTCCCCACAATCAGAGTAACACCCCACAGCCTGTGTGAAAGCGGCATTAATGGAATGGCATGTTTAATTATGCGATTTATGTGATCTGCGCGGCTCTAAAGATCTAATTCTTGGTGTCCGTTAATTAAATTTTGAATTTGGTTAAAAGAGTGTAAAAATGAGGTATAAAAAGCAGTTTTGTGTTGGAAATAGGTCACTAAAGGAAAGGCGTAAACACGCTCTGACCACCAGCATTGTATAATCTTCTTCCTGAAGCCGCATGTTATAGCCGATAATTTAAAAGAAATATATTTAACATTAAACCAAATTGCAACATTCTGTGTTTTTAAGTGGAGCTACTAAACACACAACCTTGGCTAAACACGTCTTGCATATTTTACGTAACGAAAACCAGTGACATATGTCGATCAAAAACTACTAACTAACGTAAAAAGTGAGAGCACCAATTGTTCAAATTGCGGATAATTTAAGCAAATACGAAATCACGGTAGGTAGCATACTGCATCCACCCGATCCGTTAGAAATCAGTGCATTTCTAAGCAAAAAGGTCTACGACAATCAGGGCATCCAATGGCAGAAAAGTCTAGACTTTTAGACCTTGAGGTCCTGGCAATGCACTGATTTGGACCTTTAGGTAAACTCCCGGCGAAGATAAATTAAAAAGATTCATTAAAAGTTCAGAAAAGATAACAAAAAATATGAGATAGGATTAATAACACTTGACCCACCTAAACCCTAACGCTAACCCGAATCCTAACCCAAATAATGTGCGTTATTTTAATAATTCTTTAAATGCTGGGGAAAAAAGCCCAAACTCGGATTTCTCGTCCATTGTATTTAAGATTTTTACGTCACAAATTGAGGTATTGGGGCCTGAAGCGTTATAAGTATTAAATCATCGCACATTATTTGGGTTAGGGCGCTGGTTAGCGTTTGGGTTTGGTTGGGTCAAGTATTGTTAAACTTAATCTTCTTATGCACATTTGTTAATGCAAATTAGTGCATTGTCCAAGACCTCAAAGTCTAAAAGTCGGACTTTTTGATCCTTTGAATGCACTGATTGTCGTAGACCTTTTTGCTTAGAACTGCACTGATTTCTGACGGATGGGGTGCTGCATCCAACGAAAAAAAAATCCTGAAAAGTAAAAGTTGGAAAAGTAAATTTGCTTAGTGTTCAAACCGCTGCAATAAACGCGATGTTTTGCAAACTTAGTCCAAATGTTGCGTAGTTTATATTCGGTGAGGGTTGCTGAACGTTGTCTGTGAAAGTCTCTTACGTTCTTGTGAAAAAATGTTAAGGAAACGCTGCAATAAACGCAATATTTTGCGAACTTAGGCTCCATTTACATGGTTAAACAAACTGCAAAAAGCTATTAAACATAAAAGTAGAAATTTTTCCACATGAAATTTTTTTTATTTAACATGCAAACAAAGCATAATGCTGCGTGATGTTTTTGAAATGGTACGACTAAATAATCGTCTATATCACACGTCACTCGGGTGTCATACATCTTTTAGGTAACGAAACCCCGTAACATTTGTCAATTGAGAATAACTCTCAGACGTAAGGTTGTAGCAGAAATTGTTTAGACCTGCTTGATAGCGTAATATACGTAATCCCGGTGCTAAACTGCGTCAAACGTGAGAAAAATCCTCATTGAAAAAACAAATGCTTACTGATAAACTGCGGCAAGTATTGCGTGGTTAAAAACGGTTTGTTGTAGGTGTCCGTGTAGGTTTCCTGATGTTTATTCAAAGTATGTTTAAAAAAGCGAAAATTGCTAAACCTTTGCACTAAACGCCTAATTAAGCTGCGTCCAACGTCAGACAAACCCGCAACCCGTTAAAAAAAAGGTTTTGCGCGGTTATGTTAAGAGTTTTTTTACGACAAAATATGTAGCGACATTTATCGATTCAGAATTGCAAACAAACGCCTTCAAAATAAAAGTTGGTCACCCGTGACCGGTTTGCGACGGCGCTCGCTTGAGATGCGAGACTTTCTCTCATAGAAAGAAACAAATTTTTTCTGTCTGGGAGCACACAAGTTTCTTTCTATTTTCCCACTTGCCCGGCTACTCGCTTAAAGAGGGAGCAAAATGAGCCACGGTTGCTCTGTCTGTCTCCCTAAAGCGCGAACATGCTGACGACCGACTGCCGACTCACAAACTTTCCATTTTATTATGTTTAGATAACTAGTTGCATTGCATGTCCATCACATTTTTTGAAATATTTCGCGAGATAAAGTTTGAAAAACACTGCCAGAAACAAACAAGACTTATGTCTCACTAGATCAAGATAGGTTTGAACACAATGTTACCAAAATCGAGATTTATCTTTTAAGTCTAGTTGGTTTTCTCTTTCCTAACAATTAGATAAATATATAAACAACAAAATTTTGAAGAGTTAAGACTAATGTAGTGCTATATAAATCACACATTATTCTTACAGGTTACCTCTGGCAAATCAAGACAAAAATCATTATTTTTGTCATATTTCCTGAAGGTCTCCCATTGTTTGGACACCTTAAACAAACAAAAAATAATGAAAAACTATTTCACCTCAAAATAAATGATACTTTGGGTGTAAATACTAACTTGTTCCACAGTGAGATATGGAAAGTGCCTCATAACTTGTAAAAGATTTGCTCTTCCTGTAATAGTGTTCACAAGGGTTGGATGATGCGAATAATTTGTCTGTTTAGTACCTGTAAATTGGATATCTTAATTACAATCCATACGCAGGAACAAATATTGAAAAAATTGCACCAAGTTTTAGACATGTGACATCCAGTATTCAAGATATTTACTTATTTCGCTGGGTGAAAGCAAAAAAGATGATTGTCTCATTTCAGCTTTCACACTAATGGGTAAAGCATTAGATTGATGTGGATTTATCACTATAAAAAAATCTTTAAATTGGTTATCCATTTTCAGTTTTGTAAATGTATAAACCATAATATAGAATGTAATAAAATGCTTCAAAGTGTTATATATGAGTTCTTGTCAAACTTTTACGCCTGGTCAAAATTTTAATTTTTTCTAAAATATATTAAACAATCAGCAAATACTGCCACTTGTAGGGTTCTAATAATCCTATTTTTTACAAGATGTACAGAACTTGATTTTATGTCTGTTAACAAAATAAAAAGATGCAAATTTCATGGGTAAAATGGATATTCCATTTAAACCAGAAACTGTTTCCGTTATTATCATTGCCAATGTATAAGTTTAACTAAACTAGCTAAATTAAACTGGTTGGTGAATAGGTTAAACTAAAATATTCTTTACAAAAATAATTTACATAGTTTTTTACTTGTCAATTTCTAAAATTTATTATTTTTTTTTATCAACACAGTCTATTCTCACAAACCGGCAACATTGTTTGGGTTGTTTTTGACAATATTCACATCAGTATCCCGAGTTTTGCTGGTTCCCTTGTAAATTCTCCTTGGTAATATAAGCTCTTTGGAGTTCACCATTTGTGACCTATGATTAGAAACATAAAAATAATGTATGTGATATAGCTATTAAATTTAGGCAACAGTGACAATCATAAAAAAAGTAATGGTAAGACTTATTATATATGTCCTAACGAACGACATAGGGCGATGCTAAAATAGCTTACCTCGTTAATTTTTGTCTTTTCTGAAATTGCATCTCATCATTTGGAATTTTGTACTGCTTTGGTAAGTCATTGTGTATGTCTTGAAGTGAACCATTACCGGAACAATCTTTTAAATATCTCAGCATGGCCTAATCAAACATTGTTTATTACAGCATTTTTTTAGCAACAACAAATAGTTGTGGTAAAGTAATAAAACAAATAGTATAGGCCAGTGGTTTTTAACTGGGCTCTATGGACTTCCACGGGATGTTTCAATAATAATTTAACAGCTAGTGCCGAACCATTGTTATAGTGCAGGATACAAATCTTATAATATGCATTGTGGAAGAAAATTTTACTTGAAATTGAACGTTGTCTGCATCTGGGCTAAAACAATGACTTGGATGTTCAGTTTCCCATTTGTCCATTAAGCTCCTGTGTAATGAAAAAAAATAACAAAACACATTTTAAATTAGAAAAGTATTTTAGATCAATTACTAGTAAGATTTAGACCATTACTCACCTGTAATCAGCCTGTAAACCACGAAAACAGCCAGCAACTACTTTGTGTTGCTCATGCATTTCTTTCTGTAATCTGTAGATTGCCTGTTAATATGGAACAAGTGTTTTTAAACTTATAGCAAAAGTTTGATAGCAAAGTTGTTTATGAGGCCATGTATGTAACCTAAAATAACTGATTAGAAATTGATTGTTTAAAAGTGTTAAAAATTTCAGTGGCTAAAGCATTATCAGAAATTTACAATTAAATGCTAACTTTATGCAATACGACTAAATACTTACCTGCTCTTTTAAATATATTTCTTGTTTTTTGTGTTGCAACTTTTCATATAGGTCATTTGTACATGGTGCACTGAAAAATTCACTTTTAATTTGTAATTTTCCAACATTTTCTTGAAGTTTCTAAAAATAGAATCAGACTATTCTATGTTTCTATTAAAGTTGCCTAAATTATTATGTGGTGCATTTTGTTACTTAAAATCTATCTAAATATATTCCCAATCAATAAAATTTGTTAATGGAATCAGTATAAATTCTATGCATTGTTGTCAGCTTTTTCAATAATTTAACTAAAAATAAATAATAGTAACTTACTAACTTACCATAATTCTGCTATGCATGTTTTTGTATGTCTTTTTGTGTTTCTCTTCCGCATCAGATAAAACCTCATCTTTTTTCTTTATTTCATCTTTGTGTTTATTCATTGTATTTTCCATCTGCTTTTGCCATGCTAAAATAGTTCTGCTTTGTTCAAGCCTTAAACAGAAGAGATGTAAATCTTTAAAAAGTTACAAATAAACCAAAAAATGTAAGAATACCCCGATAAATCTTATTTCTAAGATTTTTCTGTGCGGTCATTTTAGAAACTGAACCAATATCAAAGGCACTTGGTATTGTCGTATAATTCTGTTGATCAACATAGCCGACAAAATTAATACCATTTTAATGCATGTAAGCCGGGCAGTGCAGCATCACAAAAAGTTTAACTTTGGTGGGCACAATTACCATGGTGAATATACATCTTTATATTTGAAGCAACTCTTTTAGAAGAAAAGAAAGAGTTTTTTTACAAAAAATGTAGCATACATTCCAATCTTTCCTTCGGCATTCTGAAGCTGAACCTCCAAGTCATCAAAGCGGGAAAACCATATTTCTCTTTCTCTTGATGTGTCATCAAGCTTTGATTCTGATAATGCCAGTTTATTTTTCAGCAATTTTACTTCATCTGGTAAACAAATAAAATATGTTACCTTAAACAGTTGCGGTAACATGACAATTAAATATAAATAATTAAAAATCCTAACGTAGAACTCAATTTTCATCTGGAATTTAACAGTTATGATATACATATAACAAGATACTAAAACATTTATATACACAATGTGTAAATTCTGTCATCAAGCCCTTTTGGAGTCATGCTAACCAACAAAATACGCACGCATTTTATAGAACACCTGAATGCCTCAGAAAAATCTTACCAAATTTGTTTGACTTAATCAGGATTTTCATGCAAGCAAAACCATGCTGTAAAAACCACTAGCCTGTAGTGAGGTTTGAACTCATAACCTCCTGCTTAACCGTTAATAATCCTAATCCTGATTAAGGATGTCTGATTCTGATATTTTTGACAAACAGTTTCACAATCCGATCCTATATCAAATAACCAACATTAATTGAAAAACCAGTATCAATTTGGTCTTGGGTTGGCACCAAAAACTTGCTAGTATCAGATGAATATGGATACTACCACACAGCATCAGGTTTCGGCTTTTATCCCATATTACGGACATCCCTAATTCTAATTAGTTTGAGTGATTTCTGTAAGCTATTCTAAAGGCATCCGGTATACAACAGACCAAATAGGATATTCACCAGCTAAATAGTACCACATTTTATATAAAACACATGAAACTGGTATAACAAAATTATACAACATAGGTTTTGGGTGTTCAATGTATGGTATTTTCTGGTAAAACAGGCATGTAAACCACAGTACAGCAGATTTTTTTTAAATGCACTTTCTTTGAACATTCAATGTAACGTTGCACACTGCTGCATGTTAAGCAAGACACTATGAGCTTACTTAATATTAATGTTGTGTGTGTGACAAGTTAAAATGTTTGGTTGAATAGACTCATCTCAGCACAGAGGAAAAATCAAATTATAAGAAAAAAAATTATGACCCTTGTCTAAGGTGACAGGTTTTAAATTATTGGTTTATTTTTCTTTTTTATGTGATATGCATGGCTTTGTCTGGTCTTACTATAGTTTGTTTTTGTGCAGCTAAATGCATGCTATATCGTTGTAAAAATAATGTTGTTTCTGCCCTTTCACCTCTTAGTGGCAAATTGCCAACCAAGATGAATCCCATACAACAGTTCAGAATAAATCCAATATGTACACCGAATGCCATCGCAGACTCACCAAATCTGTCTATCAATGATGCAAACAAGGCAGGCTAGAAAAACAACTAGCCTGCAGAGAGGTTTGACGACCTCAAGCATACAGTGACTGTCCCTCTACCAACTAAGCTACACTGGCTCAGAGAGAAGCAAGTAGTGAAAAACTATAGGCCAATGCTTGTTACATTCTGTTAGTGCAAGCAACTTCACATTGAAGGGGATCTATAGTAGCATATCATCTTTCAATGAAAGATGCACATGCATAATTATGTGTCCAATAACTGTGATCTAGCCAATAGGGCAGACCTGGGCAACATACGGCCCGCGGCTTATTTTTAATAAAATACATAGGCTCAGCGAAAACCAGGGCAAGTTTGACAGATCTTGTCAAGATCCATCAAATTCGATTTTTGGCCTGTTCTAAATGCTATAACGGAAATTCTTTTCGCGCTTCGCGCGAATCTCTTCTGTGTTGCTTGTATGTTCCACGCGATTTTTTGGCAACTTCACAGAAAGATAGCGTCCTCTGCTTAGTGACACTCTCTCCAACGAAAGTTTAACAAACTTAGCCTAATATTTAAAATATATATAAATATTAGGCTAAGCTTGTTAAACTTGGTAACACATACATCGGTAACTTAAAGTTTTAAAAATGAAGAAAAAACATATAGGCAAGTTTTTCGTACGAAATTTTCACGTATTTTAATCTTAAGTTTTGGGTCAACGCGCCCCACAACTTAATAAACGCTAATACATCAAGCAATATACATTTTTAGTCGGTGCTCAATGCTTCACGTACCATCTAAATCTAAATTAAAGTTTGCATTTTCAAACAAACATAGTCGCAAATTTTTCGCGGGAATCCGACTTAAATTGCACATTTTTGCAAAACTCGAAACGTAATAACAAATTGGTTGATTATTTGTTTTACACCGTCAGAGTATGACGTCATATTGTATGTATTTTAGATCCTATATTTGACCCGCCCGCCACAATATTTTAGGTTTCTCATGCGACCCGCGGCTAAAAATAATTGCCCACCCCTGCAAAAATAAAATATTATTTTAATATGTTTCTAATATTACAATATTGTTTAGTGTAATTTATCATGCAACGTTACTTACAATTGTTCAATAAAAATAAATTTTATACAACCTTGAGCACATTTAAGCTGCACAATCAGCGAAATTTCTTTGTCAGTTCTTCGTTTTAAGGATTGTAACAAAACTGACTTGCAAGCATCAAATGAGTTGGTCAAGGCAAGTAAGAGCTTATTCATTTCCATCTCAATGTTCCTTAAATGATATAGTTTGTTGAAACATAAAAAAAGAAAATAATGATGACTTTAGTGTAGTCGTTTTTAATCGTTTTAAGTCACAGAAGACTTTATGCGTTAAAATTATTTTGCAGAACACAAAATGAAAGTTTATCCATTAAAATAAACAACATAACAATAATTTATTTACATTTAGATTTTCTATGTGCGATACCTGGGAACAACAATAAATTAGGCAAATGACAGTTTTTATAAAACAAAAGTCCATCACATTAAACCAGTGATTTCTGACGAATTTTCTATGGAATAATACTCAAAAGGATATTTTTTTGCGAAATACAGTTGAAAATCACTGCTCTAATGTGGCACTGATATTTTTTTTAAATAACTTTTTAAATGGGCTGACACCAGGTCTAGTGCTTGACAATCACTTTTAAACAACACCCTTGATTTTTGGCTACTCTATTATTATTTTAATAGTAATGGTCGACCAGGTGCATTACAAAAATGTTTTTAAATAAATAATTTACTTTATGACTTGCATTATTGTTTAAAATCCATACTTCAAACTTATTTCAGCACTTCCAGTAAAACTCCTTGTTCTAGTCATTTGTCTGGTTTTGGTTGGTTTTTTAAGTTGCTTGTTATGGGACATAGATGACGCCCACCAAAGGTAGCGCTCCCTTACACCTCGGAAAACATTTTCATCCTACAACATAGTAAAACACACAGGATTAGAATATGGGAAAAAAATAATTATTGTGTTTTCTTTTACCAAACTGAACATCCTTTGAGCAAGAGCTTGATAAGACTCTTGGCTTTTTCTGTGACGGGCATTCACCAAAACTGCGACAGCATCAAGCAGGCAAACACAGGCTGATTTAATATCAAGTACATGGTGAACAGAAAATTCTTCAACCTCAGAAGTTGATGTTGAAGAGACACTGAACACTTCCTCAGACTTGCTCATGGCAATACAACAGCAATTCTAAACAAAACTGGTCTAAACAATTAAAAGAATGATCAAAAGACAAGCAACAATTAAAATATATATTTGCATGCTGGTAAACTATACATAAAGTTTTATATGTTGACAAAATAAATTTACATGGCAAGCTATTGAAAGAAAAAAAATAGAACAAGCCATGAAATGTTGAAATATTATTTATGGTAAACAACAAAACATAATATTTTACACATGCATATTCCAGTGGGGATCAGTTTGTGTTTCAATGTCAAGTAACTGTGCAAGAAAATCAGGTTCATTATCTAGTTCATTAAAGTATGTTTGTGTACAGGAATTGGTCAAAATGCTTCGTTGTTCTTCCCACATACAATGATTGGTGTCGGTTTGAGTGTGGATGTGATTCCAGTCACAGCTTGTTTCAGTGCACATGTTATGGTTCATATGTAAGTTTTTATTCCAAGATATGTAAGGCTCAGTATCAGCACTGGATGTCTGTACAGTTTTTGTCTGCCAAGAGAGGTGTGGATATTGGGTACAATCTGTAGAAGTGGATTGTTTAGTGTTTGAAAAACATATCTGGTTCTCCAGATCACCTGTATTGGTAGCAGTTGTACTGCCAGAACTAGTAAATCTAGATCCTGTGGTATCTTCTTTGTTATGTAAATCTTGAACACATTCAGCATTATATTGATGTGGTAAGTCTTTTATGCCTAGTTCCAAAAGCAGGTCATCAGTTTGACAGAAAACACTGTCTTTCTGGGGAAAGTCTGGTTGAAAGGATGAAAGATTTGTTTGTGTACCAGTAAAGGTTTGATAGACAGGTTGCACCCATTCATCAACATCTGTTTGACAAAAAGTACTCATGGAGTCAGAATATTTGTTATTACATACATCATTAGATTTATTACTTTGATCTGCTGCACTATGAGCAATATTTTCTTGCTGGAATGAAATAGGCTTGGTTTGTACTGGAAGGTATGGATTGCAGGATGTTTCAACTTGAAATGCAATTTGTTTAGGTGTATCCTTAGTTGAAACTTGGACTGTTGTTTGTGTAGGTTGTAAAATAACTTTATTAAGTGGAAAACATATGAATGGAGTAACACCAGGTGATATTGGTAAAATATTACTCTTGAATGTAAGCAACTTGAACTTAGTCACTTTGTTATTGTTTGGCAATAAGATTTTTTTAGAATCACCCAAGGCATTGGGAAGCAGCGAAGAAGGTAGCTTTCCTTTTTTAGAAAACAAGTGTATAAGATCTGAGGGCACTTTGTGCCGTAGCCTTCGTACATGAATAAGCAAGCTTCGTTTTGAAAGAAATTGTGCTTCACATGAACATCTGAACTTTACTCCACATAAGTTCAAATGCATTTTTAAGGTGTGCTTCGTTGCAAAACACCTATTACACTTTGTGCACAAAGTTGAAGTATTCTTTTTAATAATACTCATTTTTTTACCTACAAAACAACTGGTTTGGCACTACAGATAAAATTGTAACAAGCAATGGCTTAAACATTACCTATATAAATACATATTAAAACTAAATATTTTAATTTGCTTTTTTAATCATTTTTTCACCAAATTTAAAAGTAAACATTTATAATTAAACCCAGGAATACAATTAACTATTGTTCTCCTTTCATTTATATTATTTTACAACTTTTTGCTCAAAAAAGGCAAATTTGCTTGTGCGAATATAAAATACATCAGTTGCATAATCATAGGCAATAGGCATTGTGAGAAAGATTATTTTGCAGGATTTTTCTTTGGAGGGCATCTATATAGAAATAATTCTAAAAACACTTGTTATCCTCTCCGCTAAATACTCCAAATGCGCTCCCAAGTGTGAAACAAATCCGTTTACTTGGTTAAATGGGCAAAGCTTTTAATATAAAAGGTGACGTTCGGCCCGGGTTCACCAAACTTCTTTCAAAAAGGGCCAGATAATTGTAAGGCCTGACCATCGGGGGACAGATAACTGTTAGGATTTAAGATTGCGGGCCAGGTATAATATTTTTTGTCAAACTTTATTAATTAAGGTTAAAAGTTTAAGCAATATTATTAAGATAGTATACTTAGCCCACCTTCACCCAAACAATAACCGCACCCTCAGACAAATATTGTGCATTGTTTTAATACTTGTTTCAACGCTGTGGTAGAATGCTAGACCAGCGGCATCAATTTACTATAAAACGATATCTAATTTTGATTGACCCCATGTTGACCTCACGGCCGATCCGTTTCCACGGTGAATGTACTACTTGGTTTTGTTTTGTCACGCTTGAATGAAATTTTATGAAGAAAACAATAACTTTTTGACGTAACAAAGTGTATTTTTTGGCTTATATTAAGGTCCTGTGATTCAAGTTGATTAACAATGCGTCCGCAAACTACGTAAAAAGTAAGCAGTTTACCTTGGAATAGTTTGAAAATGGTTGATCAGGGGAAAAAATGGAAAATCAGCACCGATGCGCTCGAAAATTTGTTGTCAACTCATTTGGGCGTAGACGATGGTATTTCTTAACTTAAAAAATAATTTTATTTTAAGTTTCTATTCGATAATATTTTTAACAGAGAAAGAAGCCTATGAACATGTTAATGGTTTAATTGATTGCATAAATGAGCTAACACGTGAAAGGCAGTCATCAGTTGATCAATTAGAAGAAACGACAATCAAAGTCGCGGTCGCAAGAAGAAAATACAACTCAATAAAAACAAATGCAGCTGAAGAATTGGCAAGTATTACATTTTTGTTTATGTATCCTCAGCCGAAAACCAACACGCACAGTTGAACACCACGAACCAGCGTAAATGCCAATGGTCGTCGTAATTTTTTAGCGTACGACGTGTTACCGCAAGTCAAATTTTTGACACTGGCAACTTTTTTTCATTTGCGGATACACGTGAAAGTTCTATTAAAGCAGGGGTTCCCAACCTTTGGTACGCGTACCGAGTGGATTGTCTTTGCCTAGAGTTCAAGAAGTTAAGGACAGGTATTTTATCAGCCTGTTCCTTTGAAGTCAGATTAAGGACGTGTAAGAGACCATAGGCAGCCGTCGGCCCTCGTCTTAAGGACCAGCGCCTATCTTTACCCCTAACTACAAGAACTCTCTTCGCTAAACTTACATTATATTGTTAGAAAATGCCACCGCACTGAATATTGGGCGAGTTTAAACTAAATTAAACCAAAATTTTTTTAGACGTAAGCTACCGTAGATCAGTGTTTCTTTAACAGGTGAATTGTTCACCCCGGGGTGAATTTTTGCAGGGGTGAACCAACCAAAAGGGGTGAATAAGGGTGAACCGACAGAAATTATTGATAGCTCTGCAGTAAATCGACTACTGAACTTTTGTTTTATGGTGTGTTTTTTGCTTATTGTATAGTGAAGTTGGTTTACACTGAGTGAACGTGTACAAATATAAGTACAAAAATTGGTGACTGTTTTTGTGCTTTTTTAGCTTTATATCTCTGGACTCGAGAAATTGTAGATTTGCAATGGTAGAACTTAGCTTGAGTTGATCTTACCAAAAATCGAAACAACTTAAGTCATTTTGTGCTGTTATATATAGACGAGATAGTTTTATCATATCATGAGACAAGGGTGAATGAAATCTGGAGATAAATGCTAGGGGTGAACAAAACAAAAAAAAATAAGAAACACTTCTGAAGATCATACATTTTACGCCCATTTTATTGGTTTTGCAACACCCCTTTAGCTTTTACTATAAAATAGAGATAAAATGATTACGTTAGACTCGATAAAGTGTTTCAATGAACATCTGCATGGTCCGTTTATACTTATTTATAAATCAGTGACGTGCCACTTCTAAGTCGCGCCTATATAAAATGCCAATGCAACAAAGCAAGGTTAAAAATAGAACCTGGATATTTGAACTTATTGTCCCGGCCATGGTATAGGACCGTCGCTCTGACGAAAATGAGCTCGGCATTCTAAGTGGTAAGACAAAGAAACAATCAGCATGGCTTCCTTTTTTGAATGTTTTATTTTTTATTAGATCATAGATATATGTGTAAATATGGTACAGCTACTCAAGAGACTATAGTCGTCGACTACTCCCTCACCCATGGGGCGCCGTTTGAAAAAAAACAAATACGATTCTAGGTCTACGGACAGCCTGTTTGTCCGATTTAGCTTAAATCGAACTGTAGGCCTAAGTTTGTCCAATTTACATCTAAATCGGACAGAAAATTTGTCCGATTCAAGTTTTGTCTGATTTAAGTTTAATCGGAGAGAATTTCATTTCGATATAACTTAGGGATTAACGAAGTTCTTCTTCTGTCTTAAGTTTTTTCTGCAACCTTTTTTTAAGAACTGTAGGCCCTAACAGTCCAAAACAGGCTGCAGGGAGTCGAGATGTCTTCGGGTTCACGACTTTTTTTTTTCAAAATCCAGTTCGACCTAATTTATTTTTAAAATCGGTTCAGGGCGCTGGTCTAGAATCCTGCCACAGTTATTAAATCAGCGCACAATATTTGGTTTAGGGTGCTCCCAGTTGCAATTTCAATTTTGACAATCTGGTGTCGTTAATCTACATTTTTTAGTTCGTAATTATAGAATACCGCCAAAAATATCTATAATCTAGATTGCATATAGTCTTACATCTAGATGAAAATAATCTAGAAATAATGAAAACTGTGTTAAAGCTGGATTCTAATTTAAGGCAGAACTTGATTAGGTTTGATACGCCCTGCAAACAACTGGCGTTAAAGTAATATCGGAATGTATTTCTGTCCGATTTAATTTAGAGGGACAAATTATATAGCGATTTCAGTTAAATTGTCAACACTCCTTTCCGATTTAGATTTAGCTTAACTCGAGTTATAATTTGCCCTCTAAATTACCTCAGACAGAAAATTTGCCGGATTTAAATTAAATTAGATAGAAGCGTATTTGTTTGTTTTTTTTTCAACCGTGCCCCCAAACTGCCCCATACTACTCGGCCCGAAGTTCTTGTTTAATAAAACTGTTTTGTTCGAAAAAAAAGTACAAATATGACCGGTAAAACTTGACGATGATCGAGCATTTTAGATTAATTGAACTGCGCTGTTTGTTGTTTGTGCTACTTAATGATAGAAAATATGTTATTATGTTTTGCGGCATGTCAGTTTAATAGGACGAATAGCATCATAAATACCATTTAGCAATTAATTTTATTTATCTATACCGCACGCCGGGAGTTTACCCAAAGGTCCAATTAGTGCATTGCCACGACCTCATAGTCTAAAAGCAATACTTTTCTGCCTTAGGATGCCCTAATTGTCGTACCTTTTTTGCTTAGAATTGCACTACTTTCTGACGGATCAGGTGTAACTTTTAATTGTTTATTGCAATTTTATAAATTATTGTGTGAGATTTATCCCATTATTTGTAGAAATATGCAATATCGTCAGCGCATGAACAAAACGAAGACTACATAAAAAAACTAAATAAGATCACGACTGACATTCACAACGAGTTGGAAGATGTACACAAGGTCAGTCATGCACAGGCGTGGATCTAGGATTTTTTCTTCGCGGGGGGCATGGAATTTTTCTAAGATGACGTCATAAAGTTACGTCAAACCGTGAGCCCACAAAGTTACTGAACATGACTTCATACAGAAGTTGGAGAAAACAAAGCTATATTACAAAGATGTTATCGATTAACATAACGCCCCAAAACGCCTTTATATTGTTTAAGTTTCCAAAACTTTCATTTTAGATTGTACAATGAGACGCACGCCGCCTTTGGGCTAAAACCAGTTTATCTACATTGGGCAAGACACAGTGGAAACGTAAACCAGTTTCGAAACAAAAATAGAAGTTACGTAGAAAAAGGCAAAAAATACAATTTGGGAGGTGGGGGCCACGTGCCTTTGCGTGGTTAAACAATTGGTAAGAAGCCATTAAGATTTGGCCTCCTAATAACTATTTAAAATATTGAAAAGTTGTACCAACCCCGAGTAAGTTTGCCGAAGCCTTGTGCCATAGCCGATGGTATCTAACATGATTGTGAAAATTCAATGTACCCCTAAAGTACTTATACATAGCTTTACTTCTTTGGAAAGTAGGAAATAATCTTGAGTTAGCAAACCATTATTTACTAGTCGCCTGGCGTGATATCAGAAGCAACAGAAGCAAGGTACCAGAGGCATAGAGCGATTATATAAAACTTGTCCTTAAAATGACGTTACGTTGCCACATGTGAAGTAGGAATAGGTTATATCATGCACTACGATTTCGATTTTCACGGTCATCGGAGAACATTTTGAACAGCAAATTAAAGACGCTTATCGATCCTATACTATTGTTTGCCGCTTATTGTGTCTGAATTGGCATGTGACTGAATGCTTCCCCGCAATAACAGTAAAACCATGTGAGCATTAACAAAAGGTATACGGTTTTATGCTGAACTTATACGTTTATATAATTAGAAGAAAAATAATTTTAACCCAACGTGAGAACTTATCCTGGCCCAAGTGGAAGCGATCAATCGACTGGCGTTATAATCATAAAAAGTGCCTAATCGTTCTAATCTAGGAAAACCAATAAAACTGAAATTTTATTGGCTTTTTTTGTTTTAATGAAGGGGGCC
The DNA here is from genome assembly GCF_963924565.1 of Ascidiella aspersa. NCBI lineage: Eukaryota > Metazoa > Chordata > Ascidiacea > Phlebobranchia > Ascidiidae > Ascidiella > Ascidiella aspersa. Next base: position 23,982,130 of record NC_139447.1, on the reverse strand, counting down.
GGCACCAGGCTATGCCCCCCTAAACTTTATTTTTTGCCAATTTGCACTATGTACCTTATTTTTTAAATTTTAAAAATACTAATTTATAACAGGATTTTTACCTGTGCACAGCGTTTAACTATTTATTATTTTATTTTTTTTAGCATATTTTTAGCCTGAAGCACGAGAACGAAGTGCTTTTCGGTCGTTCCGAGGAAGCGAAGCGAATGTGGCCTGAACTTTGTCGCATAGTTTGTGACACGATGAAGAAAAAGGCTCAAATGCAAATTAAGGTCAACGAAACGAGGTTAAATCACTATGTTTATTTCATTATTTGACAAGTACTTTAGTTAGGGGTAACCCATACTATGTATTTTATTCTGAAAACGGCTATACAAATCATCTTATAACCCAGATGCAAAACGGTTGAAGCCTATCACCGCACTAACGCTTTAACTGATGACGCTCACGATCTCACGCTGGAGATCGAAAAATATTGGAAGATATTTAGGGAAAAAGCAAACAAAATCAACGCGGAAGCTGAACAATGGAAAGAGAAGGTTTCATGCAGCGAATCATTTTTTGATTTACGAATATCTAATTCAGCGGCCGCCTTTTTATATGATACGTACTTACAAATATAAAATCGTTAGCATTTTTTTTTAGTTTTTGCTTAATCATGCAAAACCTTGAGAGTCTTGGTTTTAGAAATTTTTTGGTTTACGACACTTTTAGATAAATGAACAAGATGAAGAGACAGCAGAGGCGAAATCTAAGTTGGACGATTTTCAGCAAGAAATCCGTTGGTCGCAATCCAGAAACTTCAAAGCGAACGAGACTCTCGAAAACGAAAAGAAGAAGTATCAGCAGCTACTAAGCCAGGTTCTCTACTCTTTATTGACACCTATTTTAGGAGTTTCACCGAAAATATTTCTGACATTCAGACAATAAGCTTGAAAGGTAAGCTTGCCGGTCAAGGACGTCTGCAAGAGAATGAAAAGTTAGAGATCAGAAATATACACTTGGAAATGCATCACGCAAAGGAGGAACATGAGGTATTGCTAGGAACATATCAATATAACCGAAGTACTGGTTTTAACGTACGGTTGTATGAGTGTGTTGATGCCTATAAATTGAATATATATAAATTAAATTTAAAATATAAATTAGGAATTCGTGACCATATCTAATTGGAACATATAACAAATTAGTTGTTTTCAGTTACTAGATCAAATTGTCATGCCAATACTGGACATGCATTATTTTTACATTAATTGTTGATTGTAGTCATGTGATTTGCAAAAATCCCGCATATTGTTCCTTATTATCGTTTTGTTTTATATATTTTCCTCCAGCTAAAGAAAGCAGAGATTGCGGCACTGCAAAACGGAGCATTGGAAGAGAGCGTGATGGCTCACAGGGAAAAGGAAATCCTCAGTATCGAAAAGCAAACGAAGCATAGTAAAGCGGAGAAGTTGCGATTTAGACTTCGTGAAAGCAGGGATAAGCACAGGAGGCACCGAACTGTTTTGCTCGAAGTCAACAATTTGGTACATAAACACTTATTGTCGCTGATTCTGATAGAAAGATATCATTGCAACTGTGCAAGTTGCATATGCAAAAACAGCTGCCCGCCAAAACAATAGAAACATTTGTACTAAATTATGATCATATTAAAGCGGTTGGTGCTTTATTGCGTAGCTGCGACATGGTTAAGTCAAGGTAAAGGGGTAGCAAAAGCTCAAACACGCGTTTATAAATGTACAATTGCGAAATAGGAAAAAGGCGATCTACACGCTTCGATGAACGTGGATGCACATCGGTAGGTTCGCTACAGAACCCCCCTCCAGAAGCGGGCATGTGTGAAGTTGCGTAGGTTGCAGGGAAGTTCGTCGGGTTGCTTCGTTAGTCACTTTTGAGAACATTGGCCATGGTCAAGCGACTAAATGCATGTGGGCGAGTTCAATTCGCTCTCAACTACGCCACGTCGGTGACGTAGTGAATATATTGCGGGTTGCATCGACGGCGAAAATAGTTGGCGAGCTTGCATAGGCTGTCTTGGGAACGGATCCTTTGAAGGGTTTGTGCGACGTTCGAGACGAGCGAGGAAGAGCTAGTACCAAACGCAGGTAGGCTAGCTTCCATAAGCGGTCTTAAGAACGGAACCCTGTGGATTGGTGCGACGTTCAAGACGAGCGTAAAAGCACCAGCTTTCTTCAGCGGCCTTGCCAATCGAATATCCTCCGGCATGTGTTGTAATAGCCACCAGGGACGAGTGTGCCAACGAGAAACCGTCTCGAGCAGAGCGGGCATCTACTCTCGTGAAACAGGTGTTTCTGTTAACCCGAGAAAACGTGTTTATAAACAAAAAGTCGCGCTGCCGTTCCTGCCGGGAAGAATAAACAACTAAAGGGAAGAGCATTGCGTCTTGGTTGTCCCAAAGTGAAGGCATGCTGATTAGCTGCTGCGTTGCGCGTTCCTATCAGGAAAGCGCAGATGCCGAAAGCAAGCGCTCTTCGATTGCGTTGTGTCGAGCCAAGTAGCCAAAATCCTAGCTGTGTTCCCCAGAACGTGGGAAGCTTTGTAGAACAGGCGATAGTCATTCAACTAACTTTGCTTAGACTCCAGTTGTTCAATTTCTTCTTTTGACCTTCAAAAATCGTTTTGAAGATGCGGGGTCACCAGTAAAGCGGTTGGTGCTTTATTGCGTAGCTGCGACATGGTTAAGTCAAGGTAAAGGGGTAGCAAAAGCTCAAACACGCGTTTATAAATGTACAATTGCGAAATAGGAAAAAGGCGATCTACACGCTTCGATGAACGTGGATGCACATCGGTAGGTTCGCTACAATATACCTATAAACTTTGTTATGCGAGATATATGATCAGATCACTACGAACGATTAAACAAACGTTTATAGGCAAACATGGTAATGGCTGATCAGACGGCAGCGCGACATGAAAGATTGAAACTCAAAGAAACACTGTCAACCGTTGGCGGCAACAGAGAACAGATGGAACGTCGCTACGAAAAAGAACTTGTAAAACTGACAGAAGATTTGGAGATTCATGAAAAGCTAAAGTGCGATTTGACTTCACAGACTATAGGTTAACGTGTTACACAAGTTTATCGCGAGTTTATTTTTGCTTCCATCGTTTACAGGGAAGAAACACAAAAACAATATTTCGCATCACTTCGGAATTTGGAAAGGTGGAGCAACGAAATGTTTGAATATTTCGAAGAATCAAATACAGCTATTGAGGAGTGCAAGTCAGTATACCGATGACTTCGCAAAACAATGGCTTTAAGAAAACATAGTTTTAAATAGATTTTTTGTATATTGATTTAGGAAAAAAACGGTCTCGAGGACAAAAAATATTCGTAAATGGTCATATTATCCAACAAAGGTAGGACTACTTCAACAAAACAATAGTTGTGGTAAATTTTGACTTTCGTATACCCCATTAGTAAGCTTCGAAATGTCGAACAATATCTAAAGTTGCTATGCAACTTCATGTCTATTATATAATTTAACTATAGGATCAACCGTTCGGACGCCGCATTAGCTAAGTATAATAGCTTCGTAGTACTATTACTTAATCCTTCGATACAGAGAATTGTGAATCAAAGTAAGGCGTGTAAAAATATTAATGTTTCCAAAAGGAGAAGGAATTTTGGCTACGTAGCAGAAGCTAAAGTGTTGAAAAAGGAAAACGAAGATTTGCAAATTCAAGAGGCTGGTTTGCAGCTCAGCATGGTCGAAGGAAAACGGCGCACAGAAGCAATGAAAACAAGTCTAACTGATACCGTTAAAGTTCTTAAAGAGAGCATAAACGTGAATAAGGTGCGGGGAACGTAGTTAATGACTTGTGGCGCCAATATTTAAGGAGGCCATCGCTGTTTTGGCCTGCTATTTAGACCCTTTTTTTCTTTATATGTTAAACGATTTAATATTTTACGATCCAGTATGTAGGCCTATTTGTAGTCTGATGTTGATATCTAAAATAGAACTCTTTTTGAATACCATATGTTGTGCTGTTGTTACATAACTAGTACTATTTCTGTTTAAAATTACGAGGGCAACTAGTGTGTTTGCAGTTTATTTACCGACTGTTTTTCTTCTGTAATCATAGTGGAACACAGAATAAAAAAATACTGTAACTGTGGCCGTCAAAAATACCGAAAATGTTTGACGAATAGCAACAATATAAAATTATACTTTTTGTTTACAGGAGCTTGTTAAAGAGTTGAACGCCAAAAAAACCCTCCTTCTCCCCCAGTATACTGTGGTATCAACGCAGTTTGAAGAAACTTCGTCTCGCTACAAGAAAATGAGAGACAACCTTGTTCTAAAGAACCGAGAAGTAAAAGACCTAAGGGACGCGATTGAGAGTTGTCGATTCAGATTATCAGGTTTGTCTCACAGTAAAGGCAATTGACAAGCAACATAAAAGAGAAGTGTTCTCAAGCTTGGTGGTATCACTGGGGGTCACATATGTGTGTTATCAGATCGTCACAGAAGACACAAAATTGAAAGTTTAACATTTAAAAAGCTACGCTTTAAGTTAGACGTGCTTTAAATCCAAAATATACGTCCGTTCGACAGAAATTTTACATTAAGTATGTTTCATGATGTTTTGCTTTGTTTTACCTTACTCTGTAAATTGTGACGTTTTATTTTAAAGACTAGGCTATATCCATTTTTGTCCTGGCACAGCAGCCGGACCATTTTGCGACCAAAGTATATCGCTATAGATTGTGTTTCGAATTAGACATGACTATTTTAAATTACAGAATTGACTGAGGCGCGTTCCCAAATGAAAGCAAATCTGAATAGCGTCAATCGCGCTTTGTTGTGGCAAATTGTAGAGTCACGACGCGACACAAGATCGGTTTCCCAGAAAATCTACCAAATTCTGCAGATCAGAGAAGCCTTGCAGCAGCAAAATGAATCTTTCGGCGTGAAATGCAAAGAAATACAAAAAATAATGAAACGTAATGCTTTACAAAAACAGTCGTTTGTAGCTTTAATTCGAATATAAAAAATAGGTATGCCGCACTGTAGTACCAATACCCATTTAATACCGAGTTACATTCTTACACACGTTTTAAAAATAAATTAATAGCTAGCTTGCAATAACAGTAGTCTAGTGACCTCTCTATAATGTTTATAGGTTTTAACTAAGGTACGTTACGCTCTTACGGCATGTAGCTATTGTGACTTGATAAAGTTGGCGCGCCAAAACTGCTAACCCGTGTTCTCCATACCTTTTTACTATTATACGAAGCCCACATAATGAAATTTCCATGGTATATAAGCTTTATATAAGCTATTGCTGCCAGGCATAATATCAGGTTTGTAGAGCTCTTCTGGCAAATGTAAAAAAAAAAAAATCCTTTTCCTTTGTTTATCGTGCACTGTACTAGTCGCATTCAGTGTTATTTACCCTGATGAAGACGACCTGTATAGGACGTCGAAACGTCGGAATAAAAATTACATTTGCCAGAAGAGCTCTACAAACCTGGTATATAAGCTTTATTTTTAATTCCGTTTCCCTTAAGAACCTACATGATACACAGCTATCGCTTTCGGTCTTGAAAATGTGACCATCTTGTTATCACTATACGCTATGCAGACGAATCGGATGAGTTGGATTGCTTCGGGCAGCTTGTGACGATTCACGGCATCAAGTTGGATCAGATTCAGTTTGACATGCACATGAACATGGAGAATGAAGCCAGGCTAAGGGGCGATGCCAACAAAAGAGATGAGGAAATCTTGTCCAGTATCGCCGTTATAAAGGCACTAATATAATATACTCTTTTTCCTAAAAATTTTAAATTGCTTAGTTAAAATAGGCAGAAATGTAGTTTGGGTGCATGGCGTGGTGTCGCGTTGGATCTCTTAACAGCGTATTAAGTTACTGCGCGTTCGCTTATTTGTTACATCTTATTTGTATTCACAACATAGTCTTATTAATTTTTATCAAGTAAAGTCACTCTTTATTCTATAGGATCTTAGCAAAATGCGTGGAAATCAGCTCGGGGAAACATGGGAAAAGATGGACGACCTTATTGAATTATTCTCACCAATGGACAACCAAGAAGGTAAATGTATTTTTTCTGGCTTGCGTTGCACAAATTTTTGTCAATTTTTAGGACATGGCATTGCTGGGTTATAGGCTACAATATAATTGGATAAGGCCGTCCGATCTCATATTAACTGACGTCATTATTATGCAAAAATGGTTGATGAAATTTAAACGTGCAAAGGTTATGTTTTCCAGATAATTAAACCCGCTCAAGTTAAAGTTTGCTTAATGATAACAGTTTATCAGTTCTAAAAATGTTGCCTTTTAAGGTAGAAACGCTACGTCCAATTGTAAACCATTGCTAAAATCTCCGTTAAGTTTTGTTTCGGATCGGTACCGATAAAACCCAGTTTTGCACAAGTATTTAACCTATATATTTATCGTATAGAACTCACGAAGACACCTCACAAAACAAAAAGTACCCGAAATCAGAACAAAAAAAAGTCGTCTGGAATTTCAGTTCACCTCTGTTTCTAAAGAGCGTATTGTTCTATTATCGCATGTCAAGGCAAAAATAAATAAAAATGCGTCAAGTAATAGGCTTCAGTAATCAAGGACGGAAGGGTAGACACTACATGGTACCACAGTGTAAAAGCATCAGGGCGTAATGTGACGGCAGTATTAGGGCAATTAACTTGTCTCGGTAGAGTTAAAAGCTCGAAGGACAGCTTATGGTAACTACATAGTCTTTTCACGATCACGTGGTTCCTATTGGCGCCAAAATTGTCCTGGACCCGTCTTGAGAAAAAACTCCGGATCGACTTTTTGTTGCTTTGATTGAATGTCGCTTGGTCTGCGGGGTCCGAATTCTTTCAGGTGTTGCGGCTAAGGGCGGGGGCAACAAGCCAGTGCTGCTGGCGTGAAGCTTGATTTCCGATTTTGAGGCCGGCTTGCGAGGGAATACGTTGATAGACGACTTTCGATTTCCTCTTCGCGTATCTGGAGAAATATTATTATGAAAGGGATTTAAAGCTGTGTTGGTAAAGGAAAACCTACCGTTATTTGATTCTCTTCAATTAAAAAATAAGAATTATGTCGACTAGGAAAGGCGGTAAAATGTAACTAGGTGGTATTAAACAGTCCAGAAAGAACATCCGCTAAAACCTCATAAAAACTTTTTTCAAACTAAATGTTAACACTCGAAGAATTTGTGCGAGAATTAAAACTATTTACGATACAAAAGAATAAACCCAACTTTTACACTTTTAAACGTAATCCTTACTTCCTAGAAACGTTTTGCGAAAAATATACGACCTACATACAGCCTAGATCTCTACGCAAAACACATTTAAAGAAATGAAATATAAACAAAACGCCTAACTAAGTAAACTAAGTTAAAAAGGTAGCAATTTTTTTCTAGCGGATATCTACTGAAAGGAGTATCTTAGTTGCCGAAAATTGTAACAAATTGATTCTGCCAACCTTTCGGGCGTCGGCTTCCAACGTTCTCGACGAATCCAGTGAGAGAGTCGAGTTCATTTTTTAGATTGCTGGAGATTCCATTCAATGTAGCGGCTCGTTCGTGCGTCTCTTCCTGCAACCTGCCAATGCCCTTAAGGATCTTCTTGTCCTGTCAAGTCACAAAAAAACATTTGCGGTTTACAGCTATATATATGCGAAGCTTTTTGCATTCCTGACGATTTAGCGACCAGATTTAGCGACCTGACGATTTAGCGACCTGTTACATGCTATCTCAAAAGCGCACAGCAGTCACCTGGTCAGCAGAGGCCTCCTCCATGGCGATACAGACATCCCAGGCTTCGGAAAACTGCTTCTGTAGATTCTCTAGCTCCACGAACACCAGACGGTTGTTGGCTGCGTGTGACTTCATGTCCGCCGTCAGCGTGTCGATGTCGGTTTGGATAGTTGCTCCCTCCTGTTAACGATAACATATTATTTACAACAAACCGCACGTTGTTCTGGAACAGACATTCGACAAAGCTTAATTTTACCGCTTCTGTTGTGTTGATAAGCGGTACAGTGGAGATAGATTATATTAGAGTTACCCGACTGTTAGGACGTAACGTTTTTTGGTATAAAGTTAATCAAACGAACAGGAGTCTTGACTTAACTGTGCGCTACATGGAAACAGCTTAACAAAGTGAAACACGTTTTCGATATTACCTCCGAGAATTTGAGGTTCTCGTTGGTGAGTTGCTCCAGGTTGGCCGCGGTTTGGTAGATGGCCGCCTCCAGCTTTATCCGGGCAGCGGCTTGTTCTTCTAGCTGAGACAAGCCTCCCTCGCGCTCTTCTTGCAAAGCCTCCTTCAACTTAAGCTGAGAACCGAAGGAAATCAATGGTTTATTGTGGAACGTTACTGTTTGAAATTCAGTTCAACGCGTTGATTCGGGGCTGTGATCAAATCGGGAAGAATAACTGTCCTTTACACATCGCAGGCGAAGTTTTATGAGATGAACTGTCACTATTTAATAAACTATATTGATTTTCATTTCATTTATCAGAATAATATACTGTCCAACGTCTTTCAAAACTTGTCAACTATCAATTTACGTCGTATAGAGACTTACGTTTGGTTTTGTCAATTGTGAGGTCAAAAGTTTGACTCTTGAGATTTGTTCGTTGACGCTCTTTTCTTTGTTCCGGACCGCCACAACCTCATCCTTGAGATGATTGTATTCGACGCTCCTCTCATCTAGTTCAATCTGTAGCTGCTCCACTTGTGGCTTTTTCTCTGAATTTCACAAAACAGTTGTGTAGAGTAAAACAAATGGATCAAACAAACTTGAATTACGTATCTTTTTGTTTGAGGAAGTTACTTGGTCATAAGCGGTCCCCAGTACATTTGGTTGAGTATTTTAAATTTGGCGGGGAAGGATCGACGTTTGTATAGGTCATTCGTTACAACTTAAAATTAATATATTTATCTAAATTTATTTTTGTTAAATATTGGTGCTAGTGAAAGTAACAGCTTAGTAGCATTATAAATTTCGGATGTATCACTCTCTTAATATTTTAATGTGCCTGCTGCGCCTTGTCTGAAATACCCGTCGTTGCCCAGGTTGAATGAAGTATTTACCAGTTTAATTCTAACTGGTAACCCACTATTGGCGTTAGTCCGGCAATTTAAATAAGTTACAACTAAAATAAACGCAATAGTTTGCGAAATTAATCTAAGTTTTGCTTGGGTATACAAACTGAAATAATTCATTGTGCTGTGGGCTGTTTATCATCATTGTATATTACGAGGTAACATGTCCATGTAAATTTTGCTAGCCTCGTGAATACAGTTAAAAATTTAAAAAGCTCAAGGAAATTGCAATGTAATTTCTAAACTGCAATGTTGTGTGTTATTTCTGATGGTACGACGAAATACTCGACTATAGCATACAACACTTTTTTGAATTGATCGACTTTGCGTGATATCCAAACACGTACTCTCTGCTAGACCGGCGAAAAATCAAGTCAAATATATTTAGAATGAACCTTGCGCAAAGTCGGCCTTCCGATCGTTGTCTCCGCGCAGCAGCTCGACACTCGTCTTGAGCCGCTCGATGTCCATCGTTAACGTTTCCTTCATCGTCCTGAAGCTGCTCTGCCCCACTTCGAGTCGGACTTCGAGCGTCTCGACGGCGCGCCTATTCTTGAGCGTCTCGCGATTCAGCCACATGCTCTGCGAAGAGTTTGCGTCGCTTTTTAAAATAGTCGATTGGTTTGGCAGTAAATGGAATTTTATTCCTTTATGGATACCTTATATATCTTGGTGACTTGGTAATGGATCGGTCACGATACCACCCTGTCGGGCTATACTATCGTTATCATAAAAATCGCCAATCCAGGTTTGATTAAAAAATTTGTCTAACATCCCATTTAAGTACAGCAGCTGTGTCAGCCTGTCAGGTAACGTGTGGTGCTGTGAGGGGTGTACTTTAATAATTTATGCAGAAAACGCAAAGATGTTAGAGATGAGGCTAAATATTTATTGTACAAGACTTAGTTTTATACACAAGCGATGTAAGATAAATTGCTTTAAATATATACCTGTGTATATTCAGTCAGACTGGCGTAAGTTGATTAAAAGACGGCGTCCACTCCAACAAAAACTGTTACCTTTGTTGTTAGCTCGTTGTGTTTCTTTCGCGCGTCTTCGATCGACGAGGTCATATCGTTCATGTACTTGACCTCTTCGTTGCGGAAATTTTCGAGAACTTTTTCCGACTCGTCTCTCATCTCCTGCACCTTGAATCTGCGAAACAGCAAAAGTGATGTTTTACTTACGTGAGCATCCGACTCAATCCACTATAAGCTCTAATAATAGTACTCCAGAAAACATAAATTAAGCAAGGAACTATATTGTATGCAATTCTTGAGTGCCTAATTATTGATTGGGTCTAATGCGTATTTATAAACTTTTTTACCTTGAATAAATAGACGAATTGTAATAAACATTCCCGATGTCTATAAAAAATAGTTTATTTACTTAAAAATCAAAATAATGTATTTTCTTAAGGTAAAATTAATTAGTCGACGAAATGCATAATTTTTTGTACGTTTGGTTCCGGATGGCGTGTTAAATCCACTCTGTGATGACCATTCAATGCCTACAACAGAACTTTGAGGTTCAAACTGTCACAAGCCCTCACCTTTCCTGTCGTTCTTCCCCAAGTGATGCTTTGTATTCGTCGATTTGGGTGTTAAACGTCGTCACTGTTGCTCTACGTAACACATTTTTTATGTAGAGATTTGTTATAGTTTATAAACCAATCTTGTGTTAGTGTAAAAAAATACCACCGCTTTATATATGCGCTATGTTAAACACTCGGGTAAAGAAATTTATTACCAACTAACCTTTACAAAATAATAGTAGGTATATTGAATGTATACTATACACAGCCCCGCAATTTGGCAACTTACATATGATTCTCCTCCAGCAGAACAAGTTTCTCTTTTACGTTTTTGTTGCTTTGCGTGTAAGCCGCCGCCTCCTCCACCTTCGTTCTCGTTTGCTTCTTCAACTCTACCACCCTAACAACCAACCAACCTTAATTAAATCATATGTAAGAATACAATTCATAACCTGGTAAATTTTTATTAGTCTGGGTATTTTTTGTCGCTTTGACAAAACGACTTTTAGATAAGCGATAAACGGACAGTTTTGCGAAAAGTGCTATATTAGTATTTTTTTCATTGTTTATTAAATTTCGAAATTGTCTATTTCGGATCTTTTTTATACATTTTCCTAAATAATAAAAAAAAGTATAGAATACTGCATAGGAGCGGCGTGAGTATTTATTATATAAAAAAGAAATAATAAATACTCGGTCAGTTAGACACTCTTGACTTGCAGGACTCTGCTGCTTAAAAATTAATTAGAATTTCTTTAGAATTTTGTAATGATTTTAGTGTAAAAACCGATACCATTTATTAATAATAACAACGTGGTGACTAACTTAATTGCAGCTTTCTTGGCCTTCGCAACTGCTTTGCTCTTCGCTTTGTTTGCTTCGTCTCTTTTCTCTTGCACCACGTTCTTTTCGTTGTAAACTATTTCATGATCTTTCTGCGCTTCTTGTAGTTGCTCGTTAACCTTTTAGGTTGAAATAAGTTTCATTCGCTGTAAGCTTTAAATGCACTTTACAATTCGTACAAACTCTGTTGCAAAACTGGGAAATAAAACGTAAACGAACCGCTCTAATTTTCTTCTCCAGCTCTTCGATTTTAACGTCGTATTCAGCTTGTCGTTTGCCTTTTGCAGCCAGTAAAGTTTCCCTTAAATTGGTAAATAAATAAATGTCATGTTTCGGTATAAAAACATTTTTTAATGCTTTATTGAAAAGTTACGAATTAAGCCAACCAAATTTTTGTAATTATAATATTGTTTTAGTAGCACAAAAAAATGTTTAAAATACTTTTATTTGCCTACTTTTCGAAGTGCAACTGTTGATTAGATATCTTTTCTCTCTTTATTTTGTCGGCGAGTTGAAGTGATTGCATTTCCAGGCGTGCAAATGAATTTTCGGACCGACGTAACTCCTATGCAAAGCACACAGGTAATGGTGCGAATGCGGCTCACAATTTGTAAATCTTACCTTTTGTTTTTCGTCCATTTTAACTCCTGCCTCCATTATTTTCTCTAAAATCTTGTCTGTTGCCCTAAAAAATACCAGTAAATTGCTGCAGGATAAAAGGTTCACGAAAGTAAAATGACCACACTATAAAATCTATGGTTATTCACAAGGTTTATGTAGTATTGTGCGGCTCTTATTTTATTTGCATTAAATATTGAAAATATACAAACGCACCTTTTTTCATCGGCGTTTTTTTGCTTCTGCTCAGCTATCGCCGCATTTACGATGTGCTAAAATGTAAATTTTTACGGAAAAATATTTCTGTATTTTATTGTCGATAAATCTTATAGAACAGAGCTGTTTTTCACATGTTTATAAGAATTTTTAGTTCGGAAAGGAAGAATAAACACACTATCCACATTTGAAGGTACCGTTAGTCAGAAAAGTATGTAGGGTCAAACCTCATATATAAGTTTAAATTGCCAAATACAGTATTTATTAAGAAAATATCATCGTTATTTTTCACAAAAACTATGGTTTTAGCAGGATCGAAGCAAAACACTTGTACATCGCACCGGGCCTCACAACAAGAGGATAGAGTTTTGCTAGATTTTATTATAAAAAATGTACGTTAAAAACTATAGAAAACATTTTTGTTATTGTTTTATTCAAAATAATGTATATCTTAATGGTGAAAATAACGGCCCAAATAGACGTTAAAAGCGACATGCTTTATTTTCAAACGTTTCGGCAATTTCTAATGCCATCATCAGTGATATGAAGGCCTTCATAGTGTTCCAAATGTATATCTTTTTATGCAGAATTTTCATTTAACGTGTTACTTTTCTCTCCAGCTAAGAACCCCGTTTCAAATACTTTTGGACATGTGGAACTTATATGTTGATACTGAATTAAGCATTAACTTTTCTTACAATCATTCTTTTTTCACGATAAGTTATAATTACAATTGTAAAATCTGAATTTTTCAAAAGATGAGAAAAATAACTAAGTAGGCCTATTATGACAGTGAAAGATGCATACACATCCATGTACAACAACTGTGATCTATCCCTTCTGAATATTATGTTTACGAAAATCGGCGCCCCATATTGCAGTTTGTACCGGGGCCACACTGACGAATTTACAGCTCTGGGTCTTGGGCATAGTTATTTTAGAAATCACTCAGCAACTAACCACGTCCTTCATCATTGTTTCTTTCATTTCTGCAGCTTCCGCTCTCACGACTTCCATATCCTCAGCGAGGTTTTCATGGCCAACATCAATCTCTGTAATATGGTGCTGCACATCTCGCAGGGCGTCGCGTGTTTCATTCAGGACGATTTGTTTGCTGACAAGCATAGCAGAACCATTATCGTTTATAAAGAATGTTGTTGTTTCCAAACAATATAAACGTTGTTGTTTTCCAAACAATATAAGACAATATAAACTTGGGCCCGAATTCCGAGTCTGACTCTGGTCAATTTTGCAGATTCCAATAGGTCTCGAGCCCAGCTCTGACTCTACAGCCTGTATTCCGCTCATTCACGCAAGTAAAATCGGGTGGATGTAAAGTACAGTAGGCCTATTCCACTCATAGGGTTGTTATATAACTCATTCACCCACAATAAGTGATTGGAAAATATCCAACCATATGGTATTCAACCTTAACAATTTACAGTTGGCGGCCTTATTGTTTCGTATTTTGTACCATGCGCACGCCGGACTTGAGTAGTCTTATGTAGTCTTATTAGAGTCCGACTAATAAACCGACTTCAAATAAACCGACTTCATTAAGCCCCGAGTCCGACTTCGCAGCCCTGGTTTTAAGTTAGTGGTCGACAAACTGTGGGCCGCGAGCAAATGTTTGCATTTCATCGTTTTTTTAGTGGACCGCGAGCTATCTAGCATTATTTCAATTTAATTTTGTAGTTGTGGGCCGCGTGGTAGACGTACATTCATTGAACTGTATTTTGAAAGTTGGTGTGGCTAGTGTTTTTTATGACTCATTGATGCAGTACAGGGCCACCAGGGATTGTGCCCCCAAAGATATACTTTCAACCATGAAAACTATACTTTAACTATGGAATTACAATTTATTTTCACTTTCGCAAACTATTACTTGTTTTAAGGTGAAATATTCAGCTGAAAGATCTTATGCATAAGATCTGTGGCATGTTGCTCCGTGTGACTCGCAATCTCTGTTAAATTCGACTTAAAATGAAACAAAATTCGAATCTATTTTATATTTTTATGTGCTTGTGTCACGTATCCTTTTCATTGAATTTCTGCCAATTTACAACAAACATTTGCATTTTACGAAGTGCGCATGCTACATAGTTGCTTGGAAATTTGCTGGAGAACACCAATGTTTTTAAGATTCATGTTTTACAACGTCATGGTATAATGTTATTGGGTGACGAAAAAATTCATGAACCCTTCAAACAAAATCCTGAAACCACCCCTGTTGTCATGGTTGTTTCATGTAGTGGGTGTTTTACAGTATTTTTAACCGCAAATACCACTTTGCTGACCACTACCGATAGGCATAACATCCATTAAAACATCTCTTATAGTCAACGGTGATGGTAAATGATTATAAATATACGAAATTCACCGCACGACTAAAACAATGAAAGAAATTGTGGTTTTTAATCACAAAACATACTTTGTCACAAAACTCACTTTGCCTTATCTGACATTCTTTGGTTCAGGTGGGCAATAATCATATCATGCTCCTTTCGGATCTGCCTGCATTCTGGATTTAATTTGTTGTTTTCCTGTGACATTGCAACATGACTGTTTGTGAGTCTTTCTGCTTCAACTTGAGCTACATCAAGTCTCTTCTGCAGCAATTTCATGTCAGCTTCATTTGATGTTCTTGCAGCCATAACTGACTCTACAGAGATAAACATATGATTTAAAAATGAATAGGAAATTTTTACTAAAAAAGTAAATTATATTGTAAAGAATACAGTCTGTTAAAACAAATTTACAACACTGTCAGTCAGCTGTATAACTTTATTGGAAATACTTTTTTGGTAAACTTACTCATGTATTTATTCATAACAAAATCGCTGATGTTGGACATATTGAAATGGTGTCTCCACATGTGCAAAAATGTATATTTTAATACATTAATATATATTTATTTATTTATATACATATACCATTACCCCGAAAATTTCATACAAGCTATGTCCTTAATTCAGAAACAACAGTTTGTAGAAAATACATTGGATCAGTTAATTGAGGCAAAATAGTGGATACCAACCTTGTCGGCCCCCTTTCCAGTTCGAGAAACTTGTGTGACACACCAATTTTATGATATTATACATACCAATTACATAAAATATTACCAGATTACAATCATATACCGTTTGGCAAAATGTTCACATTTGTAGACAAAATTTGGCTAGAAAGTCTGGAGTTACCCCCATACATCACAACAACTAAAGTTATAGTTTAAGAATATATTAAACTAACCTGAACAAAACAATAGGGATTGATTTACTTCAGGCTTGCAATAAAAAGTCTAAAATTATTTTGGTATCGATAAAGAAGAAATTTAATAAAAGTATTTTGTTATCTCGCGTTTCTGTCAAAAGTGGGGAAACTGTTGTTACAGAGAATTCATTTTTGTATAAATGTTGCAAGTTCAGAAAGTTTTATTGAGTCTCACAAAACGACTTCAGGAACCAAATGCCCACTGTTCCTATTTTTTTAGACTGAAGCTGTACTACGACAATGGATTGAAAATAAGAGTCAAGGTGTCATAATCACAACCCAGTTACTAAAGCAAATTTAATTAACACAAAAGGTTAGATTGCTCCTTCTACTCCTAATTTTTTTAGTTTATAAAGTTTGATTTTTGCTTATTTTGGTTTAACAAATAGTACATGGATCCACACATATCAACCCCCAGTTTGGAAACCCCTGAGCTAAACGCATAATCCTAATTGTTGCTAATACAAACTGTTTAAATTACCTTCCATTTCTTTCTTGTATTTTTCTGGTAGAATTTGTAATGCATATCGCTTCTTGCTTGATTTGATTGTTTCAACCTCTAATTGATCATGAAGGTTTTTACATTCAGTTTCCTAAATGATTAGAGTATGGTCATATAATTAAACTGGTCAATAATCCTAATATACACAACATATGGTTCTTTAAAATAACAACATGTGGACAATTATTTTTTGACTCAAGGTGTCACAACGCTAGTCCATAACAGATAACCCAATCAGTCAATCAAATGAGGATTTTCATGCTTGAAACTGTCGTGCAGTTTAAATTTTATTAGAATTAGTTTCGAGTTACAATTTTTGAAGTGCCGAAAAAAATCAGCTAACCGTTTTCAAGTTAATTGCATATACCCAAAAAAATAACCAATTTGTCTTCCACTGTAACTTACAACAATAAGACAGTCATGTAGTACTTCATACAACAATATGTTGTTTAAAACAATTTATTCCTAATAGGTCAAAATTTTGTCAAAAAAATAATTTTGGGGGCAAATAATGTCAAAATTTAGAACTTTTTGGTCAAAACAACTCGCCTAATTAATTATAAATAAGCACAGGTAATTTATTTCATTAAAGACTGGCTGGTATTTACAAAAAACATGAAATGCAAATTATTTTTCATTCAGCATTGAACTTAAAAACCTACCAGTTGGGATAATCCTTGTGCAACTGCTTGAAAATCCTCTGAAACACTTTTTTCAAATGGACCAGAATCATCTTGAACCTGAAGTTCTTCAAAAAACAACAACTATCTAAGCTATAATTAAGCACTACAAAGTATAAACAATTTTAATACACATAACATATATCATCTAGTTGCCTATGGGCCAGCCAGTCTAGAAAGTATGGCACATATAGCAGGTCCAAGGCTGACAAATCGGGTGCACTTTCTGATTTTCTGATGCACCAAAATGTATGCCGCACAAGCGTTTTACACATTAGGGGTTTAGTGCACATTTTTTCAGGGTGCACTTTTAAAAGGTTGAAAAAAACTCGCGCCTGATGTACCTGCCATACTTTCCAAAGATGTTGGCCAGCATGGACTTGAAAGAAATCTTGCGGTGCACAGCTGAAAAAATCTGAGTGGCATATTTGAATTTTGGGTATGCAGGTTTAACCTGTTAAAAAAAACTAACAGGTGCTCTTGTCACGATTTCCACACTGGTGTCTGGACAATGGGCAATGGGAATGTTTAACACTTTAATGAATCAGTTGTTATTTGACCCAAATTTGAAAATGCAGTATATTTAGATAAAAGTTTAAAAACAGAATGTAACAGATCTAATGCATACTTAGTGTTTGTACACGATGAATCGTAGCAGATACAGTCTGAGGGTTCAAAACACTTGTTTTAGAAAAATCCTCTTCAGTTTCTGACTGTTCCATTTTGTTTGACACAGCTGTATTAACCAACGTAAGTAGAAATCTTTACATAAATATATTCCTACAGTATATTTAATAAAAAATTATTTATGTAATGTAATTTACAAAGTTAGTTACAACCAGAATGGCAGAATTCTGGCGACTTGGCGACTATGTCGGCCAA
This sequence comes from Ascidiella aspersa, assembly GCF_963924565.1. NCBI lineage: Eukaryota > Metazoa > Chordata > Ascidiacea > Phlebobranchia > Ascidiidae > Ascidiella > Ascidiella aspersa. The sequence continues at coordinate 23,964,466 of NC_139447.1, read as the reverse complement.
AGAATCAGCCAGAAAACCAAAGAAATTGGTGCAAAAAAAATTTAAGGAAAAAAAATTTTTTTTTCCTTTTTTTTTCAAAAATCCTTGTGGTTGTCACACATATTTAATCACATCTATTTTGAACAGCGGAAATAAGTTATAACAATACACACTATAATTGGCAGAAATAAATTCTGTTACTGTGTCATTTTGAAAAAGTTATGGTAGTGTGAAGCATGTTATAAAAACATAAAACTGTGAACGCAACAACAACCAATAACTTTACATAAGAAAGTCAATTATTACGTAACAATAGTCGGAAAACTACTACAAGTTCGCAGTACGAAAATTGCCATTTAAGGTTAAAAGTTACCTGTCCTGTTTGTTACTATTGTTACGTGAACTTTTTATAAAATTTAGGCTATAAGTACTTTTATGTAACGCCCCCTTATGTGCATTCAGCGTCCCCCAAATTAGAAACAGACCCAAAACGACCCCCTGTAACTCGCCAACGCCAACAAGGGGGCGGTACCGCCCACTTTGGGAACCTCTGGTGTAAGGCATATAGACTGTTTATTATTTTAAAATGTACACACTTTTGATCATACAATTATTACGTGTTGGCAGTTTTACTTTGCATTGGCAAGTACTTCTATATTGAGTTGAATTCCTGTATATTGAGTTGAATTCCCCATTCCTGTTGAATGTACATATATAACGTTCGCATCAACATATTAAGGATGTACCAGGCTATGCTTCTCCACCTAAGGCCTAAAGTATATTTTTGGTTGTTTAATTACGCAAATCCAAAAAATGTTCGCGCTTCGCGTGAACTTTAGCCTGGTTTTTCTAGGTTTATGTGTCTTTGTTTTCAACAAATCTATCCCAAAGGTAATATACATACTATGGGGCATGTTGCACTGTGACTGTGACAATTTCTATTAAAATTTATTATAAATATCATTATTTCGAGCAATATACTTTGGAGCATAATGGTTGGAGGTTGTAGTAAGACGTAATAAGAATATCAAAGCCCATACAGAAGTAGGTATCATTTTGGACGTTTCGAATAACTCTTTATTCATTTTCAACATCATGTTGAAAATGATGAAAATGAAATAAAGATGTTGAAAATGAATAAAGAGTTATTCGAAACGTCCAAAATGATACCTACTTCTGTATGGGCTTTGATATTCTTATTACGTCGAGCAATATAAATTGGAAATTTATCCAAAGAATATTTTTTCGTGCTTTTCAATCTGGTTTTGAGCAGCACGTTTTCACACAAGTTTGTCTGAAAACAGCTATCTATGTAACACTTTTAAAGCAAGAAAAGCAGACATGTACGTACACCCCCAGGCCCGAGGTTGTACCTTCACATGTCCCTTATGTATTTGTTAATGACTTGAAATCACAAAAATTTTTGCGCCTTCGGCGATACGTTTTGTTGTCTAATGTACTTATCAATAGCCTTGTTAATCGCCCAAACTTGGCAAGGTTCAAACATTACTTCTAGGCGAACACATCATTTAAGCTTAGGGGCGCGACCAAAAACCGAGAATTTTCGCCAAAAATGCTTGTCACCAGAAGGCTGGCAAGATTCTGCCAGCCTGGTTACGACTTGGAAACACTTTCTGTTGATTTTCTACAACTATTGAAATGTTAGTAATTCTGCTAGGTGTCGCTGCCACACCACACGTTTCCAAGGAAACAAGTTATTTTACTAAATCAGGACCTACAGAATGTTTGTTGGGCAGAAATACAATACTTTATAAATTTAATTTTAATTTCGTTTTAAGTATACTTTTTTTAAATAGTTAAGGAACAAAATGTATTTTACTAAAAAAACAATGTTTTTGTTCATTATTTTATTTGTTACCCTGGTGTTTTACCTTAGTATTTTGGATATTTTGTAAATGTTTTGATTTGGTGAAATTTGCTTATCGGCTTTACTAGCAGGAAAGTTGTTCACTGACTGTAACCTTATTCACATCCCATTAACTAACGGTCAGATATGACTGATGTATTAAATCCAAAACTGGATGTATTGTCTGAAAGCATATCTCCATTTGGGTATAAGAAGGGAAAGTCGTCGGGAAGGAGTGAAAGTGCCAACAGTCAACAGGTGATAACTCATTAATGTTTTAAAATTGTTCACAAAATGACTGTAGATTCCTAAAGTTTGTTGTCATTAAACCGTTAAAAACAGTTTTAACATAGGTGCTAAGTTTTAATCAATTAGAAAAATAACTGATAATTTTTAGGTTTATATTTTAGTCAATATATAAAGGAAGCTATATATAGGCTATTTGACCAGGAAACTGGTATTGGACCTTAAAATTCACACTACTGTCCAGTGTCTACGATTTGCAAAATTACAATAAAGTTTATTGCCAAAGTCGTTGACCTCTATGGAAAGCATGGCAATTAAGCATCCATCATTATTTCAAACAGACTCAACTTTTTCAACAGACTAAACCTGCACCACAAAAAGATAAATATGCACCCGATTTCCCAATATGTCATGGTAGTGGGATGCATTTTTAACCGTAGTTGGACCTGGTAACCCCGATTTTTTGGCTATGCACCTGTAAAATCTCATCAAATTCTGCTATACTTTATAGACTGGGCTGTTGAAGGTCCCAATTAAGTTCGCTTCATAGATATTCGAAGTTTAGTAGGTGGAAAATACGTTGAAACAAATAGTGCAAACGTTTGAGTTTGGACAATACCATCCTTAATATTATTAAATTTAATTTTCTCAGTTTTGCCTTTTTCTTGTTTTATTTTTAGAGGTAGTCATATTATGAAAAAAATACTAAACTGGGAAATTAAATTTAGCCTAAAAATACTTGACCACCCGAGCCCTAATCCACACCCTAACCCAAATGACATGTGTTGATTTACCACTTAGTTGAACGCATTGGGCCAAAATACATCAATGTGTAACATAACAATTCTCTAAACCCTTTGTAAAAAATTATTTTATGCCCACCCGAGTTTGGGCTCTTTCCCCAAGCGTTTAAATAAATATTAAATAATCACGCAATATTTGGGTTTCGGTAAAGTATTATTATATTTATCCTCCCAGTTTGTCATTTTTGTGATTATTGGGCAATGCGTTTAGCTCAGAAATGTGTAAAGTTAGGATTTTATGTAAGTCGGGGGTATCTAAAAGTATAAGTACTAAGCGCAAGCATAACAAAACGGTGACTTTGATTTCCAAACTAGAATGTTGTTAATAGGTTCATCTTTATAACGATACATTTTTGATTTCAGGCATGAAGTAGTATCATACTTCTAAGTTGCAAACTAATTCTCTAGCCATATACCGGACTTCAAATTTCAAACTTTGTGACCCAAATATCCTCTTTCATAAATACAGTCATTTGTTATATGTTTTAAATGAGGCAGACATTAAAAATCATATTATATATACTATTTAGTTTCTCATCTATAAGTCTAAATTTATCTTAATGTAACATAATAAACTGTTTATCTCATCTCAAGTTGTACCCAGGTGAAATGGATTCTGCAATATTTTAAATTATTTTATTTTTTCTTAAAGAATTTTAAATGAAAAAAAACTAAGCAGTAGCTACTTAAGCACACAGGTTTAGTAGAAGCTGGTTGAATAACAATGAGAGCAATATTGCCTGCTGCATCGTATTTCTCCATACATTTTTCTGAAGGAAAATTATATTGGTTGCCTGCTCGGGGCAATACGATGAGACTATAACTTACCTTGCCTGGTATTAAATTTGTTTCTATCATAAAAAAAACTACTCTTTTCAGATTAGGACTTTTTTCTATAACAATTTTGAATGGAATTAACTCCAACCTTAAAAGCTTATTATGGTATACTTATAGGTTGCTTTTACTTTAAAAGTATACACATATACATATTTAAAGGGTGTTTCAGCGGCCTTACGAATCTTAGAACCAACAAGAAAGAAGCTTGCAACAGTTGAAACACAACGTATTATTGAGTGTTTAGATGAGTGCATAAGAAGACATGAACTTACAGCAGCTATATATTACATCCTTCTGCCAAATGACACATTACTGGATAAATATAGCTTGGCTCTGGGTGTTGAGTTATTAACTGCAATAAAGTCACACAGGTAACACCTTATACTAATAAAAATGTACTGATCAACTGTATTGTAATTAATATTAATTGATTTACAACAACTTGATATAACAAATCAATGTTAAACACAAAGATTATTGGCATACAACAAGGTCTTAACTGACATAAATGCCAATGTCTAGCTTTTATTGCAATTTATGAATGCTCTAGTTTCAGTATACAACATAATATTAGTTGATAAATAACACTATCTGCGTTAACATTTATAAATTCCCATTTTTGTGTTATAAGCATTTGCATATTTAGCTTTAATCCCGTAAATCAAATCAGGATTGCTTTGGTAAAGGTCACTTTGTCATTCATTGGAGGATGCTTTGCATAATCAAGACAAATCAGTATTACTTCAAAGTCAGGTTTGTGAATCTTTGAAGAACATCCTGCGATTGTTTGCCAATAATCAGACAGTCTGTACTGCTATTCGTGGTGAATATTCACTCCAAGCAACCAGTGGAGCCAAAGCACTTAAAGAAACATCACAGTTAATCAAAAGTTTGATGGGTGAGTGAGAATACAATTAAAAAACAGCTTCATAAACTTCCTAATTTTATTCTTTTTATTTTGTCAGCTTTACATAACACTTAAGTTTAATCCTTTGTGTTTCATTTCAAAAAAAAAATTAGAGCTTCGTGCAATCATGTTTGAAAGGCTTCTCACAACTCCTGTGGAAGAAACTGACCGCACCAAGTATTTGCTGCAGGTTTCAGAACGAGAGAAGAGCAATACAACCGTCATTGACAAGCTACAAACACAGCTGGATGTTGCAATTGATGTAAGATGTAAATCTGTAGTAATTTTATGTCACTGTTCATATTTTTCTTTAAATTATCTTGAATATATAAAGTTAAAATATTTTTTAACAGTACAAGCTCACAGAAACCTATCTTCAAAATTTAAGATTAATCTCTTTTTTTACACAGTTGTTTATTTTAACTTGAAATTTGTAATCTAGGATAAAGAACAAGAACTGAGCAAACGAAACGAGTCAATTCGAAGGTTAAAAAACGATCTGCATCAAATTGAACAATTTTCTGAAGAGCATGTGAGAAGAACAAAAACAGAAGCCGACAAACAACAGGTAATGTTTGACGTGTTTGGCGATTACTACATACTTGAATTGACATTTTTAAATTTATTTTCATAGGCCGCTGATTCTCGCAGTAGCGAAGGTAAGATTGGAAAGCTTACCACTGAGATGGAACAACTTCAGGATCAGATGAGTCGAATGCTACAGGAAAACAGGGAGGTAGAACAAGCACTCAGGAAGGTAAGGGATTGCAATAGTAAGACAGCAGTAAAACAAAATATAAAGGCCCATAGAACAAAAACTTGCAAGCAAAAGAGAAATTCTGGTATACCCCAATAAATTTCGCTCACGTTTGTTTTACATTATTGGTCGAATTGTGAAGGGGTTACTTGATTGTCACTGGTCAGACACTTTCCACCTTTTTTTATCAAAAATAGTGTATGGTTTACAACTTAAACATTTTTGTGGCCGCGAATAAAACATATATCAATGCAATTAAAAAATGAAATGAATTACCAAGTTAAGCCTACAGCTATTTATGCATAACTAAAAATCTCAATCAAGACTCAACCTGTCGCAATACCGAATAACTCTGTAGCAAGGCGAAACAACTTCAAGTTTGCTCATTAAAGTTATTCGTTGTTCTAATTTCTCACGGTTGCGTAATATTTAGTACAAATTTTGTTAATGTATGACAATGTCCCACCCCCAAAAAAATGTATTTTCAGGCTATTTTAACTAAGTAAATGCAGATTTTTTTCGGACTCGGCGCGAATCTAATTAGGTTGCTAGTTTGTCTTAGCCCATTTTGATATAATTGTTTTAGCCCAAAGGTGTTGTACGTCCTATCACAACATCGAAAATAAAAGTTTGGTCAACTTAAACGATGAAAAGGCGTTTTGCGCTTTGCGCTAATCGATTACATCGTTATAACTTTTGTATTCCAAAGTAACACCTCTCCAATCTAAAACTTTAACCAAATAAACGAACTGTGTTCATAAGGTAACTTTTTATGATTTCACGTTTAGATGTAACTATGTGACGACACGTTATGACACAACTTGACGTCATCTCTGAAAAAATGTCATGCCACCCCAACGAAATTCTTAGATCCGCGCCTACTCTAGGTCGAATTAAAGTCAACAAACGCTGGATTGTTTGAAGCTAATTACTTTAAAGCAGTTTGAAGGTCACCAGTTTAGATTGTAGCCGAATTGATTTTTAATTGCATAGCCCTATGTTGCTAACTGGAACAGTTAAAATAAGCATCTTGTAACCTTGCGGCACAAAATAACTTAAGTGTTGTTCTGAATTACCATTCGAAAACTCGACTTAACAAGGATTGGCCAATATTTCATAGTCTTGTTAATTTAGTCGATTTGTTTACTAATGCGGGAGTAATTTGTTTGAAAGAATGAAATTGGTAGGTGATTATAATTATTCTATGCTTTAATTTAGACAATAGATTTAGGTTTAGCGTAACAAGTAACGAGAATGGTAACTCATTTTGAAACAACTTTGGTCGCACTGGAGCTAAACCGAAACTAAACAGAATTCCCCCAAAAAATCGAACCTCCATCCCAACCCTGCCCTAAACCGACTTCAAGAATAAAACCCGGCATATATGATATTGCAGCGCAAGTATAAGATTGAAACAGAGGTTGAGAATTGGATTACTAAGTACGATCAGGATATGGGAGAAAAGCAAGACGAATATGAACAGATCGACGCTGTTTATACAGAAGAAAAAAAACAGCTAAGGTACGACTCCGCCACTTACCCAATTATGCAAATGATGTATTAGGCAAAGTTTCATTCATTTGGGCATGGTTTAGTAAGTTTGGTCCACGTCATTGTGTTTTTTAGTTCGACTATGCAATAAACTAGACTAGAGCCTTCGTACAGTGTAACGACAGTAAATCGTCTTACCGGTTTCATAATAGATATGTTGGATAAACTAACATGTGCGATTATTATGAAAGATGTTTTTCATAGAAATTCTAACTTTCATAGCAGCTTTGTTAAGATCTGTATATAAAGACTTCGACAGGTTGCAATAAGTAGCAACAACTGCTATTTCGAAAAAGAGGCTGCGCACACGCATTTTTTCCAATTTTAAATATCCGATATCGACCGCCGCCGCACCTGTGAACGCAGGTTTAAAAAGATGACGATAGTATAATATTCGATTTGGTTCCTTAAACACAAAAATGTCTTTTTCTAACACTAATACTTTCGGGAAAATATGGTTTATGTTTTTCCGTATTTTAAGTAGGCCTATGACTTTACTTATACGTGACTACTTTAGATTTTACTCACGTTATTTCCAAACCGATACAAATTTAAATTCCTTTAACGGTTATGTCAAAATCCTGTTTTAAAACATTAAACTGTGTATAGTGAGCTTGAAGAGAAGTTTAAAGTGTTAGAAGAAGAATACAACAAGATTATGGAAGAGAGGAGGATCGCCCAGGAGGCCAAAGAAGCGAGGGAACTCGAGCTGGCACTCATGGCCAAGGTAAGTAATACGCGCCTCAAACTTTCGAAAAGCACGTCTCATGCTACAACCGGTATCGTTGAATACGATTTTTTTTAATTTTAGAGTTTATAAAAAACAAAATGATCTTTGTTTTGTAGATAGCTTAGTCCGCATAACTTTTAGTTTAGAGTTTTTCGCAGTATCTTATTGTGTCGAAATTCACAATTAAGGATAAGCCAACGAAGTAATGCGATAATAATTTTATAACATTTCGTTGTAATGCGTATAGTTGTCATCTGGGCCTAATATTAGCGAACGGACTTAGAAATTACATTAACTTGATATCTCTTGTGTGTTTGATTCTGATTTTTCAATATTTTATTTTTGTTTTAGGCTGCCATTACTGTACAAGCGTTTTTCCGTGCATACAAAGTTCGCAAAGCGCTAAAATCGAAGGCGAAGAAAGGCGGCAAAGGAAAGGGCAAAGGGAAAAAGAAGAAGTAAAGATAAATTCTTGTAGATATTAAAATTTGCCTGCGTGTATGTGTACTTTTAATAAACTTACCAATGTCGCAAATTGTCCTATTTAGAAATATCACAGAAGTAGCCTACTATAGGCAGATGTCCAATACCAACCTTAAAAAATCCAAGTCCTGTTTATCCAAAAAATAACAATATTAAAACAAAAATTTATATAAAATAACGTTTAAATAATGTTTATAATTGTTGATAGACCAACGGATGACATAAAAACGCCCTTCAGATTTAAGTATAGTCCGGGCTCTCAGGTGAGCGTACAAAACACATCCAGGTAAAATATCCCTGCAGACTGGTGTAAAGCAGAATATTGTTAAACTTGCTATGTAAAGATTTTATACTATATAAATTGGGAAAACTGGTCATTTTTGTGCACTACTTTGGTAGACAAAATAGTATCACTAGGGTTGGTAGGTAAAGCAGCGAGTTTAACGTGACGGTCTATTTTCTTATTCAAATCGCAATTGTAAAAAAAATAACGTTTAAATAATGTTTATAATTGTTGATAGACCAACGGATGACATAAAAACGCCCTTCAGATTTAAGTATAGTCCGGGCTCTCAGGTGAGCGTACAAAACACATCCAGGTAAAATATCCCTGCAGACTGGTGTAAAGCAGAATATTGTTAAACTTGCTATGTAAAGATTTTATACTATATAAATTGGGAAAACTGGTCATTTTTGTGCACTACTTTGGTAGACAAAATAGTATCACTAGGGTTGGTAGGTAAAGCAGCGAGTTTAACGTGACGGTCTATTTTCTTATTCAAATCGCAATTGTAAAAAAAATAACGTTTAAATAATGTTTATAATTGTTGATAGACCAACGGATGACATAAAAACGCCCTTCAGATTTAAGTATAGTCCGGGCTCTCAGGTGAGCGTACAAAACACATCCAGGTAAAATATCCCTGCAGACTGGTGTAAAGCAGAATATTGTTAAACTTGCTATGTAAAGATTTTATACTATATAAATTGGGAAAACTGGTCATTTTTGTGCACTACTTTGGTAGACAAAATAGTATCACTAGGGTTGGTAGGTAAAGCAGCGAGTTTAACGTGACGGTCTATTTTCTTATTCAAATCGCAATTGTAGTGTGCGCTGCTTAGTCCTGATACGAACCTAAATTTCGCTCCCACATTTTCTCTAATTCACTTCAGAAAAACGCTGCCGTTGCCATTTCCTTATCGACTGCCGCAAACCAAAAGCAAGGCGCATTACTGAGAAATTTTGGTCGCTAAAGCATTTGTGACAGATAAAACCAATTGTTTGCGACTGTTGCGTAACACGCTTAAAAATCAAATTGTTACTTGAGAAATTGTAGACGGGTTGTGTTAACAAATTAAGAGTTTTGAAGAAAAATCACAAGGATTAAGCTGGCCTAAAACGCTCATCAGCTGCTGAATGATGTGGAATACCCTAGAAAAGATTTCGGATCAGGTTTGTTCGTTCAATATTAAACAACTGCTGGGATTTTGGTGTTCCTGTAAATGGTTTACTTGGTTGTTTTCTCGGTCAGTATTGTTTTAGCGTTATTTTGTAAATCTAGCATAGGTAGGCTAATACAAACTGTTGTAAATTATTAGGTCGGCAGACATTCTACATTTTTGGGTCAACTCTACTACATCATAATCTTTGTATTTCGCCTAATCGTTGTAGCAACCATTGGAAGCTCAGGTAAAGATGCATTAATTAAATTAAAGATCTGTTGTTAACTAAGTTTTGAAATTTAAACTATCTATTTTCAGTTTACTCGGACGAACAGTCGCAGTTTAAATGTAGTACAAAGATTGTCGGTTGCACTAACTTGTGCTACGACAAGTTTGCGAAGATTTCACATCTTAGATTTTGGTCCTTTCAGGTAAATAAAAGCACCGCCGTTCTTACACCCACTATTCTTATAGGCTGAATAAACTAGTTTAAAAAATCCATTTACCATTAAAAAATGACATAAAAAAGTGTCCAAAATGTTTGTTAACCATATCCCCGCCTCACAGTGGTATAATAAATTTACTGTAGATTTTTTCTATTAATAGGACTTGGTGGGGGGGAAATATGTTTGGTAAAACATGGCGCAACAACATAAAAAAGCATAATAACATACCTTAATTTAATGTATCCAGTCTCTTCTGCGTAACATTAAAAATAAAATGAACAAATATTCCATTTCTCACTTTTTTTTTTTTTTAAAAAGAATAACATTACCCTTCACATTTGTATGTTCCACTTATATTATTTTTAAACAACTACGGAACCCAGGTTCTACCAGACGGCAACAAAAACACATTTAGATAAACGACGACGACGTAGTTCCAATTTTAATTACAAACAATATTGAATGCTTGTTGGTCGGAATTAAGTGTCCTAACTAACGTCATTTCTAGTAAAAAACACATCTTTTTGATTTGAAGTGTTGCCATTAAAAAGAGTACTTGTTTTCAAAAGGCACTATATTTTGCGCTTTTGTATTCACATTTTGCGTAGGAGTTCGCTTGAGAACAACACATTTTTATGGATTAAATGTTTTATGAGGTCATCTTAAACCGTAAGTTTGAAACGCCATTCCTGAAAAATGCATGACCCACCTTAAACAACAATTCTGGATCCTGACCTGGGTGTATGCCATACATGCAGATAGGTCGGGACTCGGGTAGGCACCTAAAAGAGTTTTGAAAATCCCTGGATCAAAGGGATTAACTTGCACGCAGTGATTTACCTAAATCATTTCATTCTCAAACCTGTACGAATAAGTTGAACTTCGAAAATGAGTAGGCCTAATTGAGCTACCGGAGTACCAACTAAAACTTCGAACCGATAAGGTCGCACGCTGTAAATGGCAAGGTGGAATGCAATATGGTATAATATTTTTCAACCACGTATTGTGGGTGGATGAGTCATAGAACTTCCCTCGAATTCGGGTTGTTTTTAATCGACTTCGCAACCCTGTTATAATCTTTGTAATTTTTTTTTCAGTTATTAGCCGTGCTTGCGCCGACGGTTTTCTTTCACTTTTATGCAAAGTTTGTTTCCGGTGAAATAGAAAAACTAAAGCGAACAGAAAACCAGTTGAAATGCATTGACGATGGAGAAATGGAAAAACTTAGACTATCGGTAGGCTATGGTTTACAAATTTACAGATTGCAATAAATTTCAACTAAAAACATACTAAAACTTCCATTGTTTTTATCATCTTCTAAAAATTAATTTGACTTTTCCTATTTATACCATTTTGCAATTCTATTTTATAAACAACATTTAACAGGGAAATTCGATTTGCGACAAAGATTTCCGCAAGCTGATAAAAAGAAGGGAATCAATTGGAGACATCAAAGTACGAAAGATATACGCAGAGAACGAGCTTAAAGAGGTAGGACCGGAAGTTTACATTATTTAGAAATGATATAAATAAATACATTCACTTTATGTTGTGCCGGTACTAAAACCTCCATTATAAAGTGACATTATATGTGTCACCTCGCGTCATTTCCAACGCTGCTGGCCTGACCGTTATTCATATAACGTTAAAAATCCATTTGTTATGAAAAAAATATAAGGGACCATGCAGAAAAAACATTATTGCAATTTTTTCGGTTACTATTTTGCGATCTCAGGAATCGAAAGCGAATATTTTTGGTATTTGCATATTCACGTTTTTGTTGTTGTTACTTTCTTAAGATGCCCGCTTGACACACGTGTATATGTTTTTTAAACATCAGGTGCTCTTCACTAACAAGGTTCGCCTGGCCTACTACTGCAGTGTCGTCCTGCGGATGGGCGTGGAAGCCGTGTTTCTGTTTTTCAGTTATCAATTATTCTATCATGAGGTATGGTGTGACAAAACAAACAAACCAAAGTTAACTTAAAAAACCAACAAACATTTAATGGAATTTGTATGACAGAACCCTTGGTGCGAGGGCGACGCGGCTTGTAACGGCGAAAGCAACCCTCTTCACTTCCTCTGGTTGCGAGTAAACGGCGGCTTCAATTGCAGAATCAAAGGTGGCGATGTGCTGTCAACGGCCTGCCTCTCTCATGGCCAATACGATAACGGTTTCATACCCTGTTTTGTCTCAAGGCCATTTGTAAGTATCAGTGAGGCGTATTGGGATAAGCTTTAGTTTTTGTGTTGGGCGAAAAATGCGACGCCAACCCTTTGTAGTTTGTTGCGGCTAATTAGCAAACTTCAGCATAATTGTAGGTTTAATCTAAAGCACTTGTTTTCACGACCTTATAAAAAAATGCTTTTTAACCAATTTTCAATAAGCAAATTTGCAACGAAATTAGTGAAATAGTTATTTGGTTATGGAACTACCACCGACCAGAAAACTAGCTCGGATTAGAGATGCTTTATACTGAAACAATTCGCTAAGGTTAAAATGTTAAGAGATGCATTTTTTATGAATACCGGCAAAATAATGTTTACATTTTTTAGAAAAAAATATATGTGAATTGTGTATGCCAATTACGAAAATGTTTACATCTACAAAATGTCACCACAAAAATACAGAGACAATTTGTAGTGTAAAATCTGTTGGTGTCGACAAAGGTCTCACGTTATCATTATGGTAACGAAAATCTGGTTGTTCACGACTGGACTTACAACCGAGTTCCACCTTTAATCTCTAGGAAAAGACGGTGTTGCTCCGGTACATGAACATTCTCAGTGCCGTTTGCTTTGTTATATCTGGGCTTGAGCTTGTGTTGCTGACGATGAAGGCGGGAGTAAACTGCGCGAAACCAGCACTTAAAAGGTATCGAACTACTGTGTGCAAAACCCATAATAATATCTTGTCGTGGCAGGCCCACCGCTTTTCTCCATCCAACATAAAAGCGTACATTACCGTAATTAGTTTTTCTTTTAACATAAGGTTTTATGCAAAATGCTTACGACCATTTCTGGTGTAATAGTATGTAACTAGCGAGATGTGTTTTTTCTTATGCTAACATAAACTCTTTCAGAAAGAGGAAACCTGCCACAGTGCAACTTCGTCCTTCTCCTGATTTTCCATTTCCGCCTACCACAATACAGAACTTCCCTGATACCAGTGTCAAAAGGCTCTCCTTTCCTACCGTGTCTGTTCCTATAAACATGCCTGCCAGTGAGTTTCGTACCCACAATATGGTTAACGAAATGCTGACAAACAAAAAGTTAACATTATAGTCTAATGTTATTGCCCAAAAAGATATATCTAAACTCAAATTTAAGAAACTGTGTAAAATTGAATACATTTTTGTGCATTTCTCACTGAGTTATATTAAAACAGATTATTGCAAAACCTACGTTTTATGTGGCCTATAACATGTTAACAGGCGGCCATACAATTACTTTGTTTTAGCTGAAGTATTTTGTCACAGAATACTCCAGCGAAGGTGAAAAGATACCATTCAGACAAGTTCGGTTGAGAGATCCCGATCAAGATGAGGAGTCTGTTCGAAGCTACGTTTGACCACCCAATATACAGTTTAAAAAATATCTCAAAATCACACTTTGCGGAGTACACCATGGTGTAAATAAAATATTTTATCCGAGTTTATTTAAATTGGAGAACTTAATATTGTTTAGGGGCATACACATAAGAAACCTTAAAACACTAGGACACAAGTTTGACTGTAAATTTAAAATAATATTTTAGAAAAGGAGATACATCAAAAGTGTTGTAAACAAGTCATTTGTGAAATAACGTAAGTCAACGTCAAGTCCACAGTCCAAGTCATCAGCAGTTGCCCAAGTTAAGTCATTATTAGAGCAATCAAGTAATCTCAAAGTTATTTACTGATATAAAAAGTAAAACGATAAACCATGAAATTGGTAAACTTGACGGACTAAGAGCAATAATAAATGTCTGCTTCGTTTTGCCATGTACACAGCGTTAGTTCTCCTTTCATGTGCATTTGCGTTATGTATGTTATTCATCGGCGAACATTAAGGCGATTTGAAACTTGAATAGTATTTATTCACGGCCAATCAACACACAGTTTGCGCAGAAGATTATGCATCCAATCAGACGATCAAACTTTGCGTTATTTTGAGCCGCACAAAGAGTTTTTAACTCTCTACGATCATTAGTATCTCAATCCTGTAATAAGAAGTTTTTTATAGTTCTTTCATCACACTTCAGCAACCTCCTCGTCCTACATAAGCTTGTTTGGTGTTATAGACACTCTCCGTCGTACGTGGGCACAAGTGAGTCAGAAGAAATCGGCAGCCGACTTTCGAGTTTTACTCGGTATGTTGAGCAAGTTGTCGGTAATACTGCAATCGGGTGTACTCTGAGCAAAACAAAAAATGGTATGGGCATTGTGTATAGGTTATACGCGTGGTTCTCTTCAGCAATATGTCAAAAACATCAAGGAACAAAAATATTCTTAAAATTTACCCTAAAGAAGTTTCAAACAATTGAACAGAAATACAAACCTTTGGGGTTTTTCGAGAATTCGGAGTGGGTGTTTTTGCAATGGGTGTATCAGCGCCGTTTCCTCTTCCACGATGAGAAGGTGTCGGTGTGTAACTTGCCTTAAGCGCCTTGTCCGTTCCTACGCAATAAGGAGTATTCAATTTACTTGGGCAACATACCAATGTAGTTTTGCCTACAACGCAATCCAACAACAAATTTAAAGTGAACTTATTAACGCTAGTACGCCAGGTGTATTGCGTTACCTTGCGTAGGGTTTATACGCGGCATTACCTCACAAAGTACACCCAGACAAATAAAAACGTAACACCATTGTTTTAAATTTATTTAACCCTAAAGTAGTTCAACCACATTTATTTTATGATTTTGTTCTTCAAAGAGTTAAATAATATTGTTTCGTTGTTCTATAATAATCGATACCAATCCTAAGGGAAACCCAGGTGCCTTCTTTGAGGAGGCGAAGTAAATCGGCCATAACAAAGGTTGTGATGCAAAAACGGCACGGCTTAAGAAAACTAGTCTGTTTTGAGATGTTCACTCTTACCTCAGACAAACACCTAATTGCTCTCCAAACTGTAACATAATGTTGGCTGAGACGGTAAAAGCAAGAAAATAAAACGGCGAAAATATCTAATGCTACTTTGATTCGATTTGTGTTCTACAGATCTTATAATAAAAAAATCTGAAATCCTCAAAAAACGTTTTCCTTTTAGCTAAGCACATACCCAGGTTAAACTTCCTGTTAACGAGTCTCCTTGCGGCAGGCGAGAGGGTGTTAATGCGTTCTGAGCTCATGATCGAACCACTCTTGGGCGTGCCAAGCACACTCGCCTTCATTTGCTTTAAGGCGGCGTCTTTCTTTGCCCTGTGGGAAATTTAGTATTGTCAAAACAGCCTTTTTTCCTGAAAAAAATAACTTCAGCTAGCGTGCAAAGTTACGTAACATGAAAAAATAATGCCATTTTCTACACTACAGGTAGGTTTTGAACGGTCAAGCTAACATTGGATAGCGACATACAGCAGTTATTTAAATCAATGTTTTCTTAACCAGATGCTAGGCGAGGGGTTTTAGGGGTTAACAAAACCTTTTTTTAAATATGGTTAAATCGCATTGTTTTGGTAAACAATTTGCTTATTTATGTACACTTTGCTGTCCATGTATTATGTTAAATGCGTTACAAGAATAACCTCTTTTTCTTTGTGTTTTCATCAACCATTCTGTGGATGAGTTTGTCTCTCTCACTGTCTTCAGGGAACCTGAACGAGGGGCCCGGGGTGCGGGCATCCACCCTTGCCGGGGTACTTTCAATCTCACCCCATGTCATCAATGGCGATTGGTTGACTCCTGTAAACCATATCGGAAAGTTAGTTTTAGGCATGGCTATAGCGCAGTAAACTTTTCTAAAAATTTTGCCTGCTGGGCAATTGCAATTATTTTGATATAATTTTTCTTGTAGTACGCTAGTGCAGTCAAGATTCTTTCTAATGTAACAACTTTCTAAATAATACGAACGATTCGCTGATAGCAGGTAGTACAGCATAATAGATGCTCTATAACAGGGTTTCTCAACAGTGGCCCTCGGCCCCCCTGGGGGGCCACGAGCATAAGTCTGTAGCAATGTTGTGGTATTGCAAAACCCGTAACACTATTTTTAATTTGTATTAGTTAATCTCAAACTTGTAGTGTTAAACCTTCTTTGACCAATTGTAACGCACTTTTTCTTACACATTACTATTTGCTTTTCGTGAGAAGTGCAACAGTCGACGTCAAGCTTGTCTGCTCGCCTAATTGCCAAACATTGTTACGTCACATACAACCAACATTTTTGATTTTCTAGTTTACTCAGTTTCTCTTTGAAACGTTTAAAAATGTCGAAAATTTGCAAATGGTGCGAGAGTCAAGTTTTTTTTGGCTTTACAAAAGTTAGACAAGACGGCCATGATTGTGCGCAGTGTCTGCACTGCTCGGTGGTGATGCTAAATGCGTCATTACGACACTCCAAACTTAAAAATCACGGCGATAAAAAGCATCCCCCAAAAAAGAATGATGCCGCCGATTTTATTTCTGCTAAAAAAGTACGATTCGATCAGGAAGCGACGTCACCTGATTTCGGTTTTCAATTAATTTATTCATTCGTTGGCTTTCCTCCAATTGAAGTGTTTTTTAACAAAGTGGTGAAATAAAATAAGTGTAACGTTAAACACAATTTTAGTCATTTTTTATAATCGAAGGGGGCCACGAGGCACGAAAGGTTGAGAACCACTGCTCTATAATGTCACAAGAGACATTATAAAACACGCTATATTATCGAGTAATAAAGCATAACTAAAGACAAAAATGATGACAAATAATGTTTAAAAAAACATTCTCAAAAGCCTAATGTTGAAAAACTTTTTCAATCATAGACTAAATCTCCTCTGAAACTGCTGTCCGAACCCTAATTGGTCCGCGGACCCCAGTTTAGGAACAGCTGCTATAGAGTAATGGTAAGCAGGATTGTCGCAAAGGAAACCTTTAATAGGTGCAATCAAGAATACATACCTGGCACTGGAGAAGGTGTTGCCACAAAACCATAACCTCCCACCCTTGGAGATTCGAGAGGAATGATCGACTTGCCATCCAAGCCGATTTTTTCGCCAGAAAGTGACTTGTTTTCAAATGCAGCCAGTGCCATCTTGGCGTGGCTTACGTCATTCTTGTGAACATCCGCATTAAAGCGAGTATTCTTGTGTTCAATTAAACGAGGCTTTTTAAAAACTTTGTCCTGGGTATCATCGATTCCTAAAAACAAAGGCCCGATATTACAAATTTATTTTGAATGAATTTGACATAAATTATATTTATATGACTAAAACAGAGTATACCAACACAAAGTAAAATATATCTATATTACCAAAACAGAGTATGAATAATAAAGGATGTTGACCTTCTGGATAATACATTAGATGATTCTTGTTTTTGTACTTCCAGGTGTGAATTGGTTTGTTCATTCGCTCTGCTTCTGTCTCATACAAACTGCGAGGGCCTGTTTCTTTTATCTAGAAACAGCAATACCAACTCTTCTAAATACATTTCAATATCGAAAGCATGTGTATGAAAAATTGCAAACAAGCTTTGCAATTATATATCAAAACTGTAACATTTTTACAAAACAAGGTAGAGCAGTAACATACCACAGCTGAGCCATCAGTTATTGCAAGTACTGATGAACCTCCACCATCAAGTTGCAGTATTTTGTTTGTTGTATCATTATGCTCTTGTTCTGCTTCATACAACCATGCATGTTTCTCACGCTTGGCTTGTTCTGCGCTGTACAATAATTATTCAACAATGTTACACTTTAGACAGGAAAATACGAACATCTAAATCAATAGTGTCTTTCTGGCAGGGCTGTGTGAATTGATTAGAGTCAGATTCTGGACTTGAATAAGCCTAGTATGACTATGCAGTCCTGTGTCCATTCGTGCTTGTGCAGTACCAGTTTCGAAAATGATAAGGCCACAAATTGTAAAGGTGGAAATAGAGTGGAATAGTTCCCAAACCTGTATTGCGGGTAACTGAGCTGTGTGATCCCTTTGATGAATTGCTGTATATCCATATCAACCCTAAGTGAATGGGTGAAACACACACCTTAGAATAGGATCTGGACTCAATTTTTTTTAGACTTTGGTTGTGTTTTACTGATCTATAGCCCTACTTTCTAAATTTTACAATTTTATTGAAGAAATGTATAACAAAATTTTAAACATACCGATCCATTATACCCTCAAATGATTGGTTATCCTCACTAGTATATTTAGTCAAAAACTGATCAAGGCCGACATTCTCATTTGATTTCTCCTCTTCTTCTTCTGCAATACTAAAAAAGTGATTTAAAGTTTACAAACTGGGATTAATCAGAAAATAATCCTCTCATAAATCCTATTTAATAAACTGTAACAATTGTTTTGTTGAATCTTTTTAGGTCAAAGGGCATCCAAATTGATTTCCACAAACAGGTTATAGTTCTGCACAATATTATTTAATTATTTATTTTGAATTTATGTAGAACAAATAAATCTCAATAGCAAAGCATGGTTTAGTACAGGGGTGGACAACCTACGGCCAGCGTGCCAGATCCACCCCACCGAAGTAAATCATCTGGTTTGCGGCCTTTTTGCAAATTACGCAAGAAGCAATGCTCCATATATTTTGGCTATATGACCCCGAAAAATTTCTAAACTTATTTGACTTGGTGGTTAGTTAGCGCGAATAATCTCAGCCGAAAGGCGTCATGCATACCAACTCTGAACAATGAAAGTTTTTGACACTGTAGTCTATATAAATATTTTCTCAGGTGTTGCTTGAATAATTTGCAGGTTTCAAATGTGACACAGCCTAACATTAAAAGTGTATTGGCCCTACTCAAATTACACCAAAAATAAGACAAACAATTAAATTTATTATGCTCCCCTAAATATTTATGCTACAGCCTTCTCTTTTTAACCATGGATCCCCAGGGGCTCTCAATTTTTTAAACATGCATTTCTCGTGAAATAACAGCATTCATGCATTTTTAACAATGTTACGGTATGGCTAATATAACATTGGTAACACCTCTCCAAATCCTAAGAAAAGTGCACTGTTTTTGTGCCTTTATTAAGACTATAACCTCAAAAATGATTTTAAAATGTATTATATTGACCTTTATTTTCCTGAATATAATAGGCAAATTTTGCATTAACTCCCGATTGAGAGAAACTATATCATACTGCCTAAAAACCATAAGTTTTAACAACAAAATTTTTAGTAGAAATTTATTGTGGCTACCAAACCTTGCTGAGTTTGGTTTTGGCCTGTGACTGGAAAACGGTTGCCTACCCCTGGTTTAGTATGTAAATAAATAAAAAATCTGTACTTGGATACAGGTTCTTTGTCTTCAGTTCCAACATGTGCTTGGGGATTAAACTGATGAGTTAGTGGGCGTTTCTTGCCAGCAAGTGGAGTTTCAAATGTTGCAGGCGATGGTAGGGGTGTGGTACCTTGGCAAATAAATAGTTGCGCATCAATTAAAACTCCTAAACCTATATACTTTTACAAATATAAAAAACTAACATGAACCTACCAATTACAGGGGTTGTGGTGATTCCTATTTTTCCCCCAGCAGCATATTTTAAAGCCAACTGCCTCATTCTTTCATAATCCTTTCTTTCTTCTGCCTCCAAATACTCTTTTTGGTCTTTCAAATGCTCATGATCCGGAAAGAAATCTCTAACAATGATTTTTTCAACATTCTAAATAACATTAAACGTATTTTAAAATCTTATACCAATTCTTTAAAATAAATTTGCTCTGATTCCTTGAAAGTTAATACAGTAATATTTGGAGCAATTGACAAAAATTACATGCAACCTAAACCTTAGGATCACTTTTTATTACTACCAGAAAGTAGCCCATATAATTATATTTTGTTAAACTACAAAAATTAAGTTGAAGGTAAGTCTCCTACTAATACACATTTTTATTGAAAACCATGTTATTGCATGATCATTTTATTTTTTTAATTTAATTAAGTGTGATGCTGCAAAGTGCCTACATTTCTTGACAATCTTAAACTGATAGGAAAAGTATTTATGAACCGTGGATATTGTAACAGACATTATTCAGTAAAAGTAAATTCAAGTCCTAAATAAAAAAAATTAATGCTATTAAATTAGTAGGTAAATAGTGATTTTAAACATAGGAAGTTACTGGTTAAACCTGTCAGAATTCTTTAATGCAATGCAAGCTTGTATGTGATTTTTTGGTAATTTTGTTTTGGGTTTTAAATTTTTTTTCAGGTCGATCAACCCTCTATTAATATTTTTTCATATTCTGTTGGTAAGATAACAATTCAATAAATGTAGAGCTAAGTTTTTCACCCCTTGAAGGAGGTGTCTAACTAAATGAATAACATTCTTGTAAATAAAAATAAGACAAACTAAACATAACTCAAATATATTCAACTTTTTTTTTTTTTCAGCACAAGTATTTTAAAAGACAGTGGTTCTTAAATTTTTTTCTTGGAATACCTTTAAAGGTTTGTATTGAATTTCATTATTATGTGGCCCGAAAAAAAAAATTTTTTTTTTGGACACATGTTGTTTTTGTCCGAATTTTTTTTTTT
The DNA here is from genome assembly GCF_963924565.1 of Ascidiella aspersa. Taxonomy (NCBI): domain Eukaryota; kingdom Metazoa; phylum Chordata; class Ascidiacea; order Phlebobranchia; family Ascidiidae; genus Ascidiella; species Ascidiella aspersa. The sequence goes on along the minus strand of NC_139447.1, from coordinate 23,943,734 downwards.
TTTTTTTTTCAGTCAATTTTTTATGTGCTCACTTTTGACAAGGAAAAAAACATAGTTGGAACATGAAATTTTCACAACTGTTAAATACCCTCCCAAAGTTGTTTCTAATATAAAAAAAAATTGCCTAGGTTCTAAGGGGTGGTTTTTAGGGGGGTAAAACTGTCATTTTTTGTTAATTTTGGTTTTTGGCACTTTTCAGAGATGAAAAAATGTAAAAAATATCTGATATATTTATGGATGATGGATACATGACATATACAATGCTAAGTAACAAAATTTTAAACATTAGCCCTGAACTGTTTATCCGGGGGGTCAAACAGCACAACACTTTAGGAAATTTCAATGATATATTTACACTAGAAGGAAATGACATGAAAATCTGAAAATTTCACAAATGTTAGAGAACCATTTAAAGCTGATGTTAAAATAAACATTTTACCTCTTGAAAAAAAGGGGGCATCTTAGGGGGGCAAAATTAAAATTCGGCCATTTTTGTGTTTAGAGGTGTCTAAAAAACTAAAGAAAACATTGTTAAATAGTTTTCAATTATAAAGACAAATTATAGGTTGCTTCACAGCAAAATTTTGACCTTCAACTCAAAATAATTAACCCATGGGGGAAAATAGTTAACCAAAAATATAGAAATTAAAGTGATTTTTTGATGGAAAAAAAAATGCAAACAAAGTGGTGTACACTGCCTGGCAGATTTTTTATTTAAACTTGCGGCGGTAAAATATGTTGTTTTGTAAGAGCAATAAGTTAATTACTAAGACGAGACACTTTGCACAATGGATGTTGCACGCGCTGGACAAAAAAAGCACAGCAGGGAGCCAGCCGCTTCGCGGCCAGAATAAGGCAAGCGATATGAAAAAATAAGGCAAGCGATATGAACTGTATTGAAGGTTTTATGCCGCTAGATTAGAGTAGATAGCTGTAAAGAACTAAATCGAACACATCACACTATTGATTTTTGTCCCCAATTAGAGGCGTATAGGGGTGCAAGAAAAAATTGTCAAATATTTTTCAATTATAAAGACAAGTTATAGATTTGCTTCGCAGCCAAATTTATATTAAGACCACTGGCAATCAATCTTGTAAAAGTGCACCATGTCCAACCTATAACACGCAACTTCGGGCCACATCCGCTTTTGCCTGCTAAAGCACTGAAACTGGAAGCACAACATTGGGAGTATATGGACACTGACAAATAAGACCCATTGAAAGAATATAGAATAACCAAGGAATAACACCCTGGTAAAGTATAGTGGAGCTGCGCTATACCCCCCCTGGTATAATATAGTAGAACCGCGCTATAACCCCCTAGCAAAATATACAAAAACCGCACACCCTGTCCAGTTTTTATTTGTTTGTTTTTCACAGAAAATGATAAATTAATGAATGTCGTAAAATAAGTTTTAAATGCACATATCAGGGGATAATAATACCAGACATTTCATTTATGCCAGTTTAGATATGCAGAATCATTAGAGAGCCCTTTTAAAACGAAAACAATGCACCAGGCAAACAATACGTTTTGCTTAAAACGTAAATCCTGTTATACTTATTGTACATTATTATTAGAGCACTTGACACAAATACTTACCTCAGTATAGCTTTCCTCGTTTAAAATTGTCTTTTTTGATTTTGTGATAGCACATAGCGAAGTGTTTTTATTTGCAACAGCTACAGTCTTGTCCATTGAAGTAGCAAAACTTGGTCTTCAATGTTTAATGCAAAAAAATTTGATTGTGAAGGGATTTAAAAAAAATAATTTGTTGATAAGAAGTTTAATCCAAAAATGTAAATCAATAATTATTAACATTAGTCTGCATCAATGTTTCTGAATAAAAAGTAAAAGTTGTTTTTACTTTATTTTGGGTTACTGATTCCGAAAACTACCTCAGATATCGTTGCGACAATTTAAAATGCATTCATAAATAATTATGAAAATGTATAGAAAGCTATAAAAATAAATAGCATCACAGACAACACTTAAATTAACATTAGTTTACAGAAAATATATCTAGTTTTTGAGAATATTCCTAAAATCAGCATCCTTAAATTTATTAAAATAACTCTTTTTGTGAACAGCACAGAAAATTATTTTTTATGGTGTTAAAATCGTACCTTTTGTATGTTTACTATCGATCTGGTAGACCGTGACATTTTGGACTAAACCCGACAGTCCGTGACCATAAAATAAAAGTCTGGACAGGCACTGGTCTGGCTTTTGCTTAGAAATGCACTAATTTCTAACGGAATATTCTTTAATTAGCGTTTTACAAATGTGGGTCAGGCTTCACATTCTGCGATGGGACACTCGAGCCCCATAATATAAACGCGTTAACAAAAAACATAGGGCCTATACTCTACGGCAAGACTGAATATTTACAGAACGCCATTTTAAAAAATATTTCGCTTATACGGACACCTTTTTTGCGATTTACCTTAAATTGGAGGCTAATTTTGTATGTACGGTTATTTAAAATGGGACAACAGTTAAATCGCACAAATTAACTCATCTAAATCAGAATGTAATGTTGTCGCCTGACTGACGAGTGCACCTAAGCAAAAATTGCTTGTTGTTTTCAGACCCACGGAAGGTCCTAATTCATTAATCCGTAAAAAATAATAGGAACACACAATAAGACCTATAAAAGCGACAATTAAAACAGAAAAGTCCATAATACCATATAGTATTAAGACCAACGACATAATAAAACCAAATGTGTTGCAATACCCACGGCAGAATAACATCTAAGATCGTCTGAATAAGATCTAATCCTGTAGGAATAAGTGCTAAATTCACCTGAATAATGTTGCACTGAATATGTGAATAATGGAAATCACCTTGACCCTTGCAAGATAAATGTCGACCTTAATTCTTGATCAGTAACAGCAAAATAATCTAGCAATTCAGGTCAGACACAATAAACAGATCTTAAAAGATATATATATATTTCGCCAATCAAGGCATCGTCAGTATATCTGAATAAAAACAAACGCAACAGTATATGAATAAGTCAAACACATTAAAAATTAAATAAAACAAAGTAAAGTAACTAAAATATAAAAAAACTATTAAATTGTAGTGACAGCCAATGTGTGCAACCCCTGTACAGAAACAATAAGCACGGGTCGAGAGAAACGCGACAACGCAAAACAACGGCACAAAAACTGCAAAGCAAAAGAGCAAAGTACGGGGATCGCCACCGGAGACAACCATTCGGTCTCCCATTTTTTTTTAACATTGCTGTCCACTATGCCATTCTCCAAGCCACTGTTACCTTAAGCAACACAGAATTTTTTAAACGTTTTATTGACGATATGGTATTTTTATGCTTCGGCGACAAAGCGACGCTTAACGTCATTAATACTCTTGCCAACATTTTTAAAACTTTTGGTTTAGAGCTCACCTTTGCGCAAACCAAAACAAGCGAAACGGGAAGCAAACTGGTGTTCCTTGATGTCGAACATCAGATTACCAAATCCAAATTTAGATTCAAGACGGTCAACCACACCAAGGACACTGCAATAGGTCGTTGCTTCCTTCTAAGGTCCTCACATCACCCGCTGTCAGTCTTTAAATCCATCGTTCGCGGAGAATCCGTTAGAATGCGACGCCTCAACGAGGAACATCAGGATTACCTTGACAGCCTCTACAACCTAAAATTGAAGGCACTCCGCTCTGGGTTCCCTAAAGGTATGACAGAAGACATAATCACCCTGGCAAGCACGTGGACAGAACGCTTCCCACCGCAAACGAGTCAATCGAACGAACCTGTTGAGAGGGATGTTTGGGCTACCAATTTTCCTCAACTATTAAGACCTTCAAAAAAAGAGCTGGTCCTCAAACCGAACATCTCCATCACCTACAAGAGGCCGGCTACATTTGGGAACCTCCTCACAGGTTATAGAAGAATCGCGCACGGCGTTGAAAAAGAAGCGACCCTGCCTGCGGGATCCCACCCGTGCGGACGTTGCGCTTTGTGTGTCCACTTCGGCAAACACATCGCAATGGTGAGCTCAACGTCACACATAGCCACACGCAGCCATGCTATACCGCTTAAGAAAGCGCTTACCTGCCGCAATTACGGTATATACGTTGCGACATGCACGTTGTGTAAAGAACAATACGTGGGGCAAACCAAAAATAAGTTTTCCACCCGTTGGTCTACCCACCGTTCCTTATGAAACGCATTTTGACACGATGGTGACAAAACCGCACTGCAACATCACTACGCCATATCCCACCCAGATATTCTTGAAAGTAGACCGGTAATTTCTAGATGTTAAATTGTTCGGTTGGTTGCCCAGCCACCGTTCAACATGTTAGACATTTGTAAGGATAGATGGCTAAACAAAATTAAAGCTAGAATTAATATTAAAACAATGGCACTGCCCCAAATTAAGTAGTATTTGTCTGGTTATTATCGTTTCCTTACGCCTCTACTCCATTTTTTCTTTTTGCCTTGCAGTTTTTGTGCCGTTGTTTTGCGTTGCCGCGTTTCTCTCGACCCGTGCTTATTGTTTCTGTACAGGGGTTGCACACATTGGCTGTCACTACAATTTAATAGTTTTTTATATTTTCGTTATTTTACTTTGATTTATTTAATTTTTAATGTTTCTGACTTATTCTTATACTGTTGCGTTTGTTTTTATTCAGATATACTGACAATGCCTTGATTGGCGAAATATATATATATATCTTTTAGGATCTGTTTATTGTGTCTGACCTGAATTGCTAGCTTTGCTAGACTATTTTGCTGTTCACCTGAATAAGGCCTAAATGGCCAAAATAACGTCTGAAACTGTATGGAGAGGGTAGGACGATCGGGGGCCACGGGTTTGACATCGGCCGTTTTGTTGTCGACGTTTGGACGCCCTAGTTTGCACCGAATCTTTTCGGCCCTCTTTGGGGTTATTGGTGGGTAATGGGTGGGGTTACAAAATAGGTTAGGTTTTAAATTATTAGTGGGATTAGTGAAGTACTTAGGGGCGGGGAATGGGTTAGGTAAAATTAAAAAAAATCCTGATTCTGGCCATTTAGCCCGATGGGTTTAGGACTTTTTCCGGTTGACCTAATTACTACGACTATTAGGTATTATAAAGTCCTATTTTGGTCTTTTCCGAACTTTGTTTTATTCCGACGTTGATGTTATTGGTAAGCTAATATACAGGAGCAAGAACTCTAACAGAAAAAATTAATCGTTTTAAGTCCTTAAAATTTTTCCCAGAACTTGGTAATGACCACAAATCTATGAGTCGGATTCAAACATAAAATCAATATAGCTTTTGATTATTATATTTTAAAGTATTATTAATTTAGCTATTGTTTACTTGTGGGCGTAAGGATTTCCGATAAAAAACAGTAGTTAGTGTTGAGCATATAACTACATTCCATTTGTACATCCGTGCGTGTAAATAAACACGCTGATTTGCCTTTTTTAGAACTATGTTTATACACCGAAATAGTAAGGCAGGATAAGTTATTAAAAAACAATTTGGTAGGACCGAAATATGCAGACGGGCCTGACGACATTTTTGGCGAGTGTTATTTCGTCCTGGCGAGTGCTCATTGGTTGGCACTCGACTCGCGAGTGCAAATTTTAATGGTCAACCCTGAAATGTGATATTTTTTGTCAAAAACAAGTTAATTTCTTGCTGTAGAACTAATTATCGAAAATTCACAGATAAAAGTCGCCCTTCGCCTAACGATCTCCGACATGTGTAATATCATAGTTACTTTTCAGTAAGCTTGTGAAGTTGCCGACGCTATGTTCGTTTTTCATTGTCCAAAAAGATAATGGGTTCCCGAATAGAACATTGTAAAGTAGGAAAGATTATCCCCAATTATGTTTGGATGTCAACTGGCTTTGACGTCAAAGTGTGCCTTTTACACGTCTTTTTGTTTTTTGACGTTTAACATACTTCATATCTTGTTTAAGTGGAGAACACTGAAATATTTTCTCTCTGACTTCTACCGTTCTAAATAAATGGTATATCAAGCATTTCTATGTTGTTTCATTCGATTAATACAATTCACAAAATGTGAAATAGTCTACCTTATATTTTTTTTAGGACGACCCGCGCATAACATTTTTGGTGTTTCTATTTTTTTTTTTCTATTTTAAACAGGTGCTCACCATAGGTATTATTTGTATTTAGTTTAGCAGTATAAAAAGTGTATTTCATTTTAAGTAAACCCGTCAATGTTTTAACTTTTTGTGTGGGAGACTAACAAGTTTTTATTTAAAAGTATTGTGAGCGTCTAAGGCTAGACGGTACGAGAAGATTACACATACGACGAAAAATGATCTTTGTTCGCAGAAGCTACCGAACCATAGTGTGGTCCAAATCCAGGCAAACATATAGGCTATGGCCTGCAGAAAATTATTTAATTTACGCTATACTCAAACTTTTTCTATTGATAACTTTTTTACTTGTATATACAGCCCTAAATGCAAAACTCAGAAAGGGCTCTGCGGGCCGCACAAAATGATAACTAAGAATTGTGTTATTTTAATGTTGAAACTACAGTGAATCAGCGGGGCATCGGATCGTTTTTGCACTTAAAAACGTGTTTAGGCTAATTACGTGGAGAAAGTAAAGTGTTGTCGCAAAGCGAGAAAAAGCGTTTGTTTTGTTTAAAATTCACACGCCGTCATCCACACTATGATATACTACTAATGAAAAGTGTAATAAAACTACTTTGAGGGAACGCGATAACATTTAATGTTAATCTAGCTAAGTGTTTGTTAACATTTTGAAGTGAAGGCACACCTGGCGAGCGAAGCGAGCGCGATTTTTTTGGGTATACCGGCATTTCTTTTAAATTTCTTGCAAGTTTTTATTACATTGCCAAAATATATTGTTAAAAAAAATATGTCCAACATTTTAAATACGTTATCCGTTTTTCCGTGACGCATTTGGCGGCCTTCCACGGCGCAACGGCAATGAAGCGCTGATCTAGGTAAAAACACAGCATCAAAACGTAAACAAACCCATAGAATGTAGAAACAATCTATAAAATATTCAATTAGCCTTATTCCCGGTCATTATTTGTACAACAAATCAATCTGCTACAGGCCCCACACTCTGCTACAGGCCCCGCACATAGTTAATCCGGTACTGGTGACACTTTGTGCACCACGAGCCTACTCGCGCCCTTTAATTGGACAGAATGTATACTCTTTAAAAAACCCTTTGTAACTTCTTTCGTTTAAGCCAGTAATTCCCAAACTTTTTTCTCGCGTACCATTTTGAGCTTTTGTACAGTGTTCATGTACCACTTAAGTTAAGCCTACATCTGACTAGAATATCTCAAACTAAACCTCAAATTAAAGGTAACTAAAACGCAAGATTGCAAATTACCCAATCTGAAAGTTTTAAAAGTTGAAAGTTTTCGGAAATGTATACAGATGCTTTGAGAATTTTATACGTAGTCGCGTACCACCTGAAAGACTCTCGCGTACCACCGGTGGTACGCGTACCACAGTTTGGGAACCACTGGTTTAAGCTATCGGGAGCGAGATAAAAAAATGTATATACTTTAGGGTTTTACTTAATATTTAGTAAGACAACATCTTGGCTGGCATAGTTTTTTTTATACCTTTCACGCTAGTAGTATACGATTAACTTGCACAAATGTTCTACTGGATTTAACAACTTTCTGGCACAGAAAAAGCTTAATCCTTATATAAATGATATGTGCTGTAGAAAAAAGCGAATAAATGCTATGTGCTGCAGAAAAATAGCACAAAAAGAAAGCATTTGCTCGGATCGTTCATTGCACAATGTTCAGAGAATCCAGTTCCAATTTGAAGCGAACTATACCGGCGGCGAATACGATTTGAACTTTTCGTAGATTACTGTAGTAGATTACACAAAATTTAAATTACCAGAGAAACTTGCATTGAAATTACACTTTATGTAAGACTAAATGAATTCATGTATGGCTTTTTGGCTAATTTAGTCTGTTGGCTTTTTGATTGATAAACGAACCAAATAATTTTATTTTTATATGCAAGAAGGCCCTTAGAGGTGAAACGACGTTGTTTTCAAAATTACTCTAAAAGTAGACGCAAATATGTAAAAAACCTTGCGTAACAAGGTAAAACACCTGGGTGAAAACGTGAGCGTAAAATATATATATACAATTAGGCGTGATCGAAGAGCATAAACCATTAAATATATGTAATCCTATTCGTTTACGCATCGATCGCCAGATCTTAGCAGGTCGATCGCGTAGATCAGTGGTTCTCAACCGCCGGTCCGCGGACCGGTGCCGGTCCGCGTCAACTTTTCTGCCGGTCCGCCAAATATATTATAATTTTATATTTCAATTGCAAAATGCAAGATGTTAAAAGCTTGTTCACCAAATTAAAAATTTTGCCAGTTCCGTAATTTGCAGCATTGTGACGTAACATAAAGATAATTGTCTACTTCGGACTGACCGTACGTTACAATGCGCAGTGTTGTGCCCAACTGTTTATAAGTAGGCTACGTCGTTAAAGTCTTCTTCTTTAAGATAGTTGTTTGTGAAAAACTTTCGTATACCACGTATGGTATAAGAAAGACAGCAGAAAATTGCTAATTTAATTGAAGTTTCCTGTCTTTGCTTTTAAGTTGCATACTTTTGCCGTAATTACATTTTGGGTTGATTTTGATTTTTAAAGGTCCACCGGTCCGCAAAATTTATTTTGAAATTTCACCGGTCCGTAAGCTAAAAAAGGTTGAGAACCACTGGCGTAGATGATGCGTCGGATTTTTAAAAAGAGCGTTCTTCAAGCAATATTTATATAAACAGAACGAAAACAGTCGATAAACTTGGATAAACTAAAGCAGCACAAGTAGTGTATAGTTATAGCAGGTGTAGACTACAAATCTTGTAGGCTATCAATATATTTAATCACATCGGTTGTCTTGCGGATTTATGGAAAATACTAGTCACGTCATTACAATTTTTCTACAAATACTTGTAAAAATCACTAAATTTGTTAAAAAGGCGGTTATGTCACATTACCTTCCAACAGGTAGCCTATACGCTATAAACATAAAATCCGTGATTCTTAACATATTTTCTACTGCACCCCTTTTGTTACCTTTCTGCATCTTACGATCCACTCAGATAATAAAGTAAACGATTAATTAGTTATCATACCAAAGAACAAAATATGTGTATTTAGTATGAATTTGACAGATTTGACGCATTCAGTACACAAAAAATTGCTTGTGCTAGATATACTGGCTTTTATCAAGCTGATTTTGATAAACATGACATGAGGGCGTTGACGCCTTTCGGTAGAAGAATTGGTGCCGTAGGGGCGTTTCCGTAAAAAAAAATTTTTCAGAGATACGCCGCATCGATAATACAAATGTCCATTTTTTACCAGGCCATCACTCCATCTCGTTGATATATTTAAACTTATGTTGTATATTTATGCACGATTTTAGTTGCATATTTAAGCACGGCTTTGAACGTTACCAGAGGATCCCTTTAAGGTTACGTTTTACACTTCTTGCTATGACGTAACTTTGTGACGTCATCTCTGTAAAGTTGGTGCATTCCGGTAAGAAATTTTTTCATCGTTTTGGTAAAAAAATCTCTATTTTCACTCCGGATATTCACAGAAACTTCGTTCAAAAAATTGTTAACAAAACAGGATAAAGCAAAACAAATAATGAAAGATTTGTGCAAAGTTTTTTTTGCAGTGTTATTGTTTAGGTGGGCAAAAAACACAGTTTGTGGAAGGGGTGGCATGGTGCCTAACCCATATGCACCACTTTTTTCTCCGTTCACTAAACCATATAGTTCTGATTAAAATAGACCAAATCGACCGTAAGAAGTAGCAAATATTGTCCAAAATACGAAAAACTGTTAATAATTAGTAGATCGAAGCTCGCAAATCGCAAAATCATGAAACATTTCTTCAGTTAGTAACTACACATGTGTAATTTTAATATGAAGCAAGTACAGCACAAAAGCAGTATTAACAGTAAACATAACATGGAACAAATAAAATCAAGATACAAAAATGTTAAATGTTGGAGTAGAGCCTAGGAACCAATGATTTAAAATTTTAAATTATTTTGTCAGTCATTACGTTAGACTTATTATTATTATTATTATTTTAAAAACACATACAAAAGTTTGACCCGACCGGCCTTTTAACTATGTTTGCTCCGTAACCATTTAGTTGAGACAATTTTTAAAAATCCTAATTTATTTAACTTTAGGAAGTAAATAATATAAAAAAGTAAATGTAATGTTTACAAACCGAAACAGAAAATCCATCATCAAACACTTAACTCTGATAACAATCAAGTTTTTTATAGTCTGGCACAAATGCAGTGCGTGAACTTCTTAAAAAACAACCAGCTAAACAGCTGTCATAGCTGCGGTTGCTTGGCCATCATCCGCGTCACGAATTCCTCGTAATTGACTTGGCCGTCGCCATCCACCTCCGAATTGCGGATCATTTCGTCTACTTCCTCTTCAGTGAGCGCCTCTCCGATTGTGGTCATCACCTGACGGAGCTCGGCGGCCGCGATGAAGCCGTTCGACTCCTTGTCGAAGATCCGGAAGGCTTCACGGACCTCGTCTTCCCCGATCACCGGGTCCTTGATTCTCTTGGCCATGACGTTAAGGAAGTCTCCCTTGTCGATCCAACCCATGCCTTCAGGGTCAGCCTCTTCGATGATGTTTGCGATGTCCGCTTCGCTCGGATAAAACCCCAGGGAACGAATCACGGTCCCAATGTCCTTGTTTGGCACCGGGCCATTTTCTTCTTTTGCGTAAGCCTTGTACGCATTCGTGAACTCTGCAGCCTGCTCATCGGTCAGAGTTAGTTGTTCTGCAGCTGCCATTGCACTTATTCACTTTAAACAACCACCTAAAATTACTGCTAGAGAAAAACATCGCGCTTTTATACCTCTGTTATGTAAACTAAAAACTTTATTTACAGAAACGAAGCAAATTTTGACGCAACTTTTTAGGGAAAAACATACTATGCAACCTCTGCCCCCAATAACCTGCCCTGAAACTTTGGCCCTTTAAACTCTGGCAATAGCGACTAGAGAGCGGCTTGAATGAAGGGCATCACATAGGGCATACAAACGCGAACCGGGTTGATTGTGTATCGAATTACACCAGATGCCACTGATCACAGCTCACGTCTCTCAGCTGTGATCAACGATTCGAAACTGGATCTGAAAACATTTATCCGTCGGGCAGAATGGGATATTTAGTGAAAGGCAAGCGATCTGTCCATTGTGTCTAGAAGGATTGGGCCGGGCACTTTTGCTCGCACAAAGGCGGCCCACCGCTTACATGTTATTGCTAGTATCAGGCGTTTTAGGGACAAAGTAAACACGGCTGCCGACCAAACATAAATGGCGTCATGTTGTGGTAGCAAAGCATTAACAGATCGGCGAGGTACATCGCATGCTTGGCGTTGAAGAAGCGAAAGTTGAATTAACACATGCCCCATGAACAACACACACATACACGGCTTATTGACTGCTCACACCCATATTCACGCTTTCTGTAGACAATATAGCAAATGGCATAACAATAAAATCAAACGACAAGTTCGATAACTATACTGCACACGCAGGTGCGGGTTTTATTCCAATACAACTTGCTCTTAATGGTCGGAAAAGAACAAAACTTTATCAAATTAGGTCAAACGTTAAAAGTTATACTTCGTTCATTAGCCAAAATCTGAATCATGGTGCGGCAATTCGCGGCAAGTGCGCGATACGGTTACCCTATACACTGACGACGAGCCTCTATTTGTCAACCTCGGATGATCCCAGCGAACGTCGGAAGATGGTTTGAAGCTTTTGTTACGATCCGGAGGGAAAGGATCCCAGCTCGCTCTACATCGGGCAGGACGGGAGAATGGACATTCTTGGAAAACAATACTCAGGAATGTGATTTACGAAAAGGAAAAAAGTACTCCGCCATACTAACCGTCGCAGTAGGCCAGGCGGAGGACATCTTTCGGAAGTCAATAGACTCAACAGCTATACAGTGGCAGATTTCGTTAATTTGTAGTGAAAATTGAAAGCGTTGAGTTAAAAATGAAGAATATGAGGCAGGGTCAAAATGATCTTAGAACAGTGATAAATTAATACAATTCGGTATAAGGGCGAGCAGGCTGCATCAGTCTGGTTTACAATTTGGTAAACAATTATTTAGGTTGGAATTTGATAATAATATACTGCCATAAAATAAAACAGAGATTGGGAAAACAGTAAAGTTTTATATTTTTTTAACGATCATGCCTACAAGTGAATTGCGTCTACTTACGGAGCGTACTTAAATCACTAAATTTTTAGGGAGGTTTTAATTTGGTAAAGTGTTTAATTGCTTACGTTTGACGAAGTATGAAATAATTACAACATTTTGAATGGTGACATGAAAACTAGTTGTAATAAATACCAGTTTGAGTGTCAAGGGCTATGCAGAGGTTATACAATCACAGAATGGGCAGTTAATAAATAACGGTACAGCGAAAGGACGAAAAGACGGTGGACAACCGCACGTTTGAAATGATTTTCTTTTTTCTTGTCGTAAGCGACACTCTTTTTTCGCGCTTTCATTAGGTCCCTCCTTCTCTTTCTCTCTCTCTCTCTCGCAAGCACTCGCACTTGTCCGGCAAATGTGCTTTTTTTGACGCGGGAGAAAGTGGAAGCGATCTTAAGAAAAATGACGTTACGCCGATCCATAGAACTATTCTTGAGAGCGAGCAAAGCCGCAGTGCGAATAAATCCTCGATGCAGACTATATGTAGCTATGTAGCCAATTGTTTTAATTATGGATCACGAGGTAAACTTTAATCAAAATAGCATATTTTGCAGAACTATTAGAGCGTCCCTTTTCCATTCCTTCTGCGTTAAAGTAAAAAAATAACAAAAGGAAAAACTTAAGGGCAGCCAAAGTTACTGTGTGGGACTGAATTGAACAACGGCGCCATTGGAATAAGAGAACTCTAATAAGGCAAAGGAGCAAACGAAAGGCGGACACAACGAGAGTTGCGAAAGACTTATAGCATCATCGGGCTCAGAAGATTTCGAGCAAACATTAAGATGCGACCCCGATCCGCTGCATCGTGGAAAACCAGACTTTCGATTGCGCTCGTGATGTTTCTCTTGCTTGTCGACCTGCACAGATGCCAGGCGAGGCGGAGGACGCGCAATCGGCATTCTCGTCGGAACAAGATGCAAAACTTTTCCGTCGGCAGCAGCCGGAGAAAATCTGTTTCGCCGAGGCTGCGCGCCAGTTTTCCGGCATTCCGACATCACAAGAAGCACGCGGTGCATACGGACACGATAAGCAGCCACCAAATGGCCAGCAGCGACCTTTTCAAGCTGGTAAATCCAGTCGGCGGTTATAGTTCGGGCAGCAACAACTGGATAGGAACGGTGCGGCACCAGCGCCTCTACTGCCCGATCGGCATTGGCTTTCACTTGGAGATACGCAAAAACGGCAGGGTGCGCGCCCGGAAGGCAAGACAACAAGCAACCGACGACAGTAAGTTAAATTTATTTTCTGTGGTATAAAACGCTGTTTCGACGCACCGCGTCATGTACTGTATTGCTTGTGGCGACCGATTGCGCTTTACGTTGGACTAAGTGGCTTTCCTATCCAGGCGCAAACGTCCGAGCAAGCAAAAAATCCCGGCAGCGAGCGTGTACGGTTTAAACAGCGCTCACGCGGCGCGGCAAACAACATAAACACGGAGAATTTCCGGCCGGCTATTACAGACCTTGCGATGGCTGTGGGCTGATTGCGCGATGGCCGTTTCCGTAGCTCTCGGCGAGCACCAACTGGAAACAGATTATGGAGACGCGATTCGCCACCAGCGTTTGTTGATGCTTTCGTTGAGCACCTTCCTTACCCGGGGGCAAAATAAACTCACTCTTGCGACACGAGCGTTGGAGATTTTCGGTCGCGTAGGAAACAGCGGGAAATAATTAATTGCTCGTGGAAAGTTACTGCTGAGAAATATAATTCACTTCTTAAAATAAAAATCCAAAAATAATTTACAACGTTAAAATGTAAAATTTCACAACGTCGAAATTTAATTAGACGCCATCTGCCGACTTCGTGTTTCGTGAGAAACCTGAGACGCGCAAACGACTATCACCCCTATTGTGCCCCTGGATGGCGAGTCGCGCAGACACTGCCAAGCGGGAAAGGTGTAACGGCGGTGGTAGGGGGGCGGGCCAACATCTCGAGTGGCAAAGGCGAGAAACTTCCCGTCGCGCCGAATTTCATAAAGCTTATAATCTGTTGACAACATTGGGCCGAGGGACGTAAGCATAAGCGGTGGGTGACTCGATCGGCTAGCGTCGCTAAGAATTCCGATTGTGCCATTCTCGAGAGTATTGCCACTGTGGGCCAATGTATCGCGTTGTGGCGGCGTGATGGTAGGCCTCACCAGGTGCGTGCGACGTCAGAACTCCCAAATCCACCCTTGCCATTTTTCGCGACATGGCACCTGTTCTTTTACTATTTGGGCTGCGGCTGTCGTCACGGGCGCCCTTTGATGATAACAATCAACGATATAAATGCCGTCAAGCGAAGCAAATTACATTGAACCGATCGCAGATTATTGGATTTGGCTTCAAATGAACGAGCTGACCAAAAAAAGCTACCGACGTAGCGCAATAGCCGTTTGGCGCCAGACTCGCTCTACGACCTGCACGCAATCATTTTTAGAGCCTGCTGTCGGAACGATGTATTAAATGTTATTGTTAGGCCATACGCGAAGGATAACAACATTCGGTGACATATGGCAATTTCACTTAATCACATGAATTAAGCGCATCTCTCTATCATTTCAACATAGTTTAACTTCTTAGATTTTTGACCCATTGTAACAACTAAGGAAAATGAGATTGTAAGATTTAAGAAGACTGCTTTTAAAGTGGTCAAACGGCCGAAAGCTAAGATGGAGTCGCGCTGAAGCCGGTTCGATAAAATGGCGCTTGTCGTGAGCTACAGCGGAAACCCAAACGGATCGCGCTGGCAAACACAATCGGAAATATGCAATTCGATCTTCGTTTGAAGACATCCCGATCGCAAATCAAAGGATCACGTCGGGCGTTAAGCGTGGCGCACTTCACCTGTTACTCATATCCAACATGAGAAGACAATGCCTTTTTGCCCGTGTAAGGCGTTTCAACCCATTGACATAACGCCCAGCGATTTAAACCCGATACCGTCTCTATCCTGGTTGCTATGACAGTTAATGGTCAGCGATTATTTTGTCATTACGTTTTCGGACAGGTATTTTGCGTTGCGCCCTTCCATCTATTCTAAGCGAAGTTATAGGATGTCGAAAGAACAATAAACAAACTTCGGTAAAACTCGATAAGAGAAACAGTGAAACATGATAATAGTAGCGAAACAGAGCGTGGGAAATTAACAAATTTTTAGTGAATCTGCATTTTCTTGAAATAACGTTGAATTAACAGTGCACGTACGTCGCCGCACAACAATTTCGTAAAATGTCTCAATCATCGACCGATGTCGGCACCGCTAGGGTAATAAAACGCGTGAAACGAGAAATTGAGGTAATCTGAACGCGCGACAATGGCTCGAGAACTTTCGTGACACTTGTTGGCGATTTAGCAACCCCGACAAAGGATTCCCGCTCGCCCTCACTCACCCTGCTATGCAGCCCCTTCTTAAATTTAGCTACTGTGACGCACTGTGGCTAAAGTTGTGAGTGTTTCGAAGGGAAAGCTACACAAGCCGCCATTTGATGTTACGTCTCGCAAGTGAGGCCCTTGTGGGCGAGCGCAAAAGAAAAGACTAAAGTTTACACTCAGGCGCGTTGTTTTGCCAACGGACAATAGACTTATGGTTTTCAAATCGATAAACTTTGACAGTCGCTGAACAGCGCCGCCAACTTACCAGGCTAAATTTAGCGACGCTGATCCGACGCTGACGTGTGGTATTTAATGTATCATGTATTACATTATTTCTAAGACGGTTTTGTCACGGGCGTTCGAGTTGCCCTGGCTGTCTCTATGACGGCAACTACGCAATTCAAAAACAGGCTAAAACAACGCTTATAGCTGACGTTGCAGCGGAATGTGATGCAGATGATGTTTTTTCCTACGAGATTTATGGATGTTTTTACAACAGCAAAAATAACTGGTCGATAGTAAACGCATCACTTTAACATGCGATTTTGATACTTCCTTAACAAGGCACAAAGCGGATGGTGAAGGGTCGTGTCAACGACAAACAGTAACGTGATACTTTAAGCGAACGGTGGCCCGGCTACCATAAGAGTTGTTCTGCAAAAGGAAAGTCTTCAGGGTACAACAGCTAAACCAAGTCGAACCCACGTGCCAGGGCTTCAGTCGGCGCAGACTCCCGTTTAAGATTAAGTGCGATCAATTTCCGTCGTCAATTAGAACTTGACACCACTTCTTGCCTCCCGAAGTCAAGGTGCTTTGTAGTGCAAGCCGCAAAATGCCGACCGCCGGCTTGCAGCGTTGTGGGGCCTTGTGTGCCTGAAAGTTGATCTTGTCGTTCCTGCAAGCGCGGCAGTTCCTTCATGCTTTCCTTTGATTTCGCAGGTGTGCTGGAAATATTCAGCGTCGACATTGGAGTCGTTGGAATCCGAAGCGTGCCACATAAGCTCTACCTGTGCATGAACAAGTCCGGAAGGCTCTACACCAGCGTAAGTAATTCTAATAACATTCTTTATTAGCTTTGTGTACCAGGAAACATGCGAGGGTTGCCTTACCAACAACATAAAGGCAAAATTATCGCGAGTAGCAGACCGCTCTTCATATTTGCGATCCTTTTTTAGATACTGCGTCGCGTTTTGTCGCCGACAAGTATACAAACGTTTCTTCTAACCCATTTTCACGATAAACCGCTAGAAACACAGGATAGCTGTGAGGCCCTATGGCAACCTCAAAATACGAACACGACCCCGGCGTGACATTTCCTGGCTGTTAGATCCCTTTCGATTCTTTGATCCCAGTTCAGTACGTTTTATCGCTGTTAATCTGAAGATTTGGTCAATTCAAGGTTGCTGCGACAATGCGCGTGAGAGAATAGGAAAACGAAAGCATTGGCGCCCTAGCAATGATGTCGCCGCGCTTATAATTCGAAAATTAATTTGGCTATTTAGGATTCGTGTTAAGCGGCCCAATTTAATTCGATTAGGCAATACGCGGGCATTTTGAAAGCCGAGCCGAAGAAAAGCAACAAAGGGATTTCGGCCTTATTTCGGGTTTGACGCATTGGGAGCCGAACAATCGCCCGGACATGTCGAGGGACAATCGCACGAGGAACGACGAAAGGTGTTCGACAAGTTCCAGTGTTTTGCTTCCGTGACAATTATAGCGCTGCGCGAAGAAATCACAAAGGGTACCGTGGTTGTCAGACAACATTCTTTGCACCCGACATCGGTCGCTTTCATATTTATGCTAGTCCGCTTGAAACAATAATCGACGGGGCGCCCAGGTAAATGCGCGCAAGCTACGGCACGTTTGTAATCGTCGGGCGGAATTACTCGGAAATGCGTAACGGACGGTTTCGATTGCGCGATTTACTTGAGCAACAAAAGCGCGGTGACAACTTTTCAATAATGGCATCCATGTTGCGGCAACAGTCAAGACACACCGCGAAAACGAGACAGCATGTTCGCGTTTTGATTGGCTCGTGGAAACGACAGTCGGAGGAAGGACAAAAGGGGTGGGGTGCGATAGGAAGGCTAATGGTTCTAAGTTCGATCTTTGAAGTATTATCTCAAAATAAAAATCAGATATTATTACATAACTTTTATTTTATTTGACTAGTGTGACTTAAAGTGGTGTAATTTTTGTAGTCAGAGTCACACGGAAGCACAAATTTCAGTCCGCGTGTCACAATCGTCACAGACGGGTTTCCGTTTGTCCCCAGCATCCGCTGCCCTGGCCAAACCAAGAGGTAGAGCCGTTGTCAAAAACACGACTCAAATCGCCAATCGAAACACAAATTATAAAGGATAGTGCGAGGGAGAGACACATAATATCTTATTTCTATCCAAACATGCGATCCGGGGGCCTGGTTGGCGCGTGGCCATAGTTCGGTCGACAGGAAGTTGTGCTTGTTTCAGTCACGCGCGCCCACACGGTGAGAACAAGGGACAATGTAGAATAACAACACACGACCAAATGTAACACACAAAGATAAAAAATCAAACAAAAATTCAGTGGCGACATTTGACGCACTGTGGGCTGTTTTTTAGTCTGCGCTCGCGACTCGAAAATTCCCAGCGTTCTGGCGGTATGTTTTGACCTCAGCGGGTGATACCATTGCTGCTTCAATGTGTGGAGTCAATGCATACTTTACGATTGTCATTAATTGACCCCCGGGGCGCGAATTTAGCACCCAATGGGCGCCCGAAACAATTACACGCGTCTTATCTGCAAAATCGTCATAAAATGAAGCGAGAACGCAAATTCAGACTCTGCACCACTCATTGGAATGTTTCACGCCATTCTATAACAGGTTTGTCCAGACGAGAGACTCAAAACTAACAAATATTTCAGAAAAAGCAATAAACACAAATGGTGAATCACCCATCAAACGTGTCTAGGAGAAATAAAACTAGAATTTCGCGATCAGAAAACTTCGCGCTTTTAAAGTGCTTGTTGTATATTTTTAAGGAGTAGCGCTAAATTCCCACAGACGAATAATAACTTTGTGGACAGTATGGGTTACGTCACCTTTTAAACTTTGATGGGGTGCGATTCAAAGTATTCTTTTTCGCAATCTTTGTATTGTAAAACCCTTGGTGTGGGGGTCGCATAAACTTTCGCTACACCCCGAGAGATCAGCATCGTGACAAGTCGAGAAATTCTGTCGTTTGATGTGGGATTGAAATTACTCACACCTTATTGTATCGCGACGGTCGCCATCAAAACAAGTGACGTTGGCGCTACTAACGTCTGGCTACACACAAAAGTCGCCCCATGTCAGGAATTGGCCACTTCAATGCGGGCGCAATAGTCACAAGCGTTGGCGGCGTCGCAATGATAAACGGACCCCATGCCGCGGAAATTTTGCCGCGATTGTTGTGATAAATATTCAGCCATAAGGGGCAGGAATTTCAATTTAGGATAATTCGTTCAATTGAGGCAATTGACCGACCCAGACGACTGCTTAATACAACTTGGCGACAATCGAGCCTACGAAAAATTAAGAACGTCATGGTTCAATAAGATAATGATATAAAATTTACAAAATAAGTGATTTCCCTCTGTTAAGATAAATACAGATACGGCGGCAGTATACCTTACAATTAGTTACCACTTACCAGTACAACGTCAAAAAATAATCCATGCGAAATGCTAACTTAACTTTAGTTGAGGCAAGAAACCTGACAAACTTACAACGGTTAATATAATACATCATTCCAACTAAACATACGAATTTTCAAATAACTGTCATTGTTAGCACATAAAGCTTAAACAAAACGTGCTTTTGGATAAGGGTTGTGTAAGGCTGGGAGAAAACGAGTGGCACTTAATCGCTTCGATGAGCTTCAAATGTTCCGGCGTTGCTTTCTTGCGCAAAGTTGGCTGGCAGCCTCTCGGTAAAAACCGCACAACTCGCAACAAACTATTGCCAACGATTTTGCTGACCAAGAAAACGCAAAGAGATGCGTAACAATGATTTGTCAATGACTATTTCCGCGGAAAGAAATGGCCAGCCAACATGTATTTCGGTACCCTCGTTTGCGGTCACCTAATTTATTTTGGGAATTTTTCTCGCACTTTTCAGGCGAAAACGTGTCGACTCGAATGCCGACGCTTTGTTCCATTGTCCAGGACACTTGAAACTAAAAACGCTCGCCTTGTTTGGCGCTGTTCAGCCGTTGGTTTGGATTTCGACGTGCCTTATTCTTTATCGCACTTTCGATACCAGTGACAGCGCAGCTTGGTCTAACAAGTTTCTTTTCATTTTGCAGAGGAGCTTTCTTGCCGAATGCCGATTCTGGGTCAACCTGGAGGAGAACAATTACAACACGTACGCGTCGACGCAGTTTAGCAACCGACGGACGCGCAAGGGCTTCTACTTGGCGCTGAAACGCAACGGTAAGCCGCGACGCGGCCGCCGAGTTTCCTGGCGACAGCGGGCCGCCCATTGGCTGCCACGCGACGTCAGCAACAGATGATCTCGATTTTGCGCCAAGCGCGGCCACTGAAACAGGCGCAATCTGCTGCGCGCTGATCGAGAGAACTCTGATGGGTAGGATGTTGATCGGGTGCGCTGGTCGAATGCCAGAGAGGCCGGAAAAGAAATATATTTGGACGCACAAGCGTGATGTTGTACTGCATCACCACAACATGCCGGAACAATAAAATTGAAGCCACGATACACAGTAGCAGAAATATCAGCGAATCTGTTGAACACAAACATGATAGATGACGTCACAGCTCGACATCGATACATTACCCTTTCATTGCAATTTTTATTACCTTTGAATTTATCACTGGATTTAGGTTGCAATTATTACTGGACACACAATAAAAAACATAATCGAGTATTTCTTTCAATTAACGCTAAAGCGTTTTCCTATTTTCAATTCAGTAAATGAAATAGTTACGTTTTTAAAACATCGAATAACATCATCTTTGTTTTAAGTGTTTTAAATGCTACCGCTGAAATATTAATGCCAACAATTCGAAATATTTTCACTGCCCTTTTTAACGCTAGTCTAGGACCGCCAAACTATCGATTAATAAGAAACAATTTGCCCAAGTACATTGTCACAACTTCGTGTTTGATAGCTTGAGCAAAAAATTGCTGCTGGTGTTGTTGTTGTGCATTTCCTCGACAACTTGCCATATGTAGGGATTTGTGGTGGGCAGGGGTTAGCTATCCCTATATAGACCGGATAGCTCACTTCTGCTCTACTATCCTTTGTCGTAACTTAACTGATTCTTCGTGTGTCCCTCAACACTGTGTCCCGCACTTCATTATTTATCGCCGCGCGATCTGCTTTGCTATTTCATTGTCGTAAAGTTTGTGTTGGTATATCTTTTGGTTCGCGTGAAATCATTCGGTAATACAAGAATGTGAAACGTTATTAATCTAAGTTGCTAAATTTTAATGAATTGTCGAAATCTTTTGGGAATATATTTTAACCGTACCACACAATAGGGCATTTCATGTGAATAACAGCAAACTAAGAATATTTTTCCTAATCTGGTAGCATTTAGCCTTTGTGATTACAGTTCGCTTTTTTATTGTGTCTTCAATTTTATTATTACATAATTGTGTCATTTATTTGTCGTATCGTACTATTTATACGTTTTCGATAAATTCTCTTACTTTTCTATTTATATAGCGTTACCTAAGCGTGCCAACTTTTCCTTTCCTATTCAATATATATCTCTTTTATCGCATCTTATCATTTGGTTTGTCACAATCTTCAATTCATTCATAGTGCACCATTTTCCCTTCATGTTACACATTTATACAGCATCGTCCTCATTTGCTTAACCATACTTTTTTGCCGAAAAGCTGTCGTTAATTGTTTTTTCTCGAGAAGTTTATTTATGGCTCGTTGAGAAAGCGTTCCGGTATATGTTACCACCTTTGTTGTATTTGCACACTTGACTAATAAACTTTTTTGAAATTGAAAGTGCGATGTGTGCTTTTGATATGAGCGCCACTGAACGGTCTTGGAAAAAGCTAATTATCCCATTCCCACGAAGTTTTCTATTGCACGGAAATCGACAAGCGTATACCGGCGACAAACGAAATCTAATTTGCGACAACGCACGTTATTCGACCAACCTATAAAAAACATGCCAGGCTAATATTTTGTCCGAGCTGTGTGCCATTACGCAACGACATCAAAGAAACAGGAAATGATGTCGGGGTTAACGGGATAATTTATATTGGGAACACAGCTTGGAAAAGCGCGTCGCCACCTTTGGAAATTCGATTTCGAAATAGAGCGCCAACTCCTTCCAGTACTGCGTGGGTGGGTTTTTAACTGATGTCAATATTTACGAGAATTGTCAACGATATACGCTTTAATCTTAGTATCTACCATTAACCGCAGTGCAACAAGGTTTTGCTGCATCATTGAGTAAACATAAAATGTTGTAAAACAGCGCTGTTACAACAGCAAACAAGCCGGTGAAATGTCGTATTCAAATCGTTTCCCGGACTACAGCGGGTCGAAGTGCACAGATGTCTGCGCTTCCAAACGAACTCAAGTTAAAAAGCGGTGTACATTTTGAGGAGCGTATAAATGAGCTAATAATTCGAAACAATTGAAAAAAAGAGGAATTTAAGCATAATTATTTTCCTTGCTGCTTTTAACCGATAACGGCTGTTTTCTCATTTATTAACAATCCGACTCTGTTTCGTAAAATTTAAATTGATCATCTTTAAAGAAGCGCAACTATAGCGCCGCTTCTGGCATTGCCACGCGTTCGTATTAACCCCCGAAAATCGTTTAAGGTACGCTGTTGTCGTTACCCGGCGGCAGCAGAACGTTGTACAAAGGTGCTTGTAACTACACCTGTTTAGCGTCGTTTCAATAGATCAAAAGCGAAATCGGCATGTTGGCGCGCGGTCGCCAAAAGGGTCGCTTCACGCGCCAACAACATTCTATATGAATATGGCGCGCTGATGGGCAACGCTTGATCGCGCACGCAAAAGAAATGTGTTTCGCGACAACAACAACACGCCGAGCGTTGTTTGTCCTACCGCCGTCGACATTAAAACATCAGCGGCAATCGCAGCATCCCGATGAAAGCGCACCCAGGCCGCTGATTTGGTTGGTATTTCCACCTAAACGCATTTCATCGCCGCGCCATCATAAATATGCGTTTGATAGATGTGTGGAAACTGGAGAACGGACGGAAAGCTTCGGCGGGCGTGTCAGGAAAGCGTGAATCAGGCGACGATTTGTTTTGTTACCTACAACCACGAAAGAAAAACACCCATACGATGACGTGTTGAACTGCATACAGGTGGTCAATGGGCTTCGTATATTACGGCATGTCTTGTGGTAAAGGAACGGCTATTTCTGACAACAATATAAAAAAATAAACTTGTTTAAATGTTCTGAATAAAGGCGCTTAGGATATGCGGCGGGAAAAGACAAATTTTTAATTTTTTAATGTAATACCCCCCAAAATTGTTTTGGTATTTAACACTTGTGATTTACTGATTTGTAAACTATTAGCGGCTAAATAACCACTAATGTGTTACAGGCTAAGTAAAAAAAACAAGTGGCCAAAGTAAAAGTAATGTTACATGATAGAAATAAAAAAATATTGATATATTATGTTGAAGTTGTGTAACAAGGGTTACATGGTGCGACAGCCATACGTAAAACCTACCAATGTTTTGCTCCAACTCCACCCAAAGAGCATGACAAATCAAGTCGGAAACACAAAGCATGGTTGATTGTTTTTGTATGGGTATAAAACCCAACCAGTTTAAACCTAGTTATACTGTATGATATAGTATATAGTGTAACACTTTGTTGTGTGGTTTATCTTTTATTTTAGTTTTCTGAAATTTTCGGTTATTCTTTTGTCGCTCTTATCTCTTGGAGTATTGCGTTTATTGCTTAAAAAATAACTTAAAAGCAAGAAAATTAAACTTTTAGAACGAAAAAGTACAATCTTTGTTCGGCTACTTGCTAGTAAATATACCTCTATACTGTTTACAATTTACATTGTTAAAAAAATGTTCCATCGTAGAACGACTTTGCATAGTTCGGCATTTTATGCTTGTATATAGCATTTAAACAAAAATAGTTCTAGTTTATTGTCGTCAGGTGTGACAAATCTCAAGATTGCAGGAAAGGCGTAAAAATGAAAGCGACAAGCCGGACATCCCAGTATCAAACTATAACAAGTAAAAGCTTCACGGATGATGGGGAAAGTTCATAACGTCGAACGTCCGGGTTGCATTGAACCAGGAGGTGTAACAGGTCAAGGGAATTGGTTCTCACGCCGCCCCGCCCAGAAACAAACTGGGGCTTCAGGGCCAGAAAAAAATTGTTGGGGTATTGACGAAACCGGTTTCTCACGTCCAATTCGCCCTAGGCAGCAAAATGTTTTGCCTTGTTCCTCAGGCGTATCCAGCAACGGACATGGGAACAGCTAAACCTTGCAGCACTTGAAGTGTCAAACATTGTAGTCGGCGTCCAAAACTCTAAACAAAAACAAGTACTTAATCGCGGATTTGCAAAAATGTTTAAACTAATACGTAATTCACGAAAGACAAATTAACAACTGTATTTAGAATAAGGAATTCGTTAGTTTAAAATAAGTAAAAACAAATAACTAATTAAAAAAATAGGTTCAGAATTTTCTTAGTATCAAAAAAATATTTTTATAGTGAAACTTTCATACACAAGCGTGTACAACTGCGATCTGGCCCTTAAAAAGTCGCACTGACCAACAATAAAAAGTAAGTAACTTAGATTTGCCAAGCATAAGGATAAGCATAAGTAAACAAAATATCTAACATAAAACAAACCAAAACTGTATACACATCCACATCATGACCGACACAGCGAGGGGACCCAAAACACCTTCAGATCAATGGGGCGTAAGGGTTTGGGTATTTTTAGCAGAAAGATAGCGGGTAAATGACAAACGCAATACAAAAAATGACAAATATCCATGGGGGAGTGGACAGGTGCCTTGGCCACGTACTGTATTTTTGGCCTATGTTAAGTATTACGTATAAATGCAACACATTTTCGCGCTTTGCGCGATTATGTACATTATAGAGGTGCTAGTATGTCTTAGCTCATGTGGATAAATTTGTTTTAGCCCAAAGGCGTCATTCGTCTCATCGAACCACCGAGAAAGTTTTGGCAACTTTAAACCATTTAAAGGCGTTTTTTCGCTTTGCGCGAATCGATAACAACTTGGTAAGACAGCTTTTGTACTAAAACTAACGCATCTTCGACCTGAAACTTAAACAAATGAACGAACTGTGGTCTTACGCTTAGGTTAACTTTGTGACGTTGTTATGATGTGATTTTGTGAAATCATCTCCTAATCAATTTTCATGCCCTACCAAACAAAAATTCTATATCCGCGGCTGGTGTCAACGAACACCTGTTCGATACGTTCGTAAAGCGACAAACGTACACAGACGCAACATCAGAGGCGATTCCTGCAACTACCGTGTTTACTCGACTTCAGACATGTTTCATGCTACTGTAGCGGAACATGCATGCCTGCAAAAGATTACAGCGTATTCGCTCGATGCTTAAATAATAATATATTATTTGATTTCCTCTCTGGCAAATCCATTCGACAACCCTGACCAGCAGTTATGCTGATTTATATATTGTATAGTAAAATACATTTCTTTATCTGACAACATGTACGCTAAATTGTTTTTGCTTAGTTTAGATTAAAAAAGTCAGATATTACGTTGGTCAGACCTGTTGAAATATACATTACTAAAGTAAAAAAAAAATACTAAAGTATAAAATAGCCTGCAGTTTTGCTTACCCGATAACATATTTTATAGCACTAGTTCTCAGTATTTTCCAGTCTGCGGCAAACCAAAAATATGAAAAAATCGCCGAATACTTTTAACAAAAGAAAACAATTACAACTTTTAACAAAAAGAATACAATTGTAATGCCCTGAAATCACCCTAACTACACAAAAATGCAGTGGGTAAATACCATATTAAATGGCAGTGTTATAAACAAGTCATTTTAAAATGAAGTCCCAGTCAAGTTATTTGTAAAATAACTTAAGTTGAAGTCAAGTATTTTCGAATAAATAGCAAGTCAAGTCCCAGTCCAAGTCATCAGTTGCGCAAGTCAAGTCCCAGTCAACCAATAATTAGAGCAAGTCAACTTCAAGTCATGTTCTTGTCATAAAAATAAAACGTTAAACTATTAGAATTTTTAAACTCGTATGATTATGAACAATTACTGAACTAAAAAATAAGGAAAACGGAACATATAGCAAGCAATTTGTTTTTGCGCAAAAATTTGGACAAATAGCTCAATTTTATAAAAAAAATACCTAAAGAAATGCTTTATTTCAACCCAAGTCATTTGTTCAAAAGATTTAAGTCAAGTCAAGTCATTTTTCCAAATGACTTAAGTCAAGTCAAGTCATTTAAAAACAGTGACTTATGTCAAGTCAGGTCATTTAAAAACAGTGTTACAACACAGTGTAATTACAACACTGTTAAATGGTTAAAAATGTTTTTATATAGCCAGCCTCACTCCAAATTTAATAGTTTCATAAAAACCGCATAATATGTTACTAACCCTGATAATCTCCCGAACCTCAACGCTAAGCCGAGAAGTAGAGTTTTAAACAAGTCATTTTAAAATGAGACTTAAGATCCAGTCAAGGCATTTGTAAAATACGTTAATCCAAGTCAAGTCTTTTCCCAGTCCAAGTCATCACTTATCCAAGTCAAGTCGTATTGTTTATATGCAAAAGTTAGGATAAATAACTCAATTTTACAAAAAGTCTAACGAAACTTATTCAGTTCAAAAGATTAAGTCTAGTCAAGTCATTTGAAAACAGTAACTAAGCAAAATCACATATTACAGCATTGTCAAAAAGAATGTGATGTTTAGAAAAGTCTAGGAAAGCTGAGCGACAAATCCATCTTCATGACAATGAAGAAATTTTCTTTAAATTGAAGAGCGTCATAAAAGCAATCGAACTTCAAAATCCGCCCTTCTGTATACGGCTGAGCATAAATAGCATTATTTTTGGCCAAATCGAGCCATAAAAATATAATTTACCCTTAGATCGTGCATTTATCTAAAGTTCGGTCGTGCACCTATCTAAAGTAAGGATTTTAACTTAGCTTGACGAGGCCATTCAATGTAGTGAGTGGAGTTTTTCATCCAATAAGGTCATTGGTCACAAATGATGGGTATTATAGAGTTTTAACAAACGTTAAAGTAAACTATTGTAACCAGGGTTTAACATTCGTCCTAAAATCATGACAAAAAACTGCTGTGATCACCAATGTTTAAGCTTTTGGGCATATTTAAATATTGACTGCAGTCAAAGGAGGTTTACGTGGCTATGGCTCCAAACGGCATATTTAAATCTTAATTATGTTTCTAGTGTTTCTACGACCATTCTGTTGAAATCGTTTTAGCCCGAAGGCGCTTTGCGTCTCAAGGCTCCCTCAAAAATGAACTTGAATTAGATTAAGGCATTTTTTCACGCTGTACACTTTTTTTCGTTTTGTAATATACAACTACGTCATGTTTTGACGTAATTTTGAAAATTCATCCCTGAATTTTTTTATGCCCGAAGCCCCCGATACAAGAACTATAATCGCCTTCAACACACAACAAAATATGTAAATGTCTTAATGTATATCAACTTTGAGTGTGATAGTGCGTATTCAAGTCTGAAATGACTGCTTGTATGTTTATTTGTTATACGAATAACATATTTTCAAAATTACAAAAGTATCAAGACACGAACATTCGAGGCACCAAGTGTACCGTGGCACACAAAATTAAAAATCATTGTGCCGGAAAGAAGATTTGACCAATTAAAAAACGGACACTGCATCCTTAACATTACATTGCAATGCGCTCCGTGTGCGTTTATTCGTTGTTACGATTTGCAAATATTGTTTTCATTAAAACATAACTTAGCAAATTTAATTAATCTGAATTACAAATGGACTAATATAAAGGCTACACTTTACACTTCACCATGTATAAAAATTGCGTAAATTAAGTACTAAGGTTTTGTAGTGAGAATTATATATAGCAGAGCAAAACCGACAAGCCGCTTTTAATTAGCAATTCAATAAGGTGTTTAAATTGAGTAAAATAATTAGCCTTACAGTCGGTTAAAAACGAAAACTGTATGATGGACATATTAAAGCAAATGTAATAAAATGTTTATTAAAAATCAATTTCAAATCCATATGTCAATTTAACTAAATATTTCTCAAATAACAGAAAAGTTGATTTTGGTGACATGAACCTTGGACCTTGGCTATAATCGAGGACACTTTCTCAAGCATTCCATTCAGTTGCAGATAACTTGAAAATAAAACAGAAAAAAGCTAGTTATCAACTGCTGATATTGGCAGACAAAGGGAAGTTTCCAAAGTGAAGGGACTAATTAAAGTCCGTATAACAGTTTTATGGGAGTACTTAAACGAGGTATGTAAAAGACACTTTTTTTTAGCCCTAAACCCAACCCAAAATAGGTTAACGAAAAAAAGCACAGTAAAACCGATCTCAATAAACTTGACTTTAAATTAGTTACTTTTATCATTTTTGGCGTTTCGTGGGCTAGAAAAAGCGAGACGTCATTCGACTGGCAACAAAATTACAACTAATCGATTGCTTCGAATGATCGTTTTCCTCTTATTAAAAGTTAATCGCGGTGCAAGCCAACCCTTGGACAGTGACCAATAAAACGTCACCGAAAACTTTGTAGCCATTCATTCAGCCGGAAGCACAAAACCGCAATTGCGTCATCAACGAGTTTTCACTTGTCACAAGTGTGCGGATTTGGCGCGACCAGTGATTGTGCTTATGCGCTTGATTGCACAAGTTCGCTAGCCTGGCGTGACATAACATACAGGCGAACAGCCTTCATTTTTCAATTAACCTGATGATTTTGTGTTTTAAATTATGGCAATGTAATGTTAAAAGTTTTATATTGCTGCAGTAACAACAACCAAAGTAATTACAATAGTAAAACTGAGTTGGTATTAAAAACATGAGTTAAGTATCAAAACAAATTAAACAACTATTGCGCTAAATTATGTTAAATTAGTTCCTTTAGTCAATTACCCCATCGCCACTCGATTAGAACACACAGCGGATGCTCGTAAGATTACCATCCAGGCACTCGTGGAATACTGGTGTAAACTCCCTTTGGTTACAAAGAGTTACGTTTCTGACATTACGGATAAGGCAGCCCCAAAGTCGGCGTCACTTTTCCGTTCAAACGAAACGGTTTTGTCGTAGAAAACGTTGTGCGTTAATTCTTCGCGAAAAAGCCGGTTCTTTGTGAATGTGCCCCCGCACGCCCACACGTGGCGGATGTCTTTGGCTTCGTCGAGTCCGCTGGCCTCAAACACCGTTCGGAGGTTACTTAAAACTCCAGCGGCAATTGCACGGGCCATCTCGGGCGGGTTGAAGTTTGACGAGTCGATGTTGTGTAAGGAAGCTCTCGTTTCGGGGTCGTGCCTTTCGCCGAACATGGCGGGCTCGAACCTGAGTTTACTGCAAGCTGACAAAAATATGTCTTTATTGAGATGAGCAATAAAGTCGAAGCGTTTATTTCAAAGTAAAATGCCATTAATGTTGCTATTCTTATTTATAGCTCACGCAAATTCATAATGGGAAAGATAATTTTGGCTCTAATTAATATTTAAAAAAATGTTATTCGTGGCAACTTGTTATCCCTTTCAAGTTTCAACACTATACATTAAATATTGTAAATATTGTTATTTTTCTGTTTCATTTCGGCCATAAATGTTGTAAAGTCCTAACGGAACAGTTTACTTAAAGGTCTTGTTAGGCCCTTCGTTGTGCCGGCCATGCTGGTGATGCAGTTTTGTATTGCGTTCGAAAGTTTGTCTATTTCTGCTTATCCAGTTTGCAAAAACTACGTTTTTTGCACCACTCAGCATTTAAAAGATTAAAAACGAGACGTTTTTTGCACCAGTCAGCATTTAAAAGATTAAAAACAAGACATGAACAAGACAAAACACAGTCTAACATTTCCTGACAATTTAGGTTTAAACCAACTTGAAACTAAAAGGTATGCCAAATGACAATCAGCATCGTTATTTACGTTTCAGCGAAGATTCCATCAAGCTCAAGTACACTTGATCGGTGGTGATTCCCGGGACCAGCCGACGAGTCCACTCAGTTAGCATTCGAACATATTCGCCGAGCACGGGGCCTCCGTTAAGCGACGCAAAGGTGAGAAGGTCGCAACCGTCGAAGTAGGGAACGCGACTCACGGCAGTTTCTCGTAAGTCAACTGCTGCTCTATCTTAAACACAAACGAAACATTAAAGCACGCGTGTGCGAGTTTTCTGCAGGATAAAAATACTAGGTTTTATTTGATTTTATAGTATATTACTGCAGGATAGTGCTCCGATAACAGTGCAATAACGCACTTTAACTGCTACAAATGAACTTTTACGGCAAAATGTCGTGTGGTAGTATTTGGTACAAGTCAAGAAAGAGTTTGACTTACTTAAAATAATAGGACAAATACTTTGTTTACCAGCTATTACCGGTCTTAAACGGTAATAAAATTAGGACAAATATAACGGCGGATACCTGGTTTTGTGTTTTGCATTTTTTTGCGATCCACCACCGCTGATATTTGCGCCGATGTGCTCACATTTAAAACTGCAATCAAAGGCAAAAAAATGATTTAAGATCCTACACATTTTATTTCAAAAAAATGTATTCTAAATATTAAAAAAAAATAAAATAGAGTGAGCTCACCAGGTAACATATCAATAATAGAAATCGCTCTTCAGGTGTAAACGAATATCTGCTGCCAAAACGTCGGTTTATAACTCCATTTACACCAGAAGAGCGACTTCTATTATTTAAAAAAAAGTTCACAGATCATATCTGCACCTATTTCTTTGGAGGTTGGCTGACAGGCCATCACAGAGCATTGCATGTCACCCAAAGCTACGTTGACGCGTGTCCCAGCAGGAATTCCACAGCAGTTGTTGTGGAGGGTCCCAGCTTGTGTACCATCAGGCACCACACCGGGTAGGAGATGCATGGGGAAGTCTACCTTTTTTATCCTAAAAATCGTTCATAGGTATGACAGTTTCATATAACTATGCAAAGCCCTACAATGCTGTAAGAAAGTCAAATAGCAACAAATAAATATGTTTCTCCAACTACTTAGCAGAGGGCCACAAATAGTTGTTTTTGTTGTTTTCAATTAAAATGTGTCCACTTTTTTGGTTGATTTTCTACTGGATATTGTACTTTAAGGACTAATCTTCCTGCTTTGTCTCATGAACTCGATAATGTCAGATGGATGGTGTAAAATAATACCTACAGCCACAAATAAAAAAATGGAACACAGAAGACAACTTACATAGAAATGTCCCAATCGCAACTTGCATGGTTATAATATCCCCAGCTAAAAGCATTCTGATAGCACATTATTGGTTTGCACATTGTCAGTTTAACAACAATATAGTCTGCAATGGTTCCGGCAGAGTTAAAATGGTCTAAAAATCCAGGTCTGTGTTGTTTCAGCCAAAGAATTGATGCACATCCAAATCCTTGTTATTAAATATTTATTAATCAAGCAAATAATATAAGACGTGTCTATTTGACTTACCAGAACTAAGTTGTGTCAGCTGAGTAGATTTTGGCAATGAATTGAGGAAGTTTGCATCGCACCTTGCATCTCGCCATGTTATTAGGTTGGAAACACCATCGTCAGGTTTTAGGGTTGGTTTCAAGGTAGTAGAGTTCCATAAAACGACCCCATGCATTTGACCACATATAACTAATAAAATATTTAAGTTATCTGTGTTGCAAAATGTCATTCTGAAATGAATAAAATTGATTAACATTTTAACTGTGTCTATTTTTTAATACATATAATATAAATAATGTTAGGTTACCAATACTGGAGATTTTGCCATTTTCCTTGCTAAGATTGGTAAGACATTGTTTAATGCACTGAATGATTTTTGACACATCTTGCTCATCATGACCATTTTCTGTCAAGTTTTTTACTGTTGCAAGAGTGTCACACTTTGTACTGCTTATCTAAAATGTATAAAATATTAGTATAGTAAGTCACATGTTTTTAGGTAAATATGAAATGTGTTTTGGTGGAGCTGACCTACGAATCTTAGTTTAGAGGAGGTCTGAGTCCAAGTCAGACTCAGGAATTGGTTTTGACTTGGGACTCCAAACTCGAGTAAAACTACCAGTGCCCAGAGTTCGGTGTGTAGGAGGAATACCATATGCTAAAATATTTTCCAACCAAGTATTATGAGTGGATGAGATATATGACACCCCTACAAGTAAATTGATGTATATCTACCATATTTTAGTTACGTAAATCAGTGCAATACAGGCCATAGAAATGAAGTCAAAAACAAGATTGGACTAAGCCTGCAAATATGGCCAGAGTAGGAACTAGACTTGAGAAAAGTTTTTCGGTTGAAGTCGGACTCGTTTTTTAACTGAGCAGGCCTGGTTAGCAGGCAGTATAGGAGTTAAAACCTTATGGGCCAAGACTTAAACTAGATTGGTAAAATTATACTTGGATGTAAAGTTTGTACACAATCTTTACAGGTTTTAATTTTATCAACTGAACATATAAAACCATAACTTTTCTGAAAATGACAAGTAAGTTTGCTAAACATTTTTTTATTTAAAATGGTATGCAAAACATTTTATTAAAGTTGTTTAAGTACATATTAAAAATAAATTTAACTCATACAAAATAAATATAAAAAAAACACATAACACATTTGTTATTTAAATCTTGAGCTTTTTAGTTTTATTGCTACAGGAATCTACTTACCAATTGTTTTTCTTTTGGTGATACAACAGAGCATTTTACAGAGCTTGTGCCAATATCAATTCCTAGAGTGTAGCCCATGTTTGGAACTGTAATTGACAAAACATTAATCACAACATTTATAACATCAGGCTCTGTAATGTGGGAATGTTAGTCATGGTATAAGACCAAACTACATTCCATAGATTGTGGCCATAAAGATTCATGCCAATTGTTTTTCAGAAATTTAATGCCAACATTTTGCAGTATATATGACATATTTATTGTAAATTCATCTGGCAGGTGATATATTATGTCAAAAGATGTCAAATGTGGGGTTTTGAGAAAGCTTTTCTTTCTTTAAATGTATGACATTAATTAATTTGTTATACAGATAAGTGTGAAAGTAATGTTATTACTGTTTGCTGATCAAACTGTCGTTTCTGCACTGCCAGTACACTATAATAAAAAGTTTAAGCACTGGACCACTGGTGTATGTAAGTATATTAATCCTGATACAACCACTTGGTGATGAGGCTATATTTTTGGTATATTCCGACATTTGAAGTGCATTACATGAAGAATGAACCAGGTCCCCTAATTTAATACACTGCCAGAGATTTAGTTTCCACTTAGTAAAACAATATTACGTTATGCCAGAGACCAAAAAAGTATCTTTCAAAAAGTTATGCTTTTGATAAATTATTAGTTTTACTTAATAATCACGATAGTTGACATTTGTTTAATTACGTTTTTGTTATTATTAGGTTAAGGCAGGGGTGTCCAACAAGCGTGCCAAATGTGGCACGCAACCTAATATAAAATGGCACGCAAGCCCCCTAAATTACCTAATTTGTTATTCAGCCAATTGCCAAAAAATAGTTATTTTTTTATACAGTGAATTGCCATTGTTTATTCACAATATAAAACAATCGCGGCAATCACGACTACTAACAATTTCTTCTAATACTATAACATTATACAGTAATGAAGGCTAGCATTCACATAATTATAAAGTTTGGTGTAAAGAAACAAGGAGCGAATGTCAGCTCACCGACGGACACTTAGATACAGTAATGCGCACTGCTACTACACGTTTTTATTATTTGGTAAAAAAATGCTTTTACTATTAGAAAGAATTAGTTAGTAAACTTTGGCACGGGAAGAAGTTATAGGATAACAATTGGCACGCCGGCATGTGTGAGTTGGACCAATGATACTATAATACCTATTATAGTATCATTGGTTGGACACCCCTGGGTTAAGGTTAAGCACTAAGCAGATTGTATTTGTAATGCTTGACATTTCGCGGTTGAATGAGTTTAGTCACTCAAGCAATTAACGTTACTTTCCTATTGACATAGATACAAAATATATTTATGTAAGGTTAGGGGCTACGGACTATCACGACTCCCGAAGACGTCCCTAAATTAGTGATCATTGTTAAAACAAACTTTTGTGCAACCGTCTATATAATTTATGAATATCATCTTACCAAAATATACATTTTTTAAGATTTACTAAATACTGCGCCAAAATTCTGCATTGTTCGTTCGTTGGGTGTACACAGCAACTGACAGAATGTGAAGGTTAGCGTCCTGTTGGGGATGTTTTGATAGTTGTTTATTGTTCGTTTTAGAAGTATTTTCGTTAGGGAAAAATTGTACAAAACTATTTTACACATTATAAGTATAACACTGTAAACATATTATTTTGGTGATCGTCTAGAATCCTTCCACACCGCACATTATTGGGGTTAAGGTGCGGGTTAGCGTTTGGGTTAGGTAGGGTCAGGGTGGGTTATGCAAGTTGTTAAATAATGAATATAATATTACTATACTCGAGCACTAACTCGCACCCCAATCCAATTATTATGTGTTGATTTAATAACTGTGGTTGGATTCTAGACCAGCACCAGTATTTTAAATTAGTTTCATATAGTTAGTTTAAAAATGTTAAAACTAATCAAATTAAACTTATAGAAGTTTGGAAAATTATGCATGGAAAAGAAGTTTAAATAAAGAAGATATTTTTATACTTAGAAGCAAAAAAACACAAGGTCATTCTTTTAAGAACGTCAAGCCTTCAGTAAAATCTAATTGTATAAAATTTGTTATTTCTGAATGTAACGGTCTAGATGAAGAAACTGCAGAAGTCATTTTCTCAAATATCTTGGGATTTAATTAGGCGATTTTCAACAAAATGTATCTCAAGTTTTGCGAGCTTAGCAATATGATTGTTGTATATTGCGTTTGTGTTATTTTTTAGTTTAATTGTTGCTCATAATAGGATGATTTTATTAATTTAATTAGTTCAACACTTTATTTTTGTGTCAATGATATGACTTGCTCTCATAATGACTTAAGTTTGGCAACCGATGGCTTGGACTGTGACATGAATTGGACTCAAGTCATTTTTCAAATGATTTGACTGAGTCTTTTCAATATGACTTGTTTACAACGCTGGTAATTAATTGTCCAGAGAAAATGACTCATAAATTCAGTTTTGTGTTATTTTTTTACATTTGCGCTTACTTTGGGAATTAAACCTAATTATATATTTGTACTTTTCTTTTGATAATCAAGGTTGCATCTATAATGGAGTATATTTAGGATCAAGTTGCTATTATATTTAACATCAAATAAAATACTTAATTTCGGCATAAATTTAAATTGAAACTATAATATATTTATTTTGATTGAAAAAATTATAATAGTGAGCAGAAAAACAAAAGGAATCATCAATAAAAATAATAGAAATAGAGTTTGCAAAAAGAGTTGCTGAAGCTTAGTTATCTTTAACTTGGTTTATATAGCAAAAAAAATAGTGAAGCATTAGATAACGCAACTGCAATATATAATCAATGTTAAAATTTTTCTACATTTGACTTATAACCCTAAAACTATTTAAATTATGAAAACTTTCTGGTTGTGGTTACAAGGAATTATAAGCAATTTCTAGAACATGAACATAGATTTAGTTTTTTATTTATAGCAAAATCTGTGAAATAATTTTGATTTATGTTTTTGTGTTTCACCAATTTATTAAATATACTAAAATAATTACTGCTCACTTCACTTTTTTATAGTCAGGCCATCTCTACTTGATTCATAGTAAAAAAATCTGGGCAGACAGTCAACCTTTTAAATGAGTACTAAAGGTAGTTGCTTTGATCTGGCATAGATAAGTTTGTTTGTATGTAAGAAAGTTGCGGGTTTATAAAGATATCTGTCTTTTGTATAGGAATGAGATAAAGTGGACCACAGTGCAGCTAGTCGGCCACACTTGGCTTTTGTTGGTATTATGTGCATATTCCAAGGAAGTAATATTATTTTCAATGTACACTTTAAACTATATATACTCGTTACCCACTTTTTAGTAGTATCTGCATGCCTTTGCAGTGCTTTTGTAGACAGCATGTGTCTAAAGAACAAAAATTGTACAGCACTTTTACAATGTGGTTTAATGTTCAATAAATAATAAACTATAGAAACTAAATTTATACTAAAAAAATCTTATCATAGATTCTCAGCGAAAATGAAAAAAATACTTATGATTAAATAATATAATATAAAATTGTAACCTATTTTTTAGAATGATAGTGTAAATTTGGTTTTAATAATTTAACTTAGCGTTTCGGCGCTGGTCATGGATAATCCTAATAGTGAACCTTTTCACCGCCGATCAGTGCATAAACCACAGTCTCAAAGACGATCACAAAGTTCTTCTAATTTTAACAGAGAAAAGAAAATTGAACTAAAACCACTGCCTCAGCTTAAAGGTAACAATCAAAAATATCATAATATTATATAGATATGTTTACTGAACAACATCTAGAGCAGTGGTTCTCAATTTTTTTTCCTTCGTGGCCCATTTGCGTTGCAAAAAAATGCTGTGGCCCAATAAATTTTTATAAAAAAAAAAAATGTAAAATGGGTTTAAAACAAAGCACAGCAGAACATATTTCAAAACATATTATTTATTCAACCGTGCATTAGTAAGATACTTGCGGCTGAACAATAAATTTACATTCCTTTTTAATTCCTCCCCAAGCCATTATTCCTGTAAAATTAAATATAGTGACACAAATGAAACTGAATATATCTTTTTAAATTGGTCTGTGGCCCACCT
The DNA here is from genome assembly GCF_963924565.1 of Ascidiella aspersa. Lineage (NCBI taxonomy): Eukaryota > Metazoa > Chordata > Ascidiacea > Phlebobranchia > Ascidiidae > Ascidiella > Ascidiella aspersa. Next base: position 23,907,047 of record NC_139447.1, on the reverse strand, counting down.
CAAATGTGAGCCATGGCCCACTGGTTGAGAACCGCTGATCTAGAGTAACCGATTGCTTGGTTTGTCAGCTGTATCCTAGCACTGTAAATGCGGTACAATTATATAACATCTGTTTTTGTTAAACACACAAGTAATCATTTTATTGGATGTGTGACATATTAGTTGCCCTTAAATGAAAGCAAAAGATTGATTTTTCCAGGATGTTTGAAACTCAACCAACAAATATCAATATATCTTATTTGTTTAAAACTACCTCAAACCCTGTTATCAAAGAATTTATGTACAACGTGTGATCATGATCAACTATACTTATATGAATATCTATTAATTTTAAAGATTTTTCTTAATGATTAAATTTCAGATGCGTTACCGGCAGATCAGGCAGAGTTATTTTGCAAAAAGCTACATCAGGGCTGTTGTATTTTCAACTTCATGGACAGCATAGAGGATTTACAGGTAACTGCTTAATCTAATTTATGGTGGTTCAACGTTTTTTGTTTTATACCACTTAACAACTTATAACTTTGACTCTTTATATTAATAAATACTCTTGTTAGACACTACATACATAAAAATAGATAAATATTTTACATTTAAATTGCTCTAAATTTTTTTTTAACAAGTTCAAATAAAATTTATTTAAGGGAAAAGAAGTAAAGCGAGCTTGCTTGAATGAACTGATTGATTATGTGTCATCAACTCATGGTGTCCTGTCAGAGACAGTTTATCCTCTTATAATTGAGATGGTAGGATGTCCGATTTATTTTATTTTTTAAAAAGGTTTTGTTGCTAAACATATGCTAGCACTTGGCCACCACAGGCTTTGACACTGAGTGCAGCAAATGATGATGGATGGTTATGGTTACTTTGTCAGAGCCATTTTAAGCCACTTTCTTTTGTTGACATAGATATCAAAAAACATTCTGCGCACTCTTCCCCCACCTGAACGAGCTGAATTTGACCCAGAAGAGGATGACCCTACTCTTGAAGCATCATGGCCCCATTTACAAGTAGAATAATTTATACATTATGTTAATTAACGTCTTCCTAGTGAAAATTGCAGACAATTTTAAACTGCAACTGCATTTTACATTGACTTGACACCCAATTTAACTTTTTTTAACCTGCTAACCTCATCCTTTGAAGTTCATTACAACTCTATAGGCTTGCCTAACTGTTAGATGCTAACAGAATAATAAATAAATTAAATAGTGTTGCTAATGGTTCTACTAATAGGGTTGCTAGCACAATATTGGTCTACATCAGGGGTTCTTGAACTTTTTTCACCACGGACCCCTAAAAATTTTTTTTGCTTCGCATGGACCACGGTAAGCAAAAATTTTTCAAAAATGACGTCATAAATTGACGTCACAATACAAGCAGACTTTAGAAATCTACAGTTTTTGGTCACCAAAATGTGAAAGGAAAACAGAGTCTAAATACATTCAGTGCAAAAACGTTTCATTTTTAATTAAACTCTTTTCTTAGAAAATTACTTCTTAAATATACACTAATATTTCAATTTGGCCTCCACGGACCCCCTAAAACTAGTTCACGGACCCCCAAGGGGTCCATGGACCCCAGTTTAAGAACCCCTGGTCTACATGTTTGTGTATTAAATTTACTTACCTGACACATTTGATTCTAGGTTTGAATGTTAACATGTGTCTGTTGTGGAAAAAAATAAGGACAAAAATGAAGTTTTTATGTAATAATTAAAGCACGAAAAGCATAACCATATAAACACTGTTTATTTCTCTACTTCCTTTACAGATTTTTTAATTTAGTATAAAGTTATGTTTTAATTAGCCACTGATTGTTTTTGTAGAGATTTAGTTTTTTGGTATATTTAAGCAGTTTCATCTTCATACTTCATAATATTAAGTGTACTTAGCTATTAAAGATTTTGTGTTGAAGTTAAATACCCACAGTGAATTAAAATTTTTACTTTTCTAATAAAACATAAACATCATCATGATGTTTAACAATAGACATCGCTGTCATACTGAGTCATATTAGCTAGGTAACATAGAGCTTGTAGCAGAAACAAAATTCTAATGATTTAAAAAGTCTAACCTTTTAGGTAGACATTTGAAGAAGTCAAAAAAGTAAGAGAACTTAAATGGAGGCCTGAGATATGTTAGGCCAAACAACTTTCCAGATCAGAATTATAACTATCTATTTATAATATTTTAAATGTTTTTTAGCTTTAAATTATGTAGGTATTGTCACTGTACATTACTACTCTATAAAATTTACTTTTGCCCAGTGGCAAACTAATTACACATAAAATGCACTTAATCTGTTTAAATATTTGTTATTGTGATTCTTAAATTTAATGTGTTTTTTTAGCTTGTGTATGAATTTTTCCTGCGGATCATGGAATCTTCTGACTTCAGGCCGATAATTGCAAAGAAATATATCGACCAAAAGTTTGTTTTAGGCGTAAGTAAAATCAATTTAATTTAGCTAAATAAACTACCATTTTAGAACGAACAAGTTTAGTTAAGTACAGACGAACTAAAACTAATCTAACATCATGTCAAGGAAATGACAATCAATTCAAACCGCTTTAGATGAACTTCTTATGTACCTCTATTAATGCATGCTTGTGTTGCAATCAAACAGGTTTTATGTGTAGATTATGTTTTATTGATTTAAGTTGGGAATTATAAGACATTACTTGTTAGTACATCAATTTAAGAATTGCCATTTTCTGAATTTATTTAGAAAGGGCATTCACTTTCTTTATTTTTGTTTTGTAGGCACAAGCCATAACTAATAACTTTTTTATATGTTTCTACGCCATATTGTATACTGATGGAAATGCTCTGAATAACTAGATCTGATTGACAACAAATGTTGGAAATGAACAAACCATCAATCTATATTTTGATGCAAACTCAAAATAAAGTCTAAAAAAAATAAAGATATTATGATTGTATATACACACAATTAGTAGCTGCCAAGCATACACCCAGAGTTTTATTTTGTGGAAATTCTACACCAAAATTCATTATTTTTTCTGCCCAAAAGGCTATTTTACATTTTAAATTCACTGAGCCAAAATATTGCAGGCCAAAAAATGCCATTGGCTGGCTCTGGGGCAAGCATTTCATACAAAAAATCTTTGGCAAAAAGGGTCTGGGAAGGAGAGAGAGATATAAGGATTTTTACAGATACAATGCAATTTTCAGCTTTTGGAACTTTTTGCAAGTGAAGATCCACGAGAGAGGGATTTCCTTAAAACTGTTCTTCATCGAATTTATGGAAAGTTTCTTGGCCTAAGAGCATTCATTCGTCGCAACATTAACAACATATTTTTGACGTGGGTATCAGTAAGATGCTTATAAGCCAACATTTATTTTCTTTGTATACCCTACTGAAGAGGTTTTTTTCTAATCTAGGTTAACATTTGATATTAATTGTTGTTTTTCAGATTCATTTATGAGAGTGAGCAGTTTGCTGGAATTCCTGAGCTGCTTGAAATTCTTGGAAGGTAAAGTTACATATTGTACAAGAAATTGTGCACTTACTTTGTTAGACCAGTTAAAGTCATTTTATCTTACAATCTATTTAAAAATATTTTTTTTAAATAAAACAAAATACAGTTTATGATTAAATCCGAGTTGTTCTTTATTTGCAGCATTATCAATGGATTCGCTTTACCATTGAAAAGTGAGCATCGCCAGTTTCTGACAAAAGTGCTGCTGCCACTTCACAAGACTAGAGCACTATCAATGTTTCATGCTCAGGTGAAATTTATTGAAGTAAACCAATCAGTGGTGTACTGCCCAGTTCTTTGCCATGTTGCTCAAGCAATACATAGAGCTTGGATTATAGAAAGTGGTTATTTTATCTATATGACTAATATTGTTGACTTAAATTAAGTACCTTTGAAATAAAGTGCATTCAACAAATTAAAAGAAGTCATTTAGGAAAGTACAACATTTTTTTTTGGAATATGTATTTTAAATTTCGCTAAACCATTATAATGTGAGATGAAAAGTCATTCGTACATGTTTTTTTATATATTGAGTTTTCATAGTTGTTAGTTTTTCTTGTACTTTAAATAATTAATACTAAACTTTGTTATTGTCGTATTTAACTAAACTTTATTTCTAGCTGGCCTACTGCGTGGTCCAGTTTATCGAAAAGGATTCTTCGCTCACTCGGGTGGTAAGTGAAACGCGACGCGTTTAATATCTTCTCTCTGTTTTGTTATCCGCGAATCACAATGCACCGGGTACGCATTCGTGGTACAGCGCGTGAGCCCACAATGGCTTCCCTATCGCTAGTGCATCTCTCGATGTGCTATTTGATCGCAATCGCAATTGGTTAAGTGACTTTGAACCAGCGGTTTGCGATGGCAAAGAGGCTGCTATCGAGAGTCGTCCAATCAGTCCACAATGGCATTACAGTAGTTTTGTGTAACGTTATGTTCATCCAAACCGTCTGTTTAACATAAAAACGTTGTCACCTGTATGGTAAAGGGTTTTGTACGATCTTTTGTACGATCTTAGTTGCGGCACACCAATGGTTGGGCAAGGTTGTCTAATTTCAACATGTCACACGTTATATGATTCCTTTCAGGTTCGTAGCAAAACTCGCATCAGACGCGTACACAGTAACCGAGCACATTTACATTGTGATCCTAGCGTGTTTTTTTATCATTTTAAGCAGCATGATATTGATAAAGATTTGTAATGTTACAGTCGGTTCATACGTGAGTTGTTCTATGTACGGTTTTTTGGTTACATACCTTTATTTATGTACACCGTTTTTGTCTTAAAAATTACCTAATCGAAGTAAACATATCAATACAACTGTGATAACGAAACAGGACAGTGGGTTAAACGTCAAACATGACATGCGAAACCAAAAGTGCCACAGGAAATGTTGACAGACAGACAACACTTCGTCAAATGTGCGTTGTACTTCTATTAGTTAATTATTTATACTGCATTCTTTTGAGTTAAAAAGAGCATTTTGTATACTAAATTATGAAACAATACTCACGTTGCAAAGTACCAAAAACTCTTTAAATTTTGGCTATAAAGGTGTACAACATGTTTTTTTATTTTTGCGTTGCTAGACCTCAAATTTTATTGAAAAACTCGACAATAGAGTACAACTGAAACAAATAATCATGTTGTGGTGTAGACAAAGTAAATACTAGCAGGGTACTATAAAATGCCACACGAGGTAAATAAGCCACCAAAGGCTCCACTTCCTATTTTGAAAGCCGTATATGTGATTTGTCCCGCAAAGGTTCTGCAAGGAATCCTCAAGTACTGGCCACAGACATGCAGTTCCAAAGAAGTGATGTTCCTAGGTGAGCTTGAGGAACTTCTGGACGTGATCGATCCCAGCCAGTTCACCTTAGTCCACACCGAGATCTTTCAGCAGCTCGCCAAATGTGTTGCTAGTCCGCACTTCCAGGTTCGTGCCTCGATACTGAAACAAGCTGCGCAGTCGCGGCAAATTGGACCACTAGCATTTGTGGGTCCAATAAAAAATAAAGCTATCAATACAAAGTATATGTCTATTTTGTTCGGCATACGAATTAATACCGGCTTGTTTGCGTTAATGTTATCGAGTAATGTGGATCATTTGTACTTTTTGTAGTATTAAACTGCTCGTGATCTATTATATCAATGTTGTGATGTTCTTTGAAGTAAGCCTTCTAAGCCGTTGCAAGATTAACCGCGTAATAACTGTTGTAATCTTACTGATCCTAGGTCACCCTTTGTGGTCACCAGTCCGATGTTTTGTAGTAGTATCCTTCTTCAGATATTCCATGTGTTTTTAGGTGGCGGAAAGAGCCCTCTACTTTTGGAACAACGAGTACATCTTAAACCTGATTGAAGAGAACTCTGCGGCCATTCTTCCGCTCATGTTTCCAAGCTTGTACCAGATATCGAAAGAGCATTGGAACCAGTAAGGATTCCTAAATTACAAACATAACTAAGGATTAAGGAAAAAGCCTTGCATGCCTATAGCATAAAAAAGCAAGCTAAACGATTTAATAAATAAATGAAAAAAAAACGAGTGACGGCGCACATCTGCATTGCAAAATTTATTTATTTTGTGATCGAGTTACCAACATTAAAATACTAACCTACTATACCGCAAGAGCGAATCAGTAAAATAACTAGGAAGAAACTCACAATCGACAACCAAACACGCAAATTTTTTTATTTTCGATTTTGTTTTTTCGAAGTTTGAAATAAAGTTGATTTAAAATCAAGCGTTGCATATGTGATTTAAAATCAAGCGTTGCATATATAGTCTTATTTACCATGGCTTTGTTTCGTCGAAAAAGTATCAGGTTAAAGTATAGCGCGAATACAATCTAATTTTTTGAAAACAGCAATGGTATATCCCCCATTATTCCGCTTGGTACGTCGTGTCGGTCTTGAAACTAGCCCTATACTTGTTGCAAAAATACAGACAAATGTTTTAATACTTGCCCCTATATAAACTGGCCTCATAATTTCGACCCCCTCGGCGCCCGCTGACGCAATCAGGTGACGTTGCGTGCCTTCAATCGGTCCTGCCGTGGACGCTCGGCAAACAGTCGTAACTTGCCGCCTTAGTTGCGGTCTTCAGACGCCCTGTCTCAACTTTATGTTTTTCACTATAAACCCAGCATATACGTGTACGTGCGCGCCCGCTAACTGGCAAACAACGAGCTTGCCGCGCCCTCGCTACGTTTCTTAAACGCCGGATGGCAGAACCGCCGCAACCGCACGACCTGCCTAAAATCGGGCGATCATATTTCTTTCGAGTGCCTAAATTGGCGCCGATTTTCTGAACAACTTTAACGCGGATTTCCTTATGGTTTACCTGAAACGAAACAGCCCATAAAATATATACATTTGTCGCCTTTCATATAATATTTTTATACCGACTATTTAAAGATTATGTTTTAACGGGTCGCTGCTACCAACAGGTCTGCTATTCCTAACCATTTTCTGCACAACTTGCATATCGATCGGTTAACAGCCACTCAAATATGTGTAATTTGGCCTGTGTGTTTGTTGATTTGGCGTCAAGAGCGCAAGGTGCCAGATGCGAAGCGATGTCGAAATTATTTTATTTCTGCATAGGTTTAGAAACTTTAGCGTTTATAGCGACGCCCAAAGGCCACGCGTAATTTAGAAATTATATGAAACAAACAAGGTCAATATGTCAGTGTTCAAATTTCATTTAATTACAAAAATTATAAAAGATTCGTGGCCAGGCTTCCTTGCTTACTTATATGGAATTCTAAATTTGATCAATTGCACTCTGTTTTTAAGTTGGTAGACTGGGTCAAACTTGGACAACTATAAATTTACAAATGAAGTAGAGCAGCGGTACACAATCTGCGGCTGTGGCTGTTGATAATGACTTGTGCGACCGTGCATATACTTAAAAAAAAGCTTTTGTTGGCGGCTTAATGTTAAAAAAAACTTTCACTGTATGTGGAAATTTTACTTCTTAAACTGGTAAAAAGTAGACATTTTTTGTTGTTGTATGCCAGGCAGATGAGCTTTTACGGCTGTGTAGTAGCACAAAATTTAACGATATTATTAATTTAAACATAATAAATTTATAATATGAAAGAGTATATAGCGGCTATAAAAATTTCCATTCTTGTCATTTTATAGCAATATCCGATATTACGAACGGAAAGTATGACGCGTCTAATCCGAAGGTTTATTTTCATCATAACCACTTTTTTACCCTAAAGAAGAAAAATGTATTGCGCCATTTGCGGCCCTGGTGACGTAACAATGGAAAAAAGATACCTCCCGCAATATCGTAAACGAAACTTGAACAAAACTTGTTGTATAAGAGACAAACAAAGTTGCTACAAAGAATTTAAATTAAGTAGAGTTTTATTGAGTGTGACCCCCAGGTTGAAAACCACTGATCTAAATGCAAATAATTTTCGCGTGATGTTTTGCCTATTTTAGGAGAAACTTTCCAGACTAAATAAAGCGCCTTAAAATATTTTCCCCTTTAATGTATTACACTTGGGCTGTATGCGACTTACCAAACTATGTAGTTAACGCTATTATTGTTGTCATATACAGTCTTTTTTTGGTTTGCATTATTGCATTTTTTTGCTAAGTGTATTGATATTGATTAATTTTATTCAATCACTACCATTGAACACACAGACAACGTACTTTCTACAATTCGGGCTGATGAGTCGGTCTGAAAAGAGCCGCCAGTTAATGCCAAACAATAACATAAATTTTACCAACGCAAACCGTGTTGTATTCCTTCAAGTTAGCTGAAACTATTTTCGCGTCATTTAGCTTTCATTTTGTAGTGTTTCCAGCGTGCGATAAGGGGGTTAACTTTGGAATCTGAATTGCTCTATCTCAGAGAGAAGCGTAAGCCATATTGCTACAAGCTGTTTTGTTTGAGATAACCACGTACGCCCAAGCGACCGCTGTGCAAATATCCAAATGCGCGACTGATTTGGTTTTACTACGGCGTAGGCGGGTACTGTGGGACAGCTCCATCATACTGACCTTAAATGCTGTCTGACACGCTAGCTTGAGCAATACATTAAACTCATTTGCACAGTTTAAAAGGCTGCTTGGAAAGGTGCTTTTCAAATAAAACCGTCATTGGATACACAGTTCAATAATATTGCATAAGCAAACAATCAGAAATGTCCCGTTTTCACCATTAACCTAAAGCGCCACAAAAAAGTTGTAATAAATTGAAAGGCTTGCAGAAAGTTTGGGAAGGCCTGTTGGACCCACTCCTGGTATTTGACAATTTCAGGTTTAGAATTGCTTTAGCTTCGCGTTAATGACAAAATATTATATACATGCGTGTTGAACCAAACTTAATACACTAATGGTTGACAACAGGCGTTTTTACCCATTTGTCTTTTTGCAACTGAAAACAACACTGCGTACCTGAATTATTCTTAACTAACTATCGCCATTTTAGTACTATTTATCCACCGGTTTATCAACCAAGCATTTGCAAGCCGCTTTGTTTTATCCAGAACCATCGTGGCACTTGTTTACAACGTGTTGAAGACCTTTATGGAAATCAACAGTGAGCTCTTCGACAGTCTCACGGCGTCATACAAGTCCGAGAGGCAAAAGTAAGTTGCAATAGTAACTTATGGTTTCTCAAAAATGGGTTGACAACTGCATATTGAACTAAATAAATTCCAAGTTTTGAATTGTATAGTCATCAACTTATAGATATAAACTTCATTGGACTTTGTTCGACTGCCTTTGTGAAATGTTTGTATCATAAATAAGTAGATATAACCCCAAAGTTAATCGACGCTGTCATTCCCAGAGAACAGAAGAAGGAGAAAGAACGCGACGACCTGTGGCGGAAATTGGACGACCTGTGTGTGAAAAAGAAGAAGCACCTGAACTTAACCTAGGAAATGGAGGCGCCAAGCAAACCGCGGCCTTCCTCACTTTATCCCTTTCAACCGTTAACTGGCACACGCGTCATACGTCCTTGAACACTCGCCGCCGAAAGGACTTGAATGTATACATATATCACTTTTACTACCGCTGGCCGATTTGCACCTTTTATCGTGTATTTCACTCGTTTGCAATGTAACAAGGTTTTTTCTCGCCGCTAAACTAAAACGGTGCAGTAACTATATATAAATTATAAGCATGTTTTAAATGAATCCTTAGCAAACCCTAATGCTTGGCAACAAACGCTAATTGTAACCGTAAGTTTAGAAAATATCGCAGTTTTGCGTTTACTTATTTTTGTTTTTCTAGAACTAACTCTTTGAAAACCTTTTTATCTTTATTTTTAAGGCTGTCTTTTGTTTAATGGCGTTTTGCCGCCCCTGATTTATATTTAGCCCCGGGATTTTTTTGCCTGACGCGACCCGGAACTTTTCTTCATCAGATTTATTTGGCACATAGTTGTACTGTGTTTAATTTACGTTGGGTTCTGCCCGTGCTCGCTAGTTGTGCACGTTAAGCTGTTCAGAAGCTAACCTGTCGCGCGTAAAGAATCTATAATAGTGGATTTCTTGCTTCAATAGTTGGTAAAACAAAAACCTATCTATCAGGCTGATCTGTCCACTTTTCAACGAACTGTTTATTTAGTTAATAATTTTGGTATAACTTGTGAACCCAACAACTTCTGTTACGAACAACTTTGGACATATTCTGTAAGCTTGTGTGCAGGCATTTTGCTGATACTTAGCGCTTAAACTTAAAATCCTCCAAAATTTCAAAAAAATTCGAGTTCCATTTTAATTATTTGAGATACTTCTTTTACTTGACACCATTTTCCTTTTTTCGTTTTATTTTTTACGTGATGAAAGAAAGCGTAGAATGTTTAATATGTGCCTTAACATTCAGATTTATAGTTTGCAAATTCCATATTGCCATGTTGGCTGTTGCTATAGTAACCAAACAAAATTGGTGTCACAAGCTTTTACAATTTTGTAATCTACAACAAAATCTACAGCACTACTTAGGCTAAACTTTAATTTACCAATATACCTTCATGCAACTTTCAATGAAGATATTTTACCACGTAAAAGCTCACCTCTTTATTGTACATATAAGATACAAGCGTAACGCCATACCATTGCGGCGTTTACTTTTTTCACCTATCAACAAAACATGAATGTCCCAATAGAACGCAGAGCATTTTTGATCCCTGTGTGCAGCCTGTGCTATATAACACTTTGAAAAGTCCTCCTAATTAGGACATAAAACACTAGTTTTGTCTGGCAACTAATCAACGTACACTAATTTGTTGCAACGGAATTCGACACCCCGTTGTGGTGCTTTTTGACCACGTCTCATTTAAGCGCACGTTTTCTAAGCTTCCTTGTGTTTTCTACTCTTTTTACACGTTCTTTTCCATCTTTATCCGAACGCATTTATTCGTTCTTTCGTGTGTAGTCAATTATTGTAGAAGGTAAATTGTCGCGTACAGTCTAGGGTTTGTGGTTTTGTACACTGTGTATATCATGCCGAACATATTTGGTGTTGTGTGTTGCTGGTTTGAACTTCCATAGACGTAATGTGCAGGCCAATCCTTATTACCAGGAGAAGAATAATTACTTTACTGGAACAATCAACTAAATTCCTAACGCGACGAACGAAAATTCGAGGGGATCTTACAAAGTTACGTCAATAATGGATCTCAGGTGGTCCAAGGTTGACAGCACCACGAGCCACGATATGTTATGCATATTCTTTGCGGGCCACATAAAGTAGGCTACATGTGTACCAGAAGAGGATGATAGACGATTTTTGTTTAATCGGGGCATGAAATGTTGAAAATGCATCACATGAAACCTAAAGTCACAGTGAAAACCTCCAAAACAATCCTTCCAGCAGCGAAATATATTTTATCGTTCATTTACTTTAAAGTGGCAAAAATAGTAATTCATAAAGGGTCGTATTTTCTATGTTCTGTTCATTAAAAAGACGGAAAGCAAAACGCATATATAACCTATAAGTTCGTACAACAGACATTTAAAAAAGTTTTAGATAGGGCGCACTGCGGCTTCTCTTAAACCGGTCTAACACATACCAAAATTAGGCGTTCTTGCCACCCCTAGATCCGAATTCGGTGAGCTATAGGAAACTGATTTATTTAATGGTATAACAGGAAAATGTAATCATACCCAAACAATTGCAGTAGGCTTGGTGTTCGTTTATCACTTATGTTTCTTTGAACCTTCAGCTGTCCGCTGCACAACATGCAATTATTTAAGTGGCGCCTGTGGACTGAATACATTCTGCTAAAACGCAACAGGGGTTGTGACTTTTTACTGACACCTTGTCAATGTCACCAAAATGCTGACACCTGTCACCGCTTCCGTGACACCCTGTCACCAATTCTATTGTAGAAGGTAAATTGTGACACCATGTCATCGATTTATTGACACCCTGTGACTGATTCGGTGACACGCTGTCACTGAATCAGTGACACCCTGTCAACAACTAGATGACACCCTGTTGCCGACTTCTCAAAATCTGTAAAAAAGTGTCCTTTACCAAAATGAAAGTTTAAATCGGTTTATATGGGTAAAAATATGTTTGTTTTTACATTCTGCAGATGCCTTTATCACTTTCTAACTGTACTACTCTTCGTTGTTAATCGGTTATTCCTGTAGTAGTAGTACACTCTTTAAAATGTGCTGTCGGGCGACAAAATAAAACCTAACAATACCCCGAATGTACTTGCATATACGTGTTTCAGCATATAGAGAAAATTTGCATATACGTGTTTCAGCATAGAGAAAGCACACTTTTAAAACCAAGCGACAAAACAAACAGACCTCTTTATTGGTTTAATATGTTGGTAATACACATTTTAAACAACAAAACAAATACAGGTAGGCCTATATTACAGTTAGTGGAAGCATAGCATGGCAGAATTACTCAAAAAAGAAAATGCTTTATTTGCCATTTTTTTTATGAATTTCATCAGTAACTTGTAATATTTAATAAACGATCATGACTGTTTAAATCAGTGGTCGGCAAACTGTGGGCCGCGGCCCAAATGTAGGCCGCAGAGCTATTTTTGGTGGGCCGCGAGTCATTTTTGAATAGCTTAGTTGAATTTTTTGTGTAGTTGTGTGCCGCGTGATAGCCGTACATTCATTACACTGTATTTAAAAGTTGGTGTGGCTAAGTATTTTTACATTGTCTCCGGCAGTGTTTTCGGCATCAAGGAGTCGTATAATATTTCACCTTTTCTTGGTGTCAACAGCCCAAACTGTATGAACTTAGTTAGACTACCTGCAAAATGCAATTTCTACCAAAATAAATGTAGTTGAAAATAATTTTCTGTTCAACTTAATATGGCGCGTATCATGAGTAATATTTATCCAAATTTTAAAACAAGACTAACGTAATGGATTCCTTTTACGCGTTTCGTGCGAACGTTTTACGTGATTGCGGGTGCCGCCATTCAGCTTTGTTATTGATATAGTGTTAATCTTTTATGCATTTAAGTACACGTCTTTGGTAAGAGATTCGCCAACTAAAATCAAATAGACGCAATTTTTAAGCGTTTTGCGAGATAAACTTGCTTTAGTTACATAATACCACACTGGTTGGTTCGAGAACAACATACACGTTTCTTAAATTACTTGAACTACGGCGTTACTTGTGACGTCAAATGTTGTATACTTAAGTTTTATACTTTAATCTATTCAGCCCAAAAGCGCGTGTTCTATAATTTCTTGCATCCAGTGACTCATAACTGGTACAGTCCAATTTCTGTTAAATGTTACAATAAATGCCGTTATTTTGAGCAATATTCGAATTCTTTTATGTGACTTATGCGTAACATATCCTTTTAATTGAAGTTTTGCCAATGTAAAACGAATCAACCTAAGTATGTTTTTTATATTTTTATTTTTTTATACACTCAATTCAACTGGACTTTAGCTTCATATTTGCGCACGAGTGCGTTCGAGTAAAACAAGTATTTCTAACTTTGGGACGTCATTCTAATGCCCCCAAATTAACACGAATATCCTGGCACTGTTTGCGTGGTGACTTTAAGTAATGGGCCTTAAAGAGTTCCGAAAAGAGTACTTTGGGCCGCGAAAAAAGTTTGCCGGACACTGATTTAAATCATACTATTTGTGGTTACCTAGGGATTGCTAGGCTTTTATTAACAGCGTTTTAAGTAAGCATAACCCGCAACACAACAAACGCACAAATAAACATAGACTAAGAATAACATAAATAGCATAGAGTAGGGTACGTCGCACAAAGTTACAACACTATTTAAAGTATTCATACTTCTTCATGCTAAATCAGTTGAAAAATCATTACTAGGCTACTATTTGATATAACACTTTTTTAAATTATGTTTACAAAGTGTGCAACAACATGACTTTTTATTGAGCCTTCAATTGTTGCATTATATAAAATAGAGAAATCAGTAAAACTTAAAGGCTTTAAGAAAAGTTTCTCTCATAGAAAGAAACATTTGTTTTCTGTCTGGGAGCACACGAGTTTCTTTCTATTTTACCCACTCGCCCGGCGTCTCGCTTAAGAGAGAGCATGCAGTATGAGCGACGTTGCTCTGTCTGTCTCCTTAAAGATTGTCTGTCAGCGACCGAGCGGCGAACATGTGTGCAATGTGTGGTGGTCGACCGACCGGCCGAGAAACTTTTAAATGTAGTTAGATAGATGTGCAAAAACAAGCACTGTCAACCGTGGTTTTATTTTTTACTTAGTTTACATCTTAGAATCTGTGCCTCAAAATTTATCTTTGATTGCTGTTTATCAACAGAATGTCCCAGCTATCACACAGCGTTTTTTCGACGTAAACGTAGTGGGAATGTGTTCAAACGAAATTTAAGAAAATATGTCGTGGCGTTGTTATCAAAAGCAATGCAAAACGTGGCACTAACGTCTAATTTAACGTTAGAACAAACCGCAATGCGACAAATTTTCAACGTCATTTGTAACGTAAAAACGACGTTAATTCCAGACGTCGAACCTAACATGTGTTACATCATTACGGACGTCACTGAACGTACTATGAACGTTATTTTTTAACGTTGCGACGAACCACAATGAAACTAATTGACAACGTCATACGTGACATGCAAAGAACGTCTATTACTAGCGTCAACACTAACATTTTTAGACCAGTTTAGGCGTCGTTTACACGTTAAACTAACGCTGTATTTTAACGTTACATAAAACTATAATGCAACCAGTTAAGAACGTCATACGTGAAGTAGAAATAACGTTGATTTATCAAAATTAACTTGTTTTAGACAAATTGTAACGTAATTTTAAACGTTTCATTAACGTTCTCTCATAACGTTGAGACAAACCAAATGCAACTAATTTTAAAACGTCATAAATGACGTACAAAACACGTTGTTTACTGACGTCAAAACTAACGTCTGTTCAGTCACTTTTGACGTCATTTTAAACGTTTTAAAATGGTATTTTTTAACGTTTTGGCGGACAACAAAGCAACCCGATTAAAACGTCAAGTTGACGTACGAACAAGGTTAATTACTGACTTCGAAACTAACTTGTTTTATGCCATTTTGGACGCCAGAGCGAACGTTTTGCATATACTGGTCTACTGAGAAGCCCTCAATAATTAAGCTTAAAAACATCGGGGTATAAATAAACGAGGTATAACTATAATATATATGATATTATTCCCAAAACACTTTAAAATTGTTTCCTACAGAATTACAGTCTAATAGGTATTAGTCTTGGAGACATTAGAGTCATCTTATGATCAAAAGGCTGCATGAGTGCATGTTGCATGGTCTTCCTTAAAGATGGCATATGGACTCTCCACACAGCCAGCAAGATAAAATTACCCATTTTATTGTTTCACTACCGTACTTGACTTCTTCAACAATTTCTGGTTCAACAAAGGATCTCCAGATCACTTATTTAAAACATTCAATGTATAATGTTGTATAAAATTTGTAAGGTATGTTGTTAACTTACCAGCCGCTGGATTAAAAGACGAGCTGCCTATATGATCAGGCTGAAAATGTCAACCATCGAAAAGCATTAATTTAAACAGTAGAATTTATCAGTTATAAAAATACACAATTAACAATTATGACAAAGTTTGAACAAGCACATTTTTTAAAACGGTTTTGCCTAAACTATATCTGTGTTTAATTGTGATGACTGTTATATTACACGTCTATAAGAGTAATAAACAATCAAGAAGTCTATTTGGTTTGTAATTGTTTTTCCAATTTTGCGTTTCCCTATTTGCTGTAAATCATTTATTGGCATAGAAACGAAAACGCAGTAAGGATATTATTGGGTATTCTACTTGGAGCGAACTACTTAAAATAAAGTGTCCGGATTCCCATAAAGATCATTTAACATTAGAAAAATTCTTAATAACGTTAAAAGTAACAAAACAAAGACGTTATACATTCAATGTGTCTATTTCAGGATTAGTACTGAAATGTTGGCAAACTGGTTAACAGTTGACATGTCAAATACAGTATGAAACTGGACTTAGCTATGGGTAACCAATGAACTACTGCGGAACAAACTACAGCGTTTTAAACCACATAAAAGTGCGCTTTTGTCCACTGCAAACTTTTTCCAGATTTAAAAAGAATGAGTGACAGGGTGTCAACGAATCGGTGACAGGGTGTCACCAAATCGGAGACAAGGTGTCACTCAATCGTTGACAGGGTGTCACGAAATCAGTGACAGGGTGTCACTGAATCGTTGGCAGGGTGTCACAGAATCGGTGACAGGGTGTCACCTAATCGCTGACAGGTGTCATCAATTAGTTGACACTGACAGGGTGTCAATAAAAAGTCACGACCCCTCCTCCTAAAACGGGCAAAAACATACTAATAACAGAAATCAGTTGCAAAAAAAATCATTTGCGTTGTAAAAAATTGCAAAAAATATGGTTTGAAATCCGTCCCTGTGATACGTCAGTAAGACCTAAAAAGCCTATATGTAAAACTTCCAAAACTATCGAAATAAGATATACAACCTAAAACGCATCTAAAACCAGAAGCGGAGGGTGGGCTATGTGGCGCCGCAGTTTTGGGAACGATATCTGCGTGCCGTATTTGAAACGGCAGCGTTATGGGGTGCCCTAGTGCCCTGTTTGGGGTTAAGTATTTGGATAGTCATGAGTTTGAAAAAAAATTGTTTTAAGTTATACTTAACGACATAAACTGTATTATATCTTCATTAGAGCAATATACGGTAGCCTATACGCGAGTCGGCAGAATTACCCACCCAGTATTTGCTTTCTTTTTTCGCTTATGAATTGCAATTATCCCATTCCTATTTCGATAACCAGGACTTTGTTAATTTTCTGCAATTATTTTTACGTTGTATTTCAACTGTTGTTTTTATTTTGCATTTTCATACATGTTTTTTTGAAATGACTTAAACCAATCAAGCATTTTCACGAGTTTTGCATAAACCCGAAAAATAACTGATTTGTGTTCGACCTGTAGTCAGAAAAACATCTAAAGCGTGTGGTTGACGCAGTACAATGCTTTCCAACCTTTTTCAGTTCGCGACCCACTTTTAATGCAAGTTTTATTCGACCAACAATATGACTGAGTCTTTGGTGTGGGTTAAATGATCCTAATTATTACGGAACGAAAAAAACAGCTAAATAATTAGGGAAAGCCCCTAAACTTTTTTCTTTGAATAAAACTGAGTCTGTGTAACACAATTATTAAAGATTGCATTTCTCCATCTCAAACAGCTACAGTAAACAGACACACCCCATATAGATTAAGTTGCTACATAAAAAAATGTGGCGCTGGTCTAGAATCCTACCACAATTATAAAATCAACGCACAATATTTGAGTTAGGGTGCCGGTTAGTGTTTGGGTGTGGGTGGGTCAAGTGTTATTATATTCTTTATTTAATAATAACACTTGACCCACCCTAACCCAAAACGCTAACCTGCACCCTAACCCAAACAATGTGCGTTGTGGTAGGATTCTAGACCAGCGCCAAAAATGTTTAGCAAACACTAGTTAATTACTAGAAAAGCAGAGTACATTTGCAAAATACTTGCTACCAGGGCTACCGAGTGTTAAAAAAATCCAAGTTCGAGACCAGCCAAAAAATTGGTCCAGCGTCCGACTCCGGCTAAAATGTCCGATTTCGTCCTGAGTCTGACTCCGACTCGGTCTGTATTTCACCCATTTACGTAACTAAATAAGGTGGTTATTCAGCAACCCACTCAAGGGGTGTTATATAATCCATCCACCCACATTGCCTGGTTAAAAAAATGATCCACGATTTGCTCTAACCTTTTTACAGTTTGCTTATCAGTTTTGAAATCTGGGCGCTGGCTTAGAATCCTGCCACATTTTTGTCTGGGTTTTATATTGCTAACATTATTCGGTTAGTTTGCGAGTTAGCGTTTGGGTGTGTGTGGGTCAAGTATTATATAAAATAATAATGCTTGACCCACCCAAACTAGGACGCTAACCCTAACCCAAATGTTATTTTCACTGTGGTAGGATTCTAGACCAGTGCCGAAATCTGTAAAACAAACATCAATTGTGTTTTTGTTAAGCAGCAGCGAACTTTAATTCAAAATATTTTAACTTTGACATTTTATTATGACCTCACGAAGAGCAACACATGCAGGAAGTTGGTATGTTGCTTCAGGTAAGTGCAAAACGGCTAAAAAATCACGAATCATTTTGCCCTTTTTATAAAGAATTTATTAAAAGAATGATATTATTTGGAACCAGCTTTTTACTTTTAAATCGATTCACTTACTGTGCAAGTAAAAGAGCAATCCGGCCAAATAGGCACTTCCTAAGGCTATTTACCCGGCTAATAAAAGTCATTTCAACCGATTTTAGAATAAATATTTAAAATTGTGCAAAACACTGGAAATTAAGTTTAATACTACCAGCACCCAAACGCTAACCCTAACCCAAATCAATGAATAATCATGTATAGGTGCAAGCTTTAAAGAGCGATCTGGTCAAATAGCCACTTATTTATTTACAGATAAGCCACTTTAAAAAGTATGGCAAGTGTACCAGCAAGTGTCAAACGCCCCAACCTGCTTCTGAAATAATCCTAATATGCACCCTGATTTTTCTAATAATTAACATGTTAAACAAGTGGTGTACACTTGACCTTTTTAAACAAGTGGTGTACACTTTCCAGGCAGGTTGGAAAATATTAAATTCTTCTTTTCAAAATTGATATTCATAATAAAACTAAGTGGTGCTCTATTAAATCTGCTGAAATAAATTAAGTTTGACACAACATTTAGCTGCATTCGGCTTCAATAAACTTCTAACTGTTGCATCTAAAGAACTTGTGTTTCATTTGAAAATCTTTACTTAGCTTATTGTTTCACAGAAAAAGAGTTAGACAAAAAACTTGGAGACTGGATACACAGTGCACAGTCATCACATGCACCTGCTCGAGCTATTATATCTCCTCATGCTGGGTACTCTTACTGTGGTTCGTGTGCTGCGCATGCATTCAAGCAAATTGATCCATCAACTGTGTAGGTTTTGTATTATAATAATTTGTGACAAAAAATGTAAAATAAAAAATGGAATGTGTACACTGTACAACATATTCAATTGAGAGTTATATATATTGTAAATATATGATTTAATGTATTTTATTTTAACATTTAGGAAAAAAGTGTTTATTCTTGGTCCATCTCATCATGTTTTTCTACGTGAATGTGCGCTTTCACAGGCAACCACCTACAAGACTCCCTTATACGATTTAACGATAGATAAAGAAGGTAAATCCGTTTATTTGTAAATTTTGTTGAAAGTTTGTTAATTCAGTATATTTAAATTTACAACTTAACAGTATACGAAGAACTTTTTGCAACGTCAAAATTTAAAAACATGGATTTGCAAACAGATGAAGATGAGCACAGCATTGAAATGCAACTTCCCTACATAGCGAAGGTTATGCAAAGGTGAAGTGTTTTAAAGTAATGTTTATAAGTTTTGCTGCTCCGACATTAAATTCCTATATAACTACTTCAGCCTTTCAGATTGAATGCAGCATTTTTTTTTAGGTTAGACTTTTTGTTCAATTAATGAGTATCAGAATGAAATTTGCTCTTCGTTTTATATTATTATTTAAAATTAATTATTATTAATGCTCATATTTTAAGACACTGATTATGTTTACAAAATAGTCAATTTATTTTGAAATTAATTTAGTTTTTGGGGGGTTAACGCTCATTTGTGAGTTGTGCTACTTTTAGAACAGGCATGCGGTTGACTTTCACAGTCCCATGTGGGTGAATTTGTGCCCGTGGGTAGTGTGTTGGCTACATCTCGGTTAAATTTTAGGTTCTCAGAAAATAGTGTTTTTAATAAATATATATAAATAGGTAATTAAAAATGCTTATATTTTAGTCAACGAGGCAACTTTACAATTATCCCTGTGCTTGTTGGGAGTTTGAATGAAGCATCAGAAAAAATGTATGGCAAAATATTTAGCAAATATTTAGCTGATCCCACTAATGTGTTTGTGATATCCTCTGATTTTTGCCACTGGGGTGAGTTCACTTTAATTGTTTGTACAGCTTAATGGTTTTTTTAAACTACTATTATTTGTAGGTCAAAGGTTTCGATATACACACTTTGACCCTGAACATGGTGAAATATATAAATCTATAGAAGCATTGGACAAAATGGTGAAATAATTGTTTGTTGTGTTTATTTTAACACTTACCTATAAATGTAGTTCTGAAATTTTGTAGGTGTATTATGTTTCGGTGGTTTTACATGTTTTTATTAATTAAAAAAATGTGCCAAGAAAAACAATAAATTGTAGCCTAATCAATTAAAATTACAAACTACAAAAGGTAAAAGGATAGTTCATAGAAGCAACAGCTTAATTATCAGATATGCAGTATTTAGGGGCTGCTGCAAGCTTAATAGTTTTAATGATAATATTTACCATATTTTAAATCAAAGCAAAACGCAATTCAGAATACAGCAAAAGTTAATTATACCACTTTCTTATTTGTTAGGGCATGAGCTTAATTGAGGATCTGGACCCAAAAGGATTTCATTCTTACCTAAACAAATACAGTAACACTATTTGTGGCCGACATCCTATTGGAGTGATGCTGAATGTGGGTATTAGAAACATTTTTTTATGCTAGAAAAATATGTTTTGTGAACAGCACTCTGTTATTGTTAAAGTGTAAATTGGTTGGTAGTTTGTATTTTTTTAAATGTGTGAAACGGTGTGATACTGTATTAAATTGAGTTTTTTTTTGCTGTGTTGTTTTCTAATTTTAAATCAATATTAAAGTTTATTTCAGTTTAGCATACAGTTATTCAAATCCAATGCAATTATTATGCGCATGTAATAAAATCTTGCAAGCATTTCAAGAGAACATAATGTCGCTGGATATTTGGTACTAACTCTGTGGTTCCCAACTTTTATGGTTTACTGCAACTTGCAAAATTTCTCTCTTAAGCATTAGAAACTAACCTCCTATGGGAAAACACCGTTTACCAATTCATTAACAAATTTTCCTGTGAGAAACTATACAACAGTTGCAATTATACATTTTTCTGTTTTTTATCACAGGCTGTTAAAGAGTATTCGGTTACCAATGGTCATCGATTGAAGTTCAAGTTTTTGGACTATAAGCAATCAAGCAAGTGTCGGAGTCAAAATGAAAGTTCTGTGAGCTATGCAGCAGGCTCGCTTGTTTCTTTATAGTATTAGTTTGATGATAACAGAACGCATAGTTTGAAGTAATGTCATTCTGCAATGTGTTTTCGCAGTTTTAACGTTTTTGTTTTATCCTAATTGCTGTTTTGTATAGTAGATGTTAAAACTGTGGAGCTGACAGAAAAACGCTTGTTGTTTCCTGAAATCCTTTTTGCATGCTTAGAAATGCTTGCGCCTTCTTGTATATGTTTTATAAAAGCTCTGTCAGCCTTGTTTACCTAGTGTTTTGACTTGGAAAGATTGAACACACAATATGCTCACTTTTTTGAATTCAATACAAATGTCGTTCACACTTTAAAATTCATTGCCAATTGAAGCTTCATTAAATGCCTTTGGAAAGACTTACAGAGATTAGTCGACCTATTCAGGATTAGCAAGCAAGGCCAGGCTCAAAAAACAACTAGCCTGCGGTGAGATTCGAACTCACGCATTCCGGCAATACCGGGACCGTCGCTCTACCAACTGAGGTACCCGGGCTCAGGGGAGCAACAACCATAGCTCCATTGCCTAGGACATTCTGTTTGTACAATGTATTGTACATACTACATCAATCTAAATGGGATCAACATCCGTTAATATGGGCGCTTTGTATTTATAATATGTTGCGCCGCGTTACTAGCAAAATCTAAGAAGCCGCGTTAATAACAAAATCTAGGAATTTTTTGTTAAATCGGAACATAAATTGTTTGAATTGAAAGTTTTGCTAAATTTAAACCCAATAAACACATTTTATTCGCGTTTCACGCGAATAGACTGCATTATAGTTCAATATTTTTGCACGATAAAGTTACTCCTATGCTAAAAAAAACAACTAAAACAAGCATACCTTCCAAATAAATTAACTTTTGTCGATTTTTACACGGGGCAAAACGGACCCCACTAATACAATATAATTTAATTGCCTTAATGTGTAATATTGTACAAAAGTAGGCCAAAACATACAGAAATAAAAACTCAATGGCACTAGACTAAGTAGCATTGCAACTATATATAAGTTACATGGGTATAAATAGGCCGTACGTAAACTGCCTTATATTTCTCTTAATGCAGTGGTTCTCAAACTGCGGTCCGCGGTCCTTGGAGACAATTTTCTGGGACCGCGAAGCACCTAACAAATTTTCTGCAATAAAATTTTCAGGCAACTTACTTTTCCAAACCAAGCCTTACAAACACAATATTAATAACTATCCCGTGCATATGCCTAATTGTGGAAAAAAACAAGGAAAGCCAAACTCAGGCTCGACCTATACTTGCAAAATGACATTACAATTACGTAATTCCAACGTGTTTGCGCTCGTCATCACAAGCTTCGATTAGTTGTTTATTCATGTGATTAGGCTACATTCTTTGAGTTTGTGCATTGTACAGTCATGGTATTGTGTTGTGCTGATGAGAATTACGTTTTTACAGCTTGCTGTGCTGCCACGGTGGGCTGTACGACCACTGTTTTAAAACTGTTCGTGACTACTTCTCTTAAATAAAGTGTTTTAGTTAGCGTTACAATATTAAATACGGTATTACCAAGCCTATTGACACCATTGAAAACAATGTGCAATTTTGTGTTTATTTGTGTATATTTTTAAGGGGAACGTGAGCAATTTAAAAAATTGCTAGGGGACCGTTGCGTAATTTTTAAAACAATCGCACATTGTGCAAAATAACGCCACGTCCCCTGTTGCCGGTTTGTCCAAAATCGAATCTGCCTAATTTTTGGCCACAAACGTTTTTTCGACGTTAGTCACTGTTAGGCAAACGAATACTGACGCTGGCAATTTTCGTTAACGAGAAAAGTGAGGTGTCCGTTTTGCCCCGCTTTCCCTACTTCATAACTTCACGTTTTCTTCTGAAGTCATCTCTAAAAACTGGCCAACAATAAAGGCACACAAAATATAGTACACCGGATGCCTTCGAATATATAGGCTTACCGAAATCAGTTTTTCTAGCATGGTCTTTATTGCACTATAATCCTGAACAATAATAATAACTGTCGTTATCGTGGGTTAGGGATAGCGTAACCATTTCGTCAAAATGCTATAAAAGGACGTAAAAATAAGGCCTAAAAATGGCCAAAATGTAGCCTAAAACTGTAGGGAGAGGGTATGGGACGATCAGGGCCATCGGCCGTTTTGGTGTCGACATTTGGCGACCTAGTTTAAACGGCGCCGCTGTTTTGACACCAGATTGCTGGGGGTTTGTGGTGGGCAATGGGTGGAGTTAGATAATGGTTTAGGGTTAAAATTATTAGGGGAGTTATTAATGTACTTAGGGGTGGGGTTTGGGGTTACGTAAAATATTGCATAGGCGTGATTCTGGCCAATTAGCTCTTCCTACGACGGAATTAGGTCTTTCCAAATTATGCGCTATTACGACTATTGGGACTATTCCTATTTTGTTCTTATTCCGAACTGTGTGTTTTTTATTCCGACGTTGATGTTGTTGTTATCTCCATCTTATGGCTGGAGTCGCGATTAGCAAACACCAGTGTTGTAAACAAGTCAAGTCTTTTTGAATAAATAACAAGTCAAGTCCCAGTCCAAGTCATCGGTTGCGCAAGTCAAGTCCCAGTCAAGTCGTAATTAGAGCAAGTCAACTTCAAGTCACGTCCTTGTCGTAAAAATAAAAGGTTAAACTATTAGAATATTTAAACTCGTATGACTATGAACAATAACTGAACTAAAAAATAAGGAAAACGGAACATATAGCAAGCAAATTGTTTTATGTGCAAACATTTGGATAAATAGCTCAATTTTATTAAAAAAAGACTTACAGAAAGCACTTCAATTCAACCTAAGGAATTTGCCCAAAAGACTTAAGTCAAGTCAAGTCATTTGCCCGAAAGACTTAAGTCAAGTCAAGTCATTTTGCCCAAATCACTTAAGTCAAGTCATTTGAAAACAGTGACTTAAGTCAAGTCATTGCAACACTGGCAAACACGTTCTCCTGGCACCCAACGTAAGAGAAATAAGTAACCCGTTTGAAAGCAGATTCCCAACTATATTCAAAACTATCAATGAGCGCGATAATATTGCCCAGTCTGTTATAATCGCGCGTAAGCGAGGGCAATACTTAAAACAGAAAGATTATCGCGACTGGCTTACAAACCAATTCAAAGATTAGAAACGCATTTACACCAATACGTTTAGTTTACGACCGGTATTGACCCAATCTGGATCAAAAGCAACGTGTCTTAAATCGTGAATAACAACGTCGTTATTTTCTTTTAAAACTATTTTATAAGTTAATTTCTTTGATAATCAGGTCAACCTGTTAAAAGTTGAATTTCTAACGTATGCGATACGCATCTATAGGCTATATTCTACCTAGGCTTTAAACGCTTTTGTAAATGATATAAATTTAATGTTCTAAATTAGTGGTTCTCAACCTTTTTTCTTTCGTGGCCCACTTACGTTGCAAAAAAATTCTGTGGCTCAATACATTTTTATAAAAGAAAAAACTGTAAAGTAGGTTTAGAACAAAACACAAAACAGATTTTAAAACACATTATTCAATGAACCGTGCATTAGTAAGATACTTGCGGCTGAACAATAAATTTACTTTCCTAAACCGCCGTGACTTTAAATACTTTTTGAGCATGTTTAATTTTTAAATTCTTCAAATGGTCTGCTTTTGGACACTGAGATTTCTTTATATTTTTGATCAAAATTTTATTGTTATAATTTTTGTAATTCGTCCGTCTTTATCACAATACATAACCTATAGCCTACAGTAAAGTTAATATCCCTGTGAACACGCATCCGCACTTTTATTATATTATAATATTAGAACAATAATATAACGTTCGTTATATGCGCCCCGGTCTATGCGCAGAACGCTATATGAGGCTAAATTCTTGTAGGGAAACGCGTCTCCTATTTCAGCCTCTTAAACAACCACACACAGTTTGAATTTGAAACTTGTTGTTGAACTGAAGAAAGAATCAACGAAGCTGGCACAATACGGGAAGGAGACGGTTTCTACACAAAGGCAACGTGTCAAAACCAATTAACTCATAGTACAATTTCAAATATTATGCTCACCAACTATTTGGGCAACCGGGAGAATTCGAAGCAATCAGCGTCACTAACTTATCAAACGCCTAAATAAAACAAGCAATTTAGCAAACAAGGCCTCATTATGACGTCACACACACATAAACATACCAAGACTTAAAGCAAATTTATGTAGTCAAGAAAGAGTGAGATTTCACTCTGATAAAGTTCACAAGAAAAGGCACTGCAAAACAAGAGCAGTGTAAATACTACATTAATGACGTTATCATATACACGAAGCCATATTTCTAGGCGAACTGACTACTTGTGGTATAGTAAATTTAGCAAATGTTACTTTACATATTGACATATTACCAGGGTTGCAAAACCACATTATACACAACGCAACTCACCAAGAATAATCTTTCGAGTAACAAATACTTCATTTTACACAAAACAGCAGCAAAACAACTTTCACCACGACAGTCAGGCGAAAAAGAAAAACCGCATGTATCGGAAAGTAAGCTCACAACGGTACAGCACCAATGTCTCATAGAAATCGGTAATTACTGGCAAATACGATGTAACAAATAAGGTTGTTTTTTATGTAAAATTATCTTATGTAGCTCTCTCGTAGTTATTTTCCTTCCATCCAGTCAATAGTATTGTCAGTTGCATCGGGGACTAGCCTAGGGCTACCGTATTTTCATCACCCAAGAAGAGGACATTTTTGCCGGCAAGTAAAACGAAAGTAGAATTGTTTCATTTCAGTTTAATTATGTTTTATGCTGATTTCAGGATGTTTGGTTGTTTTGGGATTCTCGGATTAGTTTTCGATACGGAATTTGGTGTTGCTGGCGACTCGAGCGCTATTTATTGGGAGCGCGATTGTTTTGCTGTAGGCGGCTACGGAAAGATTCATAAGTGACGATTTAAAATCCTACGTTTTTAAGTGAATAATTACACACCTTTGCTTTATTAATGGGCCTTTTTACTTTTTCATGTGAGGTTCGGTTGCCATTTTTCTGGCGCAATGTTTGTAATAACAATCAAGAGGGTAGGGCTGGTAGGGCAATTTGTTGGAAAACCTTTTTTAGATCAGCTATTCAGCATGTTTCATGGCTACAGCATTTTTTTGAAAATAAATACAACGTTAAGCCTAAAAGTCTTGTTGAAAGTATAAGCAACTTACTCGAAATGCGAAAAAAGAGGACATTTGGGCATTTTTGAGCGTCCTCGGAGGACCATTCAATTTTCTTGAAAAAAGAGGAAAAATCTTCCTAAAAGAGGACATATGGTAGGCCTAGCCTAGCCCTTACATGTGTTTGCTTTGTCCTTGAGTGCAACTTACCGGCAAAACGTTTAGACAACTTTGTCTAAGCACCTTATTTATGTCCCACAAAACAGTTAATGGCGACACGACAAATACACATGTCCGTTCCCACAAACATAACAGGCACGCGATTTTAAAAATAGTCTGCCAATGTTTGTTTGAGAAGCATGAGCTTCGTGGTTTGTCGCCTGATGCATTCAGTCTTAGAAACTACAGCAACGAAACAACAATGATTTTTATCATCCTTCTCGGATTTGTAGCAAGTAAGTTCATATCATTAGTTTGTTCCATGCTAAAAAACACAGTAACTTATAAACCGTTTGTTATCCTATTGTAAAAAAATTAGTGCACCTAGAGTACAAATCCGGATTAATGTAGCCTATATATGTTTTTAATTGACCAGTCGTTTTATTCAAACGGTCGATATTTTTGTTACAGTTGCTACAGCAGAAAATCGCATTGTAAATGGGCTGGAGGCGCAAAGCATGATTCCGTGGCAGGTTTCACTGCAGCTTACCGGTCGGCATTTTTGTGGAGGATCGCTTATTCATGCAGGATATGTCATGACCGCTTGTCATTGCCAACTAGAGTATGTTGTAAATTTAAATGATGTTTAAAGGCACGAGAGCAAACGAAAAGTTTTTTTGTGTCATATGCCGAACGCGAAAAAAACACTCTTCTAATTTTAAGTTTTTTTAATTACGCGCGAGTTAACCTATCGGAGCCGACACACGATGCCAAGTTGTACCATCGGTACTCCGATATTGGGGCCGATCCGATACCAAACAAATAAATTAATTTTAGACATGGTTTGCGATTCAACGGTGTTATTTTAGTTCGAAAAATAAACTCATTAAAAGGTAATAGCATAACAACACGAGTAGGCTAAACTAACTTCTTAACGCTAAATAAAATTTTGGCTTGAGAATGTGGAAAGAATACGTTCGTACACACTTTTATCTATTTGCTTGTGTAAGCATAGAAATAACGTCATTTGGTATGGGATCGGATCGCGATACATTTTGTGGGCCGCACGGATATAAAATACACACAATATGACGTCATACTGTGACTCGAAATTTAATAAGTTTAAAACATCTGTGATTACGTATGTCATTGGCAGGGCCGGATTAAGACCATGAGATGCCCTAGGCTATTCCATTTGTTAGGACCCTCCCTATTTTTGAGCTCAGAATTTCTCTCTAAACAACATCACATGTCATTGCTTACTGTTCTCTTCGTTCTTTCAATTTTTCACATTCATGGGTGCAAATTTAAGTTTATTTGTGAGGATCAATAAGAAATAGTTACAGGCTTACAGCCATCAAATTGAGTAAGACTAGGCTACAATTTTTTTTCTAGCTTTCGTCAAAGCAAAATCATACAAAAGTTCATCAAAATTTATCTGTTTAAGTTTGTCACTCTCAATGCACAGAATACTCAGGGCGGACAACCTTTCTTGAGACATTGTCGATCTCAGTTTATTTTTGATGTTTTTGTGCCTTGAGAAAAATCTCTCTCCTAAGCAGTTAGTGACCATTAATCTTAGAAACAGTCTTAATATTGCTTCCACATTAGGAAAGGCAGTGTTTATTTTTTTTTCCAAAGAAATAGATTGCTCTTCTGTACCGGTAAGCCCTTGGTTTTGTGTTTGTCTCACGTACAAATGAAATTGTAGAAGCTCATCAGTAAGTTTCGGGTCAACATCTTACGGATACGCTTCCTTTAAAAGTTTTACGCCTCGTACAATTTCTACCTTAGTTGCTTTCAGATTAGCAAGAAAGAGGAACATTTGGCAATGTCACTGTACCCATGAGCTCTTCTTCTTAAATTGGCTTCAAGTGGGTCGAGCATAGGGACAAAGGAATTTATTTTAAACATTTCCTTTGCAGAAAGTTCACTTAAAGCGTCAGGTGCATTTCTTTGTCTCCTAGTGACAGCTCTGTATAGTTAATATTCGGCAAGGTTTCTTTTGCTTCCTGATCAAACTCGTCAAACCCATCTCTAATTTCGCTTAGAAAGTGTACAAGAAGCGGACGTAAAACTAACATGCGCGCGGAGCGCGAAAAATTTTCGCAATTAAGTAGTAAAAATAGTCAAAAAGTATGTGAAATGGACTTGTCTAAGTTTGTCAAAGAGGTGGCGAGCCGGATGAATTACATCGGCGGGCCGTAGGTTGCCGGCCCCTGGTTTACAACGTGGTTGAAACCAGTTGTGTGTAGAATTTTCGACTCTTGAATATATATATATATATATAATTTAGGTAGGGTTTAAACTTGTCAAGTTTTGTCAACTTCGAAACCGAATTTCGAGGCCCCTGGACGTTGAGGCCCTAGGCTTCAGCCTGCCTAGCCTATTGCTAAATCCGGCCCTGGTCATTGGCAACTCTAAATGAATTTAAAGAAAAAAACGCGTCGCGCTAAGCGCGGAAAAATTGTGACTCGTTAAAAATGCCCATATTTTATGTAGGTATTTGGAGGTGGCGTGACGCATTGAGCATGAATAAATAGCCTATATGGCTATATGCACATTTCTGAATATTAGCAGTTAACAAGTTATGAGTGTCTTTTACCCAACAGTTGTGCTTTTAACTTATTTAAGTGATGTTTGTTTAAGTTTTAAAGATGTAATACATGTAATTCTAAACGAAGTGCAAAAAATGCTTTTCCAATAATAGGTTTGCAAAAACTTAGTTTAAGAGCGTGCGAAAATACAGATGGCGCCTTTTGTCTCTTAAGAGTCCAAGTAAAACGCGTGAAACACGAGAACGGCAGAAAAGATTTGACTAAAGTTACAGATGGCTTGTCAAATTAGCGGGCCGTATTAAACTAAAAAAACATTTAACTTGATATTTTACTGCGCAATAATTATTTTTTGACTTCCTGAATTCGTTGGTCGCATTTAAAGTTGCGCGACCGAAATCAACCCTTGTCCATGCAGTACAGGACTGACCCATGTCGTTTTTGACTAAATCTATCCCTGGCACAAAAATTAGTGTAGCCTATGCGTGGACGGCGGACGTTCACATTAAAAGGTATATACATAAATCATAGATAAACAACTATACGGGCAGTCCTATTTAATTTTTATTTCAATTGTTTATTACAGTGATGTTACTGTGGGCCTCGGATCCCTTGATTACAGAAGTCCTAACCAATTAATTAAAGTGGAAAGCTTCACTTGTCACCCTGATTGGAGACGTCTTCTAATTGACTACGATTATGCAGTAATCAAGCTTGAAAAGCCGGCCAATGTGGACAAACAGGTAATAAGAAAATCGCGAGAGGGTTTTTTAATGCGTCCTTGTGCGATACAACAGTCCCTTCAACTAACATCTGTTGCTGCCAGGCATTGTATCTGTTGTTAAATTGTTCTTCCGTCAAATATTTTTTATTAAATGTATCGACGTTTCGGTAACTTATTATAGGAAATCTTCAACAGGGCAATATTACAATTGAGTCTCTTCAATGTTTGTCGTTTTTTTTTGTATAGTCGTATTTATAAGCGTTTATCGCATTATGTCTATTTTAGGTTGTGGATATTATTAACCTTCCTCAACCTAATGAAGAATTTCCCGATGGAACCCAGGCTCTTATTAGCGGCTGGGGTCTAATGGAAGGCACCCATGAAGAAGTTCCAAATGCTTTGCAATTTGCCCACACTAAACTTATAGAGGCATCAAGATGTTACACTGAAATGAAGGAGATAAAGCGCATTACGAAT
This sequence comes from Ascidiella aspersa, assembly GCF_963924565.1. NCBI lineage: Eukaryota > Metazoa > Chordata > Ascidiacea > Phlebobranchia > Ascidiidae > Ascidiella > Ascidiella aspersa. Next base: position 23,876,774 of record NC_139447.1, on the reverse strand, counting down.
CGCATGCAGTGCGCTGGCTTAGAGGGAAACAGTGCCTGTAACGTAAGCGCTTCAATATTTTTTCGTAAAAAGCTTAAAGATTACTTGCAACTCTAACAAATATTCATATGGATTTAGGGCGACTCTGGAGGACCCCTTGCCATTCAGAGAGAAGATGGTTCTTGGGTTTTGGTAGGAAACACGTCCTTCGGAGTGGTTCGCTGTCCGGTGTTCATGCCATCTGTCTGGTCAAAGAACTCTGCAGTAATCCCTTGGATCCTTGCGGAAATAGGAGAGCCGGCGGTGTAAATCGTTATTACTATAATAAACCTTGTCACCTTGGGAGAATTTAGTTTGTGACATAAAGTCTGGTTAAGTTTAGGCTTGGGTTATGATACTTCCGACTAACAAGGATATATTTTTTAAAGACAACATAGCTTACTCTATTTTAGGCCCAACTATCACTTTTGCTGTGAAGCCGGCCCAAACAAATCCACTTATCGTCACGCTCATAACCAAATTGCCTAAATCATTTTTTTATGATTTTCAGAGTTTTTGCCTAAGTCATTCCTTGTTGCCATCCAGATCCATAGAAAAAAAAAGTCATTTTTTTGCACAAGGGAGTGGGAAATGACCTAAAAATGACCCAAGCACTTTTTCTGTGGATGGTGATGGTAACAAGGAGTGACTGAATCAAAAACTTTGAAAATCAATAAAAAATGACTTAATTTGGTTATGAGCGTGACGTATGATAAATCGTTAATTAGTATAAAAAAACAGATTACCAAAAACCTTTTTTACCATCTAAAATTTATTTAAGAGAGTAAGAAGCACAGCCAAACATTAGAATTAGTTTTGCGTTAATTTGATAGCTGATGCCGCCCACTAAGCGAAAGTGTTCCACAATATATGGGTGGCAAACAGAGGAATTTAGATACACAATGAGAGCCCTACTTAGGTAAAAGCAACTTTATGTAAATCAGTGGTTATCAATGCACGGCGCCGGTTTAAAACACATTACAGAAAGATTGGCGCAAAGCACGATTTTTTTGCATTTACGCTGACAGGATGCTATATCAAATGTAAACTGATTTTAATAATTTATTTTAAGAAAAAAAAATTACTCATTAAAAATAATTCACATTTGCTGTTTATGAAAATGAATTTGCTATTTATTATTTCCTTATCTGTGATTAATCGTTATAATAGTATGCGAAACGAGAAATTTTTGGGAACTACTTAATTTCTCCGCAAAACATTGATAATGCTGTCTCTTAAGTTTTTATTATTATTACTATTTTTTTTTATTAATAAATAAAATGGCTAAAAAAGCACACGGAAAACAATTTATAATAGAAAAGCTCTCAGGCGGCTAACGACCATTTACTTTTGTGTATCGCCATACTTCTTCTTTTTAAAGCCGAATATTTCTCGGAAGTTTGCACAGAGCATAACACCGCAAAAAAGCGTAACATAGTCGGGGCACTTTCGGCATATACCATGAAAAAGAATTGCTTGGAGGAACAAATACACAACATTCGTACTGTCATGCTTAACCACGCGCTCACGTTTTCCTAATATAAACAATGAATATGTCACAGGACACAAATAAAATATACGGTATAGGACACAAATAAAATATACGGCTTTGCAGAGGGTAGGCTACATACGTTCGATTCTATTTTAACGAACGAATAAAGGTAATCTGTGGTTATAATTGCGCCCAAGTTGAATTTAATCTGGAAGCTTTTTGGTTCGTTTTCGATTGTTGAATTGTACAGATAACGATAGATGCTTTACCCTGGCAGACGTGCACTCCCGCAACTTAAGGTCCGGTGCCCAGGTTGAACGAGGAATGTCGTTTGTAGTTGTTCGTAAATCCTTTTGGTGGGAGTTGTACTGGCGACTAACTATTTTTAATGTTTGGGTTCTACACGTTCGTGACGTTGCTGTGCTACCCGAATCCCATTTTTATGGGAGACTCGATATTAATTTAATTTGAATTCGACAAAATTCTGTGTTGTTTGATGGAAGTCAAATTTATTTGCCAATGCGTCCTATTGTAGGTACTACGTTTATATTCTTAGGTATTCCGTTTATATTTAAATGGTACTTTATATTTTCTTTAGCCAAAGCGGACGGCTGTTTGCCTTTGGATCTATGATTTTCAAGAGTTGCTTGCACGCCATTATTGCGCAACGTAACGTTCGGAGAGGGAGTATACTCATATATATACGCCTTGTAACTACACTGTTTGGTACTATGTTACCATTTATCTTGTCATTTTCGTACAGTTTACCAAATGTCACAGATTAGGCTACGCAGAGCTTCGTGTTAAATGTCAAAACATTTTGTCTATTGGTGCAAATTATGTCGACGTTTTGGCCTCACATTTCTGCAATTCCAACTAGTTTATTCAGCGAATAATCGATAATTTTTGTAAGATTTAGAATTTCGTCTAACCGTCCTCATACTAAGGCAGGGGTTCTTAAACGTTTTTCAACGGGGACCCCCAATTTTTTTTTCGCCTCGCGTGGACCACTGGTAAGCAAAAAATTGTTTTAAAATGACGTCATAAATTGACGGCACAATACAAATAGACTAAAATCTGCAGTATTCGGTCCACAAAATGTGAAAGGAAAATAGAGTCTTAACGCATTCAGTGCAAAAACTATTTATTTTTAATTAAACTCTTTCCTTAGAAAAATTAATTATTTCTTAAATATACACTTATATTTCAACTTGGCCTTCACGGACCCCCTACAACTAGTTCATGCACCCCGAAGGGGTCCATGGACCTCAGTTTAAGAACCCCTGTACTAAGGCACTTGAGTTTAGACCATCCTGATTTAGAGTATGCGATATCGCCCCCTACCGCCCCTGCCAAGGTTTTTGTCTCGCATCTTTTTTTTGCGCTGTAGGAGAGGATATCGCTTACTTGGAAAAGATTTAGAACAAAACGTTTCTAAGTTGGCAATAAAAGACAAAAATGAAACTCACTCGCACAAGTCATGTATGTTCACAGAGGGCTATTTTCAATTTCAAGTTATACAACAGAACAGTGTCGCAATAAATTAGGCAAAAGCATTTTAAAACAAACGCGTCTAATAAAGCAATTATTGCTTAACACTTTACATCAGTGGTTCTCAAATTATCACACGTGTAGCATCCCTTTGAAAATAGTATTCCTATAAAAACAAATTTCTGTACACAAACTGTCAAATGATGGATTATATTCTTAACTCCACAAAGAGGATGTGCTTCACCCTAAATAGCTTGTGTGTCAGTGAATTTAAAATATGTTGAACGATTTCTTGAAACCTTTTTACGGGCCCCAGTTTGAGAACCACTGCTTTATATAAGAACGAGCGTATATTCTTGTTTCGGCGTAGAAATCATTGTAAAGGAAATACAACACTAACTCACACGTACTTTTTTAGAAAATAATAACAGGACAGTTTGTTTGTATATGCTGCGCCAAAATGTTCAGCCAGTAAAATTAAATCATTTGTCATACACGTATAGCCTAAACCATAAGCAGTTTAAGTAAATCGATTTAGCAAAAATCATTTAATAAATCATACACAATAGTTATTTAATTTATATACTGTTCACCAGTTCAATCGCACAACAATGGCACCGCAAAAACGATAAATTGACCCAGCCGCTATTATTATACGCGAATAACAAAAAACATGACCTGCAACTAAGTTTATCACTTGAGTTTACGACTCGACTGGAGTGTTTTTCTTGGTAGAGGAACCAGAAGCAACAAGCTTTGTTGGCGACAATTCCTTGATAACCGTCGTCAGGATTTTTCCAGAAACTTTAATTGGACCACAAATAACGTCTGGCGATGGCAAGCCATTTAGCACTTCGTCCAAACACTAATAAAAATATGAAAACATAGAAAACATTTACAGATAGAAAAAACTAATAAATTAAATTAAACTTGTAATGTGTTTCCACAACAGAATCGCGCCCTCAAACAGAACACATAATGCCGACGATAAAAGTTCCAAATGATGCCTATTATTTAAATGGCGAAATGCATATTTACATTAAAATTTTAAGTTTTTAAGCTTTGCTGACTGATTTTTGATCGAAGCGGTGCGCTTCTCAAGCTATTAATAAATTAAATTATTATTATTAAACTAACATGATAAACATTTTAAAATTTCTTCGATATGTTGGTAATATTCTATTAGTAACTCTGCGATTAGTAACTCCTGCGCCTAACAATATATAACAGGGTTTCCATAAACTTTGGGCCAACTGACTGTTAGGCCGGAACAATCGAGGGCCGGACATAAAATTTTGTGTCGTACTTCATAACCTTAATTTTCGTTAAACAAAAGAAATACAAAAAACTCTACAACAAAAACTTTAGTGAGATTTAATAAATTGTCGCTCAGTTTAAATTTCATGAAGCTTAGAAATGCATCCCACAATATTTCAAGGAAATATGCCGCGAGCCAGTAGAATTAACTCTACGGTCGGATCTGGCCCGCAGGCCGTAGTTTTGTGACCCCTGATGTACTGTATATAAAGTGTTGTAGACCAATCTAATTTGCGAGTGCAGGTCGAAGCATGGTCTTAAGGAAGTAAGCATGTGTCTGTATGGCAGTATTCATTTCATTTCTTTTAATGGTACACACGTGCTGTTGAAACCTACAAGAGGTTGAAAACCCACCGTTGCCGTTTTTTAAATATTGTTTTCTGCAATCATATAAATTAAAAACAAAAATGGTAACATTAATCTTTTATTTTGGATTATTGCCTGCAAAAGTCGGTCAGCATCGGAACGATTGAAGCACATCGGTGGCTTAAGCTTGATGACGTTTTCGTCTGGACCCTCGACGCTAATCAGCACAAACCTGCTCCTCATCCTATAAACATTAAGATAATAGTGTATATGAAGCTACTGTAACACTTAAGTATATAAACCTATAACACTTGAGTATATAAACATGTAATCGTAACTGCAGGTGTTGCGTGTCATGGCACGTTAAAAACAGTGTTTCTAGCCATGTTGATATAAAGGTTTCCGATCAAAAAATAGGGACCCTAAGCCTTTGTTTACAGCGACCAAAAAAGGCCTAACCGTTAAGTTTAACGGTGAGGCTGAGGTGACCCAATTCTCTTGAGCCGTTATTTTGTCATCTCAAAGTGAACAAAACACAAATATAACAACACCATAAACAAGGTAAAATTTAGTTAAAATGTCATGTCTTTCTATTAATTTGCAAATTTATAACAAATTTAAAACGTTCTTGTTCAGAACCAATCTTAATAAATCTCAAACATGTAAACTACTGCAGTCGGCGACCCAACCAAATCACCAAAATCGGGCCTGAGAAGCACTAAAATACGACTGTTTCAACTTAAAGTCGGTTATATAATCCATCATTCAACCTGATGTCTTTGTTGCGCTTTACAGTCTACACCAGTAATGACTATGCTATGCTTGTACATTTTTTTATTGAATGTGTTTTATTATTTGACATATTTTGAATAAGTTTGAAACAAGTTTGCTATAAATATTTTTGTATTCAAGTTCAATTAAGTAAACCGATTAGTTTAACTTCAAAATAAATAAAGGCTGCCTAACTGAACGCTATAGGATTGTAGGCTATGTAATAACATTACATCTTTGCCGACAAACCCGTGTTTTAGGAAAACAAAGACTACAAACATTAGCCCAGGGGTCGGCAAACCATGACACGCAAGTGGCACGCGAGATGATTTTTCAGGGCACGCCAAATGATTTAACGCAGACGAACAAAGTGCAACCACTACATCACTACTACATCATTGACATTACTATTACATCACTAATTTCGATTTACAGTGTTCGACTGTTCGTGTTACTGTAGTGTCTGAACTGTTGTATTTAACATTATTTTTTGAAGGCGTCAAACTTGTTGTTTACGACTAACCTTTCGCATTACGTCACAATGCCTCAAAAGTGGTGTGATGTTTACTGCGTTAAACCACTGATCTCTATTCATAAAAGCGTTAAGCTAAAACAGTAACTGATAGTTAACACTTCTAGGCATCGGCTGAAAATCGAAATATGTTTCAAAATAGCGGGCATCACAGTATTGTGTTCGTCACAGTTCGTTTTTTTCTCAGAAGGTTTGGGTATATTACAGAATTTGGCGCTTTATTTTACCAACGAAACGAGGTGTCAAAGGTAACATTTTAAGGAAGGCGTAAATATGTAAGAATAAATATAATAATACTGGACTCACCCTAACCCAAGTATTGTTAGCAGTATAAACCCCAGACAAAATGTGTTAGGATTCTGAACCATAAGCGCCCAGAATTTTACTTTATGAAATTTGGTTTAATGGCGTCGCCCAAGAAACGTAAATTAGATGTCAGATCATACGTAAATTAGCTGTGACAGCAGGGCTACGAAGTAAAACAACCCTAGTCCGGCGTGTGCGCATGCAAATTTCGAAAGTAATAAGGCATGCAGCAAACTCTAAATTGTTAAGGTGGAATACCTTATCGTGGAATATTTTCCATGGACCCTATGAGTGGATTGCTGGATATCCATCTTATTTTAGTTACGTAAGTGGGTGAACTTCAGGATGTAGAGTCGGAACCAGACTTGGGACTCGACGAAATCGCACATTTAGATGGAGTCAGGCTCGGGTTCAACTTTTTGGCCAAAGTCGGACTCGGGTTGTTTTAACCGACTCCACATCCCTGGTTGCTAGTGCACAACCAAACATAGAAAAAAAAATAACGGCTCTGTGTACCGTCTATATATCTCCATTGCTTCTTCGCGTGCTGGCGTTTTGCTACTGCGGTTCTTTACGATCTCAACTCCCAGAAAAAGACCCATGCCACTGAAAATAAATGTATGTATGTTATTCGCTGCCAATGCAGCCTACTTCTTTTGGGCTCACACCGGTATCAAGTCAAATCAATTATTATTTGATATGGATAAAACCATATATATAGTAACCTGGTTTAAGAAGACTTCGCATTAACGATATGCGCGTTAAAATATATATACGTAAATATTGCTAACATAATTTTGGGGTGATAAACAAGTTAGCAAACAAAAAAAATAGCTCATGAAAGATACCTACTTATAATATGTGGTTTATAGGAATAAATTAAACACATGTAGTAGGCCTATACTGAATCAAGACGTACCGTACATCTCCAATCAGCAAATGTTTTTCCTTTAGCTGTTCAAGCCCGTCCAGCAGGTAGCGACCAATAACATGTGCATGTTTTATCATTTTCTCTTCATCTATTACGTCAAGAACGGCGTGAGCGATTGCGCAGGAAACAGGATTGCCGCCATACTATAGTAACAACATATAGAAATCATACAATATAAACTTAAATAACCAAGAAAGAAATTGCAAAAATGAAAAACAGGTTACTTCACGATAGATTCATATACTGTCATTTTAAGTGGATATATTTTGTGTTCGTGACTTTTGTGATGATGTATTGGTTTTGACCGCTACCGCGGTAATGCATTAGCTTTTGGGAAATTTTCGCCGAATGGTTATCGTACTTTATTCTGTGTTATACGTGACTTAGTACAACTATTAAAAGAGCTTGGCATACACGTTTGCCGTTGTGTTTGTATTTTCACCATGATTTGCTCAGAGTTATTGACAATCGGCTAAAATTTTTGGCAGCACTCTCACGTAGTAGGCCTAAGTAGAATGAGAGAGTTAATGACATGCGACAATATTTGCCTTCATAAGTGGATGATGTTACATTTCTTGGAAACCAAATTTTAATTTTATTGCTGTCGCACACAATAATAGCGAACTGGCACATAACGATTGACATTTGCGAAACCGTGCTTTGGATCACTTAATAATAAAGAAGTGTGTATGGCTTATGTTAGTGTCAGCTAGTAATTTAGTATTTATACGTGCTGCTGCGGCCAGAATGGTTCAAAATCAAATTTGTGTTTTCCAATTCAATCGCTTTAAACATTTGCAAGTCGGACAATAATATACGTTGCAAATACAGTGATATTGTTGAAAAAGTACACACTAATACTTGTTCATAAATGATAGATACGGCTCCTATATTCAAAAGGTACTCAGACTCAGAGGCGTGTAACAATACACATGGTACAGTGCAACAAAGAATGAATAAATGAACTGTTCAAAATCGAAGAATCTCTACGCGGTTAATGAAAAATAAAGCTAGTACACTTTTTGACATCATAATCAAATATAGGTCTACAGCAGGTCATCGAACAGTCCTGATTCTAGGTGATACAAATTGCAGTCCTAAATCGCTTACCGTGTTAAAGTAGCCATCTGCTATTTTCCAGTAACTTTCAGCAATGGCTTTTGTTGTGACAACGGCCGACACCGGGTGCCCGTTGCCCATTGGTTTGCCAATTGTCACTATATCGGGGACAGCGCCCTGAAAAGGAAATACAGGTGTGGTTAAATCACTTGTTTTCTGACAATTATGAGATTGCTTGAGAATGAAGGTTACGCTTTTAGTTGATCATAAAGCCGGAAGTTAAAAAAAAAACACTTGGCCGACAAAAACTTACGAGAACAGTTAAATCAGGTTCTTGGATTAACCCACACGCAGTTGAGAAAAATTCATCAATCGTAATGGTTATAGTACCTGTGGCTCAAATGCCCAGTAATGAGTCCCGATCCGACCGAATCCAACTTGTACCTCGTCTGCAATGCAAAGCCCACCCGCTTCACGAACAAACCTGAAACACACGGCTGCCGTTGAGATTATACCACTACATATTACACGTTCACATTGGAAAAAATTGTGATCAGATACATAAATAAATGCACGGACATTCGGACAAGGGTGCTAATAAAATTCTACAAGGAACATAAAAGGAAGTATAAAAAATTACAATCAGGCAGCAGAAACCATTCGCATTTTGATGGTACGACAAAAGAGAATACAGAGGTATAGAATATGTACAAATGACAAGAAATCAGTAAAAAATACAGCGTGTATACAAACGCGATAAAGGTTTTTTTGTTGGCGACCGGAAACTGCCCCACCTGAACGCTTGCGTCATGTACCCTGTTGGTGGTAACACTTGGCCACCACAGCTTTGAAGTGATTCCATGATGAAGGCCGACAACTGGGTATAACAAGAAATACTAACACCTATATAAGGCCTTTATGGTCTATTGTGCTTAACATGTTAGTTAGTTAGTTTTGCTCAGATACTTACAGAGTTGTCCAGTGCATAATAACCTTGACAGTGATGCTGCAAGTCCTACCATGAACTTACCCACAGTTGATTTATATTAGGACTTGGTAAAACATTTAAACTAGTAGCAAAATCGCTTGCTACAAGTCTTTTAAATATAAAGTTACAGTTTATATTTGCACAAATCGCGTACTTTCTTGTTGTCGCGGCGAATTTCGTTGACGACGTTCTTCACTTCGTTTGCATAGTCGTCGCCGGGCCGCTCCGAATCTGCGTGAACCCCTCGGTAGACGTTAGGTGATGGCGCCTAACAATTAGGATAAGGCAAACAATCAATAAATCGCTAAACCTAAATCGGAGTCAACGAGGGTGTGGCCGAGCTTAAGCCAATCACACATCTGTTGTTTAAAGTTGTAACACAATGTAACACAAAGCGTAGCTGCTAATGCAAAGTACTTTGAGGCGCCACAAAGTGTCACGTGGAACGACCACAACAAGTACTTTCAAGGACGAATTCAGACAGCAAATATTTGTAAGGCAACTTTTAACAGCATAGGATATTTGGATGAGTAGGCGCTCCGAATGCAACGAAACCAAAGGTTTACGCGAAAGTATATGGAAGGTTTACAGTTTGTCAACTCGCGCTGGAGGTCACACAGTAACCACAAACCATGCGTAAAAACAAGCTTACGCGAAAACAGCATGCCATTTAAAACAAGCGAGCAAAGGGTGTTTGTTGCCATTGCGACTTATTAAACAGGCAAACGTCTCGAATATTATGCAGCTTACCACGTGAACGTATTCAGTCTTGTTATTTCCGTTTTTCCATTTAAAGGGGCTTATGTCGAGACAAGTTTGCAAATGTCCGTGATAGGCTCCTTCCAAAGTAATCACCTCTGTACCACCCGTATGTGCCCTCGCTAGTTGCATGGCAAGGTCATTCGACTCGGAACTGTGAAAATTCGACAACGTCAATGGCGCCAGTGGCGTATCCAGGGGGGGGGGGGGGGGGTTCAGAACCCCCTTTTTTTAAGTGACAATATCGTTTTTTTTCGTTTTTGTCAGGGTTTAACAAACTGTTTGAAGCGGCGGTGTTGTTAATGTAATTGAGTCACGCGTCTTAAAGTAATGCGAAACCAAACGCAAAACGCGGTTTGTCGTCTTTTGTTTGGTCTTTTTTTTGTTGTTGTTTGGTCGACCGTTTCCTTACTTAAAAATTCGGAATTGCCCTATTAAATTGTCTAGATACGCCCCTGAAATGTTTGCAAAATCGCCTTGTTGAAAGAAAATGGGTCACTTCTTTTACTGGATACATTTGAATTATAATAGCCTTTTTGCCCCTTTTAATATTTTTACTCTTTTACAAGTCTCATATTACTTGCTTGTATCTTTTAATAACTAGCTTCGACAAATATAATCTAGCGAAAAATGACCAAATAAAGACAAATACATTGTTTTAACATATTAAGTCTGTAAATAGTTTTAGTAAATACGAGATATTACCCAGAGTTGGTGAGGAAGCATACTTCCAACGGATTGGGGAAGAGTTGCGCCAGGCGGTAGACATACGTTGACAGGTTATCGTGGAGATAGCGGTTATTGGTGTAAAGCTGCGAAATCTGTTGACAAGCGGCGGCTGTCACTGTGGGGTGACAGTGTCCCACTGTATGATAAAACAGTTGGTTGCTTCAAGTTTAAAGTCCACGACAAGGATGTTTAAAAAAACGTTTTTTAGCTCCCATTAACGAACAAAAGAGTCCCAAACCATATCAGTGAACAGATATAATTCCTCCCAAAACATAAAAAGTGAATCGAGTCTTTAACGCCCCCAAACCAGTGGTTCCCAACCTGGGGGTCACAATAGGTCGTCAGGGTGGTCGCCGTGTATTTTGCGTCAAAACGGAATATCGACCAAGACAAATAAACAATAAAATAAGTCATTTAGCAACAAAAGAAGCAAGAACACACGCCAGACTAACAATCGTGATAATGGCATTAGTTCTAGTGACTAGTCGGTAGTCGAGTTTATGACGCTACGATTCATGCATTATTGTCGCAGAGCTGCTAAACTATCATGCAATTTAGTGGTCGGCAAACTTTTTTTGTTGCGGCCCTAAGTACTTTTTTCAGAGCTAATAAAGGCCCATTACGTGTCGGATTCAGGATATTTGATTTCAAGGTGAAGTATTACACGACGCCTTAATAGACCGCTACACCATAATGTTAAACTATAAAACGAAGAATATACGCGCCGAGCGCAAAATTTTTTTTAATTACATATAGTTAAAGTTGGCAAAACATATAGTTCGACAGGCTCTCAGAACCACATTTAGCACGTAGGCCTTTCCAAGCTGACCAATGTAAATATTCTATGACACACCAACTTTTAAAATGAAGTGCAATGTTTGTACGGCTATCACACGGCCCACAACTACATTTTAACACTAGACCAGGGGTGTCCAACATGCGGCACGCGTGCCAAATGTGGCACTTCGACCTAATAAAAAATGGCACGCAAGCCCTAGCCAAAATACTTAATTTGTTAATTCAGCAACAGTTTGCCAACCACTGATGCAATTAAAGTCACATTTTTGTATTTATCCCTTTTGTACTTTGCATACAAATACCTTTGCCTGTTTTCCTTAGCAGTAGTTTAAATGATTCAGGAAGGAAAAACAAAACGAGTGCGCATGTTTAAGAGAAAAGGGCGTTTCAACTGGCTTTTTATCAGCAAGCAAGGCAATAAACCTTTGTACTGATTATTGCGCCAGACAAAGGAAATTGTCGCTGTAGTCGCTCAAAGCGAAAAGGCAACAAAGATGGCTTCACAGCAATACGTTCTACACAAATATACGACTTGCCATGCGCCACATTGTTAATGCAGTCCAGATATTGATTTCCCATCTCGTCGTAAAGGTACTGTTTGTAACCCCTGACCATTTTGATAGGGTCGTCCCTAAAGTACAGGGTGGTGGCTGACCTGCAAGCATAAGATAACCTGTTAACATTACCTTTTCTACAATTAACAAATTACGACTTACCCCAAATGTGCGTTTCTCAGTCTCAACGTTTCTTGTTTGGTTAGAGTTTCGTCAAAGACATTTTCTTTGGACATATGCTCACTACAAGCAGTACTGTCAGAGTCAGAACTCTGACTGGAGCCTGAGCAAGCCATTAGTTTTATGTTATATTCTATAACATTAACTATCAAATTGACTATTACGATATTGTCATACCTAAATAAAATTCGACAAATAAGCATCAGTTTAACGTGTCCTGCGTTGTGTTTAGTTTGTTATACGTAAATCACCAAACAACGTAACTTGAAAGTTATTGAGTGCGATTAGCCTATCTATCAACATTGATTTATCGATTAACTCACAAAACACAAAATGCAATGAACCAGATTATCTATTAGTCCAAAAGTGCTGTACTGCTCACTCCTAAACTGATTTAAAGGTTCTGGATATCTATCGTATACTCGTAGCAACAGCGTTTTTCTTATTCGAAGTAGGCTACCGAAACGAATGTATTGCCGACCAAGACTAGAGCGGTATACAGCTACTGTGGCGCCAGCCGCCAGTGTGTTTCGGCCAGCAGCAGAACCGCACCAGAGCACTATGCGCTTCCTACGCGCACGCGCTGCTGCTTTTAATTGATCAACACAATTCAATGTTTAGAAATGCTTGGTTTTTGAGTGCAACAATATAACGCTTTACATTGCCTGTTGCTTGTTATGTGCACCTATTTTTTTGTTACAAAACAGCACTGGTATCGCGGTGTTTCGTTCGGTAAGCGGCCTATCATTCATCATTTACCTAAAATATTTGATTACCATATCCAGTTTCTAAATATCTTAACGTGTATTTTAAATAGTAAATTCTTAATCGCTTTAATATCGACACTCGATATTTTTTGTTAAGCTAATAAATAAAGCATTACTCAAAGCAGTAACAAATTGGAAAGCTTTTTACTTAGTTGAAATTCGTTGTTTAAAAAAAATATTGTTAGAAAGTGTAACGATAAACCATTGGTTCTCAACTTTTCATAAACGGTCGCACCTTTCACGTGCTTTTAATATATGACCCCCACCACCCCGTAGCTCACGCCTGGCAAAAATATGTCATGATACGTCACTAGGCAGGTCTCCTAAGCAGTTCTGCACAACTCAAAATGGCAAGGGCCGCAACAAAAAAAATCGTGTCAAAGAGAAATTAACAGTGTTGGAGTCTTTAAGGGAGGAATATTATGAAAAAAAATTTGAGAACCACTGACCTAATCGGTGACAGGGTGTCACCAAATTAAGACAGGAGGTCGCTGAATCAGTGACAGGGTGTCACCAAATGGGTGACAGGTGTCATCGATTTAGTGACACTTGCAGGGTGTCAATCAAAAGTCACAACCCCTGTTGAACAACAGACTACTCATCAGCGTACTCGTGGCTGCATAAAAATTCCACATACGGTAATCCATGCGGCGGCTCTTTTTTGTAATGCAGAATTTTATATGCGACTCTTACTTAAACGATTGCCCACCTGGATTGGCCAATCAGTAAACCTGTAACTTCAATTATTAAACGCGCGACTTATCTAAGCATTGTTGATTTTCGCCAATTGGCTCGGGCATTATGTGAGACCGCAAACCAAGTCGGCACTTCAAATTAAAAGTAATATACAGAAAAACGTTCGCACGTGGGCCACATCAAGACAGCGGGTTCGTTATACCAATTACGTTTGTGTATAATTATTACGGTAAATATTCAATCTTTTAGGTTTAATGAAACGAGTCGAACCGTTTATTTTAATGTATAACCAAACATTTTACAGTTAGGGTTCGGTTCGGTTGTGAAGTTGTTTTTCGCGAATCCCTAAACTTCGGTTTTAGTTCAAAGCAATTTAAAAGTTACGTGAAATTTAAAAGTTACAACTCCGGTTCACCCAAAGGTGTTTTAAACCAGTAAAGCTAAAACTGTTCGTTTCTTAATGGAGTGGTTCTCTTTTGTGGCACGACGCCAGAATTTTTTTTTATATTTACTTAGTTAAAATAGACAAAAAATCCAGTTTGGGGGCCCATGGCCACGTGCACCCTTGGATCTTCCCCTGATCATAGGTAAGAGCAGTGTTTTAAAGTTTTTTTTATCCCAGGGCAGAAAGTAGACCTCTAAAAATGTGGCGGAGCAGTTGGTATGCGAAGCGAGTGCAAGTTTGTTTGGGTTTGTGAAACATTCTGTTAAATTGCTAGCAATTTTTTTAATTAAGCATATTTTTGAAAGTACCATAAGAGAAAAAAAACGTTTACCCCAGCGCCCACTGCCGAACCAAGACAGCCCCAACAACCTCGAGGAAGGAAGCAGCCTTGATGAGTGGCTCGACAAGGTGAAGTTGGGAAGATACCGACATAGTTTTCACGCTCACGACATCAACGACCTGGAAAGCCTGGCTCTCGAACAAAAATCAAGCCCTTTTTTAATTTGGATTAAAGCCCAATAACTTGTTTCGTCTTCCGCGCAAACATTCTTCGATTAGATATGCAATATGACATGCCGATGTTTTGCTATAGAGTCGTGTATTATTTCACCTTTTTTATATGTTCATAGCGATTGTGTCGTGGGTATCAGTAACACCCATACAAATTAAAAAAAAGTTAAACGCAATGTATGCTTTTTGCGCATATTGTTCGCATTCGTAGTCTAACTTAATAGAAAATGCACTTAAAATGTATGCGTCATGCAATGCAACATGCAATAATTTGTATAGCTCTCTTGGACAGAAAAAAATCAATAAAACAGAAACGTTCAAAAAATAGAAAGCAGTTAAAAAAGGGTACCGGTAGGTATGTATAAAGTAAAATGTAATAAAAAAATATAGCTTGAGGCTTTGAGGGGCATGTCCGCCTGGATCCACCCCTGTTCATGACCATTATTTACAAACTGATTGTATTGTACGCGCCTAGTAGCCCCCAAACAGACTACTTCAAGTACACGGACGTGGCAAAAACTCTCCACGGGTAAATTAACGCGACTCATTATTAAACTACTAAACTTGAAACGCCACTTGCTAAATTGTTATATCTACAGTCACTTTAACTTTTATAGTCACCAATTACTAAACTTTGAGCGTTGTTGTGTACTCCAATCATTACAACAATTATGCGTGATCTAGAAAAACACAAGCCGCACCTTTTGAAGTAATAAACAGAAAAACGTTTTTTATACCTCGTGGGCCACGCAAGGGCCGCAAGCGATACCTTCCTGATTTACAGTTTTTTTTTCAATCTATTTGAGTCAATGTAATCGTTTCGTGTTTCGCGCGAATTTACAGTATATCATCTTTAAAATGGCTGGCATTTTTATGTCATTTTTACCGGTACAGCGCGTATACCAGCAAAAATTATTTTCCGGAACGATGTCCATAAATAAGATTTCTAAATAAGGTAAATTTGGACTTATCTTTTTTTATTTGGACTTGGTGTCTATATTGACTTTGTCAAAACGATTGAAATTTAACTTCGATTATACAAATAAATTACTTGGAACTTCGTTGATTTAACTATGGCTTGCTTGCCACAATGGTGTCTGACATAGTCATTTATGTCACAGTACAATAAAATGCATGTCTTCCCAAATCTTTGCTTTTGCCTAAAGCAAATTACAAAACTTATTTTACATCTAATTTGTTTACTTGCCTTGGTTCCCAATCGTTTTTTTAAGAGTTTTTGCCAATTCGGTGTTGTTCGAGATCAAACAATCGTTATTTCTAATGAACTTAAGTATAGCAACAAATTCTTTTTAAAATATGTTAAAACTTAAAAAACGTAACAATACAATATAAATTTAGGTAATAACAGACAACTGGATATTTATTTATATCGCACTACAACCTGAATAATAAATATTTTGGTAGAATTTATTATACACATTTTTTCCCTTATTAGAATTTCATATTTCAAGTGAACAAAGAAGTCTTATTTTTTGTTTACATGAAATGACAGTTAAATACAATTTTGTGGCGCCCCGGATTATTTTTATATCATCGTAGACGGTAACCATGCCGACAGCTGCAAAAAAATGAAAAATGTAGACTGTGTGAACTGTGAATAAAATCCTTAGTAAAAGGTAACAATCCGGCATTCTCTCCATATAGCGCCGTTTTTTAATCTAAAGGCACTTGTATTCGGCGCTGGCCTAGAATCCTACCACAACGAATATAATGTGGGTTACCCGCTCATTCTTCCCTACATGGAAAATGGATCGGTTACCGTACTTTGAATTTCGAAGTTAAGTAACGACTCGCCGGGCAAATCTTACTAAAATCAACATCTAAAGTTAAGTGCAATCGACTAATTCAGGCATGCAAACGAAGTATTAGGCGTACATTTGCCACAGAATAGACCAACCTTACCGAAACCACAACCATCCTAAATTAATATATTATCACTAAATGTGTTTATGTGTACCCAAGTGATCCATGCGAATAGCCACTTTTTTCTCTCTAGGAAATGAAAGCCAGTTTTTATTTAATCTCGGGGAATGTAAGCCAGTGTTTAAATTTCGATAAATTTTGGCTAAACTTTGGAAACAAAATCCATTTAGAATCACTATTTCCAAGAAAAAATATTTTGAGCCATAAATTTAACCAAATAACCTTTAAAACTAACTGAATTTGACAGTATCATTGTGAGGATAAGTTTTTTTTTGCTTTTTCTATGATCAGATCAGTTATAAAGTGGCTAAATTAGTTATAAAATTATGCTGCTTAAATTAAAAGCTAGAAACAGAAGGTTGCTAGCCTCTGCACACTGTAGTGTGAAAGAGATTTTATCATTAGGTCTGAAGCTAGCAAAACTTTCATTTTTTAACTATGTAATTTTTCATGTTGTTTTTTTAATGCTTGACATGAGTTACAAAAAGCAATGCCTTAAAGCAGGGTTTCCCAAATTTTTGTGGACCACGGACCACTATTTGCGAATCTGTTTTTTTGTGGATCGCAATACAAAGCAAAAAATAAAAAAGAGAATTTATTTATTCACAAAACTGACAACACCAATCACAACAAACGTTTTATTCTAATCTTTGTTCACTAACTTTAACGTAGGCAAACGGTTGGAATGATCTCAACAAAACCGCCAATTCTGAATGGCGATAAGAATATATTATTACGTCTTAAACGTAGAAGAATTTTTCGTAAACAACTTTTTGACTATAATGAAGGCGCAACAAGTAAGATTTACGATAATAGATAGCAAAAGATTTCAACATCATTAAGTTGTGAAATAACTGTGGCATTTATCTTTGAAAGGGTACATACTGTAAGTATTTGCTCGACTTTTAATTGCCACAGACCATCTGTGCAGCCATCGCGGACCACAGTTTGGGAAACCCTGCCTTAAAGTATTTGGATGGACATAACCTAAAATATTTTTTTGCATGTTTAAAATAAAATACTTGTATATATTTGTATATTTCCTATGTTGCAAATAACTATGTTGTCATGTAAAATAGCAACATAGCTTTAGGCTGTAACTTTTCTTCTTGAAAACCAAACCTAAACAGAATGTCATCAGTGAGGTCACAACAATGGAAGCAGTACAATCCACTGGACAAGAGAATTGTAAATCACAAACTACAATCAAGCAACACTCTTCCATTTTCAAAAAAAGAAATTGACATACAGGAAATGGTAAAAACAAAGACCTCAACTGTTGGTGTTTATCCAGCTCGCAGCTCATCAAATGTAGAAGAGTTAAATGTAATGATGGTAGGCGATTCTCTTCAGAAAAACAAAACAGACAGAACAAAGTCTAAACTTGAAGATTCAGAACAATGGTTGAATGACCCACTTAATGTTGCCAAACAAATTGGTAGTGAAAACATAAAAATGCCAGCCATTTTAGCCACTGAAGGGACAGCAACACAAGCGTTTTTTGCAAAGCGGGCTAAGCCACCATCTGTACCACGATCAAAACTGAAACGAAGAAAAAGAAAAATCATTGCTCCTCCTAATAGCAAAACTGGATCAAGACATGGAAAAGAATACAACAATGGTATTTGTTTGTTTCATCACACTTTTCTACATTCAGAAGCAAGATATTAAATTACTATTTTGATTTATTATATAATCTAAAAATTCAATAGGAATATACCTAATACCAATGTAATAAATTGCTTTATAGAGCAGCAAGAGGTGTTATATGCAAACTCCCCTATTGTTGCTATTGATGCCCCATCAGACACAGAATCTCCACAAAGGTAATGCTTCACATGACCAATATGTATATGTTAAATGAGTATGAATCAAACACATATTTACTGTTTTCTTTCATTGTGTTTTGCAAGGTCCATTAATGACATGATCCAGTCATTAAGGTCATCTCGCCATGCTAGTGGTAAACAAAGATCACAATCTGATATAAAAATTGACCAGCTATTGCAACAAGTTATGGCACATGCAGATGAATGGGTTAATGAAGTAAGCATTTTTTCTATATTTTGTTATGAATCAAAAGGTATTAGCAAAAAAGGTTCTTCTTATCAGTGGTGTCTTTCCCAGGGTTACCATTCGATGCTTACTTTTGTTTCAATTTTATTCCTAGGAATGTTTTTCATCAATATAGACTCTTTGACTGAGGAGTAAAAAACTTTGTACTGAGTTATTTGACCAGATTATGTTGTATATTAACACTTAATAACAATGGGTTGATTGTTCCAAAAAGTACATTCGTGATAGCTTGTGCCTTGTGATAAAGTAATTTTTTTAGTGTTAAGTCCGCCTGGGGCCCTGAATGACGTTTGTATGTTCATATCTGGGCTGATTGTAAATGTAGAAGATTGTTGTGATGATAATTTAAACGAAATTGCTAATGTCAAAATAAAACTTTCAGTAAATAAGCTTTGTCTTTAAAGCAACTACTTATCTTTCCAAAACTCAATTGTCAAATTATAAGCATTATGAAAAACTTGGACAGTTCGTTATTTAAACCCAAAACTTCTAAAAAAAAAGCCTAACATAAAATGATTACGGGTGGTAAACTACTACATTAACAAACAGCATCATGCCTAATTTTTGGTCATAACAGATATGGTAAACTGGTCCTAATCTCTTTGTTGTAGCAATCTACTTGCCATTTTTTTTCAATCCTATTTAGATGAGATAAAGCCGTTAAACTGGAGCTATGATGTAAACATAGAAACAAGTTGTTGTAGTCTTAAACCCGTCCGGTTTATTGAAGCAAATGCCATTATCACAATTGTGTGGTTGTTCTTGCTTATTCTACTGCTAAATTTTTAGTTGATACTGTTTGTGTTTTTCTGGTCCATTTTTCGTTTGACAAATAGTACATGATTAGACCAAAAGCTAGCCAGCGAACTAGATATACAAAGAAATTTCAAAGGCAAAAAAACATATTTAACCTAATTTTTTTAGAAAAAAAATTTTACCACAACAATAAGAATGATCTATATTTACAAAATAAAAAGCCCCCTAGACAGCCTCTTGCGTCCCTCAGGCTTGTGACCACTAGCTTACAGAAATCTTAATGTATCAGCTGATTTTAGTTTTATTTTAACAAACTATTTATAACCTATGGAAGCACTATATTCGTACAGTATGGACCACGTGTTTAAAAAACTAAAACAAAGGCGTTTTTGGTTCAATAATATTGTCCCTTCTATAGCGTTTTATGTTTAATAAAAGTAAAAGCACTATGTAAAAGTAATAACTGTTTGAATTCACTCATGTTTTGACAGAAGAACGATTGGAACGCTTCGGAGGGTCCAACGCCGGCTGAGGAAGATGTGAAAATGCCCGTGGATGAATTTGCTGACGGACCCCTGGATTTGTCGGATTCTCCTGCCGCTTCCACTAACAAAGTAAAAGTAACAATCGAAGTCGACGTCAGTGATACCGTTTCCACTCTTGCCAGTCAAATTTCAGCTCCGGCTGGTAGGTTTAGACGTTAGCTTTTATAATAAGTTGGCACAAAAGTTAAGAACAACACAACGGCAAAACCGAAGTATTAAATAAAACATAGCCCTATTATAAATTAAAAATATGAAACATTAAACAAAAAGTAATCGTTAATTGCTATGGCCATTTGGATTTTTTTAGGAATCCCCGATGTATCATCGATTCTTATGAGAAAATCTTCTCATGGGTTACATGGAGCAAGCTCTATGAGCGAAACCTCGTCACCAGTCGCCATGTTTTACGACGAAGGTGATATTTTTGCATAAAATATTGCTCTATTTTTATGTTCTCTTTAATACAAAATGTTCCTGTTTTAAACTTTTATTCATGTTTTACGTAATGTTTAGGTAGGGCGGACAGATGTTGTATTTTTTACTACTAGCAGAACTTTGACTAGTATGTTGATATATTCATCATGAACCATTGTTACCGAGCTCAGGGCTTTCCAATCCAAAACTGAGGGCATAAAGGGCTACATCGAGGGTTGGCGAGAATACAAACTCTGTCCTTATTCGATACTGAGTTTGTTATTTTAATCCTTAGGATAATTTCCTTGACGGCGTCACAGAGTGCAAATTGTTGGCCCCTTGTTACATATTTACTTTTATTTTGGAAATTTCTAGTGCTTTAGCTTTAGCCGACGGACTCCTTTGGATTAATGTTATTAAATCATGTTAGCGAGTCGCAAGTCGCATGCGTCCAAGGTTTTGACTAAGGCCACTACGCTTACTTGAAAAAATACTCTTCAGGTTTACTTTTGTTTACAGACGAAGCATTCGATCACGATCAAGCCGTCCAAGACGCTAGCTTGTCCCTTGACGTCAGAAACCACGATGTTTTAAACGTTCAGGGCGGGTTTCCCGCTTTGTTGGAAAAAGCGACAAAACCCAAACTTCGAGGTAAGTGCCATTAAGCTAATGACGGAAACACATTAATACTCGTAAAAAATATTCTCGTTTATAGGAATGTTCGATAAAACCGTATCAGAGGTGATACCCGAAGTTTTAGCATATTAGTTGTGCGATACTATACGGTGGTATCGGTGCCTATCTGATACCAAACTAATATAAAAAAATCAGCTACAATTTGCCATCCAACGCAATGATTTTTTTTATAACTTTTTCCCATTTTGTTTTGTTTGTTTTACATTTGCAAAAACATTTTTTTAGACGACGTTCATGCAGGGACTGTTTCGCAACAAGAGTTTCCACCTTACTTGCCGAAGGGAAGAATTCACCGCCTTTGTTTACTGCCATCTATTGGCGAATTAGAAGTTTCCCCGATGGAGTTCGCCCTAACAAAAGTTTTGCACGCAAACCCGGGTGGTGCTGACGTAATGTTTGGGGATGCACCGGCGATATCGAAACGAATTCAAAATCCTAACCAGTAAGAACCTAAAAAAACCTAAAACGTAGTGTAATTATGATGGATTAAACATATAAACTAGCAAAAATTTGACTTGCATATTTGAAACAAACGAATAGCTGGACTATTTTAAATTTACTTCTTTTAGAATCACGTATGTATTTTGGGTAAAACACGACACTGAAATACTTCAAAATATAAAAATATATACAAACAACACAAGGATTGAGCATTGTATCAACTTAATTAAATTTTTTTAAATATCAAGCATTATTACAAAATATTCTTTTACAACTAATATGGCATTTCGTTAATTGCTATGACATATACACACAAAAGTTTGATTTCGTTAAAGTAATCCAAATAACTGTTACATGAGCCGAGGAGACGGCTTCAGGGTTTTTGTTTGGGGCGCGGCACGAAAATGTTTGGAGATTTAAAAAAAAATTAGATTATAACGTGACGTCATAAAAACAATGCAAACCCCCTGGCGAAAATTCAGCTTGGATTGAGCCCCATTGCGTAAAGCGCGGATAAAGATGCGTTGATTAGGTTTAAAATTACGAATATTTTGGTTAATTAGAAGATGACTTATTTAGCACATAACAAGGGGACAATGGCATATCTTAAATCTTCGTAGGAAACAGGCTGCATCCCATGATAGGCCCACAGTAAAGCCACAAGTTTCAAAAAATAAAAACAAGTTGGATCACCTCGACTCGAGCAAGCTTGACCCTCTCGACATCGACGGATGGAAAAAGTTGGTAGAGGGCGAGTTCGAAAGGCAGGACGACTACACACTACAAGGAGTCAAGTACAAATTATACAATGCAAATAACCATACTTATAGTACATCTGGCTGCAGCATTTACAAATTTGCCGTCTTTAATCACTTTTTTAAATACTTATCGTGTAATTAAGGTTTCACTTTTTATCTCGTGTAGTTGACTTCCATGTAATTTCTACTAACGTATATGCAGTTGTTGCTCAAGATAATGGCATCATGATTATTATGTATTACCCATTTTTGTTTACCGTTTAGGACGCAAGCTAATGACTGGGGGCTATGGCGCTTGCTTTGGACGGTTGCTCCACCGAAGATGTCGTTGACCACGACTGCGGTGAAAGCGCTTGTCTTTCCCGACTACCACGGTACTGTTGCAACGCAAGACGAAGAACCGGAGGACGAGGTAATCTTTCAAGTTTTTTGCCATGCTGAAACGTCAGTCGCTATTGGACGTATATGTAAATATTTTACAGTTCATTTTTTCCTGTACTATTGTGCATATTCTCCAACCTACAAAGACGTTATATTGTTTGTTCCTGTGGCTTGTTTACATATTTGTATTAAAGTTTGGGTATACGCTTCTTCCTTGGACATAGCGCTAATCCACGGCGCCAATGGGAGTCATGCTATTTTTCAGTGATTTTTTTTATTTTTACTCAGAGCTGGCAAGGAGACGACGACTTGTCAGATATACAGGTGGAAGACGAGCAAAAGAGAGAATTTAATCCCATTACGTTGCTCAAACGCCACAAATCTTTCGAGGTAATCAGTCAATTATAAACTTTTACATACATTATTCAATTGGACTATGTTAATACCTTAGGTTATTTTATAACCCGTTATCAGTCAGCTAATTCGGTTAAGGCGTTATTCGACTTTCCTGATAAACTTGCTATTTTAAGGATAAGGCAATTCAAAACCGTTTCGGTCGCTCAATTCGATGCCTGTCGAAATATAGTTAACTATAGTTGTACAGTTTGCTTTTTTAAATTGTAACCGTGAATGTTCACGTTTTATAGGTTCGAAATAACAGCAGTTGTGAGATGTTTTATAATTTTTTGGACGAAAAAATATTCGTTAAATGCCGTTCTGTACGTTCGTGGTTTGATTAATTCGCATCATATATTGTGTAATATATTTGACAATTTTAGGCTTTGGACATAACGCGATTATCGAGAACTCTCAAAAGAAGCCGGTCCACTCCGAATGTGCACTTTGCTGTTTTTAATGAGACCGAGGCTTTGGTAAGTCATGCAACTGTGTTACGCTGGAGGGGTAAAGTTGATTAAAATATAATTATATATGCGAATAAGATATACAAAGCTCGTTTGTTTCTTTGCACTAGTTTTGTTGGATATGCTCTTTATTTGATCGTCCTGTGTTTATTTATTCGTAGATGTCGCTTTTAAAGAGTGTTTCGTAAAGGCTGACCTAAGCGAGAGTAATTTGAAATTACTATTTATCATTTATAGGTTAAAACCAGTTACACAGACGCTATGGCTGAAGTGCGGCAGCAGAAGGAACTGGCGTACATGGAAAGAAACAAGGACCGCTCTGCTACGACGTTGTTGCAACTCTCCAACGAGACAATTCCAAGTGATACCAATGTGAGTTGCTGCAAATTTGTGGCGTGTTAGCATAAAAAATAGACTAAACCTGTGGAGTTGTTAGAAATCCTCACCGCGCAAAGCAAAGCGCGAACCTTCCCACGAACGAGTCATCCGTCCACCCACCGGCGGTGTGATGCCCGTAGAAAGCAGCACAATGGCGTTAACTGGTCAAGGACTCGGCACTGGAAGGTCGTACGTTATGTACCCCAAGAAAAAGCTGGTACGCTTCTATATATAACTAGTGCTGCCCGTTGTTTCTAAACATTTACATTTTACATAAAACGAGTAAACTATCACTAAGAATATCAGTTAGATTTTGTATTGGGTTTTAAAATTGCTGCGATATTATCGTTATGCTGTTTTTTAATTTGCTGCATCTGTATAATTAAATCGTTTAATTTTTTTTTTTAATATTTTATTAAAACGGTAAAACCACTTCATTTTTTCAGCTCTTTTTTAACAGAAAGCGAAAAGAAGTAAACGATTCGTGCAAAACGTGAGAAAGCAACTTCAGAATTACAAACCTGCTCGTCTAAAACGTTCATCATCCCTTCTTGACTGCAGAAAAAATTCGATCACAAAAAAAGAAAGCACTCATGGAGTCCTACCTAAGAAACTGGTTAGATCAACAAGGTATAATAAAAAAAAATAAAAAATTATGTAAGATGTTTCATTTTCCTGAGATTTAATATTTTATTATTTTTTTTATATTATTTAAATTTTACTTAAACGATTTGTGTTGTGGTCATTTCCCTGTTACTATTAAAATAAATAACGCTAAAATTAAAAAAAAACAAAAAAAATAGCCTAAATCCAGTTTACTTTTATCTTTAAAGTGTGCCGAGACTGACCAACTTCAATTGGTTTATATCACGTCATCAGGTTTATCCCGAAAGGATTAATGACGTCAGAGAGTGGGTTCGCGATATATGGAACTCGTGGTTCGACGAGGTGTGGAATATATGTCTGTAGTTAATTCTAACAACATTTTTTACTTCGTACAATTTTGTGACAAAGATAATTAATTACTGTCGAAATGCTTTAAAGTTTATAGTTTGATACGATGTTAAAGTGAGGGTTTGAGCAGAGCACACGTAAAAAACCGGGCCCATCTAATAGTCCGACATACTAAAAATATTTTTTTATTTAAAGCGTTATTCCTGTTTTTAGTTTTGAATCGTGACTATGTGCAACGTCCTGCGTTTATCGCTGATGTTACTAAACATCCCATTACGTATGCAGTTATTTCCGCCCCCCTCGGACGACGATAGCTCCTTTTCAGACGATGAGCAAATCCTTAACGAAAGAGGAGACGCGGCCGTGGTGGACAAACGCGAAAGCCATACCAAGACCGAGTCTAAAAAGCTGGTCGTACCTGACAAGTTGCCGCCAGCCATCGTTGGCACAGACGCTGGTAATCTTGGTTTTGCTACACCAAAGTAAATTTATAGGAACAAAGTGTAATAAATAGTGACCAACTACTATTGAGAAGATAAGGCACAATAACTATTTAAAGGAGAAACAAATCGGGCAAAAAGTTTAGAATGATTTATTTTAAAACCTTTCGACGAACGTGTACAATTTGTATTAATATGTCATTGTGGGGCTTAAGGCAAATTTGCGCTGTTTTGTAATGTCTTTTAAAGGTACACTAATCCTAAAGTGAATTTTTTTATTTCCTCAGAAAATATGGTTGAAACTGAGGAAAGCATGAAAAAAGAAGTGGTGACTTTGACCATGGAAATCAATCGTTTACTAAAAAGCGACACTTCACGCAGAGCATGTCACTTGGCAAGAAGGGGAACACTTCTGCGCAAACTTGGCAACATAAAGTACGCCTTTGTTAATAAATATGCTGTTTTTGCCAGACATGGTATATACCGAGTGGCGAACTACTGACACGCGGGTCACGAAGTGACCCATCACACATTTTTAATGATCCACTTGTCTCTTTAGAAATACCGAAATGTTTCCATGAAAGGATATCTGTAAAAAAACAGTTGTTCGTTAGATAGCACTACATACTGTTTAAATCAGGGGTCGGCAACCTGCGGCCCGCCGATGTAATTCATTCGGCCCGCCGCCTCTTTGACAAAAAAAAGCTAAAAGCATTTTGTTTATCGCTGTAAAACGTTAAGGGTGGCGATTCTTTAAGGGAAATGAACAAGTCGCAGACTAAAAGTTCTAACAACCCTGGTTAAACCAATAAACCATGCTAAACAGCTTTACGCTGAACTCGTGTAATCCCATAAAAAATGCTGCAGCATTTGTTGACTATTTAGCTTCTTAAGATTTGTGGGAATCCGAAAATGGAAATCATTCAAAAACCTTGAATTACCAACCCAGACAATATAACACTTAAAACCACGCAGCAGGAGGGTTTCGCATAACATTAGCAAATAATTAATTATATGACCAACTGTGCATTTGTAAGGATTAAGGTCGTGTTTGTGACCCGCGATAAAAATAAAAAGGTTTGCCATCACTGGTATATAGAGAGATGCTCTTCCGGCAATTTATTTTTTATTTATTAAAACTTTTTTAGCAAACACTAAGTGACTAATGCATCGATAGTCTCAGTGCAGTATATGGTATAACCTATCTTGGCGTCCATTTTGTTTACTATTATAATTTTAGTACAAACATGTCAAAATTTGAATAGCAAACCTTCGAACAACGATTTTATTTATCAGTAAATGAAATTATTCTTAATACTGTTCTGTAAGTAAAACGAATCTTGTAACCATACACCGACATTACCCAGTATCCTAAAACCAATATAAACGGCAAATAAAACCAATGTCGTTCAGTTGAGTATTGAGAAATCTGTGATTTACCCGTAGCACTATTACCTAGGTCCTGGACTACCAATTTACCGTTGTGTTTGTCTAGTATACCTTTGCGTTCACCATCGATTAGTTTGACAATACCTTGATCTTTGAAAAGAATTGTTTTGCAGAGAAGCCGTTGATGACTTGACCGAAGCAATTTCGATTCAACCGCGACTTACTCAGGCTTACTGGCAACGACATCTTATTTATTTACTAAAAAATCAACAGCATGATGCGCTTGACGATCTAAACGCATTGCTTAAGATCAATAGAAAGGATGTGGACGGTTACAGGTGTTATAAGTTAAAAAATTATAGTGTTAAGATATCCGGTCGAATATCTTAGCGTTCTTGTTAAGTGTTATAAAACACGATATCAATAAGAGCAAAACACTTAAAAACATTTGGTAACATTGGGCTGGTTTTGTGGTGTAAATTTTAATATTATATTGAAGCAAAGATTATTCCAACCTTGGCAAAATTATAATCGCAGGTATTTTATAAAATATTTAATTTCTTTAAAGATCTCGTGGTGATGTTTTCGCCTCGTTGGGCGATTACACGATGGCAGTGGTCAATTACACGCAGACCATTAAACTTGCCCCTGAAAGCGAAGAGCCTTACTTTCAGAGAGCTTCCATCTTTGAAAAGACAGGTTAGTTCGGAGCACCAAAGTATTTCTATTAAGCTGCACAGATTTAGAAAAACTATTTGTTTTTATGTAAAAATTTGTATTACTAAATCGAAAAACTAATATTACTAAACCGAATAAATGTGATGCAACTTAACTTGCGAATCTATCGCACTCGTTTCTCCTCGCGACAGGCGACATGCTGCTTGCGATGGAGGATTACGCTACAGTTGTAAGGCTCAATCCGCTCAGAACCGATGCGCTTCTGAAAAGGGCGGTATTCCACTTTGAGAGGAAGTCCTGGCACACGGCAGTGACTGAATTCTCGCAACTCATTGCCAAGGACCCGCAGAACGCACAGGCCAGGTGTGATTTGGCATCGGATTCAAATGGATTATAAAAGCGCACTACATTGTAAATAAAACGCAATGACTTAGCACTGAGTCTACAACAGACTTAAAATTGGCTTCAATAAACTCACAGGTTCATTGCGATCGGAATACAACAAGTTTATACCGATGTAATTTTATTATTTTTTTTAAAGTAAAAAGAAACCCCTATGTCGTGTCGCGGTAGTATTATATAACATACTATAAAAGTGAAACCACGAATGTATATCAATGATGAAAAAGGTGCTGTTTGTCGAAAAAGGATGGCAATGTTACGTTTGCTGTATCTTCGCTGTTGCCACGAAATTGACATGAAAATGCCACAAGTTTAGCTAACAGTATGACCCAAGTTTCGCCAAACTCTAACTGGCCGAGTAAATCAATGCCGTGCGCACACAGCTCAAACCTTTTTCACCCCACTGCAGAACGTACAGAGGTCGCGCCCACGCTGAGCTCCGGCATCACGAAAATGCCCTTATCGACCTTTCGGCAGCAGTTCACCTCGACCCGTGCAATGCTCACGCCTACTACTTTCGCGGCGCTCTTCTGAGAACAGCGGCGCCCACTAAAGCTTTACAGGATCTCAGCGTGTCGTTGTTAATCGACGACAGCGAAAAGAACGTGCTGGTTAGTGCATTCGTCGTGTGATTCTATAGTGGGGACTTGGGTTATTTTTGAAAGACATTATGTTGGCGTATATATGGCAGATTGTCTTAATTAATTACCTTGAATATAATACAACTGATATCCGAGATGTATCACATTACCAGGTGGAAATGGTTATACATTCTAATTGCAAAAGTTAGTAAATTGTTTTGCTCTTTTCACGTGTTACATGCTTTTAGGCCTTTTTTATATTGAGCCTATATTTGCACAGTTTTGGCTAATAAATACAATAGGGTATAACTAAGTAAAGCACAGGGACGTGCAGTCAGGGGAGGCAGGTGAGGCAGTAAAGCAAAAGTTATATCAGTTAATCTCTACCGCAAATTTAAAGTGCCATACACTGCATTATGCGTGCCTTTTTCTTTCGCTAATTCTCTCGGAAAACATGATGAACGATTTAGCTATGATTTGAGGCATGCCTCAATTATGACGTCCACGCTATGAAACCTTTCTTTGTCCAGCTTAAATGCCGATAGTGCGTGTACATTGACTTCTTGTAGTGTAAAGCTCTAAAGTTGAAGTCATAAATAATGGCAGACCAATTGCAAATTTAAAAGTTTTGCATCAGACGACTGGACAAAAAATAACACGCAACTTTCAAAGAGATTGGTAAAAAAAGGAGTGGATGTGTGGCTGTTTTTTTTCAACTTTTCCGCAACCGAAACCGTTTTTTAAAAACGTTTTACGTTAACGTTAGACACGTCTAGTGTGAACCAGCCTTTACGTTTGCTATATTAATGTGGTTTTACTACTGTACTTTTTGGTGATTTTGTTTTCGCTCTCTGAATAATTTTTGAGTATTGCGCTAAAACTCAGTCAGTTGCTGCTCGAAACGGTTTGCTAGCATATTTATTTGTGTTCGATACGCAGTTCATACAATGGCAAAAGCTAAACAAAAAGAGTTCAAACTTTCTTTTTATTTTTATTATTACGATACCGTTTTTGTGGTTGTTAAAAAAACGTGACTCGAAAAAATTAGTGCCTCACCATCTAGGAGCCTCACCGCACGTCACTGGTAAAGCATATAGCAATACTTAATCTTTATCGCAACAGTATAATACCATTCCCACACTCAAAATCGGTCTCATGCTCCACATTTTTCAGGCTTTGCTTCACCGAGGAATCCTTTACAGCGAACTAAAGAAATATCAGGATGCGATGTCAGACTTTGAGCAGAGCCTTAGGCTCGATCATACACTCGCTTGTGCTCACGTCAACATCGGCCTTATACAACTGCAGGTAAGAACATGATCATCGATAAAATATAAAATAGAATATGTTTGCTTATGGAGACTTTTCCATGACAATTAGGATAATTTTCCATGACAATCCAACTTTTTTGGGGATTTGGCACTGAAATAGTGGTTTGGGCATGGGGTGATTTCTCATATAAATGTTACGATGCGATCGGTCTATAGCACTGTTTCGCAACCTTTTTGGCTTGCGGCACCCTACAGAAATTATAAATAGTTTGCGGCACCCTTTCTCATATTTCTTCTGAGTGGTTAACTGTACCGTTACAATAAACTAGATTGAAAAAGCACATTAACTCTGCAACAAGGTTGAAAAAGCCTTTTGAATTTTGGCACTTTTATTGTACATAAAAAATTGAATCAAGAGGCTTACCAATAGAGCAAAAAATGGAATCCTAAAGAATTTAAAATATATCTCGATACCCTTGAGCGTTAAAAATGGCGCCCTTGAGTGTTAGTAATGGCACCATTTAGAGGGTCGCGGCACATCGGTTAAGAACCACTGGTCTATAATGATAGTTGACCACGGCACTTAACCAACGACATAATAAATAACTTGTTTTTACTTGGGACTGTAGACTTGAGTCGTTTTACTTACATTTAATGTTGACGTCAATAGTAGCCAGTTGCGTTTAGAAGTAAAATTGGCCCGAGGAAAGTCAGCTTTGCCCCCCCAATAATATGCGTTTAGCCTTTTCATTATTTTTCAGGTGACGGAAAATTTTTGGGAAGCAGGACGACAATTTTCCCTTGCTATTAAAGGAGACCCAACTTATATCAGGCATGGACACACTTTTACCAACAGATGATTACGTTTTCAGTTTATCACTGATAGGTTGCGTTTGATAAAACCCAAATTTTGTAAATGTGACGGTAAATAGATTCTTTGTAATGCATTGACAGCCAGACAAGTTTATTGAATACTGTATAGGTTAGAAGTGTTTAATGAAACGTAAAAATAAGTCCTGCTGTTTTTTTTAAACTTTGTTTTTGTTTATTGTTGGTCACTGAATACTTGGATCCGATCATGCTTTTGGAAACTTTAATTTATACTTAAACATTGAGTTTTAGTGTACAGACAAACTTGTTTGGACATATTATTATATATAATCTGCTTGATAATAGCTTTACATTTTTTACAGGCAGTAAATAATATATATAATATAGAAATATGGTATATGTATGTCGGTGCCGATTTGTCTGTAAAATCTTCGTAATTATTAAGTTGCGCAATCATACTCTTTAACAGAAAATAGATTTAGGACTGTCTTTCTTGGGTCTGATACTCGATCGCATTTATTACAGTTACATTACTACTCGTTTTAATCACAAGATGGGCAAATGCCGGCGAACAGAACACTGTTTTGTTTTTGCCGCTTTGTGCTGATTACATGTTTTGCGTACTGGCAGGTCTTACGTCTGTCGCTCAGACGCACTTGCGCGCACGCACGAATACGAGAAGGCGCTGCGCGACATAACACGAGCCATCCACCTCCAGCCCACAGAGAGGCACCTCTATCTCAGGAGGGGTAAACTGCTGCTTCAGCTCAAGAAACTCAAACTGGCCGCTTTCTGCGTCCGCCACATCGCAACTCTGGACAAGGTACAAACAGTGATCAAAGTAAGCCGAACAGCGTTCCGGTAAAATATTGTTTAACCTCAGATGTTCCAAAGTTACCCGTTTAAGACGTCTTGTTATGACGTAATTGTGTTATGTCATTTCTGAGCATTTTCTTGCGTGCGGTTAAGATAATTTTTCAGCGTTTCGGTAAAAAAATTAATTTACCATGACCCCTGGGTACAGGCCAGAAAGAACACTACATTATTGTTAGATCTTTCCCAGTCACTTTACATGTCTAATGTGTCTACTTCTTCTGCGACCCTATGGCCTGTATCGTAATACCGCGTGTAATTCACAAAATCCATTCGTTTTTGAGTAAGTAAACCGAGTCCCGGCAATGTGAGTTGTACGCCCTTTCTAGTATTTTAACATAAAGAAAGTTGAATAACATTTTCAATTTAGTTGTTCTAATAAAATCAAGTTGGGACATTATTTTAGTATACTTGGTTTTACTTCTGCTATGGTTTGAATATCACTAACTCACACAACTCTTTTATTTACCATGTTTTTAATGGTGCATTGGGAAAAAGATTTATTTATTAATCTGTCATATCGGTAAGTCCAACATACGTCCTGTCCCACAGAGTTTGGTGTCGACCTCAGCCACTCAGCAGGCCGTCGTCCAGTCGTTTCTAGGCAACCACACGGCCGCCGTCGATAGTCTCAGCGCAGCCTGTCGGACCAAACCGGTTCCACATATGTACGTTCTGCTTTCGAAAGCACTCATAAAAGGAAAACGCTTTAAGGTTGGTTAAAACTAAGGGTTGGTGTTAGAAGTAGTTACGGATTCAGCTACTATATATTCTTTATTTATAAAGATGATCAATTATTCAATGTAATTTATTGAAAACGGATTTAATTAAAAATGTTTGGTACTTTATAAGGTTCTCAAACTGTGCGTCGCTACGCCCTGGTGCGTTTTAATCTTGTGAGGGCATCGTACAATGATTCTGTCTCGTATTATTAAATCAATTGCGGTAATAAAATGCTTGCAAATATATTAATGTTATACCCTTACATGTGTATTTAACATCAATGTAACGAAAAAATGCAGCAGGTAATTTTAATTTTCTGTTAAAAACGAATAAACGTATAATTATTAAAATTGTTAGCGCTGGGTGTGCGCAAGTTCAAGTACGTTTTCAAATGTGTCGCTTGAAACAAGTTTAAAACTGTTTCAGCATAACAGTATTTTTCAATCATCACCATTTGTTATGCAATACTGTTTGTTACATGACAACTAAAAAATGTAACTGATTCGGAACTTATTAAAGTAAATATTTCTGGTAAGCAGTCTAAGACAGTGTTTTCCTTGAAATCGACATGGTTAAAATTGTAAACCTAAAACAACTTTTGTGTTTTCCTTAGTTCTAGTTGTTTTTTAAGTATTGCAAAGAAACCAGGCAAAATTTGTATAAAAGGAGGCGATCACCAACTTGAAAAACGCCCTTGAGCTGTCGACCTTGTACGCGTACGGCGACGTTTCTCTGAAGAGCAACCAAGCTCCTACTGCTGAGACCGCCGAGATGCATTTTCTCCTGGGTCAGTGCTACACCGAGATGACGGACCACTCCCAGGCCCTCCATTCTTACAATGAAGCTCTTCGGGTAGGCGCAAATCTGTTGAGGTTGTGCAAAAACGTGGATGCAGCACTGTTGGTCATTTAATATTAATGTAATACATAACAAGTTGTACATAGGCTACGTACTTAGTGTAGGGCTAGGCCATATTCAATGTGATGAATGCGATAGTGAGGAATGCAGCATACTGTAGGCTCACAACTTAAAAATAACAGTTTGAGGAATAGGTTTTAAAAGTTTCTCTTATAAAAACTAAAATATTGGATTATTTAAATACGACATTTACGTAAAAAAAACTTTATGTGTTGGTGTTCAATTATTACACTTGGAGTCTTTACTTGGCCACCCGTTCTAAACACTGGCATTATTTCGCCATTAAACAATTAGTCAAACTTTAAAGCTATATATGCTAGTCATTGCTATATTTTTTAACCTAATACTGCTGATTGAAACGGCTCGCCAATTTGTCAAACAGTGAGGGAAGTATTCCCGAAATGGAATGATAAACGAAGTCAAACTTTTTTGATCGACTATGTCAGATTTTCGATGGAAAAATATATATAAAATTGTACAGTTCTTCTACCAGTAACTATTCACTAAACTCTTCAGGTGAACCAGAACTTCGCCGAGGCCTACTATCAGAGGGGCTTGTGTCGGCTCAAACTCGACCACTCCAAGGGCGTTCAGGACCTCAACAGAGCTCTGGCGCTCAATCCTAAACTGTTTGAAGCTTATCTAAGCAGGGCAGCGTTCTACTGCACCAAGAAGCGCTACAGCAAGGTGGGCATTCTGCTATATCGAGCCAAGTTAAAATATTATAGGAGTTGCTAAGTTGTGATTGATAAACGACGCATATTTTTTTTTTAAAAAAACTTAACAATATATAAGTGGAAACTTTGCCACTAGAACCAAACGACTCAAATCTAAACGTAGGAAATTTTAGAGCCTCGTGAGACGCAAACAAAACATATACAATACATATTTGTTTTTAAATACAGTTTACGACAGAGATATCGTAGTATAAAATATGAAAAAAAGTTTTAGCTTTACATGTGCCATTTTTAACGAACCCTCATACGTTGTATTGTTTTGTCAGGCTATTCTAAACTGCAATGAAGCCTTGCGATTGCGACCGATGAGCGTACGGGCCCTTCTCTGCCGCGGAGCACTTAAGTTTCGCATCAGTGCGTTTCACCACGCCATCACTGACTTGAGCATGGCCATCGCGCTCGACAAGCAATGCACACTGGCCTATTACAACCGGGCCGTCTGCCTGCATAAAATGAAACGCTACGAAGATGCTCTTAAGGTAACTCGACTTACTGCTTACTTGTAGTACTATCCCTTTTGATGGTTAAATATATATTTTTACGGCCTGTCACTAGTCTCTTTCACCCTAGGTTCTACCTTATTTTTTTTACAAAATTTGCTTAAAAATTTTTAGAAAGTCGAAACACAAAACATATAAAGAACAAGATTGTAATAAAGTGTAAAAATCCCACTTTAATTACTGCAGGAAAAAGGAATTGGCTACGCTTGGTATATATTTTCTCAAAATAGCCTGAGCACTCCTTGCCGCAAACCCCTCTATTTTCTCGATTTTTCTGTTCGGGTTCACTAAATTTCCTAACGCTAAAGAGAATTTCGGCCTAATAACTTACATATGAACGGTTAAATGAAATGTATTGTGCCTTAGGCACAATAAAAGGCACGGTAATGACGTCATTTTCGTATCGGATCGCAATACTTTTTGACCAAAATGTCTGGTATCGGTATCAGAATAAAATGTCAAGTATCGGACACCCCTAAAAAAAACATTTACCCTGATCGGTCAAGGTGCAATAAAACAAGGTATTTTTTATGTATGACACAAATAAATTTTAGGGCAGTTTAGTTTAGCTGTGTCGGTATAGTGTCATGTTGCTTTCTTTTGGATAGACTCTCGTACCGTAAAGACTAAATTATCGATTTTAGGACTATAGCATCATTTTAATCCTGAGCATGAGCGAAGCTGATGGGGCGAGCCGTGCGCTGCGGATGCGAGTTTTTGTCAACCGCGCCCTGCTCTACCTGGACAGCGGATTCCGGGATGCCAGGAACGCAGCCCTGGACCTCGGCGAGGCGTCGCGACTGTCGCCCAAC
Organism: Ascidiella aspersa; assembly: GCF_963924565.1. NCBI lineage: Eukaryota > Metazoa > Chordata > Ascidiacea > Phlebobranchia > Ascidiidae > Ascidiella > Ascidiella aspersa. The sequence goes on along the minus strand of NC_139447.1, from coordinate 23,841,764 downwards.
GACACTCGCATCCTTCACACGATGGCTCTATGCTATCACAAGTAAGTGGCGTGCTCTTCGAGGTAAAATATGACTAAATTGCGTTATAGTCTTGTAATAGTCGCGTGTAAATTTTTATACGTCAAATATAGATAATGTTTAAAGCTATTTTCGCTGTAGGCCTCGGCAACAGGAACTTAATATTTATTATTTGATTTTGTTATTCTAATTTGAACAAAAAAAAATGCTTAGTTTGATGATCTGGTTTAACCTCCTTTTTTGTATTCATGCCTACGAGAAATGGCGTATGTAATTTAAAATGCGTAACATCGTTTGTTTCATGTCCTAAAATGAAAAACTTTTTTGCTCAGGTTGCATGATCTGTCCGAGGCAGAGGCCGCCTACACCAAATGTCTCGAGGTCGACCCCTACATCATTGCCGCCTACGTAGGCAGGGGTGATGTGTACAATGACGCAGGACGACTCAAAGAGGCTAAGGTGGAGTACGAGAAGGCTCTGCGACTCGACCCGGCCAATGTAGATGCTCGCGTTCATCTCGGATACAACTTGCAAGTGAGTTTAAATGCCGGGAAAATAACGAAGGTGTGGTACAAACGGCCAAGGTATTTTGACGAGAATATTCTGCGATTTAAGCCTAATTGATTATGAATAAATATGTAAATCTAGTTTATATTTTGGTTTCCAAGAATGCAGTAATTCCAATTTTAATCCAAGTTGAAACTAAAATGACGTAATTTAATTATAATTATATTTAAAAAAAGCTAAAATAAATCTATTTGTCCACTTAATACTGGTGATTTTTTGTTATAATAAATGATTTATTTGTTATGGTGATTTTTAATACATTTTTTTATAAAAGAGTATAGGAACTATATAAAAGATGATGTGTTTATTCACATAAAATATTTTTATGTTTATTCACATAAAATACGGTGTAATTCATTTTCAAGCACGATTTCTATGCAGTTTTGAAGAATGCGATTGGCAGTAAACACTACATCAAAAAAGCTCATAACAATGCCGCAGCCCACTTGCTTTAAACATATTGCGTGTGCAATTATGAACTAATTCATCAATTTTGTTTATTTTCGAATGTACCGCAAGTTATACGATTTACCCCCTACCCTGTTTTTTTTAGATTCACGGTCACTTGCAACTAGCGTGGATGCAGTTTACTTCTGCAATTAACCTGGATCCTAACTGCCAGGCGGCGCTAGAGGGCCGAGCAGTCACGTGTCTGCACGCCAGTAACCTTGACGCGGCCGCTCGTGACCTTTCAGTGGCGCTCAAATGCGGGCCGCCAACAGCACGACTTTTAACCGCCTGTGGCGTGGTACATCAATGTCAACACGATCTTCACTCTGCCATGGCCTTCTACAACGTGAGTAGCCTAAAAAAACCCTAAACTTTACTATGCAAATTAATTTGTGACCAAGTGGGTAACGATAGTCCAAAAGATTTGTGATTGTGCAAAATGAAGTAGGAAACTACAGGAACTTTTTGGTTTCGACGAGCTGATTTTTGCGCCTCATATACGTGATTTTTTATGATCATGTCACACTGTAGTAAACCTATAATATTGCTTTGTATTGGCGTTTAGTACGTTCAGCAGTTACAGCCAGTAACTATGTATTTTTTATAGTACACAATAAATTTACTCACTTTACTGTACAAAGGTATATATTATTTTACCGAAAAACTGCAAATCAATTCTTAAAGTACGACTGAAAATTTTGGCTAAAAAATGTGTAAGGCACGTTTTATGGTATAAACCAGTGGTTTCCAACCATTTTAGCTTACCGCACCTTACTGAAAAAATAAATAGATTGCGGCAGCCTTAGTAGCACTATAGCTTAGTACAGGGGTCCGCAAATACTTTAAGACGCGACCCCAAAATACATGTGCCAAAGTCTCGCGACCAAAATATAAAAGTGTTTTTAATAGAATAGCCTGGGTAAAAATACAATAACTTATTGTGTCTCTCTTTACTATGATAATTCTGTGGCGTTTATTTATGTCAAAAGATAAAATGTTTTAATGGGATCTGTAAAATGACTGAGCAGCCTAAGCTTTAAAAGGCTTGTGTTTCATAACACAAGCAACTAAAAAAAACTGCTATGCTTAGCCGAATCTTTGGACTAAAGTGATTTCTTAAAATGGATGATTCAATTAAAAATGATAAAAAAATGATTGCATAGTTGAACTGTCTGAAACAGTGGTTCTCAACCTGTTATACTTCGTGGCCCCCTTTAAAAGGCTTTCAATCCTCGTGGCCCCCCTGCTTATAAAAATACCTAGCATTGTGTTTTACTTCTTCACGTATATAAAAGATGCAGCCGTATAAATGCACTTACTTTCTAAAATAAAATGAACTTAGTTATAGTCATTACAAAGTTTTTCTTTGACTCCGCCAAATTGTTTTTATATTCGGCTCTGTTTTCTACTGAGCCAAGCGATGTCACAACATTCATCAAAATAATTTCTCGATTTTTGTTATATTATTGCGTTACCATTACTTGATTAATAGACTGTGCATAATCTCGCTGAATATTGGCCTAAAATTGACCTTGAGTCACCCTGCAGCGTACCTTTTCGTTTAACGTCGAATGTTTCATTTAACGCCCTTCAAGTAAATTGCAAAATCTCTGTACCTGGCATTACACGGTATAGTTGCTCGCCTAACAGCACGAATAAAAGGATCTAATATTCTACTTTGAGGTGCTATGTTTTGAGGCTTTCGCGACCCACTATTTGCGGACCTCTGGCTTAGTGTACCTTATTGAGTAACGAGACACTAAATGTATTAAATAAGTTTGCAAATACAAAACATTTTCTTAATCAAGCCTGCTCATGTAGTCGGCACCGACGTTATCGACTCCTTTAATACTTTCGTATTTCATTCGAAAGCTTTGCAGGTATATCGCCCAACGCATAAGGCTGTCATTCGCAAATTTTGCCGAAGTTAGATAAGTGTGCGGCTGGTGATCCGCCTGGAGAGTCAACTCAGCGCCGTACTTAAGTAAATCTTACTTTTTTAATTGCCACAATGATAGCAAGGCACTCATTCTAGTTGGTGGAGTACGACTCCTCAGCCTTGTTCAATTTCTTGCTTGCCGTAGCTCACAGTGACTAGGGTCCCATCACATCTTGTAGCAGCACACATCCGAGACCCTTGTTTGAGCCATCTGGGAGGTGCAGAATTGGTTTATCAACCAATTTATTCTTCAGCTGACCTAACGATTATTTTTGTTCAGGGCCCCATACCACCTCCATCGGGAGCCCCTTATTTGTTAGATCAGTGAGAGCCTTGGCTATAGATGCGTAGTTCGGGATAAAATCCTTGTAGTAGTCGGTCAACCTAATGAACGATCGAACTTCCTTCTTTGTCTTTCGGCGAACCGATTCGTGTATCTTTATAACGTTGTCCTCGTTCAGGCCGATTACGTCCAACTTTATTTTTACGAAAATCCATTTATTTTTTACGAAAATCCACGTTATTTTTACGAAAATCCACATTGCTGGTCCCTATTATGCACTTCGCCGGTTTGATAGGTTGGCTTCGGCTAATCGCAGAAAAAAATCCTTTAGTGCCACGATATGCTTCTCCCACGTGTCTGAGTGTACTAGGATGTCGTCAATAGCTAACAACGTCGCTTAGTTCCATCAATAAAGAGCGCATTGCGCGAACGAAAGTCGCACCCGAGTTAACCATCCCGAATGGCATTTTGAGAAATCCATACATACCTCTGCGCGTAACGAAAGCCGTTCTGTGAATGTGCTTGTTAGCAACGGGTACCTTCCAGTACCCCTTCGTAAGATCCAGTTTAGTAAAGTATTTGCTGGACAGTCTTTGGAACACCTTTTCTGCTGTTGGCATCAGTTCCGGATTGAACAGGGGTATCTTGTTTAACTTTCCATAGTCGATACAAATCTGATCAGAACCATATTTTTTCTTCACGCCAACCACAGGCGATGCGTATGCTGAGTGGGATCGTCGTATTATTCCCAGTTGCATCATCTCGTCGATTTCGCGCTTTAATTCGTCCGTAATGTGGTAAGGAGCGGTGTATGGTTTTGACCGCACCGGCCGATCATTCGTGAGCTGTATACGATGTTCGAGCAAACCAACATTTCCCGGGTAATCGATAAAAATGTCCGCGTAAGATTTTGTAGCCGCCAACGCCCCCCCCCCCCTCCTTCTGTTTCGTCAAACTTGATAGATTGTAGTGACGTCATCGTGGTTGTCTTATTTTCACCCACAGCCGTACAACCCTGGTGGACAAGTGATGTATCCTGATTGCCGGTGGCAGGCATTCTAGAGACATAGTTTTTATGCATGTTCGCATGGAAAGCACGATTTCTTCCATTCACATCCAGAAAATAATTACACATTTACCCACGTTTCTCCGCCACTGTAAATGGGCCTTTCCACTGGAGAAGTAACTTATTGTGGTCGGTTGGTAGCAGCAGTAGCGCTATTCCATCCGTCGTGGCTTGGCCTTTTTGTTATATTACCTCTTTGTATCTCTCATCGATCTCACTTCCGTATCCGTGTGTGAGTTTATCCCACATTTTCCTTTTAGTATGGTCATTGAACCGCGAAACGTCTCCCCGTAGTAGTTCAAAGGGTGAAAATCCCGTAGATTATCGAGGAACTTGGCGATATGCAAACAACAAAGCACCAATAAATCTGTTCCATTGTTTTGGCTGGTCACAACATTGTCTTTTCAGTATTTTCTTTAGAGTCCCGTAAAATTTTTCTACCCCGCCGTTAGACATAGGGTGAGAGGGACTTGTCGTCATATGTCTCATAATTAGAAGGCGGTTTACTTCTTGCATGTACTCGTAGACAAATTAAGTACCTAAGTAGCACTTCTTTAGGAATGCCTAATCGACTGAACAAGTCGATGAGTACGTCTCTCACGGTTTCGGCCGTAATGAAATTATGGGCAACCTTAATAGCGCTTTCTTTTAGCTTACTTTGTAAAACAATTTGTTTAATCTATTCTATTCTCTTCTGCTGTGTTTCGGGTGTTGAAACATCCGGTATAGCAGTCCTCCACAAATTTGGTTACTTTGTCCCCTTTTTAGTATTTGGTTACCTGTTTCCCTTTTGAACGATTGCCGTGTCTTATCTCTGTGCCCTGTCGAATTCAGCCTTGTCCGTCACAGGTCATTCGTCACATTCAGGCACCACCAGCGGTTTCTTCTTATCTTTGTTATGTTTTTTGTGGGAACGCTTTTGGACAGCATTCGCTTCTTCCAGCAATGAATCAGGGTCTTCCGCTCCTCTAGCGCCCCGAATGTTTCCGATGCACAGTTCATGCAAAATATCGGCTAGACATAGAGCCTCTACCTCGCCTGTCCAAAATGGTGTAATGGCCTTTATCTTTGCTACCTCGGCAGACACGACAGAGCCTTTGGCCCGCTTCATGGCCGGGTCTGTCAACAATTTGGTCTTCTCGAACAAATTGTGTATCAACCAGAACGCCTGTGCAACCGGTGTCTCTTAATACAGTCACTTTTTTATCGTCAACTAAACCTTTTGGGATTGGTAAGTTATATCCGCGATCCGACTGTGTAACATTCCTCGGTGCGCATGCGGTCGAGTTTGAGATTCACATCGGCCTCAGCAGCATTGCGCGTGAATTACAATCCTCGGCTAGATGTCCTATCTTATCGTATATAAAGCACCTTCTCGTGGGTCTGTTGACAACTCTTGGCGTTATGTCCTACTTGCAGCTAAAACAGAATTCGCGCACTTTACATTGACGCATGTCCTGGGCCAACTCATGGTTGTGTGCCGCCAGGAACTGCTCAGCAACACTCGTTAGAGCAAGGACTTGCCTGTTACTTAAGTCGACAACTCTCTGGGACATGACTTTAGCGATGGTTCTTTGGCGAATCACTCATATCTACCAAAAAAAAGTGGAAAGTTGCGCCCGGTAATTCTGCGGACCTATAATCATTTTCGGTGTTTGAACTCCGAAACTTACTGCGGTACCCTTCTTCATTCAAATCGTGACGGTTCAGTAAAGCTAGCTTGAGCTGATGGTTCACAGCGTCAGCGTCCGAAATTCTTGAATATACATCCAATGCTCGACCTGTCAGAGGGGCGCTTAGCGTAGTCTCCCACTCTGACTTATCCCACTTGTAGGTTACAGCAAAGCGCTCGAAGCGTGGCAGATGGCTATCCAACTCGTCCTTGCCGTTAACAAACGATGGCAGTTTAGGCGCTTTTTCCTTGCTTGTGGCTGCCTTCTCGCGCTAAACCTCTGCCAGTTGAAGTTCGAACCGTTTTAATTCCAACTGATACTACCTGTCTCGCTTCGGATTCCCTTTGATTTTTTGCCGCTTAAGCCTCGGCATTTCTACGCCTTCTTCAGCTTCAGCCTCGGCAACTATTTGCTGAAATTCAGCTTCCCTAACTCGGCGTCGCTCTTCTCTCTCGAACGCATGCTGTTCATTTATGAACTTTGCCAAGTCGGCTCCAGTCAAACCCATTTGCTTGTCAACTTGTTCAATCTTTTCCATCTCGTTTTCTACACAACCAGATAAAACTAGGTCAACAGCAAACATAGTTCAATAGAATGAATCCCGGAGGAGCCCCTAATTGTCACAAACTTTTAGGACAAATGTCCCAAAGTTGCTTTTCTGTGCTGGCCAACCTACAACTGGTACAGCAAAAACTGTAGATGTTTAATTTAACGTCGTTTATGTAGAATAACACGCCACGCCTTACCACAAAGTCACGCCAAAACAATAGGTACAATGGTCAGTGACAGATGACAGAGTAACGCATTGTCTGAGATTATAAAGACGTTTTACAGGTATAACGCAACTTGTGACAACCTTAATCACCCAGATTGAGCATTTTGTTTTGGCCTTTATTACAGCGGCTTGGCTCAAACCACCACGAAGTCTGAAAATATCTTGCTCCAAAGATTCAATATCAGTTGCGGCTTGATGGAAATTCATTGTAGGATCCTGTAGGCGCTTTTGTATCAGATCGATTTTTCCCAAAATGGCATTCCAGAATTGTAATAAAACTAGTTATTCAATACGCTGGCCTGCTGCTGTGCACCTCTTCTAGAGCAGGTGTTATAGTTGAGTCCTCCGATAATTTCTAGCAGTTTTACTAGTTCATTCAGTCCTTCATGGATAGCTTTAATAGTTTCTGATCGTGCACTCCATCGTGTTTCAGACTCTCTTTTTACTGCTATCGGAAAAGCTATTTCTTATTCTCTCTTTTTTTTACTCTCCACCGAATTGTTGAATGAGAGAAAAAATAATATATAATTTTAAGTGTCGTAAATAATGTGACGATAATTGGATCTTGCTTAGCTAAGTGTACTCCTGCTAAATTTAAGATGTGGTCATCACAGTTGACAAACACTGCTCTGTGATTTCTGTCACATATTCGTTGTTGAAGGCCTGATATACTACGCCCCGCCATCACAGCAGCATTGTCATAACATTGTGCTTTACAGTCGACTAGAGGTTTCTCGTGAGATTTCAGTCTATCGACGATAACTTTCTCTATAGGCTTGCTGCATCTTTTGAATGTATCTCCCTATAATCGAAAAATGGTTCTTGAATAGTTACTCTTTTAATATGAAAATCAACATCCACAAATCTTATGACCTTAGGAAGTTGTTCACGCTGTCCTAAATCAGGAGTTGAGTCAACTTGCTCTTTACAGTTGATGCAAGTATATAAATGAATAAATTTATTCTGAATTTCGGGTGACAAATAAGAAACTGATTCCGAATTTTTTCTGCGTGTTGGACGTGTTTTGCCAATAGTGGTAGATTCTGAGCAACGAGTTTCATCAGCGCGAAAAAGTTTCCAATATTTTTATCATTTTCGGCATTCAAGTGTTCTTTGTAATCCGACTGCAGGGTTGGATTCATTGAGATTGGTCCTGGACATGCCCCAATTGACCCATATTAATTAATTTAAACCTGTTTAGGCTGATGTCTTATGTTTTGTTCTGAGGTCTAATTTACACGCCAGAAGCAATGGCACCGGGCGAGTGAAAATTCTTAACCCTCTCTAGTAATAAACTCGCTGTTAAGGTATTATTTTTCTGGTAGTTTGCTTTCTACCTGGTTTACATCTCACCCTAAAAAAGTCCTCCGATACAGCTCAATTAAAAATATTCATTATGTCTTCCTAGAAACTCTAACGTTTGTTTTAACACTTTAATAATTATTCATACCCTTGGTAGTACCACTCTTTTGATTTCGTGTCACCATATAATCCCAATTTGCTGAATTTGCAGACTTTTTCAGCAATAATGGTTGTCTTCTTGTTCTTACACACTTTGTCAGAACCAAATGCCAAAAATTTGTGCTTTGCAAAACAGCATTGTCTTCATTGTATTCTGACGTCATAGAAGTTGTTGTTTACCAATTATTTCGTATCTTGTGTAGTAAAATCACAATTTGGTCAAAATTTATAAGTTAGGATCAAAATTAAATTGATTGTCGTTAAACGAAGAAAATATAAATAATTGTAACGAAAACTGTAATGAGCTTTATAAATTGCTGGGAGCACCCAGTATTTTTATGACCACTGGATTGCCGTGTTAGTTTTATGGTTCACCTGGTACTTTATATTTGTACAAATAGTCGTTTATCTTTAATTTCGACAAATGTATTTAACAGTTTTTACTGTGTTTTGGGGGGGTTTGCGATTTGTAATTAGCCGATTTTCCTAATTCCAAACGTCAGAGTTAAATTTTTAAAGAGTTTTGCATACACCTAAATCACGAAACACGACTGATTTGCCTTCTCCGCCAGTAGTCAGCAAATCACCGAAAAATGCTCTTAACAACGAAGAGTTACGACGCCCACACGCAGATACTAATAAAGTCCCTCAAACAACAAGTTGTTTAAATCAATCATTTCCTAATAATTTAAAATTTTGTCAAAAAAGGCTCAATATTTACTTTTTAAGTTAAAATTTCTCATTTCATATTTCAAAAATATTTCCTCTAGTGCAGGGTCGGCAACCTTTCGTATGCAGTGTGCCAGTTTATGAATAATTTCAAAATATCAACAACTCGCGTGCCAAACATTTTTCTATGTTTGGTTTTGCACTGGCAACCAGGGCTGTGGAGTCGGTTAAAAACAACCTGAGTCCGAGTCCGGCCAAATGTGCAGCTTTATCGAGTCTCGAGTACGGCTCAGACTCTACAGCCTGTTTTTCCATGATTTACGTAACTAAAATGGAATGGATATCAGCAATCCACTCATAGGGGTCATGGAAAACACGCCAACATAATTTATGCTATTCCACCTTAACAATTTACAGTTACTAGTTTCGAAATTTTAGACTGCGCATGCACACAAGTCGGACTCGGGTAATTTTACCTAGTCTTACGCAAGTCCAACTCCGCATCCCTGCCGTGATCTGACATCTAATTTATGAAAGATCTGAGATCTAATTTACGTAACTTGGGAGATGCCATTAAATCTAATTTCAGAAGTTAAATTCTGTAAAGATACCCTAACCCTGCGGAAAAAAAACTGAACTGTCACGAACACAATACTGTTCCCGCTATTTTGGAATATACTTCAACGCTTGTCAACCGATGCCCGTATAAGTGTTAACTATCAGTTTCGCTTTTAGCTTGGTTTCTCAGTCGCACAAAAACACACGTACTTACTTATACTTTTAATGTAGACTGCTCTGCTTTAACGCAGTAAACATTACGCCAATTTTAGGGAATTGTGACGTAATGTAAACGATTAGAAAAAAATGTTAAATACAACAGTTAAGACACTAATTTGTGACACGAACACTGCAGATCAAAGTAGAAATGTGTGGAACCATTTATTTAGCGCCAGTGTTAGTGATGCAATAATAATGTTATTGATGTGGTAATGATGAAATAGTTCCACTTTCGTAAGGTGATATAACATGCGCGTTAAATCGTTTGGCGTGCCACTTTTGGCACGCGTGCCAGGGGTTGCCGACCCCTGCTCTAGTGATTAATTTTACCTGTATACAGACGACAGGCAAGTATGGAATCATTTTCATTCACCCATTGATTGCTCACACTTATCTGAATTATAGTAGTATAATAAACTCAGGGGTTCAGGGCCATGAATTCTTTCAAATTTGTAATTCTTGTGACTCAAATTTCCATTACCTTTTCAGAAAGCAAAGACTTTGGATCCTACTTATTCACCGGCGCACTTCAATGCCACTGTCCTTTACCTGCGCGAGCGTAGGTTTGTTGAAGCTCGCAGCTCACTGGACACGGTCATTGAACAAGATGGAGATGACAGTCCCGCTTATCTCAACAGAGCGATTGCAAACGTGTTTCTCGGCAACGTTGAAGTAAGCGGTTTTTACATTTCCATGATTTATTTTTCAACGTTCGTTACGTTTCGTGTGCGCTTGAATGACTAGACTTGGTAATTTAAACAAATGACTTGACTTGGGCTTAGCTCGTTTGCGCAAATGGCTTGACTTAAATTCATGTGGTTAAGAATAACTTTATAAGTTGTTTTATAAGAAATTTATTTTGGATACGAATGACGTGACTTGGACTTGATTTTTATGGCAATGACCTAGTCTGGGACTTCACTTGGCTAACTAATGACTTAAACTGGAACATGATTTGAGATTTGTAGAAAGTGGCTTGACGTGGTCTTTAGTTAAATTGCAAATGACTTGATTGCGACTTAGATTATTTCAAAATGACTAGTTTACAACTTGAATTTTACAACAAAACACCTTAAAGGCTTTGTACTTTGTAAAATACGGTTTGTAAAATATAAGCAAATTTAAGTTTCTTAAATACGCTGCTTAATAATGTTTAATTGGCAGTGTTGTAATGACTTGCACTTAAGGAGTTTTAAAATGAATTCACTTGAGTTAAGTCCTTTGACCAAAATTACTTGACTTGACGACATGAGTAATTTTGTCAAATAACTTTGGTTAAAATTAAGTGTTTTTTACATTTTTTACGCTGTTATTGCGTTTTTTAATTTTTACTTGAGTTATTGCACATAATAATCGGACGAGCTTATCAATTTTGTTAGTTTAACGTTTTATTTGCATGTCAATGTCTTTACTTGAAGTTGACTTGCTCAAATAATGACTTGGACTTAAATTATATTTTAAAAATAACTTGATTGGGACAAACGACTTGTCTTCAACATTGTATACAACGAACATTGATGTCGCAGGAGGCACTGCAGGATTTCAAGCTGGCGATAGAACTCGATCCACATAATGGGCACGTTTACTACAACAGGGGAAACCTCTTCTGCATGCTTAAGCGTTACGAAGAGGCGGAGATCGACTTTAACAACGGTTTGTTCTATTTATGCTTTTCACCTTAGACATCTATCTGTTGTTTATGCGGTTTCTGCTGTGTGGCCAGGGGCATTTTGCATTTTAATATATAATAACACAGATGCGAGCGAACAACACAATAACTAACTTAACAAATATGAGTTGGTATTTTTTAGTGAACTTAATCGCCAGTTTAAGGTGAAGTTAACGTACGATTGTTGTCATCCACCTATAGCCTACTAAATATGGATTTAGATACTGCTTTAGATCAATTTTTACTTGTAGTATGTGATTTACTGCATGAATTAAAGTGCAATAGTGGTCTACTGAATAATTCACATTTAATATTCAGCACTGGATATCAATCCAAGCGACTACGTCACCCTGAAACGAAGAGCTGACGTCAGAGGATGTTTGGGCAATAAGTCCGATGCGGTGGAGGATTACAAGCAATCCCTTATCATTTACGAACGAGTCCAGAAGCTAAGCAGACCAAGGAGGCACTAACACTTACAGGATACATATTTTATTTTATGCTGTCAACACTGTGACTTTGCTTTTTTAACGTAATAAATATATTGGATGCATGTCGTTTAAAAAAGACAGATACAGGGGAACATGTTAACGTTTTTTTTTTCATTAAACTCTCCAATGGCAGGCCTTATTGGTCTTCCTCCATAACATAACAGACATTCTTCCGCTGCCATTTCGACAACTTTTTTCGGTGTAATAGACCAGTGGATCCTGAAATGGGGTACGCGGACCGATTGGGGTCTGAGAAGCAGATTTAAAGTGTCTGCGAATAAAGCGATATTAGTCCTAAAAAGATCGCCGGTTCTTAGGTAGGCCTACTTTTATGTTTCTATTTATTCTAGATCGGCCTTTACACCGATTGTTCTTTTGATGGAAATAACGAATAACCAACAATCCAAAAGTATATATACCTCCCAACAGAAGTGTATCCTCAGAGCTACATTTAGACTGCCCCAAAACACTGAACTGCTACTTGCTATTGACTAGCAATTTAGTGGAGAATAAGTATAGGCTACTGTTTAAATTGGTTGTCTGAACTCCCAAAGAATATTTACTCGGTCGCATCTAAGCAACAAAGTAATGCATTTGCAGGAAAATCCTTCGATAGGTCAACTTATTAAGAGCGTTGGGAGAAACTGACGAGTGTACGTTTAAATCATTCTTTACCAAAATTATTTAATTTTGGCTCTTCGCCATTAGATTACCTAATTGCACTGTATTTAAATACTTTTTGTATTAAACAGAAAAAATATTTCAGGTTTTTCGTAATTGACTTTTTAATCGCGCCGAAAGTTTAAAATGAAATTAATGTCTCAAGATGTTAACGGGATGAAACTCGAAGAAACAAACTAATTGAATTTAAAAAACGCAAGCATAACGAAAAGCACAAACGATCATTTTTCGACATAATTGTTACGGAAAATGTATTAACTGTACACAAAAAAGCTAAATCAAGGCGCTCATGGAAAATCCTTAAAACTATTACTGGTGCAAATCGCAAACTAGAAAAAAAAGTTTCTTTGAGCAAGTCGTAATAAAATATTTTAACCGGCTATGACCACACAGTTTATTTAAAACACAATTTCGATAGAAACAAGCAGTAGACCGCATTAAGCCCACTATGCTTATAACAAACGGTATACAACACATTACTCTTCTGATTTGTACATTTTAATAACGGATTGTTGAGTGAGTCGCGTAACTAGTTCCTCGTGCGTGTTCGATCGAATTTGAAACGAGCCAACTGGAAGTGCCCTTTCTGGTCCAAGGCTACAAGAAAGAACTAGGTAACGTGTGAAGAGAAAATGGATTGCAAAAAAAGAAGTGAATTCAAACCATGCAAGCTCAACATGCATTCTCACTCTCCTTGCGTTCTGCAGTTCTGTGGAGCAAATTATATCTTGTTAAATTATACCTGCTACATTAGGTTAGGTTGTGCTGCTTTATCGGTGATATATATTCTACCCAAATAGCTACCTGAATAAAATTGGATAATAATCTATCGAGAAACTGGCCATGATCCACAAATAAATGTGATATTGGTAACAAAATTCGTGATGATATCGTAAGAAAAGTCATGCAAAAGACATCTTGTTTTATTGTGTATTGTCACCGCTAGAGTTATTGAATTAAATAATTGCCCTGTTCTTAAATACATAACAACTTCTAACGATATCAATCCAACTATATTTAAACAAATGGTAACATGAGCAGGCTTGCGTTAAAATTAATAGATTATTCAATTATGAAAAATGTATGCCACCACAAAACGATGAACAAGCTCATAAGAAACACTGGTATGGTAAAATCATAACTACATTATGTAATAAAAAATACTTACTCTGTACTGCCATTTGATGATCCATTGTCAGCAGATTCTTCCTTAGGTGCGTTATCTTCTTCTGCAATGTTTGAATCTTCATTGTGAGGCTCTACTTCATCTTCTGCGACATTGTTTTCTACTTCATTGTTTTCTTGTTGTTTTGAAGTGATTATTTCAGCTTTCGTAATATTTTCACCATTTTCCTCCATACTCTCATTTGCGTGTTCTTCCACAGCATCACAATCCTGGTTGTAACCTTCTTCCATTGTTATTTGCTTTTCTGGCTCTTGCGCTTCTGGGGCATCATCAAACTCATCCCTATGAAGAATTGTTTGTCTTAAATAACAGTATTAATGTAATTTAGTTATTTTCATTTGTTTTTCAGTTGACAATTCATTGACTCTCAACCTTTTATTAGTTGTGGCCACCTTCCATGTGCTCTCAACACTTTATGCTCTCTTGTCGAAGGCCACCCTTGTGAAACCCATTATCCTAGTCATTATTAGGATTAAAACAAACTACTATTTGTAAAATTTATTTTTCAGCAGTGCGGTAATAAAGCAACGAATTGTATCCCAAAATAGCCTTTAAATGTATTATAACTAGTTTTTATAAATATCTGTATTTTTACAAGGCAAAAAGTCATAAAAAATGCCTAACAAAGTGTAAGAAAACTTTAAAATCAACAAATTCAACATTGTTTTTAATCTCAGCCCAGCAAATTAATTATATGTCCCAAGAATCAACAAACACTAAATAAAAGTCACAATCAAGAAATTCTATTTTCTCTTTGGCTTGATAGATTTTATGTTATTGTCCAAAATACCTTAAAGTTTAAAAAAGTTTCTAATAACGAATTAAGTAGTGGGTGGTAATATCATTCAATTCGTGATGGTTATAATTTGTTCATTAATACTATTATTATAGTTTCCTAATCTTACCCATCACTTTTGACACTGGCAAATTCAGCATCATCAAGCGAGTCTTGTGTTATATTTTCTTTAATCTCAATGGCCTCTTCTTCTTTGTCCTTCTCTTGTGTATCAACCAGTACTTCCTTAGTTTCTTGGTTTGCATATTGATCTTCACTGACTTTGTCAATAATTTCAGTAGATGTTAACGAGTTTAGAGCATCATCTTCCATAATTTTTCTTTCAGCGGAATAGCCATCAGAGTTCAACTTTTCATCCTTCGTTCTAATTTGAACATCATCTTTTGGAACTACAACATCTTCTACGTTTGATTGTTCACCAGCATCAGTATTTTCAGGTAATAATGTGGAACCAACATCATCAGTTAAAACAATGTTTGTTTTCTGCTTATCATCAGTCTTAACTTGATGTACATCATTGCCATCATCGACTACCTCCAAAAGATTGACATTTGATCCTGTAGTGGTAACTTCTTGAGCATCAATTCCAGCTAATTCTTTAGTGTCACTTTCACCTGCAACTGTAGAATCAGCCAAGTCATTTTCCTCCTTATGACTTGTGTCAGTGGATACAGAACCGGTAGTTTTATCACTTTCAAAGTTTTCAGGCTTTTCAAAACTGTCTTCTTTTTTGTATGACGGACTGCACATTTCAACCTCTGCCGCCCAATCATCAACCTTTACAAAGTTGTCTGGAGTTTTCAGTGGACTAAAGACAGCTCCAGCATCTGGAGGTGTTTTTTGAACACTTGATGCGTCTTCGTTTATGGCTGATTCAGGAGAGCGCGGACTGATCTCCACTTTTAACGACCCCTGATTCTTTGGATTACCCCGGGGTTTTCTTTCATGTCCAACCTTTTGATCCCTTCCTCTGCCTCTACCTCTTCCTCTTCCCCGGCCTTTTCCATGGCCACTGAACTGATTTGAACTTCCCGCAGGGGCGGGGGACATCTCACTTTCAACATGAGGATTCCTAACCAAAAACAATTGAAATGACATACTTGTATTTGCAAAATAGAACTTGTAAAAATCTACAGGAAACATATTCTTCAGGGTTGATTATGGCAAAGGTATGTTTTACATAACAGAAAGTTTATTTCTTTATTATATCAGTTGCCAAGGTTAAAATAGAGTTTAATTCTAACCAGCGAACGACTACTGGCATTTTCCGGTCGAAGAAAATTAATTTCCGCTGCAATAGGCGTGAGATTTCGGGAAACACATTGAGTTTTGCTGGGTAAACAAAACAAAAAAATCCACCATGCTGAGAACCCTTTATTACTATTGCGAATTACGTTGTGCATGTCAGTGCAAATTTGCTAGCCTCATGTTACAGCCGATGATTATAAAAATATGAATGTGGCAATTAACATGTAAGTAAAGGTAATGCTACGGATAGAGTAAGATCTTCGTCAGAGGGTAAACTACTGCAAAAATGCGTCCCCACGATAAAGGTAACACGATATAAGGAAATAGCGTGGTATAAATCATCGCAATTATCTGCGCGACTGTAAAAAGACAAATTAAACTCTTCGTCTTCGTATTTAACTAAAATTCTCATTTAATTACGCAAAATATAAAAAAAAAAAGCTTTGGGAGTAATAGCGTAAAGCTACTTTACACCAAATTTTTGCAATTATTTGCGTGACCTTTTTACTGTTATCAAATAAAGCTAACTTTAGATAACAAAAAACAAATGTGTTTAAGTTGATATGACAAAAATGTACCTTTCTAAAGTATTGTTATCCTTTTCTGGGGAATGTTGTGGTTTAGAATCATTACTTTCCCCTGTATTTTCATCTTGTGGTTTGCGACCTGAACAAAAAAACGTGAATTTTTCCATAAAACAGTAAACTATAGCGTTTGAATGTTAATGATATATCATAAATGACCTAATATCTATTAAAAACAAGTAAAGAAATCTAAACGAAACAGCATAAGGTTGTGTCAATTGAAATGCTTTGTTTAACAATAAAAAAAAACTAATTTGGCCCTTATTTTTATCAGTTGTAAATAACAAAAAAATCTTTTTTTTTAGGGGTTTGCAGCATGTGACCTGAGGAGGGAAATAAGTATCCAAGACCGGACGTTCTTTTTTAACGCAAAAAATCAGTATTATTAACCTTATGGACCATATAAATAAACTTGGTAATCGCACAGTAATTTCGTCAATTTTTTATCTGCATAACTACCGGAGTTAAGACCTTAAAATTGCTTTCCTTATTTTATCTACTTATTTCACATACTTTCATTTTGTTCCTTATGATTTGACCTCCTATTTTGCTTCCTTTGATGCCTTTGAGGCTGATATGCAGTCCCTGTTTCATCTAATAACAAAAATCAGATAAAATTTAAATACTTTTCGGAATTGCGAGAACAGAACATCAAAAAAAAATCAAGTTACGACATGTTTTAGTATCTAAAACATAACTTCTATGTGAGTCTATTACCATTAAAACTGTTTTTGAACACGAGGAGTCCTACTGTAAATCGATTTTTGTGATTACCTAGTGATGGCCAATCAGTGTTGTCTCTTGTTTCTTCCGAAAGTTCATCGTGGTTGTAGCTACGCCTGCTTTGACTTCCATGAAAACCTGAACGAGGCGTCCTCTTCTGATTTCTTGACTTTTGGTTATAGCCTCCGCCACTGCTCCAATTTTTGTCTTCGTCTTTACTTTCCTCACTGTAAATTTACAATATACTGTTACTATGGAAAATATACAAAAGACCCTAACTTTTGAAGTACTAAACACAGAACAGAAGCTTATTTAAACAACATCATTATCAACAACAGTAAATCTAAATGAAATCACTTTATTACATTTTTATAGAAAGCAAAGACATTTTTTTTTAGAAATTTTAAAGCATTAGCTTTGAATTTGTGGTGTTTAAATATGTGAACAATAGTTTTGTTGCGCTTATAGCAAAGTTATCTACAGTACACATTATATATATATATATATATATATATATATACTTATACATATACTATATCGTCGGCGTAGAACCAAACTGGGCTATGTCCATTTTCAACGTTTTGAGTTAAACGCCAAAACGTTTTTTTTAGCGGTTTATGTCTGTTTTATAATATCCACTCAAAAGCAATGCCAATGAAACTATTCATGATTGCCAATGCATACTATGTGAAGAATACTATATGGGTTTTATATTTATCGGAGCCCCCTATTTTCTTTTGGCCCCCTTTTTGAAAATACATATGGGTGCTCCGTGCCATTTGGGTTGAACAATGTTTATTCACTTATAAATTTCCGCATTAATCACACTATACCTACCTATTGACTATGTTTCATTTCCCGAGTAATACTGAATACATTACCGGTACCTAACATAAAACCAGTTGTTGTAAATGAAATCTTTAGTTATGCATGGTATTTTTAACTGACCAGTTAAACAATAAGATTGTTACACATTTGACATTACCACTCTGATGCTCACCTGGGTTGGGGAAATATGTCACAAAAATTTTAAACCTGGAAGATGCAAACCAGAGATTTAAAGTTACACATGTATTTCTTCTAAAAAAATATTTTTTACTGCAAAAATCATTGTAAATAAACAAAAAAGGTAAATAGGTAGAAGGCTGTAATTCAAACTGAAAATGAATATTACAATTTATAAATAAAAATGGCAACTACACACGAGAAAAAAAAAACTCAAACTATATCAATTACCAGAGGATTTGTAATTCAAACTGAAAATGAAACACAGTGTTTCTCAACCGTTTTTCGCTGCGACCCAAATATATATTAACATAGAAAAAGTGTTACAAGTTTTGCCAACTTATAAATAAAAGCTATCTCACTTTCCATAAGTTTTCCATTAGCGACAAAATTCTCTTTACTGAACTTTTATATAGGTGAACAAAACATAACAAACTAGCATTAATATCATTAATATCATTACAGTGCAAACCTAATTACATGAACCAATTATGTTCGTTTTGCGTCTGAAATTTATTGAAATTTTGGAAAAAATTTGCCCAGAACCAATTTCATTACTTCTAACTATATAATACAACTAGAGTCGACGACCCATTAAATGAAATTTTGAGTCCGGTCACATGTACCAAGGCGGAAAAAAATGTATTTTATTATCTGGAATGTCCCGATTTAAGCCATAAGTATGCACAGGTACCTAAATTTGCGGTTTAAGATATATGTAACGACTGTTTTGCGGCAAATAAGAAAAATATGGCACCCCCATGTTGGGAACCACTGATCTATTGTACCCCACACCTGTTGTCTCACAACCTAAACTTATCTTGTAATTTTGCTGTTTTCGTTTCTGACTCCAACTTTAAGGTGCTTTCCATTCCGCAGTAATCTTACATGGTTAGATTTATTAGGATTATATCTGGACAAAAATTATCCAAAATTTGTAAAAACATATGGATACATAAGAAGAATATGGATACGTAAGAATCAATTAAATTCAAACTTATTAATAATTTCATATTTTTTGTTCGATTACAAAAATTTCAGTCAAGTTTTGTTTAACCAGGGTAATACCCACACCTGTTGTCTTGCGTATTGTTTATTTTTGCCAATAAGACTTGATAACCCGAGAAAAAAAGTTGTTAAACGTGTAAAGACCTGTTTGAACTAAGACCCACGTGATAATATTTTTGTTAATCTTTTCTCACATGGTGGCTTGGTTTGTGTAGATATAAAAACAAAAAAACTGTACCTAATACATGGCACTGAATGTTTTTGTTAACATTAACAAGCATGATTTAGATCAGTGATTTTCAACCTTTTTGCTGGAGTGGAACCCTATGGAAACATTTCACTGGCTCGGAAAACCCAATTCCAATATTTCAACTGGCTCGAGTAACCCCAGTGTAATAAACACACCTCAATTAGCTGAACAATTTAGAAATTGCGGAACCCCTGGACTGTACTAGCGGAACCCTGGTTGGAAACCACTGATTTCGATTATTTGTCGGATTTTACCCAATATGACAATTGTGTGTACAGTGTACATAAGTATTAAATGGTATAAATACAATTTATGTAGATTGTGATACTATGCTTAAAACCACAATGTATGCAAATATTGGTCACCAAATCCAAAAATAAGTTAAACTTTGTGGACTTAAGCCAAATATGTTTTGTTTAGCACATTGGTTTATGTCCACACATGGACAATGGACATAGACCAGTTTGGATCTGATTTTTTTGTTTTTTTTGGCAGAAATTACATTTGGACATAGACCTTATAAACTTGAGATATAGGCTATGAAAATATATTTTTTAAAAGAGCTATGTCCATAATACAATAAAATCAAAAAAAAAAAATTTTATCAAAATTGGACATAGCCCTGTTTGGTTCTACACCGACGATATATATTAGCTGATGGAGGGAAGCAGCTAGCAGCTATTTGTTTAAACACTTGTCTTTGTTGTTGAAATAATATTACTACTTCTATTGTTTATATCTATGCCAAGGCGCCTAGATAGAACTTTAAAAATCGGTAGCTGAAACACCTGCATATCGCAAAATTAAAAAAAAAAAGCATAATTTGCAGTTACTAAACTATGATTGTATGCAATTTTAATGTTAAAGGACAGCATAAAGGCAGAATGACCATGAAGCTAACATGTAACCATAAAATAACAACAGAAAAAGTTCAACATTGCAGCAGTGCTAATGCCCCCCCTAAGAATTGACTGGCGCCCTCCCGGTGTTTTTTAATCATATAGATACTTGTTGTTAACAGTTTATTTGCGTGCTTTATTAAAAACAAACTGTAGTTTGTTGCAAAGTAAGCAAAGTTGGTTAACAAAATTATCATTTTTGCTTGCTGTTGCTAAAATAGTTCAAAGTTTATTTGACATGTATAGCCTACACCAGGGTTTCCCAAACTGTGGTCCGCGGACCATGCACAGATGGTCCGTGGCGATATGACAAGAAATTGAAAAGTTACACAGATATGTTGTACAGCAGGGGTCGACAACCTACAGCCCGTGGGCCGGATCTGGCCCGCGAATGTAATTTATCCTTTGACAAACTAGACACGAATCCATTTCTTATACTTTTTGACTATTTTAACTATGTAAGTGCGAAAAATTTTCGCGCTTTGCGTTAATGATCTTTATACACATTAGGTTTGTTTATGCTATGATGCAAATAGACTAGCGCTTCTTGCGCTGTGGAAGACTGACTGCCAAGTGCCAAAGTGCGTTGCGTACAAACGGAAAACGTGTTAAAAAATATTAGGCATACATTTTTTTTTTGAAATGTAATAAAAACTTGCAAGAAATAAAAAAATCGCGCTGGCTTCGCTCGCCAGGTGCGCCAGGACTTAATTACAGTACGTTAAGAAACACTGAAATAGATTAACCATTACAGTAATCGCGTTTTCTCGCAGTGGTTTTACTACACTTTTCAATACGAATAACGACGTTTGGACTCTAATTTTAAACCTAACAAACGCTTTTTGTCCCGCTTTGCGCCAACACTTTACTGCCTCCATAAAAGTAACTAAACACGATTTTAAGTGCGAAAACATATCCGAAGCCCGCCTGATTAACAGTTGTTCTAACATTTTAATAACATAATTCGTTGTTAACATTTTGTGCGGCCCGCAGAGACCTTTCTGAGTTTGGTTTTAGCCTGCGACTAGAAAAAGTTTGCCGACCCCTGTTGTACAGTATGTGTGCTCTTTCAAAGATAATTAAATTGCCGCAGTTATTCACAACTTAGTGATTTCGAAAGCATTTGCTATCCAGTATCATAAATCTTAATTGTTGCGCTTTGAATTTATGATGAATTAATGATTTAAGCAGAGGGAAGCAATCTCATCCGTCCCATTGATGTTGTCAATTTTGTCAATATATAAAATTTGGTTTTATTTATTTTTTGTTTTGTATTGCGGTCCGCGGAAAAACAGATTCACAAATAGTGGTCCGTGGTCCAAAAAAGATTGGGAAACCCTGGCCTACACAACATCTGAGATTTTTAACTTGCTTACTGTTTTTCATTGTCCCATTCCCTTTTCCAGTGTCCAGTTTCGGCTTGGGCACGAGCTAATCGTAATTTGTCTGCTGCTTCTTGTTGCGATTTCCACTGTTCATAATCACGACGCTGCCTTCCTGTCATTTCAACTGACATTTCCAGTTTGGTCATTGGTCCTTCTCGTGACTGTATTAAACATTTTAAAAAATATTTGAATACTTCTATTACAGTTGTTAACCTTCTTCAATACTTCTTGTTCAGTCTATTTCCATGTTTTGCTCTTATACACTTACCCTTTGTCTAGGCTGGTCACGGGCAGGATTGTATTGATAATTTTTAGGAGGTGGTCTCCGAGTATACTCGCCCTCACCTTGACGTTTGGGATCATGTAAATATCCCATAGGTTCTTGCCAATCTTCGTCTCCCTTCTAACCAAAGCCAGAAACAAACAATTGAAAATTGAAAGGTAGATACTATAGTTATGTTATCTAATATAATTGCATATTCCCATATACTGGATTTACAGAAGATTTTAATTAGTCACTGGATGAAATTTTGCCGACATTACCATGCACTAGCGCACCTGTAATTGTCCAGACATCTGAGCTTCCATTTTGTCAACATTCCTTCTTCTTTGTTGTTCCCTTTCAGCAGTCTATAACAAGCCAACTTAAAAACTAAATATTATGTACATGTTGTAAAAACCAAAAAATCTAGCAACTTGTTTAGATGTATTTACAATTTAGTTAACATTTTTACAACTCAGGCATTAAATGTAACTCACTTTTTTGTGATATCCAGAAGAATAATCACTTTGTCTGTCTGGATTTCTCTGATCAGGTTGACCTCGACGCCCACCATAACCTTGTCTGTTATCACGTTCCGTTCTGTTGAACTGGGGTCTGCCTTCAAACTCCTTGATATCTCTCTCATGCCGATCATTACGCTGCCCTCTACCACCATACTGTTGCGCACCCTCGTGATGTTGTCGTCTTTCATATGACTCTCTGTTGTCATGTTGGTTTGCTCTGGGTCTTCGTGGCGCCTGCTCATAACCACCAGAATCCGCATCGTATGAGTCATCCATGTGGGCATGACTGTATCTATCATCTTTTGGCTGATGATTTTAACAAAAGGCAAATATTACCAGTTACTACTATATGCACAAAAAAATGTAAAAATCCAGGGCATTTTTCAACTAGTAGAAAAGGATTGTTTACCACATAAACAAAGTTACAGCTCTTAGATAATAGGTTTTGGGCTGTCAAGCAGTTGCTCATAAACCAAGTAAAACAATAAAATAACAGCCCACGCTACCTGCAGCTAAACAATAAACTTACCCTGATAAGCAATTATTTATATTTATAATGTTCAACTATCACAAACTTTTGCATAATTTGCATTCTATATTCTCATATGTACAAAAATACAGGCTATATCATAATTTTGATAGTTATTTAAGTACTTCTAACAATTTTGGCAGTTTTTTAAGATGTTACCACAATTTTGGCAGTTATAAATAATTTTGTAAGGGACATTTTCAGTAACTACAAAAATTGCATGACACCCTTACCTTTTTTTGAGGCTTGTAATTTGTTGTTGACTGTGCAGTTTCAACCGATCGACCAACTGCCAATGCCTTTCTGAATAACAATTAAAAAAGAATTAAAATATGTTTTTAGAAAAAGCAGTATTGTAAACAAGTAATTTATATAAAAAAGTCCCAGTCAAGTCCCTTGGAATAAATAGCAAGTCAGTCATAATTAGAGTCAATTTAAAGTCAAGTCCTTAAACGTTAAATGTTACAAAATTTATCGGATTATGAGCGCTAACTCTAAAAAATAACAAAACTGCAAAAGATAGGAAGCTAATATTTTTACAAGAACAAATTAAGATAAATAACCCAATTTTATTTAAAAGACTTAAGTCAATTTAAGTTATTTGTCCGAAAGACTCAAGTCAAGTCGTTTTGCTCACAAACTTCAGTGAAGTTAAGTAATTTGAAAATAGTGACTTTTTATAGATCTTGTTTAAAGGACACATTAAAGTTAAGCATACGTCCTACAGTGACCAGACTCAGTCAGCAGATAGTCTAGTTTAACTTTTAAAACAAACAATCAAATGCAACTATTTTAAGAAACATACACATTTTTCTCTGTGTGGTAAGTGCATGCTCAACTTCTTAAACTGCAGAGTTTTTATCTTTATGTTTTTAGCCATTTCAGCTATTTTTATTGTGAAAATAATAGTTTGCCATAATATAATATGATGACCAATTAAACCACCTGTGACCCCTTGGGAAATCAACATCACAATGAAAACCACTGGACTTAAATTTGTCTGAACAAAACATTGGTTGTCATTTTCAAATATATTTAGGTTATTCTGAAATAAAAACACTATTCAATATGTGGTTTATCGCACTGCAATGAGCCAAAATGACAGGATTGGATAAATAACACAGTGGGGAATAACAAGGTTGCATGGCAGAAAATTAATAATACAAAACAATTTAGCTAAATCAACCATTTTGAGTACAAGGTTAGTTGCATAATTTATGTAGGTATTTTTTAATCAAACTGGGCCCTATCTAGTGTTAACAATATTGAACAAATGACTTTTTTAAAATTCAGTTAACAAAGTTTTTTTTAGTTGTGCACTCCGGTATCTTGTAAAGAACTTTTGGCACTGGTCTAAAATCCTACCACATTTTCGTCCTGGGGTTCAAATTGCTAACAATATTTGGGTTAGGAAAAGAGTTAGCGTTTGGGTTTGGGTGGGTCAAGTATTATTATTATAATTATTCTTAGATATTTATGCCTTCCTTGCAATTTCAACTTTGACAACTTGTTTCGTTAGTGTTAAAACAAATGTGGTAGGATTCTAGACAAGCGCCAAACTTTTATACTTTCTTCTGGCCTAAAGGTGCATAACCTTGCCTAAATATTGTAACCGAGTGCATCTAAAAGTTATGTCAGAAGTTAGTCACAGGTGAGTTCTGCTTTATAGAATATTTTATTTGGCACAATTTAAATGAGGGTTACCGGGTGCAACTAAGGTCAAAAGTGAAACCCACTATCATACCATATGGAAAAATCAAGTGCAAATTCTATTTTATTTAACCGAATTGTTCTTTTACACTTGCACCAATACTTGATTATTTATTGATTTGGGTTAGGGTTGGAGTTTTTGGGCGGTGGTAATATTACACTTTATTTTGAGAGTTTTGCATAATTCCAAAGATTTTTTCCGAATTTGAAATCGGAATTACTTTGTGAGCTGGGTAAATAGCCTCAATAGGTGCCTATAGGCTATTTGACTGCATCGCTATTTTATGCCTGCACCCGATAGTGTAGTAGTCTTTTTTATTTTCATAGTGGCCTACGACCATTCTGTATTCTGTACAACATGCAAAGTGCACACTCATTTTTTTCTTAAAACCCTTAAATCGCACAGCTGCATTGTCGAAAAATTTTGGGGTTCTTTAAAATGTGACTACACAACTATTTTATGTCAGAAAAAGTCATTTAGGTCAATTTTTTAGGGTAAAAATTGGAGAGAATCACAAACCTTTTGTCTTCTTCAACCATTTTATGTCTTTTCTCCAACATTTGATTTTTCTCCCGAAGAAGTTTAATTTTTAGACTTATTGCTTCTTCTCTTACAGAGGCATCCATGTTGAAGCAACTATGTAATTCTACTTCAAACTTTTAAGCACAGTACAAGATAAGCATAAGATTTTTCAGCAACTTGTTTTGCAGATGATGTCAGAAGTTCCTCATCTAGCATAAGTTTTACTAGTTGTAAAAGCAACGTTCAAATGACGCCATTTTGTATCTAGCACGGTGTTAAAAAAACTAATATAAAATCGTATAGCAGCCATATGACTTAATTGGTTAATGTTAAATTCAAGTCAAAATACATATAACACCACCTGGACTGGGCAACAAAGCAGTGAAATATTACCTTTAGTTTCAATCTAAAGCGCCAGAATAACTAACCTCAAGACCGGGGTCCATACTTTTTTTTTCCCTAATCGGAAAAATAACTGCAAGGCCTGGCGATCTCGGGCCGGATAAACGGAAGGATTGAGCATCGCGGGACGTATATAAAATTTCGACTACACTTGAAGTCGCATATTTTCGTTCCTGTATATGGTAATCTGTTCTCTGTTGTATACGTGTCCGTTACATGCAAGCTCCAGTTTGTAAATAACGTAATTTAGTATGCTTAACCGTTAAGGATAAGCAACAACGGATTACGAAAAGGAACGTTACCTTCAACCACTAGTTAGTGGTTATTCCAAGAGGCTGGCCTCCGTATTTAAGTAGGCTATTAGCCTTCGTTGTTTTTTTGTATTAGTGAGGAATAAATATATAAAATACAATTAAGAGAAATATATATAGGCTATATAAAGTATAAATTCACTGCATTCAACACGCGAATAAAGTTTTTTTATTTAAAAAAAAATCGGAATATTGAATATATTATTGCATCACAAAAGTGTCCTTATACGGAAATGTTTGAGCCCAAATGAAAGAAATGTGGTGTTACTGTAAACAATGTTCTTATAAACCAAGTCACTGTATAGATAATGTCATTGCTATGTAAAACATATTGTTTCCAAACGGTACTTTGCAACAAGTGTTATTATAAGCAAATTGTCTATATGGCCAAAGGCACTATAGGCGAATTCTACTGTGGTTCACTTTTAATAAGTTTGGATTTGCATCCGACATTTTATCTGTATTTTATGCTCATAGAGCAAGCCGCGAAGAATTAATCTTACGGATCACATATGGTTCGCGGGTCGTTCTTCCATAACCTTACCCAAAACGCAACCAAACTGTACAACTATCTACCTGTGCCTTCTTACACTGAAGCTCTGCGAAGCACTGACATGGCAAATAGACGTTAGTTTAACTTTCAGGAGGTAATACCACCTTTAAAAATAAACCTGTTAAAAATAGACTGAAATGGTGGATACTAGTAAATCTGCTAAATATTCCTAAACTGTATCTATAGTTAGCTGCCAAAATAAGCCCACACTAAAACTTTTAGGGTGTTGTTGGATGTAGGACTGCCTCCCACTGTGACTAAACCATGCCAATTACAACTTTAATGCTAACTTACAACATCAAATTTGTAACATTATCATGATAAATGCAAAATATATCGTTTTTATTTTTACATTCGTCCGGTAAATGCAACTACTCCATATATTCATCAACAGAAAACAATTGATGAAAACGTAAGCACAGCGGACTGGACATTTATAAACTCACTTAGCGCTTTTAGCATTTTTAAGGAACTATAAAAAAAGGAATACAGTATGTAAACGTTATGTAAATATAAAGTGACTCAACTTGGCAACCAAACACATACATATAAATAAACATATAAAACAATTTTTTAATTTATAACACAATTCCTTTTGTCCGCTAAAATCATTGGACTCCGTTTTTTGTCCGCTAAAATCATTAGACTCCGTTCTACTTAGTCATCGCTTTTGTATTTTAGAACAGACTTGAAGCGCTGTAGTTCCGGTGTTTCGAGGTCGATAGCCTGTATGTTGGCGGCATGCGAAAGAAGGTTCTGTGAGAACTCGTGCAAGGATGTCAGACTAGAGACCGGCGTTTCAGGGTTGGTAATGTCCAGCAAAGACTTCGCTGGTGGTGGAACGAGAGATGGTGATTGGTTGCTATTTGAGTCCAACTGAGGAGTGAGGAGTGGCGGGGGCGTGGCCATTAGAAGGTCGATTGGATTGGTTGCGCGCATCGTGTTTTGTGATAGGTTTGACTGCGTCAAGTCTAAATCAAAGTCACCAACAAAAATGTTTCGGAAAGTTTTTGAAAACTTCTAGGGTTTGCTGCGTTAAGATTTAACTGCGCAAATAATTCAGAACATAAGGCCTGAAACAGAATTAACTTTAGCAGTATGGCAAAATGCTAGCGACTTGGCGACCGAAGAATCGTCCAGGAAAAGCGAAGAAATTTGCGCAAACATCTATTTTTTGAAAACAATATATTTCTATTTGGTATAAAAATCAATCGCGATTATCACAACTACAGTTCAATAGACAAAATACCAAAATGTGACATAGACAGGGGCCGTCCAAGGACACCAGAAACCACGGCAAAGTGCGATTTTTATTAAATTAAGGCTTTAAACACCATGTATTCGAGCAATATGCGAATCTGTAAAACGAAATTTTGCCAATTTAACCAAATAAAGGATTTTTCGCGCTTCACGCAATTAAACTGGATAGTGGATGCGCATATTTGTGCAGGAGTTATGTTAAAAAATACTCAACGATGTAACAGTTTGAGAAAAGAAAAGCAAAGCAAACAAGTGCAACCGAAGGTAGCACTTTCCCCTTATGTTTAATGTCACAAAAAAACTAAAATTTAGGCCTGGCAAGATTATACCAGCCTAACATAAGTTATAGCGAATTAAAATGATATAGCAGTGGTTCTAAAATAATTTAGAGCAAGCGAAGCCAAAATTTCGGTTCCGCTTTTCTTACCGATTCCATCGTCAAAGGAAATGAGGGGTGAGCCCTGCGCAGCAGGGGGACTATTCTCGTCGTCAGAAAAGTCAAGCAGCTGAAACGCTGGTTTACCGGGAGTGAAGAATCCGTTTACCCTCTGCTCATCATTCCCTTCTGACACGTTTCGCTGTGCTGCAAAATGCAGGGTCGTTTAACGCTAAGCATTTAAAAGTGTATGCAGTCGTGCTAAATTATAATCACCATAGCGCATTCGCATTTGGGAAGTATAAACGGGCGTGAATAGTTGTTCAAAACTATTAGATATACTGTCGTTGTTAATAGAAAAATTTCTTGCAATTTGCTTTTTAATAGAATAGCTCTATTTATAACAAAAAAACAGTGTAATGCGTTTGTTTATTTTAAAAGAGAAAGGGTTTCAACATAACCATATCTAAAACAAAGCTCGAACGAACCCCAGAGTTTTACGACATAACTATTTTCGGTGTCCCAGACAAGGTGCCACACAGATTTATAAAAAAATTTAAAAGACACTTCAAAAATTTTTGAGAAAATTTATAGCCTTTTATCGAAATCAAAGCAGTATAAATGTCATAATCAACACAATGGAAAACAATTAAAAACCTAAAGCTGCATATAAGACTTTTAAAAACACGAATCAATTCAAAGACTTAATCAATTCAAAGAGGATGAAAGACTTTGTGACAACCCTGCTAGGGTTGCAGCCCAATTAACTCCCGCCATAAGCCCCATCAACCACCAACCGCTTTTTAGCATTAAATAGCTCTCGCGAAATCTCTTCATTGGCATTACATCAGCTTCTAGCCTAACAACATTTGACCGACATTTGATGGCTAGACGTAGGTTATCGACATTAATTGGCCGCTCCAAAAAAAAAAGGATTACGCCGCACCACATGTCCAATGGCCATCTATAAAGCAGCAAAGTAATTGTTTTGCCACAACGGCAGACCTTTAACCAAACTTGCCACTCGCGGACGTACAATTAGGTGCACTTTCCGCGATAAAACGAATAAAAATTATGGAATAATCTACTTTAAACATCCCTACAGACAAGTCAAAGAAGGAGTCATAAAAATGTGTTACAAAACGTTACAAGAAAGGTTTACAGTCATAATAAAAAACAAAAATTTAAGTTGACTGAAATTTTGAAAAAACGCGCAAACGCCTGGTTACATTGACATCACGTTTCTTTTGGGAGGGGCTGCATTCACCCCACAACCGTATGGAACAGGGGTCGGCAACCTACGGCCCGCGGGCTGGATGTAATTCATACGGCCCGCCGCATCTTTGACAAACTAGACACGAGTCCATGCATATCACATATTTTACTACATGAGTGCAAAAATTGTTCGCGCTGCGCGTGAATCATCATTTTACGTCCCTTTTGTTTACGTTTTAATGCTGTGTTTTTACCTAGATTAGCGGTTATTCAATGTTGAGCCGCGGAAGGCTGCCAAGTGCGTCACGGAAAAACGAAAAACGTATTCAAAATGTTGAACTTATATTTTTTAACATTGTTTTTTAAAAGAAAATGTTAATAAGAAATTTAAAAGAAATGCCGGTATACCCTCCAAAAATCAAAGTAAGACGGCTTTGTGTACAAATGCAAACCATAAAAACCAACCAAATATAAGCCGCTATCCAAATATAAGCCGCACTTATCTATACAGCTAATAATAAAACATAACTTAAAGTTAAACCTCAGACTACAGCACATATCACATATCATTCAAAATATTTTTACATATTATTTTGAAAATACGATAAACTTACCTAGTCTGGGGGTCTGCAATTGACTGCTAAAGGGGGATAACACAAATTCCTGTGGCAAAGATGGAGAACAATTTTCTGCTTGGTCATCTTCTATATCAGAGTCTTCATTGGATGATGAGGGTGCAGAAAACGTGATGCTGTCTGTAAAGGAGTTGATATATTGACCATTTACCAAGTGACGTGGTTCCACATAGAGAAGAAAAATTTCTAAACATACCGATGCTGCTTAAAGGAGATGATTTACCACTATTTATTTTCCTATCTTGTGGCATTTCAACAACTGGGGTTGGAAGTGGACTGGCACTCGAAACGCCAACTAGAGTGTGGCTGTATGAAGTGTATTTCGGCGGAGAAGATATTGCAGATTGCATCAAGTGATTGGATCTGGATGCTAATAAATTAGTAATATTTGTAACAAAACAATCAACTAAACCGAAAATGTAAAACAGCGAAAATAAAGTGATATATGGCATGTGATGTGTAAAAATGGGGCACAACAAACACTCAACAGTAGGAAAATTTTTCCCTTTTCCGATTTCTCAAGTTAGACTTGCAACGTACCATTTTGCAAAATTTGATGCCCGGCATGCATTTCTTCATCCAATGACCTTGATATTGTAGGGGGAGTTCTTGGGATTTTGTCCGTTGAAACAAATGCAGTTTCATCTGTAACACAAAATTCCACATTACAACTAAGATTGCTTAAAAAAAAATCAGGCAAACAGTGAATGATGTTGAGATTTACCTAATTGTGCTACAGTGTCTTGATGGTAAACTACTTGAGGCGAGTCTGGACATATTTCTTGTACAGTGCAATTGACAATCTGCGACAACAAAATTATATATATGTGTATTTGTTGATATTTACTTGAAATCTTTATTGTAGGTCCACCGTTTTTCCACCACTCAAAACAGGCCAATTTTGCGGAAAATGAGAATTGTAACAGACTTTTACGTTTTATTAAACTTATTAATATTTATGCATGTTTGTTTAGGTAACAGGTTATCAGCAAACAGACACAAACACAAATACAAGTTTATTTGGATAAATATTATTCCACGTGACAAAAACAGCTTTTTTATACACTTTTTCTACAGTAAGAACAAGAAGCTTAACTTGTATACAAATAAATTTATTGCTGTGATAATTTAAAACAAACAAGTGGTGTTAGACTGATCCGACTTCCGGTCTATTTACTGACCTGGTCAATCAATTTTGACTCTGCATAGTATGACCGTGATAGGTCATCTGGAATATTTAAAAGCCCTAAAGAGGCCATAGGTGAAGATGGAAGAGACATCGACAGTACAACCTATAAAGCTACACTATAGGTAATAGGTCGCTTAACCTTGTTCTGGCCACTTAGGTCTCATTTTGACAATTTAAAACACAGTTATTAAATAATAAAGACTTTGTAATAAACCTATTAATCATACTGGTATTAGGTTTTGTACGGTGGATGCTTTAGAAAAAAATAAAACTATAATTTCTATGATTCTTACCAAATTTTAATTTGGTGCATATGTTTTCAATCGATTCACTATTGAAACAAAATAGTGTAATAAATCATTTCTAATTAAACCTTTCCTAAAAAATATTGTTTGTTGGCCTTATTTTTGCACTGTTGGAAGAATGTGGTCCTAATGGGTTTAAACCTGGAGTTTTGGACGCAGTCTGGGCGGTCTTTACTTGTAATCTTCTCTCCAACACAAATCTATTGCCAGGATCCTGTACCCAAACTGGCTTGGGAACTGCAGTTTTTCTGGTAGAACTTTGAAGTGTGGTAAAAGGTTTTTGTTTTTTGTGTATCTTTAACTCTTCCAGAGGTACAGACCAAGACTGAGATGCAATTGAGTTGTTGCTCAATACATCACTCTTAAGATCTTCATCAGAAGACGACTTTTCATCCATGATATCCTCAAAAAGTGAAGTTATTGAAGCATCTAAGTTCACAAAAGTCTCATATTATAATAATACAAAATTTGCAATAACATAAATTGATAGCTTTAATTTTTTTAACAATGATTTTGTTTGCCATTGATTTTGTATAGTTGCATTTGTACACAGTTTGTGGCATTTAGAAAATATACGTCCTAAAAAGGTACATTTCATGACGATCTTTAGAAGAACATCATATATTCCAATTACATATTCAGTAAAACCTAATGTTCCAAACCAACATACCTGATGGGCCAAAACAACAGTTTTATGAAGAAGTTAAAAAAGGAAAACTTTTGTAAAATTTAATCAAACAATTTAGAAATCCCTTACATACTAAAATATATTTTTTTAATGTCTAGATCAGGGGTTCTTAACCTTTTTTGTATTTTTTACCCTTTTAACAAAGATGAATATCAAATTTACCCCCAATATATAAAGTGGTGCTAATTTATTAAAAAACGAAAGTAACTAATTAAATCAGTCATATTCAGTGCGACGACCGCCCTAGTTTTTTGGTGAACGAGTTGTTCAATGTATGGTAAAGTAGTAGATAATGCACAATAAGTATCAGATTCAATATGTTAAGTTGGTTTGTAATGCAGAGAAGCCGATTCGCATATATAGTTGAAGAAAATGAAACAAGAATATTCAGAGCTTGAATACATATCCTTGGATTTACCCCCTGAAACTAGGAAATTTACCCCCTGGGGTAAATTTACCCCAGGTGAAGAAAGGCTGGTCTAGATCTAGATTGTTTAGCCTAAAACAGGGGTGTCCAACTCAAACAGGCCGACAAGCAAACTTTTACCTTATAACTTCTTCCCGTGACAAAGTTTAGTAATTAATTCTTTCTTATATTAAAAGGTTTTTTTTTGAATAACAAAAACGTTTATTTACATATGAAAAACATTTGTTGGGCTGATCTAGAATCCTACCACATTTTTGTTCTGGGTTAATATTGCTAAAATTATTTTGGGCTAGGGTGATGAGTCAAGCAATATTATTAAATAATAAATATAATAATGCTTGATCCACCCAAACCCAAACACTAACCGAAACCCTACCCAAATTAATTGTTTTATTGCTGTGGTAGGATTCTAGACCTGTGCCAATTTGTTTATTTAATCAAGCAAACCGTTTGTTATAATTGGCCAAAACTGCTTCTTTGCAAACATTTGTTTTTAAACTAGAAAAGATTGACTAGAAAAGATTGGCCTTAAGCTGTGTAGTAGGAATGCATATTACTGCATCCAAGTATCAGTTGTTAAGCTGACTTTTGCTTATTGTTTTTTTTTACACCAAGCCATTATAATTATGTTAATGCTAACCTCTACTAGAGTATAATGTTATAGTATCAAAAGTAAATGTTAGTTTCCATAATTGACACGATTGTTATTGTGAATAAACAATGGCAATTGGATATAACAAATTTAGTATTTTTTGGAGGACTTGCATGTCATGTTTTTTAGGTCACATTTGGCATGCATGCCGGATTTTGGACACCCCTGGCCAATAACTATAAATTAGAATTAAAACTTGATGCTGGACAGCGCTTGAATATTATATTTTAAAACATAACCCCTACAAAAATCTACCTGTTGGAGTCAAGTACATTTCTGCAAGACTCTGTGAATAATCATATTCAACGACTAAAGGGGTCTCGTGTTGACTTTCAATAGATAAACTATCTAAAGAATCACCAGGAACATCTAAAAACAGTGATTTGAACAACAGGTATAATTATGTCGTTTCAACTGAGGGATATCACACAAACCTCGGCTTGAATCTATGTTAAAGCTTTTCCGCTTCCCATAAATGTTTTCAAGTTGACATGTAACACTCTCATCAGATTTGTCAATCAAAGGTTGAAGTCTTTCAAGATGATTTCTTTGAAAAAAATATTCAATAATAGTTTGTGCTGTTTAATATCAATTAAACACTGAGATCAAATGTCTTCAACTCTCAAGGTGTTGTACAAAGAACAAATAGTTAGAGCCGATTGCTTCTATTTATTTCAACATATTTATTTTGGCTAAAAGCTGGAACATATGCATCACTTAAAAACTCAATAATTTCCAAATACAGCATACCTGATGTCAAATATTCTTAGCAGTTCATCTTTATGGATTTTCACTTGATTGTCAATGCAAGCAATGTACTTTTCAAAATTTGGGATCCCATCTGGTAACAAGCAAAATAATTATAAAATAGCAGTAATAATAAAAAAACTCAACCAAACTTAGCAACATACATTCATGAATCTTTTCGGTAATGATCATCAAAGACAAGTTACAGAGAGAAACAAGACTTGATAAATTAATCTTTCCTTCTTGATACAAGCTTGTTCCAATTGTCTGGAATGGTAGAGATGTAAAATATGAAATAAATATGACACTTTCACAGTACTCTCACAAAGGAGTTTATTTTTTCATTTTTTTTTTGCATAATCAAATTGTGGTTTAACCAAAGAAAATTGGATGCTATTTTAGTCGAGGTTTAATGATTGATGAGTTCTAAACTAATCTGTTAATCTGGTGATGCTATGGCCAACCTTTTATAACTGTTAAATAGTTAATTACAGAGAGAATGTGTTTATAAAATGGTCTGGTAACCCAAACAAACATAAATAAGTAATGTAGAAAATTATTACTTGATATATTTCATCTTGGCACTTGTCCAAAAGTTTGGCTGGAACTTTGGGTTGCAGATGGTTCGAGTCCAGAAACAGTTTATTTTTCTCAACACCAATAGCGCTGTGCAACACGTCTCTCTGAAACATACAAATTACAATGTGCAAATTTAATACTACCAAAGGTGGATGGAAACAGTTTTTTTTTTAAGGTTTGGTTTGGGTGACCGCTAAGTAGTTTTAAGAGACCGCAAGTGTATTATTTAAATACCAAAAAATAGCCATATTTGCTTAAATGAATTATTTATCCAAATTTTGGGAAACCGCTGGAGAAAACCAAAACACCTTAAAAAAACACTGGATGAAAATATAAGATATAAAACTTTTTTTTGCATCTATTTTCACCATTCTTTTGATTTTATTATTGAAATTGAAATTTTAGGACAGGGTTGCCAGGCAAACAGTCATCAGTTTTTACCATAAAAGTGCAAGGTAATGTTTATTTTTCTGGACATAAATGCAGTTCTTTCCTCTGTCGCTATTTGAACAGTATATTAATTGGATAATTGGATTATCTGTTTTTTGCTTATTTAGCCAGATAGTTTAAAATATTGACCCAACTTCATTGGATAATTGATGAGGTCATGTATATTCAAGCAAAAACATGTTTCACATAAAAAATTAGTTATTGTTAATAGATTTCAGATATTAAAAATATCACTGTTTGCTGGTATTGGCCGACTCAGTGTTATGGTTGGACCACCAACCAACCTCAAGATCACAATTAAAATAGGTTCATGAGTATACTCACATGGTGCTTAGTCTCATCCACATAATGGAAAAGTTTTTTCCAGAGACCACGAGTCACTGACAACTTATGTTCCAATTCATTCTTGCGTTTTTTTCTAATTTCCAATCGTTGTCTACAACATAAATATTCGTGTAATTGAAAAGTATATTTTTTACCTTAAATAAGAAACACAAGCAAACACTTTTTATATCAGTGGCACAGTTCATAGAATTTGAATGCAAGTCTTACTTGTCAGTTGAAATAAGCTGGCCATGATACGGATGGTGTAACCGTTGTCTTAATGGTTTAGTTTTAAGATGCATTGAATGATGATTCTCTATCTGCAAACTTTGAATCAAACTAGTACATCAACAATTTTTAATGTGCAAAAATGTTTATAGATTCATGCACTAGCAAACAACAAAAATCGAGCCAAAACTGGTACAGGATAAAAAATAGGACTATGCTTAAAATATTCAACATAATAAAAACTTTTAAGCTTGCCGGGAAACCAGTTATATATGATGCCAATAATGGGTTTTAGTTAGTTATTTAAATGAATCTTTGTATATGGCCGTATTTGTCCTAATTCTAAATAGAGAAATCAGGTGGCACTGTATAAAGACAAATTGTATTTGATTCTCGACAAGCTTTCGCACAACCGTGCTTCATCAGGTCAAAGTATAAATGAAAACAATTCAAATGCACGTAAAAGCACAGGCGCAAGTAAAAGGCGATAAGAATGGTGGCGTCTAACATATCCACAGGCACATGCTCGCAAAAGCGTGTTACTGACACAAAAACAATTATGCTACGATGCCTGCGCTTCAAGGTACGATGGGTGTAGTACAGCCTGCTATGAGGTGTAGTGTGACATAAAGCCCAAATCCCGATTGAGCCCCACATTAATGGCATCGAACTTTTTAATTATGTTTTGTTCGACTGTGAGCCTCGCTTGGGTGCCGTTACGTAAACCGCATTGGTGGTATCGCAGTTGTAATTGTCGCCGACTTCAACGCTGCTGCCGTTCGGTCCTTCAATGATGTGACTTTCGAACGGCAGCAGCGTTGAAGTCGGCGGCAATTACAACTGCGATACCACCAATGCGGTTTACGCAATCACATGCGTAAAATGTCCCCGAACCATATACATTGGAGAAACTGGACAAACAATCAGAAAGCGCATGAATGGACATAAAAGTGACATAAGGCATGGACATATGGAGAAACCGGTCGGCGAACATTTTAACCAAGGATCACACAGTGTAAAAGACCTTAGAGTTTCGGTGATCAAAAAAGTAAGTAACGGAACCCAAGCGAGGCTCACAGTCGAACAAAACATAATTAAAAAGTTCGATGCCATTAATGTGGGCTCAATCGGGATTTGGGCTTTATGTCACACTACACCTCATAGCAGGCTGTACTACACCCATCGTACCTTGAAGCGCAAGCATCGTAGCATAATTGTTTTTGCGTCAGTAACACGCTTTTGCGAGCATGTGCCTGTGGATATGTTAGACGTCACCATTCTTATCGCCTTTTACTTGCGCCTGTGCTTTTATGTGCATTTTAATTGTTTTCATTTATACTTTGACCTGATGAAGCACGGTTGTGCGAAAGCTTGTCGAGAATCAAATACAATTTGTCTTTATACAGTGCCACCTGATTTCTTTATTTAAATGAGTTACACAGTTTTTATTTACTGTAGTAAATTTACATGCTATGTGTATTAAATGTTTTTATAAAATATGTACAAAAGAAATCTATACTTTATAACCTTTGATTTATTTCGTTGGTTCTCAATACCTTTCCATAGTAATTTTTAGATGCCAAAAATATTAAATAAACAACAAGCAATCTTACAAGTGAGCAATATTAGCAATATTACAAAATTCATTTTACTGAAACATTAAACAATAAAATAAAAAATATAAAAAGATGTACAACAACAAACTAGTTAAGATAATTCTTGTTTTTGAAAAGAGTACAAAAAACACCTGGTCACATTTTTCCAACTTATGGTGAAAAAAGTACTAAAAAGGATTTACAAAACAACCTATAAACTCATTGGGATAGATAGCCTAAACATTATATTTATTAGTAAGCTTTATTTATATATATATATTACCTAACAACAAGTTGCTTTTCTTCTTCTGCCTTTTTAATAAGTTTCATCTGAAGACAAAGCTGCTGAAATTCATGATAAATCATTGCATCTATACTTTTCATTTTAAGCTTAAGGGCTGACTTCTCTTTTGCCAATACTGTTGGTTGAAGAATCTCTGATTTTGCCATCTTTTCTGTGGTGAAAATTCAAAATTGCATCACACTCACACATATATAAAATGACATATTATGCATTATTCTGATATTTGAGAAAAAGTGGCCTAACTAATAAATGATTAATTGTAGTACTTTTATGATGCAAAAAAAATCAGCTAAACACAATAACACAAAATAAAGAATAATTAGGAAAAAGTAAATCCATACCTCCTAAA
Source organism: Ascidiella aspersa (assembly GCF_963924565.1). Lineage (NCBI taxonomy): Eukaryota > Metazoa > Chordata > Ascidiacea > Phlebobranchia > Ascidiidae > Ascidiella > Ascidiella aspersa. Next base: position 23,804,024 of record NC_139447.1, on the reverse strand, counting down.
TGAAACAGAGCAAACTTTGAAAAATGAAACATTAGGTGGATAAACTCATGACCACCTGGTGACATTAACAATGTTGCATTTACTTTGGGAAAATGAAATCTTTTACTGTCCTGCAGAAAAAAATAAAATAAAATAGTACTTCCCCCTTTATCGTACCTCTTGTAACCGACATTTTCATACTGAGTTAGCTGCCAAAACTAACAAACTCTTATTAAAATCACCACTTAGATAGATTTTTGCTAGGCAGTCTAACATTTTACAATTATACTGCACAACATTTGGGGTATGTTGCAGGTTAGACATAGCTCCAACAGATGTTTGGGTTCGGGTGGTACAAGGTGAAGTTTTATTAAATTTTATTTTCACTCATTTTGCGATTAATGTCACTGCTCTTAAACGTCCAGTGTGTGATGTACTCTATAAGCACTATATAAAAAAATCAGGATAATCAAGGAAGTGCTATATCACTTACACTGGTTAGAAATGCATTGAGTACTCAACAAAGTAAAGTATACTAAACGTTATGTTTATTAACTTAGCAATATCAAACCTACGATACACATTTAAATTATGCTAAATTGTACTCTAAACTGTTACTTTGGTATGAAAAGATGGCACAGCACTTACACATCTCCTAAATTGGACATATCTTAGTTGAAATAAATATAGTAACATATAATATGTCTCATATATTAAAAGACTTGGTACCTCAGATATGCGTTTAAGCCAATTATAACAAACTTTACGGAATTCTTGTGTCGATCTTTTGTCAGTTGTAGGAAAGCATGATCTGCAACCAGGCAGATTATTAGAATGGATATTGATAACAACAAAAGCATTTTTTTACCTGAACAGCTCTTGGGCCTGTTTTTGATTAATCTTGTTAAAAAGAAATTGACTTACAACCTCAAAGGCTCTTTTGTTGGGTTTGTCAAACATGTTTTCATCAAATTGACACCTGTTAACAAAAAATGTTATGGCTAATATAGTTACAATAAAGAGAAGTGTTGTTTTGGTTACCCATGCTTTGCTTCTTGATGCTGCAACTCAAATCCCAAAGTAATCAAATTTAAAAATAAAGCATGCTTTTCAGCTTTTGTTTGTGCTGGAGTCATTATTGTCTTTTTTATAAAGTAGCCATTTATAAGGTACTGAAAGAAAGATTTGTTAAGGGCTTATACAAAGCAGTAAAATTATAAATTTAGGGCAATAATGACACTATTACATATATACTACCTTTTTATTCGTACAGCATTGTAAGAATATTCTTTTACTAACAAATGTAAGGTTTTTTATTCATAGTGAGATTTGATGAAAAGTTTATAAAGCTGTCAGATTAAGATATTCACAGCAAATTAAATGTATAGATGTGTGTGACAAACTGACAATAAATCTAAATACTTTGACATATAGGTTAGTTGTCATAGTACAAGTGGTAACCCAAATTGTAATTCAATAAAACATATATATCGGAAAAAGTTTTATAACAATTGTAAAAATGTCCCTTTTTCAGTCATTTGGGCAGTGTGGAAAACCAAATATATGTTTTAAAATATAAAATTACTGAATTCAAAAGACTTAAATAAAGTGAAATTTGTTATTAATCAGTCATTACAATCAAGTCATCATCATGATTGTCATTTGACAACTTTCTCCTTTTGGCAATATTTTCAATAGGGTTTTCTTCAGACAACACATTTTTACTTAGTTTTCGCTTTTTAGTTGGCAAAGTAGTCATGTCTTCTATTAAGATGTCGTCATCATTACCATCGAGATTTAAATCTTTATCAGATGGAACACTAGGCTCAATAGAACCAGTCTTCTGTAGTATTTTAAAAGTTTCTTCCTCTTCAAATTCTGTTCCTTGTTTGATAATTATAACAATGTCATAGTTTTGCAAAAAGTCGTCAGCTCGAAGCCTTGAACCACTACATATTCCAAATACTGAAAGTGGCTTGTTAAAATCCAGTCCCTCGCAATCATCTACGTCACTTGAGAGCAGTACAGTACCCTTTCCATCCAAGATTTCAACATCTGGAGCAAGCATTCCTAAGTTAGCTTTTAGTAACTTATCTCGAAGACTTGCCAAACTAAAAGTGTTAGTATCCATTTCAATTGTAATTTCAGGCTTTTCAGAGCAGACATAGCAGTCTAATTTTGGCGGGTCCAGGGAACAAGGGACCAGCAGCTTTTTGCTAAAATTTGCAGTTCTTCTTACAAATACATTCCGGCATTGATCAAACTTCTTGCTAAGAATACAAACAGCCTGCAAGACAATTAAACCAGCAACAATAGCATTTGTGGTTGCTATTGCTGGAATAATATTTCCAGCCATTGACTTTATTTCAAACACACTCTTTTGGTTGATGCCAAATATATGTGCACGAATGTTTGCAGCACTTGCTGTAAAATTTAATGCTGCTGAATCATCTTTGTCCCAAACTAAGGTTCCACCATTACCTTCCTGCATAAGTTTTTCGTTTAAGGTGGCTATACTTCGGGCGAACATAGCTGCATTGGTACCCAAGCTTAGTACCGCCTGAAAATCAGAATCTTCACTTACAGATTGATTTTTTACATCACTCCATGACACAGGCTTTGGTGCTGTTCTTTTCTCCCATAGTTTGTCCATCGAAAGAAGATATGATATATCAGTACAAAACAGCTTATTAAAAATCCTCTCAGGATCGTAATTTGTTTGTTTGGCCCACTCCCTTGTACTTTTTCTTTGAAATTCACCAATGGGCTTATTTGCAGCAGCTGAATCATTTGACTTTTTTTCACCAGTGGCTTCTGGATCTGCTGTGTCAGGAGACACATCTTGATCAGCATCTTCTTCACCAAATAATTGATTAAACAAATATTTTGCCCAAACAATACAGTGGATTAACTCTGATGGGGTATTGCGAATAGTACACCCAGGAAATGACTTTTGTCTTGGTGCAGGACTGCATTCATAACATTCTGTTGCACCCCTCTTGATCACAGATACTTGGCCAAGGTACCCGGCCGAACCACTCTCTACTAATGGGATGTTAGCTGCAAGACACATTCTGTTAACGTGATTTCTTGCTGAGCGGTTATCAAGAGCATTTAAAACCAAGTCAAACTGTTTAAAATACTCCATGTTATATTTTGGGTTAAAAATAGAGTCATGTATTGCGGTGATATCAGCATTTGGACATAAGCGCAACACACTTTCTTTCGCAACTTGGGATTTTGACTGCCCTACATGTTGTTTTTGAAAAAGAAATTGTCTGTTAAGATTGCTTACATCAATAGTATCCAAATCTATAACTTTGATGTGACGAAAACCAGCCAAAATGAGGTTTTTTAACAGCTCACATCCTATTCCACCAGCACCAACCACAAACAGCTTTGCCTCCTGCACAGCTTTGTTATTTTCAGTGATTAAGGACCGGTTGGCCATCTTAAACAGCACTAATAAAGAAACACTAATATAATCTGATAAAAATGCATAAAGAAATGTGTTTCTAAAAGCTTAGAATAAAGTTTCCAAAAGTGCGTTCTGCAGACCTCTGTGTTCCATTAGATGGTTATCTTATAAATAGACAGAAATGTCTTATAAATAAATAGAAAATAATTTATTAGTTAAACGCTAAAGCTAAGCAAGTGTATCTTAAATAAACTTCAGTCTATTAGTTTTGCTTTTTGTAATATGCATATGTGAATAACAAATAAATATGCAAGATTTTTCAAAAAAAAATTTTTTTAAGGTTTGGGTAAACTCTCCCAAAGCAGGCTTAGGGCCTTAGGCATGCTATAGGCAAATAAATTTATACTAAAAACACATTTTTTTGCTTTTATGTGTTTAGAAACACCGTTTGAAAACTGCTCAAGTCAACTTTCTGACAGCCAGAAAACAAAATTTGAATTGCGCTGGTCTAGAATTCTACTACAACGCACATTATTTGGGTAAGGGTGCGGGTTAGCGTTTGGGTTAGTTATATGCAATAGTATTAAATATGAATATAATATCATGATACAATAATACTTGACCCACCACACCAAAACGCTAACTTGCATCCCAACTTAAATGTTGTGTGTTGATTTAAAAACTGTGGTAGAATTGTAGACCAGCGCCCTAAACTCAGACATTTTAAGTCAAATAAGTTTTTAGCATGAGCCTAGTATGCGAGGTACTATATTAAAGTTTACTTTTCCTGTTTAGTGATCAAATCTCCTTCAAATTTAGCTACATTTAAGCATGTTTCTTAGCCTTTTATGGATACAGCACCCCTCAGAAATAATCAATAGATTGCGGCACCCCTACAAGATTTTTCCATAGGTAATTCACTAAACTAACATTAAAGGTAATTCACTAATCTAGGATTAAAAGCATGAGAACAATATTAACGATAAAATGACAAGTTATGTGTAGCAGTATGGCAGAATGCTGACGACTTGGCGACTATGTCGGCCGAAGAATCAGCCAGAAAACCAAACAAATTGGTGCAAAAAAAAATTCAAGTAAAGAAAAATAATTTAAAAAAAAATTTTTTTTTTTCTTTTTTTTTCGAAATTTTTTTTCTTTACTTGAATTTTTTTTTCAACATCCAATTTTCAAAATACCTTGTGGTTGTTTCCACACATATTAAATCACATATATTTTTGAAAAGCGGAAATATGCAATAAGTAATAACATTACACAAACTACAATTGGCAGAAATTAATTTTGTTGTGTCATTTTGAAAACAGTTAAGGTAGTGTGAAGCACAGTGTTTAGTGAGAAAAAGCCAGTGTAAGGCATATAGACTGTTTATTATTTTAAAAAGTACACACTTTTGATCATACAATTGTTACGTGTTGGCAGTTTTACTTTGAATTGGCAAGTACTTCTATATTGAATTGATTTCCTGTATATTGAGTTGAATTCCCCATTTCGGTTAAATGTACAGGTATAACATTCGCATCGGCATATTAAGGATGTACCAGGCTATGCTTCTCCCCCTAGAGCCTAAAGTATATTTTTGGTTGTTTAATTATGCAAATGCAAAAATTTTTTTCGCGCATTGCGCGAACTTTAGCGTGCTTTTGCTATGTTTATGTGTCTTTGTTTTCAACAAATCTATCCCAAAGGTAATATGCATTCTATAGGGCATGTTGCAATGTGACTGTGACAATTTATTTTACATTTTATTATAAATATCATTATTTTGAGCAATATAAATTGGAAATTTAGCCAAAGAATATTTTTTTGTGCTTTTCAATCTGGTTTTGAGCAGCACGTTTTCACACAAGTTTGCCTGAAAACAGTTTATCTATGTAACACTTTTAAAGCAAGAAAAGCAGACATGTACGTACACCCCCAGGCCCCAGGTTGTACCTTCACATGTCCCTTATGTATTTGTTAATGACTTAATGTCACAAAATTTTTTGCGCCTTCGGCGCTACGTTTTGTTGTCTAATTCTATTATTAATAGCCTTGTTTATCGCAAAAAAACATGGCAAGTAGGGATGCTCAAAGTAGAATATGGAATCCTTGGATTCGAATCCAATTCTGCCGTTTATTTCGGGTAATTGGAACCAATATAATTTAATGTTTTACCGCCGATTGTTGCGCCTAATTGCACAAACGCGTGTGGTAAGTTGGCCTGTCGCCGCGGCGGCCAATTTATAGTGCTTGCTTTAAATGTAACCTCATAGTGCAGTGTCAGCGTTTTTTCGGGCGACCAATTACCGCGTCTCGCGATAACGTTCGTCTAATAATTAAGTGTCAATCAAGCGTTATTGGGCGAGCGACCAACGTGTAATGTCCGGTGTGGAGTTCGCAATTGCCCTAAATGCGTTAAGTTGCAAAAGTACCATAGCGTTGCAAAACGTGCTGACCGTCCACAAAATGCGCTATGGGGTTACTTAAGGTAAACTTTAGGTTAATATTCAGGGAAGTTATGCAATTATGCACAACGTAATTGTCAAGAATTCGTTATGTCAATAATAACTTTGTATTCTTTGCAGTACATCATTTGACTGCATAACAGATCATGTTAGTCAAAAAAGAAGCACTAAGACTTAACAATGCTTTCAAAATCAGGACCGAATTGCTTAAGACTTCTGTGTGCAGTGTTGCATTTTCTCACTATTGGCAAAAATATAAGTTTTGGACACAACCTGGACAGTTGACATACTACAGTTTACAGAACGACTTCAGATGACAGTTGTTAAGAATGTTAAACATATGAGAGAGTTTTTTTATTATAATGTACACATGTTAGAAAATTGTTTGGGCGATTTATTGCTGTGATTGTGCGCCCTGTACGGTAGATTAAGATTAATCCCTTCCCCAAACAAAATCGAGGTTAAATAATTTAATAAAAATATACTAGGATTCGCTATTCTGGATTCGTTATTCTAGATTCGAAACCTATTATTCTAGAATACCTTGGGATTCTACTTTGAACATCCCTAATGGCAAGGTTCATAAATTCCTTTGGCAAACACATCATTTAAGTTTAAGGGCGCGACCAATAACCAAAGAATTTTCGCCAAAAATGCTTGTCACCAGAAGGCTGGCAAGATTCTGCCAGCTTGATGTGTAGTTACTTGTTAGTTATTATTTTTATTATCAGTAGGAACGGTAGGGCAGATTTTAAACAAGTTTTAAAAAAAGTTATGTATATATAATATATATATTTGATTAGTTTTAGCAAGCCTTTACAAAAAAACATGACACACAACACAAAAAGTTTGAGATGGCATTAATAACACTTGACTCACCCTAACCCAAACGCTAACCCGAACCATAACCCAAATAATGTGCGTTAATGTAATAATTATTTGAATGCTGGTGAAAAAGCCCAAACTCAGGTCGGCATAAGATAGTTTCTCGTCTATGGTACCATAGGATTGTTACGTCACAAATTGAGGTATTGAAGCCTAAAGCGTTTATGTAAATATTAATTCAATGCACATTATTTGGGTTAGGGTGCTGGTAAGCGTTTGGGTTTAGGTAGGTCAAATATTATTAAACTTAATCTTTTGAAGCACATTGTTAAGTCAAATTAGTGCATTGTCCGAGACCTCAAAGTCTAAAAGTCGGACTTTTTGATCCTTTGGATGCACTAATTGTCGTAGATCTTTTTGCTTAGAAATGCACTAATTTCTAACGGATCGGGTGGGTTAGCAATAATTTCTAGAGTTTTCTTTAATAAGCCAACCTAACAATTTACAATCCCGATTACGACTTGCTATTATATTAAATTGAAAAACAATCGACACCCCGCCAGTTGTAGAATGTTTAATCCGTATCATCAGTGCACAACATTTTAGCCATTGGCGGTCGCATTAGCAGTATTTATTCTTCTCACGGCCGCCAGTAGGGATTTAATATACTAACTAACGAATCGGAGCCGATGGCAAGTGGTTGCATCGGTCCTTGTCCGTATTACTAGAATAGTAGACCTATCAATGATTCAGTGCCCGATTCATAATTCCCAACGTCCAATTTTTGTCATCTCAAGCATCGTGTTTTCGAACGATATGGTTTGCATTTGCAACTAAAATAAAGTTAATCGGGCGAAAAGGTGTCTTCAATGATCTTCATTGTTTGTGTCTTCACTGATCTCTATAAACCTGGATAGCGCAGCGCGTGGTAGAAAATTTCTAAGTGGTAAAAATGTGTTGTGATTGCGACTGATGCAAAAAAACACACAAACTCGTTGCCTAATGATGTAATATCAGGAGTTTACTTTTAAAAACAACTGTATGTTTTTCCCTCACTTTTATCTTGGAGGGAGGAGATTTAAGTTAAAAACTTTAAAGCATTTTTCGGGTCTAGTCAAACAGTGCTTCGCAACCTTTTGTGGGGCGCAGCCACAATGAAATAATGTTTATTGCCAATAAACAAACGATGGCAATAAAAGATACATACAATAAATTACCTCCGTGTACGGTACGTAGCGATCTGACCCCAGCTAAGTGAACAGTGGAACTGCTATTTTTGGTATAAAATGAAATCACTTATATACAGCATTCCAGCTGGCGGTAATTAAATATCGTGACAACGTGCTTCAACACGAATAATGAGAAACACGAAATTTTGGATAATTGACCAAACGCTTCCAGCAATCTGCTGACAGTTTGTATAACACGCACAGGCAGGCGTTGGTTGACGTCACACCGGCCAGCCTGCTTCATTTGAATAGCCGGGTTTCGACTCGGTAACAATATGGAGCAAGATGCTACACTTTTTTCACTTGCGGCACACAACAGAGCTAAAAAAAAAAAAAAAAAAAAATCGGCGGCACACCCACGAAATATATGACGATCGACAATAAAGACCGTTAGCAATATTCCATGCTGCCCTGGGGAAATGAGCGATGTATGATTAAACGCGCCGGCGGCGCCGAAATTTTGACGTTTCACACTCTTTTATCTTCTGTTTTTACGGTCTTATATCCTAAGACGGTCAAAGGGACTCCAGCCGTAAGACAGAAATTAGAACAACATCAACGCCTAAATAAAACACAGTTCGAAAAAGACCAAACTGGACTATAGGCTATGCCTACTAGTCGATATAATGTATAGACCTACCTACTAGTCGTATATAATGTATATCTACTAGTCGTAATAATCTTTAAATCGATGTAGGCTAAGTCCTAAACCCGTCAGAATATGACTTAAATTGGTAGAATAGAGAATACTCAACATTTTACCTAATCTTAAACCTCGCCCCTAAATTCATCACTAACTTTTCCAATAATTCCAACCCTAAGTTAATTTTTAACCCCACCCATTAGGCTACCCACCAGCCACCACTAACCCCAAACAGGGGAAAACAACCCAATGCGAAAATAGCGGCTCTCCAACGGCGCCCCAAACGCCGTTCCAACGAGAGCATCCAAACGTCGACACCAAAAGAATCCAGACTGATGACCCCCGATCATCCCATAGCCTCTCACATTTTAGGCACTACTTTGTCCATCTATTCTATAGGCTTTATTCCCATAAACTTTTCTGTAGTCTGATCGGTGGAGGCGCAACAACGAAAGAAACGGCGTTCCATCTCATGAGTCTCGAATAGTCTGCTTTAAAGCGTTTTTGACTAACCGGTTGAGATTCAGCCTTTCCTATCGCTACAGAATGCCGTAGAGAGGTATGTAGGTGTGCATAAATTTCATGAGTCTGCACTCCTAGGAGCCTTCGATTGGAGGACAACAAACCTAAAATATTGTGACGTAATCATTTTAGCCCTCTGTAGCTATCGACTCCCATCTAACAATAGAAAAACTTCAATACAGAATTCGATCATATTGGCTTGCTTTGTTCAGCTCGCGAAGCGACTTTGTGAGCAGTGGCTCGTCTTAGAAATTCATTGGCAAAAGTACCATACAAGAGAATGATTATTGCTTTTTAAACATGTTAGCTGGCCAAAATTTAATAACATGGCCGTACGCATTATCTACGTAAATTCTATTTATCAAATATATGTTTCGATCATCCCTTAAATACCTCGCCTTATTTGATCCCCTTTCGCATCTAAGCCATAAGTTAAGCGGTGAAATTTTAGGCCCATATCTTTTTTTTCTTGCGGAAACAAGTTACGGAAACTATAGAACATCCATTGAATAAACCACGAGCCAAATTGAAATAAATAATATTTGAAAAAAATAAGGCTATAGCCTTAGGCCCTGGAAAAATTCGGCCCTCAATTTTTTAAGGTTACATTTTTGTAAGGCTGATAGTGATACAGATCCAGTACCTTTACAGTACAGTTTTTGCTTAAAAACGAATGACCGAGTCGAGTCAATATGTGCCTTGTTTGTGAATAGATAAATAAATCGTTTCATTTATGCTACAAACGAAGAACTATCTACGTTCTGTGCTATCACTTTTAAAGCCAATGACATAATAAAGCCAAATACGCAGATTACTGCCCAGTACAGAACATGATCAAAATCGTCTGAATAAGACCTGCTTTTTTACGCCTAATCGTATGCTTGCGAGTGGCAAAATTGGATAAAGGCCTGTCGCTGTGACGAAACAATTAATGTGCTTCTTTATATATGTAGCTTTGTGGTGCGGCGTCAGCGTTTTTTCGGGCAGCCAATTACTTGACGATAACCTTCGCCTAGTTAAGGAGATTTCCCTTAAAGAGCAAAAGAACACTCCACCGGAAAACGCGCAAGGTATGCTACGGGGTTACTCAAGGTCAACTTTTAGGCCAATATTCAGCTAGGCTTTGCATAACGCATTTGGCAAATATTAGCCACGCATTATCAGAATTAAAATCTAGGAATTGGCGAATGTAGTGACAAAACAGAGTCGAATACACAAAATACCTCGACGGAGTCCAAAAACAAGCTTTACAATGACCAAATAAGTTAGTTTAATTCAAAATGACTAATTGGTTCAATAATTAGAATGTAGGTGCATTTATTAACTTTTCTCTTAATTCTTACATTTGGACTTAAATGCTGTGGTGTGTTAAAGGGTGAATAACACTTCACGTTGCGATCTCTAAGTCCTATTTTACGACGCAAATAAAACCTGCAGGTGCAAAAACGTCAAACGTGGCCCACTGGTCCCTCATCTCCCCTACACTATGAGTCTATGCCAGTTAATTACATTAATTTCATGATTTTATTTATGTTTGTGTTATTTTGCAGTAAATAATTTCAACTTTGTAGCTTCGTTTGCAAAATTAGGCCCTTCCCTGGTAAATAGCCTTTGGCCTACCAGTACCCTTAATCCGGCCCTGGTAACAACGTAAGGTACAATAGTGATCAAGAGCCCACAGTATGATGAATTGTTTCATTTACAAACTTTCGAATTTATGTAAATAAGTAAATATGCTGTTGCTACCAGGCATAGTATATTTAAAACAGGTTCCTCTGGCAATATATATATATATATTGCCAGAGGAACCTGTTTTAAATATTATATATATAAGATAATAGATGATGGAATACTTAAGCCTTAACGCAGTGCTTCTCAACCTATGGGTCGCGACCCAAAATTGGGTCGCTGTTTGGTTTGGTTGGGTCGCCGACCGCAGTAATTCACATGTTTTACTAACTGGTTGGTTCTGAGAAAGATTTTTCAATTTGGAAAATTTAGGAAGCAATACAAATAATGTCTTATAATTAGGAAGAATATTTTTTAACCTAAACATTACAAATTTTGACCTGAAAAATTGAAATTTTGACCTAAAAATAATTTTTTTTGACAAAATTTTGACCTATAAGAAATACATTAATTTAAACAACATATTGTTGTTTGAAGTACTGCATTAGTGCCTTGAAGTCATCAACCACTCGTTTATGCTGTTTTACTGACTACCACTGTAACAAAATTCACTCATTTTTTCGGGTTTGTGCAATACCTTTGGAAATGGTAGTTGATATTTTTGTCATTTCAATAAAAAAAGTATAAAAATACCCAAGAAAACAAGACGCTGGTTAATTTAGAAAATGTTGTGCAAACAGTTGAAATACAAGGTATTAAAATGTAAAAATATCGAAATACTGTTCAATACATTGGTTCAAATCAGAGATACGCACTTCTATAAAGCAAAAACGAAGTTCGAGCTCAACTTAGTGCGATAAACTATAGGTCTTGGTGGTTATTTCTACCGGCTCGCGTATACCGTATATTACTATAGTGAAGTTAACGTTACAATGTCGTTGCATATAATTCAAAACTAATTTGTTATGATAAAATGTAACCTGAACGACAATTATAAAAATCTGACCATAGGTTTTTTAATTTTGTAAGCAATGTATGTGCATTTTTATTCGACTTAAAAGAATTTTGACCAATTTTGACCATAAGTGTAAATTTCGACAAAATTTTTGACTTTTAAGTTAAAAAATAATCGCCCTATACTTACAATAATTAATAAAATTCGAAATTCTCTATGCTAATGCCTATTTTATCTTCGCTTACAAGAAGCGAGTTTTTATTTAGCTTACAACAAAAAACAATTGGGTCGCCCAAGTTTGTCGTCATACTTGAGCTTAATATTTGGGTCTTTGCGAAAAAAGTTTGAGAAGCACTGCCTTAACGGATCGAGATTACTTTTCTTGCCTTCTAGTTTAAGTGGCCAAAAAATAGTATGGGGCATGGCCTTACTTTTTCTGCATACGTTTCCGATTACAATGTACTGTTACAAGAGACTATCTTGAAGCTGAGGTAAATGGTATCGTTTATCGAGGCAGGGTTGGAAAGATTAATTTTAAACAAATAAAAAAATAGCAGTTTTTGGGTTAGATGCAAACGTAATTCTTTCCAACTAGAAACTAAAATATACGAAATCCGTACTTATAGTATATCGGATAATGAACATCTGTAAGGATAAAATTTGAGTTACCAACACTTTGTTGTTTTTTTAAAGCGAATTTAACAACTGAGTTTGTTAACTAATACCAAAATTTCCGTATTAGTCACCATCAGTACCGGAATTTGTTGAGAAATGCAAGTTCGGCACATGGTATAATTCAGATATGCATATTGGGATACACTGCTTGATAAAAGAAAACAATTTATAGAAAATCATTTGAAATTTGGTATTAACCAATTAACGTTGATTGTTTATTTCTTGCTGTATTTTTTTTTTGTAAAATCTAACCAACACGATTTGATTCCTATAAGAAAAAAGTATTATTTGTAAACTACAGGTGTTAATATAATGAATAAAAATTCACCTGACTTGCTCGAATACTATTTATAATGAACAGATTTGAAATTTAAAGAAATTGAATTTTTGCACTTTTCGAGTTCAAAAAACTATACTTTTAAAGTCTATAAAAAAATTGTTAAAATATCAACAAATGTATTTCGGTAAATACAAACGCAAACGTGCTAAATACATGTTTATTCAAAATACAGTTTTACAGTGTTATTTAAAAGCATGTTTAATTTGTTTTACAAATATTGTAAATTCTCGGGTGGAATAGGCATATAGTTGAAGATCACTGGTGTCGGTGATTGGTAGATGTTCTGCACAAAAATGTAAATAATTTGGTTAAACATTATTAAATCAATTTTTGTGCTCCTGAAGCTTAAAGGCATTCAGTGGTAATATTAGGCCAGCATAAACAATAGTTGTTATTTTTTTTCTTAAAAACAGTTTGCTATAATACAATCATATAATGTTGACTATATAATTGACTTTGCTATCAAATAAAACTTATTTATGAGTGAGAAAAGAATTCATTCAAGAATGATCTGTTCATTCAAAGATCGAATAGAAAGGCCACTAATATCAGTTAGGGTGCTAAACAATATGGCGATATAATTAACTTACTAATTTCTAACAATACATATAGTGAGCTCGGGACGTCAAACTTACATTATATATACCGGCTGATACTGGCTCACTTCTTCTAAAGAAAGTTGTTCCATTTACAACACTGCTAAATATTTGCGTCCGCGTGTCAAAATCTGAAGAACAAGTATTTTTTCCAATTTGTTAGGAAAATAAGTAATTACTTTAGTTTGTTGAGTCAATGATTTTCAATTTTTTTCTTATGGCCTCAAAAGACGCACTGTTTAAGAATCACTGTTATTGGTTGGATTTTAGAAATATAACAAAAAAGTCTATAGAATAAACAATAAGACAGCGATCCGCAAATAGAGCGTGGCGGCCCTTTATTCAGGATCCCAAAAATTTTAGTCTTTTTAATTAGCGGCGTACAATTAGCAATTAATTCTCTAGCAAATTAAAGTTGATTTTTTGCTTAACGTACAAATCCTTTAAATCTTTACAATATGGATTAAGCTTAAATAGTTCCATGAAAATTGCAATTTATGAAAACGTAAACTATACTTATATCAAGGTAATGTAATTGTTTACAAATTTAGTAAATAAATACACGCGCTATTGTATTACGCTTCGCCGCAAATATGTAGGATAAAACTCCCACCCAAACACGTTTTGCCCATATAAAGTATCTTGTGCATTTTTTGTGTGTGGTCAATGAGTCGTTTATCTTCATAAATAAAAAGTTTGGCTGACTAAAACGAAATACACGCATTTTTGTTAGCGCTTTGCGAGTTTTACAAGATTTCACACTACACAAACCAGATTTCTTTAAGTTGCTTGTCGTTTTTTTTTGCGTTTTGACGCAATTCTGTAACAACATGTTCTAAAATTTCTATCGCAATCCTGGTTAAGCTACTTATATGCTTACAGTTAAGTTTGCTTTCAAAAAAAAAAAGTCGCGCGAGTGCCGCTAATTATTTAATTATTATAGGAAGCTCAGGGTCGGATTTTTGCGAGGGTTGATGCTGCACCCCGATAGTGCTGGTAACATCGATATAATTAATAGTAGTTTTTTAGCCGTTAAATACAGATTATTCATTTAAATTGAGAAACAGTAAGTTTTTGTTTTGTCGTCTAAGGAGTTTAGATTCGACACAAACAAACAGAAAATCTATTCCATTAAATTATTCGGATCGCGAGACTTTTGGGTAGTTATTGTTAGTTGCGCAAAAACGGTATTTGCGGACCCCAGTGCTTAAGGTAGAAATTTCACAAACAAACAGAAAATCCATTAAATTCAATTAAATTATTAGGATCGCATATTTTGTGGTCAGTTATTTTGGGTGGCGCCAAAACGTATTTGGGGAACCCAGTGCTTAAGGTAGAAATTTATTAGTAACAAGCTAAATCAGGGATTCTCAAAGTTTCTCTGATTATAGTTGCAATAATTTCAAAAATTTAGTACAGTTAAAAGTCCCTGCCATAGATGTTCTTCAGTTATATTAAACTAATTGTTCCGGTACTTTAGGCTTCTTAGTTTAAAAGTATTTAAATACAATACCAATTGTTTACTAACTTAAGCGTTTTACTTACTTTTTTACATTTTGCATTTTTCTCCAAAAATCAAACTTTCGGACAGCGGACAGTCTATTTAAGCATGCTTCTTTGTTAGGGTGTACCACTTAAAACTATTTTCTTATTGTGATTTAATCCTATCAAACACTCAACTGTATTGCATGCAGCTTCCAGGTGCTTGTCTACACAGAAGGCAGTTTGGATCGGGAACAGCTGGAACGTGTTGCCAGTCAGACTGCTGTAATTGGTGCTGCATTGTCAACAGTTGCGGTTGAGCTGAGACTGCTTCCGTAGCTAAATTTCTTCGTGGACGGTACCAAGCTGGGTTGATTACCAATTGATTGCCTCGCAATTTGACGGCGAAAATGGCCTGTTGATAATAAACAAAATCGTATGAGAAAAAAGATTGTTAGTTTTTTATAGTTTTGTTTTTTTTATTTTAGATAAGCAAATAACTATTGTCATTACCTTATAAATACAATCGGGATGTTACTCGAAATTCTACAATATTTTTAAGAAATTTTGATTGCTATAACTTGTGGTTGAGTTGTTAAAATTAATAAACTAGGCAAACATACCTTCTTTTTAAGAATGGCCTCACAATGCTGTCTGTATCGGAAAGTAACAAAGCCGTACAATCTGGAAGATAAAATCGTATAATGTTACACAAATAACAACATTTCTATATTCGATACTTGGAAGCTAATGCAAATTTTATCGCATTTATGTTTGACAAATGCAACCTTTTGCCTTTGCTTTCATTTAAAACAACGACGCGGATAGTGTTACACATAAGCTAAGCAAAGCGCTAGCGAGGTGACACTTTTGGGGATCTTTGTTGACCTTGTAGCAAACAGCATCAAGCCATAGTTTGCCGCCCACGGTCACTCGGTCAGTGATAAACATTAAGGAGATAGTGTGACATGTTTGGCGCCGATGCGCATCGATAGATCGCCCTCATGGTGGAAGTTAGCGATTCTACCGGACGTGTTTTTAATTCGGCCGACCAACCGCAAAATGGTCTCCCGCTGTCAGCTTGCCAAAAAGCACTTCCCTGGCGAGTTTGCCATTTATCGGGGTGATGAATTGACAGGCGCCGAAACAGGGGCGCGCAATAAAGTCTTAGCCCAGGGGCAGAGACGTTATCACTCCCTTTTACTACCAGAAGACTTTAGGCAACACAGTTTAACCTTTTTATCAAAAATTCGTTTATAGGTATATGTAATCCAATGGAACTCTTTAATTCCTGAATACCAAATGACAAGGCCCAGATTACAGTACTCTTCACAACCCAATCAGTGTGTACATTGTTTAAATATTGATAAATTTTGAAATATTTTATTTTTGTTTAGGCAACAACTGACTCTCCAGGTAATAAGGTAACTGGAATAGGACGTAAACTTAAACTGTTTTTATTATTAGTGTTTGATAATAATAATCTTAACTTATGGTTGTAATATAAAAAAATATTTTAATGTATATCAATTTGAACAAATATTAATTAATTGCAATGTTACTGTTAAACTGCACAATAAAGTAATAGGCGACAAAGAACCCCAATTAGGTAGTAACCATATTTGAACAGCGTTTATATGAAAGCCATTCAACTTGACAAAACTGTACAGAGAGAAAGGCACAGCCCCCTTCAAAGATACACTCCCTTTGTGCTTGAAATGCTGATGTCGACAGGAGTTAGCTTAAATTCGCTGTGCTGTCAAACAGGTAGTAGAATAGCTTTAAATTAAATGAAGGCGTTTTATAGAATACCAAAGCGACATTTTTCATCATAGTGGGAAATAATTTTTTTTTTAATTTGCTGAAAATTTTACAAATTATTAGTAACAAAAATGTTACACTTATTTACGATTTGTGATTTACATACATAAACAAATTTCCAAAAAAATCCTTTAATTCAAACGCCACAATATACTCCCAACGTTTACTGTAATATAGTTTTTTTTTTTGACCGACACAAATAAAATGTATTGAACTACAACAATATATTTTTTTGCAAAATCTATAGTAAGAAGAAAAATTGTTATTCGACGCATAAGACAGAAGGAAGCGTGGCAACAGCAATCGATGGGTTGTTGGTTTATAGGTGAACAAATCAGAAAATCACCATATAATCTCTACAACTCTTCGACTACCATTTACTGTGAAGCCTGTTGAATAGAGGACGAAAAGTAGACGACAAGTTTTACTTCCCTGACGCGCAAAACCTGTTGGATTAAAGCACATTACAGTTAAACAAAATCACAGTGTGACAATCGACGCAGATGCAAGTTTCATGAATTGCGTGTTAGCAAAGCAAACAGATAAATAAAGTTATATTTGAGGATTGTAAGTGGTTTAAATATTTTAGGTATGTTTACATTTAACTGCAAATAAAATGTTTTCGAAAAAGGACTTCGGGAATTTCACGAAGGTTACGAAACGAAAAAGGACACAAATTATACTCCAAAAAATCACGCAAGAAAGTCTGTTGTTTTCTTCCCTGTTTCAACAGTTAAAAAACCGAAACAAAATGGCGGTTAACAAACCGAGCGACGGCCTCAATCGAACACGTGCGAAGAGCGCAGGATGCCCTCCGCGACAAAATTCATTAAACTGTCGCAGCTGCACAGCGGGAGTCCACGTGCGTCGGGCGCGCTCTCGGGTCAACGAAAAACAAGTTTTTGCAAAACTGCTGACCGCGCTGTAATTTAGGAAAATAAAGAAGCAACACGAGACGACGACAACTGTGCGAAAGATGCTCTCTCTAAAGGGGGTTTAAGCAGCTAATTTTTCTCGCAAAAAATGACGACATATTAACTGTAAAAAAATTAGGCTAATTTAATTAGCCACTGCTTTAGGTTGTATAACGTCGAAATCTTATGTCCATTTGATATTTAATGGCATTAAGCCGTGAAATAAAAGTGTGGCTAAAATGATAACGCGTGAATTCGTCAATGAAAAATCAGTAAGTTTTAGGCGGTAAACAATATGTATTTGGGAGTCGATTTCGAATAGACTGATGCGTGTCTTGTACATATAGATGCGTGTCATACGTGTTAAAACAAAAACACAGAATAATTTTGTTGTAGTTTAGCCTAATATAGTGGCAATAGCACTCATCATGATGTCCCTAAATTATTTTTTATTTGGATTTAGCAAAGCGAACAAGTATAGTAATTATATAATTTTGATAACCCTTTCACACCCATACTTATTTTAAATTACTTATAAATTACTACTTATAAAATACTTATAAATTACTTATCTCAGTCATCAAAAAGTTGCACTGGCATTTTTTTGGTTTATGAGCTTAACAAATAAAATACCAGTTTTACTGAAAAACCTAAACTGTCTAATACTATTTTGGCTTTTTATTATGTTCATTGCAACTTGTCATTTCGCGCTTTTTTTTTTTTATTTCCTTGAAATTATTGTTCGTTTAAACTAGAAGTTTTTTAACTTTCTTTAACGCTCACCCCCCAAGAAAATTTCTGGTTTTATCTAGCTAGAGGTTCGGCATGTAGTTTTTAAGGGTTGACGCAATAAAACGACGCCATTAAACAAGTAGAAATCAAAAATGTTTTCAGTCTGAAAAATGTTAAACTTAAATAAATTCAAGAAGGCGCCAAAGCGTTTTTTTTTTATAATCTTACGACCTACTTCAAATTATTTTTATGTAATACATTAAGATTCCAATTTGTCCTTGATGGACCCCAAAAACTTGTCCACGTACCCCCAAGGGCTTCACGGACCCCAGTTTAAGAATCCCTCGTTTAAATGCAGTTAGAACCAGATATTTGCTACTGTAAGCCAGCCTTGAACAATTTATAAAAAGCCGGAAACAAGAAAAGTATTGAACAATGGCCTCTTTTACGCAACAAAACAAATAAACTTTTCACACGCGTAGAACTACACGAAATAATTAGGATGAACTAGGCAACTTAATTAAGGCACACCTGGATTCCATGCTTCGCACGATATTGACGTCTAATATTTCTCCGTAGATTTCAAAGGCTGACTCCAGCTCATTTTCAGTAGTCTAAAAATAAACGGAATACGGTTACAAACCTGAGAAAACGAAAACATTAGGTAGACTATTACAAAAGTAACCAAAAATCAAAAATATAACCCGAAAAACACATACTAACGAAAAAATTATCACTGAACTAAATAGATGGTACAAACATTAATACGTTATACACCGGTTTAAAGAGCATTAACGTCCCATTGAACAATAACACCAAGTCTTACCATTTCATCAAAGCCGGATACAAATATTCGATTTAGCGTGTAGTTGCTCACTCCGTGTACAGGTTGGGTACCTATTGCGGGCGTAGCCTCGGACGAAACCGAATCATAGCCGATGCGGCGCACAAATTCCATGTTGCTGCGAAGGCGACTTCGAAGTAAGTATCTCTTCTGCTAACTCTAAGCGTGCCGCGAACTAAATAGGAAAAAAGGTTATTATTGGCCTTTTACGTGTTGTAGAATGAATGCGCAAGAAAAGCAATTTAAACTTGTTGATACACGGTAATTAAATTCTATTAACGTGATCAAATAAAAAGCAGAGAAACCTAAAAGTAATCAAGTAATCTGTTTTACCACTAAACGTTAACGTTCACTTTTATTTCTGTACAGAATACATCTAATCATACCAGTTTTGTAGGAGTTAAGAAAGTTTACGAATTTAAACAACTTTTTAGTTCGTGGAATGTTTCTGGTGGTCCGTTGGCAGAGGCCTGGTTTTGTGTAAATTGTACCGCGGCTTAGTTACGACGCCCTTTACTGTATAACACTAGATAACGTTTGTATATTAATTTGTTAAAAGGTCTTCGACGCTATCATTGTAGGCTTTTAATATGTTTAACGCTTACAACCCTGAACAATTCGAACATTCAACACAATTTTAAAGCTTTTTTTTTGGACCGATTTATACCTTTGGGTATAGGTACTTAAAACCCTAATGTTTTTATACGTCATTTTAATTAGACCGGTCACGTTTTTTTGTGTGTTTTGTCGAAGATAATCTATTTGAAGCAAAATAATTACTTGTTAAGAGGCCAAGGTAAACGCAATATTGCTATGCCATGTCTTCAGTGAGAGGCGTGTAACATACGGTCCACAGCACCTGTTTTGTGGCCCGCTCAGCCTTCTTAAAATAGTCCGTTCATCCAACAAATCGTACGCTATTGTTTTTAACAGCATCATTGGCATTTTTGAATTCGCATAAATCAAACCAAAATTAATAACACAAATAATAATATCGTATTATTATAATGGTATCATTGGTTGACAATGCCACTAGTTTAGTTCTCTGCGACAACCTCATTGTTGCGTCATAGAGAGCATTTTTTTAAGTTTAAAATCGAAAAAGTTTTTTATAAGAGAAATTTAAATTTTTGAAGGTTACAGGGTTGCCAATTTAGGAATAAAGTCCATTTTATTTTTAACAAATTCATTTTCTTTGATGAAACTTTTTATAAGCTAGCAGTATTTAGATGTGTTTTTCGTGAGTTATTTAACTATCTGCCTCAGTGCCGGATTAACTAAGTGCAGCAGATTGATTTGATGTACAAATAATGACCGGGAAGTAATTGAATATTTTATAGATTTGATCTACGTTCTATCATCGCCTATATATTATAGATAAGCGTTGGTTCTACAATAACAAAAGTCTAATGTAATGTTTTATTTGCAAGGGGAAATATAAAACTTCAGCAATATCATTCAAAGTTATTTTCGACGCATTTTAATCTCTGTAAATTTGGCAATTATTTCATATGAGTTCAGTGACTTCAGAACGTAATTTTCAATATTCAAAACAGTTAAAAATAGTGTAGCCCAGGGATGTCCAACCTTTTAGCAGAATGGGCCGCATTGCCACTTTAAAAATTTTGATGGGCCGCAAAACCTATCAAATTAAAGGGGTGACGTTATAATTTACGTCGTATCGTGACGCCATAAAATAACTTAACCTATAAACATCTCTTCCCGCTCTTCGAGAGTGAACTCTTGCGCAAAATATCTTTGCGCAAATATGCAAAGCCGCGTGTTATTGCCGATGATTTAAAAACGTAATTTACCATGTTAATTACTAAAAAGTAATGTTACGGATAGCGTAATATCATGGCTTGAGTGCTAAATAGTGTGTAAAGTGGTAAACATTTTAATTTTTTATAAATAAAACATTTTAATTTCTCTAATCGTAAATTGTTATACAGCATATTATGTTGGTCGTCCGTTGACTTTTTTTCGTTGATTGTGCCTGAAATTGGTTGACTAAATGCTTCCCCACAAATGAAGTCACATATTCTTTAGCCTGTGTGGAAGCGGCATTTAATCGGATGGCGTGTTCTACATTATCGCATTTATCTGCGTGACTGTGAAACATCTAATTGTTCGTCTTCGCAAACTAAAATTTTACATTTTGTTGAAATAAAATTTCAAATAATGTGTACTTATTTGAAATGAAACGACTAAATACCCAACGGCTAAGCACGTCAAACATCTTTTGCGTAACGAAAACCAGTGACTTCTATCAATAGGGAACTACTCACTAACGTAAAACCTTAAGTTGTATAGCAGCCATTGTTCGCATTGCGTGATATTCAGCTAATACGTAATCCTGGAACTATACTGCGTCCAATGTAAGTAAAATCTCGTTTGAAACTGAAAATTGCTTACTATTAAAATCGACGCATTAAAAGCGAAATTTTGCGAACTCTACCTAAATTTTGCGCGGTAACAGACATCAAGAAGTTTTTAAACATATAACGCTTAAGTTGGAAAATTAAAACTTTTTTTATATTAAGGCAATCGGTATGATTATGACTTCAATTTAATTGGTAATGCTGAAAACCCGCGACATTTATCGATCCAGAATTACTAACAAACGTTAAACTTTAAGTTGTAACAGCAATTGTTTAGACTTGCGTAATATTTGAGCAAATAATACCGGCACCAAACTGCGTCATACGTGAAAAAAATCCTTGAAAATAAAAATTGCTTAACGGTGACCGGTTTGCGACGGTGCTCGCTTACCTTCTTCAAAACGTTATCTTCCAACCCCCGCCGGATAAAATCCATTTAAATTTTTTTACTCACCACACACAAAAAATAAACTACCCACAGCAAGCTAACACCCAGAAACATATTTCTTAACACCAGCTGGAAAAATAATTAATGTATGTTAAAAAAATTTGCTTGACAGCCTACCAACCAAAAATGTAAAAAAAAGTATTACTTAGTTTTGAGGGGAATTGGTAAATGGCTAACTCAAGAGTTTTTACATTTTATAATTTTTTTTGTAAATCTTAAATTGAAAAATCCGGGACAAATTGGTTAACCGGGGACAAGGCCTTAAAACCGGGACCGTCCCGGTTTAGTATGGCAAGCCTAGGTATACAGGTTGAAAAGCGTCGGAGTATTTCCAAAGTAGCCGGAACATTATTGTCAGCACAAATTGCTGTTTTTTAAAGTTAACAATAATTAGGAATTGGGACAAGACGTTGGGACTAGTAATTGAATCTTACAACTATAATATTGTCCTATCATTCCAGTTTGCAAGCCAAAAATTACTTACCAACTGTTCGGTTTTGCAAAAAAAAATGTTTTGCTCACCAAGCGCGGGGCCTTGTGAAACGCTTGTACATCTGCTACTATGTTAATTCGGCCCTGATCTGCCTAATTATGTTTATCTGTGAAAATTTTAAATTAAAGATATCGTACTTCTCTTCAAACTTGAAAACTTTTATACTGGTCAAATTAGTTTCGCAAGACAACTGAAAACGTTTATTTAGTTAAACGATTTGAAGATGTAATAAGAATATCAAAGCCCATACAGAAGGTATCATTTTGAACGTTTCGAATAACTCTTTATTCATGTTCACCAAATGATACCTACTTCTGTATGGGCTTTGATATTCTTATTACGTCTTACTACAACCTCCAACTATTATGCTCCAAAGATTTGAAGATGCATGGTTGAAAATGAGAAATTTGAACTTGAATAAAAACATTTTCATGTGTTGTATACGAATAAAAAGACAGCTAAGGATCCGCTGCTGTGGGATAAAATCAGGGACGAGCGTAGAATAATTTTCGTAACGATTAAAAACGATTAAAATTTTTCTTATTAGAACGCATGAAAAACATCATAAATGACGTCACAAAGTTATGTCATAACGGAACATCTAAAACAAGTAACTTTCGATTTAGACAACCTGATGTTATCGTTTGATGTCGTGCGTATGCAATGGGAATCTTAGTTTAAATACAAGCAAGGAGTTCAGAATTGTCTGGTAAAACTAACATTATTTTAGTGCGGCGTAGCCTACCTGCAAAAAAATTAGTAATTCTTTTACCGGAACGCAATTCCGGACCGTTACACGAAAAGCAGCAACTTTATCCATTAAGAGGTTAAGTTTAAAATATATTTAGGTTTAATTTGTTGGCAGTTAATTGGCTGTATTAGATGGCAAATTAACTTGGTTTCGCCATCATAAGCAAAACGTTTGTATTTGAAATATTTAAATTTAAGTTTGATACTGTACCTAAAAATACGAAAAACTGATAGATTTAAAAAAAGAGCTGAATTGTCAGATTGCTCCACGTTTGTTTGATGTTTTAATACAATTTGTTGTTTTGTTCACGATTATAGGATTTTGCGCAAAATTGAAAGCAGCGTTCTGTAAATTCAAAACAACATGGTGGTATGTTTTTAATATTGATTTAAATATCAAAACCTTGTTGTATAACAGTATGTCATCATGTGATTTAATTCTTTATGTTTGTATAGTTCTATATATTTCTAAAGTTGGTCCAGTTGCATTGTGTGAAAATGCCTGCTCGATCTTTAAAACAAAAGTATTAATATAATAATACTTGACCCACCCGCACCCTAACCCAAATATTGTGCATTGTGGTAGGATTCTAGACCAGCACATTGTGTTCATACCTGAATTAGTCAATTGAACTAAACTTTAGAAATTCAAAAATGAAACTCCAAGAAAGATAGAAGGAAGCATAAATATGATATTAATACTTGACCCCCACTCTCAATTTTTTGTCAACAGACTAAACTTGCACCCCCCAAAATGGATCTGTACCCCGATTTATTATGTTTTACACTAGTTGGGTGCTTGACCTTAGTTGCACCAGGTCATCCTGATTTTACGGTGCTGCACCTACAAGATCTCATCTAGATTTGCCATACTTTTTTTCAGATGTGCCAAACGCTAACCCAAATTATGTTAGCAATATACACCCCTGGACGAAAATATGGAACTTGGATAGACCAGAACCCCAAATTTGTAAATTTAGCTTATGTAACTAATTTAGCATTTTGGGTTGCCATGGGTAAGGCTAAGTCTCTTCACGTTTCTTGTAGCTTTATCTGACTCAAAGAAGCAGACCGCTAAATAAATCTCATTAGTTGATATTGCTCAGTGAGTATATATATTCAAAAATCTCAGTACACACAATCCCGTTTGTAAAGTATGGCAGATCTCGACGAGATCTCGCGGCTGCACGGCCGAAAATGTTGGGGTGACCAGGTCCAACTGAGGTCAAAAGTAGGGTTCCTCTCCGGGAATGTTTCGACGGGAAATTCCCGGGATTTCCCGCAAATTAACAATCCCGAATCCCGGGAAATTTTTTTTATAATCCCGGGTATTCGGCAACCTAGCAAAACTTTAAAAATATTGCCGTTTTTGACTAATATAAAGAAAAAAATAGTACCAACCATGTTAACGTCGTTGACTGAGTTGTTTTATTTGCGCTTACCAGCGGAAAAACCTAATTAAATTTATTCTAACAAAAAAATGCATCACAAACAAGGGTCCTGACTCGTATTAGAGAAGGTCTGGCGCTCCTTCAGTTATGAACAGATAAATTAATAAAAAAAAACGGTCTTTAGATACTGCTTACCACAACGCAAATTATTTGGGTTGGAATGCGGGTTAGAGTTTGGGTGAGGGTGGGTCCAGCGGTATAATTAATAATAAACATAATAATACTTGACCCACCAACACCCAAACGCTAACCCTCACCTTAACCCAAACAATATGCATTGTGGTATGCGCTATTTCTTTCTTTTGTTTTTTTGCATAACTTTCTATGTACATAAGTGAAAGAACACCCATAAATGAGCTTAATAAAATGTTTGAAGCTAAAATAAAAAAAAATGCCAACATCAAAATGACGTAATTTTATGTATAAATTTTTCGTCGGGATCCCGGGATTCCTGGGAAGTTTCATTTTTCAATTCCGTTTCCCGGGAGTGAAAAAATCCGGGAAAAAGAGGAACCCTAGTCAAAAGTGCACCCCGCTTTTATAACATATAGGAAAACCGGGTGCATATTTAATTTCCAGGGGTGCAGATCTAGTCTGTTGAGAAAAAAATCGCGGGTGCACTTGCCATACTTTCAATAGTGGCACACAATAACGTAACACAGGGATTCAAGCCATTGGTATAAAGCTGTATCCAGTAGAATAGCTTAACATAGAATCCCTGTAAAGCGCCAAAACCGCTTGCTTGGGTGTTGGTCATAGTTGGTGCATCCCGGTTACGTCTATTATGACGTCATACTGATGTGAGTAGTGGATACTTAATAAAGCTACAGTAAATATATATACTTTATACATCTTGTACACAACCTACCATAAAATGACCTAATTTAAGTAATATTTGTTAAGCTTGTCTTGGTGGTTGGAGACCTTCACATCCCTTACCGAGCATCCGGTTTATCTCCTAAATTTAAAAAGCTTCTAGTCCCTGGAAAAATTCAACATATCTTGTGCACTGGCAACTTGTGCACCCGTGACTCATTTGATTACTTAAAAAGTTTGGCAAGTGATGTTCATGTTGTGAGAGGTGATTTTGATGAGGTAAGGTAATTTAGTTTAGCATTATGTTATTAAGTGTGCAACAAGCTTAAAATAAATGTGTTGAAGTTTTATTCATTTAATAATATATATATATACATGATTTTTATGTTAGTTTAGCTCAGGGATGTCCAACCTTTTAGCCGGATGGGCCGCATTGCCACTTTAAAAATTTCAATAAATGGGTGACGTCATAAGTTACGTCATATATTGACGTCATGAAATAACTTAACTCATAAACAGCCGCTCTCCGAGAGTGAACTTGTGCATAAATATGCAAGTAAATATCGCCATGCCGTATCATGTCATGGAACGACACCTTTGGGCTGATATATTTCCTTAAAAAGGTTCGCAAAAACACACATTCAGAAAAACACCAATCTTACTTAGCAATAATGCTGCACAAAAGTGTTCGACGAATGTTGAAATGCGACATTAGACTTGTTAATAGTCTTAAAATATAAGATTAGGCTTACATCAAACACTGCGAGTTCTACACATTTTGATGGTAGTGAAAACAATTGTTACTGAAAGTGAGAATAAGTGGTGGGCCGCACATAAACAACAGGCGGGCCGCGGGTTGGACATCCCTGGTTTAGCTTTACTTAAACCCAGGTATTTAACATGAGTCTGCATTTACCCAGTATATATATTTGCATATAATTTATAATGTAACGCAATTATATAAGGTTGTGAAAGCTACTTCAATTTTGTAAACTAATTCCTATAAGCAACTACCTACAATGTATAAACCTGATTCAATTTATTACCAACAAAATCCTTTTTAGAATGCTAACTATCCTGAGCAAAAGGTTGTCACTGTTGGTCAATTTCGAATAGGAATGTGTCATGGTCATCAAGTGAGTACTATATCACACATAGGTCAAACAAACAAAATTGCTCAAACATGTCATACAAACATTAATTTATATATTTAAAAAAAATTGTTCAAAAAAGTATTTTTTTCTCACTTTTATTTTACATTATCTAGTAGTTAGAGTGCAGTTTCTTGATACTTTGTGTTCTAAACTCAAGTTTTGACAATACTCTAATTTACATTTTTGGTTTTAAATATAAAATAAGTACCTTTATCTCCAATACCATTTATAAGTGGTTTTAAACTAAAGCAAAATGTTTATTACATGTTATTTGGATTGGATGGTACAACTAGAGGTATTTAAAGCAGAATATTGAATCCCAAGGGACCTAAGAATTACCCTGCATAGTCAAATCTTAATTTGTTGGGTAAATAAAAATGCTTTCTCAATTTATGCTATTAACACGGAAGGCTGCTGTCATTTACATGGGTTACAAGTTTAAATAATTGCCTATCGCCGTGGTAGCACAATTGTAATACTTGCTTTAAATGTGATCTCATTCAGTAATATTGTCAACATTCTTTGAGGTCACCAATTACAATTTATTATAAAGTGCAATAAATAGTTTTGGACATACTGTGTTACTTTTATTATGATTGTTTTGTTTTTCGTGGATTTTTGCATACAATTCCTGCTATATGGACAAAATATTGTTTTTTTTACAATATACATATGTTAGCATTGTTTTAAAATTAATTGTTGTTTGTCTTTAAATGGGTTAAAGTACAGTTCACCCCTAAATAATACAGTGGTTCAACGGTTATATAAAATTATTTTTTAATTTCATATTTTTGATTTGCTATTATAAAATCTACTATACCTAGGGATTCTACTTTGACATTTCAAGCTACCAATGTCTCCTCTCTAACAATATCTTACATACCTACAATGGCTTATTGGTGTTTTTATATGTTAGATATGTCCATGGGGTGACACAGAAAGCTTAGCAATGCTGCAACGTCAGCTAAATGTTGACATTGTGCTATTTGGTCATACCCATAAGTTTGAAGCATACGAGCATGAAAATCATTTCTACATAAACCCAGGAAGCATAACTGGAGCGTTTTCGCCAATTTCAAGGTTTGTTAACGACGAGAGCCCTTCTGTGCATGCTGCTACAATATAGAAACCTAAACAAGCCTTAAAAAAACTTTAAGATATATCTCTTAGCAACCTGGTTACATCTGTCAGTGGTGCTTTGTTTCTCAAAATATTTATTTATAATACTTAAATAAATAAAAAATCAGTTTTAGTCTGCTGAAATATGAATTTAATTAACATAGTTAACCTGGTTTTACATCTCTACAACAATTTTAAACAAGATTTTTTGTTAAATTTTTAATTGTTGAATAACTTTAATAGGGAAAATGTGAATTACTTAGATCTTAGATGTAATATATCTGATAAAATTTGAACTAAAGTCCTGTTTTGTTCAGTGAGGTTATTCCTTCGTTTGTGCTTATGGACATCCAAGCAAGCACTGTGGTAACTTATGTATATCAGCTGCAGAACAACGATGTGAAAGTTGAGAGGATAGAATACCAAAAACAAACGTGAAATATCGCCATTTTGGTGCAGCAAGTGATCATTTTCGTGCAATTATTATTACTTTTTATCCATTTCTGTTGGCCGTTGTGGTGTCGTTTATCATTCAATTCTTTCTCACCCCCCCAAAAAAATGATTTAATGATATAATAATTTGCATCGAGATTTTGTATTGATTTTTTTTACTACGAAATAAGGCAAAAGAGCTCGTGCTATATTTGAATATTAGCACTAATAAATATTAATTGAATATTAGCACTAATGCTATTGATGTGGAGAGGCACTAAATATATAATTGTTACCCAAAATAAGCGTTTTACCCAGATTACAAATTTTTTTTGTCGCACAGAGCTGTTTGATTACATACATTGCGTTTTCTAAGTTTCTATAACATTGCCGTAGTCATACTATGAGCCAGTCTTTATTTCCAAATATCTTGTTGATTTACTTTTAATATGGTTTGTCGTATAGTGACTAATGCTGCTGCTGTTTCGATTTAATTCCGTTTGTTACTTATATTTTAAATTGGGTAAATACGAAATATTTTCAAAGCACCTATCCGTCAGACCGCTTATGATAAGTGATTGTTTATACATATCATTACAGCATGAATTGCTTCAATGTTCATGTTCATGTTGCTCTTCACATAATAAAAATAAACTTTTTAATGAAATTAACTTCTCATTTTTTACTGTATTATACTGAAATGTTTTGCAATGTTCCATAAAGTATGTGTTATACCCGGGGTGAGCGTAAAAATAATTTTCTAACCGAAACGATAATTTTTTTTTCGGAACGCATAAAGATTTTCAAATATTAGTTCACGAATCTACATCACAACGGTACGTCTAAAGCTAAAGTAAATAAATCCAAGGTTACCGTTTGATGAAGTGCAAATTCGCAACTGCAAACCATAGTTTTAATACATTCAAGAAGGTGGCGGGAAGGCCTGGTACAAAAGAACATTTTTTACATAGTACCTGCAAAAATTATTTTAGCGGAATGCCGTTCCGGCTTACCATCACCGCTGCGTAATAAGGAGTTGTTAGAACGACTGTATGTACAAACAGGATGCGGACCTTCTGAGCCTGTGCAACTCAGTTGGTAGAGCGGCGGTCCGATTATGGCCGAAGTCGTGAGTTAGATAGGCCTACAATATGTCCTCTTTTAGGAGGATTTGTCCTCTTTTCTTCAGAAAAGTTAATGGTCCTCCGAGGACGCTCAAAAATGCCCAAATATATCCTCTTTTTTCGCATTTCGAGTTAGTTGCTTATACTTTCAACAAGACTTCTAGGCGAGACGTTGTATTTATTTCCCAAAATTTACTGTAGCCATGAAACATGCTGAATTGCTGGTTTAAAGGTTTTCCAACAAATTGCCCGCCAGCCCTATCTTCTTGATTGTGATTGCAAACATTGTGCCAGAAAAATTGCAACCGAACCTCAACATATTTCACCATTTGCTATTACACTTTTACAACTTACATTTTGCCGCCTTAACAGTTTTAAAATTTGATACTGCGCTTGCGCACGTCGGACTCGGGACTCGGGTAGTTTTACGCGGTCTTACCCGAGTCCCGAGTCCGACTCCGGCAAAACAAATCGACTCCGTCGAGTCCCGAGTCCGACTCCGCAGCCCTGCTGAAAAATACCCCTTGACAAAATTTGAAACAACCGCAACCGTGTTAAGTTAATTAGTTGCATTAAATGCTTTCGTATTAGGTCGACATTAAGTTTACGGTATTTGCAGTTTTTAATATGCGTCCCGGATTTACGATTCTAAAAGATGGCAAGCCTACATATCATCGAAGGTATAATGGCCCTATTTAATTACAGTTTTGCTAATTTATAGATAAACCATAAAAGTTATCCCCTTTTCGAACTATTTTTTATCCAATTTTATAACAGGCTAGCAACAGCTACTTATACTTTTTTGCGGGAATTCATAATATTTTTGCAATATTGCCGTTGTATTGTGTATCGTCACGTTTTTGGAACACAATAACGCACTGTTTAATTTATGCGCTCGACATCACAGCCTTACAACTGTGGAGTAAATGCCCTCACGTACACGTTTGTCTAAATCAGATCGTATCGAGCACAAGCAATTTGTTGTGTGCCCAATGCGAAAGCCTCCTAAATTATCATCAGTTTAGCCAATTCAACCAAATAAAACTAAACATTTTCGCGCGACCAACAATACGCTTCACTATTTTCATGTTGTCTCACTGATATTTTATTGAAAAATGTCGAATTCCTTTTTGTAAGGGGGCCCAAGGCTTAGGAAAATTACCAAAGAAGAGACGCGACTGAAAAAAGGTTAAGAACCACTGATTTGAAGTGACCCACTTTTTTTGTAAAGTCAGGAGACGAAGTTGCAGCTGCCGGAACCACCATGGCTTTTCATACAGTGAAGCACCATAGCTATAAATCTAACGACTGCACCTCTTTTACTTGCCGGCAAAAAAATGTCCCTTTTTTGGGTGTTGAAAATATGATAGCCCTAGAGTTAGAACCTCGCCACAAAATAGTTGTTCTTTTAGTATTGCCTTGCTTGCACCACAATCCTGATTAGCGATGCACTTTAAAGCATCAGGATCTTTTGTGGTAATTTTATGCACAGATGAAATTTCTGTTTATAAGTTATGGAAAAATAAATTGACTATTTAACTAGATCGCTCGGGTACGCATTCACTATTTGGCGATACCGATGGGAGTCGAACCGGAACTTTATGAACCGGTTTTGAGCAAATTTGTTCCGAACCGTAACCGAACCTGAACAGTTTTTTTGTAAAATTTTACGGAGCCGAACCGGAACTGAACCAAATTATTTAAGGATGATCGTAGGCTATATCGATTTTTATTACTTTATTTTTCGGGTAAATATAGTCTCTTTCTTTTACAAATCGTTACACGTTTTTAAACGCAATATTGACATCAAAATGTTAGATATAAACATTTTTATCTCAGGTTGCCGTGCCAAAAGGCATCTTTGCAAATAATTAAATATTCCTCGTTTTATGAATTTGTTTTACTTGAAAAGCTTCGTGATTCTCCTACGAGTTACATTGGTTTTATGGTGCTCCATTCGGTATTTAGTGATTCTTCTATAGGTTACGTCGGGTTATATTGTGTTCCATTGGGTACCATTCGGTATTTAGTGATTCTCCTTCGAATTCCATTGGGTTTTAATGTGCTCTATTTAGTACTATTCCGTATTTAGTGATTCTCCTACGAGTTACATTGGCTTCTATTTGGTTCCATTCGGTATTTAATGATGCTCCTACGAGCTACACTAGGTTCCATTCGAAACCATTCGCCATAGTGATTCCCTACGAGTTACATTGGGTTACATTTAAAACCATTCGGTATTTAGTGATTCTCCTACGAGTACCATTGTGTTCCATTCGATTTTTAGCATGGCTTTTACGGCCTACGTTTATTATTGGCTTATATTGTTCCGTTTTGTGATATTGCAACCCTTGTTAGGTCTCATACGTTTTTTAAACTGCTCTCATGCGTCATGATATGCTTCAGTGTATGATTGGGAACATACAATACATATAAAGCAACAAAACATAAGGCAGAAAAATGTATAAAACCATAGGATTAAGACCAACGACACAATAGAGAAATAAACTTGTCGGAATAAGTCCTAAATTGATGGACCCAAATCGGCAATATATCGCCTGGAACTGTAGGGAGTAGGGGGGCTCTTTCTATTTGGTATGTAGAAAGTAACGCCAAAAAAAAAAAAAAAAATAACGAAAAAGGTACGGTCTACAAATACCGCAACGCACATTAATTGTGTTAGAGGGGTCAAGCATTATTATTAATAATAAATATAATATTATTTGACCCACCCCTAACCCAAATAATGTGCGTTGCGGTATTTGTAGACCGTTTTTTTGTGTTACTTTCTACATACCAAATAAAAAGAGCCCCTGAGGGGATATGGGACATTTGGGGACCATGGGTCTGACATTGGTCATATTGATGTTGACGTTTGGGTGCCATAATTTGAATGGTGCCGCTATTTTGGCACTGGATTGTTGCCCCTGTTTGTGGTTATTAGTGTGTAATTGGGTGGGGTTAGAAAACGGGTTTGGGTTGAAGTTGTTAGGGGAGTTAGTGATGCAGTGAGCAAGTCTGGAAAGTATGGTAGATCTTGCGGGTGCACGGCCGAAAAAATTGGGTGATCGGGGGTAACAAAGGTAAAAAAAGTGCACCTGGGTTGCATTTTCAAATTTCCGGGTGTACTTTATGATTTTCCGATGCACTCTGTTGCAAACATTGCACTGTAAACATATGCTACACAAGCGTTTTACATGGGGTGCAGTTCAGATTTTTTTGGGGGTGCACCTTTAAAACGTTGAAAAAAACTTCTGGGTGCACTTGCCATACTTTCCACAATTCAGTGGCTCTCAACCTTTAATGTGTTGTGGCTCCTTTCTATGGTCAGAACGCTTAACATAATTAATTTTAAAACTACTTAATATTATTAGTTTAGACCGCTATAAAGTTTAATATTTTTTGACATTCTAATATATACTTTGTTTATGTCATTCAAAAACATCTTAGATAAAATCTACACATCCCAACTTCATTTTGTCACTGCTGACAACCTTGAATATTTCGACAATGTCTGCAGTAAAAAGACTTGCAAAGGTAAGTTTAGTACAATCCTTTCTGTGGTAAGGAATTTAATGCATAAATATTTAAAGGGTAGTAGTAGACTTCATTTGGGTGCTATGTGTTTAAAAAATGTTGTTTGTATATGTATAACTTAAATTTGTTTGCCCCTTTAACTGTGTGTTGAAACATGTTACCTATCAACATGTTAGAAGTTAACCATTGGAGTAAGCACAGCACACAAAATAACCCTACTGAGATATTATTTGAGTCGGATGGGATGTGGATTAAATCTTCCCCCATTTGATAGAACCTTAAGTTTGATGCTGAAAGTACATGTCTTGATTTACCACAAAAAATGGTAATTGTTTTGCTAACTTTGTAAGTTTTGTTATATATGTTTATGTGTTTGATTCTTTCAAGCTGGGCTATGCTAAACCGCTTATTGCCAAAGAGCCTTAAACTCATTAATGTAACAGCATAAAACCTCACAAACGATATAAGTAAACCTACACGAGGATGGTACAACTTAATACAAGGTTTTGTTAAAAAAGGCTGGTTTACTCAACCAATACAAAGCAGGCTATGTCACTCAGATTGCCATACAAAGCCATTGTGATTATTACATATTTTTACATCATCCTAAGTGTGCATTGGCCAACTATTAGTTGAGATGTGAAGTAGAATGGCGTTTGGTAATGCACAATGTATAGCACCTGGCATAGTTTCAATTAATAGATAGAGCAGTTCAACCTTTGATTTTACAACTGTTTTATTATTGAATACAATATTTATTAGTATTGTAATGAAAGTAGGAGGTTCTTCTCAAATTTAGAATAAAGGTTTATAAAATTGGGAAGCACATTTTGTTGGACTATGTAAAAAATGAGACAGTGGTGAATGCC
Organism: Ascidiella aspersa; assembly: GCF_963924565.1. Lineage (NCBI taxonomy): Eukaryota > Metazoa > Chordata > Ascidiacea > Phlebobranchia > Ascidiidae > Ascidiella > Ascidiella aspersa. The sequence continues at coordinate 23,770,384 of NC_139447.1, read as the reverse complement.
CCTTACAACCAAAACTAACAATGTAAAAAATATATAAGTAAACAAGTGAAACCATCAGCTAATAATTTCAATAATAACATCTATATACTTCTTAGTGTAATCAAGTATGTGTTTATCAGGTGATCCCATTTTATTTTATTTTGTGTATATAGATCAAATATTTCCTTGATATTTTAGGAACTAGAATTATTGAAGAAACAACCTAAAACTTTCCAACTTGAAGTGTGCAGTTCAAACTTTCTATTGTGGAATGTACTTCTACTTCCAGTATGTGAAGGATGTTGTTTATATTTTAATTTGTAAATATAAAATATAGTAACAAATGTATATGTTCCACAGTACGAAATATTCCTTTGGTTTTAGTTTTCTGTAAATTAGTTACTAATTGCTTTATATGGATTAAACTTTTATTTGCTTGCATCTTCTATAAAATAATAATAATTAAAAAATACATATGTATTGTTTGGTTGCCTAATTGAAATAAGGTCTGCCTGCTTGTTCCAATAATATACTACACATACTCATACAATATACTGTAGAAAGAGTGAAGAAATTGTATTGGAACACATTCAACCAAAATCAACTGAATATGCCAAAATGCTTATTTAAATGAAAAGATTGCAAAACATTATTTACAGTAAACAAAAAAATATAATAAGCCTGAACATAAAAGCTTTTGTAATGTTGTTTACAAATATTTAGGAGTAATTTACTATTAAGTTAACAATGCTAAATGCAGTTAATAAACAAGATATTTTGTTTCAGGAATTACCACCATACAACAAAGGTGCATTTAAAATTGATTTGACATTTCCAACAGATTATCCATTTAAACCACCAAAAGTAACCTTTAAAACTAAAATCTACCACCCTAACATTGATGATAAAGGTCAAATGTGCCTTCCCTTAATAAGCCCTGAAAACTGGAAACCAGCAACAAAGGCTGACCAAGGTTTGTGTAGGAAAACAAAACAAAACAAACTGTCAATTGTGTTTTCTTATTTAAAGTAGAGTTGTTAAACAAATATTTTGCATTTGCGTAGTGAAACTTGGTTTGATTTACCAGAAATTGACAAACTTAATTGTATTACTATTAGGAAAATTGATTTATTTTTTATTGTTAGTGCTAAATGCTGTGTTGGCCCTTCTCTCTGATCCTGAACCTGAACACCCTCTCAGAGGAGAGTTGGCTGAGGAGTACACAAAAGACAAGCAAAAATTTATGAAATCTGCAGAGGACTATACCAAAAAACATGCAGAAAAGAGACCTCGCTAAGAGTTGGCAGTTTACATTGGCTTTGCTTCTGCAACCTTTTTTGTTACATTTCCAAATGTAATATTGTTCTTGGCTTGTGAAGTCAACTGATTCTTATGTCTTACCGAATTTTTATCCTACTGTCTTGTACCTTTAATTAGGTTTATGTTTTTTGTTGTCTAGGTTAATGATTTTTGAAAAGGTAAAATCAATCACGTCAAATTCTGTTTTCGTAAAAAGTCAAACAATGGCCGCTTAAATTTCTGTAAGAAATATTGTAAACTTTGTAGCATATTTTTTATAAACTGTATCATAGTTTAATAGAAAATTGGAAATATTTTAAAATGGTATAAATATAAATTCTTTAGTTTTCGAAAGATACTATTTATTCAACATTACAACTTATTAGTACAAATTATTGCATATTTTAATACAGTTATAATGCTTAATGGTAAAATGCCATTGAATTTTATTTGTTGAAGATAACTTGCTCTATATTGCAAGACTGAATAGGGGTGATTTTTTCATGCACTAACCAAAAATACAAATCCACAAGTAAACTAGACGGGGTTGCGATTGTTGTTTATTTTGTCAGGGGGTATTTTTTAGGCCCTTTTCTTCAGTGGTTCAATAATTGGGTCATTATAAATAGAGTTGTTTACCAGGTTAATTCTTGTAAGTTGTAATATTATATATTAAACTTTTGTTGTTTTTTTAATTTAAGGCTTTATATTAAGTTGTAGTTTCCCTTGACATGTTTCTGCAAGCAAAAACAGATATGGGCCAAACAAGATCGACAGATTCGGCGAGTCTGCGATGGCTTTTCGGTGTACTATGGGCCAAACAATTCGCTTTTTTTTAACTTATGACTTCGATGCAAAAGGGGTCATTTACCAAGGGATACATTTTCAGTGTTGATCGTGTGGTAAAGAAAATACAATTTTGTTGATTTTTTTAAACAACATATATATTCAAAGATCAATTTAATTTTTTTAGTATATACTCTTAAAAAGTATGCCTAACAATTATTGCCTGTATTTACAACACCAAAATATTTATTATTTTAACAATTTTCTTAAAAAAATTTTATTTCTTAAATAAAAATTTAAACCTCCTTTTTAGACTTCATTTAAAATTATTGTAAAATTTATTGTTTTTTGTTTACAACAACTAAATATTTCATTTAACAATAAAAATTCTCAATCCAACCTATTAATAAAAAAGGTGCTATCGACTAAAAAATGTTTGACCCCCAACAACCATAAAACCTAGCAGCTTGCTTCCCAACAAAAAATTAATAAATAGATAAACAATAAGCAGTAAACACATTTTTAACCCCGAGTAAATATTTCATCAACAAAACAATACCCATGGGCGCAACCACAAAAATGTATAACCTCCTTTCGATTTTTTAAATCTAACTTTGAAATAGTACAACAAACAGTTATCTCATAAATCAACTTTTTGTAATAATTTGCATAAAACCACTCAATATTTTGGGTTATTTACCCTTAAAAACAAATAAGGGATTTGCAGTGTCATTTTTTTATGTTTACTAGCGATTAATTTTCAACAAAGAGTAGATTGACAACCAAAAAAAGATATATTAAAAAACGAAATCCTGTATTGCAGATATTGCAACCGCTAGATAGGGGTAGAGAAAACAACTAAGTCAGTGGGAAGAAGAGCAATGAGTGAAGCGATTTCCACCCATGATATCAGGTTATGTCACTCCTCTAAGTCAAATGCTGTATATCCACCATATTTTAGTTACATGGACGGGTGGAATATAGGGCTGTTACAGGATTCGACAAGTCGGTTAATTAGCTGGAGTCGGACTCGGGACTTGGGGAGTTAGACTCGAGGTTACTCTTTCCGTCGGAGTCGGTTTATTTTTCCTTTAAACCGACTCCTCAGAGACCGTTTCGGTCCCTCAAAACACCCTAATAAGTAGGGCCATTTTTATTTTAAACTAAAAAAAAATTTTAATTTTATTTTGATCAAATTTTAACTTTATTTTTAACCTAACGAAATTGCTTGTTTGTAGAGGCCACAGTCCTTGAATTGATGCCAGTTACCCAAACATAACATTTTGTCGATTTCAGACCCACAGGTAATATTTTGTCGCAAAGTCAAGGTGTTTTATGGATTATAAAAAAGTGCGTCGGGTTTTTTGACGATAGATTTAGCTTGCTTAGGCATTTTTGTATTACAGAATGTCAGTAGGCTATTCTTAAAATCCAAATGTTGATCTTTGAAAAGACTACGTTTATGAAGATAGTATTTTATGAGAATTATTTAAATACGTACATAAAAGTTACTCTGATCCAAGTGGGCATTGTGACATTTTTTCTGCTTTTATGGGTTAATATGGTTTAATTTTGTCGCAGTTCCTGATTTATAATGCTTCCACGACGATTTTTACAAAAATTACTCCCAAGAAACACAAAAACTTTGTCAAAAGTCATAATTTGACAAATTTTGACTTTATTAAAACAAATTAGGGGAAGGTTGCCCCAGATGGGACGTTGCCTGAGTCGGGACTTGGCGATTACATCGACGTGCCATTAAGTAGCGCCAGTTCTTAATTATTTTTTGAAGCGACCAAAAATTTTGAAGCGACCAAAACCACAACAACATTTCAGTAGGCTGACGGCGTTTTTACAACATATCCATCCAAAGAAAATAGGGGTGTTTTTTTGCTAATTTTATTGTTTTTATATCTATGTTATTTCATATTTGTTGAAGTTGTATAAAATTCATTTTTAACTGATATATGGTTAACTTACTAGGCTTTCTTATACAAGTAAGTTTTTTATATTATCTTGTTCCTATAAGCAGTCAGTATATCTTCTTTATATGGTAGTGTGGGGTGCGTAAGATGGGACAGGCTGTTCCCAAGTGAGGAGCTCATTTGTTACAACCTACATTTTGGGTTATTGTGACAAAAAATGGACTAGCCATTAACTCTTTTTAAGAAGCTAACATTTTGTTATCGTTCAAAAATTTTTAACTAACAAATTTTAATATAGTTAGTTTTAAATTTTTGATGTATGACGTAAAACATTTTACACATATTCCCTATCCATAAAGTACGTTAAGAAATGCACCTGGTTAAATGGATCACCGTATCAACATGTTTGTAAGAAATATTGCAAATGCAGGTAAAACTTCAGTAAACAAAAACCATACCTGTTCTAATTAAAACAAAATTATTGTTTAAAAGTCCACTAAAAAACAAACGAGCAAACAGACAAGATTTGGCCTAGGTCGTGTTTATTGAGAGATATCAAAACAGGCAGAATATTTGTATAATTTATTCAATGTAAAAATATAGACACAACACAACTAAAGTTCCGAGACAGTCACTCTTTGCCACGCACTTGTCCTAAAATATTAAATTTTGCTTACCACAGCAAATTCGTTGTAAGATTCTGTCAAATTGTTCTTAACAGGCTAGTTTTAAACTTATGTAAGTGTATCAGATGGAGTTAAAGTTGTTTTTAATGTTGGTGGTACAAATTGATCAATTCAAAACAACTGATTCTTCCTGTCCCATCTTGCGAATCACACTGTCTCATCATATGAAACTCTGGTTTACAAAGACGGGACACAACAACGTTTTTTCTAAGATGATTTAATAAAAAAGTTGAAACTCTAGAGGCAAAGTTTTAAGTGTATTTTAAGCGTTTATGGCAGAGGTATCAAGTAGGCACGATATTATTTAAAATTATTGTTATAACTCAGAGCTACAATCATTTGAAAAAACGTGTCCCATCACTGGCAACCTTCCCCTAACTTTACTTTATTGTAAATTTTAACTTTATTTTGACCTATAAACTTTTTAGAAACAAACCCCTAAGTGCTGAAAACAACTTTATTCTTTAATTCGTGGACAGACAAGGTCCTTAAATTTTTTTAACTTGATTGACTTTTTCGGGCCCTACTAATAAGTTAAACCCTAGGTATGATATGTTAATTAGATGATACTGCCCAACTGACTTATCCATGTTGTGGCAGTATGTCCCCGGAAAATGTTGGCAAAATTAGGTTGGTCGACATGTCAGCTATACTCGGAATAGTTTTATCATCAATTTAAGTAGGCCTATATGTTTTTGATAAACTCAAATGAAGTAACTTTGATCTTATTGTTGGTACCTAGTAATAAACTTATCTTTTCAAAAAAAAAAAACTTTATTAGGCCTACATTGTAGATATATATGCCTATAAATAGTTTCAATAGTTAGTTGTTGATAATTAATAAACATTCAGAAACTGGATGTTCCACTTTAAACCAAAAATACTAGGCCTGCGACGTCGGAAATATGGACGGTATAGTAAATCACAATTAGTCAAAAGCTTTTCATTTTGTCAACCCGCAATTGACCTACAACGCTATCATAATTAGAGTGTTTTTAACTATAGTGTCCCTTAGAAATTATACTCTTTTATTACTGATATAACGTTTTGACAAAGCAGGCAAACTACATCTTGCTTGTTGCATTCCCACCTTTCATAATCAACCTTTCTTTTTTGCAAGCAAAACAAGGCAGTTTTACTACAATGCAGACTATGACGCAATAATGGAGGTTCGGAGAGTGTGACGTAATACAAATTGATAAATGCCAATGATTCCGTTACAAATAACTTCTTAAACAGTGAAAATTAAAAAAAAAAAGGGGGGCTACTTGACGAAGTCTATGCGGGCCACGTAAATAGGTCTCGCGGGCCGTGCTGTGGCCCGCGGGCCGTATGTTGCACGCCTCTGAGTTAACTGATTGCTATTGACTATTGTACATTCAAGTCTCACGCTTGCTCGCATGTCTGTTTGAAATAAAAGGTTATTGGTCAAAATTACCAAAACGTTCCGCAGTTATCAAACGAGACAAATTGGTGTGCCGCGTTGCGCTGTGGAAAACTCCGGTAGAAGGTAATTAAGCTTGTTAAGACGTACAACTAAACCTCGCTGCGTAACTGCATAACGATGTGCACAACTGGGAAATATCCGTGTGGGAAGCATGGTTTGTAGCACACGCTACCATTGCATGTGGTCTATGCAAACATTATTTTCCAAGAAATGTTTAACCTTCATCCCAGTGGCATGGACTGATAATAATATATTACAATGTTGCCGTTAATGTTTTGTACTTGTAGGCTCATGCAATTTGTCTAAATGTTTTCACCTTGCTTAGTCGCTTATCAGAGACGGTTGCGTTTTACTATTAGGCCTATATTCAAAATATTTTGCGGTTTTTGTGTAATAGAGTCCATGAGACCATTTTATAGCGTAGTACGTATTGTCTAATCGAAATAACTACTGTGCTGGTTCAAACGCAGCCGGCGTTAGCATTTTTTCGGGCGGTCAATTACTGGCCAATGAGATTCGCCATATCATTAAGTGTCTGAAATATGTTTTGGCAACAACCTGGTGTTTCCACCATGTTTTATGTTCTTTTTTAGTTTTTGGTGCAGTTGTGCACCCGATTTAAACAACTTTAAGTGACAGTTTAATCATTTGTTTCTTTTAGATTAGAATATATGTTATCAATTATTGCTGTTTTTTCAATATATTATCAATTATTGCTGTTTTTTCAATCCCCCACCCCCAAATAAAAGTTAAATAATTGTTTCAAAACTTATTAGGATTTGAAGGTGTGGATACGTTATTCTTTTTGTGAATACTATTATTGTAGAATACCGTACCTTTGGATTACACTTTGGAGATACCCACTAGCCAAATAAACTATTTAGAATTTTTGCTAAGAGTAAGATTATTGGTAGCTTATCCGCGGTACAAACCTTTGATCGGCGTGAAAACGTCAGGTGGAAAACACAAACTTTCACTTTTACGACTGCAATGAAGCTGCCACATGATAACAAAAGTGATTGGTGGCTTGTGTCTCTTTGAGATTCGTACTCACTACTCAGCAAGAATTAAAGGCCGTCGTAAAATGCGTTTAAAACTATAACTATCTTTGCAAAGCTGAATTTTCTGATCTTGCGTGCATAAAAGGAAATTCACAAATCGTCTCGACGTATGTAATGACATTCGCTTGGTTCAATACAAAACAGAGCCGAATAAAAACAAACACCTTGGCGGAGTACAAAAATGAGCTTTGCAATGTCTACTAGTACTAAGTTACTTCATTTCAAAGTAAAATCACAGATTTATTAGAAAAGCATTTATTCGTGGACTTCATTAATGGCTGTATTTGTTACTAACGGTGAAGAAGTAAAACAAATGAAAACACGTAAATACAATTCAGGTATTTTTTACAAGCAGGGAGTCACGAGGGTTGAGAGCCTTTCAAAGTGAGCCACGAAACTTAAAAGGTTAGGAATTGATGATAAAAATAGATATTTGACAGCAGAAACAAAAAGTGTACAGGCTTACAGAAAGTTTTCATAATTGAATTTAACAAAGATGTCCCGGAGAGATGTTTAAGTTTCGGCTGTATGTGTTAGCATACTGGCGTCTGGCGTTGGAAAGCAGAAAGGCCTCCTTCGGGTTTGACACTGACAGTGCGATTTTTTCACGTATTAACGCGAGACTGCGACTGGTTCCTTTCAACCAAGTCCTGTATAGGAAATATTTCTACCGCTAGATAGGAATATAAGGCTAAAATTTGTTTTACGACAAGTTGCATTTTGTTTACAATTTCAACTGCCAGTTGAAGGCCCCTAGGTTGGCAGACCCCTAACAGCATCTACAAACCAGCCTCCTTTGTGTCTAAAATTAGACGTCTCTACAGTTTGTACTTTTTCAATAAAACTCTGGACAAAAAACGGTCTGGAACAAAAAAAACAATCAATAAAATAATTCGGGTAAAAACAAGATATGTACCAAAAACAAATTTTCAAGACAATTAAATTGACTTTAGCATGTTTATAAATAAGCTTGGGGGACAATCTAATGCACCTATGTGAAAAATCTCAACATTTATGAAGCCATAGATAGACACATTTAAAGTTAAATTTTGATAAATTTACAAACACATTTACTGCTTCTATGATTTCGATTGAGATTTATGTAACACTTGAATTGGTTATGTAATAGCAGTTGTAGCCTACATAAAGATCTAGTACAGCGTTGACATTAATTGTTTTGAATCCCCTTAAATACTTATATTGCATACTCATATTTATGACTTTTAAGGAGTCCTTGTTCTGGCTGAGTGGAACATAATTTGCATTTCCTCTGCAATGTCGTTTCTGCCAGAATGATGTAAAGCCCAAAGTACAGATTCCAATGACACATTCGAACCATTTCTGTTTTAAAAAAAGTATATACTAATTTACTCTTTAAGATTCTCTAAAATGTCAATATAATATGATAGTGCTGAAGTGTGTAGCTTAAAAAACAAAGATAAGGATACAAACCTAGCCCAATATTCCAAAGTTTCCAAAATTTGCCTTCTTAAATTACGTGGCCAGTTGTAACCTGCTGCCACAATGACATCATCTGGTATCCCTAAGTTTCGGATTGTAGTCTGCCAGTTGTGAGTTAAATGTTGGGACAAGTACTCAATCAACAACCTTATTGGCGTAGGAATAGTTGCATCTGCACCCACAAATTCTGAAGGTTGTGAAGGAACTGATGCCTCTGTTTGGTTAATGGATACAAAAGGTATGGCCAAAACAGTTGCATTTGAATTTGCTACTTGAGTACTAAAAGATGTTGTTACTTTGCCAACATCACAATTGGCAAATCCAGAAAATGCCTTTGCATATGAAGGATTTATTTCCAATTCAGCTCTTTTAATGTCATTATTGTCACTATATTCTTTCAAAAACTCTTGTTTGTACTCTTTTGCCATCCGCACTAAATCTTTCCTTCCAATATTTGACAGCATTTTAGCCATAAAGTCGACATTCTCATTACTAATAACATCCCTTTCCTCCAAAACATGAAACAGTTCCAAGGTTGTGGTAATTTTTTCCAATTTACCCTGTCCGATGTAATCGTTACATTGGTATTTTAGTTCATCAAGTTGGCTTATGTTTGAGCTAATTGTGGTAACTAAACATCGATAGGCTTCCTGGGCCGTGTTGCATCTATTGTACCATTTTCCAACATTCATGACTTCGAATTAAACAATTGTCAGAGATGGTCGAGTAACATAACATTTACTGCACATAACTTATTTTTGTTTGCACACAGTTTAAAATGTTACAAGAAACAGACAGTCAAGCTTGTGCTTTATGCAAAGATCTGACATCAAAACAAAAAAATAAATTTAGTTCTGTAAAATCGTCAAAACATAGTTTTGATACCATTTTAATTTCGTCGAAATTTGTTATTTTCATTACGGCATACCACAAATTAATTTACAACGGAGCTTGTGACTATAGTAGGCCTATATTAAAATATACTATAGTATATTAAAAACTGTTTTAATATAGGTTCGGTTCGGGTTCAACGATTTTTTCGGAATCCGGTTCAGTTCCGGTTTCGGTTCGGAGGAATTTAAAAGTTCCGGTTCAGCTCCGGTTCGACCATCGCTATTTAAAAACCGGTTCATAAAGTTCCGGTTCAGATACAATATAATTTGCGTTAAACATAAAATGTGGGTCAATAAATGTAGAGAATAATGTTTGAATTGTAAGTCATTTAATCTAAGTTACGTGTTAAAAAAACAGCAACTGATTATTGAAATATCTAAAACATAAAAAATCAGCGATTTTTTCATTCAATATTCATATTTTTTTCATAAAATTTCGAACATGGCGTAACTTGACTCTGTAAAATAGAAGTTGTGACGTCATGCAGAAGCGAACCGCCTTTATTTACAGGTTCGGGTTCGGTTAAGGTTCAGGTACATTATTCGGTTCAGTTCCGGTTCGGCTCTTTAAAATCTTATAAAAATCGGTTCAGGTTCGGTTACGGTTCGGATAAAATTGACTCAAAACCGGTTCATAATGTTCCGGTTCGGTTCCGGTTCGACTCCCTGATTGTGACTGACGTGCTTTTTTCGCAATTTATTGGTAAAATTGTGGTAAGCGGTTTCACGACATGAATCATTTTACCTAATTGGAGTTCTATTAAGATGAAAGGTGTCGATTGCAACGATTGCTTGTGATCAAGTTTTCCGAAAGTTAAATCAGAAAATACATTTAGTCATACGATTTAAGTCAAAAAAATGCCAAGGTCGTCTACTACTTTTTTAGTATGATAAATAAACAATGTAATAAAACGTTTGGTTAAATTCCTGACTTTCAAAACATTGACGATTTAAACCATTTATTTAGTTTACTTTCACAATTTTTAATACCGTAAAATAACAACAAGGGTTGTGACTTTTTACTGACCAACTGTCAGTGTCACCGAATTGCTGACACCTGTCATCAATTCGGTGTCACCTGTCACCTATTCGGTGACACCTGTCACCCATTTGGTGACATCCTGTCATCTATTCGGTGACACCTGTCACCTATTTGGTGACACCTGTCACCGATTCCGTGACACCTTGTGACCAATTCTGGACACCCTGTCATTGATTCTGTGACACCCTGTCATTGATTCGGTGACACCCTGTCACTGGTGTGGTGACACCCTGTCACCGAATCGGTGACATCGGTGACACCCTGTCACCAATTCGGTGACACCTTGTCTCTGTTTTGGTGTTGGAATTAGCAAATGATTTAGAACCAGGTACACCAGTGCAGTTTAGGTCATTTGCGCCCTCTCTAGTTGGCCCAAGGCAAACATGCTGATACTGTTACAACGCATTCCGTATTTTTTATAAAATTTCGGCAAAACTCATACCAACCTTATCCCAGTTCTTAATTAGCTATAGCGACAAGAGGTCAGTTTTATTTTTATATAAGGATTCTGATTGGAAAGGTGTTGTGTTTAGTCTTTAGGGCAGGGATGTCCAACATTTTATTTTGGTGGTCCGTATTGACACTTGAAATAATTTAATGGGCCGCAGAACCTATCAAGTTTCAATATTAAGTATTGGCCTTTAGAGTTATATATATATATATATATTTACCTATACTATACTATTAGTGCGCCCCTAAAAGCTGACTGGTGCATTTTAATTAGGCTAATATTGAAGGTTTAAAATACTACTTGGGAGTGAAAATGACTAGCGGGCCGCACGAAAATTTCAGGCGGGCCGCAGGTTAGACATCCCTGCTTTAGGGGCTTGATTTTTGTTAATTTAAACACCCCATTTTCTTTTTTTTTTTATCTAAGCTGGTGTAACATCCCGATTTTTTTCTGCGTATAATGAGAATAGTGTATCTTGTTTAAAAATACACTGGTTTGAGCCATGTTTGCATTACTTTGGTTTAAGTATGTTGGTTTTGTAATCAATCGGTATAACATGCAGAATATCTTATTTCTCTAACCGTTGTAAGAAAGCACTGTGTTATTTGTTGCAATCTACGCTGCTATCACTGCTGGAAAGTATGGCAGATCTCGACGAGATCTCGCGAGTGCACGGCCGAAAAAATCCGGGTGACCGGGTGCTGGTAATACTAATTTACGGAATAATGAATGGTCGGAATGGTCGGAACGCTCACTAATTGAAGTGTTACCCTGTTAAAACAATTATTAAACCAACGCACAATATTTGAGAAGGGTGGGGGTTAGCGTTTGGGTGAAGGTGGGTCAAGTGTTATTATATTTAATAATAATAATGTGAGCATTCCGACCATTCATCATTCCGTAAATTAGTGTTACCCACCGGGTGCAACTAAGGTAAAAAAAAGTGCACCTCGAGTGCACATTCCGATTTTCCGATGCACTCTGTATTGCATACATTGCGCCGTAAACGTATTTGGCATAAGCGTTTTACATATTTGGGGTGCATTTCACATTTTTTTTGGGGTGCATTTCACATTTTTTTTGGGGTGCACTTTTGAAAGGTTTAAAAAATCTCGCGGGTGCACTTGCCATACTTTCCAGAGTGGCCTGGTATTGTCAACTGAGAAAATTATGCAAAGTACACTAGAGATATTTTTAAGAAACTAAACCAACCGTACAAAAAAAAAAATTTTTAGGCCCTGGTCTAGAATCCTAACACAACAAACATTATTTTGGTTAGGGTGCGGGTTGGCGTTTTGTTATAGGTTAGGCAATATTATTAAATAATAATACTTGACCCACCCTCACCTAAACAATAACCGACACCCTAACCCAAATATTGTGCGTTGCTTTAATAACTGTTTCAACGCTGTGGTAGGATTCTAGACCAGGGCCGAATTTTCTCATATGTTAAGTTCATTTTTTTAGAATTACTTAAAACAACTTACAGCATTATTATTCTATTAGTGCAGAATAAAAATTCTGTGTTCAACCTAAAGTATTTGTAACTACTCAAAGAAATTAAGTTTTGTAAGGACCTACCATTGCAGTTTTAGGTGGTTCAGCTTCAGTTATTGTTTTAAATTTATTGTATAGATTAATTAAAACTCATAATTTTTTTGCTTTTATAGAGTCTAGCAAAAAATGTGAGAAACAATGTTTTATCACGTTTGGAATTCATCATTTTAGCTTACCAATTATTGTTGGGGTGATTTAATCCAGCGTGGTCCAACTACAGGCCACTTTTGGCCTGTGGACTCTTTTTATTGGCCCATGATCTTATTTTAATGGGCCCGTAACGAAATCAAAAAAATATGCCACACATAGATGCACTTGCTCCCTTTACTTTGCCTGACGGCCAAACTTTATTTTTTGAAATATGTAAACGCCAATTTTATCGTGCTTTGCATGAATGTTCTACGATAACTTGGTAGGTTTTGAATTATGTCATGTCAATGCATGAAGGCCTGTAATATTTTTACATTTTCTATGTATCCACAGCCGAGCGCTGTATGACCTCTGTACAAACTGAAATGTCTGTCAAATTATCTGGTTATTGCACCTTTCTTAAACCTTCGCAATATGTCCATTGTATCATAAGTAACACCTATTCAACTTTTCAAACGAGTTAAACGCAATCGATATATTCTGCGTTTCGTGCGAACTTTTATGTGTTTACGGTTCAGCCTTTAGGTGTGGAGATAATATAGTGTTAATCTTTTTAGGTTTGTTCAAGTAAAATTGTATGATAAACGTTTGGTGATCGAAAACTAAAAAATGAATTTACTTAGGTTGCATAATTACACATCAGTTTTTTTAAAACGGGACGTTTCTAAAGAATACATAAATTATGATGTAGTTGTGACGTTATATGTCCCCCGCCAACTAAAATCGGATGCGACATTACTTCTTTGGCCCGCCATATGAAACGAATTGCTTCTGTTGGCCTGCGACAAAATATAGTTAAACGCTGATTTAACCAATGATCCCACAAATCTGGATTGACCCAGATAATCCGCAAATGGCTTTTTACCTGGTTTTATGTGGCTGTTCCACTAATATTGTATTAAAGTTTCGAAAGTTTAGGTTTAAACACATTACAAAGGCAATAAAGATTTACGCGAACTTTATTTTTTTGCATTTTGGTAGATTAAATGGGCTAATAACATAATTTGACCCCTTTTGCCCCAGGATCACCCCCTATCAGCAAGCCATACGAGGTTATACAAATCTGAACCATTTTTAACAGTGACAACAACATTTTGAAATTAAAAGACTATAATTCAAACACACTTGCATTTTATTTGTCACATTTTAAACAAAAACCAAACAAAATTGAATGGGCCACAGATAATGATGTCATGGGTTGAGACTACCCTAATTTGCAGTGTGCACATAATATCGACCTTCAGCAAATCAACACCTGGAGTCAGTAGGTCTGATAACAGCAATGATTTTTTTGAGTGTGTGCTAATCAGCACCTGCCTAAAGAGAATTGCACTAGCATTTGCAAATGCACAGGTGCAACATCTCAACCTTGGTTCTGCCTTGACAAAGTTAAATGTAAACCATTGGTCTAGGATTTGTCGCAATATTGAAACCAAAATACGTTTTACCATTTAAACTCAGCGGTATATTAAATAATACTTGTTTTTTATATACAGTTATGGCGTTGATGCGCTTTTTAAGTTTTAACTTTCCGAAACAGGCTGCTTCAGTGGCAGGTTACGGTGGCCAATGCAGGTCATTCTCCAATGCACCTCTCAAGGATGAGGACCGCATATTTACAAACTTGTATGGACGGCATGACTGGAAGTTGAAGGGAGCCTTGCAAAGAGGCGACTGGTATAAGACAAAAGAAATTGTTCTTAAAGGCCATGAGTGGATCTTGCAGCAAATTAAGGAGTCTGGATTAAGAGGAAGAGGTGGTGCTGGTTTTCCAACTGGGTTAAAATGGAGCTTCATGAATGGTCCACCTGACAGCAGGCCAAAATATCTTGTTGTCAATGCTGACGAGGGGGAGCCAGGAACCTGTAAAGATAGGGAGATCATGCGACATGATCCACACAAATTGATTGAAGGTTGTTTGGTAGCTGGCCGTTCAATGGGTGCAAGAGCGGCATATATTTATATCCGTGGAGAGTTCTACAATGAGGCCTCAAATCTCAACCAAGCTATAAAGGAATGCTATGATGCCGGTTTAATTGGAAAGAATGCTTGTGGATCTGGTTATGATTTTGATGTGTTTGTGCATCGTGGAGCAGGAGCATATATCTGTGGCGAAGAAACATCACTAATTGAAAGCCTAGAAGGAAAACAAGGAAAGCCACGACTCAAGCCACCTTTCCCTGCTGCAGTTGGAGTTTTTGGTTGCCCGACAACAGTTGCTAATGTGGAAACTGTTGCAGTTGCCCCAGTAATCTGTCGCCGAGGTCCGGAATGGTTTGCAGGTTTTGGGCGTGAGAGAAACACAGGAACAAAGCTTTTTAACATTTCTGGACATGTCAACAATCCTTGTACAGTAGAGGAATCCATGAGCATTCCAATGAGAGAATTGATTGAAAAGCATTGTGGTGGAGTTACCGGGGGTTGGGACAACCTGCTCTGTGTCATTCCAGGGGGTTCTTCAACACCACTCATTCCCAAACATGTTTGTGATGATGTTCTGATGGATTTTGATGCATTGGTGGAAGCTCAAAGTGCTCTTGGCACAGCTGCCCTCATAGTTATGGATAAGAGTGCTGATGTAATTCGTGGAATTTCCAGACTTATGGAGTTCTACAAGCATGAATCTTGTGGGCAGTGCACACCATGCCGAGAAGGAGTTACATGGATGAATGACACCCTCCAGCGTTTTACCTCTGGCGATGCTGATCCAGAAGAAATTGATTCTCTCTGGGAAATATCAAAACAAGTTGAAGGCCATACAATTTGTGCCCTTGGTGATGGAGCAGCTTGGCCTGCTCAAGGACTTATCAGGCACATGCGACCTGTTTTGGAGGAAAGAATGAAGAGTTACCGTGAAAACAAGCAGAAGAAAGTTGAAAGTTAACTTATTGCTAATCTGTTTTGTTTGCATCTAAATATTTTGTCATTATTAGTCTGAAAACATTTTCATGCCTGTACTGTATTTAACTCTTTGACAATTATTGCGAATTTAACAATATTTTTCTGGTTTTTTAATGTTTGCATAGAATTTAGTTTAAAAAAAATAAACATATGGTTTCCTTACATTTATAACTCAATGGAAAATTCCTGATAACAGTAAAGAAATGTGAGTTTCATGGTATGTTTCATTCAAAATGTTCTAATATATTCTTTATATTTTATTTTTTTGGCGCAACCAATAGGCTAAACAGGTAATTAGCTGTGTTGTAAGAAAGAGAAAATGTCAACTGAAAGCTCATCAAAGAGTGGCTCTAGTAATTTCACGGAAGATGAACAACATGTTGCTGGTAATGCACATAACTTTTTTAAGGCTGGTCAATATGATGCTGCAATTGGGACTTTAAAAAAAATCCAAAAGCTCCACTCAAGCGACCCCCGACTCATGCATAATCGAGCACTGACTGAGTTTTGTAAATCCCACCAAACCAAAGTAACAGATTTTAGAAAAAACTTGTTCAAGGTATGTAGTTTTGAAATTCGTTTTTTTCCAGATTTATAACTAAGTTTATTTTTCTGAAGTGTCACTGTTGTAATTATCACTTGTATATTTTATATATTTCAATCAAAATATTGAGAAATTCGTCAAAATGCAGATCAAATTGTTTGTTAACACAACAATGTCAAATTATTATAGAATAGCTAAAATTATATCTACTTCTGTTAGATTCACAAACTAGTTCAACAAACTCACAAGGAGGATGAGGATTTTGTGGGAAGTGCTGAAAAAAATAATTTTATGGCACTGCATTTCAACCAGGCTCTACTTCATTTTAATATGCATCAATACAGGTAAAACCTACTGGATATACAAACTTAGCTCCAAGTTGTAACAGTTCTATAAAATTCCTTTAAACCAATTACAGTGAATGTGAGGATATATTAGAAGGTCTCTATGAAAACTGTGAAGTTTCTGAAGACAGCTTTTTCCTTAAAACTTGCTTGCTTTTGGTTGATGCTCACTTGGCCATGTATAATGCTAGCAAAGCAGGTTAGTCATATTTCACTGGAAGTTTCAATGATTCTGTTTATTTTCGCATGTTTAATTTAAAATATAATCTTCCTTAGATGGTTACACACATTAGGTATCACTATATTCACTTATATAATTGTGACAACAGAGGAAATGGTAGCTTATCTTCGTTTGTAATCATCCGTTACATCCTAATAATATCCAAAGATGACATTCCACACTTACCAGGGTGTGTATTAGGGTTGCGGAGTTAATTGAAAATAACCAAAGTCTGACTCTCCATTCAGACTCCAGCTAAAAAAAGAAACTCGAGTCCCGAGAACGACTTCGGCTAAATTTGTGATTTCGCCGAGTTCCGAGTCTGGCTGGCTCAACTAAAATGAGGTGGATATTAAGCAATCCACTCATAGGGGTGTCATATAATTTATCCATCCACAGTTCCTGGTAAAGAAATATTCCACCATTTACTATGACATTTTTACAATTTACAGTTTGCTTCTTTTATTAGGTTTCCAATTTGGTAATGCGAAAGTCGGACTCTGGACTCTAGTAGTTTTACATGGTCTTAATATTCTTTAAGCCACTTATATTTTTTTGAAGTTAATAACATGTTTGGTAATTATATCCGTATGTTGTGTCTACTGTTTTATATTTAGGAACTTTGATATCTGTCATTGAAAACGTGTTTTTAATTGGTGAAGAAACGAGTACAAACCAGAAAACTGGAAACAATGAAGATAAATGTAAGTCTAATTTGAACACTGCTATAAACTGCGCTGACTACTAGTGACACTACGTGTAATATTAGTAATAGAAATGAGAAAGTAACTTTTACTATACATCATTTTTTACTTATACAGACAAATGCACTGCAATACTCACTCCTAATGAGGTTGAGTCACTGCAATGTTACTTAAAGTATCTGAAAGCACGCTGTCACTTGCAGCAAAAGTCAATCAAGGCTTGTAAACGAGAGATTAAAAGTCTAGCTCCAGGAGTTGGTGGGAATAGTTCTTCTTCCTCTTTATCACAATCATCAATCGCACAAATTGCCTCAGTGTTTCTCAAAAGCAATTTTGAATTTGTGGTGTGTGTTTTTTTGCCTTGTTGGTTTTTTTTTATTTATTTAATTGTGAATTTAGCAAAAGTATATTTTTTATATTTCTGTAGCTTTTGATGACTTTTTCTTTTTTTGGATTTTTGTCTTAAAATAATTTCCCACTATTCCAGAGGTGCAATTATCACAAAGCCTACAAGCTGCTCGCCAGTTGTCCACCTACGATCGGCTCCACTGCCAACTCTCAAAGCAATGCTTTTAACGACTCAGTGCCAGCAATGTATTACAACAACCTGGGTATGTGCACTACAACCTGCAGTTTGTGCTGCTCAAGTTATAGGTTAACGGCTTTGACATCGCCAGTACAATATATTAAATTTTGGCAAAATAATTTTTTGAAGATGATTTTTATATTGCGTCGTTCTGTGCTCTTTCCTAGTTTGTGGGAAATTTCCGGCAACTCAATATTAAACCGATTTGCGTTATCATAAATTAACCTCTGGTTCGAATGGTTTTCTCAGCCTTGTTTATCCATTTTAATTTCTTATGCATCGAAGTGTAATTGCGCCCAATTTAAGTCCGAGGTGTTAATGCGCCAAAGTAATGCCTGAAGTGTTAACGTGACTGACTTACCGACTAGCTATCAACGCAATTTTGTCGTCCATATCGCGCAGCCGTCATCCACTTTCACATGTCAAAGTACAACCTAGCGACCTTCTACATGCAAAAAGCTTTGCACGAAAATGAAAAGTACTTTAGCGAAGCATTTAAGCAGCACCAGCAACATAACTCCAGTGGAAGACACCAGCAGCAGTCCTCTCTTAAACCGCTTTCCCTCATGCACTGCAACAAGCGGTAAGCGTATTTAAGTTATAAACCTACATTTCAGGCATTTTTTAGGCTTTGGTAAGCTGCCAACTAGCTTTTAATACATTTTTTCGAGTCATTTTTGTAGGCCAACTCTTCAAAACTACTGCGGAAAAACATAAATAGCATGCTTAAAAAGTTTGTTTGACGATCCTTGAAGTGACTTATCCGAAATTTGTCGATTTTCATTTTTCTACCTTCTACAAACATTTAAAACCCACTTTTATGTCCAGATACGAACTACTTTACAACTGCGGACTCCAGCTATTGCACGCAGGTAAATCATCATCGGCCTTCGAATGTCTCGTTGCCGCTGTACCAGCATACCACTCCAACCCGCGACTGTGGTTGCGACTAGCCGAGTGCTGCGTGCAAAAGTGTACCAGCCAAAATGCTGATCAAGGTCAGTTGGAGAAATGCTGAGTTTATAAATTCCGATTTTATTGTTCTTAAATTACTATATTACACTGCTTTTAAAGACGCCAAGATTAAATGTTGAAGCAATAGTTTGTTGCGATTTCTTGTTGATTTTGTCAATACGTGCTATGCTAAACTAAACAGCATAGCATGTTGATAGTTTGTAATTTTACATTCAACCGAATCCCATACAACAAGCCAACATTTAAAGCGTTCCCTAGTTAGAATTTTTCCATCAGGTATTTTATCTTTGCTGTTTGCTTTTGCTTCGAACTGCTAACACAGGATTTCCACAAAGTCTTTGAATTCATTTTGCATAGTTTTAGCCGAGGTCCTGATACGCATGTACACAATTTTTTCATGTACGGTTCATTGGGTTAAATATTTTTTAATATTGTGCATGCAACATGTCTCTAAAGCAGTGGTGGGCAACTTTTTCTAGTCGCGGGACAAAACCAAATTAGAAAGGTGTCTGTGGGGCGTGGGCTGTTAAATTTTATCTGCCTAGAGCCGTAGACCTTACACATCTTATTATAACAATCGCAACGATGCTGTTTTGCATTTGAAAAGGGGTCTAAACTACACTTTACATTCGACGCTAGAACAAGATTTGCACAAAGCGCCAAAAAAATTCCTTTTACCTAGTTATAAAAGCCAAAAAATATAATGGTCTCGTGGCCAGTTTGTGAAATAGGTCACGGGCCGGATGATTTGCTTTGACGGACCGGATCTGGCCGGGGGCCGTAGGTTGCCCACCCCTGCTCTAAAGCATAGTCAGAATTTTTGTTTATTGCCCAATTCAAAGGTGTATTATGGACCGCGGTCCGAGCTCTGGCTTACAAGATTGACTCACTTCATGTGTTTTTTTATTTGCAGACGTTTCTGCGAGATCGTCCAAGAAAAGTAGTCAGTCTCTTTTTACATTGGTTGGTGGTGGTTCGCAAAGAAAAGTGGTTGTCAACAATATACACGCGTTAAAAGGTACAATCGGACCATTTACTATATCAAACCAGCTTGGTAAATATTTTGGAGTAAAATATATGTGGATATTTAAGACTAAACATGGTGATTGATGAGATAGTCATACATCAGTGAAGGATACCTTATTTTTTATGTTATGTTAATAAATTATCCGCGGTTTAATTTAAAATCACCATTAAAAAGTCGCTGCGGGTTACATCAAGCTGTTCATTTTCCTTAAACAGGTTTTAGTAATATATATTTGTTATGCATACAGGGGCCAAGAGCAATAATGTTGCAATGCCCGGTCCTACGCTGGAATTTGCATCCTTGTGTCTTAACAACGCCTTAAGTATCTTGCAATTTGCTATTGACAGAAGCAAAGAGGGTGTCAATACGGTGAGATAAACAACAGAATAGAATGGGCGACCTTAAAATTACATTGGATAAAAGTTAAGCATTTAAGGCTGCTTTATGTAATGTTTGACGTTTATAAATTGAATCTCAACTCGAATAAAAGCGTTGCTATATTATGTAAGATTTTGTGTTCATTTCGTAAAACATTTAACTATTTAATCAGATCAGTTAAACCAGGGGTTCTTAACCCTTTCCCCCTTATAACCCATGTCTGGCCAGATTAAAGTCCCATTACACAAAATCTAATTTTATCTATTTTGCTATTTTGCCATACTAAAAATATAAAATAGCGTTATTTAACAAAAACAACATTTAAAAGAACGACATCAATAAGGTCAGTGAGACATTTTCTCTTGTTTTTTGTATGCAATCGATGCAATATTGGGCACGATTTTACTGCACAACGCAAATCTTACTCCAGATCTAACAGCTTGTTTCATTTTTTATTTCAAAGCAACATTATGACGAAACAATTCTAAAAATGATAAAATATTACTGTGCTTGTTTGGTTGTTTTAAACGGACCCAAAACATAAAAAAAATGTTTGGTACATGTATAATTCTAAAATTCTGGTTCGGCTGATTACCCACCTGCTATCCTGAAATTACCAACATGTGGTGTCTTTGTTCTGCTTCTGTAGGAACAAAATTCGGAAAACGGAGTGAAGGCAGATGGAACCAAAGAGTCCCCGCCTTTGGTCCTTTGCCCTCCCGGCCCACATGTAAGCGGCGACCAGTTAATGCACTTATATGCATCTGTACTCGCCAACAGCGCTTTCGTGGCCCTTCAGCTTGGCAATGGTCTCCAGGCTCTCATCTACTCACAAACCCTCATCGATCTACCCAAAATTTCTGCATGTCACAGGTAGGCTGATGGTATGTCTCGGTATAATCGAAGTGCGTCATAATGTATTACTCCTAACTGGATATGTACTGTTTTTTTCGTCGTTTTATCACCCTATTTAGCGCGTGTGGCGAATGTGTGACCTATTTATGTCGATATGCGATCACCAATTATAAATAACAGGCACGAGTTCTACTTATGAAGGTGTCTGGTCGTGGCTTATATGCATAGATCAAAAAACAAATGTAAAACTAAAAGCCATACTTGAAAATAGGGATTTTTCGATAATATCAATACCCGATATCAAGTGGCAGTATCGGTACTGGTCCCGTACAAGGGTTATATCGGTGCCGATTTGATACCAAATTGGTAGGTACATTTTAGCCGTAGTTTGATCGAACGCAGCGTTAGCTTGAAGGATAAATTTATTAACAATTAGTAAATTAACAACTTGAGATCACTTAATTTCCTAACAACTAATCAAATTATAGCTTAACTGAAAAAAAACTACCTTTTTTTAAAAAAGAACAATTTTACAAGGTTTCAATTCCATCTACTTTGCTTGTTTAAGCATAGTAATGGCGTCGTTTCGTAATGGATCGGATCGCGTTAACTTTGGTCAAAAATATCGTATATCGGTGTTGAAATAAAACGCCAAGTATCGGACAATCACCAACTTGCAAAACAAGATTTTATTTTAAGGTAGATAGTAATATCTTTTTTTTGTGGATCTTAGTTAGATTGCAAAAACGAAAATAATATACAACACGTCAATAAACCATAATCCTGCACAATCATTAAAAAGGGTCACACTATGTTACGAAAAAGGCCTCCATAAGGTCAATCATAGGGTGGTCTTAAAATACCGCTATTTCGGTGCTTCGAGCAACTAGCAACAAAAATCAACATAAAAAAATGATTTAGTTCAGTATCCGTTTTTGCCCGCTCTGGAGTTTCTCGAGTTCGTAAATTTGCACGGCAACCAAACTTGGGTTTTTTAAACTGTGACAGATTGTTAGCAACATATGCGCATGTGCTTTACTCAGGTATCTGGGACGCACATATGCGGCCGAAGCGTTCGTGAAGCTCGACCGAATATCTGAAGCCATTCAGCTTTTGTCGGCCGAGAAAGTCTCTTCGGTTTCTTGTAACCTAAACGACAACGGCAAGAAG
The DNA here is from genome assembly GCF_963924565.1 of Ascidiella aspersa. Taxonomy (NCBI): domain Eukaryota; kingdom Metazoa; phylum Chordata; class Ascidiacea; order Phlebobranchia; family Ascidiidae; genus Ascidiella; species Ascidiella aspersa. Next base: position 23,747,943 of record NC_139447.1, on the reverse strand, counting down.
TCGCCAACTTCAGGTAAAGTGACATTTTTTAAATTTGGGCTTTAAGTATCACGCTGTCCATTCAACCGGTTGTACGTGTACGTTTTGCAATTGGAGGAATCTGAGATTTAATGTATAAACAATGACAATTTGTAAGTTTACTACGTTTTGTAATAAAATACTATGTTTTTTAAACATCGTTTTTGGTTGTAAAGCCGCACATAAAAGTGGTATACAACTAAATAAAGAACTTATTTAGATGATTGTCAGGCTTTTAAAACTTGGTTTTTATTCAGAAACTGTTCAGCTACAACACTTATTAAGTTAACTTGTATGTTTATTATTAGACGACGGAAAATCGGGAGCGGACAACAGCGACGCTAACTTGCACCATCACAAGTGTAAGTATTGGGCAAATGTAATTATGTGTCATTAACTCACCAGGTGAAGCGTTTGACAGCAGTGCTTCGCAACGTTTTTGTGACTTGCGGCACACTAACCGACGTATAAAATTTGGCTGTCGAAGCATTGTTTTACAGGGCTAACATATGCCTCAATGGTTACACCTAAACGACCTTTGTGTGGCACGAATGAAAAACTATAACAGCAAATCATTAGAAAGTTACTGCAAAATGAGCGCTACTGTCGCGCCCTGGGTGTGAACACAGACAGTCAGACACGCTAACAAATGTGTCGTGCTCGTGCAGCGCTGCAGTCCCGTCTCGAGGCGATCTCACCCTGGCACTTTCCGCCGACGGCCGCTTGTGCGCAGGCTTACATGCTGCTCAACCTTGCCACGTCGCATTGCTTGCGGAGCGAATTCGAGAAAGCGCAGCGTCTGTTGCGTCACGCCACTGGTGCGCTGCCTCCCAGACAAGCGCCGCCGCAAGCTATCCTCCTTGCTGTTTACTTGAGTTTGCACGCTAACAACGGAGCTTCAGCTGCAATACAGGTGAGCATAATGTACAGCTATAAGGTTGTTGTTGGTGCAAAAAGGTTGTTGTTGGTGTTGTTGCTTGATATAGCCCACCGAACAGGTTAGAGTTCCGATATCAAGATGGACACCTAAAAACAGCGTAAATTTTTGTAGAATTGTGCACGAAAGGATGTTGACATTCTCCCAATCATTTAACTGTATGAAGAGATATTGGTTTTTGGACCACCCTTCATATCAACAGTTGTGTGCAAATTTATTTGCCCAAGGGTATTAACTCCGCAATATTTTCCAGCATTTAAGGCGAAATACGTTAACGTTACCGCGAGCAACCGCAGCGAACAACCACCAAAACCAGCAGTCGCAGCAAAACAACGCTTCAGCGGGACCCCGTCCCTTCGCCAGCGTTGTTGCGGTGAACTCCTCCGCGAATCATGGCGGAACCGATTCGTCGGCCTCGTCGACATCAAGCAACGGGGCCGGTCGGTCTAAGGCGGGTACACCTCAGCCTGTCGCAGGGGGAATCACCCCTGAAAGAGTGGTTAAGGGCAAAAGTGAAAGCAAGTCGAAGCGCAATCGCCGTTAAGTTTTGAAAATCGTTTTCGCTCACAATCATTATATACTTCATGATATTATACCCGAGTTTTGTTTTCCAGATTTAGCCTATATTGTTGAAATTTTAATTTCTAACCAGCTTTTTAACGTGAAAAGCCTATTTTCCGTTTAACGTTCCGCCTTGCATGTAACGTTTAGCGTCTAGTGAGCGTTTACCATTAATAAAGTGAATAACTATACATGAATATTCGAGTCCTAATTTGTTTATTTGCAGAAAAACGTTTTCTGATATGTTTGGTTTTATATATGCGGTACTCGTTCTGAGTTTGTACGCTGCGAAATAATAGGGTTTATTCGTCGAAGCATCGGAAGACGTTTTTTACTATTAGGTAACTACTTAAGTCGCCACCGCTTCCACAAATAATAATTTCGTTCGCGGTCAAAAAGGCTAAAAACAAATGACCTATAGCCATTTAGAAAAGGAAAACAATAGGGTAGTTTTGTTTTTTGCAGTGTTGTAAACAAGTCATATGAAAACGACTTTGGTCCCAAGTGTTTTAGGAAAAAGTATGTGTGGGCATTTTTTTAATTAGGCCATTTAACGGATTCGTAACCTACGGACATACACGCATTAGGGAACGGTCTCGTTGCAGGTCGCACTATAAATCAATGCATTAAAAAGACATAATATTTGATTTACGTTTTTGTTGGGACAACATAATTAACGCCGAACAATAGTTACAAGGAGACCCGTCTTTTAACGCATCTCTGACGACCAACCAGGGCTACGGAGTCGCTCAAAAATAACCCGGGTGAGACTACGGCCAAATGTGCGGCTCTGACTCAGCCTATATTCCGCCAATTTACATAACTAAATACAGTGGATATTCAGCAATCCACTTATAGGGGTGTAATATACATCAGCGCTTTTCAACCAGGGGAATCGTACACCCCAGGGTGTACCATAGTTTTTTAAGGGTGTACCACTTTAAAGGGGTGTACCAGATAACATTACAATAGGACGATGACTAGCTATCTGATAGCAGTTGCGTTACTTTGCCGCCTCTCACTGACCATTTTGAGGTAATAGTCCTATTATTATATCGTCCGACCAGTTTGACCTGTCGTTGACACCACAAAATAGTAACTTAAGGATATCTGAATTAAAAGTTTGTAACACACTACTTAAGAGCAAAATATGGTTGCAATGATGCACTGAAGTAATTTCCAAAGCCTGCAACTGAATGTTCGTGGTGCGGGTTAACAACCAAAGCACACCGCGGGCCGGCCACATATTTTGGTTTCGCAGGCCGCATTTGGAAGAGTAACTTGGGCTACTTAACCAGTGAACTTATTGAACTACGATCACATTTGGTTCAAAAGGCAGAGTTTAAACAGTTAAAAAACTGTAGTGACTTTTGGGTATCGCTTCTCAACATAAATACCGAAATCTCAGTGAAAAGGCGATTTTCATCCTTGTTCGCATGCCACGACATACCTTTGCGAGCAAAGATGTTCTGCTCTTGTTAAAAGTAAAACCCAAAAAGAAATTATATTAAGGATGTTTATACGCTTATGATAGGAGCACTTGACACAAGGCTACTGCCTCGGTTCGCACAACTAACTCAAAAAATTCAACCCCGCGCATTAAGTTTCGCAGCCCTGCTTATATTTATTCCGATTAGGATTACTACAGATTAGGTGTACTGCGTTGACTGGGGTGTATAAGTTTTGAGTAAACATAAAAAGGGTGTACCATTCCGAAAAAGGTTGACAAGCACTGATATACATCATCCAATAACAATACATCGTTCGAAAACATACACCATATGCTATTACACTTTTACAATTTACAGTTGGCGATCATTTCAATTTCAAAATATGGTACTGCGCATGCGCACGTCGGACTCGGGACTCGGGTAATTTTACGTGGTCTTACTCGAATCCCGAGTCCGACTCCGCAGCCATGCGACCAACTGAAGAGAATAATTAAATCACGAAAGTCTATTTTGTTTAAAAAGGTTGCCCAGCTCTCCGGTATCAAAATCTTCTGCCGTGTTACAAGTGAACGGTAATTATCTAATGTCGAGAGCTGTAAAGCGATTTGCTTTGCTTTTAAAATCGCCAAAGCTGGGACCGGAAGACTTGCTCGGCGCATTTTATCAACTCAAAGATACAGCCTATATATCTGATTGCTCAGAAAATCGACCAACAGATGCTCGAAGTTACTTTCTTTTGACATCTGATCGTTTTCGAATGGCTTCTCTATTTTCCCAAATCTCCTGAATATATTTTTCACCTACATCGTAATTTGCAAGGCTTCGCTTTCTAGGGTGACCTGGGTCACTTAATTTACTAGCGTAGGACCTTAAATTCACGCGTTATAGGATTTAATGGGGCAACACCGATGCGCTTGTTGATAAAGCTTTTCCTCGCCTTTTGAGTATGCGTCTTGAAGCAGCGTTACGTATCACACAGTTAATTAGTTAATTAATGTCAAGTTTGGCATAAATCTCTAAGACGTGTTAAAAATTAAAATGTCCATTAGCACAATGTGATTTATAATTTTCAAAGATGTATAAACACGCCGTAATGATTATGACTAACAAGAGTTTATTGTGCTGAGAAGTAGCCTATTTTCTTTGTGCTATCCACTGGACTGTATGTACCCAAAAAAATAACTAAAAATGGTTCCTCACCTACCGGGTAAGTCCGCACAAGCCTATAGGATTCAGTTTGCGGACTTAACCGGGAGATTACTGTAGTCAATTTTATTTTTTACCTAGAATTTGACCAATATAATATTTTTGTGTGTTGTTTTTCATAGCGTGGGGAGTCTGATTGTCATATGAAGCGCACGTATATTCTGTTCTGTAATTAGTACGCGACACTTGAAATTGGTACGCGACAGCAGAAATTGTTTACGAACTAACGGTGTGCTTTTCGCCGTTAGTGCACTGCTTGAATTTAAATGACACTATGACTTCTCAAAGAAATATCGCAGTCAGTCAAAAAATGATTAATCAGAAAACAAGACAACGTTCCAAAAAGTGTACCAAATTTAAAGAAAGCTCTTAAATGGGGAACACACAATAAGAACTAAAAAACAATAGCATCTAAAACAAGTTTATTTATAGCCTAATGCCATAGTATTAGGCCCAACGATGTATATCAAAAATCAAATACGCAGTAATATCCACGACAGAATAAGATCTAATGTCGAAACCTTTCGGAATATGTCTTAAATTTATCGGAACAAGGCCTCAATAGACAAAAGAACACCTTGTTAGCGTAGTTAGCAATAAAGTTATTTGAATGGCTTAAATCTGACAGGTTTAGGGCTTATTCCGATATAGACGGTATTACGTCTATTAGTTTTTAATACTATTTTGTCTTATTTCGAATTGTGTTTTATTCCGACGTTAAAGTTTTTCTAATTTCGGTCTAACGGGCGGAGTAATTTTTATTTTTTTGCATAATGTGGTCAACATCACACGGAAATGGGTGCACTGCACATTTTGGGATGGAGCATGGGCGCCTATTTAAAAAAAGGAAAGTAGGATTTTCGATTAAATAATTAAATCACGGACTTACGCAACATCATAAAACCTGCATGTAACTATAGCCTAATAAACCGAGTTGTTTTTTGTCACCTATTATTCGAACCAAATGTTTTTGTTCTAAGCCAAAACAAAGCTAAATCAGTTAAACCTGCCGGTTGACCTAAACATTTCCTTAGCCAAAAACTTAAAACCCTAATCGGCTGATATTACTTTCATGCCCAAGGTATGATCAATGAAGAAAGTAAAATTGCTTTAAGACCTCGTCGTATGCAACTTGAAGGAAAAGTTTTCCAGTCCAAAGGCGCTGTGCACCCTTCGAATAATTATGTTGTTTTGTGAAAATTCTTATTTTACGGAATGACAATAAATTTAAAGCAAATTGTAGCAAATGTGCAACTCACCGTCGTAAAATTTGTAGTTGTGACATAATAAACAATCTTAAAAGTGCTATAGAAACTGATATAACATTTCCAAACTCACGTTTATTTTAGCTAATTATAAGGACATGTGTCAAATAACTTTCACACATTTTGCAGGTTTTACGTTTAAGCGCCTCTTTGAACTACCTGTGCAATGTTTCTATTTACCTGAAAATACTGTCTGTATAATGCTGACCAAAGTTCATAGAAATTATACAGACATTTCTATGGAGACTTTGATGCTGACCATTGTGGCTATGCCTATCAAACATATTTATCACGTAGTGGGCGTAAGATTTAATAAATTGAAGGGGGCGCGACCCATAATGTTTGAGAATCCTTGCTCTAAATTTTTTTTTTCGGCAGCTTAAACAGGGCAAAGGCGTTTTTTGCTTTGCGCGAATGATTTTAGCCACCTTTCCATAACTTCTATGTTATAGAGTTCTTAAACCGATCTATACGGAGCACTCTCTCCAGGAGAACAAATGTTGCATCAACTTCACAGCTATCAGATTTAACATTCTTGAGGCATCCGTTCAAAGACAGAACAACAATTTAAAGTTAAATTTCGTTCTTTATATCAACATTCCTGGTTGTAATCGTTTTCACAAAGACTACGCCATTTTCAATATAAATAAACTTTATTTTTTGTAAGGATCAGTGCGCGTTACAGTTTACAGTTTGACAATATATGACAAGGAAGAAAATTACATTGAGCTTCACTTATAACATGTGTAAGGCTTCATCAAATTTCAAGGTGTACACAATGAGTTTTAAAGTCAATACATAACACTTGTTATTTGGTATGACTGAAAAAAAAAATGAAATTGTTGCACCGATTTGTGTGCGCAGCGTGTAATTTTTTTTAGTAAACGAACGTTTGGAGTTTGATGCACGTTAAATTTTAGCTACCATATCATCATGTTGTAGTATATCACCACAAAAGGAAAACAACCAGTTTATAAAATCACACAAATTGCCTGTTTTTTGTGTAACCGAAAGAGTCTTAAACCTAGAGAAACGTCTTACAGGCAAATGGAACGGCATAATTTGGCATCGGACTGTCTACGTCTTTTGTGACGTCACATAGGCTATCACGTTGTTATAGCTCCTCCTTGCCTGGTTTGGCAGTAGCGAGCTGCTCGTTGACGTATTTCTCGAGGTCTTCAAGTTCGCGGCCCCCGTCGTACTTCTTGGGGTTATTTTTGTCACCCTTAGGGGCCCAGTACAAAGTAGGGAATCCCTCAACTTTGTAAGCAGAGTGGGGAATGTCGTTGGCTGTCGCATCCATTTTTGCGATGGTTACCTTGTCGTTATCCTACATCAAGCCAAAACAAAAGTTTAAATAACGACACTTAGTGGATGAACTTTGTCTCGACAAAATCATGTCTTTGTTTTAAAACTCCTGCCCAGTTCCAACTGAAATAAGTAAATGTTTTTTACCTTTAGTTTCTTTCCGAGTTTTTTAAAGATAGGCTCAAGCTTCTTGCAATGTCCACACCAGGGGGCGTAAAACTCAACGAGCACGTCTTTGTCGTCGTTGAGCACCAGCGAATCGAAAGTGTCGGCAACTACCACCTTCACTGGTCCCTTGTTCTTCTTTGGCTTTGGAGCAGACTTGAATTTTGCCTTGATATTTCCTGTACATGTGTGAATAAGGTAAAATGCTGATTTAAACAATTATATGTTTTCGAGAAACAGGACACATTACACTAAGAATAGATTCAATATCATTTGATTGTTTTACGCTTGGTTCGAAAGTTTAGAAAATTGTTAACACATAAACATAAAGGGACGAGTTGTTAAACAAATTTACCCAACCTGCTTGGAACTCTTGGACAAAATCGCGCAGAGCGTCTTCGTCAAATTCGTCGGTCGGTTCCATGGGGTATTTTCGACCATTGTCATCATACGCAATCACGTTTATTTCCTCGCCAGAGTCTTCGAGGCCCACAGCCTTCAAGTCGGCTGCAAATCAAAAACAAGCGTTTACGCAAAGCTATTTCTGAAAAGTATTTAGAAATATATCATTTCACGACTTTTACATGTAAAAAACACGCATTCAGTGCAGAACGAAAATGCGAAATCCGTTTGTTGCTATTTAGTTTAAAAGTGGTAAAATAATTCCACAAAACACCCAATCATAGTTTTTTTATAAACGTCAAAAAGGTTGCGGTGGCTATTTTCGTTCTCAGTTATTTTCTCGCTTTATGCGGGGAGCTTTGGAACAAGAAGTTGTTCCTAGTTGGGCTAAAATTTCCAAAATTGTTCAGCAGGAAACGAGTCATTAATCAAGTACATTAATGACAGCTAATTCTCAGCTTAAGCTATCTATTTCATATCAGTTAATGATCACGGTTTTAATACACAAACCCTTTAGGTTGTTATTTCACAAATGGAAAAAATATCGCAAACTTATGTGCTCGTTTTGCGCAGAGGAAAATTTTCCAAAATTATAAAGTGCGAACGGTTGTTTTTTCATGCGATAAATGGTCTAACGCTTTTACTAGTGTTTGAACTGGATGAACCTATACCAAGACTTTAAAATAAGTTGCTGTGATGCCAGCTTGGTTAAAGTATAAGACGGAGCAAAGTTTTAGGTTAAAACAGCAACAGCAAGTTGGAATTCAAGTGATTGTCCGAACATATAACGTAAAAGCTGTACCTCTACACCGCATACATTTAAACGATTGCAAATAAAAAGACGCTTCTAACAATTTTGAAAATAATTTTTGTCACTTTGGCTAAAGCTGGACTATGTGAATTACGCAAACTAATAAAAGCAATGTTGATTAACTAACCTTGAAAGTCGTCTTCGTTGGAGATCGCGAAGGTAATCTTTGACTTAAATTCGTTCGCAACTTCCAAGATTTTGTTTCGCCACACTTGAGTTGCTTTTCTGTCGGTAGAAATGCAGTGTTTCAATCTTACGATGGCGATATGCAGAACAACACGCGCAAAAAAAACAAAGGCCACCAGAACAGAAGTGTTCCGTCTAATGTAGCGGTTCTCAACCAGTGGGCCATAAAAACATTACAAGTGGGCCACAGACCAATTTAAAAAAGCTAGATTTAGTTTCATTTGTGTCACTATATTTAATTTTACATGAATAATGGCTTGGGGAGGAATTAAAAAGGAATGTAAATTTATTGTTCAGCCGCAAGTATCTCACTAATGCACGGTTGAATAAATAATCTGTTTTAAAATATGTTCTGCTGTGTTTTGTTCTAAACCTATTTAACAGTTTTTTTGCATAAAAAATTATTGGGCCATAGAATTTTTTTTGCAACGTAAATGGGCCACGAAAGATAAAAGGTTGAGATCCTCTGGTCTAATGTTTTGTAAAGATAAACAAACAAACAAGACAAACATTTTGGCTTAATTTAAAGTGAATTAAAGTATATTTTTTTAACCTGTAATCAAAGCTGAAGTCGACTGTGTAGTAAACAACAATCATAGGTCGTCGGCTCTCGTATCGCATTTTAAAGTTATCCTTGGTTCGCTGACCAACGAGCGGAACTGCGTGATCATCGTAGTATTTCTCAAGGTCTGACTTCGCGGTTTCTTCCTGTTGTTAAAAGTAACAAGTTTTTGTTAGTGTTAATAACACAATCATACAAAAATGCGTGCATGCATTACATATAAATGTGATGTGTGTAGTACTGTGTAAACATTTTAAACATATTACTTACATTGAGATTTATATTTTTATCTAGCCATAACTATTTTTGCGACGCGACTATAATTTTTTGCATTGTGTGGTATATATATTATAATTATTTTGGGGACTAAAAAATAATGGGTTGTAGTAGATCGCAAAATAACTAGAGAGTATGCGCAAAAGATGAACTAAAAAAGTTAGTGTCCTTAGATGGTTATACTTTGCAACAAATTTTACGTTGATTTGAAATTTGTAGCTTTTTTCTTCATATTTAGAATGGAATCGTTCCGGATGAAACAGAACGACTTCGCCTTCGGAAGCCGCCATTTGTTTCATTACATCATTGTCGAAAGTGTGGTAGAAGTTGTAGTTAGCTCGCAGACTGTTGCCTAAATATTAAAATAGTTTATTTGAACTTTGGCGCGCCGTTGTTTTTAAACTGACATATCGACTCGTAAATATTTAACATAACTAATAACTATCTTCAATAAGTTTTTCTTTACCTGCGTCTTGGTATTTTTCTAACAAAGGATCTTTTTGTCCGGTAAAGCAGCCCACAATAGTGACGTCTGATGAGTGATGAAGAATATTTTTCAAGTTCTTTACTGATGTTACAGCGGTTGACGGCGGCTTGTTTTGTTCCTCCATATAAGAGACGATTCCTAACAAAGGGTTACATTTAAAACTGTTTAGGTCGAGATATGGGTTTAACTGTAAAACGCAGTTATGCAAATCATGCGCAAGCAAAAACGAGAGATTATACAGCAAAACGAGAATTGATTATTGTTAGATAACGTAAGTAAGATCGTCGGTAAAGTTTATATTTTTGTGATACCTGCTTTGTCCCTTCCACCACCGTACTCATAAGCTCGACCGCGACGAAACATTTTAAGCGTTGGATATCCGCTCACGTCAAATCTCTCGCCAAGCTTGCCTTCTTGAGTGGCGTCAACCTACGTTAAGTTACGAAGGCAAATTGGTTAAAATGGTGCAAACACGACGATATGATGCACACCAAAACGTAAATCTACCAAATAATATCAAGCTACTTATTTTAAAAGACTTTGGTTCGTAGCAAACTTTCAACAACTAAAATTTACGCTTCTAAATTAGATTAAAATTAAAATTAGAGCTTTTCATTTTTTTTTCCAAATGAGAAGTAGATCTTCATGTTCGTTTTCTTGAATTAGATTGGAATTACTGAATTTTTGTTTTAATTATTCACAGTTAACTTAGTGTAAATCACAATTTATTCTTATAGCAAAGTGAATGGCCAATATTACAGTAATTCTACATTTTAGCATAGCATATTCTTCCCAGACTGTAAAAATCACCCACCAGTAGTTAACACAAATTGAAATTCTTTGTTTCGGCTGAGAAACTAAAATGCTGTTGGACAAAGCAGCATTTTTGAAAAAGCAGAAAAACTAGAAATTATCTAATGTTAGAAAAATAGAATTATCTAATGTAGTTGTCCAAGTTGGTTTATAATCTCATAGATCATATATAAACTACTGAAAAAAGCACCAACCTTTGCCAGTGGAATGGGAGGGTCGAGCTTCTTCAGTTCTTGAGCTGCCGACTCATATTCAGGAGCCAGCTTTTTACAATGTCCGCACCACGGAGCATAAAATTCAACCAGGATAAGGTTTGCATTGTCAACTGTTTCATCAAAGTTTTCCTCTGTAAGTGTGATAACTGCCTCGGGGGGAGGTTTCCAATCTGGATCTGCATACTCGTTTACTTTTTTGATCACCTCTGTAAAAACAGAAAAGAGTTGCTTTTATATTTTTGAATATTAAAAAAAAATGTTTAAACATTACTTATTTCATTAAAGAGCAAGATTGGAATTTCCTTATAAGCCAAACAATATTGCTTTGGGGGAAACAATATAATCCACAACTTTGCCAAGAATTATCCTATCCTAGTGAGTTAACAGTGCAAACATAATTTCAAATAAAAGCAATGGATTTATTCTGCAAGGGAAATGGTGCAGCTATTTCTTCACTATTCTAGTAATAATATTTCCATGGAACAAACTGGGACATTAAAAAAAATGTTACTTATTTTTTTTTTGTTTCCCTATTTTTTTCCGTATTTTAAATGCAAAATGTGGCTTAAGTTTAAGAGTTATTTTGGATGTCAGGTATTTGACTTGTTGACCTGGCAATGACTTGGGCTGGGACTAGGACTTTACTTTTAAACAAATGACTTGGATTTAGGTCTTAAAGTGAACTGTTTACAACACTGCCAAGGCATTTAAGTTTAAAAATGACTAAAACTATTTTAGATATACTGCTATTCCTTAAATATATTGGGTATAAACTGGTTTGTTTGCGTTATTATGGTAAATTTTAACATTTGAATATTTTTTATTACATAACATTTTGACCCCTTAAAGATACTAAAATCCTTTCTTTTAATAATGAAAATAATTATTTTATAATTTTAAAAGGTTTAAAATAAACAAGAATTTAGTAAATCTTAAAGCCTACATGTTGTTTGGAATAAATATTTAATATTTTGGTTGATTTACAGATTTAAACAAATATTGTGATCTACAAGATAAATATATTTGGTTTTGTAATACCTTCTTTCGACCTTCCACCATCATATGCGATAGGCTCTCCTTTCCGCAGAATTTTAATAGTTGGATAGCCACTAATCTCAAAACGAGTTCCCAGCTCTTTATTGATAGTAGCATCAATTTTACCAACATCTACTTTACCTTCCAATTCCTAAAAAAAAAAATTAATCAGGTAAGTGAATAACAGGTTGCACAAAAAAATATGTAAGTCTTCATTGCAACTAAAAAATAGTTGCAGTAAGAAACTAAACTTTGGAATATCTATTAAAATACATTGCACAATTGATAATAATGCCAGATACATTAAACATTTAGCGTATGTTTTACCTGGGCAATTGTCTCATAGGTTGGTGCAAAAGTCTTGCAGTGGCCACACCATGGTGCATAGAACTCTAAAAGGACAACATCTTTTCCCTCAACAAATGAATCAAAGTTTTCATCAGTTAAAACATAGACTCCATTTTCTTGCTCTGGTTTGGAAGATCCAGTGTCATCTGGCTCTACTTCTGGTACAAAGAGGGTTGTTTTTTAGGATTTACAAAAAACTCTTCAGCATTTATGGATGTATGATGGTTCTTAAAAGCACTTACCACCTTCATCATCCTCATCTTGAGCAAAAGACACAGACATAATTAAACCCAAGAAAATTAACTGCATAAACCACCGCCTCAACATCATAATGTCTTTTGGAGTCGAAATCTAACGTACGAGGTGTCTTAACCCTATAACTATAAAGAAAAAGTATACAAATTGTGTAATAAATAATTACAAAAAGTATACAAATTGTGTAATTATTTATTGGCTTACACATATTTAAGGTGCATTTATCTATACAAAGCGTTCATAACATTCCTTAACAAATTAGCCAAAAGACGAATTCGCTTAGTTAAAACTACATCTTGTGGCCTAAAGATTTTTAAACGTGATCTGCGTACCAGCAAGTAGCAACAAGAATTTCATTGATACGTAGGCACCGCCGTGCCGGTAACAGTATTAGCACTGGAGCGAATCCGTACATTCGGAGTATCGCAAACAGCCAATAAGAAATCAAAACGTTAAACACACGTGTACTTACGAGTGTATCATCTGTACGCACTCAAGCAAAACCCAGGTGACGAACTAGCTTATAAGATTTCTATAGCAGCACGATGTTATAAAATAAACCATTGTATCCAAGCCTTTTTGTAGTGCAACCTTGAAAAACGCACTCATGCAACCTTTTATTTGAAAAGCGAAATAAAAATCACCGTGAAATGCGCATGTTATAGTACAATAAAGAAAATTTTGTTCAATGACTTATTTGTTGTTGCACTCTGTTTTTTTCGATGAAACAGCTTGTCTCGTTGAATCTCTCATTCAGTCTGACCGGTTATGACGTCATGACGCAAGCCCATGCGTTTTTATTAAATCGTTAGCCTGTTGCTGGAAGCGCTTTTGTCAATTGTTTAGAATTTCCTGTTTTTTATTATTTGTGTTGAAGCGTGTTGACACGAAATTTAATTACTGCCAGCTGGAATATGTTATTTAAGTGTTTTGCATTTATGTCAAAAAAGAGCCTCACTGTTCACTCGTGGAGTACAGATCGCGAACGTTACGAGGTAAATTATTGTACGTATATCGGAAGTATCTGTAAATATCGTTTCACGGTTGTTTGTACGCAATAAATATACTTTCATTGTGGTCCGCACACACACCCTCATCAATGGATCTATGTGTGTGATTTAATTTCTCTTTCTAGATTTGATTTCACAAAAAAAAGAAAAACACACTTTTACATAAATACGTTGTTGGTATTTAAATAAGTATGGAAATCGTTTTTTCATGCTATGTTTTTGTATTCTGGTATATTGAATATATTAATATGCAGGTTGCCATACAGTCCTTATTTCTAAGATTTGTCCTTCTTTTAAAAGGTAATGTCTTGGCAAAAAAAAAAATAGTCCTCATGTTTGTGCCCCCTATCCTTCATTAAATCTTTCATGTCAAAATGTGATTCGAAATCAATTAAATCTCCGTGTTCTATAGTAGCCTAATCTTTCCTTAGCAAAAAATGTGTTGAGAACTTTACCCTTTATAGAAAGCGACTGTACTTCCGTATGCAAGAGTAATTCGGTAAACCACGCTTCCGTTTGTTCACACAACTTGGTAAATACCCTTCGCTCGTTTGCGCGGCTTCGTATGTACAGTAGTTATATACTTACAACTTTTTCAAGTAGACTTACGAAAGTGGTATCACCTTCGCAATTATACCCCCTTTTTCAATTTCTTTGCGACAGGAGATTCAGGATGACAATGAATAGAAGCGCATTCAACAGAAAATTTTTAATCTAATAATAATAAAGGAGAAAGTTTGTGAGATGTTTGTGTGTGTCATGTGTTCGCCCGGTCGGTCGCTGGCAGAGCAACGTTGTTGTCGACTAACAAAGGGTCCGGCTACTCCCCGTCGTAGCCTACGCTCGATGTTAACAAACTTGTGCAACGTACCAAGTAAAGACTTAAGTTTAACAATGCCAAATTTAGGCAGAGTTCGTAAAATATCGCGTTTGTTGTCGCAGTTTGAACAGTCAGCAATTTATATTTCAACGGGTTACGGGTTTGTCTGACGTTGGACGCAGCTTAATTTGACGTTTAGTTTAAAGGTTTAGCAATTTTCACTTTTTAAACATACTTTGAATAAACATCAGGAAACCTAGACGGACGTAGTACAACAAACCGTGTTTAACCACGCAATACTTGGCAGAGTTATCGCGTTTAAAAATATTGCGTTTATTGCAGCAGTTTAACAGTAAGCATTTGTTTTTTTAATGAGGATTTATCTCCCGTTTGACGAAGTTTAGCACCGTGATTAGGTATATCACGCTATCAAGCAGGTCTAAACAATTTCTGCTACAACCTAAAGTTTTACGTCTGATAGTTATTCTCAGTTGACACGGAGTTTCGTTACTTAAAAGATGTGTGACATGCCTATAGCCAGTGACGTGTGATATAGTCGATTATTTAGTCGTACCATTTTAAAAACATCCCGCAGCATTGTACTTTGTTTGCATGTTAAATCCAAAGGTCGCGCACGTGCGACTTCTCGCAAAACCTCTTGACGTATAAGGGTAAAACGTTTCCAACATTTATAGGGAAATAACCTGCGTGACCGTAAAAATCAAGTCGAGTACATTGGCTTGGTAAAAATAAAATTTCAAGTGGAAAAATTTCTACTTTAATGTTTAATAGCTTTTTGCAGTTTGTTTACCCACGTAAATGGAGGAGTCTAGGTTCGCAAAATATTGCGTTTATTGCAGCGTTTTCCTTAACATTCTTTCATGAGGTATTAAGAAATTTACACAGACAACGTACAGCAACCCTAACCGAGTATAAACGCAACACAGACTGAGTTTGCAAAATATCGCGTTTATTGCAGCGGTTTGAACACTAAGCAGATTTACATTTCAAACTGGATGCAGTAGGGCAGGGGTCGCCAACTTTTTTTGCAATGCGGACCGGTTTAAAACTGAAATTTTGTCGCGGACCGGCCTTAAATATAAACAAATGTTCATAAATGAAATTTATTACAACTTTTTCAATGCGATCTTTAAGCTTGTTTTGCCGCAACGAGATGCTCCCTCTAGGAATTATTGAACTTAATGAAACCTGCGGGCGGCATCAGGCCCTCCAAGCAATTAAACCCAGTCCGCGGCTTATTTCAAGCCGCCTTTTTTAGGCCATTATTTTGTAGGAAGTCAAGTCAGAAAATACATTCAGCTTTTTTGGCTTTTTCCTGTCATTTTCATAGAGGCTTGCAAAAACTAATTAAAATTCATGGCTATAGTCTACGTTTTTTGAAACCTTTCCTGCTTAAATATCAAAAAAAAATAAATCAGTTCATTATGGAACGTTGTTTATATATGTACCGTAACTAAAAAAAATATGGCCAAAGCGCTGTTTGAACATTACAAGAGCATGGAGTATATTTAAACGATAGTTAATGTGTTTTAAATATAAAAACACTTTTAATATTTTTGTACTTTTGCCCCACGTACAGTTTGGGTTTAAATCAAAATTTAATCTGGCAACCCTGCTACGGACCGGTAACGAACTCCTCGCGGACCGGCGGTTGCCGACCACTGCAGTAGGGTACCTACCGGGATTACGCATTTGCTTGAATTTCGCGCAATTTGAACAATTGGTGCTACCACTTTTTTACGTTTGTTAGTGAATTTTGATAGACATATGTCACGGGTTTTCGTTACGTAAAATATCCGAGACGTGTTTGGCCAAGGTTGTGTGTTTAGCAACTCCATTTAAAAAAACACACAACGTTGCAATTTGGTTTGATGTTAAATATATATGTTTTAAAATTATCTGCTATAACATGCGGCTTCATGAAGAAGGTTATACAACGCTGGTAACACTCGATTAGTGATTAAATGGTCACAGTGCGTTCGCGCCTTTCCTTTAGTGACCTATTCAAAACTGCTTTTTATACGTTAATTTTTAATTCTAACCCTGTTTAAACCAAATGCAAAAAATAATAGTAATTTACGGAGACCAAGAATTTAGAGCCACGCAATTAAGTGACATAATTAAACACGCCATTCCGTTTTCACATTAATGTCGCTTTCACACAGGCTGTGGAGTGTTACTCTGATTGTGGGGAAGCATTAGGTTAGCCCATTCTAGACACACGATATGACATGATTTGAAATTTCTATTTAGTGACACGCAGTGTAAACGTTTAGGAATAAGCAAATTTGGTATGACATTACAAAAATATGTTTGCATTATTTATGCCTCTTACGAAGTTCTTACGTTGTCCGTAACATTACTTTTTGGGTATATTCTGATTACCACATTTATATTTCATAATCATGGGCTATAACGTGTGGCCAGCAGTTTAATGTAACAACGCAAAGTACAATAGTGATAAAGAGCCCACGATATGTTGGATTGTTTCATTTTGTTTAACAAAACAAAATTCAGATAGACTTCGTACATTATGGTGATTATTGTGGTGTAATTAACTTATAACCAGTTAAAATAACTTGTGCAACGCCGGGCATTTCGTCTAGTTCTTTTATAAAAGGGCGTATCTTTATGCTAATTTTTGTTTTATTTTTGTTACAATTATCTACATTTTTTTTAAATCGATTTGGCAGTTGTAGCCTATTCACTCCCAAAGGTTTACGTAATAAGTAGCCTAATGCTCTATAATGATTTACGCGCAATATCAGCAACTCTACAAAACACAATAAGTTGAGCTTCTGAAGATACAACAGTTGTTTCGTTTAACAGTTAACTGAATAGCGAAAGAAAAGTACCACAGAGAAATATTTGAAACTTTATAACTACTTCGTTGCCTCCATGAATCTAAGCTGCTGCTACTTTAAGACATGGCAAAACTATGATTCCAGCTCCTTAAAAGGACGTTAATCATCATTAGGGCGATTATTGTTTGACTTGTCAAAAAAAAGTCAAACTTTGTATGTTATGTCAAAATTTGTGAAAATTACTTCCAGTCAAAATCGTTTGCAATTTAACCAAAAACTGTGGAAAGCATTTTAAAATTGTTGTTCAGTGTTTAGTTTTAAATTAGGTTTAACAAAAATAATTTTGGTAAGTTAATTTACTATGTGAATACGTTTATGTTTGTTGTTTAGCAGTTGACTTTCTTGTTTAGAAACCGTGCTTCGTCCTATCGTTCTGTCATCGTGCTACATGAAAGTACTTTGTTGCCGTGTTACTTGTTTCGCTGCTACTTGTGTGAACTGTATGAATTTAGCGTCATTACACCAGGATTTGGAAAATATCGTCATTGTACATTAGGGCAAGGTGCGTGTTTCAAAGTGACAATCGCCTTTGTGAGACTTAACCTGCAGGTCGGTAGTTCTGAGTCTACATAAAGAAGTTTCAATTATTGCAAGTTAAAATTGGTTTCAACAATACTTATAAGTCGAAAACTAAATTTTTGCTTTCGTTTGTACGAAGCGCAACTCCTGCAAGTCAGTTTACCTTTCGCTGGTTAATTTTACCCCTTTTCAATGGACAGCGCTACTAAGGAGAAGTTCTGTTCGCTTCAAACTTTATTTAAAAAAATGCCTAAACATTCTTACCGAGCGTTTGTTGGTTCGTACGACAAGTTTAGACGTTGTACAAGCAACAGTGCGAATTGTTCAAAGAAAATATAGTGATCTCGTGGAGTCCATAATTGCAAATGAATTTATGGTCGAGGAAGAAGAGGATCCGGCTACGACAATCCTGGAGCGGTGCTCGAATGAAAAGCAAGAGTTCATGTTAAGAATTGCGGAGTGAACAGCAATGGCTCACACGGACACGCTTCTATTCCGGGAAGCTTCACGAAATGCCGACAGGACTTCGCTTCTATACCTGTCCGTCCACTGCAAGCACGAGCTCCAGCGTGAAGCGCACAGAGGCCCGGATAAGGGCTGAAATGGCTTGTGCGAAGGTTAGTCAAGCCTTGGAAAGGCAGAAGGAACAAGAACAGGGACATAAGGTCCTTGATATGGATCGAAAAATGGCCTCAGATGCAGAAATTCGTGAGGCAAATCGTGAAGCTGAATTAGCGGAAATGGAAGCCCGAGGCTGGGAAGGAAATTGCGATTCCGATGTTTAGTGTCTCGTGTTTAGTGTCTCGTGCGACTGCCAAAAGCTGTCACAAAGCCGCCCGAGAGATCACCATCACCTTCACCCCCTTCGTAGAGCATAATGTTGATTCTCTGCATGGATAGTTGGCAGTCAGCTTCTCGGCCATGTAATAACCGAAATGAAGAAACCCCAACTGCGCCAGGCGAATCGCGCTACACGTTCTGTCATGATGAACGTTTCTGCCACGTCCAAAAATCATGACGTTCTATGGTGATCCAATGGAGTACTGGACGTTCATTCGTAACTTCGAAGCCCATGTTGCAACCAAGGTTATCCGAGGATTTGCTTTTTTTACCTCCTACCAGTGTTGTAATGACTTAAGTCAATGACTTGACTTAAGTGCACTTAAGTAACTGTTTTTAAATGACTTGACTTGACTTGACTTAAGTCTTTTGGGCAAAATGACTTGACTTGACTTAAGTCTTTTGGGCAAATGACTTGACTTGACTTAAGTCATTTGGACAAATGACTTGGGTTAAAATAACTTGTTTTAATTAAGCAATTATTTATAAAATTGCGTTATTTATCCCAATCTTTGCACATAAAAGAATTTGCTTCTAATATGTTGCTTTTATTCTATTTTTTACTTGAGTTGCTCATAATAATCGGAGTAATTTAACGGTTTTCATAATTTAAAGTTATATTTTTTTAACAAGGGCTGGACTTGAAGTTGACTTGCTCTAATTATGACTTGACTGGGACTTGACTTGGGCAACCGATGACTTGAACTGGGACTTGACTTGTTATTTATGCAAAAAGACTTAACTTGGACTTAAGTTATTTTACGAATGACTTGACTGGGACTAAAGTCGTTTCAAAATGACTTGTTTACAACACTGCCTCCTACAGACCTACAGGATAGTGATGGCAAAGTTCGACTTAAGATCTATCACTTGACCAAGAGACCTGGTGTGGGCTACCGCCAGGCACGTCAAAAGCTATTTTAGGAATAAGACTCATATAATCGCCAACCCGTGCGAACAGCATCTGAAGAAGTTTTCTCGGCTTAAGGGAGATCATCCCGAAAGGTGGATGCAGTTCGCAGACCTGCTGGAAAAGTGCCTTACTACGTTAGAGGACATCAGGCAATATGACGGTCTAACCACCTTGGATTCCATGATGCAGCTCATAATAGATTAGTGGAAGTGTTACATAAAACAAATCTCGAGGCTGGATTTGCCGACTTCGTGCATTTCGTATCGGAGCATGCTGAGGTGGAAAATTGCAAAGTGCCCAATATTTTCAACAAAAAAGTGCCCAAATTGGATAGGCGGGAGACCTTTTTTTTTCAGTCTGTTAATATCCGCGAAGTTGCCAATTTACTAAGTCCTTAATAATAATTAGTTCGGTAGTTATATAATCTGTAATTATAAATATAATCTGTAATTATTTTTTGCTAGCTTTGTCGAACGGATGCATTCGTTGCAATGGAGAGGAGCAATATGCGCGGGGGAGCACGAGAGGCGTCGCAATAATCTTAATTAGTTTTCCCAGACCTAAAAATGAGTCTCTTTATTTGGAGAATTGCGCTCGCTTGAGACGTGATTTCGCTTGGACTTAGTCAAGCGTAGCGCGATGTAACCGCCTAATGCTCGAGGTAATTATCGCGCGTGGTGCAGCGGTTTTAGCAGTAGTATTTTTAACTTTTAAACGGGTTACGCATTTTTTTGAAGTGATAACTTTGATTAGAAACAAATTTGGCCTTCACGTATTTCCTGCTCATATTGACATAAATTTAACCTACTCCTTTAGTTGACACAACACGCAACTTTGCTTTTTCGGGGTACATTGTAAT
This sequence comes from Ascidiella aspersa, assembly GCF_963924565.1. Taxonomy (NCBI): domain Eukaryota; kingdom Metazoa; phylum Chordata; class Ascidiacea; order Phlebobranchia; family Ascidiidae; genus Ascidiella; species Ascidiella aspersa. Next base: position 23,727,796 of record NC_139447.1, on the reverse strand, counting down.
TTGCATTGTAAAAAAAAAAGTTTAAAGCTATTACGACGCCAGGTTTTTATATAAAGCAAGTACTTTCCTATAACACAAAACATACAGTGCAAAACACAGATACCTTGAACTAAAAATATCTTCAAATTAGGAATAAAATAAAGTTGTAAAACGAAAGATTTGCGCGTATCGCAAAAAAATTCCAGTTACTGAGAACCATGGCCTGGTGTGTAACCTCTATGCAAAACTTAAATTCCAGTCAACTGCACTACCTTGTTTAGACAAAGTAAGCCCAAATCCGTCGTAAAAGATTTAAATATGAGTTAAGTGAGCCTATTAGAGACACGGAGAACTAAAATTAGTAGTTCAAAAACAAGCCAATCACAAAACCACGAACCAAATTTTACAGTTACTAAACTACCACCCGATCCGCCAGGAATTAGTGCAGTTTTAAGTAAAGGTATACGGCAATTAGGGCATCCAAAGGATGGAAAAGTCTAACTTTTAGACTTTGAAGTCTTGGGACAATGTACTAATTTGACTTAACAAATATGCTTAAGAAGATTAAATTTAATAATACCTGCCAGCCGATAGTTGCCATTTTTTTCTTAGGGTAAACATCTAGAATTACAATAAATTTAATCTAGAAACATCTAGATTTTTTATAGAGAAATCTAAAAAATAATCTAAAAAGGATTTTTGAAAATTTTCAATACATTTTGACCAAAAAATCAACATTTAAAGCTTAATGCTGTATAAAATTGCATAAAGGGTCTTGCTTGAAGCTTTATATCTAAGATTTTCTGTTTTAAAAAATATTTTACTGAACATGACCAGTTAATGAAATTTTGATTTCATACCTCATTATTTATTTTTCAATTCGCCAAAAATTTAAACTTTTTAAATTCCTAAAATATTCAACCTGGATAGCGAATCTGTCACTAATTTAGATTATATAATATTTTTTTACAATAATCTAAAAAAACATATAACATCTAGATTGCATTATCCTACATCTAGAATCCAATCAAAACATCTAAATCTAGATTAAAATAATCTAGAATGGCAACTATAGCCAGCCGAGCCCAAACGCTAACGAGCACCCTAACCCAAATAATGTGCATTGATTTAGTAATAATATAAACACTTTCGGTCCGAATACATCAATGTGTGTCGTAACAATCCTATATAACCTGGAATATAAATTTTCTTATGCCCACCCGAGTTTGGGCTTTTTTACAGCGTTTAAATAATTATTAAATTAACGCACATTATTTGAGTTAGGGAACTGGTTCTCGTTTGGGTTCGGGTGGATCAAGTATTATTAAATCTATCTCATAGTTTTTTGTAAGTTTTTAGCCAATATTTTTTATTTATATCTGCCGGAAGTTTACCTAAAGATCCAATTAGAGCAAATTGCCGCTACCTCAAGGTCTAAAAGTCAGACTCTCCTGCCTTTGGATGCCCTAATTGTCGTAGACCTTTTTAATTTTTGAACAGATCGGCTGAAACTACACATGCGTGTAATTTCAAAGTAAAACATACGAATATAGGCAGAAATCATACCAGGCGTAACATGTAACCATAAAAATTACTGCACAAATTATAAAATATTTATAGCAGAACTTGAAACGCCCTGAGAATTTGCCGGCGCTCCACATTTGGGTGTGAGCGCCTCCCCTAATTAAGAACCACTTTTTTCGCACGTATATCTCAAAGTAAACTAATTAGGACACTTTTTTGGCCGTACGTAGCTCAAATAAAACTAATTTTGGCATTTTTTTGTCCGTACGTAGCTATAGGATAAAACTAATTTGGACACCTTTTTGTCCGTACGTAATTCGAACAAAACTAATTTGTGCACTTTTTTAAACGTACGTAGCATAAATAAAACTTATTTGGGCACTTTTAGTTCCGTACGTAGCTCGAATAAAACTAATTTGGGCACTTTTTGTTCCCTACGTCGCTGGAGTAAAACTAATTTTGGCATTTTTTTGTCCGTACGTAGCTAGGATAAAACTAATTTGGACACCTTTTTGTCCGTACGTAGTTCGAACAAAACTGATTTGTGCACTTTATTACCCGTTCGTAGCATAAATTAAACTAATTTGGGCATTTTTTGTTCCGTACGTAGCTCAAATAAAACTAATTTGAGCACTTTTTTGTCCGTACGTAGCTCGGATAAAACTAATTTGGGCACTTTTCTGTCCGTTCGTACCTTAAATAAAACTGATTTGGGCACTTTTTGTTCCATACGTAGCTCGAATAAAACTAATTTGGGCACTTTTTTGTCCGTACGTAGCTCAAATAAAACTAATTTGGGCACTTTTTTGGTCGTGATACGTAGCTCAAATAAAACTATTTTGGGCACTTTTTGTTCCGAACGTCGCTCGAGTAAAACTAATTTAGGCACTTTTTTGGTCGTACGTAGCTCAAATAAAACTATTTTGGGCACTTTTTGTTCCGTACGTCGCTCGAATAAACTAATTTGGGCACTTTTTTGTCCGTACGTAGCTCGGATAAAACTAATTTGGGCACTTGTTTGGACGTACGTAGCTTAAATAAAACTAATTTGGGCACTTTTTATTCCATACGTAGCTCGAATAAAACTAATTTGGGAACTTTTTTGTCGTACGTAGCTTGAAAAAAACTAATTTAGGCCCTCTTTTGGTCGTATGTAGCTCAAATAAAACTAATTGGGGCACTTTTTGTTACGTATCTAGCTCAAATAAAACTAATTGGAGCACTTTTGTTCGGTACCTAGCTCAAAAAATACTAATTTGGGCACTTTTTTGGTCGTACAAAGCTCAAACAAAACTAATGTGGGCACTTTTTTGTGCCGTACGTAGCTCGAATAAAACTAATTTGGGCACTTTTTTGTGCCGTACGTAGCTCGAATAAAACTAATTTGGGCACTTTATGGTCCGTACGTAGCTCGAATAAAATTAATTTGGGCACTTTTTTGGTCGTACAAAGCTCAAACAAAACTAATGTGGGCACTTTTTTGTGCCGTACGTAGCTCGAATAAAACTAATTTGGGCACTTTATTGTCCATACCTAGCTTAAATAAAACTAATTTGGGCACTTTATGGTCCGTCGTAGCTCGAATAAAATTAATTTGGGCACTTTTTTGTCCATACGTATCTTAACTAAAACTGATTTGGGCATTTTTGGTCGTACGTAGCTCGAATAAAATTAATTTGGGCACTTTTTTGTCCATACGTAGCTTAAATAAAACTGATTTGGGCATACTTTTTGTTCCGTACGTAGCTCGAATAAAATTAATGTGGGCACTTTTTTGTCCATACGTAGCTTAAATAAAAGTAATTTGGGCACTTTTTTGTCCGTACGTAGCTCGGATAAAACTAATTTGGGCACTTTTCTGTCCGTTCGTACCTTAAATAAAACTGATTTGGGCACTTTTTGTTCCGTACGTAGCTCGAATAAAACTAATTTGGGCACTTTTTCGAAACTTTTGTGAACAAAATGGGGTACATTATATGCAATAATCTTTGCAAAATAGTGATAATGTGGGCTTCAGGAGACGACTGGAGGTCGAATTTAAGTAGAAAAACAACTTTTAATTTTTTTTTGCTTGCACACTTCCGTGAAAAAAAGCAAATGCGCAAAAAAAGTGCGCTTAGCGGGAACACTGCTCTACGGAAGTCGAACTTTTGGATTACGACATGAGAAGGAAGCTGTTCCGCAGACGATAAAACCCAGAACGTCAATGTACGTCGTTAACCCAGTCGAGGTCCGACAGCGACCAAGTACGTCTACTTTGCGGTTGTTTTGTGATAAACCGCAGTATCTGTCAAGGTGCTTTGCGTTTAAACGAAAAACGTACTCTGAACGTGTACAGTTTGTCAGACAGAAGAGGCTTTGCTTCAGGTGTCTTGCTCCAGATCATGTTGTAAGTAAATGCAAGGAACAAACCGCTTGCGAGGAAACTGGCTGACCAACTACCAACATACGCTGCTACACGAGCCTGTTGAAGGTGCGAGGGAAGAAGTTACTGCCGCACCTGTCGTACCAGAAAACTTGCTTCGTGTTCAATTGCCATACCCGCTAAAAGAATAGGAGGCACTGAATGTTGTTTTGATAACGTTTACCAGTATGTTGTGCCTATCCTGGTAAAATACAAAGAACGACGGGTGCAAATATTCGCCTCTCTGGATATCGGATCTACTGGGCCTTCCGGCAGCCAAAGGCTTAGGAACGCTTGAATATAAAAGGCGAAACCAAAATTATTTTACAAACACTTACTGATGAGGCAAAGGAGCGAGCACCTCGGCGTTTCGGTAAGTTTTTCGATATCCTCAGTATACAGCGGAGAAGATATAATTATCCCGAGGGTGGAGGAAATCCCAGTTCGTCCTAACCCTGTACTTTCCAATAAGGTTCTAAATGAAAATCCTCACTACGAAGTTACGAGGATTAGAGTTTCCGCATATGGAAGACGGAACGGTCACTCTTTTAATTGGCCTGGACAATCCGGATGCACTGTTCTTGAAGGAGATGCGACGTGGTCCGAAGGTTGCCACGTCGCAGTTCCGTGTAAATTTTATCACCAACCAAAAAGGATACTTGCAGGGGCAAATCGCCTGCCTGTGGGAGACTGATTTCGGAAACGAAACGGCTGTGCTCGATTTTTCCACATCGCGGGAAGACAGAAGGCATTTGTCACAATGCAAAGCCAAGTAAAATTGTTTTTGTCGCATCACCCTGTGTAACATCCGTGTAAGTCAGACAAGATCCGCGCTTTTTTATTGCTCTGCTAAGCATAAGGATACTTTCATGCACGACGAACTAATGCTGAACCCTGATCTTGTAAACAGCTTAATCGGCGTCCTAACTCAGTTTCGTAAGGAACTATTTGCCTTAGTGGCCGATATAGAATCTATGTTTCATCAGGTTCGCGTTACACCAAAGGACATGGGTACTATACAATTTCTTTTGGGGCCGGGTGGAGGTTTGAGGAAGGATCCCACCACGCACCAAATGACTGTTCACCTGTTCGGAGCTACGTCATCCCCAAACTGTGCGAGCTTTTGCTTAAACAGACAGCTGAAGATTTCGGTGACAAGTTTGATTTTCAAACGTCTGCTGTGGTAAAGATAAATTTTTACGTTGATGACTGCTTAATGTCAGTTGCATCCGTAGAGGAAGAAATCGGTTGTCGAAGCAGCTATCAGAGTTGCTGTCCCGTTGAGGATTAAACTTGACGAAATGGTTAAGCAACAACCAAGAGATTCCATCCGAAATTCCGTAAGAAAAAAAGTCTAAGGCTGTACGAAATCGAGCCTTTAATGACGACGTGAGCCATCGAGTTCTTGGAGTGCCCTGGAACCTGCAAGAAGATACATTTGGGTTTAATGTAAGTCTTCCCGTTACCCCGTCAACTCGTCGTGGAATTCTGTCGGCATTAAGCTTACTTTACGACTCACTATATAGGCTTTGCAGCATCATGTACACTCGGTGCTAAACTTGTGCTTCATAGCCTGTGTAAGAGAGGTCTTGGATGGGACGATAGCATTTCTGATTCAGAGTTGGCACAATGGAAAGAGTGGCTCTCGTGCTTACATAATATCCATGAATTGCGCGTCTCGCGTTGCGTCAAGCTATATGAAAAAAATGAAGTGAAAAGCTGGGAATTGCACTAGTTCGCAGAGGCAACTTTGGTGGCATACGGTGCCGTGGGTTACCTCAGACTAATCGATGGCGATTTTCGTGTTAACTGCGTGTTTTTTGTTGGGAAATGTCGACTCGCGCCATTAAAGACTGTGTTGATTCATCGGTTAAAATTGACAGCCGCTGTTCTCTCTGTAAACTTCTGTAATTCCATATAAAATGCGGCAGCATTTATTAACTATTTAGGTTCTCAATATTCGTGGGAATTCGAACTTAAAAATCGTCCAAAAACCTTGAATTACCAACACACAATAACACTTGAAATGACGCAGCAGCGAAGTATCGCATAAAATTAGCAAATAATTAAATTGTGTGAATTAAATATGTGATTAAGGTCGTGTTTGTAACCCGCGCGATGAAAAGGTTCGCCATCCCTGGGCCCTGGTCGTTCCTTTTGGTATGGGACATATGCCTTCGTTACGGGAGAAGATCTGGATAATTAAAGGCAGCGTTGCTGTACGCCGTGTAATTGGCAATTGTCTGTTCTGTAAGCGACGGAATGCTGCTGTTGGAGTGCAAACAATGGCAGACTTGCCCTCGGCGCAATTGCATACGTACGAGCCGGCGTGGACTATATCGGGCCCTTCCCGGTGAAACTATAGGGCGAAACATTGTCAAGCGATACGGAGCGGTGTCCACCTGTTTGACTGTTCGCGCCGTTCTCATCGAAGTCGCCCACAGCCTATCGACAGACTCGTTTATTGACGCACTTCGTGGTTTCATTGGTCGACGAGGAAGTCCTGTTCGAATTTACTCCGACAACGGAATGAATTTTGTTGGCGCGGAATGAATTTTGAGAGAACCTATCGAGTCATGAAACCTTCGATTTGGAAAATCATGACGTCTTTGATGACTCAGAAAATTATGTCCGATGAAACGCTGTCAACGCTTTTTGTCGAAGAGTCTACACTAAATTCACGTCCGCTTGATCCGGTCAGCTTCGACCCACTAGATGACGAGCCGATGACACCAAACCTTCTCTTGCTCATGAGATCGAAGTTGTCCTCGTCGCGGATGACTCACAGCCACGTTCAAGGTGGCTAATGGGCCGCGTTGCTAATACGTTTCCCGACAAAACGGGAAATGGGAGGGGGCGAGGGCCATAGTTGAGAAACCCTGACCTAGACTTTGAGCTAAAATATGCCCATAAATTAGCACAAAAACAAAACTGTAAAACGAAAGATTCACGCGTAGCGCTAAAAATCTTTGCAGGACAATATTTTTAAAATTGCAAAAAATATATTTTTCTACAACACCTAAGCACAACTTAGATCCCTGTCAACTGTACCAGATTGTTCTGACCAAAAGCAGCCAAAATCGGTTGTGAAATTAGAATTATAGTTTTAAGGGGCCTAGAAACCTGGCAGTATTAAAAGTTAAAGCTAAAAAGCTTTCAAATTGCAAAATGACGAACCATATTCCGCATTTACTAACCTACACCTAAATGATGATACAAAGCAGAGCATAAAGGCAGAATACACCTGACATAACATGTAACCAACTATATATTGTAGTAGTACTCACTCCCCCTCCCCCCAACCAAGTTGCGGCTCACGGAATGTGTGCAGTACTCCAAAGTCAGTTTGTACTTCCATTGTCACATACATATTTTTGTTCATCTGCTCATGCGCAATACAATCTACATTCTACAATACTAACCTTATTGTGAAGATGTATTTGCCTCCAAGCACTGTCATGGACACCATTACAGTGGCCAACGACATGACGACGTTAAACGCCAGGCTGGTCTGCAGTTCTTCTAATGATAACACGATCAAAGTAGATACGAATGTTTGCAGCGTCCAAAAATAAAGAGACTGCTTCAGTTCGAAAGTAAAGCCTAAAATCCTATTGAATGGAGCAAACAGCTTCGAGTCAATACAAATTGAAACATGGTCCTTGCTTTGCAATTGATTTCTGCCATTTCCGACAATACACAGCTTACAAGTTTTACTAGTAAAAATGATCAAAAATTTGCTCTGCCAAAAATCCATTGTTTAAAGTTTCTTGTGACGTAACACTAACCTTATAATCCGATTGAATTTTGTTAAACCAAAGAGATAATAATCTCTTGGTTAAACTTAATTGAAATTTGTTTAAACACTCTTATTGAATGCAGTAAATAGTAATTTAAAGCACTAATTTTAACGTTGCTTTTTGATATAGTCTACTATAAGTGATAAAATATAAAATCAATCTTAGTAAAAGTTTGTTATTTTTTGTTGACAAATAGAAAAAAGTGTTACCCTTAAATAAGATTTAAACTTTGCCGCGATACTTTTATGTTTGTCAAATATCGAAACCAAGAGCGTGGTGGGATTGTAATTACTATTTTAAAAATGCATCCTGTGCATTTTTATTCACGTCATCACTTGCAGCACTAATTATAATTTTACCAATAAAATAGAACCAACAACTCAAGAATTTCCATAAACATGTGATATTGTCACGCCAAAATTGGTCCGGCCGGATAGATTTTGGTCGTAATCAAGCGCCAAAACTGGTCGGATCAATTTTGGCGTTGGAACAGCCGCTAAAACAGGTCCGGCCTAACCCTAACCCTAACCCTAGCCAGACCTGTTTTAGCGGCTGTTCTGTAGCATTTAACTGCAATATTACTGGATATTGCCTAATTCTACGTTACTATACACGTGACCGTTGTTCACTGACGCATGACTAACGCCGAATCGTGCGCTTTGAACGTTTCGCATTCATTCTATTATATACGTCTTACTGATAGGCGGCCGGAATCCACGCGGTATTATCGCGTGTGTACTGGGATCTGCGATGTAACAATCTCTAAGATGACAGAAGAAAACTCCATGGGCAAGTTGTCCCACAATAAACTAGAGAATCGACAGCCAATCGTTTCTCTCCTATCAGTCACAGGATCGAGTACCTTGCAAGAACAGCCCCGAAGATGTTTTTTTCTCTTCAGCGTTCGTCAGTAATCTTGCACCTCAGAGGTGTTAATTTCGCACCACAAATGTCCTCGCTTTCCAAAGGTCTCGACGAGGGACCCCGGAGCGAACGCTTACATGGAATAAAGCGCAAGTTAACTTTATATGGAACGGACCGCCCAGGATTTCTTCACGACAACCCAACACCCCAACACCCCAGTAAGACATTTAAGTCGTTTGACGCTATAAAGACAATGTTTAAACCGTTTAAATTTCACCGCCAATGCTATAAAGCAATGGAACAAATCGGTATATACTTTTCGGATACCAGTATGGGACAATTTTGTGTTCTCATAAATTGTGTTGAAAAGGTTGTTATATCGTGTCCCGATATTACGTTTCACACAGTGTATTTTAGAACGCTCGCCCGCAGCGCCACTAAGGCATTTCCTGTTCTCACGATTTTATATCATTGTGCGCTGTGGGAACGGGACCACTTTTAAGCTGTATAGCTCATATATTGTTCGCGAACCGAGTTCGAATCTCGGCTGCACCGTACAAACTTGACCCTTCACCTTTTTACCCTATATCTTTGTTGAATCCAGACCATTGTCATACAAACATCCAGTTTGGTGGCAAAACATATGGAGGTCCTTGTGCAATATCGAAGGTTTCTTTGCATCAACATGCTCCCCAACTTTAAAAGATTCCAGGCGTCCTCACAGGTCAACTACGCATCGGAGCCAGCTTGTCACGAGAACAGCTTTCCTACCGCTCATTGTGATCGAATATGATCTCAATCTTAAGTGCAACTCTGAACGCACTTCATCAAACACTGCGTTGAACTTCACAGCACAAGAATACGTGATGCCACGTCTTTGCTTCCGTCCAACCGGCTTCAGTAAAGTGAATTCTATTGACGAATCACATCGATTTACTGAAGAAATCTTAAGCAACCAGAGATAGCCTGCTAACTATGAAGATCCTTTTATCCTGGGGAGCATTCAACTACGCAAATTTGCTAGACGACGCATTTATACGCCTCCTTGCCTCTAACGAATCCAAAACCCTACCATACCCCCTTCTAACACACCACGGTCCGCAGCAGACACAGAGGCCCAATTTATACGTTTGATAAATCACTTTAAAGCCAAATGCTAAGTTTACCGAATTGTGCATGAAATTTATCGCCATGTATCTTATTCGATGTATCGCATTTCATCAATGTACGTCATAACTTTATTTGTGTCATAAAGGGTTCGAGAAACCAAGAATTCATTACTTACAAAACAGACAGCCATTAGCTGTCCATTTAAGTTTCTGTGGTCATAGAATCCACAGCCGATTATTTATTGCTTTCTGTATTGTATTTTAAATCTTTAGTGTGCACAATTAATCGCAGAGAAAAATATTTTAAAAACTCGCCTAAAAAAAAAATATAAAAACACCCATAAAACGTTGATCTGTTGAGTTGTATATTGTTATAACGCCACATGTGTGTTTCGCTCGCAATTTTTCGCATGCTATGTCTCTTTGTGTCTTAAAGTTTTTGACACGCACCCAAACCATATCCTAATATCAATCTTTCAGATCTCTTTTTTTTCCATTAATGAACAACCCTTCCTACGTCTGACTTGTTCATTGGAAGGGGGATTCTGTAGCATTTAACTGCAATATTACTGGATATTGCCTAATTCTACATTACTTGCAAACATGACTAACGCCGAATCGTGCGCTTTGAACGCTTCGTATTTTCGGTATTCTAGCGGCCTGTGCCTCTGGAGTCAGATTAATAACTTGTAAGGGACTAAGGCAGCCGTCGGCTCTCGTCTACAGAGCCCGCTCTTCTTACCCCTAACTACACATCACTCTTCGCTAAAGTTCCAACGCCAAAATCGATACGACCGGGCCAGTTTTGGCGCTTGATTACGACCAAAATCGATCCGGCTGGACCAATTTTGGCGTGACAGTATCACATGTTTATGGAAATTCTTGAGTTGTTGGTTCTATTTTATTGGTAAAATTATAATTAGAGCTGCAAGTTATGACGTGATTAAAAATGCACAGGATGCATTTTTAAAATAGTAATTATATCTAAGCCAGGGATGCTAAAATCAAGTCTTATTGAGTACCGTATTGAGAGTTGAAATGGGAACACACAATAAAACCAAAAAAGCAACAATAACTTAAGTAGAAAAACCTATAAAACCATAATATTAAGAACAACGACATACAGTCAAATACGCAGTAATATCCAGAACAGCATAAGATCAAAATCGTCTGAATAAGACCTAAATCTGTCGGAATAAGGCATAAATTCATCGGAACAAGGCCCAAATTGATCGAAATAAGGCCCAAATTGATCGAAATAAGGCCTAAATTCATTAGAAGAAGGCCTAAATTGCCAAAATAATGCCCGACTGTGGGTAGAGGGTATGGGACGATCGGGGGTCATCGGTCCTTATCTGTACTATGCCTAATTGAACAGTGTAAATATAAATACAGACGTTTTACATATACAATGACAATGTGTATTCTGAAGTCGTACTGATTAACGATAACGACACCCATATACAGTACCCAATATGCCTACCGAGAGGCTTACCGAAATCAGTTAGCTTTTTAGCAGGATTGTATTGGAATCTCCTTCGGTGAGGTTCGAACTCATGACCTCCGAGCATACCGGGATAGTCGCTCTACAACTGACTATGCGCAGGCTCGTGCGGGAACTAGTCATAAAACACCATATAGCACCATTTCCTGTTGCATCCTGTTCGTACATACAACATCAATCGAGGGGGCGTAAAAACAAATGTTTGAAACACAACACCGGGACGCTTCAAATCAGTTACTACAAAACATTATAGCATAGGTATCGAAAAGTAAATATTATAGTAGGTATCGAAACGTGGTCGGTTGGATGTTAGAGCACAAAACCTTACTCGTATTGTTTTTTTTTGCCAAATTACAATAAGCAGTGCGGGACTGTTCCTAGTCTAATTTTATATATGGTATGACAAGGTCGGACACAGGATTTTTGTTTAGTGAGAAATTTGTGAAGTTATAATTCAATTATTCTTCGAAAGCGTGCTGTTCTGATTTTAGCTCACACAATTTATAGGTTAGAACGACATTTGCACATTAAGCGCTTACACACATAGATATATTGACCATACAGACTTGTGGCTGCACCAATTTCACTTAAAAATTACGAATGTAGCGCGTCAAAGTTTAAGCTACATTGCGCCTCGGTTGTATTTTGGTTAATGGTTACTTTAACGTTTTAATAAACGAAATTGAAACAGCACATTAACTGTGCTACAAGGTTGACAAAACCTTTTTCAATTATTGGCACTTTTATCGTACACAAAATAATGTATCAAGAAGCTTACCAATAGAGAAGGAGTCGGCAACTTTTTCTAGTCGCGGGCCAAAACCAAACACAGAAGGTCTCTGCGGGCCGCACAAATTTTTAACTAAGAATTGTATTATTAAAGGGTTAGAACAACTGTGAATCAGGCGGGCGAGCGCGTTTTTTTTGGTATACCGGCATTACTTCTTGCACGTTTTAGTACATTGCAGAAATAAAAAAATGTTGGAAGCCTTCCACGTACGACGCAACGGTAAAGAAGCGTTGATCTGAAGCGCAGTTCTAAAGACAACAACAAAACGTAAACGAACCGGACGTCGAAAGATCATTATAATTTTTTTCGCACTTACGTAGTTAAAAAAATAGGTTATTTGAAATGAACTCTTGTCTAGTTTGTCAAATAGGCATTGGACCGGATGAATTACATTGGCGGGCCGTAGGTTGCCGATCCCTGCCATAGAGCAAAAATTGGAATCTCGAAGAATTTGAAATATCTTTCGGTATCCTTGAACGTTAAAAATGACACCCGGGTGCTGCGGCATGTAGTACTTCAATTGTCGCAGCACGTCAGCACATCAAATTAATTCTTTGTTTTATCGCCTTAATGTTGCGTCATGAAAGTTTTTGTTTAAATCCGATTGCCGATATCTCTTGCTAGAGTTTGCAACGAATGCCTTGTTACACCAATTTTTATGCGTCAGAGCTGTATGTGATGTGACGTATATCCGTTTAATGTGAGCGCTTTGTTTTGAAATTCGCCTTATTGTCAACAATCCAGAATTTTTAGAATCGAACGCCAGTTACGTCGCAATGTAGATCGAAGCGCTTTTGTTCAAGCCATATTGGGACAAGATATCAAACAACTTTCGCATAATTGGCAGGTTTCATATTTAAGCGCTTCTTTGAACTATCTGTGCAATGTTTTTATTTATCAGAAAACCCTATCTGCATAATGTTGATTGTGGCTTTGAAACATATAATTCGCATAGATGGCGCGGTAAATAAATTATGTCATTGAGGGCGTATAAAAATTCCTGTCGTAGAGAGTCAAAACAGTTCATATTCAGCAAACCACTTATAGGGGTGTAATATAACTCATCCGCTCACAATGCACTGTTATCCACCATGTGCTGTTCCGACAAAAATTTAGTACTGCGCAGTGCGCATGCCCACGTTGGCCTCGGGTAGTCTTACTCGAGTCCAACTCAAGCAAACAAACCGACTCCGACTGTACAGCCCTGGTAAAAAGACTTCAAAAATTATTGATTTTAGAGAGTGAGCAAAGCGCCTGAATACCATTACCAAGGATCAATAAAAAATACTTAGCGATTCTCTTATATGGGTTAAAATAGCCATTGATTTCTTACCAAACAAACAGCTTTATTTGTTGTGGCTTTTTTAGTCATTTATTTGTAAGCGGCAAAACATAAATTTGTTCTTGGTTAATCCGGTGCTATGTTTACCAATGTCGCGTGTCGCGTGTCCATTATTACGGGTTTAAGTATTAAACAGCATTTTTCATTTGGGTTCGCAAATACTGGAATCGCGTCCGTTTTTTCATTTTATTTTAAAATATTTTGTACCAACCTATAACATGAAATTAGCGCGGGCTGATACAAATACAAAGCACATTGCGAGCAACATCGCACTACGGGTAGCGTAAACAAGAAAAATATAATTACGACTTTTTCTGTAAAATGTTTCTCAATTAGCTCTAGGTAGATCGCAATAACTTTACTTAGTATAAACTGTTAACATTAAATGTTTCGCGCAAAAATGTTATCGTAAATTTAAATAGGGTTTTAAATGCATCTTCCAAAACATAAAGAAAACACGATACATGTATTTCCTAAAAACACATACTGGACAATTTTGCGTGCTTAAAGTAATCAAAAAAAGCTTGCAGTAAGGCATAAGAAAAAGTAACTTGGAATCATAAACCAATATAACCATTCTGCATGCTTTAACAAATTAAGAGCATCTGCTGTAAACTAAAATTTGATGGAGTGGTGTGCTTATTGGGCGTCCATGTATACAACAACATTAAAATACACAAGAAATTAAAATCAAAAGGTTAGTAATACATGTACGACACGCTTTCATTAAAACTTGCTTTAAAAATTCTAACGTACATAACGCTAAATAACGTATATCGATTTAATGTAATTGCAATTAGATAGCTAAACACGGATTCATGGCTAAGAAAAATACACATTGTAGTTTACAGTTAACCATTGCACCGAAATATATTTGATAACTACACTTTATTTTTGTTTTACAATGAATCGCTCTCATAAAAAACACGCACAATCTTTAAATTTATAAGCCAGTATTTCATAGCAGAAAACGTGGTAAAATATAACTAAAATCTTTATATTTGTATGTATTCTTATTGAAGATAAAATTAAAAAAAGGAAAAACAAATTTAAAAAAAATATGAGACATTAGGAGAAATATGCATTTCAAAAATCTGATACCAAGTGGGCTAGTTTTATTTCACAAAAAAAACATGATTAACAGTGAATTGGGGATACAGTTTTATTTGTAATTGTTGTTAGGCTGACGATTGCGCATCTCCATTCCATCATCTCTGCGATTAAGTGGCTTTTCATCTTCATTTGCCATGTCCACTTCAACCAACGTTGTCTGTAGTAATAAACGATTTACTAGCATAGTGAGAAAAACACAGTCATGTGAGATATTAAAACGATTTGAATTACACCAAATGCTAATACTGAAGTTCTACTATAATACTTTGTACACCTGGGTACATGTGGGTTTAACCGCACTACTGTGCAAATATTGCAACATGACATTGTCACCGAATTACATTACCATGGAATTTCTATGTACTTACCACTACAACTAGGCCAATATCTTTTAAACTTTCTGTTAACAACTATTTGCTGGGATGTCTGACATATTGGGAGTAATTTACCTGGTAATGCTATATAGCAAATATGATTTTGGTGGTCTTATATCATGGTTAAGTCATTTTGCAGCAATTACCTTTGCCACAAAAGTAGTTTTTTTTAATCTAGTTTCAAAATTTAATATTTACTGTGGTTGAAATTAACAACAAATAAAAAATAAATCAATACAAATACAATAGGATTTTATATCAGTAGTTTAGGGTGATTATTTGTAATTTTGTGATACCTTTTCAAATACAACAGTCAACACTAATTTGTAGTGCAAGAGAAATTGGACACATAATAGGTGGTATTGTATAGCAATTTAGAAAACCCTGTGATATTGTTGTTATAAATGTTTTTTTACCTTTTTGCTGTGCTTCTCATATAACAGGATAATAGTAATTAAAATAACAACTTCAGCAACAATGCCCAAGAATGGCCAGAGGGCTGCCAGTCTGTCCTTCACACGGACCAAAACCTGTGTTTAACAAACAACAAGTCATTTGTCTGCCAGACAAGCATACATTTATTTTCATATCAGGTCAACCATGGTAGGCTAAAATGAACTGGTCGTTAAAATATGCTATGAATTTTGAGATAATAGTTTTCTAAACTAAGACAGGAATTTAGAAAACAAACATTTTATAATTTGCTACAGTATGTAGGAGTACTACACATATGCATATACATCATGAAACTGTAATACTAAACAGCAAATTAACAGACAGTAACATAACATAACCACTACTTAGGATGTTCTAATGGTTTATAGTTATTGAACGAATATCATTAAACAATATTATACATATTAACCTATTACAACATATTTAGATCTCTGTTAATAGTTTAGTAGTATAGAGACAACTCCAATATAAAAATGTTTATTTTACCTCAACAGTTGAATTTCCAGCTATATTTTTTACCTCACATGCATAATATGCTTGCATGCTATAGGTGAGGTTATGAAACAGCATGGTTGAACTGTGGAAAATAATATACACAACATATATATTTATAAATACCCTAAAAAGAAATAAAGCACATATATACCATAAAGTGTTTTTAGGTATATTAATTTTATTAGATATAAAAAAAGGATTAAAATATTAACATACTTGTTTCCAGAAAAAGTAATGTTAATATTTGGATCTGTTTTATCAGTAATGATAATAGAGGCCTCATTTTCACTTTCACCCCGACGACTCCATTCAAAAGTGACCGTAGGATAGGAACCCTTACTGGTGCATGTCAACTTTCGCTTTTTGTCACCATCATTAAATGTAACCGATTTTCTTGTATTCTACAACAACGAATGTTTAATGTACTAGTAAAAAATTAAAAAAAATGGAGGAACAGTTAGGAACCAAAATTAGTACATGGTACTGCAGCAGTTAATTTCTGACAGTTTAACATGCAGCTAGCTCACTACCTGGATATATTATTACAAAATATTAAATAACACTCTGCATACACAGGTATATTTTTAAGTGTCAATAGAGAAAATGGGTTCGGTATTTGCTATCATAACTAAGTGTCAAATTGTCAGATTCATTTTCAAACTAATGGTTAAGTTTGGTGTTTTATCAGAAAACCATATAAGATCACACCAGGTTTGTAAAGGTTCATGATAAAAAAGACTTTAGCCTGGTACCAAGTGATAATAAATTAGAGATATAAAACACCAAGAAACCTTTAATTATATTACCAGTTCGACATACAACAAATGTTGAATTGCTGGTATACGATTCAGCAAAGGTAAAAAAAACTGGTTACAGCAAGAAATCATAATGAAAAAATTTAGATTCTTTTTAGTGATTGGTCAGACTTGTGTGAGTACAGCTAACTGGTCTCCTAGTTCAAATCATAACTCTTTGAAGTGCAGCACTTAATGGAGCACTGAAACAGTTCCTTATTTTTTAAAAGCAATAAATACATTTCAGCCGTAACGGTCCTTTAGAGTGGGCAACAGACCATTTTAAAAAAACTAGATTTATTGAAAAATACATATATTGTATAATGTATATACATATTTCTAAAATATTTAAATAGCCTAGGTACAAATATCTTTTTTTTAATTCACCTCCATTTGAAATATAAAATATATAAAATATATTAGTTTTATTCATTTTTATGCTAGTTGTAACAAAGTTAGTTGTAACAAGTTAATATTTTTTTACAATGCCACATATAGCAACCCTGTCTAATTTTGATTGGTATTTGGCTTACACAGTAAAGTAGAAAGCCATGCAGTAAAACCAACTCTCCTAGTTTTACCCCTGTCAATCTGTACCTATGTCTTACTTTGTCAATTACTCTTGACATATACTTTAATCTTAAACAATAAAATATTTACACTGAGGCACAGTCTAAAAGACAATGGCCATTTAAATTAAGCTCTCATTGCAAACAATTCCATTTACAACCCTACTGTTGCTGAAAGCCTTAGTTTTAGTTAGTCAAGCAAAAACATTTTTAAAAGAAAACAGCACAATACAAAGAGTCAAAGCTTGTTAAAACAGTAGTGTTTCACCAAGAAACTGCAACAATAAACAGTGTAACTATTTAGTTAATATGTTATTCGTGGTGTACTGCTACTGTGAAAAGATTAGTACAATAAAAAAAATCTTACATGATGCAAGAAAATGTTTAATACCTGTATAGTAGGGTTTGCTATGTATACAACATCAACACTATTGATAACTGCATTGTCGGAAATGCAACTGTACGTTCCTACGCCAGACAGGGCAGTGATATTCAACATAACCTCGCCAATTCCAAGGACTCTAACATTGCTATCTGGATCAGTATAATTCCAAGATATTCCAGAAGTTGAGTTTATTTGTTTCATTTCACATGACACTGTAGATGGGTTTGCCTCACTTGTTTTTGCATTCAATTTTACAACTGTTGTTGCTTTTGCAATCACAAAAGAACAAAAGATTACAACAATAAGTTTTGCCATTGGTAAACAGGTGTGCTACTATAAACTGAAAAATTAAAATGAATGGATGTTAAAAATGGTGCAATTTTTTATCATCTTTGTTACTTTGCACACTGTATTATAATAAATACTAAACTAATATTGGTGACATAAGCAGTTTTTCGAATGCGTTTTAGCTTCAGAATAAATAAACATGTCACAAGCTTGATAGGGTAGTACAATCCTAATGATAAATTGTATCAGCTTGCAGAATAGGTTTATTCAGGCAAGTTGTTAAATTCTATTGAGTATATACATATATATATATATATATATCAAATAAATGTAGATATAATGTTTTTGTTCTGCTCATTAAAATATTACATTATACTGTATTATTTATTGCCAAAACAGTAAACTGTGAGGTAAAAAAAAAACAGTTCCAAAGCACTTTAATTTAAGGCAACAGCTTAAAAAGTTTAATTTAAGGCCACAGCTTAAAAAGTTTAATTTAAGGCCACAGCTTAAATATTAATTCATAGGAGTTAAAAATAATTTAGCCTTTAAATTATTAATAGCAAATTCTGCAATATGTGATATGCGCAGTTTTTGTTTAAGGTGTTTTGGGGGACCGAAACGGTCCCCCAAATTTCTCCAGCGGTTTCCCAAATTTTGGACTTCAAACTTTTTTGGTATTTTAATGAAACACTTGCGGCCTATCAAAACTACTTAGCGGTCACCCAAACCAAACCTTAAAAAAACCTGGGTATGCGCATCCCAGAGGCCTTTTTTTAAATAATCGAATTCCACACTCGATTTAATAAATAGTACACCTAATGGCTGGCATGTTACCATCAAAATCCTAAATCTGGAAATTTGGCACAAGTGCCATGAAATACAGACTGTCTTTAAATGTTTTTTTTTTCTGGATTAAATTCCCGAAATGCTGTGTACGAAAGTGTTCTATTAATGTCACAAAAACACCCATCTATATATTTTTTTAATTTCTCTCCACAAACAAGGCTTGTGAAATATTTATTTACAAGTTCCTATGAGTCCAAACATTTCCTAAGAGACTTACAATCCAGTGATCGGTTTCCATGCATTATCCCTAAACTTTTTATCCTGGTAAAATGGTAAAAGAAGTCCTTCATGGCTATTTACCCAACTTGCTCGGGTATAAATTTCATCAATATTGATTATCCATTTTAACTACTAGTTTGTTAAAAGGTAAATAGCTTTTTAAAAATGAATGTCATTTGGCGTACCATTCTACCAGATATGTGACAAGTATTATGAGTGCACCTGCAAGTTTTTTTTCACAGATTAAATCTAAACCCGCCAAAATTTAAACATCACCCATATTTTTCTAGTATGTTACACTGGTGGGTTCCATTAGGACCTTTAGTGCACCCAGTTAAGATCTGCCAAACTTTCAAGACATGCCTATAATATTGCAAACCTCTTTAGGTGTTAGTAGTGCAGATTTTTCTTAATAAATTTTGGTTGAAAGTTTTGACAAGCATCTTCGGTGGGTCAAAGTTATAGAATGCAGATGATGGGGCCAGGCCTATTGGTAATACAAAGCCAACACCAAATCAAAACATTGTGCAGTGTTTCAAGAGACAAACAAATAATTTATGCTAATATATTATGTCCAGAAGTATTAATACGATACGTTACACAACACATCTGTATAAAACAAACAAAATAGGAAAAACAAGTTTTAAAGTTAAAAAGGTCGATTTGCTTCGTTTTATTTTACATTTTCTCATCTTTCTGCTTCTACACAGTTACAAAATTGTAATATCGATCAGTAGAAAACAATAACAGTATTAAGGTAAAATGACAACAACGGTTTACAAAAGGGCATACAATATATGGCGCTCTTTCACTATTGTACGTAAAAATTAATAAAAAAAAATTTTCTTCAAATGCCGCATACCACAACGCATATTGTTTGGGTTAGCGTTTGGTTGACGGTGGGTCAAGTTATTATTAATAATAAACATAATATGACTTGACCCACCTTCACCCAAACGCCAACCCGCACCCTAACCCAAACAATATGCGTTGTGGTAAGCGGTATTATTATTTTTTTTTTGCATAACTTTTCACGTACAATAGTGAAAGAGCGCCCAATATATGCACCGGCACCGCGGCTATATGCCCAAAATCGATATTTTGGTTAAAATAGTATATGCACTGGCCCGCAAATGCAAATATTAAAAAAATAAAATAAAAACAGCTTTTAAACAAACCAGTAAAGCGACTTTTTTGTTTCGCTTGTACCACTCTTTGAAAGTGCAAAGGACAACAGACAGCTGTCCAGTGTTTGGTGTCAGCAAAGCGGCTGACGATTGCAAAACAATCAGTCACAAAGAAGAACCGGTGCAGTGAAGTGTGACGCTCGATTATGACCTCACTCGAAGGGTCGCTGAAGCAAGCTTAGATCGAAGGAAATGTTTGATCTTGGTTTGTTGTTTATAAACCGCGTTTACTTTGTAAAGACGGTGCATTCAAAAAGGAAAGATGTAAAAGCACAACTGATCATCTTGTGGGCTATACTGCAAGGTTGCAAAGTTTCCCACGTAGCATTTTTTTACAATGAAATAACAAAGGCGTGGCATCATATAAGTAATGCCACTTTGTATCCTAATCGTTTGTGTTCGGTTTGGTGTAGCTTTAGACAGCATAAATTTGAGACGTTACCATTTTAAGCACTTTCTGTAGTCACGTGGCCTTAAGGCGCCTGTCCATGTTTTTGCAGGTGCACTTGCGCCTTTCAAATAAACAATGTAAAATGGCTGACTTGCAAATGTATGCTGACCACTTTCTAAATGAAATGATCGACGAGGCTGTACTTGGTGTAGCTTATGAGGTAAATCACTTGAATATCCAGTTGTACCGAGGTTTTTTTTTTTTCATTTTTCTAGTTTGTCACTATTATTTTAAAGTACTAACTGTGAAACCTGTTTTTATACAGGCCCATCGTTCCTTTACAAAAGGGACTTTATTTCTAGATGACAATCTTTCTGAAGACGAAGACAAATATAAAATTGTTGTGGAAAAGGGACTTGATATTTTTGGACAGCCCATCAGTGGCTCCAAAAAAACAGTAAAAACTTTAAATTTTGCATGACTTTGCTATAATCTTGCACATATGTAAAGAAATATTACCTTGGTTTTTCTACAATGATAAATAATAATAATTATATTTTCTAAAGAACACAAAATCTTTTAATGCCCCTGAAGTTTTAACGATTTTTGGTTACTTAATCTACTCAATCGTTGATGTTAATTGGTACATTATATTTTCTTGAGTTAGTACCACTGTTATTTGAATAATATACATTGGTTAATCTTAAACAAGCCTTTTTGCTCCAAAACTTAAATTGAATGTGTCAATGCTCACAGGTTGAATGTTTGTGCCCAAATTGTAATCGAAACATGGCAGCAAGTCGCTTTGCCCCACATTTGGAAAAGTGTATGGGAATGGGTAGAAATTCAAGCCGAATTGCTTCTCAAAGGATCGCTAACAGCGGGTAAGTGAATGTTTACATTGATGCTTGTAACAAAATATCAGTTAAGATATCGTATTTACTTAATATTAAATAATAGCCCTAAAACCGAGTATTCAAATATAAACTAACTATAATTTAAGTATTTTCAAATTAAGAACAATTTGCACGATTACAGGTCTTATTTCCATTGGAAAGTAAGAACTTTAAATTAATTATCGATGGCTTCTAAGAGTGCCTATCATTTTAGTTCTCTTTTGACAAATATGGCGACCAAGTAATTTAACCTAGAAACTAACAATTATTCTTAAATTAAAAAAATTTAAAGCAATAATCAGCCTGCAGTAAAATATATCGTAAGGATAATTAAATGCGTTACTGATTGATTTTAAATACACTTTTTCTTATAGGAAATTTTCCTCCATGAATGATGCTCTGGGTGAAGATGATCCAGATGACATAAATGATGTTGATTGGTTAGCTTGTGAAACAACTTCAACACGAAAAACAAAAAAAAGAAAAACAGAGCGTTGTAATGGCTCACCACGTACCTCCAAATCATTAATAGCACGTTCAAAAACTTCATCAAATTCACCTAAACTTAGCCACACAGAGTCAAAAAGTGATATTCATGATGCAAATGATAATGTTATGGTTTTACCTACAACCACACGCCAAGGTTCTGAACAAATCACAACTCGTAGTGAAAATATTAACCAGACAGTTACCCTTTGGCAACAACACATCAATGCAACTCTAACTGGACAGGAAAGTTCCAGGTCATCAAAATCTCCATCAACTGTTAGTGCTGCATCTAGCAATGTAAAAAAGATTAAGAAGACCGTTAAAACAAGTCATTGTAAAAAGTCAAAGAAGCGTCATTTACCTGCTCAACACACAATGGGTTTATCATAAATATTTATTTCGCCACAAAATATTTGGTCCATGTGGTAAAATTAATTAACAGTCTTTGAAGAATGTTATTCAATTGTTTTTCATTTCTATGCAAGTAGGGTTGGTTCTGTACAAGTTGCATGGCTATAATCGACCCAAATGGCAGTGTATTGTGCATATGCCTGATGTTTTTTTCCTTTTTTTAGTTGAAATCTAAATGAAATTTTGTTTCATGAAGCTTTTTAGTTACCTTTTTCGCTTATTTCTTTTTGTTCATATCTACCCTTTCTTGAGCACTGTATGCATTCGTGTTAACTTCGTTTTTGTAGTTTTTTGTGTAGAATTTCATTGTTTGTTGTGTTCTATTGTCATTGTGGAGGATTTTCTATACATTCAATTATTATTGGGGCGTTATTTGAGCTAAATTTACACATGTTGGTTTGCTGAAATCGTATTAATCGAATTGAAAGCAGTTTATAAAATATATTTTGACGAAATTCGCTGTTAGATCACAGGGTAGAATAACCAAAATTAGTGTCTCAGTTGTTCCAGGAATTAATTGCAAAAATTGGTGTTGTGCATTAGGAATATTGTTGTTACTTTTTTTTGCCAATTTGTTTGTCTTTATCCATTTTCTTTTCTCTTTTATTTTTATTCATTTGTGGTGCGACAAGTTACGTTTTTGAAAGTTGTAATGAAGTGAAACGTCACAATTTCTCAACACAACAGTACCACTGCCTTGTAAAACAAGAAAAACGAGTGATTCTCTTGTTTGTTTATACAGTTATTTTGCCTACTTGACATATTTCGATTCCATTAGGTAAATCCAGAGCCGGATAAAAGGTTTTGGATGGACCTGGGACTATGCTATACCAGTGCTCTTCAACCGGTGTGCACGGTGCGCTAAAATGTGCATAGGTTGCAACTGTACAAAAGGTATACCGTACAAGGGTGCATCACAAACTTATTGAATCATTAATATTTGACATTTAGGATACTAGAAAAAATATGTAGGTTTCAACCAATGTATTAAAATGGTGTTTTATGACATGCAACAGTAGCCTACTCGCAAGCAACCTGCAGCCATAATCGAACTTTTACCGACAGTGTGTAAAACTTCGGAAGCTCCGCTTGGTTTAATTAACATGACGGTGATATGCATAATTAATTTTCATATCGCTTTTTACCTCGGTTTACCTTTTAAGCAAAGAGGGTAAATGAGTTCGTCACAACGACTTTAAGGGTTCACCAAACCAAAAAAGGATGAAGAGCACTGTTAGGGCTACCATATTTTCAGCACCTTAAAAGAGGAGATTTTCTTGCCTGCAAGTAAAACGAAAGTAGAATTGTTACGTTTGAGAAAACGTGCCATATCTAAGTATTGCACGTGGTCATGCCTTATAAAACAGTCGGAAGTGATCTGAGGTACTAGGTCTACTCAAAGAGATTTAAACATTTTTTTTGTAAGTCTCTTTGGTTTACTTTACTAACGCGTCTCACAGGCCACTCTGTTGGAAAATGCTGGACATATTTAGTACGTTATTACTGCGGACGACACTACACAGATATTCATTGCAACAAACTGCCTGGGCGCTCTTTTACTTATGTACGTGAAAAGTTATGCAAAAAATAAAACAACGACCAACTAATGCTGCGCCAAACTAAAAGCGCCATAACGCGAAGTAGGGCTCGCTGGGCAGAGGAGGGCGAGAAAAATACAAAATACTTTTTAAATTTGGAAAAAAGACATTGCGAAAAAAAGGGTATTAACAGACTTTTTGTAGATGATAAAATAATAACTGACCAAAACAACATTTTGGACGGTTTAGTTGACTTTTACAAGCAACTCTACAAACAAAACGGAGATCTATTGAACAAAACCTTAATCGCCTCAAAATTAAAAACACTAAATCTCCCAAAAATTAAGGCAGAACAAATTCACTGCTCTCTGCAACATGGGTAAAAATAAATCCCCTGGGCTAGAAGGTTTTCCAGCAGAGTTTTATATCACCTTTTGGGACAATATCAAATGCGTCTTTATGGCAGCTTGGCGACACAGTAAATATAGGTAGGCTATCAGCTTCTCAGTCAGAAGCAGTGGTAACTCTACTTCCAAAAGCTTATAAAGATCATCTTCAACCGGGAAATTTTATACCGTTAACGCTTTTGAATGTAGACTACAAAATTGCTTCAAAAGTAGTTAACACCAGGATCCGAGGGGTACTAAACGACATTATCTCGCCTGCGCAAAATGGTTTTATTCCAAAACGAAACATAGGCACTAATATTCGTCTTTTGTTCGATATCATTGACTGCGCCGACTATTACGATATAGGCTACCTGGCGCGATACTGTCTATAGACATGTTCAAGGCCTTTGACACGGTAAACTGAGACTTCATATATACAGCCTTAGCTGCTTTCGGGTTCGGGGACAAGATTATTAAATTGATCGAATGTTTTTACCAAAATCCTTCGTGCGTAATTGTTAACAACAACTTTTTATCAAAATCGTTTAACGTTGAACGTGGCGTACGCCAGGGATCAATATAGATAATTACTTGTTAGCCTTACATACGAAATGGATCTCTAAACTACTTGACGAAAACGCGGAAGCTGATTGGAAACAAATCGAAGGCCCCTTTAACCAAGGTAACAGATTAGAAGCGCTTCTTAATGGGAACATAGGAACAAACAATGCAATCACAAGGCGTATACATACTTCCTATGCGAACGTTACGTTGCGCAATAATGGCGTGCAAACAACTCTTGGAAATTATAGATCCAAAGTCAAACAGCCGTCCGCTTTGGCTAAACAAAAAAGTAAAATTCCGCTCAAATGTTTTTTTTATGCCATAACTTATAGATTCCAATGCAATTTTTCACCAGGATTTATTGAATATAAACGGCCAGTACCTACAATATGACGCATTGGTAAATAAATTTAATTTACACCTAACAACACAGATTTTGTCCAATTCATAAAACTAATATCGAGTCTTCCAGAAGAATGGGATTCGGGTAGCGCAACAACGTCCCGATCTTATAGAACCCAAACATTAAAATTATTTATCCAGCAGTATAACTCCACCAAATCGGTTTACGAAAAAGTACAAACAACAATTCTCTTTCCTCCAAAAGCTCAGTTAAAATGGCACTGGACCTTAAATTGCGGGAGCTAGTGCACATCTGCCATGGGAGAAAATTTACCGCAACCTCTACAATTCAACAATCGAAAACAAACTAAGAAGCTTTGAGATAAAGTTTAACTTGGGCGCAATTGTTACAAATGCCTCCCTTTATTCGTTCGGTAAAACCAAATCTAACCAATGTACTTTTTGCAAAAAGGCCACGGAAACCCTGTACCACTTGTTTTATTTGTGTCCTGTTACGTGTCTATACTGGGAAAATGTGAGTGCTTGGTTCAGTACTAAACTACGAATATCGTGTGTTTTTTCCCGCGAGCAATTACTCTTTGGAGTGCACAAAAACGAACCGTGCAAAACATTTGTGAATTGTGTCCTTTTATGCGCGCGATATGTTATTTATCAATGTAAATATGCCGACACTGTCCCGACTATGTTACGATTTTTACTGTTGCCATCTTCTGTGCGAACTTCCGAGCGATATTCGGCTTTAAAAAGAGGAAGTATGACAAAACACAAAAGTAAATGGTCGTTAGCTGCTTGAGAGCTTCACTATTTTGATTTGTTTTTCTTGTTCGTTTTTTTCGCTATCTATTTTATTACTAAAAAAAAAAAAAAATTGAAACAAAATAATACCGCATACCACAACGCTTATTGCTTGGGTTAGGGTGCGGGTTAGCGTTTGGGTGAGGGTGGGTCAAGTAATATTATGTTTATTATTAATAATAACTTGACCCACCCTCAACCAAACGCTAACCCGCACCCTAACAATATGCGTTGTGGTATGCGGTATTATTATTATTATTTTTTTGCATAACTTTTCACGTACAATAGTGAAAGAGCGCCGTATATATAGCCTCGCAAATTCCTGCAGTATGTCGTGCAGCCTGCGAAATCACATTACTAAACCTACTTATTGTACGTTGAAAAACAAAACAAACGGGCCTCTTTCTATTTGGTACGTAGAAAATAACGCAAATAAAACGGTCTACAAATATCGCATAACCAAAACGCACATAATTTGGGTTAGGGTGTCGGGTTTGGTTGGGTCAAGTATTATTATATTTAACATTTTTAATAATGCTTGACCCATTCAACCCAAACGCTAACCCTAACCCAAGTAATGTGCATTGCGGTTATCGTTTTTTTGCGTTACTTTCTACGAACCAAATTGATAGAGTGCCAACAAACTAAAATGTTTTACTAAATAGTTTGTTAAATGTTATTCTCATGGGCGTCATATTTCCTTTCATATTAAAAGTTTTGCTAATTTAACTAAAAACACAGATTTTTCTGCACTTCGTGCAGATTGGTGCGGAGAACATTAAGTGTTGTGTTTTCCGATATTTGTACTTGAATGCCCTCCAAAAAAATGTCCCGCATCCCCCGAGTTTTCAGTAGCGTGCTTCTTTTTTTGTAGCAACAGGCCTATTTTTTAGTTAGTAGCTGGTAACCCTGACTTTATAGGTCTAACTAATAACAGGTATCATCTGAATACAACCAGACTAAACTGTATTAGTTGTCTTGTCTAATAGAGCTGACCCTTTATTAAGGATTTTTTTAGGTATCATTTGTATTACAGTCACTGTTCTTATAGTATTTAAAATCATGCCTATAAAAAGTACTAATTCATCTTAAAAAAAGCAAGTAACTGGTAAAACTCAAAATGACATGAGATCGTGTAATGCTCTCACCATGTAAATTTGTGTGCTGTTATTGCTTTAATGAACTGTAACCTGAAAGTGTGTTATAGTGTTTAGAGACCCCCTAGGTTGTGCAACTAACTGGTATGTGTTCCTATGATGAAACCTTCTCACAGTGAAGACAGAAGGAATAATGCTTTAATGTGTTCAGTTATAAGAAACCTACGAAGGAGGGAATCTTTTGGTTATGTAACAAAGCATCCGGTTAAGCGTGTGGGGACAGCCAGTGGCCGTGTATTTGCAATTCTTCCAACAAGACTGGCATTTTCTTTGCGTCAAATAGTGAATGAAAGTGTTTTGTTGGAAGAAGCTCATGTATTTTTGGGTTTCAGCAAGGATGGAACATTTGTCATATCATACACTGAGCACCTGGAAACTGATAACCACACAGGATTTCCAAGCTATGTATTTCGCTTGCACTGGTGGCTGTTTAGACTGCATGCAAATATGAAGAAATGTCGTACAGTTAGATTGTTTGCAAATGAGGAAATTGTAAGCTCACTACATTTATCTTATGTTGAGTGGCCAAATGAAAAGTCAAAGGTTGTGGTTTATGGGTGGGGAAAGGAAACCGACAAATGCTACATAACTGTTGCTGCAGCCCCACCACATGAACCATGTGATGACTGTGATGTAGAAGATAGCGAACTGAGCGTGCCTTGTTTGAAACATAGTTTTGTTGGCCATATGGTTCACACATCAGTATCTACAGTGTCTGGTGTTCTCAACACAAGTGGCCTGAAAATTGACAATCTTTTAGTTTTAAATATGGGACACTCTATTGGAGTGTTTAGCTTAGGACTGATACCACCTAAAACTGGTGTTGGTAACTTACCACTTAGTTCTATAAAACGAGCAACCTATGAAGATAAGCCATTTGAAAGTCAAGAAACGGAACAAATTGTGTCTAGTGAAAAAAATTTTGAGCTAATGTTATCCAGAAAACTAAATCTGATTAACACTAATATTGCTACTTTACAAAGTATCAGTGAGGATGAAGAGCCTTTCGCATCTCAATTTTCCAATTCATTTCAACTTGGATCTTCCCCTGACATGTTCAGTCCTAGCACTTCTCAGACCACAAGTTCGTTGCATTCACCATCTCCAGGATCTATGTTGTCCACCACCTCAGATGACTCATCGCCAGCATCACAATGTATTACATTGTCTGATCCCAATGTATCAAACAAATGTTCTATGTGCAAACAACAGCCCGAAAGTATGGAGGAAGGTGAAAAACGTGAAACAAATATGGACCCTTATTATGATTTTGAGCCGAAAAGTATTGTTTTGCTGCCAAGGGAAACAGGGGCTGATAACGATGGATTTGTGTCTCCTTTTGATATTTGTACTGCTGGTAAAGATTTAAACGTAAAAAAGAAATATCAAAATGAAAATTGTTGTTGCAATTATGCAGCAACTTCCAGTTGCATGATACATGGAAAGAAGTCATGTAATACAAAATGTGCTAATCAAAGCAACAGCAAAAGTGTTTCGTCTCAAACAGCAAGCAACAACTCTACATCAGATTCTCAAAATACATGCATTTATTGTGGAAGAAAACTTAACAAACCTTGTTGTAATGAAAATACAACCCTTGCAAAAAAGATCAACCAGGCTTCCAACGCAAGCGCTG
Organism: Ascidiella aspersa; assembly: GCF_963924565.1. Lineage (NCBI taxonomy): Eukaryota > Metazoa > Chordata > Ascidiacea > Phlebobranchia > Ascidiidae > Ascidiella > Ascidiella aspersa. The sequence continues at coordinate 23,699,122 of NC_139447.1, read as the reverse complement.
CCCCCCTATGCATTACTTCTCCCAGCCGCAACCCTTCAAAGCTTTTAATATTTTCTTCTGTCAGAAATTCTCGAGATGATGCCTCAATGGATTTAAATGCTGCAACTCCCAGTCCTTCAGCGAGTGAAAGTAGTGGAAGCATTTACTGCGCAGGCGACGCCTCATCGCAACTAAGTCTTAAATCGGGTAGCTGTCGTAGAACTGATGGCATTGTATCATTTTTTGAAACTCTTTACGGCCCAATGAATGGGTTAAATTCTTTAGAGGAACCTGTACCTGCTGCTGCCCATAGTCTTTTCTACGGACCGGTTACGTTTGAAGGTGTAAACGGCTGTCCTCTCAATCCGGTCAAGTGCGAAAAAGCCGACAACGCCGTAGCCTACAGTCAGCACTTGGTTTTAGACGTTGAGCACGTTATATTTGATGTTTTACGGACCCGTTGCTATACAACATACAAGTTTGGTTACTTGATCGATTATGAAGTGCAGATAATCGATACTTGTCCCAGCACACGTTCTGTTCTCATCTTAATCGTCGCCTTACTCAATGTTTCTCCCCAAAAATCTAAGACAAAGTTACGCGAGATCCACTTTCGTTATCATAGCAACTTTGAAGCCAAGTCGACAGTGCTGCAGCAATTTCACTGCTTCCTGTGTTGGCGACTTCAAACCGGGCGCTACGAAGTGGTAGCCGCTTCACCTCTGCAAGCCTATCACGAGAAAAAAGACGAAAAGTGGAACGCCTCCTGGTTAATTGAAACCAAAAACGCAATTCGTAGGGCATGTGCAGTGCCCATATCACCTCAATCCAGTGTCTACTTGTTGAACAACGCCCCAGTGTTACAGGGGAAGTCTTTGAATCTTCTCTGGGACATGAACAGGATGGTAGCCATACGAAAATGAAATGACGCTGTGTAGCCAATGTGTTTTTTCGTTTTAAATTTGTTCACTTTTTACCTGTTTTACGTATAAAAAAATGAACCTATCTTTCGGTATTGTCTTTTTTTAAGGTTATTAAGTTGAGCAAGTTTGTTTAAAACAACTGCTAATTATTATTGGAGATGGTTATTTTGTTTAGAAATATGGAGTCTCATTTGCTTGTAAAATTACGTCAACAACGGGTTGAGCACCTGGAAATTAACGGTTCCATCTTATTGGGTACAAAGTGAATGGTACCAAAATTCAACTAATGCATTAGGTATGGGATTAATACAAACCGAGTTTAACTAATACGACCAGCGCATACGATGTAACGTTTGCATAACTTGGTGACACAATATCGACAGATTAAACAAAGATGTGCTGCTCAAAACGTATTTTTTTCTTTTTCGTCGAATTTGGTTGTCCGCGTGTTTATATACTCCCATGGTTAATTACTTTTTGATTATCCAAAACTGAATTTAGTAGAACTACACCTATACGCCACACCTTTGTATTGAAATTCACTTCTGTGTGCGGTGTTCGCTTACGATAATTTCGTCAGTGGACTAGTAACATTCCATCCATTACGGTAATCTCAAAAGGCAATATTTTGTCTGACCTACAAAATTACGGATTTATTTGGTTTTATTCTCACTTTGTTTTCTCACACCTGTTGTAGTCGATGGGAACTAATTTTGGTTATAAGATACTTAATTAATAAGTAAAAAAGGCACGTTGATTTTTTGCCTATTATAACTTAGTAAATTCATAAATTCTTCAAGCTCAACGCGAATCTAATTATGTTTCTAGACCAGGGATGTCCAACCTGCGGCCCGCCTGATGTTTACGTGCGGCCCACCACTTATTCTCAATTTCAGTAGCCTTTATTTAAAACAATTGTTTATACTATTATTAATACGTGTAAAACGCGCAGTATAGGATGTAGACCTAATTTAATATATTCTCTGAAACTATAATCGAGTCTAATGTCGCATTTCAACATCCTTTGAACACTTAAGCACGCATCATTGTTAAGCAAGATGTGTGATTTTTAATGTGTTTTTTGCGGACCGTTTTAAGGAAATAAATGGTGTCGTACCATGACATGATACGGCATGCACACTCAAATTTTCGCGTTTCGCGCGATTAGAACTTCGCTTTCCCGGGGTTAATTTTTGCGTATTTGCGCACAAGTTCTCTCTGGAAGAGCGAGTGTTTATAAGTAAAGTTGTTTACCGACGTCACGATATATGACGTAACTTATGATGTCACCCCTTTAATTTAATGGGATTTGCGGCGCATCGAAACTTTTAAAGTGGCAATGCGGCCCATTCTGCTAAAAGGTTGGACATCCCTGTTCTAGACTGTTTTACCCCATTTTGATAAATTTGTTTAGGCCAAAGGCGTCGTGCGTGCAATTGCCCCCCCCCCCTCTCCCGAAAATAAAGTTTCGCGACCCCAATCTAAATAAAATTCAGTTATAGTTTACATTGCGTCCCCATTTTGTTTTGAGATACGAATAAAAAATTCAAATAATGCTTGAACAAAGCAGCACGAGCGCAAATTGTACACAACAAAATAAAATAAAATTTAACACACGAACGAACATTAAAATTTAATTTTGTTTCAACAATAAATTGCGTTCAGTGCTATGGTTGCGGGTGCATAGTAGGCTATCTCCACTAGTTTTGGCATCCACTTTATATAAGCATAATAACCGCATGTCATTCTCTACTTCCAAGCAATATAGTCGTACGATGTTTCGTGATTAACATGCTCATTGCTCTTTGTCCCGGATGGGGGTTCAACAACAAAATTTAATAGAGCCGGGTAGTTGAAACGAGTTAAAAGAAATGCGGTTTGCTGCACCCGCTGTCATAAATAAGAAAATAAAGCGGACTCCTTATATCTGCAAACCACGTTGTCTGAGTTAAGTAACAAAAAGTTAAGTTTTAAAAAAAACATCCCTTTATATGCATATGTTCGCTTTTAATAACCTGCGCTGAATCCCGCTTCGCAAACCATTTTTAGAAAACAGCTCTTTATAACTTATTGAAAGAAAGTCGTAGTGAAACAATTTGCGAGGGAATGTGCTATATGCTGCGCTAAATCAAAGCTAATTTTTGTTAATTGCCCCGTTATCTGATTTAGCACTTCTTGAGAGCTGCAGCAGCAATTTTATGTAGAAGATGCACTCAGTCACATTTATTAGTGTGACGTCATTGTAAAGAAAACGAAATACATAAATCGTACTAAAACGGAAGTAGGCCTATGATGAGTTTATGGCGACCCCACAAAAAATGTCAGGCGACCCCACTTAGGGTCGCGACCGATAGGTTGGGGACCACTGACTTAGACGATATAAAGGCGTTCTGCGCTATGCGCGAAAACATCGTTGTTGCTTTTGTATTGAAGGTGTCCAATCGACAAGAAGGCCTACACCTGTCCAATCGACAAGTAGGCCTACACCTGTCCTAAGTAGGCCTATAACAAAATAAATAAACTGTGTGGTATTTATGAGGTTACTTTTTATGACGTCACATTTTGACGTAACTTTGTAACGTCGCGGTATGACTCTGAAAAAATGTTTGACCTAGCTTGCCACAACACTTAGTGTTTCTTATGCTGCCCTCTGTCAAAAATACTTGCCAATCCCTGATTCCTAAGCTTAATTTATTACTAAGGACTTAAGCCTACACTGCATGGCCAAAGAGATGTTTAAATCTCTTTGCATGGGCTAAATATAGCCTAGTTCTATATTATTATTTTTCATACAGCCAATGCGCTATGGCTCTTTTAAAATAGAAAGTTCTTAAACTTTAATCAGATCATTTTATTGCGATTTGTTGTTGTGGCAACGGGGATTTGATGTGTTTTTAAATGTTAAGTCCCAGAGACAGTCAAAACGAAATAAATAATTGTATTACTTTGTAGGCTAAACTCTACACTACGTTTTACTTTCGGTAAAAGGTTGTCTTTTTGTTTAAAAAAACAAAAAAGACAAAAATGGTAGGCTAATTGTAGCCTATCACTTGGTCTGCCAGATTTAATTCTTCGGAAATATAGGCCCCTATTCTGTGTGCGTAGCACTACAGCAACACAATTGTGTAAAAAAATGTGCTGGTAATATTAGGGAGTCGAACCGTTTGACTTTTCCGGTTCAGGTTAGTTTGAGGTTCCAATAGATTTTTGGAATAGGCCGACGGTTCGGTTTCAGTTTCGGTTCGGAGCAAATCAAAAGTTCCGGTTCGATTATACAATTAAAGGTACGTTGTTACATATAAAAATATTGGACAATAAATTTTAATAACTAAATAAATTAAAAAAATAACTCGCAATAAATCGAAGTTTTGTGACGTATTAAAAGGCAAGCCACTCTTTATTAAAAAAATGTCAAAATATTCGCTTCAGGTCCGGTTTGGCTCCTTAAAATCTTACAGAAAACGGCTCAGGTTCGGTTACGGTTGGTGAGAAAATAGCTGAAAACCGGTTAATAAAGTTTAGGGTCAGGTTCGGTTCGACTCGATCCCTGGTTCATATTGACTATGTATTCGTAGTTCTAACACGCTATTGCAGTGTTTGTTAACCTTTTTTACTTGGTGGCTCACCTAGAGACATTTGAAAACGAGGCGGCGCACCTTGCGAGCGAAGCGAGCGCGAAATTTTTGAGGTGTACCGGTATTTCTCATAAATTGCTTGCAATTTTTTGTTATATAGTCTTTATAGTTGCATATCTTTAAAGGAACTCTAGCCTTAACTAAAATAAGAACAATAGCAACTTCGGAATGAAAGTCCGTTAGGAATATGGCGAAGATAGGACTAATACCTAATAGCCCCCCCTATAACTATCACTAACTCCCCTAATATTTTCGACCCTAACCCAATTGCTAACACCACCAACTACCCGCCCATAAGCCCAAACAGCGGCGACCCTGAGTCGACAGGAAACGGCCAATGCCAGGCAGGTCCCCACAATCATCCCACACACTTTCCCTACAGTCTTGGACGTTATGTTGTCCCTTTAAGTCTTTTTCCGATTAATTTTGGACCTTTTTCGACATGTTTAGGTCTTATCTAGACTGTTTAATATCTTATTCTGTCGTGGTTATTACTGCGAATTTGGCGTTATTATGTCGATGGTCTTACCACTATGGTATTATAGATTATTATTAGATGCTGTTACTTTGAAGGTCTTATTGTGTTTTCTATTTAAAAGTACTGTGGAATCAATAAGCTAAGCTCAATAGGAAGTAAAACGTACATGTTTTACATATCACAATATTTTTCCTTTTGCTCGCGGCGCACCTGGCAACCTTCCACGCCGCGGCGCACCGGTTGAGAAACGCTGCGCTATTGTTTAACATATCTTCTTTCCAACACTATTTTTTCAACTCACCGTGTTTGTGGGGTATAACTGACTCTTTTAAACGATCGATTATTTCCAACATTTTAGTATTTTTTACCCGTTATTTGTTTGTTGGTTAAATTCGAAAATAAAAAGTTTATAGAAACAAAAATCGTACAAATTTTAAATTCCCGCCATAAACATTTAACTAAAACCGCTACATTTAAACCATCGATGTGGTTATGGAGATGAGTAAATTTTGATAGTTGTTTTGTTAACTAACAATTCAATTCTTATGAATGAGTTACGGTTAGTGTAGTGTTAGATATTAGGGCAGTGTCTATGAGGCTGACTTGTAGAGCGAAATATAGTAATAAACTCCTACGTAACGACATGTGTTTGCATGTGTTTTTTTGCCTCGAGACTTTACCACTGATTAAACAAGCAATTAGTTTACCTTTTACTGTTTATGAATCGTTACCCGGTTAGTGGTTTAACACGCAAGATCGCGTACGTTTGTTTCTAGGTAAAACTTAGCTAACGATATTAATGTTGGAAGGCTGAAGAGAATAGCTAACAAAATAACATATTTTTTGGTGCAGGTTTTTTATTAAATGTTATTACGTTAAATCATTTTCGTAAATACTTTTTCCTAAATGCATTCACAAATTGTGTAAAATCGTTTGGTTGTTAAACCAACATCATATAAAATCCATGTATGACAGAAGATAATTTCAAATCCATATATTTTCTCCACTCAACCTTAAACTGTAAGTATATGTATGCCTACATATCTACATATTTACAGTTATTAGAACACTGCAACCAATTTTAGATATATTATGATTTCATGTTTGTGGTCACTTCAGGTTACCTGCTGAACACAATGAGTTTGAGGTTGTTGATTTTAATACCATAACTTGCCCTGGAATATCAAGTTTCAAAGCTTTGTACATCACTGTTTTTGTGTTACGTAGTAATTGGAGATTTTAGTGTCGTCAACTGCACATTATCAAAAAGAAAAGGATAGCATTTTTTCTAGGAAGTATATCTTTTAAGCCATATCAAACAATGAATTGAATTTAGTATAGTGCCGTCCACAGTAAAACTATGTAAGGTTAAAAAGTTTTTTTAAATGTAGTAAAGGAAATAGGGAAAGAAAGCTTTAATTGTCCTAGTCATAAAATATTGCAAATCATAAGTTTAAAATATATTAGTTTAATCAATTGTCTCAAATTAAATCCAAATAAATTTGTTGAATGCCTTTAAACCAAATTCAAAACGCTCATATACACAATAGCAGAAGATGTTGTAACATTATTATTATTGTTGATTACTTGCAAGCTTACTACAAATCTCATTTAAACCTGCTTTTTAGAGCGTTATGAATGCAAAATATGTATGAGCATAATGCATTTTACAGCGATGATTTAATTTAAAGATATCATTTAGTTATTGTTGCCAATTCAATTTTGTCATACTTCTTTCCTGGGTTAGGCCTATCAATTTTGCCAAATTTAAGATTTTGTTCACAAATAAAGACATTATGCCAAAACAAAAAAAAAGCAATTTGATTTTATACAGTTGAAAACCAAACAACCAATTACTTGTTTGTCAAATAAAAGTAGTGAAAGTTTTTACCAGTTTTTGTGTATGTTATTATCCCAAAACCTGGTGAATTAAAAACAGTTCTGTACTAGTATAATTTAGTTTAATTTGATCATATTACAATGAAGTTTCGCCCACAAAAATCAAAAGTAAAGGTAAATGTTAGCTTAATGCAATTTTGCAATTGTTCTCAACATGCAGTTTTTTTTGATAGTTGCCATAAGTGGCTTTTGCTAAAAAAAAATGCTGAGTGTGTTAAACTACAATTTTGTGTGTTAGGGCATTTAACTCCGTATGAAGTAATACCAAAAAATTTAAAATTAAGTGACACTTTGATAAACTGTATTTACTTTGCAAAAAAAAATATAACCGTGTTCTCACAACTTCATACTAAATAATTAAAAAAATATTTAGTCCTTCGTGCCCCTTGTAAAGCATTCACCCCACCCGGCGGTTGGGCCTTTCAGTTTAAGAACCCCTACTATATAGCATCATAATATTTTCAGATGCAGTTTATGAATTCTTCTCCCTCCATGACGATGGTGTTGCAACCAGAATTTTGTCCTCCACCTGCTCGTGCCCAAGGCTGGCAACCACTGTACACAGGCAGTCCTACCCCGCCTTATGGCTTGGCGAAACGCACCAATGGAAGTTATGGTAAAATGCATATCTTAGTTAAGGATAAAAAAATATGAGTATATTATGTAAACAGTTAGTAATTGATTTCCACAGAAATTACTTGGGAATACTCTAATTTCCTTTGGTTAACAACGTTTTTTATGATAATTAATTTTCAGCTCGCCCAATGTCAGCCCCTCCAGCCAAAGTCTCATCACGCTCTGTCCAAGTTTATGCACATGAGAGACCAAGCAGAGAACCTGTCCGACAGCGACCTTCCCGTCCTGTTTGGCAGGAATCAGAACCTCATGGTGATGTCAGACCTATGCACTTCGATGTAACATTTACTCCTCACCCTCCTCCAAAACGCAGAATGGAAGTGGACCGACTCACCCCACAAATCCGTCAGTAAATTTTAAATCAGTTGAAGTCACATTTATTAAATAAACATTCCTAAGTGAGATGTTATAAATATGTTATAATATGATAATTAAAAATACCAAAACAGATACAACGTAAATGTTTTTTTTGATAATGTTTTAAAAGTTGTGTGTTTAGCTCGGCGTTCTGGTGCTGCTATGCCAATGAATGGGTCTCTCACTGTTTATCCACGTGTGGAAAATGGAAAAGTGGTGAACATGCCACCGTATGATCCGATGTATGACCCCCACCTGGCAGATTTTTTTGCCAAGAAATTCAACCCACGCCCAAGCACACCCATGGTATGGAAAGTTGCCTGGTTTATTAACTTTGTTTTTACATTTTATCTTCTTACCACGTGTGTTTGTTAAAAGAAACGCAGCTGGTCTGCAACAGGCTATAGAGGTCAAAGCAACGCTGGATCGATCACTTTCAGCAAGACCAACCGATTTACTTCATCACAAGGCATGCTTTATAGGTAAAACCTTCAAGATATGTTTTGTTGTAAATTGCAAAGAAACAAATAATGTCAAAAATAGGTTTATGAATCAACCGAAATGTAAAAAAAGTATTTGCGACGGAGCAGTTTTTATGTCAGCCCATGTTTGATTTGATTGTTTTGTGTTGAAAAAGTTTTCGGGGAAACTAACTGGGTATAAAGACATTTAGGCGTGCCTCTGTTAATATTACCTCACTAAAAAAACGTGTATACGAACGATGTGTGTTCAACTACATGTTGCTTATTGGGCCTTGCAGGAGTTCAACATCGCACGGTAGAAAAACGTCTGCAAAAAGAACCTCGTCGAAAGGTGACGTCATGTTCAAAGTTACCGTGCGAACTGGTGACGTCAAAGGAGCTGGCACTGATGCCAAGGTACGTCGACCATAACATTCTGTTTAAGTAAAATACCTAGCACCCGTTTGATAAGTTATCTTAGACTTATATACGATAATGTAGGCTTGATTTACAAATATTTAATCATGCTGCTATGTGAATTTCGTGCTTTTTAGGTTTCTATCCGCATGGTGGGCAGAAGGGGGAAGGTGTCAAAATGGAGATTGTTTAAGAAGTCCGGCCAAAGTAACGTTAAAATGTTCAGATTCGCCAAAGGCTCTTCACACATTTTTAAACACAAAGGTATGTTAAACGGCTCAGCATAACTAAGTGGTAAAACTTACGTTATAGCCAGGGACGGATTAAGGCTACTGTAGGCCTAAGACTGTTTACTAGAGAAGGGCCTTTGTTTTCAAAAAAAAAATACATATATGAAAAATTGCAATTATTTACTGCAAAATAACATAAACATAACATAAAAACATGTATTAAATGTAACTAAGTGTCATAGACAAATAGTGTATTATAATGTGTATTTAAAGTTTCGTTTTCCTAGCCTTACAGCTTGCAAACGTATGAATGATGTGATCAACATCAATCTTGCACAAAAAAGAGTTTAGCCTATGCTTACAGCGTACTATTTTGTTTTGATTTTGAAATAAAAAAACACTGCTGTCACGTGTCGTTATTGACTACTGAAGTTACTAACATAGACCTATATATATTTTTACAGGGCCTGACATTGGAGAAATCCAGAAAGTGATTATTGAACACGACGGAATATCTGAAAGCGACAGCTGGTTCCTTAAGGTGAATTGCCCCCACAGGGAAATATCTATTAAATTTTATTTTGTATTACCTTAATTGTCCAGTATTAAAATAAAATGGTAACTAGCAGCCTTTTTTCTATTTGCTTTAGGTAATTTTTTTGAGAAAATTTTATAGTAGGCCTACCTAATACACGCAACGGTCGAGTAAGCGAAACGATATAAAGCCTTGCATCGTCCAATTTCAGTCGCAAATTCTGTAGTTCAAAATACAGAAAATCCATTTGTACATTATTTCTGCACTTTGCGACATACTTTTGGTTTAAATGTTGTAAGATTCAACCAGCGTACTTAGAATGGTAAACACCTAACATTATATCGCGTCCCTAGGATAAATCTTTTTGCTTTACAACCGACTTTCGCATTAGCTCTTAATAAATATACCTTGTAATCAGGCGCGTAGCGTGACCGTTTCAAACGGGGGTGTCCCGAATTTCCAACGTAGGGAATTCCCCTATTTTCGGTCTGACGTTAATGAGCAATGACGTCATAAAACAGTGACGGGTGTAACGTCATAAAATAGTGATTGTAATGACGTCATAAAACATTCTAATCAGAAACAACTAACGTCAAGCAAATGCGAACAGGTGCGTCGTCGACACTCCTTCCAGGCGAAAAACTAAACCAAAACCGTATAATATGTGTGATTGATTTTGGAAGAATCCTAAACTATCAACAGCGCAGTTTCCTAAGTTCCATGTGCGGGACTAGCGTTAAATTACAGGCACGCCTTTCGCCACGTGCATTACTAAACGAAGATCGTTTTTCCCCGGGTGTTATTATGTCACAATTAGCACAACATCTGCGCCAAGCAGTGTGCCAAGGCAGTTAAAATACAAGCTGCGGTTGAGGGGAAATAAGTTGTGTCAACTGCATATTAAACACGTGGTCTTAGACTTAGAATATGCTTTTAGAGAATAATTTTGTTAACTAACGTAACTTAAAAACGGGCGACTTTGAAATGCGCACGACAGTCATCATTATATCACCTTTTAAGAATCTGTTTCATAAAATCCGTTGTTAGAATCTGTTTTCAAAAAAATCCGTTGTTAACTAATATCGAATATTAAAGCAGACAGCGAACAGCAAGCAGCATTAGCTGCGCCTAACTTTGACGTTTTAGCGAGAAAAAACAAAGATGGTTTGTCTTAGCGTTGTTAATTGTTGAATTTACACTTGATAATATAATCAGCCAACCTAAACAAATAACGAAAGAGAAAAAACATACTGCGTTTTACGGTCGACCAAAAAAAGACAAAAACGAAGTTTTGCCTTAGATTTTGGCTACGCATTAGCTTAAGACGCGTGACCCAAATACATTCAGAACATTGCCGCTTCGGACAGTTTGCTTAACCCTGACCAAAACGAACAACAAACAATAATATTACTCACAAAAAGGGGGTGTAGCAAACCCCGGCCCCCTGGATACGCCACTGTGTAACATGATCAGTAACCTAAATCACCTAGGGGGTCTGGGGAGATGTGTTATAAACACCCCTAGAGGGTACGGGCGGAACTCGAAAAAAATTACCTTTCGTGTATTCTGGACGCTAAAAACGGCGATTAGTTATAATGAGCTTACGATAGAAAATTTGCAACACCTCGTATTCAAGTCCGATTGTCAAGTGATTTTAATTGCGCGCGAAACGCTATGGAATTGCGGTGTCAGAACAGCCTCTGTGACGTATCAAACACAAACTGTTGCACTTCGTTGTCAGCAAAATTAACGATGCTTATCAACAAATTTGGTGATATTTGTAGTTTAATTTTGCCGATGGTATGAAGCGTGGCTTTAAAATCGCCCTTTTTGAACTCTGTATAATTAGAAAATTATTCCGCTGAAACTGTGCAAGAAAAACACAAACATGGCTTATTACTGAAGTTAAGACGGCGATTTATTATCAGTGCATCGGGAAATAGTTCGTCGACGTTTTAATCGAAGTTTCAAAATGCGACGGTCAAGCGCTCCTTTTCGAGATTTAGGCTAATAAAAACATTCAATAGAGCGACCTGCGGTGAAGACGTTTGCTGTAGCTTGCACGCCTGTTTTCTCTACGTGGTTGAGAAGGTTCATTTTATCAATAAAATATATGTTCGTTAACAGGCCTGCTTGAGATTACTTGAGTCGGTGACACTGACAGGCGACTGCTAAATGAAACAACGATAACGAGCGTGATTAGGCGTTATCGGCGATAAGCACCGACGACTAACGTGTTTTCAATGCCAGGTGCAATGTTTTCGATGTAAAAAAATGTTACCGATGTAACATTGCAGCAATCACGGTTTTAGTTTTGTGATAATTGTTTACTGAGATTTCAAAGGGGGGTGTCAAGACTCCTAAATACCCCCCCCCACGCTACGCCCCTGCTTGTAATAAGCAGACTTTTTAATTATTTTCCTCTTTTTATTCTGCGAAGGAAATAATTGTTGAGGACACGAAGTATGACCGCTCTTACACTTTTCCCTGCGACAAATGGTTGTCGTTGTACAAGGAAGATTGCCAAACAACTCGACACTTGAGCGCTGTCAGCGGCCGGCAATCCAAGCGAATCACCTACGAAGTTACCACCGTCACAGGTAAGCGATTACTAAAGTACATCCTTATCAGCTCTCTTAAAAGAGGCATAGTGATATCATGGACTAATATCAAATAGATTTCCACTAAATTACAGTTCTAGTATGACAAAGTTTATTAACCGCCGTCTTAAACAGTAAATAAAGTTACTTATGCATAATTATCTTGTTGTTGGAAACTGGCATACAGCGCATAGCTTCGTTTATTGTTGCGCTTTATTTGGGCTTTAAGATTTAGGTATCAATTTTGGATTATTCAAATTCGGCATTTATTTTAGTGTGTTTTGTAAAAGCCCTTAAATAACTTGTTTTTTGCATCCCATCTATTTGAGTTTTTCTATTTTCAGGATTTTTTAAAACGAGACAAAACCTAAGATAATAAATTCATTGGAATTTTTTACTTTCTCTTATGAGTGAAAATATAAGACGGCAAGATTTCTTGCAGGGGAAAAGCGTGGAGCCGGAACCGACGCAAACGTTTTCGTCACATTGCATGGTTCGAAAGGGAAATCCCCCAAACTGCATCTTAAATCGGAGTAAGCATTCCGTGTTGTGAAGTAATGGAATTTATTTATGTCACAAAGTCGGTGTTATTACCTCTTATTTGCCTTACGTTTTATCATTTTCAGTGGACAAAATTCACGTTAAAATTGAAAAAATACACATTAAAATTGAGTAAACCTGTGTAAGTATGGTTTTAGGTATTTACCTTAATAAATATAACTCTTTTTGGTAAAAATATCATACTCTTCTTTTTGCTTCCAGGAAAAAACGCAGTTTTGAGCGGGGTAAATCGGACATATTCAAAGTGCGTACTGTCAACGTTGGAGCGCTACAGAGGATGAGGATTGAAATCGATAACCAGGGTTATGCGCCTGCTTGGTTTTTGGATCGGGTAAGTGCGAAATATGTTTGTCATATGGGCAGTTTTAATGCAACGGTGAAGTCTGGTGCAAAAGCATATTACACAAAATATCTACTTAAATTTGGTATAGGTCGCAGTCTTTTGTTTCTGGTTTTAGCTTTATACTAATTATGAAATCGTAAATAAAGCGATACTGCGAAGTCTATCTTGAAGAGAGGTTACACACCTTTGCTCTCTGTCGCACAGGTGGTTGTTGTGGATCTGTCAAAGCCCAACCAGCGCATCTTCTTTCCTTGTGGCCAGTGGCTGAGCGACGACGAACAGCTCTACAGAGATCTGATGGGAAGCAAGGACCCACTCGCGCGGCCTAAAAGTACGGATAACCTCTAAATCTTTGTCGGTTCAGTAAAAATATCAAAGTCATAATATTCGATAAAATCGATATTTCGCAATTTAAAGACGTTTCAGCAATACCTCGTGGCATCATCAGTGTTTTGCTGCTGTTTTTTGTCCCTTTTCACGTATTTTTATGTTTTACCGCTTTTATCTGATTTTTACACTGATAATGGCATGAGGTATTGATAAAATGTCTGTAAATTGCGAAATGTCGATTTTATCGAATATTATGGCTTTGATGTTTGTACTGAAATTATTAAAAAAAACGTATATTGTGTTCCAAAGTTTGTCGCTTCTTTTCTGAAGAAAATTACTTTCAGTTTAAAAGTTTAAACTCACAGTTTAAAAGTTTTAAATATTAAAAACAACAATTTTCCCTTTTACTCAACAATTTCACTCAACAAAAAATTTTACTCAACAATTTATTCTTTTGATGTGCGCCTCATTGTTTTCTTGCTTCCAGTGAACAGCTACGTGGTCCACACGTTTACGGGTGACAAAAGGGGCGCGGGGACGGACGCCAACGTGTACGTGACGTTGTTTGGCAGCCGGGGAGACTCGGGACAGAAGACGCTCGACAACGACGCCAACAACTTCGAGAGGGGAAGACAGGACTCGTTCACGATCGAGTGTCCGCACCTGGGAAAGCTGCAAAAGATTCGAATAGGTGAACACTGAACACTGACCATTGGTTTCTAGGATTTTTGCTTATGGATATTTGCTCGAAATGCTTTTTTTATCCAAACTGATTTAAATTGCCTCTCTCTTATCATTGATATAAACCACACCCTATTTTTAATCAAAACATCTGTTTTTTACTAAAATTTATACCTACTTTTTCTCGATTTAATTTCAAATCTACCTATTTTGTTGATTGTATTTAGAGAAAGACTCACATGACATGTAGTTCAAATGCTTCGATTTGTCATCAAATGCATAAAAAAACTTTTCTTCCCGAATTTACAAATCTGTTTCACCGTAAATACAAATTAAAAAATGTGATAAAGTAACAATTTGTATCTTTTTTTGTTGCGTCTTTGTTTACCAATTATGGGCAGGTGGCTCATGAAGCAAGTACAGCACAGCCTCACTGTTATAGACTTGCTTATTTATTACCACAACGAAGCCTTATTTTGTGCGTCGACACGCAGGCCACGACAACGAGGGTGCTGCCGCCGGTTGGTTCCTTGACAAAGTGGTGGTTGACGACAACGTGATGAACAGTGTGCACACCTTCCCTTGTCAGAGGTGGTTGGCCAAGGACGAGGACGACGGACTCATCAGCAGGGAGTTGGTGGTCGGGAAGGGAGACGCGGGGATCCCCTACACTGTACAAGTCTTTACAGGTGAGCCGTCCAAGTACATTGTTCACTGCTGAGTGGGCAACGTCGAACTCGAGTTTGTGGTGTTACCTGAAATCACTAGCTCTTTTCAATTTGTCTGACTGGTTAACGATAACGGGTTCCTACGGACACTCATACCGGAGTTGCCGGCCTAGAAAGATTTTTTGTCAGCAAGTTAAGGATAGAAAGAAATTTAGACTAGAAAAAATCTATCCTATACACTGTAATGTACATACACAATACACATATCTTTTTACTAAGAGACCATGATTGTTACTTAATCGTGCCAGGATCACGCTACAACAAACCGAGCCGGTAATCTGCTAATTTCGAATATGTTGTTTGTTTGGCACTAACAGGGCGTCACCTGTTACTGCTTAAGTTACTTAACATATTGTAAGATATAATATTTTATTTTGGTGTTACCGCTACAGCAGAGACGATTTGGTGTTTTTCGCTAAACTGTTTTAACTATCTCATTTTGTAGTTGAAGGGGTGCCTTGTTTCCCAATAACCGTGCTTGTTTTTTACTGGTTCGTGTTTGTAATCAGGTGACTTGCGTGGGGCTGCAACCGATGCGGAGGTCTACCTCATCATGTACGGAGGACGGAAAGGTCAACAGAGCTCTGGAAAAGTCATTCTTGATGCCAAGTTTTCAAGGTACTGAAACCAATGCGGAAAAATGGTAAATTTTAATCTCTGCCAAAACAATACAAACAGGAATTAGTTAAGGTGCTTTTCGGCGAATATTTGATTGGAAGGGCATTTAGTTTTTCACCTAAAAATGACCAATTTTGACCTGTAAAATTAAAAATTTTGAAAAATTTTACGTAAAAATATATTTTTGACAAAATTTTGACCTATTAGAAACAGGTTGATTTAAACAACTGCCCGAATGCGGATAGTGATAAACAAACATTATAATGGCACGATGAACATCTAGTAATTTAGTTTAAACTAAGAACCAAACTTAAAAACGTTAGAAGATATAGGCGTGAAATATACATATCTTAACATCTTAACGAACTGATTTCGGTTTCAAAAAACATGAAGTAAACAAAAATATGTATTAAGAAATGGCCGAAATTATTTATTTTTTGCAAAGAAATCGAGTGGCGATCTGCAATGTGGAAAGCGCGAGCATGTTGAGCCCTTTGGACAAGATTGAAGTGGGTCACGATAATAGTGGGGCCGCCCCTGGATGGTATCTCGACAAGGTCGTCATCACATGCAACAGCACCGGGTGTGAGCAGGTAAAACACATACTTTTTAAATTAGTCCTAACACATGACTGGCCCATTCTTCTTATCGTTAAACTTACATATAACTGAAAATGCTCGCAGCAACATATGTATGTCTTTCATTCAAGCTGTAAAATTTATTTGAAATTTTGTATTTCTACATCTGGCATGGATTTGTGCGTTAGTTAATTTAGGCAGCCGGCACTAAATGCACGGTTGAGATTATGCACTCACTATATACGCTTGTACATTACAACTACAACAACGAATTAAACAAGCGCATCGCAATTGGTAAAACATCATACGCATACAATACAGTGGTAAACACGGCAATACAAGAACCATGTAAACGCAGAGGGAATTCAAATCATTACTGAAAACAATTATAGTAGGTAGCAAATTCGCAAACAGCGTGCTACATTTTTAGGCAAATGTTTAATATTATCAGGCGATTGCACATTTTAACATTATATCAACCCTGAAATATTTGGTGTTATACCGATATTTCATTTAACGTTTTATAATTATAATTCTGATTGCATTTTTGTAGGTATTCTCCTGTCGCAAGTGGTTTGCCACCGATGAAGGCGACGGCTTAATCAGCAGGGAACTGTACGAGTCAAAGTCACAGCGAAGACAAGTTCTGCAAAGTAAGATAATCACACGAAAAGTAATCAACAACAGTAAATAACTGGATTTTATTTTTTAGAAACTGCCTGGAACTGTATTATCTACACAAGCGACGTGAGAAATGCGGGGACAGATGCCAACGTTTTTATTCAGGTTAATGTCGTGAGAAATCTGTTATAAGCCTTTAAATATGCTTTACTATAGGATCTTTGCTAAGTAACTTGCTTTATATCGGCTGTTGTAAAGCAATATGTTTTGCTGAATGGTTTCAGGTTTATGGTGAAAAGGGCAAATCCGACGTAATCCCCCTTGACAACGAGACTGACAATTTTGAAACTGGACAAAAAGACAAATTTAAGGTAGGAGATGCTGTTCAAACCGCAAATATGGCTAAACAGTCACTATGATATTAATAATACAAAGAT
This sequence comes from Ascidiella aspersa, assembly GCF_963924565.1. NCBI lineage: Eukaryota > Metazoa > Chordata > Ascidiacea > Phlebobranchia > Ascidiidae > Ascidiella > Ascidiella aspersa. Next base: position 23,682,075 of record NC_139447.1, on the reverse strand, counting down.
ACTTTAGAATGAGAAGAGAAAAAGGAACATTTATTCCAGGGGTCGGCAACCTACAGCCCGCGGGCCTTAAATTGGCCAATATAAATCGTAAGATACACAGAGCTTCACACGAACTTATTGTATTTTTAAAATACAACTTAACAACGGGAGATTAACGGCCCTCCTTAAATTACACAATAAACTAGATTAATGACAACATTTTATCGTAATTTTCGAAATATTTTTTACTGCACCTTTTTATTGTGTTTATGGCCATTCAGGGCGTCGTGTGCACTCAAATGTTTTCACCAAACAAACGCTTTGGCTTTCGCCCCCGACTATAGAGCAACAGGTTTCCGACTTCTGAATAAGACTGTTATTAAGTCGTTTTATTCACAGCAGAATATAACCAGACAGAAAGCTATAACCTTGATAAAATTTTAGATAGATTTTTTAGTGTTCAACGAACGAATATCTTGCGCATTATGCATCAAACAGTCAACAACCCTTGATTTTCAAGCGATTAGTAAACAAACGTATTGCATGAGTTCGTGCATGTAATGTGTTGTTTCGCGCAGATTGACTTTCCCGACCTGGGCAAACTTTACAAGCTTCGGGTTTGGCATGACGACTCGAGGCCCTTTTCCGGCTGGCACCTAGACAAGATCTTGATCGAACCGGTTATGACTGGCAAAAAGTCTTCGTCTTCTTCCGCCAACGCGTACACCTTTAACTGCCAGCAGTGGCTGGACGCGTAAGGCTAACTCTGTGTTCTCGTTTTTACGTGTAATTTTTCAGAAACCTAGAAAATGCCTATAGTTTTTCGTACCTACTAATGTTTAGCCTGCCAGTAAGTACAAGACGTCATTTTTTTCGATGGACAGTGCTAATTGAATGACGCCGACCAAGCATTTTTTTCGTGTTGCGGCATGGACATTCGTGCGTTCTGCTATACATGCCGGATTTACTTGTCGTTGCACAATGCATGAAGAATTGTCTAATTCTTTGATTTAAACTTGCCGGTTAGCCTTTAGCAAGTGTTTGTAAGAACGACCAAGGCTCGAATCAAGTCATTCTCGTCAGATAACAAGTCAAGTGCCTGCCAAGATCATTTTGATAGCCCCCGAAAGGCACAAAAGTATACATCGCAATCACGAAACAAAATGCATATGGGAACCACAAAAACCTAAAGAAATAGCAACCAAACTGTGTTATGTGTAAAAAAACATAGCGCCGCTTTTATTGAAAACATATTGAATTAAAACAATATAATTCCGACCCGAGTCATTTGCTAAATTATTGAAGTTCACTTAGGTCAAGTAATTGACTTAATCCATTACAACACTTCATATAACTCGCTCGCAGGAGCGAAGGCGAACTGATCCGCGAACTTCCGGCGACCGGGTCGACCATAAGGCGCTCACAACCTCTGGTACGTTACCTAGTGACCGTTGTCACGGGCGACAAGCGTGGGGCCGGCACCGACGCCGACGTCTTCTGTTGCTTGTATGGCGATCAAGGCGACACTGGCGATCGTCCCCTCGTCAAGTCAAAGAACAGTCGCAACAAGTTCGAGAAAAATAGCGTGAGTTAATATGTTTATTTTTGTTTTATTTTGTTTGTACGGTTTTAGTTATCCGTTTTATAACTTCCAGGTAGACGAGTTTGTCATCGAAGCCGTGACGTTAAAAAACGTTACAAAAGTCAAGGTCGGACACAACGATTCTGGCGTCGGTAAGTGCTAAAGAGCTCAAAATTAAAAAAATAATATATAAACTTCCAATATAAAAAACATATAAAACTAATTTCACTGGCGCGACTGCCATTTACAGCAAGCAAAAGCATTTCAAAAATGTTTGCTTTTTATTCTGTTTAGCAAGCGGCTGGTTCTTAGAAAGAATTGAAGTTCGCGAAGAGAGTCAAGGTTCTATGACAACGTTTCCATGTGGAAGGTTTGTAAATAAAATGGATCGTTTGAAATACAGGCTCTCTTTTACCTTAGCTGTAGAAAAAAGTTGTTTTAATACACTTGCCGCCTTATATATATTTGTGCCCAGGTTTCTGGTTCTAATTACCTTTAAATTATTTTTTTGCATATTGCCGTTTTTCTTTAGGTAGCGTTTAAATAGCTGTCATCCATACATGCATTTTATTATCTACACTGTACCATGTACATCCCGCAGAATGAAAAACTTTGAAATGCTTTAATTCTCTAAATAAAGTGGTAGCCAACACGTCGATCGCGATCGACTGGTCGATTGCCACATTTCACCTGGTTGATCGCGTCGAATGTGTGTTACGTTACGACATTATAGTAGCTGTCGCACACAAGCAAAACATTAAAATGACCAATTGAGGTCCAGACAAGCCTTTTAAAGCAATCTTTAAGGTTATTTTTTGACGTAACAAAATAACCCCCATCGCTGGCTTGATTGACAATTAACGCTCAAAATGTTTAATAAGTGTTCTTGAGACTTTTTTTACTGAACCAGTCGATCGCTAGTCTCTAAAAAATAGTTTAGTCGACCGCAATCAAACATAAGTTGGCTACACCTGCTAAAATAACCTCACTTCAAATAGTCAACTAACGCAGGTAGTTACATACTTACCAATACAGTTATTTTGCAACTGCTATATGTCGCCCTCCGCATGTCAATATTCAATTTATTACCTGCTAACACTAGATGGCTAGCAACTGATGAAGATGACGGCGCGATTGTGCGGGAGTTGACTGAATCAGGATCTCCACAGCTTTTGAACAGTAAGTCAAACAAACAATTTAAATTGCCTGTAAATATTTTCAAATTATCGTGCTTGACTTTACGCAGCTACGTCGTACCACGTGTCGGTTAAAACTGGTGACATCAGAGGTGCTGGCACCGACGCTGACGTTCACGTCCAGGTAAGAGTGTGTTAATACTTATTACATAGATTAACAGATTACGCAGATTTTTTTATCTATGTGGGTTGGGCAATCCATCCTCAGACATGCAAATTATATATATATATATATATATAATTATGTCACATACGGTGTGCGTTGCCCTTATAGTTGGTAATTATGATTTTATTGTATTTATATTAGTTTTCAAAGAGAGTGTTTTTTAACGTTTTAAGTTTTAATGAAGTTAGAAGCAAGCATGAGCCCTGTTGGCGGGTTGAAGTAAAACGGTCAGGGTTACTTGCATTTTTCTTCTAAGATCAATGGACAGGTCCTTTCAGTGAGAACAACTCTGTTAAAAAAAACTTTACTCCCATGAGCTGGATTTCGTAAACTATCATTGTAGCTCTCAAAAAAAAACTTTCTAAATGCGTCGTTAAATTGGTCATCCCTTGTCACAGATATTTGGCAACAACGGAGACACTGGCCGACTAAAGCTGCACCAGAGCGACAACATTCGCAACAAGTTCGAGCGGGGAAGAACCGACCTTTTCAAGCTAGAGGCCGTCGACATCGGCAAGCTGGAACGCATTCTAATCGGTATTAAACACATTGACTTACACTTTATTTACACACAATTTTGCAAAATAACTTATAGTCGACATTTCGCTTTTATCTTCACTTGGGTGTTTACACTGATGATGGCATAAGGTATTGCTGAAACGTCTGTAAACTGCGAAATGTCGATTTTAACGAATCTTATGGCTTTAGAAATTACTTAAAAAATCCGTGAACTTCTAGTCATTCTCCGTAATCCAAACTTTTAGTCATTCTCCGCAACTATTTAATAGTATATATCAGCTCAAATTAAGACAACTGTACATATGGTTTGCGCTATGCATGAAGTTTGCATGCTTATTGCTTATAGACAGATTTGATCTCCCTTGTCAGTTACCGCCCATATGAGGTGCTATTCATTTGTAAGAGAAGCTTCTGTGTAACTTGATTCTACCAGCAAATACTTATTCGTTTTTTTAACAGGCCACGATGACAGTGGCGTGGCTGCTGGTTGGTTCTTGGATGGAATTGAAATTGATGTTCCATCAAATGGAATGCATTATACATTCAACTGCCACAGGTAACCACATAAAGGTAGTTTTCAGCATTATACCATTTTAGTGTGAAAATCTGTGAATTTTTTTATCATCTTTTATCCATCTGTTAAAGGCAACTTTGCGTCACCAGTTTTTCCTGGTATTGTTAAAATACCTTATCAATGATCCTCTGATTAATGATCCTCAAACTTTTCAACATATCGTCCAAGCTTCCTTGGATAGTGGCGCATCCCATCATTTTTTCAAACGGGAAAATTAAAAAACATACTTTGTGCAATATACGGGGACCCCACTTTTAGATCCACCGACATAAATCAGTGAATCGCAAGACCATGCTATGTCCTGCAAGACCATGCTAAGGGTTCCTAATTTTATTTTGTTCAATTTAAACGGTTGGCTATTTTCTAATTAACACGTAAAACGTACACGTACATCAATTCAGGTATTTTAACCGTCAGCTGCAAATTAGGCGAAACATTAAATCTTTCATAAAACTTTTTTGTCTATGTTTATAACTAAACTTTACAACTTATTAACACGTTTAATCGCCTATAGCTTTTATGTAATACAAGTCAACTATCAGGCAACTAGTTCGTCTCAACTATAGTTACTTTAAAATCTTAGCCGAACTATGAAGACAGAATTTCCACATGAAAATTATTCCAAATGAAAATAATGTAATAATAAAAGTCATTTTTGTTGGCAACATCACTGCCTTTGATTGACGTGTGTATATTAAATGGCGTTCAAAAAAGAAAAATTAAGATCAATAGTATAATGTACAATTTTGGACATACCTTTTTTTTCGTGACGAGGAAACCGACGCCACAGGACTTTTATGTCAAAAATATACAAGGGAATATAAGCGTCAAAAGTTTCGCATTCAACACAACATCTTTGCTTTACTCTTTTTTTAATATGCCTACTCAAGTTTGGTAAATGTAGTTTAACATCAGGTATTTTAACTTTTTATACACTTTTTTGTATTTACCGTAGGTGGCTTGCATCGGATGAGGGAGACGGGAAAACTGAAGTGGAGCTATATCCCACTCAAACGAGACAACAGGATAAATGTAAAAAAAATTCACTAGTTTTTGCTTTTAAAAGCTTCATATAGCGGTAATAACAATGTTGTTTTAATTGTCGTTCAAAAATCATTAAAAAAGTAAACAATATGGTCCCACTTTAAATAGGCTTTATGTCACAAATGAGATACTGATTGGGTAAATAATGCGTGATGTATGCAGTGCTTCCGTTTGAGATTACTGTGACGACCGGCGACAAAATGAATGCCGGAACCGACGCCAACGTCACGCTTCAGCTTTACGGCGAGGACGGAAAATCTGAATCGATAAAATTACGTAACAAGACCGACAACTTCGAACGAGGCGCCGTCGATAAATTTAAGGTGGCTTGCTGTAGCAACATTTTATTCGTTGTGTGTTGTTTTAAGTTTGAGGTTTGTTCACCTCCATTTTAAATCAAGTTAGCTATAGCAAAGGAACATGGTATTAGACCATTCGAAGATTGATTGTTTGAAAGAAAAACTTAGAAACTTTGTCATTTGTTATTATATGCTGCAGTATTTTATTAAGTTAAACGCTTACAATCTATAAATAGTTATCGTTGGAAGTATCAAAGTATTTTTGTTTCATGAACTATAAACGCGTTTCAACGTTTTTTTTGTACTTGCGAATCGCACTCTTATTCACAACTCATTCTATTATTAACAAAATGTTGATTTTCTATAGATCGAGTCTTTGGACGTTGGTCCGATTACGAAGGTCCGCATCGGACACGACGGAAAAGGGGTGGGGTCGGGATGGTTCCTCGAGTCCCTCAAGATTCAGAGATTCGTCAGAAAAACAAGCAAGAAGAAAAAGAGAAGGAAAAGTAAAAACACAAATTAACCTTAAAAATGTATACACGCATCGGATTGACATCGACCTTTTTTTAAGTATTAAACATAAATCAAACATCAGTTATACAAAATAATTTCTTCTGATACTTATTTTATTTGCAGCAAATAAATGCCAAAAGAACTTCTTTTTAGTATATATATTATGCCTGGTAGCAACCGCATATTTATCAGCTAAATAAAACAATGTTTTCTCTTTATACGACTGCAAGAGTATGTTTTTATCAAGCAATCTGTATAAATTAATATGACAAACCATAAAACGCAATCAGTATTATATTGTGCTGTTTCATTTCTCTATCATTTTGCGCCTTTGATCAGGATTTTAGCACTCAATTATCTCCTTGTTTTGCTTGGCAGGTTCGGTTGCGGTCGGGGATAATCCCGAGGTGGAGACCTACTGGTTTGTTTGTCGTCGTTGGTTCGACAAATCGGAAGACGACGGCCTGCTCATCCGGGAACTTGTTCCGACGGATGAGTCCGGTCGGCCTATTGACGATGCTCTGCAAGGTACCGGCATGTTTTTAATTAAAGCTGTTGTTAAAGTACTCCCGTTACATTTGCAATAGAAACGTGTATGTCGCGCTTACATATTGTTATATTTTTCTATAGAATTGGAATATACAGTGGACGTTTACACGGGCGACAAATATGGAGCTGGAACGAATTCCAACGTGTTCTGCATTCTCTATGGCGAGAACGGGGATTCAGGTATTTTAGCTTATTTGGATCGCTTAAGCACACCTGAACGCTGCCAAGACTCTTACGCTACACTAAAAAGCGTAGCACAAAGTGGGAAAATAACGTTTATCAATATATAGTGGCAATTTAACTCATGGTAGGAAAAAAATGGCGTTAATTTTTACTTGTCGTTGATTTTGACTTTCGTGTCCAAAGCAATGCGAACGCCTTTTTGAGAACCACTGCCTTTTAATAGATATAGACCAAGCTAAGAAACTTTCGCAAATTAACTAATCGAAACAGATGTATGTCAACAATTACTCTTCAAACTGTTCTGAATTCTAATTGCATTTAGTCGTTTTACAGAATATTTATAATGGTTATTAAATTGATGTTTTATATTTAAGTGAGTGAGGATGACACTCTTGGCGAGTTTGTTTTTCTTTTATCTTTCTTTTCGTATCTTAAAAATTACCCGAATTCGATAAGATTTTATAATAAATTTTTAAATCATTTTCTTTTCAAAAGGCGAACGAAAACTGGAGAAGTCGGAAACAAACATTAATAAATTTGAACGAAACCAACTCGACACGTTTAAAGTCAAAGCGGCTGATCTGAGCACCCTAAAAAAGGTAAACCAACCTATTTATCTTTTTTTGTTTACTATGTATTTATTACCCATAAGTGTTTATGTTTACCTATGACGTAAATGTAGTTCTGTGGTAAATGTTACGGATTATCGTCAAAAATGTAACCCCTTAAATTTGTTGCTTCGTGCAAACAATTGTTTTTCTTAAAGTGCTCGTATTTAGCGCCCGTGGCAATAATTCAAACTGCATAAACGTTTGGCTCTATTTATTTAACTCTGCAGCTGAAAATACGCCACGACAACAGCGAGATCGGAGCTGCGTGGTTTCTGGACCGTGTCGAGGTCAAGGTGAAAGGGGAGGTGTTGGTGTTTCCATGCCAACGCTGGCTGTCCACGAAAGACGACGATGGTCAGATCGAACGCACGCTGGTTCCAGTAGATCAGGTCAGCAAGTGTCTTCCGAATAAAACCACTTCTGCTATACTACCAATCTAATACTTTTGTTTAAAATGTGCGTCGTTCGTAAAGATAGCTGAAACATAATATTCTGTGATCAAGCCTTGGAGTAATATTGACCAACGAAAACGGCACACAATATATTATTACACAGGATGTCTCTGGAAAGGCTTACCGAAATCAGTCGGTTCATTCGGGATTTTTGTGTTTTCGTGCAAGCAAGGCCAGGCTAGAAAAACAACTAGGCTGCGGTGAGGTTCGAACTCACGACCTCCAAACGAATAGGAGCCGTCGCTCTACCGACTAAGCCACACAGTCTCAGTGGGAGCTGGCCGAGAAACGGCCGTAGCACCGTTGCCTGCTGCATTCTGTTTGCATATAGCTCCTGGGGCCGGATGTCGTGAGTCCGACCCTCACCGCAGGCGAGATGTTTTTCGCCACCATGGGTCGTAAATAAATTTATTATTATTTTTTTGAATTTCTTTGTTGTCTTAACTCTAATAAAAAAGTGGGTATCGAAAGGTCTAACAATACCAGGTAAGCACAGTTAATTAAACTTAATTAAACATACGACCTATTGTCCAGGATTAAATTTATGGATTCATGTCTTATTTATTGTTTTTTTGTAAGTACTAGCATTTTTTTATAGGCAACTTACAAGCAGCTGCAACAGCACAAATCGAACGGGAAAAAGTCCACCGCAGTTCGCGACGCTTTCGCCCTCGTCAACAAGGCACAGTTGACCACCTATGACGTCACGGTAAAGACTGGTGACGTCAGATACGCAGGAACCGACGCGAACGTACACCTGGTGCTGTACGGCGAAAAAGACGACTCTGGAATCATGTAGGTCTTTATCCTTTATCCAAAACAGCAATTTTCTAACTTGAGAATCGCATTTTATACACGGCAAGGAATATGTTAATGTTTAAATGATTTAAAAAAACTTATTGGATAATGTGCAATCAAGTGTCAAATCAGGGGTTCTTAAACTATTATCCGTTGGTTATTATTTAAAATGTAATGGATTTTTCAATAGAAAAGAGATTAATTTAATGATCGCTTTGGCCTTTCTTTGAATGTATTTAGCCTTAATTTCAGTTTCTATTTCTCAACAGTACGGCGTAAAACAAGTCTATTTGTCTTACTCCTAATAATTTCATGCCGACCCTGGTCCACTTGGCGCAAAAACAAATTTATGGGAACCGCGATAAAAAGTGTAAGAACCCATGTCTTAAGGGCTTTCCTGCAAAAAAACAGTGTATTTTTCAAAATAACAAAAAGTTACGCGCCACACTTAAAAATCTCTCCAGGCACACCAGTATGACGCGGCACACAACTTGAGGATTACTGCTCTTATGTGATTAAACCTTAAAAAAGTACGTCTTAAGGATGATATTGTACACATCGCCGGATTTTTTGTTAATACCGAATCAAATTCAACATTAATAAGAAGCTAAGACAAAGTGCATAGTTTAAATTAATATGGGATTTGTCTTAATAGTAATTTGAAAACATCGAAGACTTACCGCGACAAGTTCGAGCGTAACCATGGCGACGTTTTCACGGTCGAGGCGGCTGACCTTGGCGACCTGAAGAAGGTCAAAATAGGCCACGACAACGCGGGTCTGTCTGCAAGTGAGTATACCAACTGTATGATTTATTAACTTGCGCTTCTTGCTAAAACAAATGCTTTAGAAAAGTGGTACGATACGCTATGTTGTACAACAATAGAAAGTCGGTCGATTATATACCTACTTTCACATAATAAAGCATCATAAATTTGTTATTTTATTATTTCGTTTCTTGTACAATAAGCGTAAGTAAATTATTGCGACCTGAAACAGTGCACAGATTTTAGACCCGTTAGCACAAGACAAACAGAAATAAATAGGATAGTAAAAAATACTCAGTTGCTTAATGCACGTATTTTTCTGTTTTCCTTTACATGTCAGCCTTCCACGCTGTGAAACCCTGTGTTATGCTTTCAATAATGCCACGTTTTTGACAGCAGACTAACGCGTGTTGATTTCTTGTAACAACTAATGTTACCAAACTAAACACGAACGGTTAGCTTAGTTTAAGAAATCGATCTAATTTTTCACTTGTTGGCACAGGCTGGTACCTTGAGTATGTCGAGGTTGACGCACCTTCGCTCGGCAAAAAGTGGAAGTTCGCGTGTGGACGGTGGTTGGGGACTGACAAAGACGACGGAAAGCTTGAACGCGAGCTCTATCCTTCTAACGAAGAGACGGTCGACTACGCGGCCAAAATACCTTACGAGATTACAGGTTGGCCTATGGGCGGCGCCTTGCATTGACGAGTCTTCACGTTCTGCACGGACGTTTCCTGATAATTTATTTTTTTATTTGAAAGTTGTTGCATGATCTGTATGCCTCTGTTTACCCTATTTTACTCTGCTTTCATAAGTTTTATTTTCGATTGCTACCTAAGAATGGCGATTTATTTCTAAATGATTGCCATACTGCAACATAAAATGCACGCTATGTTTCCTAAGCATCCTTTTTTTGCAAGTCAATTGCTTGAAATCGTTTCTTAGATTTAAAAAAAATGTTAATTAAGTTCACACAAGTACGATGAGCGGGAGCGGAACGGACGCGGACGTGTACGTGGTACTTTACGGACGTGACGGAACGCAGACGGAACAGCTCAGTTTGTGCCAGAACAAGGATGAACGCAAGTCCAAGTTTAACAAGGGTTCAGTGGATAAAGTGAGTTATTTGACCTTGTTACCTAATTTTGACCTTGTTACCTAATTTTGACCGGTTACCTAATTAGTATTTCGATAAGTAAGCTTTAAAACAAAGTTCTTTAAACTTAAATTGCTAAGAGGGCTAAAAGACACGTGAATTACCTCGGAAATCGCAATACACTATAGAATATATTGCTACATAAAAAGCTATAGTTAGGAAAACACATTCTGTAACAACTTGTTGGATATATATCCAATCAAGTTTCACATTTCTAGAAATATTTAAAATCATGCTAAAGAGTTATTTGGCTGAGTATAATGAAACACTTAGGGAGCTAATTAATTTAAAAAAATCGCGTGTTAAACACCCTTCTAATAAAAGAAACACCACGAACCTAAGTTGTTTGTATTGGTTGCTTTACGAAAAACGGGGCGAAAATTTTTTAAAATGTTAAATTATCACGCTGAATTTCACTCATTCTTGCTTAAACAGCAGTACAGATTTTTTGCGAACCTTAATGATGTCCAGATTTCTGAAAAAACGAAAACTTCAATAGTCGAAATTCAGCCTTGGTATATTGTGGTGAAGAAATGTTAAAGTTTCCACGTTTGAAGTTGATAAGTTGTTTTGTATTGGAGAAAATACCGTATCAGGCGAGTGAAACAACTGTTCTGAACAAACACTGGTAGGCGGACAGGACAAGTATTTCATTGCAAGCTGAAACAGAGTAAGTGATTCAAGGCGGTACGATGCCCAAAACTGCAAGGGACATTTGGTCTGCTCGAGCCTTGGCGCGGACAAGTATTTTTCCACTTGGCGGCGTATCACGCTGTGAGGTTTCTGCTTTGCAGTGTGCCCTTTTAACTGCGTTTCTTCACTTTTCAAGCTTTTAAAAGCAAATCTATGGTAACTTGATGCGGTCTTTTGCGCCGATGATGTTGTGGCTGGCGTGACGTATTCCATAGCTGCCGTTTCTAAAATGTCCGTCATTCTACTTTTCTCCGAGGTTGCCGCCCAAGACAGTTTAACGCGCGGGTCCAGCATCGCAGCGAGAGCGTAACACACGTAAATCTCATGGCTGTAGAAAAACGCGTCGCGGTCCTGGGGTTTGCCAATTACTGGAATGGCAAACCTTCTTTGTATTTCCTCTTTCAGATGAGCGAGGAAGCTGCCCATGCCGTACATTCGGGTGCTGTCGTGCATCTCGTGGTCGAGCAGAAACTGCCGAATGCTTTGCAGGAGACTATTTCTTAGGGGCAAGACAATGGACAGGGTGGCGCCCTCGGTCGACAACTCGCTCGTGGCAATAGCGAATACATTTAGCAGGGTCACGAGTTCTGTGATGATTTTCCAATGTTCTGGTTTGAGGGTCTCGGTTCGCTCTTCCACCGACAGCACCTCGATGTCCTCTTTTAAAAGGATCAGCCTTTCCAGCATTCCAATGAGTGACTGCCAGCGCTCAGGCGTGGCCTGAAGCAGTTCAGTAGCAACCTTTCCGTTTGCCCGTTGACGCTTTCTAAGCATTTCCGAATTGCGCGGCGAGCAAGCAAAGCAGCCGACCACCTTCTTTCCTTGCGCAAGCGAGGCGGTCACAGTTGATTGCGCGTTGGCGAGGCACTGCTTTACAACCAGATCAATGGAGTGCGCCATGCTTTTGATGCTTAGCTTACTGCCATTGGATAGCGCTTCTATGACGTTTGAGTTATCGGTGACAAGGGCCTCCAATGTGAGATTCCAGTGATTTTCATGATTTCTTATTTCAGCCATCATGTTTGCAGCCGTGTCGTTGTCTTCAAGCTGACTGCATGCGAGGAACACGACCTTTTGTTGCAGTTCCCCTTTGCGCCACATCATAAAGTGGGCTGCCAGGTTCATGTAATTGACTTGCTGGGTACTTCTCCAAATTTCTGCGCTGCCGTAAATAGGACTGGCGGCTTCGGACAATTGGGCCTTCAGTTTGCATTGAACACTATTGTACAAGTCAGGAAAAACAATTTCAGCAAAATGTGCCTTTGAGGGTAAATTGTAGGCTGGCTGCATCTTGGCAATTACTCGCTTAAAGCCGACGTGCTCGATAAATGACGGCGGCAGATACTCCAACGCTAGCATTTCTCCAATACGCTTATTTAACTCGTTTGTATCCGATTTCTCGGGCTTCGTGCACTGACGTTTGGCGCAGTCTTTAAGTAAGCCACCTCTTTTGCGCCGCTTTCTTTTTAATGGGAAATGGTGTGCTCCTGGTGATTGCAAAGTAGCAGCATTCAAAACACTATTTTCCAATTTAATGCTATGTCTAGTTAAATGTTTTCTAAGAGAGGATGTCGTATATGTCGAGCTGCTTCTTCCACGGCTTATCACTGCTGGACAAAGTGAACATATTGCTTTGCTACTATCTGTGGGATTGACTTTAAAGTACTGCCACACAGCTGAGGTGCTTTTTGCTCCAGGCATACTTAAAACAGCAGCTATGCGGCGTTAATACAACGACGAATAATTGCCACACCGGATATCTCTGTGTCGCCGAGTCTTTTTTCTTTTTTCCGAACCTTTTTCGTTGTGCCGAATCTTTTTCTCTTCAGCTGTTTTTTTTCTTTGGTTGTGCCTAATTGTAAATGGGCAAGTAAAATTTTGGATAAGGTCTGTATGTGGAAACATTTAGGGCCCTTGCTTTGACTGTTGTCATGCGATTGCTGCCAGCGTTTTTTCGGACAACCAATTATTTGACGTTAACCTTTGCATAGTCATTATGGAGTGTCAATCAGTTATTATTGGGCTAACGGCCTATGTGTAATCTAGGTCCAGAGATCGTCAAACGCGCTGGCCTCGTATAAAATACGCTACGGGTTTATTCAAGGTCAACCGTAGGCCAATATCCAGTAAGCTTAGACACATCGTAATTGTCAAGCGATGGTAAAGCATTGCTGGCTGTTGTAACCAGTATTCTCTGCACGTTTGTAATAAAGTCCAACTAATACACAATGATGTTATACATAACAGATATAATTTGTGAAGAGTATACTGTGTTTTACTTGCACTTTATGGACAAAATATTAATGTTGGGCAATAACCTGGTATTAGTATCATGCCTTTGTTTGTTGTTTTTTAAGTTATGACTAGGGATGTTCAAAGTACAATATCGAATCATTAGTTCCGAATCCAAATGAGATTCGTATCCAATTCTGCCGTTTATTTCGGGGTATTGGACCTATATAATTTAATGTTTTACCGCCGACGATTGCGTCTAATTGTACAAACGCTATTGGCAAGTGTATAGATAAAGGCCTGTCGCTGCGGCGACACGTTCATAATGCTTGCTTTAAATGAAACCTGGTAGTGCAGTGTCAGCGTTTTTCGGGCGACCAATTACGCGTCTCGCGATAACGTTCGTCTAATAATTAAGTGTCAATCAAGCGTTTTAGGGGAGCGACTAACGTGTAACGCCAGGTTCAGAGTTCAGAAATTTCTTAACTGCGTGAAGTTGCCAAAGCAACATTCCATAGTTAAATGTGCTTGCCTTGGACAAAATACGCTACAGGGTTACCTAAGGTCAACTTCATGCCAATTCAGCGAGGTTATGCATTACGTAATTGTCAAGTTTTGGTTATGGCAATAGTATGTTGTATTCTTTGCAGTAGGCTACATTATTTTACTGCCTAACAAATCACTTTAGTAAAAAAAGTTAAACTGAAAAACAGCAATGTTTTAATATACATGACCGAATTGAAGAGTTCATTGTGTGGTGTTGCATTGTACTCACTATATTGGCAAAACATTAAACACAACTGCTTCTAATGGCAGTTGTAAAAAATGTTCAACATTCAAGAGGTTTTTTTTATTACAATATACGCATGATAGGAAATTGTTTTGCAATTTGTTCCTGTGACTGTGGGCCCTGTAGCTGTAGGGTATATTAAGAATAATCCCTAACCCAAACAAAATCAAGGCAGTTTAACAAAAATTATATACATGTCTTCAAATGACCATAGTTTAAAATTTTAACCAGTGGCAATTTTTTTGTTGCAAAATGCATTAATTGGCATTTTTTTCCACCAAACGGTATACCTTATAAATTAGAATTTAAATTTAGAATTATATAAAATTTACTAGGATTCGTTATTCCAGATTAGGAACCTAATATTATAGAATACATTGGTTTGGGTAGTCTACTTTGAACACTTTTATAATTGAACTGACCGGAGTTTTTTATCTTCTAAAACGGTTCAACTTTATAATGAATATTCACAAAAAATCCTTAATATTACTATCCCGACTCATCCGTTTAAACCTTATAACTTGAGGCATTTTTTATAAACCAAAAGTTTACAATTTTCCTTATTTTAACTTACCTTACTTTTGTTTTCTTACAAACGCAACTTATTACAAAATGACTACACAGTCTTTAGCGTTTCAAAAAAGCACGAAATTACGAGATTTATTGAATGTAGAACTCGCCTTTAGCTTAAAGCACATCACAAAGTTACTTTTTTATCGAAGGCATTCATCTTAGCTTTGATTGGTAAACTTTACAAATAACGGACCGGTGTTAGACTAAATACATTGATCTTCTCTGTAGTACTCGAGTAAGTTTCAAAACACTTTTCAGCACATTTGCATAACGCATCGAAATTTTCGTGGCCAATACAAAAAATCTCATTGAATTTTGATTTGGTCTTTTATTTTTAATATTATTTAGTGGATATTATTCTTTCAAATAAACTAACACTTAATTTTATTCTTTCGAATTAACTAACACTTGTTTAAATAAAAGCAAAAGTTAAACGCGTTGAGAATTCTGGCTTACTAAGTAGAGCGAGATCATGAAAGCCTTAAAAAAGCCTTGAGAATTTAGTGTCGCATTGTAAAACTCAATTTAAACTATTTATTTATATTAAACAAGTGGTGCAACAAATCCTCAGTTTTAATTTAGCCTCAAACTGACTTGCACCCTTTTTAGCCCCAAACCGACTTTATTGCACCCTCCAGAGCAATTAAACAATGACACTCGTTAGTAATTTTTTTTTTCTTTTTCAAGTTCGTCGTGGAGCTGGATGACATCGGTGAAACAATCGAGAAGCTCCGTATCGGCCACGACGGCAAAGGCTGGGGAGCGGGCTGGCACCTTGATAAGGTTCAAGTGAAGAGATTGTTGGGAGGAACAAAGGTGGGATATGCTGTAGCTATTACAGTTGTTTTTTTACCTTGCATAGTATTTTTAGAATTGCCTTGGTATTACAATTTTAACACTTTTGTATGACAAGGCTCTGTGGAAGTGATTATGAAAATTTTTCAGCCTGCTGCATACTAGGAAAATCAAATCGAATACTTGGTATACTTTTTACAAAAGCATACAAATGTAAATTAGCACTGACCCTATACACTTGGCAAAGCAGTAGGAAATAGATTATTACTATCAGTTATCGCATTGATATCGTAAATAAAGTCTGGTATGCTTGGTCGCATGCCTATTTGTTACACACTTAGGATATTTTCAAAATTGCTAAACAATTCCGCGGCAATCTTTCTAGGCACAGTATAGTGTTCAACGTCTCCTATAGTTTGATAATTATCACTGTTCTTTGAACTTCAGTATCAAACGTATTGCTATGTTTTATCCAGTGAAATTGCGTTTACATGGTTTCGGCACATGCTTATTCTTTGCTTTATCTGATGTAGTCGTCGGAAACTTACTTGTTCTCATGCGGGAGATGGTTGGCTCGTGATGAGGATGACGGTGAGATCGTTCGCGAGCTGGTTCCAACTCAACTTGTTCAAGAGAAGATGTTGAAGAGCGGAAAGCTCAAGAGAACAGAATCCCGACTGGAAGACAGCCTAAGGAGTAGGTTGACTATGGGAGTACTTCGCGATTAATTTAGACAACAGGCGTCCATTAAGTGAAGGGCTAAATTTGCGCTAAAAATTAGTAACATATAGGGGCAGATTTTCGTTTGGGTGGCCGTTACGTCTAACGTTAAGTAACAAGAAAAACAACTATAAACATTGGGCACAAATTGGCAAAACATGGCTCAAAATGGGCTGAAGAGGTTTGAATATAATTCGATATAACCTAAACAAAAAAAATATATTAAAAACGCAAAAAAGTTCAAGCGAAGCGCAAAAAATGCATATTATACATAATAAAAATCGCCCAAAATATAGTTTTTGGGTAGCCATGTCCTGCTGACCCACCCCGTTATATAAATCAGATGTTAGTCCTCCGCTTTTAATGAAATACTCTCAAACGCGACACATTGCTTAAAATGAATTATGTTTCAATATTGTTTTTATATTCATAGCCATACTAAAGTATCTTTGTGTCTTTTTGCGATCAATACCACAATATAGCTAATATAGTGGCAACATTAGATTCATGTTAAAGGAAAACTTGTTAAAAATGTCTAAAGGTAAAAAAGGCCTCTTGGTTTGCCATTTTTCTCTTTTATACATTGGAGCACGAGTTGTTATATATTAACGTTTAATATTATATTTCGGCAACTCTCAAACTACTTGATACACATAAAGTTTAAGATAGATCGGTTTATTATTATTGATTATTACTTGCTATACTTAAAGGCAAAATATCGTACTTTAAAAGTTTCCTTCGCGATGAAATATATTAAGAAGACAAAATTTTACATTTAGATATCATATTGCTAACATCGGCGCATGTAAAAACTACCGTATAATCTATAATGAAATCAGAATACCAAACATATCAAGACGGTCTAAACATGTATTGCTGTGCTACTTTTTACATAAGTTAATACAAAAATGTATTAAGTTTAGCGGGCGACTTGAGAGGCTTGGGCGGGTAAGATGGAGCTAATGTCAAACAAATTTAATTTGCTTGAGACATAGCTGTCTTTGAAATACCTACCGTACCCAAACATGGCTGTGTTGTAAGACTTATTCAATTAGTAAATTAGACCAAAATATATAGGCCGAGAAGACATGAAACATTTTCACTTGGGCCATTCTCATAAATCAAGTTTGTTGCTATAAGAGAAAGGAACTTTATAAAGATGGTTCAGAAAAAAAAACGTTTAAAAACAAAAACTAAATTGAAATGAGACCGGTTTACCAAAACTATGACGACGCGACTATTGTAACAGGTGTATTTTCTTAATATTAATTTTTGTACGCCCGGATGTCGAGCAGACAGGTCACGCTCCTCCACCAGTTCATCATCGTCATCATTATCATCATCGTCGTCGTCGTCGTCGAATGAAAAAGAAATGGATAAAAGTTCTCAAGTTGACTGTGATGCGCAATATCCAAGATCAGAAGAAAGCGAGAATGGACAAAATGCAATTATTGAAGCTTTTGAGAAGGATACTAATGATTCTGTTGACGAGGAAGACTTTTCCGAGCAAGTGCAGGAGGATAATGATTATACTCTTGTGGAACCCAAGGAGGAAGAAAATAATCTTTATACAACTAATCAGACTTTAGGGAGTGAAGAGGACGAATATCCAGTTAAACAAAAAGATGACGACGGGCGTAACGAAAGTAACAGCGTTGTAGATGAGGCAGATCCCGGTAACTACGTATATCCTGCCTTCGATAAAAGTTTAAACGCCGACGAGAGGCAACAACAACATGTTGTCGACGATGAGGAATCGATACCCGAAGAGATAGAGAATAACTAAGTTACCGCTTGTTGCCTACTAAACAGCAAAAATAATTTTCTAATATCGTCTTATGGCTTCAGGATATTATCTTAGGGTTATGTTCTTTAATTCTTCAAAACTAGGTGCCTTTTATGTATAAATTTAACGCACATCGTCTAATAATCGTGACTACTAACTATAGTTTTTTTTAACTTTTGTTGTTGTATTTACCCCAATACTTTTGAATTATGCTGCCTTTTAGTGTGTGTTCTTAGTTTGTCTAATCATTCCGACTATTTTTCAAAATATAATTTATTCTTAATTTTTTTTCTTATTGCTCATTTAATTTGCCTTATTTCCATGTATATTTTTTCGTATATGATTAGTTTTGTGCAGTGCAATGGTTTTTACGGTATCTTTGCAATCAGCAGGGACGTAGTATTTTGTTTATTTCGCTAAATTGTCTTTTGAACCTTCTTGAAAGATTGATCTGGATCCGTGATGATTTCGTCAGAGGTTCGTTGCAGCATATGGCATTAGTGCGTCATGTTTGATGTCATCATGTTGCCTTTCATATTAGTCGGTGTCAAGGTAAATGTTTTACGCTAGTTGGTGTCAAGCTGCCAAGGCTTACTGCTGCATGCAGCCTTGGGAGGTTCTTGCATTTTACGTTTAATTAATAAAACAATTCAAATTATTGTGGCGTTTTCTTAATTCGATGCGCTTTATTATTTGTATGTTTTGGAAACCGCAAAACTCGCAATGCAGTAATAATATAATAATCGAAACGATTATTAATTACATGGTACGAATGCTTTGGGTCAGGTTTATATTGTAAAATATACATTTTAGTGTACATTTAGTTTAATATTATATGTGTGTCGCAATTTAAACTGCTAAAGACCTCATATTATATCTGCATGGATAAACTACATAATGAATGATTTTGTAATCAATAATCATTTTTTATGATTAACATGTTCGCTGGTGGTGCTTTATTTGGGATTGGCTAGCGCTCGGCTGTTTATGTCGTATTGTGCGTGTGGTGTATGTCTAACCGTTTCGCAAGCAATATTATTAACATTTTGCATCAGTTATTATAATTTACTTGTCCTTGCAAGTTTTTTGTTCATCATCAATTAATATTTTGCCTTAAATCTGAAACAAACAATTTCACCTTTGTTTGGCTCACGCACCTAATTTTACGAAAATATGCCATCTTTTCATTGTTCACTTCTATAAAAGCTGAATTTGCAATACTGGCATGTACTGTATTTAGATTAGAGCTGCTTTAAACAACAAAATAAGTTCAGAAGCATTATAGCTTTTGCTTGTTCTATCGCTTAGAACAAATATTTATTTGGTAAAATGATAATTAGTAAAATATCTTGCGTAGATTCATTGCCTTCGATAAGCAATCGTTTTAAATTGTTGATTTTACAAACTCGGGAAAGTACTATAGTATATTGCTTTTAAATATTAACACCACTTTAATAAATTCACACATATTTGCGCAATTATTTTTACTAAAGCGTTTCATAGAAAGTTTTCGTATATATCCACTTTTGTTACGCGTATGCACATCATTTATACTTGCAACTATATATTTACGCTACTGGATATTCTTTTGCCGTAAATGACATCATTACTATTCTAAAACAAGCAAAATGAATGAAATTGATCAAATCAAAGATATTTTTTTCAGGTGTTTGTCCAAAAATTCTTAAGCGTTAACAAGTTCAATTAACTCCAGGTGTTAACCTACTATATATTTTGAAAAATTACCTTGCACGATATCGCAAACTTTGGCCGAAATTCCTATAGAAATGTGATATCAGATCGGCGCCGATACTTGTACGAGTACCGATGGGATCGGGTATCGGCTCCGATCCGTGATTTTAGGATTGCAACTAGTCCACGATTTTCCGCTGCACTTGATATTATGGCTCAGTTTACTTGCATTTAAATCTTTGATCATGATTCTTAAGAAAATCTGTTATTTTCTCTAATATTTAACGACAATATCTGTCTACACTCATTGCTTCAACTCGAATTGCATCTCAGGTCAGAAGTATCGCGTGCACGTCTTCACCGGTGACGTATTCAATGCTGGCACTGACGCAAACGTTTACATCACGATGTTCGGAGATAACGGGGACACTGGCGAAAGGAAACTGCTCAAGTCGGAAACTAACAGCGATAAGTTTGAGCGTGGAAAGGTGGGACAAGAGCGTAAACTGTATTTGACACATTTCAGGACATATTTTTTTTTAATGATATGTCTCAGTTTTTACAAATTATAAAAGGCAAAAACCCTAAGATTTAGTCACTTATTTAATGGATGCAACTTTAAGGGCGTAAAATCAGTTCTGTTCTGTTTTAGCTGCAAGGCACTTAATTTCATCATCTTTATAGGAGGATATATTTAATCTGGAGGCGGTGGATCTAGGCAAGATCTACAAGGTTCACATTCGCCACGACAACGCTCTCCTCAACCCGTCCTGGTTCCTGGATCGCGTGGAAGTGGAGGACATGGAGACCAACGAGAGGTTCGTCTTCCATTGCGAGAGGTGGCTCGCCAAGGGGAAGGATGATGGAAAGATTATGAGGTGAGTACCAAGACACGTAATACGATGTGATTCGCCATTTAGTTTCGTTTTTGCTGTTGCTTAACACTTAAAATATCCACTGGTAGGTGGATGGATCTTTAATAGTTACTCAACTTTAGTCTAAAAATATTACTTGTGTTTTTGTTTGTTTTAAATTGGAATATTTAAATGTATTTTTTGCAATATATTTATGTAAAACGTTAGTGAACAACTATGCGCAAAATAAAGTTATTTTCTCGGAAGAAATAACTTCATTTATTGTAGATAATAAAACCATGTTTTGTCAGATACTTATCACAGAGGTTACAGTTATTTTTAGATTTCGAAGCATTTGATTTACTTTATCAAATTGGAATGTAACCCATTAACAGTGTGTCTGTTATATATTGTGTGTGTTTTTTTTAAATTTTATTACATTTTGGGCCGCCAATCGAATACATTATAGTGTCGCTGACAAAAACATTTTTGTGATATAGTCTCGTATTTTATATTGAAATTGATTAATCGAATATAAATATATGAACCATTTTACCCGCAGGAGTCTTTACGTGGTTGGGTACGACGGCGAAACCTCCACAAAGCGCAGCTTAATGACTGCTAAAAGCGCCAGCAGTCTTGGAAAGAAATTAATCATGTCCGAGACCATTCCGGAGGGCCCAAGTAGGTTGAAGGGTTGATTATAACAGACATCTATAAAATTGCCCAGCTTCTGATTTTAACCTTGAAGTTTTGCTTTAACCACCATTCAGATTTTGTGGCATTATCACATAGGCAAAAAGGGGGCCGGGCGACTGCATTAACTGGCCAGTTTTTGTACCTTTTTAAATGAACAGTTGCCCAATTTTATTTAAACCAAACCAAATAATAAAACGTTTGTTAGCACAACCGTTTTTACCATAAAGGTCATTTATCAACTATAGGCACCCGATTATTTTTCTTTTTAAATTTTAAGAAAGTTTGAGAATGTTCGATTTTAAATCAACTGTTTGGGGATACTGGCCATTGTGACGTTCAACCTACAGGGTTGTTAGCTAGAAAATGGGCTAGGTGATTTATTTTGACATTTCCTGTCTCTTTCAGCGATTCCGTACTTGGTGAAAATCCGCACAGGTTCAGAGCAAGGAAGCGGATGTGACGCAAGTGCTTTTCTTAAGATCCACGGATCCAGCAAGAAAGGAAAAGTAACTAGGAGGTAGCGAGCCACTAAATTATCATCATATTTTGCAAAATACGTTGTAGATTTTGTCGTTTGTATAACCAACGCGTTATCTTGTTTTACAAAGAATACCTCTTGAACCTGCTGCGAAGAAGTTTAAGAAAGGAACTGTAGAAACCTTTAACGTTGAAGCAATTGACGTCGGGCCTATTAAAAAAGTTGAGGTAAGGACATGTGTGTTAAATGCTTTTAGCATGTATTATCTCATTTTGGATTATCTTGTAGATAAAAGCATTTCCTTTATCGCGTTGTTTTCAGATTCTAAAAAAAAATGGTGTGCTATATTTGAAGTAAAGCTTACGAACGCTATCGTGATATGCAAATGTTATTATTACTTGTAATATTTTGTTAATATACGCTCCTTGTCTTCGACATGCTGACTGTACTATTTTTTTATGAAACAGCTGGGGCACGTGGGGGTGGACAGCAGGTGGTTTGTGGAAGAAGTTATGATTGACCAGCCTACGATCGGAAAAAGTTACTCCTTTGTTTGTCGCAAGTGGTTTGCAAGGTAAAGTTGTGACAAATAAGATTTTATTGGAAAAGTTTATAGTGACAGCTACTTAGATTTGCCATTTTACCTGACAATGTCAACTAATCACAGTAGCTTAATACATTTATTTGACCTTCAAAAAGTAAAGTTGAAAAAAATGGAAACTTGGCACTTTTTTATAGGGACCGGGAAGACGGACTAACCACGCGCATTTTGTACGTCGAGGATGCGGAAGTGATAAATTACAGTGCAAAGACGCCGTACCAGGTCACCCTCCACACAGGGGATAAACCCAACGCAGGAACAGGTCATTATATTTCGCAAACAAAATAAAAACACATTTTAATCATTAGTTTATCTCTACTGGAATTACGTTGTTGTAGTTTGTGCTTTTTCGTTTAAGATATAAACTCGTTTATGAAATAGTAAATTATTTATTGTAGGTTATCGTTGAGTTTAATTTTATCAGACTATACTTTTGAATGGTTACTAAATTACACACTTTAATATAAATTGTTTTTACCTAAATGTACCTTGAAAACTAATGGATCCGATCCGATACTGAAGTCTTTATCAGTGTACACGTACAGGAATTTATTAAAACATGCAATAGCTTAAACAAATGGGTTCCTTAATTCGAATGAATCAAAACAATGTTATTAACACGGTAACAGCATCATTGCAAGTTAAACTTAATCGCTAAGCACTTATAAGTAACTGACAATATGAGCTCCTACCGCGACAAGGTCCTAAGACCAACTGCCTTAACACCAACTGCAATGTCAAGGCATCATGTGCTCAGTGACCTTTGACCGTTTGACTGCAAGTAATAGAATGCTTACACATTTAAATAGGTCATAAAGCACTTATATCAAAATGCGCTTTAGTAAACTCACTGTGAATGTTAACATACCTAATAACTATATTAACACTAACTGAAGAGCAGACTTCAGTTTTCCTAAATGTTTATTTCACCTGCGCATTTTCGTGTATTAATATTACGTTGCACACCAGACTGCGTCATCAAGTTGAACATCTACGGAGCCAAGGGCAACGCTCCGGACATTCTGATCCGAAAGTCGGAGGAAGAAGGAATCCTCCTTGAGCGGGGATCAAGGGATGTCGTCAATATCGAGTTGGATAATATCGATCCCATCATGATCAGGTTATCCCACGATTCTAAGGGTCAAAGATCGGATTGGTATTGTGAAAAGGTAAGGATTTTAGCAATATTGCAAACCGCGACTTGTGTCTGTATTGGTGGTAGTGTTGTTGTTTTAATGTTTACCAGTTAAAAAACAAAATGGAACAAGCCACTATAACCGAATTCTTTATTGAAGTTTTCCTACAGATGGGAGTCGATAGCTGCAGAGAGCTAAAACGATGACGTCATAATATTTTAGGTTTTTTGTCCGCCAATCGAAAGTCGCTAGGGGTACAGACACATACATGTTATGCACACCTACATACCAATCTACGTCTTATCTGAATATTTGAGAATTCTACGATGTATACTTTTTGTATACAAAAATCAGTCTGTTACATTTAACGGCAAAAACAAGTTATGTCCCGAAAATAAATTTTCGGCCATATAATGAACAAATAAATGTATGATTGGACTGTTTTGTATCCGTCTTCAGAATGTGACGGTATCGCTAATCAGATAGTTTTCCCTGTGTCTATTTGTAACACGATTGCATATTTAAAAAAAGGGGCGTGTTCGCAGGATTATTGCGTTACAACTGTTAATTTAAAGAAGCAATTTCGCTTTTGCACCAGGTCGAACTCCGCAACACGGACTCCGGCAAGGTGACCGTCTTCCCTTGTCAAGCATGGCTTTCCAAATCGATGGGAGATCGGCAAACCAGCCGGGAGTTCTCGGCTTCGGTGAGAGGAAGAGCTGTGATGAATAAGACGACTTACAAGTTGAACGTGAAGACCAGCAACGTCCGTGGCGCTGGCACTAACGCCAACGTCAAATGCATCGTGTTCGGTAATTTGTCGTGTTTTTTTTCGCTTTTTTTTCGTTCTTTTATTGTTTTATTGACAAACACTTTTCTTATAGGCCGCTTTTCAAAATAATTGGCCCGAGGGGCTAATCCAAAATTTTCTGTTGTAAAGCAATTTTTAGCATATAAAAATTGCTGATTATCGATTATTATAAATTGTTTTTAATACATGTCTACGTTGTATATAAAAAAAACGTCATGATCGTGTTTCGCTCTTACAGGCGAGAAAGGTGACACTGGCGAACTGGCTCTAAACGAATCGGACTCAAAGAAAGCGAAGTTCGAAAAAAACGAAGTTGACACATTTACCTTCAGAGATAAGCTGGACATCGGACAGTTGCACAAGCTTAGGATTTGGCACGATTCCAAAGGTTTTGGGGCAGGTCAGCTCGAATTGTTTGTTTTGGTTTTAAATATTTAATAAGTTAAAATCCAGAGCCCAATATCCGATTTAGGACTCTTTAGTTTTGACTCTATTTCGTTTTTTATAATAATTGGAACTTACAAAAACACGTGCAAAAAACGCCTTCCTCGATAACTTAACCTTACCCTTGTACAAACGCTAGTTTCTATCATTTTATACATATGGTATCTTATATGCAGAATTGTAAAACGAACGATAACTGAACCTTGAAAAAACCCAGCTTTTCATTTCGACTACGTTTCGAAAACGTAAATAGTAATGATTTGGCTTAAGTTTTGATAAAGTTAAATATACCCTTTTTGGCATGTAGGTTGGCACTTGGAATATGTCGAGGTTGTAAACGAGGAAAAGAAGCAGAGTTGGATGTTCCAATGTAACAGATGGCTGGCAGATGATGAGGACGACAAGCAGATTTTGAGGGAATTGACTTGCGCCCAGGATGTTGTTGATGGTATGAAAAATAAAAAAGTTCATCGTTAAACACACCTCGGCGTTACTTAAAAACAAACGTAGAATTATCATCGTTTTTAGCAATGCGAATCATTTTGTCGTAATATTGTTACTCTACGTAGAAAAAAGAGCAAAAAGTACTTTCATAAACATACTTTTGCAAGCTTCGATTTATTTCAGACACGTGTCTCAGTGGTTAAACTGGGACATGCGTATAAAATGTGTCCTATGAAACCCATATCGGAGTAGAAGGGCAATGCATAAAAATAGGGTGCGTTACAAAAATTTACCGGATAACCCTGCACCCCCAGGCGCCGGAAGCCCAAAAGGCCGCCAGACGTACACGGTCACCATCGGCACTTCTGACAAACGCGACGCGGCGCCATCTAGTGACGCGTGGATCGTGCTGCACGGAAAGTCGGGCACGAAATCGCGCAAACTGAGACTCGAGAACGGAAGCGGTAAGAGGCGGGTGTTGGCGCGCGGACAAACTGCAACGTTCAAACTAGAATCGAAGGACGTCGGTGCCCTGCAGCAGATTTCCCTGGGCTTAGTGGGTCAGTTACAAATAATATTGAATCTATAGATGTAAATATGAGAATGGTATCCGTCTGATTCTTTTGGCTGTACACTATTTTTTTCGGTGATAAATTTGTAATATATACACACTGAGGAAGTTTGATTGCCATATTTTAGAGAACCGTTACATTAGCAATAGAAATATGTATTAGACTCACCAAGAGTCGATAGAATAAAATTACCTTATTTTTGAAAAATGAACATATTTGTAACGAGTAATTTGCAATGAAGCCACCAACGCCAAATAACCCATGATTTATCCTAATCGCCAGAATTATATCTTACCTTTAGAAATGGACCGATGGCATGTGAGTGATATCACAGTGGAAACATCCTCGGATGTCCAGTATGCATTTACTTGCAACGCCTGGGTAAGCAATGCCGACGGAAACGACACGAATGGACGGTCTTTCGAGGCTTCCTCAACCAGGGGACGCGCCGTGTCTATCGCGAGTTTGACTCCTGTGAAATATGACGTCACAGTTGTCACAGCTGATGAGAAAGGTAATGGTATACCAATAGTTCAATATATAAAATTTCTCTTTTTAGTAAATACTATACAACAAAAAAGACGCGTTTTTTAGCAGTAATATAAACACCACGTTTCTTCTAGGTGTAACTGTCAAAATAAAATTTGTTCGTTCCGTTTATGTGTTTCTATCGGTGCTGTGTAAGTTTTTATATGACATCGTTAAGTGTTGATGTTGGGTTATCAAGCCACCTTGGCGTTTACAAATATACATAAAAAATAAACGTTATAAAGTGTTTTTGTCGTTTCCTACTTTTATTATCACACACTAACACGCGTGCCCCAATATTCTTAATCGTGCGTCATGTTATCATGGATTCTAAGTGAATTCTTTTCGAAACGCTAAACGCAAAGAAATACTCATTATTACCCCTTATATTGTCCCTTGAAGGAGCGGGTACGGACGCCAACATCTGGATCACTTTGTACGGCACCAACGGCGATTCGGGCAAGCGTCCTCTCAAGCAGAGGTTCCGCGACTTATTTGAACGAAACCAAACCGACAAGTTTCAACTCGAAGTACTCGATCTCGGCGACCTAACTAAGGTAACTTACTGTGTGCAGATTTATGTCAGTATACTCGCCGCGTGTTTTGTATAATACGATTAATTTGGAGCGATAATTATTACCTGGAGCGATAATTTTTGTTTTGGTATTATTTTAAATGCCCTGATTACAACTTTCACCTTCTTTTGCTTGATATTTTAATAATTTACGAGGTTTTACGTTTTATTTTTACTTTTTATTTTTAATAAACCACTTCAGATTCGATTGGAGAGTGACGACTCCGGCTTCAACGCTGATTGGTTGTGCGATCGCGTGGTCGTTCGTAGTAACTCTTCCGGACAATCCTGGAACTTTCTCTGTCGCGAGTGGATCGGCAACAAGAAGGCCAGTCAGCTCTATCGTGACGTCATACTCAGCAGCGTCAACTGAAAACGCGACGTTTCTCGGGTAAAATAAAATAAGTTGTATGCATTCCAAGTGTAAATGCAGTTGCTGTAGTATTTGTTTATATTATTTACCTATCGGTCATGAGTTCATTGCGTCCAGTTATATTTGGTAGGAATGACTTTGTTTAACGGCTCTCTGTTATTCACTCATTTATTTCGTATTTGCTTTGTTATGGCTATAAGCGCTGTTTAACTGTTATTTTTACGCTAAGTTGTACCTGTATAAGTTTTCACGTAGATATCCATGTATACGCGAGCACAAGCATCGTGTACAGCACAGCTCTGCACTTACACTTCCGTAGAGATTTTGTTGTACTAAATCACTGTATTTTTGGTACTTTTTTATGATTGATGGATTGATTGATTGATTGACCTCAGCTTTGTATAGTATGTTGGCTGTCTAGTATCGTTAGGTGCATCAGGGAACTATCGAAAGATATTTTTTTTATGATCAAATCGAGTTGTGGCTCTCCAAAATACCAAAGATTTAGTGCCATTCTTTTAAAAAAACATTAACTCTAAGCAATGTACATTTATTTTTTTATTTTTGTAATATAATGCAACGTAATAGTTGTTCTGTACTCGCTTATAGCTTGTAAATATGCACCATTATATATGTTTTTATGCACCACAATCTACGTAACTTGATATCAGCGAATTACTGAAAATATTTTAACCATTTTTGCTGTATTATGAAATTGGTATTTTAACCTTTATGGACACAATTTTTTATTTCACTGTTCGCTTATTTTGTCTTTTTTATCAATCACGCGATATTCACCAATAAAGCTTAGATAAGTATTTTTTGTCTTTACCTACTAACTAAAAAATCACACTACTTACTTATTTTTTCGGTGTTAAATTTGTAATATATACAGATTGAATAAGTTTGACTACCGTATTTTATCGAAGTGTTCATATAAGCAACAGAAGTAGGTTTTAATTTCACCAAGGGTCAATGGTATAAAATTACCTTTTATTGAAAAACGAACATATTTGAAACGAGTGATTTGCATTAAAGCCACCAACGTCAAATATATTATGTATCTATAAGCTATAACCCATGATTGCAATCAAATAGGTTATTACTTTTTTTGGAAAATTAAGTCGCAACATAAACTTTAACCTAATTATTTTAAGCTATAATTAATAAAATTCAGTTATAACAATGATTTTGAATAATATCATGCCTACTTGATACCTCTGCCGTGAACGCTTAAAAAACATTTATTTTGCCTCTAGCTTTCAACTTTTTTATTAAATCATTTTAGAAAAAAAAAACGTTGTTGTGTCACGTCTTTAGAAACCAGAGTTTCATATGATGCGACACTGGGACAGTATTATTCGCAAGATGGAAATTTGATAAGCGCTACACAATACCGCATATTTTAGAACTTAAATCAGGCATTTTTTGTCTGAGGTAGGAAATGTTACTATTCAGACAATACATACGCGAAATTCGAAATGCTATTGCCAAAGATCTATTAGTTCAAGCGACCGCAGAATTTTGCGATGTGCACAAAGCAACTTGAGCTAAAACGGTTCGACATAAAACTGAGACCAGCAAATACTTTCAAACAAAGCACATCGGAAACCAACACCTTAGAAATTAGAAACCCCAGTTACGTGCGATCGTCTAGATATGATCTAATTTATTTTATAATTTGTTCCCACTACCTAAATCATTTATGTTGTATACATGTTGAAAAAAATGTTTTGTCATGTATCGTGGAAAACCTCAGGAATCCAGTAAATTCATTTGGACCAGCCTGTTGTCTACGGAGATGACTCCCTTTGAGAACCAGTGGTGCAGCATAGTGCAACTTTTTTAGTTTTGTTCACCCCTAGCATCTATCTCCAGATTTCATTCAACCTTGTCTCATCATATGATAAAACTATCTCGTCTTTATATAACAGCACTAAATGACTTAGTTTGTTTCGATTTTTGTACGCAAGCTAAGTTTTACCATTGCAAATCTACAATTTATCGTGTCCAGAAATATAAAGCTACAAAAGCACAAAACACTTTCACCAAATTTTTATACTTGCAAACACCAAAAAACAACAGTTCAGTAGTCGATTTACTGTAGAGCTATAATCCATTTCTGACGGTTCACCCTTATTCACCCCTTTTGGTTGGTTCATCTCTGCAAAAAATTTATTCACCCTTGGGTGAACCATTCACCAGTTTAAGAAACACTGGTGTAGCACATACGACATACGATACGTGTAGTCATGTAACTGTGGAGTTAATTAATTCGAATGTGCGATATACAAATCTGTCTGATGTAGAGGTTTTCCATCATACCAACAACTGTGCGAAACTTTGATTTTAAAAATAGCATCTGATTATTAAAATATTAATATTAATTATTTTTGGTTTATGTTGATACATATTATAACCATAGGTAAACACGATAAGGGCATGTTAAACATACCTCTTTCTTGTTAGGTGTACTGCTAAGTTGGTTTTATTTCCTGGCGGTTTATAAAAGTATTGCGACTATTGCAAATGTTTCGTTTTCATGGTTTCATAGACCTTAATCCTAAGATTAACGCTAAATCCCAAGCGCGTTTGAAAATTTGGCGACAGTGTGCTTTTCTTCGTCTGACGGCAAAGCGTTGTCTCTGCAACGTTTTTTCCTTGAAGATTTGCTGATAAAATTGGAAAATGTACATAAAGCTGATGGTTTGAACAAAATTAAACGTAAATTGGGAAGATTGGGAAAAGATTTTACAACGAATCAATAATTCGTTATATTATTTGTTATATTCTGGCCGTTGTAGTTTTCACGCCCGAGCTGACAACTGTCTCGCAGCTGACGTTTCTGACCGACTTTACCCGTGCGCGCCGAAGCGTGACATTTGAGTTTGCGTTTAGACGGCTTTTTTTCTTTCTTTCTTCTCGTTCATTCGGTTGTCGCAGCCAAGCACAAAATAATTAAAACAGGCCAGAATGTTATGTGTTAAATTGCAAATTGATAACCGATGGCTGAAAACAACTTTAAAAGGACTTTCAATTGCTGAAAACAACTCTAAAAATGTAGGGATAAACGAAAAACGTTGATCTGATGAACAAGAGACTAGTATGATCACAGGTCAGGTATAGTGTATTGATATATATTGATACAAGCGGTATTTGTTCATAAATAACAGCGAAGTGTATGTCATCCAGCGTAATGAAGCGAACAGTGGCATACCATGTTCACGACCTTGTGTTTACGGGTATAATTTTACGGTCGGATGATGCTGCGGTATCGGTGTTGCTGTGACATCGAACTTTGCTCAAAATTTATTGGTAAAAGTTACCCAGGGTTAGTAGTGATGTCCACTAAGGTCACTTATTTAAAACATAGAAAGCAAATCTTGTGGAGTTAACACACTTACTCTTATAAATTTGAATATAAAAGCGTATGCTGGCTAACAGTAGACTTTCTTCCAGAAATTTAGATGTTAAAAAATTTAGAGAACGGCATACAAAATCATTTTAATATTTTACGTAATCTATATTGAGATTGACAGGAACAAATCTCGGACGAGCCGTCACATTACATGAATATTATGAAATAGTTTGTTCAGAAAATGGAATTAATTTGAGATAAAAATAAGATCAGCTCAATATCAGAATAGGTGTTATAATTTTTTAACCAAAAAGGTATGTTTGCTGAGGCGATGCGGCATCGTAAACTATGCATTTAGTATTATAGGTACTGACCACATATTATCGATGTTGTTTCGAGAGCAAACTGATTTTTAGTAAAGTTTCGCAAACTTAAGCGGAACTTTTAACCTTTATTGTTATTTTTGAAGAAAAAAGTAAATTTTTAATTGACGGTCCAAGCTTTCTATCGCTCAACCAGATTTTTTGCTACAATATACTATGAAATATTGCATTTTTACTTTGAAATTTAATTTAGCTCTCATTTGACCAAAGTATTGATATCGTTCGGTATCAGGTTGGACAGCCGTATACTTTTGTCGAATTATTGGTTTACATATTCGAAATAAAAAACGAAGAATCGGAATTCCTACTGTATATTATTTATATGTATATATTAAAGAAGTGTAAAGTAATTTTTCTAAAGTCGATATTTTTTGTAAGGAAAACGTATAATGCAAGCAGTAACTAGAAGTTGTAAGTTGTTCAATTACCTCTATTTTACCCAAGTTCATGACGAATTAGTTGCATTTGCACACACACGGTAATCTCTGGTTTTGGCTTAATTAAATCGCCAAGCAATACTTTGCCGTATATGACTGTTTAATTTCAAATCCATTCTTGCTGTTGTTCACTTAATGTCCACGGTCATCAAATACGTTTTTTTTTCGTGACCCTCAGTTTGGGAAGTTCTCAATGACAGAATATTTTCCGAAAAAAAATATCTAGGTTGTTTTAACCGCGATGGATAGCCAGAGATGTACTAACACAAACAATGATCTTTTAAATTTTTGTCGGAAGTGCTCTTCCGCTGAGTGGTGATAACGCGAAATTTTGTTTTACAAACATGTCACTGTTATATGTCTTGGATAAAAGCCTTTATGTTTACCAATTGTAAACACAGCACACATGGATGAATATTAAACTTGGTAAACAAGAGAAAGAAAAAATACCTAGTTTATGGATGAATAGCCGCGTGACCAAGGTACGGGAACCAGCTCCAAAAGATAACAGTTTGGAAACGTATTTCAGGCTAGTGTTCTCAAACGTTTGTTTCTCACCTTAAACTACCTATTTGTATCTTTGTTCTGTTACACTGTTGCGTTGTAGCAGTGATTTGTTTTTCATTCCAGTGAAAATATTCGATTTGCTTAATTTGTTCATCACCGTCGGAATTTAAACTCTCTTTCATCGTTGAGTCACTTCTACCGCAGTGTCGCGTTACATATTGGAGCTATTTGGTGTTTTTTGATTTAAAAATTAAAAAAAAACACAGTAGCTTTAAAAGCAAATGTTAGGCCCGAAAAAATACTTGCTGTAAGAATCCATTTAGGTTAATCGTTGATCCCAAAGCACAGCTGTTAGTGTTTATATTGCACGGCAGTTAATTAAACATTGTACCGACCAGCTTAAAATCGGGAACAAACAATAAAACCTAAAACGCAACAATACCTAAAGCAGAAAAATCTATAAAACCATAGCATTAAAGCCAACGACATAATACAGCCAAATACGCAGTAATATCCAGAACAAAATAAGAGTGAAATCGTCTGAATAAGACCTAAATCTTCCGGAATACGTCCAAAATAAACTGGAATTAGGTCTAAATGGCCAAAATAACGCATGAAACTGTAATAGGGGGTTTGTGACATTTGGGGGCCGTCAGACTGGCATCGGCCGTTTTGGTGACTACGTTTTGACGCCCTAGTTTGACCGGCGCCGTTAGGGCGCCGCTGTTTTGGCACCGGATTTGTGGTCCTATTTGAGACGGCGTATCGGGATTATGGTAAATTTAAAAAAATAACATACCTTGTTCAGTCAAACAGATACTGTAGTCCTAAAAGACTGATGGCGAAGTCGCTACTTGTTTAGCAAATTTCTCAAAGAATTTGTGTTTTGTATTCTGGATTAAAGTGGTGACATAAATAGAAAGAATTCCTATGAATTGTCGACACCTTGGTACATCAAAAAGGCAAAATTAGGCATGGGAACATCAGAAATCCTGCGACTTTTGTCACATAAAATTGTGTTTGTTGGCGGAACGAATAACTCGCTGGGATTACAAACCACCGTCATAATTCTGGGTCTTAAACACTCAAACAGCGCAGCCCTTTCCTGAGCGTCTGTTGGTAAATGCTCATTTTTACATTTTTGTGGCGTTATTTGAACATGCGCACTTTCACACCCCCGTCTTTGACCCTTTATTGGGAGAACCACCCATGCCAGGGTTTTAGAAAGGTGTTTAGGTTTGGTTGAGTGGCGAGACTTGTTATAGTTTTGACCACAAAATACTATTTTCTTGTTGCTAAGGCAAGCCAGTAAAGTACCATTTTTTTGTAAATCCGAAAGTTATATTGTGTTTATAACCTTACTTAATCATCATTGATTTCAGGACTTATGTGTGGTTCATTGTTTTATTTATAATATCTACCTGGTTGGGATTGCACTGCGCTTATAACTTGTGTCATTTGAAAAGGGTATTTCAACCTTTTTCTTTTTGTGACAGATGAACATAGTTAGCGTCAGGATATTTGTGTTTTTCGCCACTTTAAGTCTTTTTTATCGCGTCTCCTGTAAGGGCGGGGATAAGAGGTGGCGAAAAAGACGGCGAAAGGAATCGACGCGTCGTCCTCATGTGGTATTTGTCATGGCCGATGACTACGGCTACAACGACATCGGTTACAATGCCAGATCACACCATTCGCAAATGCAAACTCCATATTTGGACATCTTAGCAAGTAAGATTGGCTGTAAAAAATTATAGCGCCAATTTCGGTTATTAAAGCCATAACCTGATCAGTAAAAATATTAAACAGTAACTTTCAGAAAAACCCGGCGACTCCATAAGAAAGAGTAATAAAACTGTCTAGTAGTTATTTGAACAGATTTTGGTTAGATTAGGTTGCATCACATTATTATTTCTACTTTTTGAAGTCTCTGTTATCCACGTCTTATGTTGTTTTGCTAATAAGAGTAATTGTTAAACGATTGTATGTAATTTTAGAAAATGGAGTTATTTTGGATAAATACTATGTCCAGCCAATTTGTTCCCCGTCAAGAAGTCAACTGATGAGTGGTAGATATGAGGTATTTAAAAACAGTCTACAATAGTGCTAAAGTTATTCCACAATTTTTTATATTTTTCAATAAATCTAGGGCAGTGGTTCCCAAACTTTGTTGGCTCTCGGCACACTAAACATATCTTAAATATTTCGCGACATACTTTTAACAGAACAACAATAGAGTAATTTTACAATCGTCCTTAACACACGAGAAACTACATGTAAATGTCTCAGTCTGATTAATTTGTAATGGGTGGCGCGTATTTATGTCTAAAGTGCCCGCGTGTATGCCTATTGCTAATACAAATAACTTATTTTCAAAAATTACCAAAAGTTTCTAGGGGGTAAATATGTAGGCTAGACGAAATATATAAGGGTTAGGTATATAGGTGGACATGGAAGTGGTGGGAATTTCAACCGGATCGTTGCTTCATTAAAGTGAAAAAGCTCGCAGAGCCAGTTCCCTGATGAGTTTCTTATCAAAGTAAAATTTAGGGGAGGTTGCACCAATACATGCCCAAAAAATATTTTTTTACGAACTTTTTTCTATGCAAAAAAAAACAATTCGCGATTCACGCGAACTTATCGATTTTACAGTATGTTTTAGACAGTTTTAAATATATTATTTTTAAAAAGGCGCCATGCATACTAATTCAATACTATGCAGTTTACATAAAATAAACGCATTTTTTTGCGCTTAGCAACTATTAGTCTGTAAACCACTCGCACATATTTAAGAGTTCGCTAGTGTATTTATTCTTCAGCGAAAACACTGTTTGCAGATTCACACAGGATTGTCGCACGGCGTCATAAAAGGACGACAACCCAATGCCTTGCCTCTTGACAACGTGATCTTGCCGCAGCAATTGCGCAAATGCGGTTACCGGACGCATATGGTGGGAAAGTGGCATTTGGGATTTTACAAGAACGAATATTTGCCGTGGAACAGAGGATTCCAAACTTTCTATGGTTAGTATAAAGGTTCTCAAAAAGTCGCCAAATTTTAACTTTTTTTTCGATTTATTTACCATTTATTGTTTTTACATACTCATTGTTCAAATACACCCATGTAGATAGCAAAAACTGGCAATCAGACAGTTATCAAGATTTATGGATGTTTTAAAGTTTTGAAACATTCAAATGTGTTGATTTAATTGATATCCGCCCGAAGAGCAACACCCGCCTACACGTCAGGCACCAGCTGCGAAATTGTTTAGTGCGCGAAATATGTTTGATTGATTTTGGTGCATACACAACTCCACTATCAAAAGCAGTTTCTAAAGTTCCATTTCGGACCACGTTAAACTAAAAGCACACCTTTCACCACCTGCAAAACGAAACGAAAATATTTTCCCCGGTTGTGATTATGCCACGATTATCGCAACATATGCATCGCATATGTGTGTGAAGTTAGCTAAAAATCCAAGCTGCGGTTGACATAAAATGAAAATACGCTTTTTTCCCCGGTTGTGATTATGCCACGATTATCGCAACATATGCATCGCATATGTGTGTCAAGTTAGCTAAAATCCAAGCTGCTGTTAAGATAAAATTAAAATACGCCCACGATAGTCAGAACACAGACCATATTCTCGGATAATTTGTTTCAGTTAAAAAAATGCTGTTGTTAAAACAACACCGGATTATAGGGCAGACAGAGAAAAGCCAGAAACACTAACTGCGCCTAACTGGACGTTTTAACGAAAAAAAAGAAAGAAGGCTTGATTTATTGTTGTCAATCGCGTACTGTCCTTTTTTACTCTGGGAACAATAACTCCTTTTTCATTGAAAAATTCTTTCTGCGTACAGATTTAACTTTTCTATTCTCTGATGTGTCGAATACACACTTGTCGATCAGCCAACCTGAACAAATAGAAAAATGCCACAGAGAAAAAATATCCGGCGTCTACGGTCGACCCAGATGCAAAGAAGAGATTAAAGATGGCGTTTATGTTCTACGTTTGTTTTGGTTTCGCATCATCTTAAGACGCGTGACCTAATTATATTCCAAAACGTTGCCGCTTTGGACAGTGAGTTGAATACTGACAAAAGCGAACAAAAAGTAATAATAGCACTTACAAAAAGGGAGATCCGAACCCCCTAATCCCCTGGATACGCCAATGAGTTAAACCCTGAGAAAAACAAACAAAAAACGGTATTAGCACTAGAACGGAAAAAATATATTAGTACAAAAAATTCTCCCCCATCGAGTGTCTCAAAATTAATTGTTAGACTGGTGGTTGTTGCTAATCCTTCTACTTCTAAATATTTATGTTGCTTGTCTTTTCTTGTTAATTTTTGTTTAGCAAATAGTACACGGCGAACACCGAGACCCCCAGATTAACAACCAATAATCTACACAAAAATGTATCTGCCAGACGTTTGATAGCAGAGTTATGTAAGATTAAGCAAACATTATGCTAAAGTACCGAACACTTGTGTATGGCTTAAAACGTCTCCTCGTGTTTTTCGCAATTCAAGGCTTTCTTAACGGGGGAACAGATTACTACACCCGCTACCATTGTGAGCCAAGAAAAACTCGACGTTTTTGCGGCGTTGACATGGTCGACTCGCGAAAAGGTCCCACCAACTCGACTTGGGGAATCTACTCTGGCGATCTGTTTACTCAACGGGCGAAGAGGCTGATTGAGCAGCACTCCAAAAACAAAAGCAAACACAAGGTAATTCGTCCATAAAATGTCAAGCGACGACGATTCATAGTCCGAAAAACTTTTATATTAACTGCAGTTTTAGACGGCCAAAAGCATCTTCAGTTTAGTTTCTCAAACTTTGTAGGTTTATACAATTTGTATTGCATCCCTGAACGAATGTAATAGGTTCGCGCCAAGCGCAAAATATTTTGGTGCTTTCTGGTTTGAAAAGATTTTTATTTGCAAGTTAACGTACAACGCCCTATAGTTCTTTCAGAAAGCACCCTATAAGTATTTAAAACCGGAGTAAAAGACCATGCAAAACATATCTTAATTCATAGTTTTGGTTGACAAGTTTACGTGTTCGTGTTTAGCCGATGTTTCTGTACATGTCGCTGCAGTCAGTTCATGGTCCTTTGCAGGCGCCTCCGAAATTCCAGAAGCGCTTTCGGGATATCAAGGATTCAAAGAGGTTTAAATTTAATTTTTGCCTAACGTAATTGTTCCTGATGTTTGTTTATTGACGATGTGCAGGCGTTGATGTTTGCTACATTTCCTGTAGACAAATTTTTAATTTTTAAAAAGTCAAGATAAAAATCTAATTGTGGTAATATCAGTTCAATATTTTAGACGAACTTACGCCCGAATGGTTCTATCCATGGATCGTTCAATAAGAAAACTTGTGTCGTTTTTAAAGCGAGCTAAGATGTGGAAAGACACAATCTTCATATTTTCAACAGGTTTGATTTTTTCTGACCTTTTTTGAGGTATATATTTATTGAAAGCTATAGAATTACGAATATATATTTCTTTGAAACCATCCTTGGAAATAATTTTGTAATTGAAACAACACAGAGGCTTTTGCCTCAAATTTAAATTATGTGCAATATTCAGACAATGGTGGGCAGACATCAAGAGGCGGAAACAACTGGCCACTTCGGGGTCGAAAGGGGACTTTGTGGGAAGGAGGAACGCGAGGGGTCGGCTTCGTTTATAGCAAACTCCTAAAGCTGGCAGCTCCATACGTAAATCGCCAGCTTATACATATTTCTGATTGGTTTCCGACAATCATGAGCGCCACCAAATGTCCTATTGTCGAAGGCACACAGCGATTGGACGGCTACGACCAGTGGAAGACCATAAGGTGAACTTTTATAATTCGCACTAGTCCAAGTGTTAACTGTTGCCGATGTAGAATGTTTATTAAAATCTTTGATTTACGCTTAACAAAATAATTATAGTGAACACACAGATGTAATGAATTAATCTATCCTTTATGTCTGTTTACATTCTGTTTTCCCATCAACATCAAATGTTGAACTATAAAGACTTTCAGAACTAAAAGTAACTTGACAGTAATTTGGAAATTTTGTTCACAAAGAATAACTGATCGGTACTTTTTCCTTTAAGATGTTTTCTATTACTTTTGTTGTTTTTAAGTGAGAACGCTGCGACAAAGCGTACTGAAATCCTCCATAATATCGATCCATTGTATAAGAAGAAGTTACACCGAGAAGTTAGACAAGGATTTGACGTCTCTGTGAGGTCTGCGATACGATCAGGAGAATGGAAACTCGTAACTGGCGACCCAGGTACTATTTCGCGGATTGAAATGCTTGTTATTTCGAGACAAATTCGCTTCCATGTGTTCCAAAAGTTCTAACAAATAAATGTTTAATACTTTTGTACTGTTTTGAAAGTTGTAGCCATTTGTACCCATAGCCTACAGTTGCTTCATCTGCAATTTCCATTCAAAAATATCCGAAACACACATTTATTTAAGAAACAAAACATTTTTAAAGAGTACTCAAAAACGCTGCGACCTTGACAATACTGAGTTAAAATACTATAGCAGCTGAAGATTTTACAACTAAGGTAAAGTTGTTTCCCAACCGTAAACGTTTAAGTATGGCCAGATATCCATTTAACTTTAAAGCTGACAAGTTCTGAGAAAACACTGTGCAATTGAACTTTTAGTGAATTTTGAAGCATACTGGGACAATTTTCAGCATTGTTTCACATTGGTGCTATCAAAAATGGGTTTGTTTCAATATTGGATATCTTTGTGTACTTATATTTGTAGGAATTGGTGATTGGGTAAAACCTCCAGAGTGGGAGGCGTATCAACCAACTAGAAATGATTTGCAAACGTACGAAAATGCAACAAAAAATATAAATCTATATCGAATTTCTACTGACCCATACGAACGTGATGAGGTATCAGATCTTTATCCAGAGGTGATTATAGAAAAAACATTTAAGGTTATACTAGCATTTACTTTGTTAACTTAATACCATACCATGTAAATCCATACAATTTGCAATTAACCGGTCGAACATTCGCATAAGTGACGATAAATATATTAAATAGGTTACTGTCAATTTCATTAAATAGCCTCTCCATGTATATTATTGTTACTTGTCATATTTATATTAACGAAGGTGGTTAATCTTCTACTCTCTCGCTTAACGGAGTACAATGCGTCCGCTGTTCCAGTCCTTTATCCAAAAATGCAACGCAGATCGGACCCGAAATTGCACGGAGGCTTTTGGTTGCCGTGGCGAAACAGGTTGCCCACAACCAACAGGAAAAAATCTCGGTATTCGAAGAAGCAGCAAAGATTAAAATGGAAGAAACGCAAAATGACCCCAGCATCATTTCAAATGTTTACGAGTAAAAGAAGTGTATTGCTGCAACCAACCTAACAATAACGTAAACAGACGTGTGCAATTTTGATAGCAGCACTACGCCGAGTTTCAGCATATTTCAACAAAGTTTTACAAGCCATTGTGCGCGCATAGCAAAATATCGAGCAACAGGTCCTAATGTTAGTAATCAAAAAAACGTTTTTATATTACTGCTTACAGGAAAAACATAAAACTGATAAACAGGCTTTTCTGTTTTTTCAACTATCTGTAGGTTTAGGAAGCAACTAAGAAAAGCGACCAAATGCGACAAAAATAAAGTTATTTGTAAGAGATGGCTCTGTTATCCAGTAATAAGATAAGCATATGGTTTATTACCTTAATGGCGAAAATTCTGTATACAAGTTTATTATGGGGTCATTTGTTGTTTACAACCTTCATTTCGCGAGTTTAACTATACTTGTTTTTGTGTTTCGTAAATAATAATGCAATTAGCTTGATAAAATATTTTTGTGTTTTTTGTTTACGGCACACATGCTTTGTTTATATTAAAAGAAGAATCCTGGGTTGTATTAATTGCGGTCAATAGTAGCCTAAACGCCGTAAACGGTTGTTTCAAGAAATCTTTGGCTTTAATTTTGACAAATTCCTGTGCACTTGCGAAACACATAAACTTTCTCACGGACCGTAAACCTGACCGGGAACTGCCTAAAACCTATTTAAAGTATTAGTTTGTTGGTTAGGACGGCGCCATGCCAATTGAAAGATTTTAGTGCCAGTCAATTTAGTTTGGTGCCCAAATATTTTATCCTTCCAGTGTAGCCTAATTTTAAATGGCCAATTATTTTATCACTGCACTTTAGGAGTTTATTTACTGCATAGTTTTGTCTTTGCCAGTAAAAATTAGCTTCACTCTACCTTAAAGTAAGATTTTAGCCCTTCAGGTAATCATCACAATTTATGTTTTTCGAACATAAACTGATAAAATGTATTTTATAAAGCAAAGTACGAGTTTCAGACTGCAATAAAGCTAACAATTTTTTTAAATGATCTACCCACACAAAAGAGAAACAAAGGAACACTTGATTCACGACGAAAAATGCGTTAGTTATGTTATTTCGTATTTCATTTAAAACCAATACATCGCTCATTGTCCTCAAGAGGCTTAAACGAACGGCAACCAGCAAAAAACAAACATCAATGTGAACAACATATACGCCAATTATAGTTGGGTTCTGAACACAAAGGCGCGTGTAGATATGGTATGTGTCCTGCGCTGCATCATCCAAGCCCTGTAGCATTTAGGCGAGTTTCAACTTTCGCCTGATGTACCACTTGGAGGAGACGGTGAGCAAAACAACAATCACCGTAAGTATGGCAAAAGTTGGAATCGAACCTTTTAGAAATCCGTCCAAACGTATGTCTGAAACCAAGCATTAAAACTCATTGAAATTTATTTTACTTCAATCGAATAATGTGGAAATACGTTAGGTTCATAAACAAAATTGTAAATTTTAGTATCAGTCACTAAAGCAATAAAGTGAATGTTAAGTGTTCACACAACTAAAGTAGGGTATTTTTTTATTGGTAATATGTGGCCTTACGTTTAATGAAAGCCTTTTAAGTTACTTTTTTGTCGGTTAATTTTCTACCCTTCTAATAAATACTATATAGTATCTATGAAACATCGGTTTTATGAATTTCCTCGTTATGGATTTCCTCGTTAGTTTAATCTTCTATTGAAAAGTGTTTCTGTAATGTAAGCCAATAGAATCTAATTCGGCCTACTTCTGCAGGTTGTTCCTGATGCGAAATGAATCGGACAAAGGCCACAAAAGTTTGGCTCCAAGCAAGTTCCGCCTTGACAGTCACCACATATTGCTGAGAAATATAAAAATGTTTTTACGAATGGTACAGCCGTTACGTCTGCATTTTAGAGTTAGGAAGCTTACTATTTTATATTTCCAAAGTAGGAATCGTTAAAGAAAATCGGAAAATAATAAATTTAGTATATATTAAATGTGCGAAAAAAAAATTCTGCTTAACATACGTGTTTCGCATAGGTTTCCTGTGTAACCATCACGACAAGTTGGGTTATCGAGGGGGAGGCCGGTTGCGTTGTCCAAGCACCTTCCAGTTGCGAAGTCGCAGACAAAAACTGGGCATCCCATACCACATGCCCTGCTGCAGTTTACACCCCACACACCGTCGAACTGGCAACCTGGCTGTTTTTATAATTACTGTTTGGTGATTTGTTTTGTATAGCCTATGGTAATCAATTATACTTTGGCAAAACGTCAGGCCTTTGCGATGAAATACTTTATTATATTCATGCTATAAGTGCAAAGATAAGTAAGCTCGTTGGCTATGTCTTATTTTTAAAAATGATGAAAGTTAAATTAAAGTACGGTATATAAATGTGGGCACAGCAGGTCAGCCAATTGGAAGGCCAGCTATGATCTAATGTCACTTAACCAGTGTTTGCAAGTGAGTTTGCATATATCCATGTATTGTGCATTTTCGAAGTTCTTTAAAGAACTAAGGATGGCAACAAGATATTTTTTTAGGTTTTATTCGACATATTACAGTGCTCTAATACGCTTTATAGTTGACTATGTCGCCAGATATTACAACTAAGATTATTCGGTAACGATTTTCAATTTACCAAGATTAACCAATTAAAAAAGCATATAATTAAATACCACGTCGCATTTCGATCCAGTCCACCCAAACTTGCAGTCAATTGTCTCGTTTACTAGGCAATAACCGTTAGCTTTGTTGCATTGTGTTTTGCATCCACTTCCACATGACATATTACAGTTGTCGCCCCATTTATTGTTCGCACACACCATCTATGAAAACAAATAATACACGGGCTCACGCGAGGAACTTTACATGGTTTGAATTAAACTATTTCGTACTAAAATATACATATATCTGTGATTGAAGTGCTTCGCTTGTTCCATAAGCAAAATATTGTATTGTTGAAATCAATTAAGTCAATTGAATAAATAATATGCTTTAAATTTAAGTCATTTGCGCAATTGATAATTAACAAATGTAACAATTTTCGTTTTGCTGTGCGAAATATTGCTCAGAATGAAGCTGGTGATTTGCTAATTAAAACATTTATTTGGATGGCAATAACGGGGCTTGGGTTTGACTTGACATGTATATTGGCTATGACTGATAGGGACTTGACTTGGGTGAATAAAGACGTTATATTTGCACCCCGCGAATGACTAGAACTTCATTTCAGTCATTTCAAAAAGATTTCCCCAGCTTAAAAAAATCACATAAAAGTTCGAACTTTTTTTTTTAATTTTTTTTAATTGGATTTACAGTAATTATTGTCAAAAAATATAGTTTTAATTTTAAAGGAAGCCATGACCTGGTTCCCCCTAACCTATATCAGCCCGGTCAGCTAGATAATTTGTGGAGCAAGTGCAAATCCATAACGAAGTTGAATGCAAGTAATCAAGGGGCTCTGGCCAATTTTTACTGCCTTACTTTTTAGAGACAAAATTTGGTTAAAATAAATTAGAGAATTTGGTTAAAATTTATCTTTCGCTCACTGCAAAATTAATTTACGACAACTGCGACTAAAACAGTTTTGTTTTAGCAAGGACACAATTTATTTTAAGCAAGTTATCAAGGAGTTTATATATATGTGGTGATTTTATGACAAAAATAACCACATGCTTTACAATTCCAATTTTTAGGTCAAACATGCCACTTTTACAATAGATGTGATATAGGTAGTTATCAAAATACTATAGAAAATGTTACCTGGTTACAAAGACTTCCTGTATATCCAGAACTGCAATTGGTTACAAAACCACTGGCATCTATACAGCTTCCATTGCTGAAATGGCACATGCCGATAGGACAACCTGCACCACACGTGTTGCTGCAGTTCATTCCCCACTTGTTGCCTGCGAGGCATCCGACCGCCTAAGTACATAATGCGATTCTTTTTCGTTGATATTTAAACAAAAGACAAGACATGGCCCCCAAATTTACATTGTATAATTTCACA
This sequence comes from Ascidiella aspersa, assembly GCF_963924565.1. Classification (NCBI taxonomy): domain Eukaryota; kingdom Metazoa; phylum Chordata; class Ascidiacea; order Phlebobranchia; family Ascidiidae; genus Ascidiella; species Ascidiella aspersa. The sequence goes on along the minus strand of NC_139447.1, from coordinate 23,638,817 downwards.
TGTTTTTTTTTTATAAAATCAAATTTACAAAGGTCTTTTAGGTTATATTTAACAAAACTTTCCAAACTAACAGCTATATATAACTTACCACAGTGTCGCACTTTTTTATTAGCATCGACCAATTCGCATCAGCGCCACAAGTAGAAGTATTGTAGCAGTTAAAAGTGTTCACAGAATTGCTTCCGGCCGGCTGTCCCCAAAATATGGTGCTGTTGGTCATGCAGTTGTAGGCGATACAACTACCATTCCCGGTGGGTGCCATGCCGCAATCCGCTTTATATCATAGAAATAAGATAAGGACATAATAAATCACAAATTTGTTAATTTTAGCCTAATACTTTCGGACGAACAGCTAATATGTTTGAACCTAAAACGTTCTTTTAAAAAAAAAAATTATTTTACGACGCACCAGGGCGTCGCAAAGCGCAATTAAAGCACCTCTTTTTAAATTTATATCGTAAACAGCACTGGCAAACAGTCACAAATTTTAAGTTCAGTGAAAATATATCCATTACCTTTTACATTAAGTGTCGCGCTTGCCGAGGTCATATTTCCACTGAGTTGAATATTTGATGTTCCAACGACGTTTTTAATGGTAAAGGTCATGTTTACACCAGAGGCTAAACTACCAACAGCAGTCAAGTCTTAACAAAACAAAAACAATTAATCGATGATTAATACAGGCGTTACACAAGCAACAAGTGTGACCTTTCAAAGGCAGGGAAAATTCAATTGCTTTGAGGACAAAGCATTGGCCTTTATATCTTGAAGTAAAGGAAAAAAATTTTAAAGGAAAAATACACTTTTTAGTGTCCTCATGTAACCATTCGTTTTTTTAAAAGAGGACAAACCTTCTAAAAGAAGGACCTATGGTAGTCTATAACATATAAATACTATTATAAGCTTTAATGACACTCTGGTATTTATATATTTTTACGAGCAGCTATACTTGATTGCGCTATCCCTAATGTTTAGTGCGCGACTTGTTATGGTGCAATGTGCCACCCTGGATTTAAACATCAACTTAACACTACGAGTGATTTTACGAATTACCTAGGCGCACTATTAAAAAAGACTAACCCAACAACATTGTGAAAAGTATGTTCAGTATTGCTGCAATATTTATTAAGTTTTCCTGCTAGCAATTGTTTGCACAATATAAACGCTATTCAAATTCGGTCGCAGCAGTTATGGAGACACCTTTTCAAATATAGGGTCATAATAATAATTGGTTTGATCATAAAGGTCACCCATTCAATATTAATAAACCTATAACCATGTTTATCGATTTTAGGTATGATGCGTTGAATCTTATGATTTTAAAGGTAAAATATACAAGAAAGAAAACGCTGTAGTTCATTTGAATTTTTTAATTGCATGCTTCTGGTCAGCGGTTATAAAAACAAGGTTGTCTAGCTTGTTTCAAACATACTTATACTTTAAACTAGGTTTTAAGGTTACTTATGTTCTCACTGTATTCCGATGCGACTTCAATCATCAAATTGGAGTCAGTGACGGTTAAATTCGCAACCATTGATCCATACACTGTCCATTGAAAATTTGTTCCGCTTGTAACGTTGGTTGCGGTAAACTAAAATGAAAAAAAATAAATGTTTGTCTATAACAGTGGTTCTAACTTTTATTATAAAGTTGTTAAATATGTGACAGTTCAGCTTCATTTTGTAATTTCAGGTTGAAAACGTGCGAGGGGTTGTCGATCATTTCAGAATATGGTTATACCGGGAGAAAATTAAAAGGTTGGGAGAAACACTAATTTTGTATTTAGGCTATTTTAGTTTCCTACATTGGTAAAATTACTATTTAACTAGGTCAAGTAAACATAATAAGGTAACAATTTAAAAAAATAAGAACGCTTCAAAATATAAATTTAGGTAAAAAAAAACAATTTTGTTCGTGATGTAGTTTTTTTATTACTAGGCCTACACGTCGAGACGTTTCTGAGTTTGGCGTTGGCCAGGGTGGGTTGTCGAGCCATGTCTGCACAATGTGTACATTCTGTGATGAAGTCCTTCTCGAATCGTACTGACTGCATGACGATAACGGCACCCATTAACGTAAATCCTGATTAGGCCGACAGATTTCGGCAAGCCTTCCGAGGGCATTTGGGATTTTAAGATGCTGATCAATTACAAAATTTAAAACAGCAGCCGTAAAACTAAACAAGGCCAGCCAAAATTATATCTATTGGTTAGCCACCCCAACCTGTCGTAACGACATGGGGGGAAATGATATTTGATAGTTTTAACATGTCTGTGATATTAGTTTCTCAAGCAAAAGATACCTTACAAGTGCCTGATTTGACTGTTGAGCATCAAAACATTTGCGACCAGTAGGAATAAATGGTTAGGTCGATGGAAATGATAGAAAGTGCTTCACGATAAAGATTGGGGGGGGAAAGAAATTGCAAGGACTTGTCAAGATAGTTAGTGCGTTCACCGCTACATTCAAAACAAACTACAACAATATCACATATCTTGAATAATGAACCTGAAAAGACCAATCAAAAACTGTCCCTCTGGAAATTAACGTTATTGAATATTATGCCTGGTAGCAACAGTTTATATATAAAATGACCATTTTGTGACCATAGAAAAGATTGTTTGGATGCCTAGCAATAAACTTCTGGAGGTGGACAGCACACTTTAATGATCCAAAAGTTAAACATTACATTTATGTTTTATTTTAACTCTTGTTTTTGGTGAAATTGACATACATTGTGAAGTCAGTTGCCTGCATTATATAGCCTTGATACACCTTGCCCTTTCGCAACCAATAGTAGATTGCAACATAATCGTTCATGGATTTGGCCCATTTTGATTAATTAAATTCGTATTGCATAATCGGTTAGTTGAACACGAGCAGGGGTGCCATGAACTATTTTAAATTTCTACTGCCTTAATCAAACACATTACATACACAATTGATCAAAACAAGACAAATTTACCGTTAGAGGGAAGATTCTTGTAACATACGTTTTTTACTAGTAACTACTTTAAAGTATTTGTCAATAGAGAAAAACAGGTAAAGTGCCTTGCGGAAAGGGAAGAAGGCGGTTTGTTATAACAAATCTAACACAAAACAGCCTTAAGAAGCCTTTTACGAGTCACGACCCTGTCGAAAAGCAATTGTTTAAAAATGATTTGGCATTCACGATCTAGATTCTAGAAAATTAGTTTACGAGAGTTTTACCTCAAAAACAGCCTGAGATCCAACAATCCTTGTAACTGATGAAGGCAGAACAGAAAGCACAGCTGCGGAAGAAACTATAGGACAAACAAGGTAAACAAAAATAAGTTTCCAGAAACACTATTTGTGCTTGTTATTAACAATTTTTTTTAATTATAATTACCAATAATTATAATTAATTCGAATTCGAACGGCGTTAATGGGGTGGATCGAAATATCGATATATTTTTCTAAAACGTTTGACCCTTTTTGCTTTAACGAATATATAATTTACGTTATAATATAAACGTTAATAAGATAGGAATTGTATTCTCAAATGGTGGTGATTAAAATACTCTGGGCCTAGAAAGCATTTGGTCTTGCGTGATTTTTGCCAAAATACGATTTCCCCCATAATTACAGAAGCTTTGAAACAAACTATAAGCTCTTACAATGCCAAGGGGAAAACAATTTGAGTTAAACACTAATCTCAAAATGGGAAATTGTTTGCAGGGAGCAGAGCCTTTTACTCGACCGCCATATGGATCGATCAGAAATTCCAAGCAAAACTAATCAGCGATTGCACGGTGGCGCGTGTCTCGGCTGGGCTTTAACATTGGGTCGATCGTAAACAATGGAACAAGCTCCGCAATATTGAATTTCAGGGAATCTTCAAGCGCTTCGATAATATTGACAGAAACAATTTCCACTTCGGGGCGTAAGAAATAAAAGGGCCCCGAGGGAGCCAGAATAATCCGATAAGTTGTTGTTCGCAGACTTAGCATTTTTGCGATTTAATAACAAAATCTCAACATGTCATTTCTCCTTAAATGCATAGAAGCACAAAACGGACTAAGTCACTAATGGAAAGTTGATAGTTGAATATTTCACACAGTTTAGTAATCGTTAGATGTTAAATGTTTACCAAATCAACCGGCCATATTAGTACGTGCTTTGTAAAAAAACACAAAGGATTATAATTATAAGAAACGCTACAATTTTACATGTGTGAATTTTGCAATACGAGATGTGATAAAAATGATAATAACGGGTAACCTCCTAAAAAAATTCGCTTTTGTGAAGCAAATTTAGTCATTGCCTGTAACACTGGAGTCATAAATAAGGCCTTCATGTTATTTATCAGTATAAGCCTGTGTAGTCTGCAATCCGAGCTACCCACATTTTTGTTAAACATGGCAATTTGTATCTGCAAACCCTAAATCGTAATTTAAACATTGACTGCGTGATCACAATTGCCATAGCAAGCATAACTTTGATGAATGTGCAAAAAGCTTTTAAACGCCGGAAGTTGCGATGACCAAAAGTCCAATTTGTTTTATTCGTTCTAAAATGCTAAATCGAGCGCTTTCGTAATGTCTGCTTGAAGAATACAGTGTTTTTGATATCATTTGTTTATAAATTAAGATAGCGAAAACTTACTTGGTATTACGTAGCAGTATAAACGCAGGTAAAACTTTAGACCGAAAAACGGCTATGTAGACATTTGCAGAATATTAACAAAACTCTCCGGATTTTTTTTCGTTTTTGGGCTTCCAAGTGTCTTTAAGTTAAAGATTTAGTGTAAATCGAATTTTATCTGGTTTAAATTGGCTTTTAATTTAAAAGAATACGAGGCACAATGGGTGCATAAACGAGATTTGCATATTGCTAGCATTCGTAGTCTAAGTTACCGGTAACAGAAATTTCACTTTGTAGAGCTTATGAGATAGCGACACGATGCAACATTTCATACAGTGCAGTGCGCTTGGGGGCGAAATATATTTCCTTAAAACGGGCAAAGTAAATTAATATTGGATACATTTTTTAACAGAACATAGTAAAGTTAGCAAAAAACATAGCATAGCCTGGGCTCCCTAGAAGTCTAGAACGGCCTCTATGCGACCATTTATTATTAAACTACTGAATTTGAAATACGTCGTAGGCCGTACGCCGGTCGTATATGTTGTACAGGGCTGTTTTTTTATTATAAAACAAACCACTTTTAATTAAACTTAGGAATAACTATACACGACATAAACACGCCTAGGTTTAAAACTGTAGTATAAAACGTACCTTGATGCCACATTCCAAGAAATACGAGTATTAAGATACTCATAGATTTTGCAATCGAGGACATATTTAAACGTTTATTAACCTAACTGCTACAGGATACAGCACCCTCTATATTAAACAAAGCATGCACAACATACCACACAGTTTAAGGTTACAAGTAAGAATAAATATCATTAAACTACATAAGCAGGAAGCATTCAAGCTTACATCCTTTGTTTGAAGACCTCTTGGTGACATATTCATCCTGACACTTTTTATAAGTGATTGGTGCCTAGCCCACCAGTTGGCGCCTAATTGCATTAATATCGACGAAAAACCAGCGACGATATTTTGCGTGCATATTTTCAACAGAGGGAAAGCGAATTTTTTACATTATATTATATATTATGTGTCAGTACAACATATTCCTTTTCTAACATAGTCTTCTGCTACAAACAATCGTACAGCCTGCATCTTCCTAATTTGCTATTACAGAACTATATACATAGGGCTGTACAACAACTTTGTTAAATAAGTTGCATTGTTATTAGAACATTTCCTCGTCTTGTACTGCCAACTATCATAGCGCTAATCGTAACAAACTGCCAATAACAATCTAATCAAATTACTATTTTTAATTGAACATTACCAATATAAGCTTATCTTATCAATTAGTATACAATACAAACAAATAAGCTGTAAATAGCTGCAACGCCTTGCGGCAGCAACGAGTTTTGAACGTTTGGCTGGTTTTATTTGGAATATTCTTTTGGCGAGGTGCTTTTTTCTTTAGTCAACAGCCAAATTGCAAAATACTAATACAAGCTTGCAATCGATTAGAACGCAACTGATTAGCAAGACGACGCGTGAAAATTAAAAAAAACAGACGAGGTACAAACTCAACTGTTCGACTACAGTTAATTAAGGGCGGGAAGCTGTTTATTTGCGAAGAAGTGAAATATTGATTAACTGTTCTAATTTACTCGTTTTTAATCAACGCTTTTCAGCGGCCGACAACATACAGTATAGAAATGTATTGTTTTTAAGTACATAAAGGCTTTGGTTTGAAATGAAATTTGGTCCAGATGTATTAAAATAGTCAACAAATTTAAGCAAGACAGCTGATATTTTGTATAAATCTGCAACTTCCTTTGTCATATTAAAATTGTGTTGTTTGAAAATAAAAATTTGTGTTTGGGACGGCAGAAAGCCAAAATAGCTAGCTCGGGTGGGCAGTGCTTAAACCTTATTAGCGATGAGACACTATCATAGTCACAAAATTAGGGGGAACGAAATTAAATAACAAAAAAGCTTAATATAAGATTTTGATAAAATTATTAATGTCTTAATAAATCGAAAAACACTTTGGTCACCAAGTAATAAAATGTTATGTGAAGAGTGTGTAAAAATCACGTTATGTGTAGGCGGTACGGAACGTACGTAACATAAAAACTACGTTTGGATATCGTCTAAAATTTACTTTTGTAACAAATAGCTGTTAAGATTACGGACTTTACATTTCTGCATTAGCAGAAAAATTCCAGCACTAAACAGAAATTAGCAATCGCCCATCAAACACTTGCGTTCAAAAAACCCTCGCGACCAACCTATATACCAGGGGTTGGCAACCTTTCTGTAGTCGCGGGCCAAAATACTAACTCAAAGGTCTCTGCGGGCCGCAAAAAATGTTAACTAACATTTGTGTTATTAAAACGTTACAACAACTGTGAATCAGGCGGGCCTCGGATCTTTTTTTTTACACTTCAAAACGTGTTTAATTAAATTTAAGGAGGCAGTAAAGTGTTGGCGCAAAGCGCGAAAAAGGCGCTTGCTTGATTTAAAAATCGAGATCACACGTCGTCATCCATACTTCTAATGAAAAGTGTAATAAAACTACTTTGAGGGAAGGCGATAAGTTTAATAGTTAATCTAGTTCACTATAAATGAAGTGCGGACACACCTGGCGAGCGAAGCGAGCGCGATTTTTTTAGGATACCGGTATTTCCAGCGAGTTTTTATTACATTTTCCAAAAAAAAATTGTTAAAAAATATTTGTCCAATAATTTTGAATAGGTTTTCCGTTTGTCCGCAACACCGCTGGCAGCTTTCCATAGCGCAACGGTAAAGAAGCGCTGATCTAGTTCGAAAAGAGCATCAAAGCGTAAAGAAACTGGATGAAGAAAGATCATTCGCCCGAAGCGCGAACATTTTTCGCATTTACGTACTTAAAATAGTCAAAAAGTAACTGAAATGGACTCGTGTCTAACTTGTCAAAGAGGCGGCGGGCCGGATGAATTACATTGGCGGGCCATAGGTTGCCGACCCCTGGTATATACCTTTGTAAAAATTAAATATTAGCCAGCTATTCAATAGTGAATATATATTCAGTAATGTTTCCTCGGGGTTTAACTTTAAACTGACTAAAAATTGGTTGTTCTAACTGCCTCAAAGTTGCGTTTGTACAGTTAGTCGCTGGCAATCTTTTTTCTTCTTCTACTTTGCGCCAAAGCTTAGACCTGACTGTATGGTTGCTAACTATGAGAAATACGCTGTCGAAAACATGTAAAATTGTAAATTTTATGTAACCCTTAACTCAATATTGTCTTATACACAATTTGCTTTGCCACATGGGAATGATTGCGGTTTTAATTGATTACAAACATTGATTTCTTCGGAAAGCTTAGCGGTATTGGCTGGTAGCCTACATGCCATGGACTGATTGATATTGCTGCGTCACTTTAAAACAATCCCTTGGCGACATTAGCTAGTAAAACCGTTAAACATGCCAATTTCACACACCAGAAGTTGGATAAAAACGGCGGAATAAAATAATGATTATTCTTGAAGATGTTCCACTACAAAAAAAACAAAAAAAAACGGAAGGGAGGTTTACCTAAAAAGAAGACTAAACCATTTTTCCATTTGTGCTAATTAAATGCCGCGTATAATAAATTATATGACTGTAGGTTAACTTGTATTTTCTTCAATTGTATGCAACCTACATTTTTTACTCAGAAACCTTTTTATTTTTATAAAATAGTCACGTTTTGAAAATGCAACTCACCATCAGAACACATAACAGCTACAGTCAGCGGCCGACAAATACTGCGGTAACGCGTTATTGTGACATTTTAATCAAAACAAACCGTTTCACAAAGCAGTCTAACTCGTAAGCTTAAACTTATTTACATAAATTTAAAGAAATGCTTACCACAGAGCCTTACTATATGTCTTGCACCACATTATACAACCTTCATAACATACATGAACTATTATTGAGCTGGTAAAACATACTGTCACTTTAATTAAAAACTTTCCTGGTCCAGTACCGGTAAACTGTGTACGTTGCACTTCTGATGATTAAAGGAACACTAATTAACACATTCAAAAATTAATCCACCTATATGCCCCTCTAAATTTGATGAACGTGTTGTTTTCAATTAAACCAATGTTTTCTAAGTAAAAGTATGCTTACTATCTTTCCTGTTGCTTCATGGTATCTTTTTAAATTAAATGGTTGACAGGCAACAGGAAGTTGCGTGCCCATCATCGAGCGGTTCACGTGATCGTGACGTCATATTGCCAAGCCATAGCGCTTCGCAGTGCATTGAAACAGTCCTAATCATAATACAGGGATGGCGACCGGTTTTATTTGTGCGGGTCATAAACGGGACTTAAACTTTAAAAACGCACAAGTGGGCGATGTATATACTTTTAATCACATGCCAATTTAATGCATAACTTTGCGGCTGCTTCTTCTATACAAGTGTATTGTCTTTGGTAGGGTTTTAGACGATTTATAAATTAGGATTTGCACGAAATCGATGAACTGACAAAGCTACAGCAAAGTTTTTTATAAGATCAAACAAATTTAGGAAAGCTTTTTAGCATTGTTTTAACCAGGGCTTCAATTTTTTTTAGTTTGTGAGCTTTAATTTCCTTAACGTTTCGTCACTCTTTAAGTTTTACCGAGATAGCAAAATGCTTTTAGTTGTCCGCTTTCTAACACTTTGCACGATCCCCGTTTGCGAAGCACTGGTTTAAACACTAGTGCCTTACAACAAATATTTGGTGAAACATTTATTGTTTTCTGAAATGTATTATTACAAACAGGATGCAGCAGGCAACGAAGCAATGGTCGTTTCTCGACCACCTCCCACTGAGCCTGCGTTTAGAGGGCGACGGTCCCGGTTTGGCTGGAGGTCGTGAGTTGAACCTTCATTTTCGCAGGCTAGCTAGATTTGTCTAGCTTTGCTTTGCTCGCATGATAATCCTGCATAGGCCGATTGATTTTAATAAGCCTTTCCGACGGCATCTGGAAATTTGATTATATGTCGATACTTCTATTGAAACAAGTGCGAATAAAATTCTTGGTGGTTCACTTTGATCCACAAGTCAGTGATTTTCCATCCCTGCCATAACACAATTAAAAAGTTGCCATTGCTGCATATCGTAACTGCTAATACCAGAAAATAACTGCCCACTTCCAGCTAAAAAATATAGCGAAAATTGGACAAGGCTTGGATCAATTCAGTTGCCTAAATACATATAGACAAAAAAACTTGAAAAATTGAATAATGATTTGAGGTAATTTAAAGCAGTAGTCTTCAACTTTTAACAAGCGACTCCAATTTTGAAGAAAATGAAATCAGAATTTACATTGCAACCCCATTTTGTGTCGGATACGAATAAAAATGTTTCAATTAATGCTGGAACAAAGCAACTCGAGCGATTATGCGTTCCAGAGAATTGTGGCTATACACATGTGTACAAAAAGTATTGCCTTTAGAAAGTTTTAGTTAACATATAAATTTGAATTTAACAAACGAACAATAACAAAAATTTCAATTTGTTTCAACAGTTATTGCATTCAGTGCGATGGTTGCGCCTGCACAGTTTCACTAGGTTTTGCAAACGCGTCTCCACTTGCATAAGCATAAACGCAAGTCATGCCTTACTTCCAAGCGATTTACGGAGTTTCGTTTTAAATATGTGCTCATTGCGTTGAATCCAGCATCACGCCATGTGGTTGAAAACGGAATAAGTATTTTAATAACATAATAATTAGACAGAGTGGGGGAGCGTTGATTGCACAGAGTGGGGTACGTTGATCACATTGACTTGGCAGCTCTACAGAGCTAAAAACAGCAACTTTAAGTAGAAGAAATAAAAGCTTGTCTCACCTACGCACTCATTTACGTTTATTAGTGTGATCAGGGTTTTTTTAAGGTTTGGTTTGGGTGACCGCTAAGTAGTTTTTAGAGACCGCAAAACACCTTAAAAAAACACTGAGTGTGACGTTGAACTGTAGCGGCGACCACGAGGACCTATAATTTTTTGCCAACTCAATTGAATGTAGGTATTTTTATGCGCACCACACAAATTGAACCGATGCAATTATAACCCGATGCAATTATAGTAACCTCTTTTTGAACCACCCTGGACTAGCCTGTATTTTTGTTACTACCATTCCCGTATTGTTTGAACTCGCTAAATTCTTACTAGTTCAGTTTGTTCTAAAATTATAGTTGAATTACCTTTTTTGGCGATTGAACGCAACTTGTTAGGGTTTATTACAACCGTCAAACTTAGTGAACGTTTCTTGTGTTAAGCAAAAACTTCTGATTACACCGGCACTGTTCAAATTCAAACAATTAGAACGAAAAGCGACTAATTATAATCTTATTTATTAATGAATTTTTGCTTTGATTCTAGTTCCAATCAAAACCAAGTTTTAAAAAAACGCTACTTTGTCCACTGCATTTTTAGTCTCTTATTCAAAACCAAGAACTTGTAGGCAAATCTAACGATGTGAAAAGTATAAATGTACAAACGCCTTTTTTAAGATAATGTTGATTTACTCCACCTTTTGGCTTCATTATTACGCTATTTAAATATATTTTTTAAAAGTTATTTTGTGTCTTTTAAATATAAACATAAAAAAGCTGATTTTTGAGCGTTGTGTCTTTCAAAAATGATTTTTTGAGCCATAGCTATTGAGTCATTTGTATAACCATGCAGCTGTAGGGTAACTACTCAAGTGCCTTAATTAACAACTCTTGTGGTTTGGCAAAATTGTCTGGATAAATGCTTAACGCCTCGTTCTAAATTAAAAGGTTTGTTAGTTAAACCAAACAAACGTAATTTTGTTACACTTTGCACGTACTTTAGGCACAAATTCAAATAAATATTTTAAACGAGTTTTCGCCTAATAACGTGTTCTGACGTAACTTTGTGACAACATCGTTCAAAATTGTCATGCCCCACCAATTAAAAGTTTGGACTTACGCGAAAAACGACAAAAAATCTAAATGCTTTATAGACAAAAAGTCTAAAATGCTTAAACTTCAAACGGTTTTAAGTTTAAGTTAATAGTGCTTAAACTTCAAACGGTTTTAACTTTACATACCGGTTTTAAAAAACTTAGGGTCGACCTATCGCTGAGACGGCACTATTAACTTAATCCAAACCTAAACCGGAACAGAACCCGATTCTGATAAAATCATGGAGTCGAACCGAACCCAAACCGGAACTTTTGGGCCATTTTTTCACAAACCGTAACCGAACATGAACCGCTTAAGATTTAAAAGAACCAAACCGGAACTGAACCGAATATTTTGAAAGAATATAAACCTTAACCGAACCCGAACCTGACAAAAAAGCGGTTCACTCCAGCATGATGCACAATTTGTATTTTACTGAGTCAAGTTATGCCATGTTCGAACTTTTCAAGAAAAAAAAGGAACTTTATGAACCGGTTTTGAATTAACGATGGTCGAACCGGAGCTGAACCGGAACTTTTAAATTAATCCGAACAGAAACCGGAACTGAACCGTGTTCCGAAAAAAAAAACCTTAAAGCCGAACCGAAGCTGAACCGAAAAAGTCAAACGGTTCGACTCCCTGGATAAAATATGTCACTGGTTTATTGTTTCCTAACTTGGGGTAATCTTTTATTTGACTATTATCTTGTATTACAATGATCACATCAACGTTAATTTTTTGGCCGCGAAAAACAGACATTTCTTGTTGCTGCTCATTTTATGTTGTTCGTGCCTGGGGTATAACATTTCGGGAAGAAATAAATAAACATGGTATTGCTGCTCAAATTTTTTGAAAGTATAGTGACTGTAGTTCTTTATAATATAAATATACCATGTTAATAGACAGCGATTCAATACTCAAAAAAATGCACAAAACTACCTTTACGATTTGAAAAAAGTTATCTCAAAGACAACATTGGAATTAGACACATTCGAACTCTCAGGTTTATCGACCAATACATGACTATTTCAGTAAACAGCAAAACTACTGATTTTTTTTACAAAGCAGCATATATACTGAAAACTAACATCTTAGCGTGGTTGCATAAATATCCTGTCTGATGAAGCTTGGACAGACAATTTTTTTACACAAGTAACCAAGCTTATCTTATTTCTATGCTAATTTGTAATTCCTGTCATGTGATATATATGTTGCGATGTATGTAGAACATGTATAAGTATACCTGAAAACATGTTAACACAGGGGTCGGATTGAAAACTATTTTCGTTAGAAGGGCAAATAGTTCGTGCCCTTAAAGTTCGCAACACACTCTCGAACAAGCTGCAAGGATGTGCCTTTTCAAACCTAAAATTGAAACCTATTAAACATTTTCAAAAATATTACAAGCGAAAATATACGAGGCTTATACCTTAAACCAGTGGTCTGCAACCTTTTTACTCACGAACTCTTTTCAATAATATATAAAGCCCTATTTTTTTTATACTGACCAGGGCTGCGGAGTTCAAGTCGGACTTGGGAAGCAGAACTTGACAGGGTCAATTTGTTTTGCTTGAGTCCGACTCGGGACTCGAGTAAGTAAAACTACTCCAGACTTAGTCCGACGCACGCATGCGCAGTACCAATTTTAAATTAGAATGGCAATGCCATATATAGTTAAATATTCTTCAAACATCTATTGTGGGTCATCAGACTAGATCAGGGCTTCACAACCTTTTTACAATCTCGTATCATTTGAACGCTCTGTACTGCCACGCGTACCACTTTTTGCAGAACAACTAATTTGATCGAGTATTTTTTTTTATCTATTTTTTTAACGCTATTTGTGGATTAAGCTATAAAACAGTAGTTGGTATCTATCAAGAGCATTTTTTGGCATAATTAACGCCCACTGTCCCATAGGGCTATACGACAGTCACATTTCAAAGCAACTGTGCTCCTTGTTGACAATTGACATGACCTGTAATGCGAAGATCGTAATGATACGAAACAACAGGAATAGTTGCGTAGCAGTGAATTGGCTTCGGGAATTGTTTTGTAAACAAAACCAGATAAACAAAATATAAAGTTGTAAATGCAAGTTTTTGTGAAAAAACGGAAGATACTCGCGTACCACCTGACAAACCTTCGCGTATCACTAGTGGTACTCGTACCTGTACCACAAGTTGGGAACCCTTGGATTAGATAAACCCCTTAGCTATAGGCTTGCCATTTTTTAGAAACGTAAATCCGGGACGCATATTGAAAACTGCAAATAAACTTAATGTTGACCTAATACAAAGGATTTATTGCAGGTAATTAACTTAACGGGGTTGCGGTTGTTTTATATTTTTTCAGGAGGTATTTTTCAGGACCCTATTTTTAAGGGTGGTTTGACTAAGTAATTTAAATTGTAACCGAAAGTAATGTTCTGTATTGTGAATAAAATGAGTCGGGTAAATACGTTCAATAAATAAAGTAGGATGCGGCCCTTGTGAAAACAGCAACAATATTACGCCGTACATGTTGGCAGAGGCGCTGTGTACATGACAAATTCGTATTCCTGGACCAAATCATTCTCAAGCATAAGTTGGAATCCTACAACAAAATGTAGGATTCCATCAAGCTGGCCTCTTAGAACTATTACATATTATATTGTACTTTGCGTCATTTGTTTGAGCCGCGTGTTATTGCCGATGATTTGAAAAGGTAATTTACCATGTTGCTTAAAACTAATGTTACGGATAGCGTAATATCCTGGCTTGTGTGCTAAATAGTGTGTAACGTCGTAAACATTTTAATTTTTTCTAAATAAAACATTTTGATTTCCACAACCGTTAATTGTTATATACAGCATATATGTTGGTCGTACCTTGACTATTTTTTGCTTATTGTACCCGAAATGGGTTAACTAAATGATTCCCCACAAAAGGAGTTACATTCTTTAGCCTGTGTGGAAGCAGCATTTAATCAGATGGCGTGTTAATAAATTATCGCATTTATCTGCGTGACTCTGGAACATCTAATTGTTCGTCTTCGCAAACAAAAATTTTACATTTTGTTGAAACAAAATTGCAAATAATGTTTGCTTATTTGCATTGAAACGATTAAATACCCAACGGCTAAGAACGTCAAACATATTTTACGTAACGAAAACCAGTGACATATATCGATAGGGAACCATTCACTAACGTAAAACCTTAAGTTGTATAGCAGCCATTGTTCGCATGGCGTGATATTCAGCAAATACGCAATCCTGGTGTCATATACTGCCTCCAACGTAAGTAAAATCTCGTTTAAAACTGAAAATTGGTTACGATTAAAAGCGGCGCATTAAATGCGATGTTTTGCGAACTCTACCTAAATTTGGCGCGGTAACATATACTTCAAGAAGTTCTTAAACCTAAAAGTAATTAATTTAAATAAAGGCAATATACCTAATTTTATTTTTATTTACACGCAGGTAATTGCCATTAAAGTTTTTTGTACAGTACAAAAAAGTATGTAACCAAAAAGCAATTTTTAAAGAAACAAATTCAATTCCTCGTCTTGTGCGATTAAATTGCTATCTTTACACAGTTTTTTTCATACAATGCGACAAAGTATGTAACCAAAAAGCAATTTTGTAACCACTCAAAAACGTAAACCCTTTAAGCAGAGACGTAATCCCTGTACCATGTTGCGTCCAACATAAGTAAAATCTCGATTGAAACTGAAAATTGGTTAGTATTAAAACCGCCGCATTAAATGCGAAATTTTGCGTAAATTGTGCGCGGTATAACGGACATCAAAAAGTTTTTAAACATATAAGTCTTAAGTTGGAAATGTTAAAACTTTTTTCTATTAAGGCAATCAGTGTGTTATGACTTCAATTTGATTTGTAGGCCTAATGCTGAAAACCTGCGACATTTATCGATCTAGAATTACTAACAAACGTTAAACTTTAAGTTGTATCGGCAATTGTTTAGACTTGCGTAATATGCAAGCAATAATACCGGCATCAAATTGCGTCATACGTGAAAAAAAACCCTTGAGAATAAAAATTGCCTAACGGTGACCGGTTTGCGACGGCGCTCGCTTAGCTCCTTCGTTATCTCCCAGCACCCGCCGGATAATATCCTTTTAAATTTTTCTACTCACCACACACAAAAAGGACCTAGCCCCAGCAACCTCACCCCCAGGAAAATATTTCTTAACAACACCCGCTGGAAAAATAATTAATTTATGTTAAAAAAATTTTGCTAAGTAAAAAATGTTACTTTTATAGTTTTGAGAAAGAATTGCTAAATGGCTAACATTTTTAATTTTTTTTTTGAAATCAGCCTACCCTTAGCTAGAAAATTCAATTTAAACGACTTTCAGTTGAGCTATTTTTAAAATTTTAAGTTTATTTATGTTTGATTCCGTGAAAGATCGGTAAAATAACTCTGTTTATAAATTCTTCTCGGGTAGGCTATACTACTCTAGTTAAGTCTTAACCTTTATTAGTTCTTAACCTTTCCTTGGTGGTTATCCTGCGCTTCGCGCCCCCTAAAAAAACTATTTGGTATTTTTGAATTACGTATTAGTTAGACAACATACAAAATAGTAATGTTTATCGTTCGTCGCTTTTCAGTTTATAAAAAATTCCAGTTTATTTAATTGAATTAGTTAAAAAAAGTTCGTGTCTTCATTTTTTATCTCACATAAAATAGATGGAAAAGGGGCTTTACAAAGCTTGTTTTAGGACTCCGCCAAAGTATTTTTAAATCCGGCTCTGTTTTGTACTTAGACTGTACGTAACCTCGCTGAAAAACTAAAATTTACCAAAGATAAGCCTGCAAGGTAGGTACTTTATGCATTTTAAAATGTAAAGTTTTTTTGCAGCTAAACGCCCGTTAAGGAAATTGCGACATCGTTGTGCAAGGCTAAATTGAATTAGCTGAAAGACTGATGCTGGTTTCTGCTTAGATTTGAGTCCGACTCCATTTGTTAAAGGTTGATTGAAGGTTGCATGTTCCAACAGCTTAGCCACAGCAAGGTATTAAACGTATCTGTGTTTATTGAATAATATCAGACCGGCAATCAACTTACAGGAATAGCGTAAGGTCCACGCACACTGCACAGTACTAACAGTCCAGCATAATAACGTCTGTCCATTATTTTAGTTGGGTTGGTTGTCCAGTTCAGTTCCAGTTACGTTCAGTTGGTTTAGTTAAGATCGGTTTCGTTAAGTTTCGTTTGGCTTAATGCAAACGGCTTTTACACATCGCCTGAGCAATGTGTATGGTGGCAGGTCTGCGATTGGTCCACGTCATTAAATAACAACAAATAATAATACGACCCCTACAGTTGCACCTGGCATTACACGTTAGTTGCTCACACAACAACATTAGCCGGACACTTAATGATTAGACGAAGGATATCGGCAAGTCGTCCGAAAAAACGCTGACGCCACACTTCATGGCTGCGTATAAAGCAGCACAGTAATTGTTTCGACAGGCCTTTGACCTAAGTTGCCACTCGCGTACGTTCAATTAAGCATTACTTTACGCGATAAAACAAATGGAAAGAATCCAATATTGCACTTTAAACATCCATACTGGCAAGTCAAAGCAGGTGTCAGAAAAATGTGCTACAAAACGTTTACAGTTATAATAATTTAAGTAAACTGGCAAATTAAATAATAGTGACACTTTGGATTTGCAATACCTAGCTAGAGAGTTATGCCCGTGCTAGAGCTTGCGCCCCTTAAGACTCGGCGCCCCCCTGATAAACACTGCTATAGTTTATTCGAAATATATCAATGGTCTTATGGGATTTAAATAGAATAAGCGTGATGTACGTATACTTACGAAAGGTGTAAAAGTAGGAATAGTTAGTTGCCTGACGCAAAAAATAAAGTCAAAAATAAGTATTTCAACAAACTAAAAGGCAAAATTTTATTTAATACGTGGAATATTGTCATTTGGATACTATTATATAGTACCTTTATAAGCAGGACGAACACATTAAATTTTGACACGAATAAGTATGTATTTTTTATACTTGGTTATTTGATGTATTAACAAAAATCTTTGGATGTGCAAACGGTTTGATTTTGGTTAAAGAAGAAAATAAAGATTTTGTTTTAAGGCATAAAACAGAATCAGATAACAAAGATCTTTGCCAAGGATTGAATTTTTCTGCTGCCATTCGAAAAATATAGTCCAAGGTTATATAAAGGCAACAGTTGTGTGAATTATATGATGGAGGACGGAACGTGTGTGGATCCTCCTGTAGAAAATGGGCTGCAGAAAGATGATTTCAACAAGGATGGTGCAGAAAAAGTAAAAGAGCAGGCCAACAAATGTTTTAAAGGTATATTAACTAAGTTACAACATGAATTAGAAAGCACACAAAATGCTTTAACAACTCTCAGATGTGCACCTACCACAGATTACAAAAGTGCTTCTCAGCCTTTTATGGCTAGCGGCACCCCTGAAAAAATAAATAGATTGTGGCACCCCTATAAGATTTCTCCGTAGGTAATTTACTAGAATGTCGTAATAAACGGAACTAGAACAACACACTTCCCCTCTAACCAACGAAGGAAGTTATAATTGGATTTATTCCACTCTATAATCTTACACAAAAAGTTGTAAGAGGTGAGGAAAAATCAGATTGTTAAAGCTTCTAAAATATCGCGTGGCACCTTGAGCATTAGAAATGGCACCCAACGATGTCGGCACCCCGGTTGAGAACCACTGGGTTACACAATGCAGACTGCTCCTGAACCACCAAACAATGGCTCCCCAGTCTGCTTCTAATAGGTGGACACTCAAGATTATTCTTAAGAAATTTGAGTGCACATAGGTTTAGTAAATTGTGAAAATAGGTTTTATTTTTGTGAGTTTTTAAACTTCTGGTGTCATGGAGTGACCTTTTCCTTTTAAGATTATATTGCATCTAGCTGACTATAAAAATAAAAAAAGGGTAGACCTTTTTTACTTATTATTATTAACAGTGTGACAAAGAACAATAACAAACAATTATATATCAACATGCATGCACCAAAGCTTTCAAAAAAATTTAAACAAGAATCATCCAATCTTGTATTATTTTAAACCAAGGCTTTTTTGTATAGCTTGCCCAACACATCTACAAACTTTAAACATGGCTCCAGCTCCAACCTTAAAATAAAAATGCCTTGGGTAGGGATGTTTAAAGTAGAATCCCAAGGTATTCTAGAATAGTACGTTTCGAATCTAGAATAACAAATCCAGAATATTGAATCCTTATGTAATATGTTGAGGAATTTGAACTATTTATGAATATTTGTCATCTGTATGACAACACAACAATTTAAAGGACAACATTATATTTGAAATAATTAAATATTATTGCAAAATAAAAAAAACAAAAACATATCAGTTATCCTTCTGGTAAAGGTGGCTCTTTTGGGCAACTCATAACCAGGAGCCAGCTCTCTTATCAAAATGTTAAAATGCTCCCCTGCTACAAGGTTTATTGGTTGTAAATCTCCAACAATTACATTTGTTTTTAGTTTGGTAAGTTTATTGCTTTGATTAGGGTGTGAATTCGGGGTGAACATATGGGGGTAATCTGATTTGTCTGCTTGTTGTTGGAATTAATTCTTCTGACCTGTGAAGTCTATAATTTTAATAAAAACTTTAACAAAACTACAACACAAACTCAACTTTATTATGAAACCTACAACTCTGTCTGTGTCTCAACCGCAATGACAACAAAGGGTGATACATGTCTTTGCACCAACGCGAAACGTTAACATACAAACAAAGTCAGCGTTTTTTACCACTATCAAGTCCAAAGTCTAAACACGGGTCAGTCCAAATACGGCCCACATGGCCCACTGAAAAGCACAATTTGGATTGAATTTATATCGGTTCCAATCACCCTATATAAACAGCAAAATTTGATTTGAATCCAAGGATCCGATATTCTACTTTGAACACCCCTAGCCTTGGGTGTCAGATTCACAAAAATAATTCAAATTGCTCATTGCTGTAACTCTGGTTTCACAAACAGAATAACAATAGCTTAAGGTCTGGCTCCATCGAAAATGCGGCTTCCCAGCCCTGGTTGTCACCTTTCAATACTTTACTGGCAGTTGTATTTATTTGGAACTTTTGATTTTCTTAAGGTGTCACCATTATGGTGTTATTACCATGGCTGCGGACTCCGACTCGGCACTAGAGCCCATGTGAAATGGGTCCGACGTGGACATGTGCATTACCAAATTTAATAATAACTGGTCTTGCCGTCAACTGTTACTGTAGGCGGAAGAGCATATGGTGGATATTTTCCAACCATATGTTGCAGGACGCAGGTGGACAAATTATATGACATCTCTATAAGTGAATTGCTGAAAATCAACGATAATTTAGTTACATAACTGAGTAAAATACAGGCTGTAGAGTCGCAGCCGGACTCAGGACTTGACGAAATCACACATTTGGCCGGAGTCTGACTCAAATTATTTTTAACCTACTCCGCAGCCCTGGTTATTACCCCTCGAAATCATGTTCCTCTCAGATGTTATGGTCTTTTTAGACAACCTTACCCAGTCTGTATTCTGTGACAAGTAAATACAGGGGATTTTTTTTAACATCAAGTTAGTGACTAAATAAAAGCTGAAAACATTTACTTTTTCAAACAATAGGGTATACCTGCACTAATAAAGCTAGTTAGAATAGGTAAGACAAAAATTGTTCAAAATTCGGGTTAAAAGGCTTTATTTCATGCAATAAACTGTGTTTAAATTTTGGCAGTATTTTTTTATTAACAGACATGTGTATAGACAAGGATTTAAAAATATTCTTTGCAGATAAGAACTATGAAGAAGCAATACGATTGTACACAGAGGCGATTTCCTTATACCCACAATCAGCTGTTTATTTTGCTAACCGAAGCTTTGCTCATTTGCGACTAGAAAATTATGGCTATGCATTGGAAGATGCAACTAAAGCAATTACCGCTGATAGAAAATATATTAAGGTATTTTTTATTTAAACACCTTTTAATGATTAGATAACTTATATTTTTTTAATTTAAATTGTCTATATTTGTGATGTATCTAAAGGTATCATTATTAAATTGATCCCAAAAAGTAAGTACAAAGATCATCAGATTGCACTTGTTTGCCAAAACAGGATTTAAACTCGTGGTTAACTCAGTACTGCTTTGTCCCAGGGATACTACCGGAGAGCTTCGGCATATATGACTCTTGGAAAATTTAAGCTTGCTTTAAGAGACTTTGAAGCAGTAAGTAATAATATTGAACATAACATATTGTAATGTTTGCTTTTTAATTCTCTAGCATTTGTAAGTTTTTTCATTTAGGTATGTTAGAAAGGTGTAACACGCACACATCTGTTCTCTAATTCCAAAACAATAAACTCCTCAAAATAGGCAATCTGCATTTTATATATAATCTATATGGAACAGTAATAAATTAAATTAACTTTTTGCTTGGAGAAATGGTGTGTTCCTAGTATGTTATATTTGTCGGCAATATGACAGAAGGTAGGCAACAAAATCAGGAGATGCATTTTACTATTACTACGCCACGTTGTGCTGTGCATCCTAAGCAAACACTTTTTGTTAAAATGGAACATAAATGCAAGTAGCGCCCTGTCTATCCATATAGGCTCTATGTTATAACAACACCTACTAAATCAGTCAACCAACAAGCCTTTGTTGGCAAGTTCGACATTTTGGGAGATACAAGCTTAGTGAGAACTGTGTTATTGCTTTCATACAATATCGCTGAGCTTGCAAACCCATGTCTTTGGATTGATTGTCCTGCAATAGTAAAGGCCATGAGTTTAAATCTTACATCTCCCTAGTGTTTTCTAGTGGCCCCGGCCAATACAAGGCTTGCAATAAAAATCATTAACTTCAAATATAAATTCAACATGGTGTTACAAGTCAGGCAAGTTTTTGTTTGTCTGTGATGGTTAGACAAAATTACACTACGGAAATTTGATGGCATGTACAGGGGCGTATCCAGAAATCCAGAAAGGGGGGGTCCCGAATTTTCAACTCCGGGAATTCCCCGATTTTCCGTCTGAAGTTCAATGACGTCATAAAATAGTCACAGACATGACGTCATAAAACAGCGATCGTAATGACGTCATAAATAATAAAAAATCATCAGAAACAGCCAATTAACTTCCAGCAAAAGCAAACTTTTAGACGCAAAACACACCGTCACATGTGCATCGCCGACACTCCTGCCAGGCGCCAGCTGCGACACCGCTTAGTGGGCAATCGTTAACTTAAAAAAAAAATACAAGTCTGTGAAATATATGAGATCGATTTTGGTAAATCGATTTACGGGCTGATTGCCAATTTGCAAGATGGTAGATTAGAGTTAAATGCCAATTTGCAAGATGTTAGATTAGAGTTTTACGGGGTTGATCGGCTTATTACAGGAATTACATGCAAATTTTAATACTACGCTAAATTAAAAGCACATCTTTCGCACCTGAAATATTAAACGAAGATCGCTTTTCCACGGTGTGATTTGATTAGCACAACATCTGCAAAAACGCCACTTCAATAGTTAATCTAGTTCAGTGTTTTTAACCTTTTCAACTGAGTGCACACCTGGCGAGTTATGCAAGCGCGTTTTTTTTGGGGGAAAACGGCATTTTTAAAAACTTCTTGCTAGTTTTTATTACATTGCCAAAAATAAAAAGAAAAGAAAACTTGAAAAATATATTTCCAATATTTTTAAATACGTTTTCCGTTTGTCCGCGACGCACTTGGCAGCCTTCCAAGGCGCAACGGTAGAGAAGCGCTAATCTAGTTCAATAGACTGCACCAAAAGGTAAAAAGAACATTCACGTGAAGCGCGAAAATTTTTTCACACATACATAGTTAAAATAGTCAAAAAGTATTTAAAATGGACTCGTGTATACTTTGTCGAAAAGGCAGCGGGCCCAATGAATTACAGAGACCGCTTGATTGATTGTTATTAATTGTCAAACACACACTTGTTGATCAGCCAACCCGAATAAATAACGAAAGGCGAAAGAGAAAAAATATCCTACGTTTACGGTCGACCAAACAAGAAACGAAAAAAGCGTTTTGCGCTTGATTTTGGTTTCGCATTAGCATGACATGTGACCCAATTACACTGAGAAAAAACACGCAGCTTTGGACGGTGAGGTAAACCCTGACAAAAACAAACAAAAAACGTTAATGTCACTTCCGAAAAGGGGGGGGGGGGTCCGATTCCTCCCCCCCTCCCCCTGGATACGCGAATGGGCATGTATAATCCTACATAATTGTTATTCTTGACTGTTTGGCAAATTTTTTTTCAACTATACCATTTTATAATAGGCATTAAATTTTATTAAATTTCAAAAGGCATTGTCAAGTTGCCATTTCCGAAAAAGCATGGCAACCAATAATAAATGGGACCTCTTGCTTTTAAACCTTGTGAGAGCGTCAGTTAGAAACCACATTTATGTACAAAATCTCTGTGTTTCAGCTGTTAAAAATAATTATTTTCAAAAATTGTGTGAATGATATTTAGCTTATTTCTCCGAAGAATATCCATCTAATTTTTTTATCATATCTATAATCCTGTTAATTAACATAGAACATATTTTACTTTTTTAAAGCAATCATTTTGTATGTCATTCACATTTACTTTTATAGTAACTTTCATCTTTAAAGGTGGTAAAAGTGCGTCCCAGTGATCAAGATGCCAGATTAAAATACACAGAATGCAGCAAGATTGTGAAACAAAAAGCTTTTGAAAAAGCCATTGCATTTGATGACCAGAAAAAGCCAGTGTGGGAAACAATCAATTTAGATACCATTTGTATGTTAAAACTGTTTTATTAGAGTAAATATTTTATAAATTAATTTTTTAATGTTAGTTTGATTATTGGGACCAGACTATTTAGATAAATTACCTTACTCTACATACTATACAAATTATTGCTCCTGTGTGATTTTGTTTTATTGTAGGTAACTACCTAGAATGGTGACATGCAGAAAAATATCGCAGAAAAACTTTAAAACAACATCCTATATTAAATCTTTCAAAACCTGCTTTTATAAATATTATTAATTGCCTAGGAATATGACCTAGGAAACGTAGCTTAATCATTAAAATTATTACACATACCCATCACATCTCGGTAATGCTTATTATTTACCAAGCAAACGTGTTTGTAAAAAAATGAAGAAAGCTACAACTTTTGCAGTATCAATGAAAATCAAAAAATGGCTCTAGTTTGGGGATGTATAGTTTGCGTATAGATGCAGAATTTAATGCTATTTAGTTTAGAATTAACAATTAGGCAAGAATGGAACTTTACACATATCAGTGTTTGTTGAATTCTTACTATATTAAGGGGTCAGCAATTCAAACTCCCTTTAATATTGGTATTTTACAGCTGTTGAGTCAACTTATGAGGGCCTTGTTATTCCTGATGATGGAATTACTGCTGACTTTATGAAAAACCTACTTCAAAGTTTCAAAGATCAAAAGAAATTACACAAAAAGTAAAAATAAATACATGATTTTTATTCAATGAGTTTTTTTTCCATGAATAAATAGTGAGCAATATTATTCACACTTCAAATGCAGCAAGTTTTTCGTGCTTAGTGTAGCACATTTGTAACAGGTAGGCTTGCCACTTATGGTTAAGCAAGGTGCCAATTCTTAGGTTTGTGTTTTATTTGTAATTTGATGTTGTTGTTCAAATTTAATTTTATTCATTATTGTTACAAGTTGCTTACTTAACAAAGTTTAAACGAAAGTTTGTAATATATATTGATTTGATAAAGATTAAGAACACATCAGTTGTGCATTGTTGAAAATAATTGCCGAATAAATTAATCCTAGTATTTATACACAGTTAAATTGATTATAGTTTAATTATGTACACTTTTCCTTCCAATGTGATAATTTGAATTATATATTTTTTTGAGTGAAAAGTAGTGCATACATAGTATGTTTTAAGATATGTGATTGCAAAAATAGTTGTACTGTTACAAGTTGATGACATATGTCAGCAAATGGAAATAGTTTTTAAATAAAACTTTTGTATGGTTCACGTTCAATTGTTTTTTTGCTGTTGTATCTTGACACATGTCAAGTAGGTCTTGTGGATCCATCTACTTAGCTAACACAACCTCCTGAAGAGAGGCATAATCATACTGTTTAATTTGTTTTTGTAATCGACTCTACAAACATATTTATGTAATTTTTGAAATATAATACATTAAAATTAATTATTAACAATCGCTTACTAGTTAAGAATGACATAAACATTTCTATTTCCTATACCATTAAATATTTGAGATGCAACAGCACATTTAAACAATAAATTACTGAAATAGTGTACTATTTTAAAGTTGTTTAATAGGAAAATTATTTTTGACACTATTTAATTTCTCAGTAGCTATAAAAAATTTGGTCTAAAAATAATAAAATATTATATAAAGTATATAACCCTTGGTTTGTTTCTTTAGATTTGCACTTCAAATAATTCTTGAAGCAAGAAAAATTCTTTGTCAGCTTGCTAGCTTGGTTGACATCACAATTAAGGAGGTAAAAGTTTATTATGAGTTATTTATTCTTTTATGTGCAATCTGTAGATATTGTTTAAAATGGTTTAATACAACACTTCCCAAACATATAGTATTTAAAATGATATCCGCTTTTAAGTATCATAATGCAGTACTCAGTAGTAACTTCTAGTCTTTGTGGCAGATTATTTGACTGTTGAACGATCGCAGTGTTGTATTAAACATTCCAAAATAATTGAGGA
Source organism: Ascidiella aspersa (assembly GCF_963924565.1). Taxonomy (NCBI): domain Eukaryota; kingdom Metazoa; phylum Chordata; class Ascidiacea; order Phlebobranchia; family Ascidiidae; genus Ascidiella; species Ascidiella aspersa. The sequence continues at coordinate 23,613,523 of NC_139447.1, read as the reverse complement.
AAACTGTTTTATTCAATTGAGTGTATGTTAGCAAATCTTAAAACATTAAATATTTGAATATTTATACCTGTGAAAGTAAAATAAAAATTTCCAAACATTTGCTTGATTACCATAGAAAAGTATTTATATTACTATCAAGTTTCTGTGTTATAGGATGAAAAGCTAACTGTTTGTGGGGACATCCATGGTCAGTACTTTGATCTCTGCAATATTTTTGACTTAAATAATTTACCATCAAAAGAAAATCCCTATGTAAGTAATCATAATTTATGGTAATTAATTGTAATATTGTTTTTTTTTTTCTAAAAGTTTTACCACCGGATGTCTTTAAAGCTAACAAATACCAAATTTATTAACTTTTCTATATTACTTATGTTTTGAAGATAGTACCTAAATAATTTACAATATCAGGATTGCCATAAAGTATTTTAATCTTTATAAATCTTGAAATTGATTTGTGTATTGCAAAGTTTAAAAATCCTATGTTTGTCAAAGAGTCGTAAAAAAATTAATATTTTATTTGCAGCTTAAAGTTATGCGTTATAAAGTTCAGTTAAAAAAAACAGCTTCATAAGTATTTTTTATTGTGTTGACCATGGCATTTTTACTGTTAAATTATATAAACAAAAGGTCAAGCTATCAAATTTTAGGTCTATGAAATACTAAAAAATATATATATTAAAGGTTTTTGAATGGCTTTGAATTTTTTTAGACATAACTGTGTGGCAACCCTGAATATGTTAAATTAAATATTTTAAATGCTGACAAGGCATTCCTAATGTGAATTGTGATTTTTTAACTTTTGTAAATGCAATACGAAATTTGCTGTTATTCTTTTATCCACGCCCCCTTTGGTCATTTTCCTATGCCTTGTACCCCACCCACGAAAAGCAATTGGCATTTTTGAATTAAATATCACTGAGACAAGATGAAAATAGTGAAGTGCACTGCTGGCCGCACGTATAACTTTTATCGTTTATCTATAAGTTATCAAAATTGCAATTTCAATAGGGCCGTTATACCTTCGATGACATGTGTATTAGTATTATACAGAAAACATGCAATGGTACTCGAGACTAAGAGACTTTGTGCTAAAAAGTCCACAAAATTTAAAAGTTGAAGATTCGCGCTAAGCGGAAAAATTTTTTGCAGTTTCAATGTTAAAATTGACAAAAACACAGAGTTTGTACAAATTAAATCACTGCAAAAAAATTAAATATTGAAGTAGGGTTCGCGCCCCCCCTAAAAATTGCTCGTCGTCCCCCGGTTAAGAACCGCTGATCTAACAGGTATTAATAATACTGTGTTATAAAATAGTTATAACCCCTATTTCAATTAGTGGAGCTTATTGTTAATATTTTATCACAGGTTATACAATACATAATAAATAAATTATTTATTATTTATTTGTAGCTATTCAATGGTGATTTTGTTGACCGAGGATCATGGTCAGTTGAAGTCATTTTAATACTGTTTGGTTTCAAAGTCCTTTATCCTAATCATTTTCATCTTATACGAGGTAAGGTTTTATATTACAAAATACATGATTAACTTTTGGCAAGGCCTAATATATAGATCTATGTTGTTAATGTTAATAGGAAAAAAAATTAGCAAAAACTGCCAATGTGATTATTGACTGTGACATTTTCATCATTCAGGAAATCATGAGACAGATAATATGAACCAAATGTATGGTTTTGAGGGTGAAGTTAAGGAGAAATACGGTGGCAACATGATGTCATTATTTAGTGAAGTATTTAACTGGCTACCTCTGGCGTATTGCATAAATGGAAAAGTGCTGGTGAGTTTATATATTTTTGAATGTTTCGTTAAACGTATAGTTTTATACTTAATATTTTTATACTACTTTTGTTAGATATTTTTCCGGTTTTGTTTTCGCTATTGTAGTTATATTTAATCATACTTGTTTATTGGGTCCCATGTTTAAACTTTTGTTATTTTTTTAAAACTGGTAATTTATACTTTGTTTACATTAATAAGGGAATGTTTGACTTTTTAAAGCCAAACTCATCTTTTTAGCGAGCCTAATGATCTTCACCTTTACTGTTAGGTAATGCATGGTGGCTTGTGTGGAGAAGATGGAGTGACTCTGAATGACCTTCGTGAGATTGAACGAAATCACCAACCACCTGAAAGTGGTAAAATGTGTGATCTTCTTTGGGCTGACCCTCAAATTATAAGGGGGCGGGGTGCAAGTAAGCGAGGAGTCAGTAGCCAGTTTGGTCCTGATATAACACAGCAATTCTTGCAAGACAATGGCCTTGAATATATCATTCGAAGTCATGAAGTCAAGGTTAGTGACAGAGAAATAAATCTGGCTTGTTTTCCATTGTAAAGATCATGTTGTTCTTTTCTTTTGAAAACTATTGGTTCTACCTTATATGTTTATAGAAGCTAAATCTTAACTAAAATTTAGTTGTTACTGGAAAATGGTGATAATTAAAAAAGTTGGTGAAATTATTTTGGTGAACTGTAACTAATACAATGTTTAGAATTCTATAGGCTTGTGTATTTTGTTACTGTATATTGGATAACACTCTTTTAATTTTATATTTTTTTACTTAGATTGCTGATAACTGATAAGTTAACCTTGTGTGTGTTTTTTTTAATAGCAAGAAGGCTATGAAGTGCAACATAATGGCAAATGTGTGACGATTTTCTCTGCTCCTAATTACTGTGATCAGATGGGTAATAAAGGTGCTTTTATAACTCTACGACCTCCAGACCTTAAACCCAACTTCACCCAGTTTGAAGCTGTTGTAAGTATATTAAATGTGTGTTTACTTTCTATCTTAAAGCATTGCATTCTTCGCAACCTTAATACTACCTGAGATTTCTATATACAGGAAGATTTTTTTCGACTGTTTGAAATTAAGCATATAATCCGTGATATTTTTTATAGTTTTAAAACAGATCATGTCCACTGTCATCAGTCCTATTAGTTACTAATCGTGAGGCATACCTGGACTAGACAACTAGCCATTTCCGCTTATCTAATTTCAGTAGTTGAAAGTGTTAGGACGTCCCAAAAACGTGTCCTAAAATTTTGCGTGACATTAAAAACGTAACAAACGCCCCTATAAAGCAAGTCGAGTCTTATATCGTTAGTTCTGTGGTGGTCCATCTGCTTATGTATTTTGAAGGACAGTAATTTTTACAATCAGGTTAGAAATTCACTGCAAAAGCCTTAATATTTAGATACCAATAAGATCAGCCAAAAATGGGCCTAACCGTATTTTGTTTTGTACATTGCAGAAACACCCTGATGTACAGCCAATGGCCTATGCGAATTCATTCATGAGAATGCCGGGAATGTTTTAAACTTCACTGCAGGTTAAAATTTGGTTTGCACGACCGGATCTAGTGCCGGGTAGTGAATGCTTTTCGATGAGTTACAACAAATCGGTTTGTTTGCTAAGTTTGTATCACATTACGTGTGTTGCACTCTGTGGACACTGAGCTGTTTCAGTAATGCCTGTATCGAATTTGTGCGCCGTTTGTTTTTTTATTCCATACCGGTTTATTTTTTTGTTGGTAAGTTTCGTATTGGGTAAACCTATTTTATTTAATTGCCATCAGAATTTTAGTATTTCCCATGTTGGCATATATGCTTCTCTTTACATCTCTAGAAGATAAATCCAATTGACTTGGTGTAAAACTGTAAATGATATTGGTAATTCCAATCTGAAAATTAATGCTAAAATGTGTCTGGAAAAGATTTGTTTTATGATTTAAACCTTAAGATAAACTTACGCAAAATAAAACCTTAAGAATCCTTTTACGTTTTTCTAATGTCATCTTAGCTCATTAAAATTTTATCAAGTTTCATTTGATACTATTTTTGTAAGGTCGTGTTTAATTTATGTTTCATATGACTAAAAAAATGTTACAAATAAAAATTAAAAAAATCTGTTTGGTAATACTCACGTTTGGCTGAACAGAAGTGCACCAGTGTACAAGCTCAGATGGTTGATTTTTAAATTTATATAATATTCATTTCTCGAGATTGTGTATTTAATCTAACATTTAGTGAAGTTTTTCCAAAGGTCCGGTCTGAAATTTAGCAAACATTACCACGGTATAAATCGGTCCTTTTTCATGAAAATTATGATTTCACTTAATTTTTTTAAATCTAGCGACTCACACAATAATTTTGTTTTGTATGTAAACTCTACTGCGGAAAAAATGTTTAAAAAAATATCTACACCGATTGATTTTCTGTTACGAACAAATAATAAAGTAAAACAGGTATAAAACTCAAGTCTAACAACTCTTCGTTACAAAAATGATCTAGCTCTGTAAAACCTTGATTTTTTGTTTCAATCAAACATTTGTAACAGTCAAAAGAAGCATTATATTAAAAGAATGACAAAAAACACGTACGATTAGCCTATACACACAATATAAGAGTTATACAAAAAATAACATGAAAGCAAAAAGAACGTGAAGCATCAGTGCCCAGTCATAAATCAATAGCAAACGAAACACCACAGGAACAGCTGGTTTTAGATCGAGGGTTGTCCTTAATTCGAAATGAAGATTTGATAATTTCCTCTTCATAGTCCACAGTTGATCCACTTAGTAATTCAAGGGACATCTCGTCTGCTACCACTTTTATACCAGCATGTTCAAAGATCCTGTTATTGGACATGTAATAACTGTTGTATGTTTGATTTTTTCAAATAAATTTGAATTACCATAATTAAGCTGTGCAGAAAAAGACAAATGTATTAAATTTACATTACAGAGTATGCTGTAATTTAAATTAACATCACCAAAACAGAGATATGGTTCCAGTTAAAACCTTCCTCTTTTTCATGACACTGATGCCAATGTCTCAAACAAAGAAAACATTTATTTCTCTTTAATTGCTAACCAAAAGCATGCAAAACATAATATTTGAATTTATTGAATTTGGTTAAAATATTTTAGTTTTTATCACTTTCTTGATAAACTTCTTATCATGTATTTTATAACTGAAACATACCATAATAAACAAATGTAACTTAAAAAAAGTGAACTAAACCTGTCATCATCTTCTTTATTTTTGTCAAGTTCAAACTTATATTGAAAGCCCGAGCAACCACCCCCTTCAACAATGACTCTCAGAAATTCATCACCTGCTGCAACCTTTTTAATTTGCTGTAAAAAACAACTGAAAACTTTCTTATAAAAACACCAAACATATTAATGTCACAACTGATACTAATATAACAAAAACAAAGTATATTGTCTAAACATGCATTTATGTTATTTAAAGATTGATACAGAACCTATTGTTATATATATACAGGGATACCATATGTTAAGACGATAAAATAAGCATACTGATATCTCTGGGTATATCCAGGACTTTATTGGAGGCCATCTAAATACAAATAATAATCCTAAAAACAGTTGTCCTCTGCAACAAATATCGCTTAACGGTACGTTTATTTGGTTGAATTGGCCAAACTTTTGATAAAAAATAAAGGCCAGATAATTGTAAGGCTTGACTATCGGGGGTCGAATAAAATACTGCACTACTAATATTTAAAGAAATCTAGTTTTTCTCACCTTAGCACAAGCATCACTTATAAAAAGTTGTTTAGTTGAATTTACATTGTCCAGTTGGCAAAAAGATGTATGGATATGGCATCTTTGCTGATTAAATTTTAACTTCCAGGAATGGTTCTTTGCAACATGGTTAGACCTCAATGTAATATGATAATTTTATCAACAAATATTCCAATACATGGTGTTAAAGTTTAAAAGCCTTTCATATAAGTAATAAGTTTTTGTTTAAATCTGATTAGTTTGGATATATCCTTTACTAGTGCACCAATAATTTAAGTATTTACCTTTGCAAGAATTGGTGTAATGGACGAAATGCTTTGTTCATGATTTTCAAGAATTGCAAACCATATGAAGCTATTCTAAGGTTTTTCTTTATACTGATAGATAAAGTAGAAATACATAATGCATTGTGTTGTACAAGGCATACCTACTTACAATATTAATAAAGTTCAACAAAATAATAAAGGTTAACTTAAACTTTAGAGTTACACAATTTTTTTTAACTTTTTGTCTTTGTGTTCCATTGGTTAAAGATTTAAATCTAAAGAGGTAAAGAAATTATTATATGAATTTTACTTTATGACTGAATAAAATTGGAATACAGAAATTATAAAATGCATTGTGAAATTTTTCAAGATTTAAATATCAAAATAGTTAATAAAAAGTCCTGTAAAACAGGTTTTTTGTTAGAACAAGTTTGAAGCACTGCTTTTTCAAGACCGCAACCGTACTATATACCGGACTGCAAAGGTTAACCATATTTCAAAAGTGAATTTTCTTGTAAACAATTCATCAGTTTGGAAAAATTCCTAAAGATTACAGAAAATGCTCCTAAATACTTCAAGCAACACAGTGTCTTGGAGAGTCCACTCAAAACAATATGTCACCAACTTGCTAATATGCAATTAACCTGGGTTAAAAAGTCAACTGATGATTCTACAACAAAGTTTTTGACAGCATTACTGTATGATCAACTCCACAAAAAACATCTCTGACTTCTGTGCCAAGAACAACACGCCATGGAAAGTATTGGTCGCTATTGTGACCTAGACCCAAGCAACCACCCTTGTTTTTGCCCCAAGTAAACAATTCACCCTTACTATTAATAGCTGCATATGAACTTAAACCGGACTTGATCCTTTTAACTTTAACATCGCTTTCCAGGGGTGTTTTGCCAAATAAGGTCATTGGTATCATGCTTGGCTTGGAAGTGTGTTCTAGCTCCGGTCCTTTACCCAGAATTCCATAACCCCAAACAAACACTTCTCCGGCATCATTTAAAATTAAACAGCCAGTACCGCCTGCTGCAATATCAACAATTTTTCCATATTCACTAAAGGGCAAAAGTTTTGGTTGGGTCACCTGAATATCCTCAGAAACACAGGTGAGTTGCTGATATTCCGAACTGCCCCAACCATAAACTTGTCCTTCTTCTGATAGTGCAAGTGTGGTATCCGCAAATGTAGACAGCTTTTTTATATTTACTCCCTCAATGTCGCCTTTTACCTGTGTTGGTTCAGATGTTTTGTTTAAAGACCCAAGCCCAGTTTGACCATCAGCGCCCCATCCACATGCAAACACTTCACCGGCTTTAGTCAAAAAAAGAGAATGATCCATCCCACATGTTATGCTGGTAACTTTACTTGGGAAATAATTATGTGGAATTTGATGTATTCGCTTATTACTGTTGTAAATTTCCCCCTCAATAATGGTACGGCCACATTGGCCAAATGCATTGTTGCCTATGGTAAATATTCCTGCATTGTTTGTTAATATTAAAGTATGAGCACGACCGCAAGCAACACCTTCAACTTTTATAGTTTGAGGTGTTTTTAAAGGCAGTGGTATAGGAGCAGGAGTGTGTACATAAGCAAATGATGGGTTTGAAATTTCACCTTTTTTAGGTTTGAAAATCCTGTTTTTTTGAAAGCCAACCTGGGAGTCAGTGTTCACTCCACAACCCCACACTTTAATGGCATCTTTGCGTTTGCTTGCCAAAATGGTAAACCCGTATCCACAAGCAACATGTGAAATATTTGGAAGCCTGAGAAGGTATGGACTTATCTGTGCAATCCTCGGAATTCTTTTTCCTTTTGGTTCAGGCAACTCAATACATCCCAATGCACCAGTAACACTTAAACCACATACATGCACTCGGTTTTGTCTAGATGTACGATCCCCAATGAATTGTTGAACTGGTACTTTGTCTGGTTTTACATTAGCAGAATATGATGGCTTGTATGTAGAGTATCTTGACGTCTGGTAAAGCAGTAATAGAGCTTGTTTACGCCATTCTTTCATTAAATGTGACACAGGGATGAACAATTTTTGTTTCATCACCAATTTGTACGTGCAAATATATATGTTGTTTTTTAGCATCAGTAATCAGTTTCTGTAACAGTAAACACAGTTCGGCTGATCCAATCAATAGCAAAATATATAACCTAAAATATAAACAAACACAATGATACGATCTTAGTTTAAATGCAACTTCTTAACCTAATTAAATTTTAATAATATGAGCAATATCTATATGTACACCCCAGGTTGAAAAGTAAAGCCTACACAAGGAATTTATTCCACTTTCACAGCAGGTGATGTCAGTATGTTTTTTTTTACAAGCATTTCCTGCCAAATTCCACTGATTAAAAAGGACTGAAAGGCATTCCAGATTCTCAAGGGTTAAGAAATAATTTTGAAAATAATCTGTACAGCATTTGAAACAATGTTTTCTTATTAACTATTGTTAGCCATATGAGGCCTTGCTAAATTTTATAGGTGTAGCGCAGTGGTTTTCAACCTTTTCATACAGCGACTCATTTTAACAACCCAATTCAACTATCGACCCCCTTTAAAAAATTCTGATTCAGGCATATGTAATACATTTGTGTATGCGCAATAGCACAAAAAATATAATTAAAAATAGCATAAATGAAAACAAAAAAAATACGCATTTATTGAGTTCATCCACAAGGCAACATCAGTGAGATGGCTGGTGTTGGACCATTAAGCTTGTCTATGCTTGGCACTGTTTTTGCCACAGCACACCTTAGAGCTGGCTCTACTTGTGACATCATAACCATATCCAAATATTTCTCATGATAATAATCGTTATTGGCATGTAATAACTAGTTTTTGTCACAACAGTTAATAATGTTTTTGCACTACAGTAAACACTTGTTTAGATTGTGATTTCTCTTTAATGAGTCTATATATATATATAATTGCAACCTAACAGGTTATAGTTTTTACTTAGTTGTTTGAATTGCGAGGACTGGTGTGTGTACTGTTCCCAAAAGATTTAAAAGCCCTGCTGTAGGCTACCTATGATGGATACCGGGAACTCAACTTTCTACATTCAACCTTTATTCAACTGTTTAAACATTCACTGTCAACAACATTCACTAATATAATCACAGATTTTTTTGTTAACTTGTTTGGTTACTGTAAAATAAAATTGTAATATAATTATTTATACCTTATTTAAAAATTTAGATTTTTATAAGCAAGGATTACATTATAAAAACTAGTTGCATAGCTATGCCAGATTGGAAACTTTGGATTTTTCGTGGGGGAGAAAATTTTGCAGCTTGAAATTGCGCGGCTGTAATAACGTTATTTGTAAAATTTGCACGGCTGAAAATGGAGTGCTATACTGAAAACCGTTGCGCGACGTAAGTTTTCCAACCTGGTAGGTATGTAAAATAGAAGTATAGTTGGTTAGGTAGTTAGTAAGTAGTACTTACTAAGTACCTTATTTGGATTTTAGTAATGGAAAAGCGTTTTATAATAGAATACTGCTAAACGAATATAACATAATTGAACTTTAAATAAATTATCCGGAACTGCTTTATGACGACAGTTATAGCACGGCCGTTGTATACAAATGCAATCAAACTACAGGAAAATTTAGCTACACAAACATAGATTATCACACGCTTCTTATTGATGCGTGACGATTAAAAGCTGCGGTTTATTTAAGGGGAGCATATAGGTTAAAACTGTGATAATAGTCCTTTTAATTAAATAATATTACTGTAAGAATAAATAATTTATGACAATTTTTACCTAATTTACCTAAATTTTACGTTATTAAAAAAACTCCCTACTTATGCACCGGTAACTAAGTTTGGCGCCAAATCTCCGTCAAGGTTGATCGCTAAAAGCTACACAATAAGGCCGAAATCTATTTTCTTTAATTTCACCTCATTTGTACATTTCACAAACTAACGATATTTTGGAATTAACAAATGCTAGTACCTTTCCTATATTAGTAAATCTGTATTTAAAATGTATAAAGAGTCGCTTATGCCAGTGTTTGATCATTATTCCGCTGCCCCGTGTTAGCCGTTTCCAGACAAAAAATGCCATTTGTCAGCTTTATGAAAAGCTCAGACAAAAAGTACAACTTTTTTTAATGGGAGTAGCGTTTCGCGATATATATCTTTCTACTTTTGCATTTAGTTTTCCGCCTGTTCTAGTTGTAATGAACTAACAACAAAGGAGAAACATCGTTGAAAAAAACGAAAGTTTGCGTTCGGACAATAAGTTAGTGTTACCAGTTGACGAATATACGAGGTTTGTCGCGAGGGTGAATGCGCGCCATTTTTGTTGGGCGCATAGTAGTTTTATTTGATAAGGGGCGAAAAATGACCTTATAAATTATATAAAAAGATAGGGTATCTTCAAATGATGTATATTTATGGAAACTTAAAACAAAATGTACCTTTTCATTGTTTTATTCTATTTATTCATGGATTGCCAGTTAATAGTTACCTTACTTATACATCAAAAAACTGCATCATTAGTTCTTCGTAAAAAAGGTTTTCATCTTGACTATATTGTAATTCTGACGTTGTGTTTTATTTGTCATTTTATATTTAGGCATTTTTGTATTTTCCTTGTGTTTGCAGTTTTTAAGCAAAACTAGTGATGCCATTTTTGGCGTAAGTGCAGTATTCTGTATTTTAGTAAAGATGTTTTAGATAATTTTTAACCGTTGTGGTTATTTTTGATCTTATGACATGGATAAAAGATCAAGCAGTGTTGAAACAAGCTTAATCCAAATGTTAACAATAAAAATAATAATGAAATTAATTTTCATCCAATATATATATATATATATATATTTGTTAATTTTAGGTTTATTATCTGCAGTTTGTCCTAATAGAAAGCCATTATGAAATAGCAGTTTTGTTGTAAAAATAAATATACAAAATAATGCCTCTTCTTGGAAAGCGGATTTTTGATGGAAGCATAAAAGCAGCTTCCCCAGATGATGATGCATCAAAGCCATTTGTAATACAGCATACAAAGGAAATATTTTATTCAGAAAGGTAAATAGCAACTAACATGTCATTCTACACCATATTGCCAAATTTAAGCGCATTCCTAGATTATTTGTCCTGCACCATACAACTATGTTACTGCTTTATGCATTGGGGGCGGCTATTAAATCTTTATTTGTTTAAAAAAATTTGATCAACACAGTGTTTCTCAACCTTTCTGGTGACCCAAATATTAGGCACAAGTCAATGGCGAAGCTTTGGCGACTTAGTTCTTTTCACTGAACTTTTTTAAGCAAACAAAACATAAGACATTGACATGAATAAGTTCGAATTTTATGAACTAATAGGGCATTTTACATTGCTTTCTTAAACTTTTTACTTAAATTTTAGATTTTCAATATTACCTGCAGTTTGTGTTGTAAATGTTTTTTTTACTGTTTGTCTAAACTCAGTGAGTATAAGGAGCGACTTGATTTTTATGAACAACCTATTTGGAAATGCCAATGTACCGGAAAGCTTGGAATGACACACAAAGAAGCAACTCTTTCTGAAATTAGCTGCAGAAAAAGGTAAGATGAAAACTATTTTTCTAATGTGTAAATTCTAAGTAAGTCAAATTAAGACAGTAAAATAAAACAGTTCAGTAATTAACATTTTTCTTATGCCCTAGGCCAGATATGGGCAAACTGTAGCCCTTGTGCTGCATGCAGCACTTTGACATGTTTTTTTAAACTGCTCTTATATTTCAAGTGTAGTGTAAATATAACATAGTAGAAGTGTACCTCATGTTTAAACTATGGTGTCTTCGTTTATCTATGTTTTAGTTGTAAATAATAAATATATTGTGACAAACGAATGTGTTTAATAGAACGCTGCTCACATTCAACTAGTTAACATGTGATGTAAGAATACAGTGTTACCGATAAAAAAACAAAGTAAAATTCATCATTTGTTACCATATTTTTAAAAATCCTGTGTGGCTCAAGTGCCAACTCTCATGTGGTAATATGTATACCATTTTAAGTATTGGAAGCTAAGTTATCCTTAATGCAATTTTATTCATCAGTAGGTCATAGATTGAAATGTTAAAAAAATACCCATGTTTGGTTCTCCTATTGCTGCATGAACACCTTTTATTACAAAATCTGATATTAGGCAATGACGTGTTGACAGTTTATTTCACCAGAATACTATAGTGCATTGGAATGAGTCGCTATAGTTTTAATTTGCAAATTAGTATTATAAAAGGTTTTGATTTAAGGACACAAAGTTTGAGTTGCACGCAAAAGTTTAAGATTTTGTAGGTGTTCCCAGCAGCAGAAACTTGTGATGCTCAACCACTTCATGGAAAAATGATAAATCTACCAATAAAAAATAAAATGTGTATGATTTGGTCATAAATTACAACAAAACTAGCCAACCTTTTAATAATAGGAATTATTTCACCTTTTTCTTCACTTCCATACCATTCAGTATGATGTCCATAACAGCTACACTAAATTTCCAGAGCTATTTCCAGGAGAAACAGATCAATATTGGTTAGAGAAGTGGTTTAATATGGTTTGATAAGATAATATAACAAAATAATATCACATCCTGTATTATGTAAATAGCCGAAAAGCTCTGTCATGATATGACTAAATGTAAATGCAAATAAATAATTTGTTACACAAATTTGTAGTGATAACATAAAAACAGGGGCGTATCCAGAAAATTAAAAATGGGGGTCTCGAATTTTCAACTAAGGGAATTTCCCTATTTTCCGTCTATCATTAATGAATAATGACATCATAAACTAGTCACCGACTCCTACATTATTGATAAACCGATACATCAGCCTATTTGTATACAACATTATAGCAAAAGATGTATGTTGGATCCGGTAACTACAAAGTTATATGCAATAGGCAGTAGGTTTTCACTTTAATAAAGGCTTGTTACATATTTTTTAATTTGCCTGCCAGACTTGCTCAATCATATGAGAGTTTATGGGAAGAACCGGTTTTAAAAATTGTTCAACATTCTTTTGCTGGTCTGGAAAACATTGTAGCACAGGTCTACAACATGTTTATGACAAAACTGCAACCTGGGGAAATGGTGGTGTTTACTGTGAGTATATTAAATTATTAAACTCACTTTTTTGTAAAAGTTTTTCATTAAAAATATCATATGATTTGCAGTACTCTTAAAATTTTAATACCATGGTCTTGTTCTATATATTTCTATTTAACAGCCAAAGGAAAATTCCACTTATCAAGCTAAGGTTATTAAAAGCCTTCCAGACTCGGAACAAGCAGATAGCACAATTATTTCAGATGATGAATCCAGCATAAACAAATCGTCCAACACAGTGTCGCCCTCTAGTGATAAAGAAAACAAAGGAAGGCAGGCTTTAATTACTGACCTTTTTACAACCGGTAGGTGTCATTTGTTTGCTTTGTGATTACCAGAGTATTTTTCATTTCATAGCCAAAAAGTCAGAGTAGAACCACATCATTTTAATTAAAACGTTTCTATATGAACTTTAATCTTCTTCAGCTAATGTGACTGAGAACTAAATCAAAACATCACTTATAAAACGTGGGACGCAATTCTTACATTCATACCATAAGGTTGATTTTTACAAACCCGAAGTGCTCGGAGTGGCTTCCGACATGTTTAGATTGCATCTACTCGAGTCGTTATCTATCCAGGACTGTAGCCCCAAATTAAGTGTTTCCACCTTACCAACATCATTGTACTCGTTCAACACCAGAAGGTAGAAATTAATGCTCCTACTAGAAACTCGATATGATAAGAATTGCGTCCCACCTTTTATACCTTGATGTTTTGATATACTCTTCAGTCACATTAGCTGAAGAGGATGAAAGTTCATATCGAAACGTCTTAATGATGGTTAATGTTGCTTGGCAATTATAAATTTTATCTGACCTAACAGCTATTCAAATTTTAGAGTTTAAACAAAAAAAAAACAACAGAGTTAAGGGTGACATGTCTGGACCTGTCCCTGACAAGCTTAAGAAAAAAAGATGTTGGCCAGTTTAAAATGCTTGGCTGGTCAGACCTTTGTTTTAACCGGTTTGTTCTGCGATGTTGTTGTTTGTCAGCACATTTGTAATACAATTGACCAGTGTCAATTAAATTCATGTTCTGCATATACATGCGTATGTTATTGCAACTAGTATAACTTGTCTTTAGATTTTAACTCTGCAACAGTAATGTTTTTATGCTTAACTTGCTTGCTGCATTGTACTTCTTATTATGTAAGGATGGTGCCAAATGCAGAAAATAATTGGCATTTTATGCATTTATATAACAATAGTTTTTTACATAAGATTTTAACTTGGCTCTTGTGTAATACTTTCTTAATGCTATATTGTTTAAACACTTAACAGGCAATCGCAGATCTCCAAGGGCCTCAACTGTAGCTAAAACTTACAACGGTAGCACCACCATGTTTGGAACAAAAGAAAAATGCTTAAAACTTCTCCCTTTACATTATAGTATTTTGTTGGTAGATGAAAATAAGGTTTGTCATGTGTAATTATGATATAAATAGTGAATAAAACAAACCTGCATTTTCATTTTAGCCTATAAATTTAAATTTTTCAAATATGCAGATAGTTGATGGTGTCCCAGTTGAATATCTAACCAGGACAGCAAAACCTCCAACAAAGGAATTAATTAGACTTTTTATACGAAGCAATGCAATACGACCAGCAGGAATGAAAGAAAAAGTTAAATGGATTGTTGATGATAAATTGGTATATAACAGTTTAATTTTGATAAATCATTTTACATTAAATATACAATTGCCTATTGTTTTTGAGATAAAAACAGAAGCAACATTATTTTTAGGTTATGCGATAAACTCACCCAAATGTTTTAATGGAATGTACATTTTATTAGGTCTGATTTTACTGAACCTCCTTATATTTATAGTTTTCTACAAAAAGTAAGTTTTTTTTACTCAATGGCGCCCTCAGTTACTTCTAAAATCGAGTTTAAACTTTGACTATTTTGACCTGCCTGTAAGGTTTGTTGTCATAATACACTTACTTTATCAACAAATTAGGTGTTTAAATGTAATTTAGTTTACAATTGTTTTGTTGTAGGTGTGTCAGTACAGTTTGCCATCTTTAATCACAGAAGAGGAGGAATCTTTTCTTCTTCAAGATGCAACTGTCACCATTTCCAAATACAATCAAATACTGAATGATTTAAAATTCGGTCATGAAAAACTAAATGACTGTACTATAGATTGTACCAATCTTGATGATAAAAACAGTTTGCCGGCATTGTTCAATAAGTCCCCTGTTAAATACAATGGTCCTCAAAAGCGTAAAACTAATTCAACAAATCTGGTGGACTCTAAGCGTCGTAAACATGGTAAATTGGCTAAAAAAAAGAAAGTAAAATCTCCAACTGGCATGGACTTATTTTTAAAAAAATCTCCTGCACAAGCTAACCATTGCGCAAGCACGGGGTTGGTAAATGGAACTGTTCATGAATCTATTCTAATAGATGACGCCTTGTCGGAAGTGGCCAGAAACTTGTCGCCTGATCGGCAATCTGGATCGTCAAGAAAAAGTTCATCACCCAGAAAAAAGAAACAAGCCACCATTCTTGAACTTACAAAAAAAGGAAAAATTAAGCTTCTGCAATCAAGGACTTTACGTTCAACACCAGCCAAAGGCTCTCCCAGAAAACCAACCCAACCGACTATTGTCCGACAGATCATCTCATTGAAAAAGGAAATAAAATTTAGGCCCCAAAAGTACAAAACCACTATAACAGCGTAAGTAAAACAATATAAAAATTATTTTAGAACCGGAAACTAATTACTGTAAAAAATGGTTTTAGGACCCACAGTAATAAAGCTGTAGAAAACTAGCCAACAGAATTTTATTATATTAAATTTTATGCATCTAATTGCTTGATTTCTTACGTTGTGGCCTTGGGTAACTCCATTCTGACAATAATATGAAATAAGCCTGTGTTAAATGCACCTTATGGTTGTATGAATCTCTTCATTTAATTGATAACATCGTCCTAGTGTTGTTTATTTTAAATTGATTGCAAGTCTTAACAATAATTTATTTGAAAAGGTTAAGAATAACACCTCTAAATGGACCTAGCATTTTATACAGTATATTATAATATCATATGACAAATTGCAGGGCATGTAAAATCTTGAACAAAAAACAGTTGCTAAATCTTCCAGCGGAAGTAAAAGAGGATATTTTAAACAAGTGGGAATTGTTGGAGCAAAAGAAAAGATTTCAGGCAATGACACCTGAAGAACGGAAGAATTACTTCAGCGAATTAAGGAAAAAAAAAATTTTAGCAGCAAAATTGCTTGAACCAGAGACATTTGAAGATTTGCATCTTGTAAAAGGTGGAAGTGCAAAGTTAGTATTAGTGTAGTATACTGGACAAAAAAATAATATATGACCCGCCGAAAATTTTTGTACGTGATCCGGTTGTGATTATTTGTCCTACTGAATTGTTTTTAATCGGTTTTCTAACTCTTTGTGTATGCATAGTTCCTAGAAACAGTCAGCCTTTGTGTTTGTTTACATTTTTTGGTGAAAACTTTGTTGCAAATCAACAAATTAGTCCACCAGTAGATCTGATAAACACAATCAATTTCAGCTTTAGGGTTACTTGCATTCGGACAATTTGGTCTTAATCACCACCTTTATTTATATATTATTTTGCCTTTGTTTGAATCTTAAGCGAATAAACTTTTTGAAAGTTTTGCTTTTTATCTTCCACTTATTGACAATTTTTTTCTGAAAAGTTGTTATTAACTGTAAATAATTTTGAGTACATTCTTTATTTGATGTCTGATCGGGAACCAATCTTAAATTTGTGTAGGTCACTGCCAGGGTTTGAGCTTGTATCATTGCCAGAGAACCTGCCCAATACATTGTTTGGAGACATTGTGATGCTATGCGAATTCTTGCATTCTTACCATTCCTTACTGACACCAAAAGATCCAACTTTTCACAAACAATTTAACATTCAATCACTCTCAGATGCTCTAATTGCTGGCAAAAATGGGTATGTATGTTTTCGAATCCAAACAATTTTGGCGGCATTAGTGTAACTTAAAAAAAAAAGGTGAACCAAAGTAATTTGATTGATCTTGTGAAGCATTTAAAAATAAAGGTAATAAAACAATGAAAAAATGTTTGGTCTTAAATATTTCCGGCCAGATTTGATGTTATACAAATCAATTTATGATCTAATATTATATTTAAAATAACTGTTCATCCAATGCTACTTCATTTGTGAAGTGGAAGGTTTTTTTTAAAAGACCTATATCTGCATGTAATGAGTGATTAATAAAATGAAATTTAACTTGTTTTAGATACTTAGTTACCAGTAAAGTATTGATTGTCCTTTTAAAAACTCTTCTGGTTGATGACATTGCAAAGGATTACTCTGTTCTTGACTACAAATTAAACATGGTATGTTTTTTTCAAAAGATGCCTAATACTTTTATGACTTGTATGACTAAAACAATTTTTTTTTTTTTTTTTTTTATTCAACATTGATTTAATAAACATATCCTTAATTAAATTGCATACACCAATCAAATATAGAACTAAAGTTTGCGAAAGACATGTTTTTTATTTTTTTTTATCAGGTATATAACCATTTGATGCACCAGATTTGACTTTATGACCAGATAACAGTTGTATTTACGCATCTAATAGCGCAATTCGGTGTATATGAAAAGTTGTATGAAAAGTTGTTTTTTAATCTAGATCCAAGTAACTCCTGAAGTTTGCTGTGAATTGACCAGAGTATGTTTGCGTCAAATTGATGAAGACCTTGATGATGATAATAGTGATCATGGCATGCAAAGCTTTGATACTGGATTGTCTACCAATGTATGTTATCTTACTTACTTCATAGCTACAGAGGTGTTGAGGCTGAAATGTGTTACCTTTGCACATGTACCGTCATTGGTCATTATAAAGTAAACCTTGTCTTATCTGTAGTAGTATTAGAATTCCAATTTTACTAATACAACAAATTATTGTAAAAAAATATTTAATTCTTCTAAATTTCCTACCTAAATAGTTTCTGTTTCAACAAGAATGGGATAGTAAGTAAATTCAAGTTTAACTTTTCTCAATATTCTGTTTCAGCATCTATTCGAGCTTGAATTGTATGAAATGGAACCTGTTGAACAGGTTGAAGTTCTCACCTCTCTCATGTACAGAGTGATGAACACTTACGCAGTTGAATTTCACATGGAGGACACTTCACAGAAGGCGGCCAATTTATGGCACACCTACTGTCAAAACCAAAAGGAAAAAAGAAAAGACAGGAAAACAAAGAAGGTATATCAAGTCTTGACTTGCACCTTTATTTTTGGTTATTTTTAATCTTTTTAGCGAAGGTAGCAGCCATACATAAAAATGTTTGGCTGCTCTCAACACGTTTTTATTTAACAAAAATGTATTGTTTGTTATATTCTCAATATTTGTATTAAAATTGAGGAAAATATGAATGACCCTGTTGATCCATCTGAAACCAAATCTTCTGCTGTCCCCTCCCCGAAGGAAGCTTCAGAAGAAGTTGATCTCATTAGCAGGTAATAATTTGAATTTTCACGTTTGTATTGAATTAAAATTCGCACTCGTCAGTCGGATGATTCTCGGCCAATCATCACTCGTCCGTACGAAATACCACTCGCACTAATGTTTTAATGGATAGAAATTTCACCAACTATTTATTGCCTAGGAATTCATGCGCTTGTTTAATTTGTTTTCGTATTTACACAAATGTAAAACGTAAACGATTTACGCAATAAGTTCGCGTACAAGATAATTTGCCCATTTGGGTCTGATAACAATGACTTAAGTTTTGCTAAAGGCCCGCCATTTGGTCGATTGAATGTCAATTAGCACTCTACCGGAGCAAGTTGCACTCGCATTGGACGAGCGCGCGGGTGCAAGGCCAAACTATTTTATTTTTCACGAACAAATTTTTTTTTGCGATAGAAACTTTGATAAGTACTGTCATGTTTTAGTTTTGTGTAATTACCAAATGAAATTCGTGTTATCCAACATTTTACATGGTGTTGAACCTATTTTAATTGTGAAATCTCTGTTGCACTTTGCCCTTGTTTAAACTATGTCTAAAAAATGAAGTTATCACTACAAGATGGTAAGTAGAAGTAAAGGTAAGATGTAGCTTACTATATTTCTGGAACAAGAGTTCCTATTTATTGTAATAAAACAGGATCGAAGTTTAGCAAAATTGCGTTGAAAAACTACCTTATCTAACTAACCCGACCTTCAAAACCGATTGGCGTAAAATAACTCTATATTTGCAGAGTTAAGAATCGCAAACAAATGGCAGAGAAGCATCGCTTGGAGGAGCAGGAGCGGAAACGAAGAAGATATGAGGAGAGTCTTGAACTGGAGAAAGAACAGAAAAAAATCCAGGAAGAAGAAAAGAACAACAAAGCGCTCGCCGAAACGAAATTACTCTCGCAGAAGGTTCGCAGACGAACCTGTCTTGGGGTTGATCGCAACCACAGCAGGTGAGTAACTGGTTCCTAAATGTTACCTGGTATATACTAGAGCGGGGGTTCTTGAACTTTTTTTTACCGCGTACCCCTAAAATTTTATTTTGCCTCGCGTGGACCGCGGTAGGCGAGAAATTTTCAATAGTGACGTCATACTTTGACGTCACAATACAAATAGACTCAGAAATCTGCCGATTTCGGTCCAAAAATTGTGAAAGTGTAATGGAGCCAACATTCAGTGCAAATCGTTTTAATTGTAATTAAAGTTATTTTAAAAATTGATTACTTTTTAAATATATAGTACTATTTCCATTAGGCCTTCATGGACCCTAAAACTAGTTCACGGGGAACCCCCCACCTTATAGTAAAGCAACTTTTCAAATATTTATTTTTGTGATTACCATGACGTGCATACTGCTTTGTTCTTTAATTTAATACAAACATTGAAAAAATATATTTTTTTTTCATGAGCGGGAAGCGCCATTTTTTCAACTGGCGTGATATAAATTTTCGCATTTATTTGCGTGACTGTAAAAAGTCAAATCAAATTCTTCTTCTTTGTTAACTGTATTTCTCAAAAAGTTTTAAAAAGTACGTGAAAATCTCTCGACAAAACACCGAAAAACTTTTTCTAGCGAACTTATTACATATATCTGCATGAACTTAGCTATTCTTCGAAAAACAGCTGGCCTTTTCGACGCTATTATGTCAAGCTTTCGAAGTTAAACTCAATGTTTTGTTAAAACAGCGTTCAATACAAATTAATATATAACCGAAAAGCATGTTGTGAGTGAAAACGCGAAGGCCGTTCGATATGGCTCGCGATAAACATTTTCTTCTTTTTTTTAGTTTTTTGCTATACGAACAGAAGTTTAGGCGTCTTGCTTAAAAACCAAGCCCAGTATATTTATAGATATATAGACGAATAAAATTACATTCCAATGTGTGTCCAATTTGTTGTTGGAAGGTATTGGCTTTTTTGCGACGGTGCTCCCGGTTTATATATTGAGAAGGGGTGGGTCGGTGACTGGATTGAATATTCAACCTCCACTCACAAGAAGAACGCCCATCCCATATCTCCTGCAGCATCACCAAAGAAAACAATTCAAGGTAGGGCGAATACGACAATTTGGTATTACTTAATTCTCCGAAACAACATGCCTTGTCAGGCTCCCAGTTGTGTAGTTTACGCGGGTTTGTCCAAACCTGTTTGGGAGTTTTCTTTATTTCGGCGACCGCCTGTTACCTATAAATTGTGGCTTGCCCCCCTCTCACCTCACATTTAAAACCCCCTGAATTACACAAAATAGATGTGAAACACAAAATAGAAAACACAAAAAATAGAAAGCCCCTGAATTACACAAAATAGATGTACTGAAGTTTGAAGAACATATTTTTGGATCTACTAAATCCCCTCACTGCAAGTGTGCATATTGTAATATCCATAGTGTACTACTGTACTTGGACACGTTTTTTTTTGCATAAAGGCATTGCACTATTTGAATAACACAATATATTGTCCTCACTTGTAATACTTAACCCGATATGACTAACTTGAAATTCTAAACTCACCAGATATCACTCGACTTCTGTTAAGCTTTAGTGTTTTAATTCTACAGCTTCCCCAGCAAAGAAAAGCCCCACTGAGGTTTTATCGTCTGATGATGAGGATATTCCGTTGGCTCAACTATCGCCATCTAAAAAGAAACGTATGCGATGCCCGTGTAACTTTATTAGTTTGAGCAATTTGCTACAGGGCTTTCTTATATATAAAAGTTAAGATTATTTATTTAGAAAACATTTATTAAAGACGGAAATTTTTTTTTTCAAAATATGCGTCCAAGTACAAGTCTGTCTGTCAAACGCGGATTGTAAGTTACACGGAAGCTTCTTGTTTGACTTGGTGATTTAATCTTAGAAGTCAATAACTTACAAAGCGTAAAAGTAGACACAGCAAACAATAATATTAATGTTGTATGAAATTTACTTGAGCTATGATGTCAAACATCTACATGTCGCTCTCCATTTTTTTTTTCAAAAGCTCGATTCCGCAAATCGAAGGAAGAGACAACGTGGCCTCGACCGGGCCAGAATCTGTGGATGCAAGTGGCAAGTCAAGAGGAACTGGACGCCCTTATTAAAAGCTTGCTTCCCAACGGAGCACGGGAGATAAGGCTGCTCAAATCGCTGAACAAGCACTATGACGCTATCGTCAGGTATGCAATGTTGACAAAACTCAAGAAATAAAGGTACAAAATATCTTGTAATAGTTATTGCGGAGCCACAACTTAATTGCTTCTTTAATTATTTTAAACACGCTAAAATGGTTTGTAGCTCGGAAAATATTGCGTTTATTGCAACAGTAGTTATTTAATGTTCTTGAAAGATCGCCAGTTTGAAAATTGTATATACCCATTTTAGGGCGACATACTTGAACACTAGAAATACCTCATTTAACCTAGGCAACGGTGTGACTCTTTTTAAACGTCTAAAAAACGGAACACAAGAACCAAGTTGGCCAAGTGTAATATAAGTTAAGAATCTATTTTTATCACGTACAATCTAGTAAATAATTCTTGATGCCGTTTATATTGCAGGTCAATCAACAAGAAGATCAACATGCTAACACAAGCCGAGTCTACCCGCCGCTCCGCACTGGCATCTGACGGCGAGGAACTGCACGTGAGGTTGTTACGTAAACACATGACGTCACTGGTAAACGACGCATGTCGCGGCGGCATCTGTGAGTTGAGCGAACCAGAAGTGATCGTGCAGCGGGTGGCGACCGCTGAGTCTGCCCAGGACTTCGGTCAGCTTCTGCTCGACATTCACCGATCCATTCCTACAAAGTGAGTTTCCAATTAGCTCTACCGGCAAAGAAACAAGCAAAGTCATCTAGCTAATTTTTTTCGCAAATATACTCAGTTGTGACACGTTGAGCTTTGTAAGTGCGGCGGGTTGGCCGTTAAAGTTTGAATGCAAAACTTTTCTACAGTCGCGTACACATTTGACCTTTTCAGATTCCTACGACAATACATGACGGGCGTCTCCGACAAAACCGCTCAAAGCTCGGAACGCGGAAAGGTTTGTGTGTAAACTTTCCGATGTATCTCACATGTTTTGTGCGGCAGATATTTAAGATTTAGCGGTACTAATTTGGTTTAAAACGAAACACATTTAGCATTTCCACTAAATTTTCTAGCGTCGAAATGGTGATAATTTGATAAACAAAAAAACAGTTGTTTGAAATCTTTAAATTCAAGTAGTTCTAATACAATTTGCAATGAAAAGTCAACCAAACTCCCTGAGTAATTATTTCTATTGTTGATAATATATTTATTCTTATGCCCTTGCTATCACAGTGCGTCCATCGGATTAGACTCGCAGCTCCGAAATGGCGTATAATGTTTTCATTCCTTGCGCCGATCGTTTTTTTTTTTATTCGGCAACAATATTTATTAGGTGGAGGCGGAATGTCGCGTTGAACGTTGGAAGAAAGCTGTCATGGATGCTGTCCTTCTCTCACGACTCAACCTTCTTTTTGTTATCCTCAATAACTCTATCAAGTGGGAGTTGTATCAGTACAAAAGACCGTAGGTTTTTTTTTACATTTTGTCGATGCTGTAGATAGTACAACTTGACGTATAGTAGCTAGGTCATTCTGTTAAATAACTTAAAGTTTTGTGATCCATGTCTCAAGAGTATTAAGCGTACTTAAAGACATATAAAACATGATGATTTTTATCCATTTATTATAGGGTATTAAAAAAGTGCTATTTTTCCTTATAGCTCAAGAGCAGCATCGCGAAGCAAAAACATCTCGAACACTGAAGAAGAGGAAGAAGAAGAAGAAGGAGATGAAGAAGGAGATGAAGATGAGGAAGAAGAAGAGGAGGAAGAAAATGACGACGACGGTGATTCTAATAATGATGAAGATATTTCTGGTAAGAAGAAATCGAACAAAGTAAACTTTGTTAAAAGGTAACTGTTTTTATCTTTACGTTGTGCTTCCAGACGAAAATGGACAAAGAAGGTCATTAAGAATCAGGAGTCGGAAGTCTAAGAGGCGATACGTTTTTCGTAAGGAATATTCATTTAAAGTCCCTTTAAAATAAAATAATGATAATGTATTAAACAAATTTGTAATGAGCTCGTGTGTATTTTGTTTAATATTAGTTTTTTTTAACAAAAGAAAATGAAGACGATTTTCTCGTCCAACCTCAATCCACCAGAAGTCGTACCAGAACCGGAAGAGGTGAAAATGGTTAGTAGTTTAACGTGAATAATGTAACGTTGAATTAGGAATGTATTTCCGCGAAACGCCTACTCTGTTGTTAAATTTGAGAAGGCTGTAAAAGCCACGACAATGGCTTTTAATGCATTTGTTATAGTCATGTCTGAATGGTCGCTTTAGGGCAGTGTTTTTCAACCTATGGGCCAGGAACCAAAAATAGATCGCCGTTTGATTTACTTGAGTCGCCGACTGAGTTATTTTGTTATAGTTAAATTTATTGAGATTGATTCTCAGCGAGCACTTTCCAAAATTTACGAAAATTATGGAGGCAATACGACGACATGAACCGTATGTAATAAATTTAACCTTATCAATGCTACTTTCTTATTTCTTTGTTTACTTCAAGCTTGCAAAAAGTTAAGTGAAGATAATTGGGTCGCCAAAGCTTTGCTGTTATACTTACGCTTAGTACTTGGGTCGCCGTGAAAAAAGACTTAGAAACACTGCATTATGGTACAACTTTGTGAAACTAATCTTTACGCTTTCTATACACAAAGTAATCATTGAAAACAACTAAGGGTAGGTCGTTTGTCTGCTTAAACCTGGATTTTGAATAGTTTCGCTCTACCAAAAACTTCCTCTTATTTTATGCATTCGTTACAAAAGTGTATTTTCCTTCAGACATCACCGAAAAGCGTCAAACCCGGGGTAAGAGAAGAAACTACCGCATTCTCAACTCCGGATCGGACTCGGAGGAAGAAGACGAAGACGGGGAGGAGGAAGAGGAGGAGGTTGATAGCGATGATTTCGAAGACAGCAACAGGGAGGAAGGGTCGGAACAAGAGGAACAGGAGGAAGACTCTGGAAACAACGATGGCGACGAGGATGGGTCTTGTGAAGAGGAAGTGGAAAGCCAATCGAGCGTTTGTTGCCGAATCATTGAGAAACTCATGAAGTTTCAGTATTCTGAGTTTTTCAGGTGTGTAAGGAAATAATGCATTTATGCTGCTTTAAAGAGGAATTACTAAACGGGAAGAAATCACTTTAAAGTTTCCTATTTTCTTATAAATATAAGGGCTAGGCAGGATTTCTCAATCGTGGCGTGAAAAGATTGTCCACAATTGGTTGAGAATCCATGGAAAGGGAAAGGGCACTGGGCTAGGGTGTGACTAAGGCACTTTGTTGTTTTCTTTTTTAGTACTACGTTTCCCTTAATAAGCAGAAAATAATTGCTTTAAGGCGAAATTTTACTTTATCACTTTAATTTATTTCAGGGAGCCAGTCGATCCAGAAGATGTACCGGATTATTACGAAATCGTCAAGCAACCGATTTCTCTAAAAGAGGTTCTGCTGCACATAAACGAATCGCAAGACCGTGACGACGATCAAGTTGTCGAACAAATGATGGAAGAAATTCGATTGATTCTGGACAATGCACTTACTTACAATCAACCTACATCGTTCGTTGTAAAGGAGGCCAATAGAATGATCCAGGGTTTCGTAAAGGCATGTCGCGATCAACTTGACTCCGCATATCAGAAAAGGTTAAAACAACTCTTTGGCTCCGCGCTTTGATTTAATACTGGATTTCAATCAGTAGAACAAAAAGGCCACCAATGGTCATGTCGCTGCAACGCACAAGAGACGTTTTAGAATAATTTTAGGTTTTGTTATGTTAATTTTTACGGCTATAGTAGAATTTTACACCAACTTTGCGCTTCAAACTCTACTGAAAAGTTTTGATTTCTAACCCTAGCGTATTTATTAAACGAATTTTGCGTTGTCTTTTTACCAACGCTATTTCTTTAAAATCAATATTTTTTCACAATTCGTCCTTTACCATAACGTAAGGATGAATCTCGTTGCCGCAATTGGTTAAAAAAACACTAAACTTTAAATACCGTTTTTGTATTATAACCTGACTTTGGTGAACTTCTTTACTAAGCGTATTTTATATTGCTTGCGACGGCGTTCATTCAGTTTTTGTTTAAAGTCACGTGAAGCTCCAATATACTGCCCTTTGAATTTGTTTCTGGCGTGAGATAGCTAATAAATATTCAGTAGATGTCCATTGTCACATTGTGACTTATTTGATAATATCGGCAAGTTAAAACATATTATTTGGATACCGCTACCATCCTGTCGGCAAGAAAACAACTAAAATATTATAAACCAGTGCTTTTAACCAAGGAACGTGTTAATTCTGCTTTTATGGTGTGACATCGGAATGTTACAGTAAATGCTATTCTATGGTCCCCGTCACCGAAAAAGCTTTTTAATTGATACCTTTAGTAATACGGCACTGCGTATCCAAGAGGGCACCAGCTCACAGAGTTAACTAAAAATTTTACCGGTGGAAGTAGCACGAGGACCCGTCAGTATATAATGTGTTTATGACATTTGCTTCAGGGGACCAGACTTATCACCATTATTCTTTTTCAAACATTAGCCTTGTCTAGTGTAAATACGAACGGTGACTAGCAGGGGCGCCCGCAGAAAATTTTCCAGGGGGGGGGGCAATCAGGGGCGTAACCAGAAAATCAAAAAGGGGTTCTGAATTTTCAACTTGGGAATTTACCTGTTTTTCTTCTAACGTTAATGAATAATGACGTCATAAAACATTGACAGTATGACGTCATAGAATGGTGATTGCAAAACGTGATAAAAAAAACTCAGAAACAGCTAAATGCGTCCAGCAAAAGCGAGCACTTGCGTCGTCGACAATCCTGTCAGGCGCCAGCTGCGAAATCACGGTGTGCAATCGTTAACTTCATGCAAAAATAACAAACCAAGACCGTGAAATACGTGTGATTAATTGTGGTAGAATCATACATAATTCGACTATCAGCAGCGCAGTTTTCAAGTTCAATGAACGGAACTAGTGCTAAATTACAAGCACGCCTTTCACCACGTGCAATACTAAACGAAGATCGTTTTTTCAGGGTGTTATTGTGCCACGATTAGCGCAACATCTGCGCCGAGCTGTGTGCCAAGTCAGCTAAATTTTCTATCTTAACTTAAAATGGTAACTTTTAAACGCGTACAGAACACAGTCACATTATACCTCTTAAGAATCTGCTTCAGTTAAACAAATGTCGATGTTCACCAACATCAGATATTAGCGCAGAGACCGAACAGCGAGCAACATACTGCGTATAACTCGACGTTTTTTAGCGAGGAAAAAAGAAAGAAGGTTTGACTTAGCGTTGTCAATTGTCGAATACACACTTTCTAATCACTCAACCTAAACAAATAACGAAAGAGAAAAACTATCCAGCGTTTACAATCGACCAAACTAAAGACGAAAAACGGCGTTTTGCGTTCGATTTTGGTTTCGCATTAGATTAAGACGCGTGACCCAATCTCTTAAAAAGCACGCCGCTTCGAACAGTTTGTTAAACCAAGACAAAAACGAACAAAAAAACGATAATATCACTTACAATAAGGGGGTGAGAACTCCAGCCCCTCCTGGATACGCTACTGGGGACAATGGAAAACATAGGGTTTTCCAAAGACTTTTTACTACGCAAATCAATTCAAAGACATTCAATGATGTTAAGCTTTGTGGCAACCCTGAATACGTCCTCTCTAAGTAAAAAGTATGGCAATTTTAACTACTTCGACTCTACTTCATTTACACATTTGCGCACGTGTTCGACCTGCAGCAGCAAGTTTTTCAAGGTTTCTGGTTTATAACGTCATGTCATGACATAAGTTTGTGACGTCCTTTAAAAAGAAATCTTTTCATATTGGTGGAAGACAAGGATACAAATCATTTACCACAATTTTTTTTTATTTGTTTACGTCGCGTGATAGCACGTGATTGTTGAAATGACGATTTATATGTTTACGTTCTTTTTTATTATTTCTTTTTTTCTGAACAAAAGTTTTGTAATTGGTTGTACCACAAACAAAATACTCGGGTACACTATGTGTATGCACGGATCTGTAATGTAGATTGATTGCAAAGCCAAATAGGTGAAGCAGACTAAGATATAGGCCTACCAGCTTGTATCACATTAACTGAAGATGATAGAAGTTCTTATCGAAACGTCCCACTCAAGATGACGTCGACCTACTCAACCTTTTTGGCTTTGCGATTGATTATCAACCTATAACCAACATAATTTGTATAGAAATCGTGACAAGAGTTGGAAACCGCCAATGTGTTTAAACGTTCGTTGTCTTTGGCGGTAGACGGAAACTTACTCTGACCCCTAGCGTCTGGCGGTATTGGTTTTTAAATGCAAAAAGGTTGATTATCGTTTATTTAATAACATTAAACACCTTGATCGGCCATGAAAAAAATAGAAGAAATACAAACAAGGTAAAACGACAAATATACGAAAATGGGCAGTCGCGTTCCACAAACAAAATATAGTCACTCTGGTTGCTTGCGGCTGTGTAGGCTGTGTAATAAATAAAAGCGTTGCATGAGGAAAATACAATATGCGAGATAAAAAGAGTAGACAAATTTAGGGCCGCAATGTGAAGTAAACGGGGCGAAAAACAAACTAGGTCTCGTCACCACGTGGACAATCGATTGGGGTACTCGATAACAGAACCCATCCAACTGAAATAACATATAAAAAGGTTAAATGTAAAAAAACACAAATAGTCAATATCTGAAACATATGGCTCAAACTGGTTTTCACAATGACAAAAAGTCGATATCAACAGCGACAGAATTGGTCATAATTTCGAAATTTTATCATAATTTAGTGACTGTTTTTCGTCGATAGATGATACTCATTGGTGGCACGACTACTATTTTAGTTGGAAACCCCACAGCTTTTGCTATGCCAACAGTTTTCCACAACAAGCCAATATTGTCTATTGGCAAGATTTGAGTTAAATTTTCCGCATTAGATCACATGGACTTTTTATTTAAATTTAACAAACCCTCGTCAGTTTATTAAAAATAGACATATCTACTGTCTAGAAATGTTAGATTATATAGGATAGGAGCCGATACCGGATATAAGTGGTTATATCGGTAATCGTCGATGCTGATCGATACCAAATTAGTTTTGTGTCCGATACCAATTAAATAATTAGTTTTTTAGTTTAGAAGGTAAATTATGGGAAAATATGAAAATACAAATCAAAGGTAAATGAGCTTCCCAACGCAAAAGCATATTTCGGCATAATACACTGAAAATCATCACTTCACTTATTTGACCAAATTTGCCTACTTGGACATATTAATGACGTCATTTGTTATCGGATCGGATCGCAATACATTTGCCCCAAACATCGGGTATCGGATTACAATAACAAGTATTGGACATCCAAACTACTGTTGTTAACTCACAGATCGTCGCGCGAATCGAATATTGGAATGTCAACAGACTCAAGGGCGTCCTCTAGCGAGGAGTTGCTGAGACGAATCAACCCTTCAGCGCCATCTGACGAGCTGTAGCCAATAACTGGTGTGAACGATCGTCTTCCACGCTAAAGTAAGCAAAAAAATTTTTTTACTATAAAATTTGAATAACTTATACCAGACAGAACAAAGAAGAATATGTTTATTACTCATTAAATAATGTTAAACCTTAGAATAGCAGTAATATTCATTGAAATAATTAGTAGTATTTTTTGCTCAACGTTACTTAGAGCATGTGTTCAACAAAACTTTGTTGTGGTAAGCGATATGAGAAGTCCGATGTTTTAAATTTCGAGATCCTTTGGGAAACATTGGAGAGGAAGTATTTGAAGAAAAATCAACCTCAGGGGAATAACTTTAAGACTATACCGATTTCTACCAAACCAGTTAAGCAGACGTTAATTTGTATCCATTTCTGGTAACCAAAATACATTTTGCCACCGCTGACCTTTTTAACTAACTTTTAATTCTGGGTCGTTTTACTTTTTAGTATTATTGGTATTTGAAATGTCTTTCATTTTTAGTTGATAAGGTACTGCCACTTTGTCGACGACAGCGCTGTATTTGTATACCATGCCTTGCTATGTAAAAACAAACAAAATGGCGTCGCCTGCATGCTAGGGCGTAAAAGCAATATGCAGCGACTGTCGATCAGTATACCTATTTTGAACATAAGTTTTTAAGCGTTGCCGTATACATTTACAAATACGGCGTTCAAAAAAGCAATTACAGTTACTCCACCAAATTAATAGCAAATTGTTACATAAATACTTCTAAACAATTTCAAAATTTTATTAGAAAAAAACGCAATCACATTATAAAATTATTCAAGGCAAGTATAGGACTAATTAAAAGAGAAATTCTTGCGAAGCCATAGGAAGATTTTTTATTATATTAGAACGCCTAATTTAAAAATCCATTCGATTTAATTTTGTAACTAGTATGAAAGGATCGCTTAACATATGTTCTTAACAGTGCTGTGCAATAATAAAATCGCGATAATAATTACCAACGCAAATGCTTTTCTTTTAGATTTTAGTTAGTAGAACTCACCGGTCTAAAAATCCGCATGTTTTCGCAGCTTGACTCCCATGTTTCGACACGAGGCAAGTCGGAAAGTGAAGTAGACCCGTAATTAGACCTTATGCTTGTGTCGGTTGCATTGTTGGCGACTTGATTACGTACGTGTTGTGGGCGTGCAGAAGGACCACACAAAGTTTTGGCGCTATGTTCGGATATGTTTCCATCGCTCATGTCCTCAGGTAAATATCCACTGGCCAGTGAAGGTGTGCTAATGTCGTAACAGTCATGGTGTAACGTGTGAGGTAGAAGGGTTCTTGCGCTGTAGTTTCCTGAAGTTCGTTGCAACGATTCGTATGTTGGAGGCTGCTCCGGCGCCGCGCCT
Source organism: Ascidiella aspersa (assembly GCF_963924565.1). Taxonomy (NCBI): domain Eukaryota; kingdom Metazoa; phylum Chordata; class Ascidiacea; order Phlebobranchia; family Ascidiidae; genus Ascidiella; species Ascidiella aspersa. Next base: position 23,583,082 of record NC_139447.1, on the reverse strand, counting down.
GGACAATGGCCGATTTTATATCCCCGCGGGAAATCGAGGTTGGAATCCCGCCGAAAGGTGTGTCGATTCACGATCGTTCGGCCGCGCGGCATCATGGACGCAAAATCGTCGCAGCGTCGCCTAGCGGCAGGGGAATGTGCCGTAGAGTGTGGGCGCAAAAAGTAACGTCTATGGTTGTTCGTGCATATCGTCGCTGCATTGAACTTGTGGTTGCGAACGGGCACGGCGTCCGGCGGCGCGTCACAAAATAGTTCGGTGTAAGGCCGGCAATAAGTCGCGGCTGGCGTAAGTTCACGGTAGGGGCAACTGGACGCAACGGCGCCGTAAATTGCGGAAGGCTGATAAAAGGCCTGGTGGCCGGCACCAATTGAGGTTTGAGACCGCGATGGAGAATTATGGACGGAAGGTCCGTGAAGGATCTGTGCGTCAATGTCTGAAAACAAGAATTTTATTCAAACTAACTAACTTAAAACATACTAGATATCCTCACCACTCAAATAATAAAATACCAAAAATAACTTAAAGCGGTAAAAACAGTTTGCATGAGTATCTGGCAAACGTCATTGCAAAAACGACCGTACTTACGAAGAATGTTAAAATTGCAAAGCGGACAAGTTTTCTTTTCCTGAAGCCATGGGTCAACGCACTTCTTGTGAAACTCGTGACAGCACGGAATTACTCGTAGATCCTAATGATAAATCATTTAAATTAACAATAACGAAACTGACAGCAAAATATTTTTATTGGGCTTGACATTACATTAACGGGTTAACGTTAAAAACACTAACTTATCCAGGTATCCAGGTTGCCACACTTTTTTTGCCAAACAGAGGTCTATCATATTGTAACCCATATATTACCTGCCCTTCCACAAATTCTTCAAGACAAATTGCACAAAGTGACCCGCTGGAGGACAAACTAGACGAATCACTTTCTTTCCCATTCTTCTGAACGAGGCGCGTTGGTCGTGGTTTTTTCTGGTATATCTTAGTTTGTAAACAGTGGAGAGTGTCGGTGGCGACAGTATCCAGGGAAACCTGTTTAAAGAAGACAATCTTTTTTTTTAAACATAAAAGTTGTTTTTTAAATACACCATATTTCTAGTTAGAAATATTAGTCAGACTCTTTTAGAACTTGGCATTACTAGATATGAAAAAAAATAATAATAAAAAATATTTTTTTTAAATGTAAATTAATTGTTAAATGAAGAACAGTTTTATGTTTTATTTACCTCTGTTTGTCTTCGGTTGCATTTGACCTGTAAAGAGATAGCATATTAATTATATATTACTATTTGTGTGACCAAATATGTAAATATTCAGTGTCAAACAGTTTCATGGCTAGTTAATTTTTTTTTTTTTCATAAAAAATATTAAGTTGAATTATAGAAAATTTTCTTAGTTATCTCATTTCTGGTATCTACTTTCTGGTAAATGACTGTAATTGTTTGAACCCAAATGGAATAGGCTTATTACATTTACTGTGTGCCTTTGTGCTATATGCCCTTTATGAAAAGTTTTGTATTAAACTAAGCCACATTCAAATGATTTTGACATCATGGTTAAAGTTTTGCATAAACAGCAATCTACTTACACAATGTAAAGCGCCTAGATATGTGCATGTTTAAGAAGTACAATTTTATAGTTTAAGATGTAAAATTTTAAACATGTTTAAGATGTACAACTTTTGAATTCCAAAAAGCAAAAAAAAAATAGAAATTTGTTGGCCATCATAAAAAATTGGCCAAATATTAATTACATTAAAACACATAGACCAACATTACTAAAATTACCTTTGCGAGTAAAACCATGCAAATCACAAATATCACAACAAAGCATCCCATGAAAATAGCCATGTTCAGATTCTGAGAGGATGAGTTGTCCTTAAAACATTAGGTTGGTTAGTTGTAGCCTCAGATAGTTCAAGTCTACATAGTTAAGTTATTAATGAGTTTATTAAATAATGTAAGCAAATATTTAAAAAAGCTTACTGGTTCCAGTTCAGTCATCCTTTGAATCCTGGCTCTTGCAACTTTTTTATCTTTGATAATATTCATCAGTTGATTAGCCTGAAAACCATCTACAAGTATGATGGGCCGATCAAGTAATGCTCTTCTTTCGGCATTTAACTGTAATATTAATATTAAAATGTATTTATCTTTTATACCACTAACTGGCATTCCCTTAGGCATTTTATGCTAAAAATGAAAATGTTCTTTGACAATATTTTTTCAGGCATATTTTTTTAATAACGCAGAAATAAAACTTGGTGTTTCATGTTAACATTGATTCTAGTAAAAAATAAAGCTTAACAATTCGAGTTATAAAAATGGATTTAAAAGATAGCAGTTTATAAATATTGCAAAACAAATGTTGACTTATTGACATGATGCCAAACAAAGCGATAAATATTATCTTATATTTATAAATCACCTGGGCCCAAGCATCTGGGTGTTTGGAGATGTCAAAAATAATAGCAGTTGCACCCTTATCCAATGCCCTTTCAGCCTGTGAATACATCACATTAAATGATTAAAACAACAAATTTTATATTTCATTTTTTTAAAGGAAAAATGACAGTTCTTAAACTATTTATAGTATTATTTGAAAATCTAATGCTTCAATTCTACCTCTTAACAAAACTAATTTCAATATAAAACCAGGTAGGTACCTAAACTTAATTTTTGTATGGTGATATTAAATTGTGCAACTTAACAGGTTAGTACTAATAAACCTACAAAATTTACAACAGCAAACATAGAATATAATTGCGGTTGCGGTTATCCATCAAAGATTAAATGTAATCACAAGTGGTTCCCTACTAAATCACAGCGGTTATGTTGGCCAAGTCAACTTGCAAGTCAAGAATCGAATATGGGCCTGTTGACTGAGCAATGAACATCCTTGTTGGGCTGACAGTTGCTGTGATTGTACAGCATGGTACAGGCACAAAATCACATAGATTTAAAAAGCCACAGGTACACACCTTTTGGTACACTTTTTTACACAAAAAATATTTATTCCATTTCTAATAGTTCTTGAGAATACACCTATGCATTGCAAACTAAGGTTGTCAGACTGGAACTTCTGTCACCTTGCCAAGTGCAGAGGCACACTTAAGAGGTTCAACGCTTGGATGTTCCAACTGTATGACGCCCACCCAACCGTAATTGTACAGCTTATGGTTGTCACCAATGCTGCATAAACTCAGGGGATGAATCTAAATTAAGAAGCAGAATGCAAATACTGACTTTCTAATTTGGTTACACATAGACTAAATATATATAAATACCAAACTAAGTATACCTTAAAAAATACTAGTATTGCTGGAAGCCTTTAAACTATACAACTTATGTTAGTTATTTTTATAAAATGAAATGTTATTTTTTTATTATTCAATAAAACGTTTTTAAGTGCTTAGTTAAAATTAAATCTAGTTGGCATAAAATCACCCATAAACATATCTTTAGTTTAAATTTATAAAATAAAAATATGCTCATTACTCTTGTGTGTGGAGAATATTTTGGTTATTTTATTTTTGTCCCTAAAAAATTAGAAATTTCGATCTATAAAATTAAAATTTAAAATTCATCCAAATTAGAGATACACTTTATACAACTATCTGAAGTAAAAATGTATGTGATAAACCAGACATGTGTGGTTAATCTTACTGGATTGCATATACCGTATTACTCTAATGACGTTATATTCTAATGACATGTAAAATGTTGTTTAAATGTAATTGAAAACTAAACTTTAAAAAAAATTTCAAGTCAACAATAATTGTAAAAGGCTCATCATAGATGATTTATGTTAGTTTTGTAATCAAATTTTATGCATTTAGTAAAAGATTTAAAAAGTCAAAAAATATTTACTCAATTATTCTATGTTGATAACATTTTTATATTACTAAAATTTCCAAGTGTTTTGACTATGGATATATTTTTTTAAAAAGGTGAAATTGAATACTTAAAGCCGCACATATAAACAACACATAGCTGTGTATTTTACTTTGGTTTTCGAAATTGAAAAGTTTAGAGGATGCATTGTTAACTGAATTTTGTTTCAGAATACAACAATATTTTTTAAACATAATAAAACAACAATAATTTAGTCGTCCAAAATAGGTTAGGTTTGCCAAAATATACCCAACCGTTATATTTTAACGGGGGAAAAACAGCTATATTAAAGGCATTGTTGATTATACAACTAGAAGTATATAGTTAATTTGCCAAATCGACCTAAAGAGCAAATGGTAAAGTTATATATTATCATGATAAATCATGTTGGCTGATAGCAAAAGACGCTAACCCACAGGAGAGCAAACGTTTTTAATTTACCGCGGGTAAAACATTGATGCCAACTATTGGATCGACTGCCTACTTTGTAAACACTCGCTCGTAAATCGACAAAGGCACTGCGCAATCTTTCGTCATAAAAAATTACGCACAGACCTGTTCAATTTCTCCTTCCGCTGCACTTGCCGGACCCGCGCTTGCAAATTGCCCGGTCAAATCCGTTTTATAAGTAGTGTATCGACCGGTATGTGGGTCCGGTTGGTAAAGAACAATTTGTAATAATGCCGACTCCTTTTGGTAGGCGTTCGTTGTAGATACGAGATACACCAAAATAAAGACAACTATCATGTCTCGTATTTCCATAATATGTGCTTGCTCAAAATACCTACACCTTTTACCTTCATTTCAACTCTTTTGTTTACTCTAAAAATAAGAAATATTTCCGAGAAATGATAATAAATATATATATTAATAGTATATATATAACTAGAAAGCTGATTAATACTGTTTCCACCGGCTTTATCTGCCAATTCAAAACAACTTCTGCTTTAAACTACTTATGCTTATGTCGAACTTGCAGAATACTAAATACTATTAAAATTTATCTTATGTCATATAAATTTGGCAAACAAAATTAATGCAATGAGCTACGATA